>NC_090445.1:1684011287-1685261287 GCF_031143425.1 Pleurodeles waltl | reverse complement strand
CAAAGGACTTCGGTACAGAAAGCATCCTCAAGAAGGGGTGCAAAGGGGAGGCTGTGAGCCAGTACCCTGGGGTCCTTAGAGCAAGATCTAGGGATAGAATCGTACAAGGCATGGACATTGGTTCCTTCGGGTACACTAAGTAATGAACTCTGTAAACATTCAAAATTAATGACACTAGGCCTGAGACCTAGGCAGTGTAAAGTGTTTTGGAGCAATATCACAAACCAATGAATTACATCTCACATTCAATGTCCATACTACACATGCTGGACACAGGATAGATACAGTCATGTGAATACCCAAATGGGATGAAAACAAGACACGTGGTGATATTGCAAAAGGTCCCACAAGAGTGAAAAGTGAACGGTGCAGTGAAAGTGTGAATCAAATGTGCACACAGTGAAAGTGTGAATCAACTGTGCACATAGTAGCTGTTTGGCTTAGTTGTGGCATAGCAAAGCTGAAATGAAACCAGGCCCTTGAGTGGCCCAAGCCTCTCCCACAGCCCTTCTACTGTGTGCAACCATTGTCAGGCCCTACCATTCTAAGCTGTAGAGGGATGCCAGCACTCAGGCATTGTGGAACAGCTTCATGGAAGCCACTGGAGTGACAACAAGAAGGATGCTAGTGACAATGAGCCAACCATGCTAGAAGGTACAACAGGCACCACAAATGTGCAGACAAAGGAACAGCCTTTCGGAGCCCCATTACATACATGAAACACAGGGCTGGAATTGATGAAACTCATGTTGGAGGCCTGAAAATGCAATATTGAGTCTCACAGGCATGTTATCAAAGAGGAGAAGGCTTGTGTTTAGCCTTCGCCCAGCTGTGCGGCCGAACCCTCTAGTCGCACCAGTCCGCCTGGCTCTCCATCGCTCAACGTCCTATCCCATTATCACTTCTAACAACCTTCTTGGACCACCTCCAACAGAATGGAGGAGAGAGGGAGACAGTATTCCATTGCTCGTCCACCACTTTGTTCTCGAGGAAGCATGACAGCCAAGCCTTGAGTTGCGAGCCAATTGCCGCAGGCGCGTCTGTCCTGACATAATCAGTTTTGGCTTCCTCAACAGATAGAGGCACTATGTGAAGTGCCTTCTTTGCGGGTTTTGTTTGTGTTGTTCTCGCACAGGGAATGTCAGCTGAGGCCCTGGCCCTCCAAGGCTGTTCTCTTCTGGAGTTGGGCTACTTTGATTTCCTGCCACCCTTTTTAGCATCACCCAGACCTCACATTACCCGGTGGCATGTGGAATATGCCAAAAAGGGTGTGGCCAGTGGTCACATGATGCCAACATGTTGACGGCAACTAGAGGAAAAGGATTTGTAGGGTTGATTGCACGCTACTGCTGGTGCTTGTCAGGTGGTCCACAGAGCACGCATTGCACAAGGAGGGAGGCAAAACTTAGCACTGCTCACTTGCTGGCTGCAAGAGACCGAAATAAAGGTAAAGCACCCACCGCACAACACCGATTGTATTTTGACTACCATGACCAGACAGAATTCAACATACCAACCACTGCTGTTATTTAACTACTTATAACAAGGGGCCTCATTTTGAGCATGGCGGATGGGAAAGCCCATCCACAAACCCCCGACAGGGTGGCTGCTGCCTTCGTGGCGATCATTCTGACAGAGCTATTAGGAGCTTCCCGCTAGGTCGGCAGGTTTCTGGCCGGCCTAGCAGGAAACAGGCTACAGCATTGTCTCCACTTTGTAATTGAGCCGGCAGCAATGCTGTAGCCTGCAGGGTGCTGGTTAGGTGTCCCCTGCACTACTCATGCTAAGTACATGGGCAGTGCAGGGCCCCCCCATCACTCCCTGCACCTGTTCTCCATCGGCCTTTTCCTGGCGGAGTGACCGCCCTGAAAAGGCTGGTGGACAACAAGGTCGTAATCTGCAGGGCAGTGCTGCATGCAGCACTGCTGTGGCGGATTACGATCTCCGCCACTGCCAGGCCATTGGGGTCATGGATCCTGGAAGTGCTGGCGGAACCCTGGTGGTCTGACCGCCAGGTTCTTAATGTGGCAGTTGGACCGCCACAACGGCGGCAGTTCTGCCCGCTCAGCAAAGACTGGCAGTTAGAAGACCGCCAGCCTTGTAATCAGGTCCTATGTGTTATTTTCTAACTACCAATTGTGAGCCTTGAGAAAGCCTAAACTGTACATGCCACAAAGGGTGAAACACGTGTTGTCTTTACTGCAACAATATCTTTAACAACTGTGACAAAACATGTCATATTCACTAGCAAAATTTAAATAATAACTGTAAATAAATATGAATTAAGGCACACAATGGCTGCTTTCACGTAAATTCATGAGTTATGGTAGTACTGCGTCTGATAATAGCCCATTCGGTAATACTCTGGGTAAACCAGGCAGGTTTAAAGTAATTGACAAATAACTCACCAATCACAAAGATGGTGTTAAAAACACACCACACAAAACCAGACATAAAACACCACTGCCTCACAAACACCAACACTAGTCACCCCAGTCACACACAGCAACCTGCTGGCAGTGCAAATACCACTGCCGCTGCTGCTAGGCGTGGTTTGATGGTGAAACTAAGGCCCTGATTTATACTTTTTGGTGCAAAACTGCATCAACGCAATTTTGCACCAAAAGGTTTAGCACCGGCTTGCACCATTTCTGAGCACCGGCCGGGCACCATATTTATGGAATGGTGCAAGCCGGTGCGAAGGGTAGGCTAGCATTTTAAAAAAATGACATTAGCCAGTTGGGGCTGACGGTATGGAAGAAGGGGGTTTTGCACCAAAAAATTACATTAGTCAGGTTGGAGTAAAGAAAAAGGACTCAAACCAGCCTAGCGTCATTTTCCGACACAAAACCATCCATACCAAATGACTCCTGTCTTAGAAAAGACAGGAGTCATGCCCACCACCGCAGTGGCCAGCACAGGGGACCAGGGTCCCCTGGGCATGGCCATTGCACCCAGTGCCATATAGGGGGGCCTACTTCAGGGCCCCCAATGGCACTTTAAAAAAAAATAGAAATACTTACCTGTGCTTACCTATACTTACCTGGGATGGGGTCCCCTATCTTCCGCTGTCCCTCAGGTGTGGGAGGGGGTGTCCCTGGGAAGGGCACCTGTGGGCTTATTCCATGGTGTTCCACCATGGAAATAGGCCCACAGGTCCCCTAACACCTGCCCTGAACCTGGAGTTATTTGACCCCTCCTTTCCCCCGTGCGTGATTTAAGCACAGGGGATAAATATTGTGCTATGGTCATAGAGCCATTTTTTGCACTGGAACGCTTATCTTGCATCTCATTGAGATAGGTTTCCATGTTAAAAAAATTACTTTAACTCCATAACTTTGGCGCTAGACTGGAATAGTGCCAAGTATTGCACTGAATTTGCGTAAAAAAAATGACGCAAAGTAGGCGCAAAAGAGGTATAAATATGCTCCCAAGTGCTGTGACGATTGTGGCCTGACGGAGGTGAGGGTCGCTTGCACGGAAAGGCCCAAAAATAAAACTGACAGCGTTGCCTCAAATGCAGATCATTTAAGCAGTTTTGACTGACAGGGTGCACACGACCCATTGATAAACATTGATGAAATGTAGCATGTTGTGGGACTAGCTTGACACTCGATGACACCAACAGATACTTGGGTGGGCAGTAACAATATCACTTTCTTAGAGGGCCGTCGTCAGGTATAGGGAAGGAGGGATGATGACGTCATATGTTAGCACAACGGACTTGGGGGATTTAAATGAAAACGAAAAAACACCGCATAAAACAGAATTTTTTTTTCAAACATGCAACAAGACGGTATGGGGAGCAAAGGAAACAAAACACTAGCGCTCTGCGTGAGTTCCCTTTTCCCTTTGAATTTGACTGAATGCCGTTTCTTGTGAGTTGTAAACACAAGCATATTTCTTTCGCTTACAGAACACGCTTTTTAGACCAATTTCCACTATGTAATTAGGATTAAATGAAGCAGGGAGGACGTGTTGTTTGATAACCGGACGTCGCTCGGTGGGTTCATGCACGTGAAAGATTGATACGGAAAGGCCAGAGAGGCGCTATGTTTAGAAATGTGCAACAAAGTGGTAACAAGCCTTCTTGTGTACTCTTGGAAATATTAATAACACGTGTCCCTCGCCGCCTGCTACCCGGGCTCGGCGCACCCAGGGAGGGGCCTTTCAATCACAGTGCGATACTCGTCATCCCTGCCTGCTTCTACACGTGCAACACAATGTGTTTCTTGGCATCCCTGGGGGCGGACGAGTCTAAAAATAAACAATAATAAACTTCAGTTCGGCATGGGCTCGTAAGCACTCGAAAAACGTAAACTAAGTTATCCAACCATCACTTAACGCAAGCTTCAATCGACCTTGAGTCTCGGTTTGTATTTTTTTTTGCAGTTTTATATAGCGCGAACTCGACCCGAGGGTATTGGAGCGCTTTACATGAGCACCAGTTACGGACACACTCATTTTGGTAGGCACGGGCAGATGAAGTGATCTGCCCAGAATCACAGGATGTGGAGCTGACGCTGAGACTTGGGCCCGGTTCCCCAGCTCCATGGGCGGCAGCTCTGGCCGATAAGCCACAACCTCTCCCCAGGAGAGCTTTTAACATGTAGCGCTTGGCACAGCCTATATGAGGTCCTGGGAGCTAGGACACCTCAGTCTGCCTATCCAAGCCCGCCCCCACTTCTGAAAACGGTGCCAATGTTTGTCTTGTGTTCAAACTGGTATTAAAGTACTGGGATCTTTGCAGAAACTTACAGCTAAGTACATACTTCCTGTTCCAAACGCCTACCAGACCCAGCAAATTGATTCTACAGCAAATCATTATGAACTAAGTTACAATGTACAGAAGGGCGAGCTTGAACCGGGATTTCACCCCAGCATGAGGCGCGTTCACAGGTGAGAGGACAGGAGAACTGTGGGCATGCACAATACACTTGTGACCAATCAGTGTCCTGGGACCAGGCATGCGTATGTCATCATCGCTTTCATATGGCTGGCATTCTTTGAACCAACTAGCCCAGTGGTTCCCAACCTGTGGTCGGGGGACTCCCTCAGGGTCCGCAGATCCTCCTCAAGGGGTCCACGACTGCTTAGAAAATTAAATAATATTAACAGATTAGGTTCCCAACTTTCAGTACTGACTCAGTGGTGGGGTCCCCAGATTACAATAATGATTCAGTGGGGGTCCCTGGATCCAGTAATGATAACATGTGGGTCCAAAGAAGTCAAAAGGTTGGGAACCACAGAACCAGACAGCAGCCAGAACTCAGGGCACTTTGTTTCCCTGGTAATATGTCGAACCGGCTGAGGCTCTCTAGTTAGCCGCACAGAGGCTGATAGAGCAGTGTATTGTGGATGCCCAGAACTGCCTCGATTCTACGCTCATCACCCTCTTCCCATGTATATGCATGTTTATGTTAGTGGGTGGGTGTGTCTGTTTGAGTGACAGTATGTGGGTTCCATAAGTGTGAGTGTTTAGGGGGTACTTGTGCACTGGGGCGCGGATCGGAATAACACAAAACAATATTGAGGTTGGGTAGGAAGCACAGGATGAAACTGTATTTGTGTTCTTGACGAACAGTAGCTTTTGTACATGAAATGCTGTGCATGGTGTGTGTTCAGGGATTGCAGCCATAACATAGGACCTGGTTTAATCTGTGCAGAAAAGCTTAGGAGAAAACAATTTTACAAAGTATGCGTTTGCAGAGTAATGCGAATTTTGAAGGAAGATGGGGAAAATGTGATTGACTTGTAGAAAAAGGATGAGTTATCACCATCTTTCTACAGAGAACAAAGGGCGCAGTCTCTAGGATAGTCCAGTCTTCTCGTTCCAGAGAAGAGATCTGTCTGGTCCCTGCCTGAGGATGACCTTGGTCCCCCTGGATGAGGGGTCTCGAAAGACCATGCCATCAGCTTGCTCCATCCGGGGTTGGGCCAGATGTGAATGCCCTGGATCTAGAACTAGCGAATATTCTTATGGTCTATGAAATGATCCACCAGCCCATGTCAATCCTGCTTGATTAAGTTCTGGTCTCCCGCATTGACTATAGAGTATTAAGTGACCACAATATCATGACTACATTATGAAGGACCAGAATATCGAGGAGGTGAGTGCATATAGATAAGTATAGGTCTGCCATTCCTAATGCCACAGCTACATGCTTTAAAGGCAGATATATGTCATCAAGGGACATATGTGTGGAGTTGGGTATAGAAAGTCTATACATACCATGCTATATTCCATTGACACCCTTGATTCTAGTTTTGGCAAATTCATTAGCTTATGCTCCTTGGGTAGGGCCTGCAGACAAGGTCTTACCTGTAAGTGTATACAGATATTTTCATTCTCATCTCTGCAGCATCAAACATGATCTGACATGTTAACCTACACACACCACAACCTCCATCGGCCTTTTATCAAGGATGTCACTTCTTGGTCAAGGCGTGTGCACAAGCCGCCCTAACAAAATACTCTCTGGGAAACGTACATTTCAAGCGTAAGAGTCTCCAAGCTCATTACAGGTCAAGGTTCTCCCTGTTTTTGGTTACCGCATATTTCCAAAGCTTAAATCATATACGTAACCCTTAAAGACAGGGGACAGACATCAAATAAAAACCTCTCCATGGTAATGGGTACACCAGTTGCATAGGTAATCCCTGCAGTTTACTCAGAAACAGCTGGGGAGTCAAGGAATTGTTCCCAGCCTGTAATGCATGTGATGTTTTATAACCTTCAGGCAGAAGTGACCATGTGACTCAGGACTAGGGCAATGGATCAGGGTGTGAAATATGAATACCAATGAGGCTCCATAGGCGAAATACACTCATTTGTAAATTTACCACAGTTGTTTCCTTGGTTGACGTAGGGCCTCCCTGCAATAGGTTTTGCTCCGGTATATGTTGTCAAAGATATTTTCTTAAGGCAAAGCAATCATTATAGGATGGTTTGAAAAGTGCAAGTAAGGGTACCTAGATGGTACAGTCCGGTGTGACCCAGGGGCACTACAGTCCTGTGGAATATGTTGTTTCAGTCTGAAAGGTTGGTTCCTGGACTATTAAATAAAATAGGTAGCGCTAAATTGGAGCTCAGAGAGATGAACAAATGAGTCAATCTGTTAGAAATCTGTGGATGTAGTTTCATACACTGATCATGGTTGCACTACCCTACTTAGTCATTAGGTAAGAATCAGATGGATGCAGTTTCATCATTTCCATAGCAAAGTCCTCTAGACCCCCACGCCACTGCGGATGTCTTGCCGTGGCCACCACAGTGATGGACCACAAAGCATCCCTGAGCAAATGTTTCTGTAGCCGGACTGTATGTGTCCCTCTGGCAGAAGGACATGGTGCCCTAGGAACCAAAGATCTTGCCATCCTTCCCACCTTGTTACCTCAACCCTAAAAGGATTAGAAATTAGGAGGTGAAAATTTTCAAAACTTGTTTGGTGTCTAATGTTCTGTTGTAGGAGTGATGGGAACATGTATATGAAATCACCCTGGAACCGATAACACTCTTATCAAGGGATTCATTTGTGTATTTATGTATTTTTGGTAAGTCTTTGTTCATTCATGAAAGTCTTCATTCATTATGTATTTAATATTTTATTTACTTATTCATGTATTTATTCATTATTTTGCCTATTAATTTACATATTCCTTCTTTGCTTATTTCTCCACTCATTTGTTTTTATTTTTCACTTATTTTAGTTTTGCCCTCCTGGTCTCGCTCCTCTTGACCCTGGTACTATTGTAGTCTTGATCCTGGTCCGGTATGTCCTCCTGGTCCACGTGTGGTGCTAGTAATCTTGGCCCTCCTGGTATCTAGGGATGTAGCTTCGGGAGGTGTTTGGGGTGTTTCATACCTCTAATAATAGCATTTTCTGATGACTAGTTGGGTAAAGGTGATCTCAGTAGGGTATGGTGAGGCCTCTCTCGGATTTCACCTGGGATTTTTGCCTGCACGCATGACAAAAACACACACAGACTCTCATCTCTGGTTTGAAAGCCCTCAAAATGTTGTTTATTTTACAAAATGTTGTGTTTCTCTCACTTAGTACGCCTACCAATCCTCAAGTGTCTCCCTTTCCCCTGCTCCTAAAGTCCCTCTCATGCACCCGGCTTGTCGTATAATGTACTTTAACATTATATGTCAGTCTGATTGGTGGGGAGTCGGAAGCTCACACCTGTGTCTTACTGACCACCCTTCTGGTATCCCTCATCATGTTGGTGATCTGGGTCCTCTGGTCGGTAATCTTCCTTCTCTGGCTCTTCCCCCAGGTTAGCCAGGAACAGATGTTTCCATATTTTTAAACTGAAGTTGGGAGCCACTAATCCCACAAAAGGCAGCCCATAAGGACCCTTCTCAGCAACTCCTAAAGCCCCTTGCGGATGCTGTGGGACTACTCCCTGAAAGCCCTGGTGGGAAGGCACCTGCTGCTCAGACTCACGCCCCACTAGCAGGTTTCAGCAGCAGCAGGGGGAGGTTAGCTCTGGTGGTTAATGCACTCGCCAGAGAGATGTTCCCATCCTCTTGTCACAGGAAGCACCATAGAAAGGGTACAGGCGGCTTACTCCTTCCTTGCAGATATCCTTGGGCTGCCTCCCACCAACGCAACCCTGGCACTGCAGCTCATCAAATGAAACACCCACGTAAGAACCACACACGCTGTCTCTCATCTGTTTAAAGGCCTTGAAAATGTTGATTAATTTGAGAAGTATTGTTGTAAGTACAACTACCAGTCCGCACTTGCCCCTTAAACACCCTCTCTGTTCTGCTAGTCATATAATGTGTTTTAACAAAATGTCCCAGCGTGATTGTTGGGAAATCTGAAGCTGACGCCCCCCGACCCCCCAATAATACTGACCAAGCTACGCCCCTGTGCATCTCTTTGCTCTGATGGGACTCTGGCTGAGTTTACACCAGGGTGCCCGGCCCCAGCTGTGATCCTTCAGATAAACAATGCTCCCAGCTCCATCGCACATTGGAGCAGGTGATTTCCTGGAAAGTAAACTTTCAGGGTTCTCCCCCTCCCCCCTTCATGCTCCGCGGTACATGTCCCGATGTTCACGCGCTGCGCCGGACATATATAGGGATTTAGGACAACCTCGGACTCGCTGGGCCCGTTCGGGATCCTAAATCCAGCTCAGTGTGACGGCTGCATCCGCAGTCCGGCTGGACCCCTTTCACCGGCACCAGGGCTTAATTTGTGAAGAATGAAGTACCGGTGCCGATGTCTTTAATAATCCATGAGCAGACGCCCCCTGCCCCTCTCCTCTCTCTTGTAGGTTCCTGCTTTCTCCCTTTGTGACGTTTTTGATGTTTTTTAATAAGTGCCGGTTCCCCCCTCCACCCATCAGCAAACACTGGCTAAAATTAAGCACTGGCAGGCACTCTGCCTCGAGGCCTTGTGACATTCGCAGACGGCTTTGGACCGCAGCCTGATGGAGGCTGCGACCAATAGGCCAGTCCTGCATCCCTGAATGCGAGGATGGGTGCGGGGCACCGCCAGGAGGTGTAGGATCTCAGCAGAAGGCAGAGGCTTCATAGCAGTCACTACTGCATTACCTTACATGATGTAATCCAGGCGTCCTCCAGCATTTCTGCAGCCAGGGGACTGGTTACCGCCACTCCTTGTACAATAAAAGTTACTCGCACGCAGAGAACCGCCAGGAAGCGCGCCCCAAACATTGGCTTGAATTTACAATGATGGGAGCGTCCTCTCATTTCCTCCTCTAGACCTGCTGCTTTCATCTCACGGGCCAGGGCCAGCCGACAGGGCAGCCATGTGGCCTCCAGATCGGGGGATTGCGCCGGGGGCGGCTGCCCAGGGGGTGCCTGCCTCTCAGACCCTCATAAAAAAACACCGAGAGGGAGTCAGGCACGCCACCGTGTCAGAAACAGGCACCGAGGGCCGTGTGTTTGTTTCTCACAACACATTTCTGTGACGGTAACTATGGTTGTAATGTGCCACAGGTGCATGGCACGTGCAAGATGCAAAGAGACATTGGAGAGCTTCCGCGTGAGCAGTGCTTAATTTGTAAATAAAAACGTGCTGGTGCTCAAAGCCCTTCTCTTAAACACTCGGCTGCTGCAATTAAATGTGGGAACCCGGAATACTGAGGCGGCGTAATCCTGACGCCATATCGGGCCTCTTTAATCCATTTAAAGCCACTCACTGCCCCTTCAGTTTTCCCCCAAATGTAACGCTTTTTCGTTTTTCCTTTCCTCCGTCTTTCCATGTCTGTCTTTTGCTCTCAGAAAATGCTTGAGGCAGAAGAATAAGCCCCGGCCCTCAAAAATAAGTGCCGGTGCCCCGCACCGGGAACAACAAGCACAAATTAAGAACTGCGCATGAGCCCTCCACGCTGCTAAACATCTGTAATGGAGGCGCCGTCCCTGCATGACAAGTAGCTATATGGATCCGTGTTAATGGAAATGGGAGAAATACAGTAGACCCGATCAAAAACCTGGTACATTGGTGTTTTACCAACCTGTGAGCCGAGGGATATCCGGCAAACCTGTACAAGAGAGTCCCAACATTGCAGACCACCAAAATGCAGACGATCTAGACAGCATAGCACTGACAGGGCACAGCATTGAAACAACAGACCACTGATACAAAGGACCACCGACATGGCAGACAACAGACAGGGCACACTACAGAAAACAAGCATTTTCAATGCAACGGGTCTCACATTTGCTCGAGTTAGAGCTATTAGCGTTGTAAAGAAAAAAAAACATGCAGCGCGATCGCACTATGTAAAATGCAGTACGATTGCATTGGGTGGAAAATAAACCGATAAAGTTGTCCGGACTCCAGGCTGAAAACAGCGAGCCTCGTATGTTTTTAGTAGTTTAACGGTGCTGTGTTGGTGGGCTAAACACCGGAAAAGGCAGGACGTATGCATGCCTTTCACAAATTAAAGCAAGCGGATTTTAAAAGGCAAGCCCACGAACCAATGTAAGTGACTGACGTGACATGGGTGTGGTTGGAAGCCCAAAGAGAGATTACAGAATGGACGGAGCGCTTTGCGCTCGCCCATAAAAAAACCACCAACACAGCTGCCATGACACAATAGACAGACAGGGGTCATCTCTGTAAGGACATGGGATTACTGTCAATTTCCTGGGTTGTTGATGTACAGCAGTGGTGGCATCATGCCAGTTTTTGGTCATTTGAAGTCCTGAGCAGGACTTTTTCTTGTTTTAGGGTGAGTGCAGCCTATCGAGCGGCCCCACTCTTACAACATTGCGTTAAGATGCAAAGGATCTGTAGCACAACCGTGGTAGTCCGTGTGTGATCACAGCATGAAGCTGAGATCCATTTAGGATTGCCCATGGGGTAGCATGGTTGTGGTTCTGCCCAGAACCTAGAAGCCTGCCTGCCTGGTCAGAGATGGAAGGGGAGTTCCTTGCCCTGCAAGAGAGAGACTTTCCACGTAGGCAAGCCCAGCAATATTCCTGCCGCATGGAACACCCAGAAGAAGCTGCCAGAAAAAGCCAACTTGCCCTCAGGAGTGTGCCCAGTGCCAACCCAAGCAGAGATGGCACAGCCTTCCTACATGGTTCATTTGGTGAACCACATGAAGTGCCATCTCCTTTCAAGTACTAACATGTCATCCGGCCTGACCTGAGAGGCCAGCCTCCTGCCGTCGACAAACTATGCATCCTTATGTCACCGCTACTGCGGCCAATGACTTCCCCAGAGGCCGCAAACTCCCAACAAGAAGCCAACCGTGGACTCTCTGAAGAAACCAAGAAACATGGCTCGTACCACAACTCTGCTTTAATGCCAGTGGACTTTTCTTTGTGTCCGCAGAGGGTGCAGCCTGACCACAGCAACATCAAACACACATATTCAGTGACAGGTAACATGAAGTCTTGAGAAACTGTTTCTTTCACTAAAGCTTCAAGATACAATTCTAAATGACCCACATTGCACAAAAATCGACAAAACCAGGCACTCTCCTCGCACTTTCACAGATTCTTGACTGAGTGTCCCCACAGTAGCGCAACCCACCATGAGGTTGGGAACCACCCCCATAAGACTAGATCACTGTATTAGAGTAGATGTTATGTCTAGAACCCTGGCTACAGGAGCTTCACAATTGCTTGTAGCCCTTTAGGGCTTAAGGAACCCTCTGACTGAACCCCATTCCTGTGTGTGGTGTTACGTTCAGTCATGTTATCTTTTTAAAAGAAATGAACTGAGATAAACAGCATATTACTGTGTCTGGGTTGGCTGCTGGGCTGTGACTTCTTGCATCCACACTACGCTGAGAAGCCTTTAAGTGCTTGTCAATGACACTTAGACAGCCAAGTGCAGAAGGAGTGTTCTTGGCCTTATTTACAGATCCACAGAAGGATAGATCTCAGGGCATCAGAAGCAAATGACTCCAACAACCACGGTTGTGGCCCAGTGTAGCCCCTGCCATGCAGCCCACCCAACGGTGTCTGACACTTACAATAATAATTTGATCCAATTTCATTAAATTTATATAGCGCTTTTGCCAAAGCTAAACAGAACAATGTAACAATGGTATTGCAAAAAGTGGCGCATACCAAAGTCTACTAGGTAATCACAAGGACCAGAAGCTAGATGGTCTTTTTTAGGGTTGGAAAGAAGGAAGGGATGGAGCAGGGTGTATGGTAATGCCAGGGAATTCAAGCATGTGGGGCTAGTCCTTGTCTGGAGAAAGCACGGAGGCGGAGTTTTCAAGCATGTGAGACACTGGGCAGCAACAATAAACTTGGGGGGCTGAGAGAAAGGTGCTTGTGAGTGTGTTGAGGGACATGGTGGAGAATAGACAAGGAGAAGTCAGGCCTTGTACACACTGAAGGGTAACACACACATGGAAACCAGTGCAGTATAGTAAGGCAGGAGCTGATAGAAGATGTAGCGTGAAGTGAAGTAGATGGTGGAATTACAGAAACAGAAAGAGTGAAGAGCAGCGTAAGACTACGCGGAAAGACCAATGTAGAGAGCAGTGCAGTATTCCAGACGGGCAAGAGTAAAAATAAGGATTTTGGGGCCACAAGTATCAAATGTTTTTGCATTCGCAAATGGTGCAAATTGCTAAATTCCACCGTTGGTGAATGCATAAGTGACTTTCCAAGTGTTTGAAAACCATTTGCTGTCCCATTTTAGGGAGTCACAATTTTTTGCAATTCCATAAAATATCGACTCCACATAGGGAATCGCAATTAGTGATTCCCTAAATAGGAAATCGCAAACAGGGATTTCCTATTTGCGATTCCCTTAGCACTTGTAACAAGCATTTCCACCAACTCCAAATTAGTGGTAACCATGTGTAATGTTTAAAAAAACATTAAAATGCAGGTTTTAAAGTGCCATGTAGTGCACACATGCCCCTAGGGCTAGTGTGTGCTTTACATGTGCACACATTATTTTCAGGGTGCATCAAAGTGGGTCTTTGGCCCTCGGCAGCGTTGGTTTTGCATTTTCCAATTTTGCGATTTCGAAAGAGGAAATCGCAGTTTATGTAATGCAAAATCATTCGCACCTATGGGCCTTCAAGCCTATAGGAATGAATTGAGTTGCAATTCCAAATAGTGATTCTCTAATAGCAATTGCAATTCTGTAGGAATCACTATTAGGGATTCGTTATTTTGGTACATACCATTTTGCAATTCCTAAATAGCGATTTCTTAAAATTTGATATTTAGCGAATGCAAAATGGGATTTTGATACACCTGGCCCTTAGTGCCTTAAAAAATAAGAAGTTTGCAAATATTATAGAGATGAATCCTTCAAGAGAAGGCTGATGAAGATATCTATTTAGAATGAGAAAGCGAGGGGTAAAGTTAAAACCACAATACAAAAGGTATCAGCTAGTAAACAATATCCACCTGTCTCCATGCAAGAGTCACATTTACTTTCTATAGCTTCCACTACTTGCTTTCATAATAGTCCCTGCACAGCAAATAGAAGGCTGTAGATGGGTGAAATATGACAAGGGGTCCCTCCTGTAGCAGATGAGCAGTTAAAGGGCAGGTCATTCTGGTCACTCGCTGTGATATGGTCTTCAGACTCAGTAGGAGCCTTTACAATGTTCAGGTGTTCCAACAAGTCTTGCTTCGTTCATAGACCATTTCCTTGTTTTGAATGCGTTCAGTGATTTTAATCCAACTTTTCAGCTGACTCTGAAGAACTTTGTTCACCACCATTTCCTGTGCAAGATCTTGGAATGTGTTCAGAGGCGTGACATGTCATTTCTCCTAATCTGACTGTCCTACAAAGAGAAAGTCCCAAATTGTGAATCGACACAAGCATAGCCGATAAGCCTGAAGATTTAGTCCTTCGTACGTGTTCACGATCACAAGCCTTGGAGACATGAGATGGGGGGAGTGGTGTTCTGCACATTTGGAGCTCCCCCTGAAGCACCAGATCTCCAGGAATAAGGTTCAGTGCTGCTTAAAAGATATGACGCGGTACCCATTCACGGCGTCCCACTAGTGGTGTCTGATGAATTCCACTGTTCCAACAAGCTTTGGCTGTTGAAACTTCAAAAAAGGTGAAACCAGCTAGAGACTCTACAATGGTTCCATATATTGTAGGAGGTCACAGCATTTGAGAAACACATATTTCAAAGTTTGGGCCCCATTTGTGAGTATTATTAAGGCACTGGCATTGCTCTACAGTGCTCCCAAAGACAGAAGTCCCTGAATCTATACTAAAGAACCCCAACTTGAAGCAGTGCCCCAAAGACATAAATCCCTGAGTCTACACTAATGAGCCCCATCTAGAAGCAGGTATTGTATACTATTGAGCAAAGGGATGTGATGAGGAAGGAACCCCTGCTTACCATGTGGCTGCTCTATTTTCCACTTGAAAGGCAGATCCTGGGGCTTTATAATTTTTGGTTTCATGACTTGGAGCCATATGTACGAAGTAATTTAGTGGTCTGAGATTCACTAAATCGAAGGATTTGTAAAAGCAAAATTGCTTTTTTAAATGTACTGAACCCATTTAGAGATTTGGTAACAGACTACGTAATTGTTGTAATTGTAAAATTGGTTGTGAAGGGCATAGAGAATTGCAGTTTTGAAAGGGTGTGTTTTGTGCATCCATTCCAAACCGTGATTTGGAATGCTACATATCAATGGTTTCCTCTGGCACTTTCGGTCGCAAACCATTGATCGGTTACCGGCTCCTCAAAGGAGGTGCTAACCCCTTTGTGAATGCAAAAAAAAAGTTTTTGAGAAGTGGGCGGTGGTCCAAGGGACCACTTCCAACTCTTAAACATACTTTTTTTTTTTTAAAGAAATGTTATTCTCAAATGTAGGCCTGTTTCCTTTGAGCAAAACAGACTGCATTAAAAAAATACTTTATTTGAAGGCGAATACAGTCATGGTGGTCAAATGACCTCAGCAGGTCACAATCTCTCTGATGGCATCTAGTTAGAGTGAGTCACAATTTACAACTTACCTCATGAATAGTAAGACTAGGTTAGATTTCTCCCCAAAAATTGTGGTAGATATCTTTTTGTCTTGGCAGGCCTATCTGTTCAGTATTGAGTGGTTGTGTAAGTGGGACAGTACAGCCTGTCTGTATGCTATCTAGTTGTCAGCAAAGTCCATTCACGCATCATGGGCCTGCCCTGTTGACAATGACATCAGGTAATGAATTAGTATATGATATACATGACATTTATTATATCAAATTGGTACTAGGAGGACCGTCGTAAAGGCCAGATTGAGTGTGCTTAATCTTGTGGTTATAGTGGGAGGTGCATACGCATACATAAAGGAACTTTTGGAAATCCACTATCAGCCACTGCTACAGTGGTTTATCTGGCTTTAGGCACTGGCTAATATCCATCAGCACTGGTATTCGCCCGCAGAAGTTTGCAGATGTAACACTTTTGCACACATACACTGGTATTAAATGCTCTTCACTCACAAGGACCCACACCCCCATGCTCTCTCTCGCCCTGGCCCCACTAATCCCAGCTCGCTCGGTGCTCCCAGCCCCTCTCTGCCTCGTTTCCATTTGCAAAACATTTTTGGAAGGCCTAGCTGCTACTGGGCCACCCACTTCTAACTTTGTGCTCTTGTGTGCTTTATTTTTTTAAACTTTGCTTTACCATCGGCCATGTTGGAACAGTAAAATAAAACTGCCAAAATGTCTGCTAGTCCGTCGCAATGAGTGGATTTGCGTGCATCGTGATACATTCATGCACAGCAGCAATCCAGAAATGAATGAAAACCTTTATATTAATAAGGGTATTCATCCATTCCATGATGGTCGTCGTGGGGGTGCAGTGGTGTACACGCTCGGCCATCATCATGCATGTAAGACAAGTTTGTGTACGCATGCATCATGTTCCACCTGCGACCATTCAGTTGTTTTATTTGCATATTTCAAGCTGGCCACTGGGCATTCCATTAAGATTTTTTATAAATACGTCACCCACTGCCTTTTAAAAGTGAAACCCTGGCTTTGCCAATGCTTGTTCCTGCTACGACATCCTAGCGCTTTATTCTCCCTTTTGGAAACGCTGTTACCAACAGGAGCGTCTGTGATTAGTTGTGCTTGAAGCCACTGCCTCCCTTCATTCTCTGTTGTAGGCCTCCAAGTTTCATATATTTATTTAGCAGCATTTGTTTTTGGAGTAACAAAGGCTCCTTCAGTGGCCCGCGCTGCCCAGGTGTCTCTGGGACTTTAAAGCTAATGCATTGCAACCTCATTGCATTTTTTGTTCACTGAATCTAGAAAAATGTATCAAATCCAGGAGTTATGGGCCCATCACCCACGTCTGATCATTTTTCAACGTAATGAGTCATTCCGTGATGCTGTACATCTGTTATTATAAATGCATTCACATTTTTGTATAATATTTCAATGTCCCTGTCAGTGGGAGATAAACCTTCGTGCCAATAAATATATCGAATTGCAGTGTCAGCCACTGCGCAATCCTGCCTTCGGCTGAGAATGGTCGCCTACATTGGCAGGAGTACGCACTGTGCCAAAAGTGTGATAAATCTTCAAACACGGTGCAGCCAGACTAGAGCCCCTGGCCGGCCCTTCACCGGGGCCACTGCGGCCCGGGCCCCGGAGGAAGGCATGAACAATGTTTATAAGAGCCCAAGGAGACATGGCGGCCTCTCACGCGCCGCTTCAAAGGGTGCTCCTTGTGCGCGCGCTGCAGGTGTACAGCACATGGTGCCGGAGGCCAGGAAGGGTCCCGCCTGAGTACCTAATGCACCTCTCCTCATCTCATACACATTCAGCTGTCTTTTTGCTTTTGCGGCCAAATGATTTCCTTGCATCGCTTAAATGTCAGTCGATGTTTGGAGTTAGGTGAGCGCTGCAGTGTCTTCAGCTGGGGTCCACAAATGCCTTGTGCGTGCTTTAGAAGCCGTGGTGGATGGAGTGGGAGCATCGCTTTAAATGGGCAGGTACTGTCAGGTACTCAATACCTGTATGTCTTTCATTTGAAAGGGAGAGTACCTGCACATCTCGGCTATGTTGCAGTACATTTAATGGGAGAGTACCTATTCTTCCTAGAAGGAGACAGGCACTCTCAGTGGTGAGTGCCGACACTTCCTAGAAGGAGAAAGGCACTCTGGATGGTAAGTGCCGGCACTTCCTAGAAGGAGACAGGCACTTTGAGTGGTGAGTGCCTGCACTTCCTAGAAGGAGACAGGCACGCTGGATGGTAAGTGCCAGCACTTCCTAGAAGGAGACAGGCACTCTGGATGGTGAGTACCAACACTTCCTAGAAGGAGACAGGCACTCTGGATAGTGAGTGCTGGCACTTCCTAGAAGATACAACAGGCATTGTGGATAGTGAGTGCTGGCACTTCCCAGAAGGATACAACAGGCACTCTGGATAGTGAGTGCTGGCACTTCCTAGAAGGAGAAAGTCACTCTAGATGGTGAGTAACAACACTTCCTAGAAGGAGACAGGCACTCTGGATGGTGAGTAACAACACTTCCTAGAAGGAGACAGGCACTCTGATAGTGAGTGCTGGCACTTCCTAGAAGATACAACAGGCATTGTGGATAGTGAGTGCTGGCACTTCCCAAAAGGATACAACAGGCACTCTGGATAGTGAGTGCTGGCACTTCCCAGAAGGATACAACAGGCACTCTGGATAGTGAGTGCTGGCACTTCCCAGAAGGATACAACAGGCATTGTGGATAGTGAGTGCTGGCACTTCCTAGAAGGAGAAAGGCACTCTAGATGGTGAGTAACAAGACTTCCTAGAAGGAGACAGGCACTCTGGATGGTGAGTAACAACACTTCCTAGAAGGAGACAGGCACTCTGGATAGTGAGTGCTGGCACTTGCTAGAAGGATACAACAGGCATTGTGGATAGTGAGTGCTGGCACTTCCTAGAAGGATACTATAGGAACTCTAGATGGTGAGTGCTGGCACTTCCCAGAAGGATACAACAGGCACTCTGGATAGTGAGTGCTGGCACTTCCCAGAAGGAGACAGGCACTCTGGATGGTAAGTGCTGGCACTTCCTAGAAGGAGACAGGCACTCTGGATGGTGAGTACCAGCACTTCCTAGAAGGAGATAGGCACTCTGGATGGTAAGTGTCAACAGTTCCTAGAAGGAGAAAGGGACTCTGGACGATGCATGCCAACACTTCCTAGAAAGAGAAAGGCACTTTGGTTGGTGAGTACCAACACTTCCTAGAAGGAGACAGGCACTCTGGATAGTGAGTGCTGGCTCTTCCTAGAAGATACAACAGGCATTGTAGATAGTGAGTGCCGGCACTTCCTAGGAGACAACAGGAACTCGGGATAGTGAGTGCTGGCACTTCCTAGAAGGAGACAGGCACTCAGGATTGTAAGTGCCGGCACTTCCTAGTAGGAGACAGGCACTCTGGATGGTAAGTGCCGGCACTTCCTAGAAGGAGACAGGCACTCTGGATGGTAAGTGCCGGCACTTCCTAGAAGGAGACAGGCACTCTGGATAGTGAGTGCTGGCACTTCCTAGAAGGATACAACAGGCATTGTGGTTAGTGAGTGCTGGCACTTCCCAGAAGGATACAACAGGAACTCTGGATGCTGAGTGCTGGCCCTTCCCAGAAGGATACAACAGGCACTCTAGATAGTGAGTGCTGGCACTTCCCAGAAGGAGACAGGCACTCTGGATGGTAAGTGCCGGCACTTCCTAGAAGGAGACAGGCACTCTGGATGGTGAGTACCAGCACTTCCTAGAAGGAGACGGGCACTCTGGATGGTAAGTGTCGACAGTTCCTAGAAGGAGAAAGGGACTCTGGACGATGCGTGCCAACACTTCCTAGAAAGAGAAAGGCACTTTTGTTGGTGAGTACCAACACTTCCTAGAAGGAGACAGGCACTCTGGATAGTGAATGCTGGCTCTTCCAAGAAGATACAACAGGCATTGTGGATAGTGAGTGCTGGCATTTCCTAGGAGACAACAGGAACTCGGGATAGTGAGTGCTGGCACTTTTCAGAAGGATACAAGAGGCACTATGGATAGTGAGTGCTGGCACTTCCCAGAAGGATACAACAGGCACTATGGATGGTGAGTGCCAACACTTCCTAGAAGGAGACAGGCACTCTGGATGGTAAGTGCCGGCACTTCCTAGAAGGATACAGGCACTCTGGATGGTAAGTGTTGACAGTTCCTAGAAGGAGAAAGGCACTCTGGATGGTGAGTACTAACACTTCCTAGAAGGAGACAGGCACTCTGATAGTGAGTGCTGGCTCTTCCTAGAAGATACAACAGGCATTGTGGATAGTGAGTGCTGCCACTTCCTAGGAGACAACAGGAACTGGGGATAGTGAGTGCTAGCACTTTCCAGAAGGATACAAGAGGCACTATGGATAGTGAGTGCTGGCACTTCCCAGAAGGATACAACAGGACTATGGGTGGTGAGTGCTGGCACTTCCTAGAAGGAGACAGGCACTCTGGATGGTGAGTGCCGGCACTTCCTAGAAGGAGACAGGCACTCTGGATGGTGAGTGCCGGCACTTCCTAGAAGGAGACGGCAGACAGATACTCTGGATAGTGAGTGCTGCAGTTCCCAGAAGGAGGCAACAGGCACTCGGGATGGTGAGGACTAGCAGTTCCTAGAAGGAGACAGGTACTCTGGATAGTGAGGACCAGCAGTTCGTAGAAGGAGACAACAGGTACTCGGGATAGTGAGGACCAGCAGTTCCTAGAAGGAGACTGGAGACAGGTACTCGGGATAGTGAGGACCAGCAGTTCCTAGAAGGAGACAGGAGACAGGCACTCAGGATATTGAGGACCAGCACTTCGTAGAAGGAGACAACAGGTACTCGGGATAGTGAGGACAAGCAGTTCCTAGAAGCAGACAACAGGCACTCAGGACAGGGTGGACCAGCAGTTCCTAGAAGGAGACAGGAGACAGGTACTCTGGATAGTGAGGACCAGCAGTTCCTAGAAGGAGACAACAGGCACTCGGGATAGTGAGGACCAGCAGTTCCTAGAAGGAGACAGGAGACAGGTACTTGGGATAGTGAGGACCAGCTGTTCCTAGAAGGAGACAGGAGACAGGTACTCGGGATAGTGAGGACCAGCATTTCCTAGAAGGAGACAACAGGCCCTCGGGATAGTGAGGACCAGCAGTTCCTAGAAGGAGACAGGAGACAGGTACTCGGGATAGTGAGTACCAGCAGTTCCTCAAAGGAGACAACAGGCACTCGGGATAGTGAGGACCAGCAGTTCCTAGAAGCAGACAGGAGACAGGAGACAGGTACTTGGGATAGTGAGGACCAGCAGTTCCTAGAAGGAGACAGGAGTCAGGCACTCGGGGTAGTGAGGACCAGCAGTTCCTAGAAGGAGACAGGAGACAGGTACTTGGGATAGTGAGGACCAGCTGTTCCTAGAAGGAGACAGGAGACAGGTACTTGGGATAGTGAGGACCAGCAGTTCCTAGTAGGAGACAGGAGACAGGTACTCGGGATAGTGAGGACCAGCATTTCTTAGAAGGAGACAACAGGCCCTCGGGATAGTGAGGACAAGCAGTTCCTAGAAGCAGACAAAAGGCACTCAGGACAGGGAGGACCAGCAGTTCCTAGAAGGAGACAGGAGACAGGTACTTGGGATAGCGAGGACCAGCTGTTCCTAGAAGGAGACAGGAGACAGGTACTCAGGATAGTGAGGACCAGCATTTCCTAGAAGGAGACAACAGGCCCTCGGGATAGTGAGGACCAGCAGTTCCTAGAAGGAGACAGGAGACAGGTACTCGGGATAGTGAGGACCAGCAGTTCCTCAAAGGAGACAACAGGCACTCGGGATAGTGAGGACCAGCAGTTCCTAGAAGGAGATAGGAGACAGGAGACAGGTACTTGGGATAGTGAGGACCAGCAGTTCCTAGAAGGAGACAGGAGACAGGAGACAGGTACTTGGGATAGTGAGGACCAGCAGTTCCTAGAAGGAGACAGGAGTCAGGCACTCGGGGTAGTGAGGACCAGCAGTTCCTAGAAGGAGACAGGAGACAGGTACTTGGGATAGTGAGGACCAGCTGTTCCTAGAAGGAGACAGGAGACAGGTACTTGGGATAGTGAGGACCAGCAGTTCCTAGAAGGAGACAGGAGACAGGTACTCGGGATAGTGAGGACCAGCATTTCTTAGAAGGAGACAACAGGCCCTCGGGATAGTGAGGACAAGCAGTTCCTAGAAGCAGACAACAGGCACTCAGGACAGGGAGGACCAGCAGTTCCTAGAAGGAGACAGGAGACAGGTACTTGGGATAGCGAGGACCAGCTGTTCCTAGAAGGAGACAGGAGACAGGTACTCGGGATAGTGAGGATCAGCATTTCCTAGAAGGAGACAACAGGCCCTCGGGATAGTGAGGACCAGCAGTTCCTAGAAGGAGACAGGAGACAGGTACTCGGGATAGTGAGTACCAGCAGTTCCTCAAAGAAGACAACAGGCACTCGGGATAGTGAGGACCAGCAGTTCCTAGAAGGAGATAGGAGACAGGAGACAGGTACTTGGGATAGTGAGGACCAGCAGTTCCTAGAAGGAGATAGGAGTCAGGCACTCGGGGTAGTGAGGACCAGCAGTTCCTAGAAGTAGACAGGAGACAGGTACTTGGGATAGTGAGGACCAGCTGCTCCTAGAAGGAGACAGGCACTCGGGATAGTGAGGACCAGCAGTTCCTAGAAGGAGATAGGAGACAGGAGACAGGTACTTGGGATAGTGAGGACCAGCTGCTCCTAGAAGGAGACAGGAGACAGGTACTCGGGGTAGTGAGGACCAGCAGTTCCTAGAAGTAGACAGGAGACAGGTACTTGGGATAGTGAGGACCAGCTGCTCCTAGAAGGAGACAGGTACTCGGGATAGTGAGGACCAGCCTTTCTTAGAAGGAGACAACAGGCCCTCGGGATAGTGAGGACCAGCAGTTTGTAGAAGGAGATAGGAGACAGGAGACAGGTACTCGGGATAGTGAGGACCAGCAGTTCCTAGAAGGAGACAGGAGACAGGTACTTGGGATAGTGAGGACCAGCTGCTCCTAGAAGGAGACAGGAGACAGGTACTCGGGGTAGTGAGGACCAGCAGTTCCTAGAAGGAGACAGGAGACAGGTACTCGGGATAGTGAGTACCAGCAGTTCCTCAAAGGAGACAACAGGCACTCGGGATAGTGAGGACCAGCAGTTCCTAGAAGGAGATAGGAGACAGGAGACAGGTACTTGGGATAGTGAGGACCAGCAGTTCCTAGAAGGAGACAGGAGACAGGCACTCGGGGTAGTGAGGACCAGCAGTTCCTAGAAGTAGACAGGAGACAGGTACTTGGGATAGTGAGGACCAGCTGCTCCTAGAAGGAGACAGGTACTCGGGATAGTGAGGACCAGCAGTTCCTAGAAGTAGACAGGAGACAGGTACTTGGGATAGTGAGGACCAGCTGTTCCTAGAAGGAGACAGGAGACAGGTACTTGGGATAGTGAGGACCAGCTGCTCCTAGAAGTAGACAGGAGACAGGTACTTGGGATAGTGAGGACCAGCTGCTCCTAGAAGGAGACAACAGGCCCTCGGGATAGTGAGGACCAGCAGTTTGAAGAAGGAGATAGGAGACAGGAGACAGGTACTCGGGATAGTGAGGACCAGCAGTTCCTAGAAGGAGACAGGAGACAGGTACTTGGGATAGTGAGGACCAGCTGCTCCTAGAAGTAGACAGGAGACAGGTACTTGGGATAGTGAGGACCAGCTGCTCCTAGAAGGAGACAACAGGCCCTCGGGATAGTGAGGACCAGCAGTTCCTAGAAGGAGACAGGAGACAGGTACTTGGGATAGTGAGGACCAGCTGCTCCTAGAAGTAGACAGGAGACAGGTACTTGGGATAGTGAGGACCAGCTGCTCCTAGAAGGAGACAACAGGCCCTCGGGATAGTGAGGACCAGCAGTTCCTAGAAGCAGACAGGAGACAGGAGACAGGTACTTGGGATAGTGAGGACCAGCAGTTCCTAGAAGGAGATAGGAGTCAGGCACTCGGGGTAGTGAGGACCAGCAGTTCCTAGAAGTAGACAGGAGACAGGTACTTGGGATAGTGAGGACCAGCAGTTCCTAGAAGGAGACAGGAGACAGGTACTTGGGATAGTGAGGACCAGCAGTTCCTAGTAGGAGACAGGAGACAGGTACTCGGGATAGTGAGGACCAGCAGTTCCTAGAAGGAGACAGGAGACAGGTACTTGGGATAGTGAGGACCAGCTGCTCCTAGAAGGAGACAGGAGACAGGTACTTGGGATAGTGAGGACCAGCAGTTCCTAGAAGGAGATAGGAGACAGGAGACAGGTACTTGGGATAGTGAGGACCAGCAGTTCCTAGAAGGAGATAGGAGTCAGGCACTCGGGGTAGTGAGGACCAGCAGTTCCTAGAAGTAGACAGGAGACAGGTACTTGGGATAGTGAGGACCAGCTGTTCCTAGAAGGAGACAGGAGACAGGTACTTGGGATAGTGAGGACCAGCAGTTCCTAGTAGGAGACAACAGGCCCTCGGGATAGTGAGGACCAGCAGTTCCTAGAAGGAGATAGGAGACAGGAGACAGGTACTTGGGATAGTGAGGACCAGCAGTTCCTAGAAGGAGATAGGAGTCAGGCACTCGGGTAGTGAGGACCAGCAGTTCCTCAAAGGAGACAACAGGCACTCGGGATAGTGAGGACCAGCAGTTCCTAGAAGGAGATAGGAGACAGGAGACAGGTACTTGGGATAGTGAGGACCAGCAGTTCCTAGAAGGAGATAGGAGTCAGGCACTCGGGTAGTGAGGACCAGCAGTTCCTAGAAGGAGACAGGAGACAGGTACTCGGGATAGTGAGGACCAGCATTTCTTAGAAGGAGACAACAGGCCCTCGGGATAGTGAGGACCAGCAGTTTGTAGAAGGAGACAGGTCCTGCCCTGAAGATGCGCGAGCCTTATAGGTGGGCTGCACCAAATGTGATGTGAGCAGCAGATAAATCCAGTCTGAGCATTGGAAAGGTTCTGTAATATTTAAAAAAGGGTCAATGAAATAATTTTATAACATTGAATTACCCAATGAACATATCAACAACTTCTCAACAGTGACGACACGAATTAGCCCATTTGTGCACAATTAACTGATAATATACCTAATGCCTGGGCTACCTTATTTTGTTTTAGACTTGATGAGAAACTTTTTTTCCACATGAAAAGTTACATTATGTGTATTGATGGTTTAGTTCGCTATGGTAGCGCTTTGACGCACGCCGGGTCTTGTAAGCACTATAGATAACCAGTGCCATTACATACATTTATTTGAGCTGATTCAAGCATATTTAAGCAGACACTGATTCTGTCTGCATCTTAAAGTTAATAAGATGCTGGTGTAAACTTGAATAACAATATTTTTTCTAGTACAGACAGATAATTTTAGTTATACTTATATGAGAAGTTAAGGCAGTATCCAAAATCAGGTGCAAATTCCCTGATGTCCATGTAGTGGGAACAGAGATATTGGTTTAAGTGGATTGGGGGTCTGACCACCAGGCAGTGGGAAGAAACCAACAAATCGAAATTGTAGCTTTAATTATTGAAATTCGTTATCACAAATTGATCCAATCACTTCTAGCATTCTTCAGTTTACTTTCCACTCATTGTTACCTGATGATGTTCTCTTGTGCTGCCTTGTCCATCTTCTCTTTCTAATTACGCACATCTGTGGCGACATGAACCTGTGATGCTGCCGAGTAAGCCACGCTTGGGGGGGGGGGAGGGATGGGACAAGGAGAGAAGGGTGAAGGAGGGAGCATAGCGAGAGGGGCGGTGCAGGAGGAGAGGGGAGGCGGAGCTAAAGATGAGTTAGAGAGACAGGCGGAGTAGGGTGAGCGCTAAGGCCAAGAGGGTGAGTGAAGGAAAGTTAAAGAGCGGTAAAGAGAGGAAGTGGCAGGCAGAGAAAGACAATAAGAGGGATAGACAAAGGGGGGAAAATGAGGAGGAAGACACTTAAAGAGGATGTGAAGAGTGGGGTACAACATGGGGTGAAGTAGAGAAAGAGAGAAAGGTAGAAACAGACAGAGAGACCTGAAGTAGGGGCAGAAGGACCTTAGGTGGAGAGAGAAACACGGGGGGTGCAAACTATCTCTCTCTCTCTCTCTCTCTCTCTCTCTCTCTCTCTCTATATATATATATATATATATATATATATATATTACCTAGAGTTGGGGAAAAGCGTTTTTTTGACTTACCTATATCTTTGGCACCTTTTGACGAATCTTCACAAATTTTTCTAAATAAAGTGTCACCGTGAAGCTTGTTACAGGTGGAAAGTTTCGGGGTGATCCATTAATTAGGGGCAGAGAAAAAGGGGGCTAAAAAAGGTTGCATTTCCCATGTTAATTCCCAGAGCATTCTTTTGAAACGACTACAGGCCGAACCAGTGGATGGAATTACACCAAATTTGGCAGAAAGCTGGCTGCGCAGATTACACTTTCACTTATTTGGTGTGAATACATTCAGTAGTTTTTCAGATATTAAAGTGAAAATAAATTTGTATATCTCTGGCCATTAATATTTTGCGAATAATTCACAAAATTCATGATTACGCATGAAAAAACAAGCATTGCAATTGGCTGACTGCAACCCTACTACATGTGTCCACTGACACGCCCACTCAGACACTCACGCACCCACTCACAGATCCACTGACTCAGACCCTGCCCAATGCCAAAGGACATGTGTGGCATTGGGTGGGGTGGTTATAAGGGCTTGGCTGCAAGCCCTGCCGTGCATGGGCGAAGGCTGTGCGCGGTGGGGGTTGGAATAACATATAGTAATGAAAATTGCTTTACGTTAAAAAAACATTGAAATTCCCTGAAAAAAATCAAAGGCAACGGGGATGTTATAGTTAGGTTCTGACTATACTTGTATAAAACCATAGAAATTCAGCAGCTATAGTTAGTTCTTTTAAGTAACTATACCTTGCGCCCAAAGGTAACTATAACCGCACCTTCTTCATGCACAGCTAAATACTCCACATATTATAGAATTGATGAGATCTTGTATGGCATCTTTGATATTATCACCGCAACCTTTGCAATAAAATTATTGATAAGAACACTGCGCATGGCAAGGGCACAAGTTATAGTTACCTTAGGGCACAAGTTATAGTTACTTAAAATAACTCTAACTACAACTGCTGAATTTCTAAGGCTCTGTGCGAGTAAATTCAGAAACCTAACTATAACGTCCCTGTAACGTTTGTTTTTTCAGTGAATATATATATCTTTCTAGCTCTCTCTCTCTCATTATATGTATATGTGTATATATATATATATATATATATATATATTCTTCCATACACTTGCTCACACAAGAGCTCCAAGTGGCCCAAGAGGGGTGGTGCTGCAAAAAGACCGGCAGAGCACTCCGGTTAAATTTCTTCTTAACCCCAATTTTTTGTTATAAAAACAGCAGCACTCTCAGGAGGTCAAAAGAAAAATAAGTTTATTCAGCACAACGCGTTTCGGCTATATATATATATTATATTATATACTATATATATATATTACCTAGAGTCAGGAAAAAGCATTTTTTTTTATTTATCTATATCTTTGGCACCGTTTGACGAATCTTCACAAATTTTTCACAAAAAAAGTGTAGCTGTGAAGCTTGTTGCACTTAAAAAGTTTTGGGGTGATCTGTTAAGTAGGGGCCGAGAAAAAGGGGGCTAAAAAAAGGTTGCATTTCCCATGTTAACTCCCTCTCTCTCTCTCTCTCTCTCTCACGCTCTCTCTCTCTATATATATATATCTATATATATATAAAATGTCTCCCTTATTTGTTTCTCTCTGTCTCCGTCTCTCTCTCTCTATACACATATCTATGTGTGTGTGTGTACATATGTGTATATGTTTATATATATATACATATATATATAAATATACATATATATATGTATATATATATATATATATGTACACTCACACACACATACAGAGAGAGAGAGAGAGCAAGAGAGTCGGAGAGAGAGAGAGAGCTGTGAGGTAGTCTGGCAAAATGAACGAAGGTACAGGAAAAATGATCAGTGAAAGAGATTATCGAGAGAGGCTTAAAGGCATAGAGAGGTGAGACGTGTAGGAAGAGGAATTATAAACTGAGTGTAAAAGGATGAAGTAGAGATAAATCAGTGAAGTAGAGAAAGAGGGGTGAAATTAATGCGGAGGTAGAGCAAAGTAGACGGTAAGTTATAGAGATAGTCTTGTGAGGTAGAGTCAGTGCTTCATTTGCAAAAGAATAAGTGCAGGTGTGAAAATGTTTCTGAGAAGCCCTCCAGCATGGCCACCACCTCATGCCTATTTATTCGGTCAACATACCCTTTCCGCCCCTTAATCATTTCTTGAAGGTTCTAGGTTCTTTTTTCTTCCTGCTTTCTCAAATGGGAACTGTTTTTCAGACTTCCTTTTCCATCTTTCAGTTCCTTCGTCTGGGTCAAAGTTTGATGATTGAAAATATGTCCTAGTGGCCAAAAAATAAATTAAACACTTGTCCGAGCTAGAGGAGGGACAGAGGTGAAGTAGAAGATGTATGAAGAGAAAAAAATGAGAGTGATAGAGGAGGTGAGTTGAAATAGAGAACGATGTTCAGAGATAGATGTGAGTGACAAAGAAATGAGTTAATGACAGAGAGAAAAAAATAGAGGGAGACAGAGTTATTGAGAAAGAAGTAAGTTAAGAAGTTAAGTAGTGAGAGTGACCAGTGGGTTAGAGGAATGCAATAGTGAAAGAGATGTGAGGTAGAGGGAGAAATGAGGGAGGGAGAGAGGTGAGTGAGAGAGCAGTGAGGTATAGAGAGGGCTGATGGAAAGGTAGAGGGAGCTAAAGGACAGAGAGATGGAGTGAGAGACAGAGACTTGAGGTAAAGAGAGGGAAAAAGCTGAGGGAGAAGTCAAGCAGATGGAAGAGATGCAAGGAGGCGAGATGGAAACTGGACTGTAAGATGAGAGACAGAGAAGGTTGTGAGGAAGAGATGGGTGCCAGAGAGGGAAAAAAAGGAAAGTTGTGAGGGGAGATGGACTAGAGAGAGACATATTAAGAGTTAGGTGGGGTAGAAGTAGTAGAAAGTGTTAAGAAAGAGACACATGGTGGAAATACATACAAATGTAGCGATAGAGAGACATAAAGAGAGAAGACTGAGTAAAAAGATGTGCATTAAAGTAAGGAGAGAGGACTGACACAGAAAGATTGTTTTTTTAATGTAAATGCCACCAGCTGCCTGAAGGTGTGAGGGTTGGCGTTGGGCAGGCCATGCTTGCACACTAAATGTCAGTAAAGCATGCCCATTGTTCAACTTAAAAGAAGTATTTTTTTATGCGCACCATTGTTAGGACTTTAGACTGTCCCCGTGACTTAATCAGTGGGCTCCTTGGAAGATGGGGATCATGGTCAGCTCCTCACTTTGCACATGTCTTAAAATGTCTCCCTTAGGTGCTTCACTTCAAACAAAAGATCTGGATGTGAAAGACCCCTCCGTGCGGTTTTATGCACTGTACAGGATTGCGGGCATCCCCAGCAGCTGGCAGCCTACAGCAACTTTGGAAGATCTTTCAGACAGGTTGGTGCCTATAAAGGCAAAGAGGGCTGGGATACACTTAGTAGCTTCTCAGGTATAGTTTTATCTTTCAACTATAGATCTAGGAGACCAGCCTTTAAATGTGTTTCTCCACTTGACCAAATTTCACAATTTCATGTGAGTCACTTTTACGCCTGATGGTTTAAATCCCAGCCTGCATTGTTTGAGTTGCTATACAACGTGTCAAATCGGAAAAGCCAACAGATCTCACATAGGCGAGACCTATTGGCTTTGTCCATGCTTGTTTTATTTTGGTAAAAAAAATTCTATGTTAACTTCATATCCTATACTCAGGTGGATTTCTGGATTTGCATTTGCCTCCATCTGCTCTGGTTAAAATGATAGTAGTACCCCTGAAATGCAGGGTGTAGGTATATTTTAAGTAAAGTGGAATTCATTACTTGTTCAAAATTTATGAAGATTTTGTTGCAGGTTATAGTTGTTGGTTTAGTGGTTTATATATGTTAGCTTGACATTGTAGGTTGCATTTTGTTGAGATGTTCATAGTTTGATATTGGCCACGTATTGAGTATATTTCAGTGAATGGTGAAGAGCACAACCTAAAAGTGGCATCCATCACCATTATGCTATATCGAGTTAAGGTTAGTAAATTGCTGTTTGGAGCATACATGATCATTCTTTAATTGTTATTGTGGTTGTCATATAATAAAAAGTTCCCTTTTTATGTGTGGTTACTAAGTGTTGGGTTATGTCGATTTCTTTAAATTTTTAGGTGCTACTGGTGTTTCACTTACTGTTACGTGTTCTGAAAATTAATATTTTTTAGTTTGGAATGCCAGGGAGTTGGCCGGCTGCCTCTTCAGGAATGTTTGGAATTATATTTTTAAGTATTGTTTCTTTTGGTTCTTGTGAGCTCATATTGCCCTCTAGACTATTGATCACTTCTATTTCAGTAATATTAGGGGAATTATTATGTTTCCTTAAACCTTCTTCTATTTAATTTTTAGAGTTAGCCCTTCAATAGCATGCATGTTATTGAATAATATTTGGTGCATTTCTAGTGCGTTATCTCACTTATGGTGGTCTCCTTACTATTTTTCCATCCTCCATAACTTAATATTAGCCTCCCTTTATGGGATTTGATGCATTTTGTTCTTTACAACAGATTAACTGTGGGTTTTAGGGTATACAATTATATATTAATTGTGTTAATAATATTAGTTTAATAAATTATTTTGAAAAACATTATGTTCTATAATATTTTTTGTAACATTTTTACATTGCAGCTGCACATTTTTACTTATGTTTTGGATGTTGTCTTTGCTTTGGGTTACTTGTGGATTTTTGCTTTGCAGGCACATTTGCAATTGTTTTTGACACAGTTTTCATTTTTTGTAGTCTGTTGAGAAGAAGTAATTTGTAAATTGTGTTGGTTTGTTTTCTAAATTAATTTTTAGTTCGGAGTTGCTTAGTTTTAATTTATACTCAAGTTATGGCTAAGCATTATTTTTTACTTTTTAATGTTAGCTTTGCGCTTTAGTTCCAGTATTTACTACAGAGGTGGTCTTTTTTGTATTTTGATGTCTGCGGCTTGAATTTATTTACTTCCTTTTTGCTTTTTTTTCTTGTGATGTATACACCAGTATGTTAGAGGAATGAATACATATTTAGCATAGTTTCAGTTATTTGTTGTGTTAAATAAATGTGTTTTTTTATGTGAAATGTGTTGTAATGCTTAATCTGTTTGCTATATTTATTGGTTATTTGAAGTGTTGAAATAGTTTTACCTAGAGTTTCTGTTCAGTAAAGTGTTACTGTCCTGCTGTAATTACTTTTCAGGATGCATTTTGTTGTATGTTTTTGTGGCCTTTTTATACTGTTTTTTAAATGAGGAAATGTGCTTTTATTTGCTAACTTTTTAAAGATTAATTTGATAGGTTACTTGAAGAGTAGTTTGATTTTTTTAGACCATTTATGGTAAAGGCTAAATAGTTTGATTGTTATATATTTATTGTATTGTAATCTTAAATGTATTGTTTTTATAGGGATTACTATATATATTTAATGTAATATAGTTTTAACTTGAATTACGATGATTTTTCAGTTGTCATGATTGTTTTTATGGTTTGTAAGTTTTAATTTATTGACAAAAATAGGTATTACTTTATTTTTGTTTAATATTTTTCTAGTTTAGATATTTCTTCAGCAATCCTTTTTGTTAGTGATATTTGTGTCCTTACTTTTTAAGTATAGGACTGTACTATTTAGGTTGTAGATGTTGTTTTGCCGATGATAATATATAATTATATTGTTTTTCACTATATGGCGTCATACAACCCTTGGATCAATTAGGCATCATTAATCTTTTTTTAAGCATTACTCCCATCGCTAATGCTAAGGACGTGGAGATTAAGGGTCTGATTTAGAGTTTGGCGGATGGGTTACTCTGTCACAAATGTGACGAATATCCCATCAGACGTATTACAATTTCCTTAGGATATAATGGAATCGTAATACGGCAGATGTGATATTCGTCATGTTGTGACGGAGTAGCCCATTCCCCGCAATTACTTCTTGAAATAAAAATAGAGTGCACTAAAGCACTTATAGTGAATTCTAAAATTATCTACTAACGTCCAATCCACTTTTACTTTTATGTTCCAATACCCGTATATAAAATTCACCCACACTATGTGGGTCATCCTGAAGACCGCCAGGGCTAATGTGGCGGTAGTACAGTCAACAGGCTGGCGGTACATACCGCCACATTATGAGTGTGGCGGGTTTGCTGCAGCCAACCCGCCACTTCTGCACTCATACCGCCATGGTGATATGAGCCGCCAGGCCGGAGATATCAATCTCCGACCCTGCGGCCCACAGATTACTGCTGGCAGCGTTATGAGCCTGCCTCTAGCCATGGTTTCCGTGGCTTTAGCAACACCACGAAAACCATGGCGGTAGGCCCTACCGGTGACAGGGAATTCTTTTCTTGTCACCAGTAACCGTCTCCCTCCCCTCCCAAAACACAACTGACGCCCCCAACCTCCCTCCATCCAAACACCCATCCACACACCCTGATTCAAACACCCCCCTACCCCTCCGATACACACATTCACGCCCACCCCCCAAACGCACACACACGCAGACACGCACCCACCACACACCTGCCCCCACAACCACACATGCACACATCACCCCCACCCCCACTACAGTCACATCGCCCCTCACCCCCCTTCCCGCATACAAGCACACAGACACCCACATGCACCACGCAGACACCCATTCATGTACACTGGAATACACACATTCACTCATACACTGGCATACACGCATTCACTCATTCACAGGCATACACGCATTCGTCCAGACATACTCACACACATTCTTACACACAGGCACACTAACATGCAGACACGCACTCACTTCACCATTCTTACATGCATTCACCCAAACACATACAACCATGCATACAACACAACACACACAGACGCATTCACACACACACACAAAACCCCCCACCCTCCTCCCCTGTCGGAAGCCCTACTTACCTTGGGCGAGGAGGTCTTCCAGCAGGGAACGGGAAGGGACACTGCTACCGCCAGCAGGGCCCCGTCAGCAGAACACCGCCAGGCCGTATTCCAGCTCAGAATACGTCTGGCGGCGTTCTACTGGTGGGGTGGTGCTGGTGGTAGCGGCACCAGGTCACCACCGTCCCCCAGTTTGAACACTGCAGGATTTCCGCCCTTATTGTGGCAGAAGTCAGGCTGTGCTCATAATCTGGTGAACGGATGGTCGCCGCCGCAGTGGTATGCTGGAGGCCGTCACCGCGGCGGTAAGCGGTAATTACTGCCAATGTCATAATCAGCACCTATGTTTCCTCTGTACAGAAGGTATTTTGTTGTGTTTTACTATTTCCTAAAATAATTTCTAAGCACAATCTCATACATATTCAAAAACATTCCAACCGTCCTTTTTAGTTTACACAAAGAACAAAGGCCTATATCATAAAAACATTTCTCGCATTTCTGTTCTTTGCAAATCAGACAATTTTTCTACCAACAGTACACATATTCAAAAACTATTCATATAAAGATACTAAAAAAAATATCAAAAAACTATCAACGCAGCGTTTCGGTTGTGCACCAAATTAATCACTCTGCCTTCTTCAGGACAGCAATATTTTTGCAAAATACAGATACTTTTTTAAGGAGGGTTATATGATCTTGTCTACACCTCGCTCCAATTTTTACAGGGGCGTCCAGTAATCATAAGGCTTTAGCTCATCGCCATTGTCAATTAATTTTTCTAGGTAATGTCTTTATAGTCAGTTTACCTCTTCCTCATGGGGATTATTCCTGATGTTCCCTTCTTTATTAAAACTACCATTAACTGCTCATCTGTTTTTTCCTATATATGTCTACTCACAAACTTCAGTGGTGAAGTTTGTGAGTCACTCTTAGGATCTTTAAAGACCTTAAAGACCAGTGAAGAGAAGTAAAGACACACATAGAAGAAAAAACAGAGACGTGAGGGCGCAGGTGCACAGAAACACAGGGAGGGCAAGGAAAGTGACATTAAGCACATTATGCAATATAATGCACTGCACTGACATGAGATGTTTCCAATATGTTAACACTTGGGCCCATATTTATACTTTTTTAGCGCCGCATTTGTGTTATTTTTTAACGCAAAAGCAGAGCAGACTTACAATATACAATTGTATTGAAAGTTTGCGCTGATTTTGCGTAAATAAAAACAACGCAAATGGGGTCCTAAAGAAGTATAAATATGGACCTTATTTTCCCAATACAGGTCCAAAATTCAAAATTAAGGCCCATATTTATACTTTTTTAGAGCCGCATTTTCGTCATTTTTTGTTGCAAAAACGGCGCTAACTTGCAAAATACAATTGTGGCCCATGTTTATACTTTTTTAGCGCCGCATTTGGGTTATTGTTTGACGCAAAAGCGGTGCAAACTTACAAAATACAATTATAGTTTGTTTGGGTTGTGCCGCTTTTGCATCAAAAAATGACGCAAATGCAGCACTAAAAAAGTATAAATACGGACCTTATTTTGTAAGTTTGCGGTGCTTTTGCGTCAAAAAACGACACAAATGCGGCACAAAAAAAGTATAATTATGGGCCTAAGTGAGCAGTCAGATAATGAATATTTTGGGGTAGCCATCTCGGCTGGCGCTCTGCCGACCTCCATTTGCCCTGTTGCGATGACCCTCTAAGCTCGTGCCCGGTAGGGAATGCACTGGATATTTGTGGGGAAAACTATTCTGTCCTTGACACTCACTGAAAAGGCCAACCTAAGCACCAGGCCTTGCACATAGAATGAAACATACAAAGAAAATGTAAATATATAATAAACTCCTAACAGACCTAGAAGTGTCTGGACCATGGAAGCCTCTTCGAGCTACAGAGGCAAAGCAGGAAGTCTCCCGAGAGGGTGAGCGCTTATTGGCGCCCCTGGCGGAGGGTATTGGTCTATTTGAAACTTTTCACCTGGTTATAAGTGGCAGTGGACTGACTGACTGTTGAGCAGTAGCTGGGGGAGGGGAGGGAACTTGGCTCGAGCCAGAAGGAATGAGAATCAAGAGCGTTTCCCTCTGGTCTGTATGAGCTTTTCCAGGAGGGACATACTCCAGAAATAAAAAAGGCGCGCTTATAGATACGTTTAAGAGAGTGGACAGATGTGACTTCAAGGGGCTTCCCTTCCAACAAGGGAGCTGCCAGATGGTAAGGGAACTGAACTCTGTACATAAGTATCAGGTTTGAATTGGAGACCCAAATGTGAAAGGTCACACACTTCTGTGCGATGCGGTGAGCTATCCCTGGCAGGTGAACTTCCTGACTGATTGTGTCTCTGAAAGTAGGTGACTTCAGAAGAGAGTGCATGTGACAGCTGTTGTCCCTCGTAACGCTAAAGCACAGATGGTAGGTCACCCAGTACCCCACATTCATGGACGTAGGCCAGATAAATACTTCGGAGACCACAAATAAGCAGGTTTTTCATAAATGAACTGTCTTTACTGGACATGCTGGTGGATTGAATGAATTAGCATCATGGCCTGCCTGTGTGTGGGCGCGTGATTGGGTCCTACTCTTGCACATTCCAACTGAGCTTCCTGTGGGACACGTTGTACTTTCTTTTGAGATAAACTCACCTTGTTGTTAGATGTTGAAATGAAGTCATAAAAATGTACTCGCTGGTCAAGGGTACCAATGTGCTATTGAGAAGTGCTGGTACTCTCCCATTAAAGGGGGATGCTGCACAGAGGGATCCCGTCATTTACTAGAGGGGGGCCACATGCACCAGGATCCACCATGGCAGTTTAAGGAAGAAACACAAAGAGACTTTAGGAGACAGGGATAAACCATCCTTAGCCACAGGCTTCGATTGCACCTTAATTATCTTTTTTAGATGTAATTATTAGATGTGTGGTGCTTTTTTGCACCTAGAATACAATTCTTTCTCCCTTTAAAGAGAAAGCTTTAGTTAGACTTTTATTTTGTGCATGGCATTGTCACTGTGGTGGGTCCTTCGTCTCTAACCTCAGACCACCTCCCTGAGTAAGTCTTCTTGGCTCGCCCTGCTTCAGGACCCCGTGGATGGAGCCCTGAAACAATGTTCTTGGAGCTGAGTTTCACAATTGATGCCGAATGACTTCTGTGTGCCCTGGGACCCCTGAGCCAGTTCTCACACTAGTTTCTATTGTATTTTGTTTTCATACTGAGGGGCTGCTCCTAATTTATTTTGGACAAGTAACAGCTTCTCATTACAGCATGCCAGCTAAATCGCTATGTCAATACGTTGCTACGGGACACTTTAAAGAAAAAGTTAGTAAGGTACATTAAAGTACCACTCCTTAAAAGATGCAATTTACTGAGCCTTATTGGGCTGTTAGAAGACTATTGATATAAAAACTTTGTGGCTTAATAATAATTTGACTGCAAGAAAAATATTTAAAAATGAAAGCTGTGACGTCAGTCTAAAAGACTACGCCTTCGCCTGGTCAATATTGTGTATGTTTACTCATGCAGAAATAGGTGTATACAATTCACATACCGGCTATTTTACTTCTGTCTTTTTTGCCTTAGATTAATAGCTTATATACATGTAAAATTCAAACTCGGTGGGTTCAGCAGTCGCTGTCTAGACCTGTGTGTGGAGTCAGATCACAAGCTCACCTCCCAGCATGATAAAATCAACAACTTCATCCTTTTTTTGGTGAAATAAAAGATTACCAATCAGTCAAAGTAGTCTACTACCATCCGAAGATCCTAAAACACAGAAAATAAAATCACTCTTGATAACGCGGCCCACCCTAGATAATTTACTTACACTGGGACTCGTTTTAGGCCAATGAATCTTTTGACCCTGATTGGAGACACCTAAAGACGAGATAACTAATCAGCATGTCAGTCAATAGATCGATAACCTCATCAATTTATTCACAATGGCAAATCAATCAAACTAGTTAATGACTCAAGAAAAAACAAGACACCCCATGACCTTTCATTCATGAATAACCACACAAAATTTGGTAAGATTTATGAGATTTATTCCCTATTGATTACACTCTACTAGCAAGTTTGTTAATCTCAATACCAGAAAACACATCAGCACTGTCACAATTTGGTAAATCGAATAAGATTTCATCAGAGCAAAGATCATAAACATCAGAACAAAGCACGACATCAACATGGATTAACTTTAGCAGAGTATGGTCAGCACACAAGAGAGCAAGAAAACGCATGCACTTTATTAGAAAGCTTGGTGAAAAAGAAACAATGTAGCTCCTAAAGTGTGAAAGTGGGAGGACACAAATCTTGAAAGTCAAAGGATTGCAAAGAGGCTATGCTCCATGGGAGGGACAAATACAAGTGGAGTGAGGGGCAAGCCATCCAATAAGAAGCAAGCACATGAAAGTGACACTACAGCGAAAAATAGAAGGCAATGGTTGTTGACAGGGTGTGGAACTCTGATTAGTAGCACCATGATGATAACGTCAGAATGCAGTCTGAGGTTCCCAGATTACAAGTGCTTTGTTTCACCAATTGGTATACTTAAATTCTTGCTGTAATGAGAATCTTTCTGTGAAAAGATAAGCAGTTAACACTTTGAAAAAGCCTAGTTGCCAAGTGATTCCATTTCATTCGTAATATATTAGGCCGAGCTGCCAAGTAGCTCAATGTTATATGCAACAAGTTCAACCAGGGGTGTTTTTAGTCAGTGGAACTGCATTCTGAGACTTGCAGGTTTTGTCTTTACTATTGAAGTGTGGGCTTGCCAGTGTTGGTGGGTGAAAAGCCAACTATGGCAGACGGTGTCACACACAATGTACATCCACCAGAAATAGAAGGCTGGGATTTTTAAACACATCCTTGAAATGGCAAAAGTTGTACTAAAGTCCCAGAATGCGTCATGCTTTTTGCTAAACAACCAGAAGTGCCTGAATGTGTCACACATCACAGTCATAGAGGAAATGCTCAGTCTGAGCTTGGAGGTGAGAAGGGGGATATCAGGCTAAACTGATTGTATAGCTTACCACTTTCCATAGGGAGTAAAATCATGAGGATACGATTAAATGAAGGCAACAGCGAACGCAGGCCCTTTATGCAGAACAAGGGTTTCTCCATCAACATCCTTCCTTCTTTTAAATATATATTTATTGATTTTCTTTAAATAACAGATGGAATAGCAGTCATGATCAAACTGTCCATAAGATACATTGTATATTTTTTACAACTAACCTGTTAGGCTGTATAAGAAACAAACTGGTGTAAAGACATTGGTTGGGACTCACTAGTGGTGTCACCACCCATAATAGCTAGGGGATTTACATTACTAAGTTGATCTGTTGTTAGTACATCTCATCTGGGCCGGGTCACACTCTCTTTAGTCTGAATCACATGTTATCACAATGACTTTTTGTCTTTGTTTTGTATTCTAGGAGAAGGGTTACCCACAGTGCTTAATTTGTGCCTCTGTTTGCCTGTGCTTGGCTCCGGCAGGTAATTTTTAAAACCAGTACTTATTGATGATCACATGGTGGCACTGTCTGCCTATTTTGGAGTGGGGCACATTATGTTAACAATTAACTACACAATTCTAGGGCGTCAAGGTCATTCCTACTGTTTTCAGCCATTGTGAGGAAGTTCCATAATTGAAGAAAGTCAGCTTGACAAAATCAGGCTGACAAAACTTCAGTTTGGAGAAATGTCACCATGACAATATACTTTTTCCACAAAAATAGTTTGTTTTAATGGAAAAGGTATACCGGGCCCAGGACTGAATGTCCAGCGTAGCAAAAATACATTATCACAATTCCTAATACAACAGAGATTGTAAGAATTAAAGTTTTAGAAAAAATGGGTCACTGTAGTCCTTCTTTGATGTCAACTGCGACCTGTTAATTTTAAAAAAAAAGACAGAAGAATTAAGAAAAGACAGAGGTAAAAAGGGAAACAGGAGTAAGAAAAGAGGGTGGAGATGGCATGATGGGGTGGGGTCTTAAGGAAGGTTACGAGGGTGTGTGAAGCAGGGGATGGAGTGCCATAGATTACCTCTTAAGTAAGAGAGGATAGTGAGAGGAGTGGGAAGGTGACTTAAAGTGGGATCCACACTTGAAGAAGAAAAGGGAGAGGGATGAATGGGGGATTAGTTGTGTCTTAAACTCTATGTGCTTGTCGTGGGGCCTGCTATAGTCTTTCTTTGCCAATTGTGTAAGGGTTGTGTCTCATTCTGTGGTTATATTTCCCACCATGCCCCTGCTGCCGTGACAGGGCGGTGCCTTCGGCCTCAGCCACTGGGATAGCTACACTTTTTTTCATTGTGCTTGGGGTGCAGTACCTAGATCCTTCCTTTATGCTTTCTTAGGAGAGCACTGTGGCATTCTACGTAGTAGTTTGGCTTGTGTACAGTTTCTTTGTTCCACGTACTTTTGATTCTTAATGTACTATGGCCCAGATTTAAGAGGGCCTAGCGCCTCCTTGAGCCACATCAGCATCAATTTTTTTTTACACTTATCTGGCCCAAGGAGGTCAAAATCTCAGCGCCAGATTTACAAAGTGGTGCAATGCATGCATTGCGCCACTTCGTAACCCCATGTGTCACATTATGCCTGAGACAATCATAATGTATGCAAGGGGGCGTTCCCCTGTGAGCTGGCCTGAAAAAATGGCGCAAGAAAATCTAACAGATTTCTTTGCACCATTTTTTTGGGCATTTTATTTTTTTTAGCTCAGAGCAGGCGTTAAAAGGGGGCACACCATTGGTTACAATGGGCCCCTCTGTACTGTTCAGGGTTAGCGCCAAAATGTTGTCGCTAACCCTAAACAGTACATCAATAGCATAAAAAATGTTGACGCTATTGCCCCCTACCTTGCGCCATGGTGCGCCGTATTTTAAATACCCCTAGGTTTTTGTAGTGTTGGAAGCATCGGGAACGGAAGACCTTAGCGGAGAACCTTTTGCGAAGGAGCCTGTTGACAGCGGGTGCGATGTGCTGCAGGCGGGGCAGGTGCCCTGTTGCTAGCCATCTATGACTGTCGTTTACGCATGCTTGTAAGCGCGAGAAGGCTTCGCATGGCCAAAGCTCGAGCTGTGTGAGCGAATCCAGAAGCGCGTCTATCACCCAGTAACCACCATGACCCTCGCGCACACGCCCTGGTTGGCCAGCAACAGTGTACTGAGGCTACCAAGAGTGCACAGCATGACACGTCATTTGACAACTGGTTTGCATGCTGTTGGGGTGCGCTTTATTGCTGGGCAGTTGCAGTCTATCTTACTTCTAACATCAGATCACTTATTTACTTTATGAGCTGTAATTATTTTGATAACATTTGGCTTATGTTTATATTTGTTGAATATTCTGATATTAAAGACAAACTTTAAAGTTTTCAGCTAGTTTTACACAGATAATTTCTGCATAAGTTTTGTCATGTCTGGAGCCGGCAATGTACAACAACCTACAGCAACCTACTCATTTTCTTGTGGAGCCAGGAAAGCCCAAGTTGGAGTGAAGACACTGGGTCTGTGTTTTAGAAAAATATTTGGTGGCTATAGATGGTGCTAATTACAATGCAGCCATGACACTGGCTATTGTCTACAGCTGCCTTGGTACAGAGGGACAGAAAATCTTTGATACGTTACCCGAAATTCCAGCTCCTGAGTGGAGAGTTAGCCAATGCTGCAAGTTGGAATGTATTTGTGGAAGCTGAGAAACAGTTGGTGTTACATTTTTAAGATGAACATAGCGTTGTTTTAGAAAGCTTCTTTCTATTCTAGGAAACAGGCTGCAGGTGAAACTATAGAGCAGTATGTAGGTTAAACCGGTTACCAAGGATGCATCCCAGGGACTGGAGTCACCCACAATCTCGAGGATGAAATCAAGTGAAAGCAAGAGTCAAATCATCCTTCGATGGGTAGGCTGGATTTTGTCAGGGAGATGAGTAGAGATTTTTCAGTGGGTCTAAACTTATTCGGTACAATACACAATAGATCCTTCTGCTGGCTGGGATAGAACCTTACTATCTGGTACGTATTTCTAAAACCATTATCAGGACCACTGGAATTATGCGGCAATCCAAATTATGCGTCACAATTTAATGAATGATACAGCAAGAGGTTCTCCAAGAGTAATACCGTTTGCTTACAATACGTTCCCTGTTGTGATCAGGAGATGCACACCTGCATTTGCACAAACCTTGGAATAAAAGACCCCACTTTGTTGAGAGATGATTCAAGCACTGCACTGAGGCCTGGTTTAAGGTACATTTCAGTGGTTCTGGACCTGGGAACGATAACTATAGATTCTGTGGGGCCTGAGTTGGGATATAAAGCAGAGTCCTGTGCTTGTCCTTCCTCTGGTTATCTTTCACATCCCTTGAAGGGAGCAAGCATTTGTCTTGAGAAGATGGGATGAAAGGTCACACCTGTTCTGTTTTACATTTTGTACAGGCTTAGTGGAGAACAAGCAGGAGTGGGTCTTCAGGGAGCCAAGAGCTCTTGTTATTAACAACTGCCAGAGACATAAAGATACTGATGAACACAGATATGATCAGGACTCTGGTTTCTGGGAGTACAGAGCTGAAACTAAGGGGGTGATTTAAGAGCCCCTAGTGCCTCCTTGAGCCACATTTGTGTCATTTTTTTTGCTAATGCGGCCCAATGAGGCCAAAATCGCCGCACCAAATTTACAAAGTGGCGCAATGCCTGCATTGTGCCACTTTGTAACCCTTTGTGATACATTTTGCCAGGCATAATTTATGCAAGGGGGGCTTTCCCCCGTTAGGGGACAGAAAAAATGGCGCAAAGAAATCTAAGAGATTCTTTGCATCATGTTTTTTTGGCTCTTTTAATGCCTGCTCAGAGCGCCTCATTGCTTAAAATGGGCCTCAATGGGCTTTGCAGGATTAGCGTCAAAATGTTTTACTCTGATCCTGCAAAGCTTTGAACTAGCATGAATTTTTTTTACGCTAGTTCCCTAACTACAGCCATGGTGTGCGATATGGTGCAAACAGAGTGGTATTAGGGGGGCGCTAAGGGCCGCAAGAATAGTGGTGAAGCACTGGGTGAGCCACTTTTCTTGCGTCTCCCATTCCCCTCCACAACACCATGGTTGCGCCTTGTTTACAATATGGCGCACCATCGTGGTTGTTACCACAACAGCGCCAAACTTGTTAACGCTGTTGTGGCGCTTTGCTGCACTAGCGTCAGAAATGTTGGCATTAGTGCAGAAAAGCACAGAGAGGGCCGTAGATTATTGTGAGTGCGTAACTTTAACACCTGCCCTGAGCAAGCGTTAAAAATGACGGGAAAAAATGGTGCAGTGAAATCTTGTAAATTGCACTACTCCATTTTTTCATGCCTCCCTGCATGGGAACGCCCCTCCCCCTTGCATACATTATGCCTGACGCAGGCATGATGTGGCGCAGGGAGTTGCAAAGTAGCGTAATACACGCATTGCGCCACTTTGTAAATATGGCGCGGGGGAACGGCCACCTAAAAAGGACGCCACGGCAGCGTTAAGGCGTCGCCAGGGGCTTGCAAATCTGCCCCTCTGTCTCTTATTGGCAACGAATCCTTTGAGACCAGACTTTGAGATATTACGGATCTTTCAAGGCGGCACAAAAATGGCAACTTATCATCAAAAGGTCTTCGCAGGTGAATGAGTCTTTCTTCTGGCTTCGCCTAAGAATTTTATTACAAAATCACAGCTGTGCAGGGCTCTCCCCTTTATTCTCTGTTGAAAACAGTCCTCCCTGCTGACTCCAAGGTCACGGCTGACGGTTACAATCAAAACCCCTCTTTCTTTAACACGTCTGATATCATTCCTGAACCTCATGCGATTAACGTCCTTACCTCGAGGAAGTCGTGTTAAGAACGCCTAAAGCTTTGAAGTTACCGAGATCAAAAACGCAGTGAAATTACAAATTAATTAGAGGAAAAAATTAAAAATGTGATAACATTTTTCTGTGGAGAGATAAGGAGGGAAGCTTTAGTCTCCATCAGAGATGTGAGTTGGGGACTGTAGAAAGCTGGACGTGCTGAGTAACACTTGGCAGGGTCGTCAAACACGTTCCCAGGGTTAAGCCAACTTTTATTAAGGGATTTACCTGGATGGGTCAAGTTACTGGCTTCATTCATTGGACAATTATCATTCGTACCTTTCTGAGTCCTTGCAAGACCAGGGCAGCCATCAGTGAGCATCCCGCGCGGTGACTATAGAATTTCAATGAGTGACCCAATGGTCAACCAATTGTGGTTTTTGGGCGTGGATGTGATATTATGTGTCTTTTCTGTTCTTCACTCCAGGTGAAACCTTGATCTAAACACATTCATTCACATTTAGGTCTGGCTGTAAATAGCTTTGACTCTCTTATTTCCTAAAGCTTTTGTTGTAAAAAATGATAATATGGAAAGAGCACATTGGCTTTTCCATTTATACTGTAGCTACCGCTGTTAGAACGTGTCCCTCTCTGGTATATGGCAATGACTTTTCCACAACAGACTGCATTCCTAAGAAACATTAGTAATTAAAAACAGCACAGATATGAAACAGATGGAATGCCTTCTCTAATTAGAGATACAAGCAGAAGTGCAATCGAGGGCATGAGGGGGTCAAATCAAGGTCTTTACTTGTACCTTGTTTTTTTATGTCCTACAAAGAGGACAACATATGTGGGCTTCAGAAGTTGACAGGATGTATTTATTTCATTTGTGCAAATGGGAGCCAAATGTAAAATTCAAAGTTGAGGCTGAAATGACAAGTTCGCAGATCTAAGTGCAGAGTGGACATCAGTATTCGGGATGCCGGTGTTCCGGCCCAGAGGGGACCAGGCCTGGTAGTTCGGGCTCGACTCTTCCTTCTGCGATGGGGCTAAAACTGATTTTTATATGACCGGCTTCCTTCCGCATGGGTCAGATGAGATAAAAATGATGGAATGGACCTGAGTTCTGGGATTTCACACTGATGAAGAATATTAGAATCACTTCAGTCACTTGTTGGTAACTCTGATCCCTACATTGTGTGTAGGGCAGGATGTGAAAGGTGGTCCCTGTCGCTAGTCTCCTTGGCTGCACCAGACACCCCCTTAATGCTGGGAATGGTGTAGCGTAGCCCCCAGCTGCATTCCACCAGGCCATGCGTTCAGCCCCACCTCACACTTAGAAGTGGTGCCGCTTAACCACACCCAAGAACCCCTAGTGGCAGGCCACATGCAGGGGTGTAAGCACCTTTACTGCGGTGGGCGCAGTAGCATCAGAATCCAGGACTGCACCACGGGCTGTCTCTTACTACCCAACTGGGGCACATGGGGGCATTCTCACTGCTTGCACTGGGGCCCGTGACACAGGGTCCTATATAGCCAGGGTTCACGCCTTGAACATAGGTTCTCATGACAATAAGCTAGATGGACCATGGGTCACCTGCTGGCAGTCACCTGCTCACCATTGGTATGGAAACCCAGGGGTGTAGTTTAACTTACGCGAGTCAATGGCCATGAAGCTTCACAATGCGCAGCATCATTAGTTTCTTTTTTCCCGTAGACATGAGGCCTAGTGTAGTTGACATGAATATCTATGAGCCACCAGGTCGCAAGGGGATCTGGGAGTTGTCCCAAATGTCTTGTATAACTCATCTGAACTGGGACATATTGCTACTCAATGCCTCGTTGCAACAATCTAGAGCCCCATATGATTGTTAGTGGTGTCAGCAGTGACTGTGTATAGCCAGCCAAAGTGTGTAGGGCTAACTTCTGCAAGGCTTCCATGCAAATATTTTGGGAGCCCCAGAAAAATGACATCATTGATGGTTGGGTACTGCCTTCCCCCTTCGTAAGGCCATTTTGAGTCCATCTGTTGTGCTCTAGCAACATCCACAATTAAGGCAAATGGCCTTAATTATGGATGTATTAAATTGAATAAAACAACATTCTGTAAAAGGTAAGCAACATTTTACACCCGTGAAATTAACAAAACGTCGCATAACATGAAATTCATACATTTCTGAAATTTCTGGGACTTCATAAATATTTTGCCCGTGCCTTACTATAGCACGGGCTTTTCTTCTGCAACTATAGTCCAAGGTCTGCGACGTGATATAGCGTGAAGACCTGGTTCGTTATAATACTTTTTTTGTTTACTTTCACCAGTTCAATGTGGTGTGGAATGTGCTTTAGAAACTGGCAGTGCCATGAGGCAATGTTCACAACCCTGTTTCTTTTAAAAAGAGTACAAAAGCTTCATATTGAAAATCCACCACCTATTGATCCACATCAATTAATTATACGTGCTGGGTTCTACTATTGTCAGTGAGGCCAGTATTAAATGCCAATATGACATCCCTTTTAAAGCTCCTGGACAATTGCATCATGGGCTACCAATTATATGCCCTCAATAGCCAGGTTCACATTAGGTGATCCAATGCACCTGTGGTGTGTCACTCACTCATGAACTGCTTACGGTACCTTAGAAACTGGGTGAACCCACACCTCATGGCCCTGTAGGTTCCCAAGACCGAGGTCCTGCGTCTAGGTTCTGGGAGTTCATCACTGTCCTTGGGTTAGGACTCACACCATCTCCTTCTCAGCATATCAGCATCCTGCGAGCTATTCTGTATGCAAACGTCTCACTGATTCCACAGATCAGCCACCTTCATAAATTGGGTTATAACCCTTAGAGGAATGTTCTTCTTGCACCCTCTGTCACATTCTGGATTGTCTCTTGTGATGGAGTCTACAGATTCCCAACCACTCTAGCTACAATCTTGGCCTGATGTTCTCGGGCCATATTTCACCCGCACAGATGCCACTCCACAGGTTCTCACCAGCCAATGGGCTGAATCAGTGACTGCCTACCTTGTGCACAAAACCCTCCCTGGTGGGTGTCTTCGTACCTCTCGAACCTGTGGATGCCATGTGGACCTCTCGCCCACCCAGGCTGTCCACCCACCCAGACTCTCCATCCACCCAGACCAACGTGTTCATAAGCAGGCTCCTCCCTCAAGAACGCGTTCTCTCTTCCCCTTCATCTCAAAAAGATTTTCTAAAATTAAGGAATGGCCTGAAAGCGTGTCTGTTCTAAAGAGTTTTGACTACTTCACAGCAGATGATGCCCAAAGCATCAAACCTGTGCCAGAGCATGGGGCCTTCCTGCATGAGATGATCCCAGGTGAAAACTTTCTGGAACCTTCTGGTCAGCTTCAGAACTCCATAAATGCATGAAATAAAATAAGATAAAAAGTGATCCTGCTGAAACTTCGCAAGTCGTAATGCCTTAAAGAGCTAAAAGAAGTGATGATTTAACACAAAACCATAGAGTTCAACACCTGAGGCGCAGCAAGGAACAAACATCAGAATACTGTATACCATAGGCATAGATGTGAGAATGCGTGTATGAATGGAAATGTGAATACGTGTCTGCGTGAATGTGTGTACGGATGTGTGTGTGAATGAATGGATGCATGCGTGTATGAATGCATGTATGCCTGTGTGAGTGAGTGTGTGAATGCGTGGTGTGTGCCTGCGAGTGCGCGTGTATGAGGGGGATTGGAATGGGGGAGCGTGGATGGAGCGGGGTGGGGGCCCTCTGGGGTGTGTTGGGGGGGGTGGGTGGGCCTCCTACCAGTGACAGGGAAGGCATTCCCTGTCACTGGTAGGGCCTACCGCCATGGTTTTCATTGCGTTCATGGCGTTAGGCAGGGTTAAAATGCCACCGGCTGTACAGTAGTGGCCGCCGGGTTGGAGATTGTTATCTCTGGCCCGGCGGCTGCTACCATCATGGTGGTCGGTGTGGTTTATTGGCGGGTTGGCTTCAGCTAACCCGCCAATGTCATAATGTGGCACTATGTACCGCCAGGCTGTTGGCGGTACTACCGCCACATTTACACCGACCGCCGGGTCATAATGACCCCCTATGTTCACCATCGAGTTGAGTTTGCTACACAGATGATGGAGCTGTCCACACAGCTGTTGCACAGTGTTATCAAGTAAGTCTTTCCTTGGGCAGTGGTTCTGATACATTACACTAAGGTCACATTTAAGGGGCTTGGGTCTAGTCCTTTCCACCTGCGCTGGTGTAGTTTCGGCAGCCTAGCGCCAATGCAGGCACCCTTGCTTCTTGGTGCAAGAGTGCCTCCTTTACACCAAGCTGCAAGGGTGCCTGCGTTGGTGCTAGGTTGCCGAAACTGCACCGTACAGGGGGAAAAGACTACACCCAAGCCCTTTAAATGCAGCACACCTAGAAAGAGGAAAAACGAAGGAGAAAAAAAATTACTTCCCCTCATTACACATCACCTCGGAAGGCATAAGGTTTTAGCGCACTCCCAGGTTTACGTGATTTTGTAAATCTGGGCAGCCGCGAAATCCATGGGTGTTGTGTGGGAGAACCCACTGTAATGCCCATGGAACGCCCCCCTGGCGCAGAGTAAGGCAACGCAGTGACTTGCACTGCCCTGCCGTACTTCATATCTTTGAGGTCATGCAAAGCCACACAAATCGGCTTTGCGTGGTCTCATAGATACAATTATGTTTCTACCCCACCAACGCTTCCAAAAAAGTGATGCTTCAGCGGCACACGGGGCTCATAAATATGCCCCTAGTGTTCAAGCACATACCTTGCCCTTGGACGCTGGAGAACCTGGGCTTGCCCTCCTGTCTCTCTCACTGTGTTTTTTGGAGACTGGAGTTCACACCTGAGTGTCTAGCTCCGTCTTTGGCTCCTCTATGGTCACAGCGTTAGCAGTTGTCGGTCTCTTTAACTCTATCATTTCAGATACTTGAGGCTCCTGTGTGAATGGGTCTGACACTCTTACAGCCAAAGATGAGCAAGTGAGATCTTGACTTGGATTGGTTGCTCAGTCCAGTCTGGTGCACATAGGGGATCTGCCTATATGCTATCATCCCTCCAGGATTCAGGATGAATAGAGGGCATAGCTACAGGCCAAAGAGGCCTCTTAGGGAGAGTCCAGCCCACTAACCAGAGTGGTAATGATGATGCTGATGTGTGTCTCGAAACCTGAAACCTTAGCTTTCCGACTTGCATGACGACTACTGCTTGTTCAGTGTTTTATCCAGCCCGGCTCTGAGATTTCCCAGCAAGGCAATCATTTACATAGGAAGCAATGGCAGACACAAAATAGAAGTGGAGGGGCGGGTGTAGGGGGTGCGGGAGCAGCACGGGTTGAGCGGGCGGGGTGAGGGGAGGTCGTGGGGGGCTGGTTTAATAATAATAATAAATCATAAAAAACACTTACCTGGTGCTGCCAGCAGCCTCGTGCTCCTCTGCTTCCTGGTCCCAAAGACTCCCTGTGCAATCCTTGTGCTGCTCTCATGCTATGACCATGCATGAGAGCAGATCAGGGATTGGCCTGAACTAGCTGGTTTGTCGCTCGCTCATGCACAGGTAGTCCATGCTATTGCTCCAACACGGCTGCCAAATGCAGTCGGGTTGGAGAAACCTAACTGCGCATGTCTGTTTGGCCGGTGTAGGACGGCCAGCCAAACAGGCATGCGCAGTGAAGTGCGCTCGCTCCCCCGCTCCCTCCTCCCCCCTCCCATGGCCTAACCCCCCCTTTCCCTGCACAGGTTGGCTCAGCAAGCAGCAGAAAAATAAAATAATAGTTAAATATTGTTTTTATTTTTCTGCTGCTGGCTCTGAGCCAGAGGGGAGATGCTCCTCTGCCATTGCGGAGGAGCTGCCACTGCACATAGGTAACTTGTTCCAATCACTCTCAGTGGCTGCCTGCTCACATGAGGCACTCCGTGAATACAGTTACATACCCTGACACAGAACCCATGTTGAGTCAGGAACGAGAAGGAGCACAGACCCAGATAGTGCTTTTCAAAGCTATCACTAGCATTGAACCCCCTGCTGCCTCCAGAGAATTAGTTGTTGGTGTTCTTCACTGCTCTTCTGAAGCTTGCAATAATAATGAAAGCTCTTGTCCACAACCAGTCACGGGGCACCCTGGGCCACAAGCAGGGGCGGCTCCTCCGCTAAAGTGAGGAGGGTCGCCCCCCTGCTTTAGGCAGAAAGAGAAGGGAAAATAAAATGATAATAACGAAGCGTAATTATCATGTTATTTTTCAGGGGGCCAGGTTAGGGTGGGGCGGGGCTGGAGGGGGCTGGAGGGAGGAGTGGTTGGTGCATCATAAGTGTGCATGTGTGTTCGGCCAGCCAAACAGACATGCGCACTTTGCATTTTTCCACCTGGCTGTACTGAACAGCCGGGGGGAGAAAGTGCACAGGGTGCAACTCCCTGTGTGAGCGCCGAAGCAGGGCGCTCATACCAATCACGGCACTGCTGTCATTCTGATGACAGTGAGGAACCAGGAAAGATTAGACCCCCACCCAGGGTCTTCTTCCCAGCGGTGGAGGGACACTCTTGTCCTCAAGGTCAGTTTAGCAGAGAGTTCACAAATCAGACGGAGTCACCAACTGGAGGAATAAAGAGAAGTTTATTACATGGATTATAGCTCGAGCTAATACAGAGTCCCAGGACAGTCAAGTGACTATCCTACGGAGGCTGCCCCTTCACTCTGGGGCACCCAACCTTATATACACACAAAACTGCTTAGTCAGAGGACAACTCCACCCCTAGCGCATTCAAGGTCCTCTACGGCCTTCAGAATATTTCAGGGATACACGTGTGGTGGGAGAAGGTACAGATGCAGCTGGTAGGAGGTGGCAACGACCTGTACAAACTTGTTCTGGCAGTTACTGATTAAGCACGACAATTCTCGGAACTGTAATTGGAAAAAGTAAATGGCAGCGATAAGCAGATTGCAGCCCAAGGCTGTGAGCACAAGGTCAATCATCAAAGCTCAAGAGGTTTGTCGAGCACATGGCAACATAATAAAGATAAACAGATGCCTAGCAGCTATGGTGTATGATTAACTTTATGTACATTTTCTCAATCCCTCCTTTTGCCATTGTGAGGCAAGTTTGAACGTCATTCAGTGTCTATGTTAGTGGACATAAGGTCTTTTATCTCCTGCTCAAGGGACAGCATAGCCATGTGTTGAGGAGGGCGAACAGGCCAGGGGGCAAGGGATGCCATACAGCAACCGCACAAAGCAGGTAGGCACTGTACAAAAAGACAACAGGTGAGGAATACAGCAGCAAGCACAAAAAGGAATATTAGTATCTTCCAGCCCCATTGGGAAATCAAGCCCCAAAACCAGTCGGTCAAGGACCATGTTCCTTCGTCTTGGTGTATTGTGGAAGCTATCATATGCAACCTTTGAATAGCTTTATACACTGAAGGGGCATTGTCTGGTATATAAATGTACCAGCTCGATCCGATCAAAGTACAAACTCCACCACGGTCTGCCAAGATAATGTCAAGAACCATTCTGTTTTGAAGAGTAACAAGGTGGTCAGCAGCGAGCTCTGCAGTGATGTTACTCAGAGCTCCTGCTGCTTCATTTATTGTTGCTTCCTCGACTCGTGTGAGACGTCTGATATCCCTACTGTTCATCATAGGGCCCCAAAATGGAAGGATTCCTTTAAAGTAGTCCAATGCTTCTTGTGCTGAGGTATCTTCTGCAGATATTACCCCTCTCCGAGTCCTGTGGTGTTGAGGGCCAGCTGTGTAAGTTGGTGGTAGTAACCAAGCAATGTAACATGTGCCGGTCCAGGTGGGTACCAAGGAGGTGTAGGCATTATTACCACAAACAAAATACGAGTTTCGTGATGGTATCATGGTAGGCCAATTAGTTCCATTCAATATTACTGTAGCATTACAGTTACTGGTACCTACACTTCTATTACCACTTTTCTGAAAACAAAGTGGAGCCTTGACCTGTGTTACAAAAAAATCTTCGGCCAATCCGGGGTGTGGTATTAAAGGATAAAAAATATATGTCAGTAGACCTATTTAGTCGGTCAGCATATTCTGACTTTTCTTCCTTTGTTCCATAAACTCTCGTTCCAGTGGGCCAGCATAACCGGTATAGGTGGGTGACCAATAGTCCGGAATTAGTAGCATCCATTGAGGTAGCCCAAATGGCTGATAGTTCATACCAGGCGCTGCAGGAGCCATCAAAAGAAAAAGGGAATGCAATATATGGCAACCTTCTTTGCACAGAACTCGGTAGCAAGCCACATATCCAACAATTTGTTCTATTTACAGCCAGCTGATGTTGATGTAACATAGATATGAAGGTATTGTTTTCATATTCCTTACGTCGTCCTTCCTCATGTGGTGGTAAGGAAACATGGCTGTGTTCTGGAGGCAGTGGCGTAGTTGGTGAGACCTCTGAGTCAGAATCATGTCTTACCCACCCAATGCAGGACAGAAGTACCAAAAATAGTATTGTTATGGTGAGACAAGCGATACGTGGGCCTAATAGTCTTTTTAAATTACTTATTTTCTTCTTTTTCCTCTTGTCTTCTTCTATAACACCCATTTCTCTTTATTGCTTGTCCCACTAGCAGTTCAGTCCAACCTAGGTGCTGCCCGTGACTGGTGGTTGCTTCACTGTGGGGTGATTCCAGCAGTCCTTTTGACACACTCTGGTCCGCCCCGACAGTCAAAATCACGGCCCTGCAGCTATCGTCAGACTTAATACAGGGGACAAGTAATCAGTTCATTGTTCATTTCCTTATTTTCGTGGGCGGAAATCTTATCTTGTGGACTGTGGTATGGTATGGTCAGGAAACAATTGTTCAGTGTGACCAAAATCTGAGGGAACCTCCTGCAGCACACTGTCGTTCTGTTTTTTCTCACGCCGCGTAGTGTTGCTGAAATAGTCCTCAGTCGTCGGGTGGTCACCACTTTTTATTTCATCAGAGGGTAAGAGTAGGGGTACTTTCTTACAGTGGGATGCATGTATCCAATTCTTAGCTCCCTCGACTTTAACTGCTGTTCGAGTAGCAAGGAGGACCTGTCGCGGACCTTTCCATCGAGGTTCGAGACTCTTTTTCCGCTGGAAATTCTTTGTGAGGACCCAGTCTCCAGGTAGTATCTTGTGGCCTGGATCAGTGGATACAGATGATGGAAGTGCTTCACGCACCTGTTGGTGAATAGAATGCAAAGAATTAGTGAGTTCATTTAAATAGTCCATCAAAACAGGATGTTCTAGTTCTGAGTACTTGTGAGGTCGAGGGACCCCCCCAGACATTTGCTGGCCTACCCATCACTATCTCATGGGGTGACAACCCTGATCTAGAGTGAGGCGTCATCCTGACAGACATTAAAGCCAGGGGCAACGCGTCCGGCCACCGTATACCGCGTTCTGCGCATATTTTTGATATCTTCAATTTAAGTGTGCCATTATATTTTTCAACTAGTCCTGCTGACTGGGGGTGGTTAGCTGCATGAAACTTCTGGCGGAGGCCCAACCCTTCACACACCCTTTTCATCACCTGCCCTACAAAATGACTCCCATTATCTGACCAGACACACCTTGGGACCCCAAACCGTGGGAAGAACTCCTTCAGAAGTACCTTTGCGGTGGTAAGGGCAGTATTATCTTTAGTAGGGTAAGCTTCTACCCACTTACTAAACATACAGACCACAACTAGGACATATTTCAAGTTGTTACACCTTTCCATCTCAATATAATCCATTTGTAGTACTTCAAAGGGATACGTTGGTGGGGAAAAATGCCCAGCGGGGACTGAGGCACCCTTTCCTATGTTATGTTGTAAACAAATCATGCAGGATTGAACCAGTTGGTCAGCTATTCTTCTGATATTTTTATTAGACCAAACCGGATCAAGCAAATCACAGATGCTTTTCGCACTAACGTGTGCAGGACCATGGGCCATAGTCACTACTGGCAGCACGAATGCATTGGGTAACATCCATCTTTCCCTCTGTGACAGATCTGTCCAGCACAGCGTATTTTCATCTAACTTGGCCTTCCCTTCTTCCCATTCCTTTCTCTCCTGTTCAGTTGCCTCATCCTGTATCTTCCTGACACTCTCTGCCGTGTTCCCAAATATTTCATGGGGATGAACCTTCTCTGTACTATCTACCACATACATGTGTCCTGTCTTTGCATACGCTGTATCTTTTGCTGTCTGATCGGCTAGGGCGTTGCCCTGTCCAGTTTCATCTGTCACCTTTTTGTGTGCACTACACTTCATGATAGCCATTGTTTTGGGCAACGCCAGGGCAGAAAGTAAGTTAGTTATAAGGGTCCCATGTTGAATACGTGTCCCATGTGAAGTGAGGAATCCTCGTTCTGCCCACAAGCGACCAAAATTGTGTGCTACGCCAAATGCATACTGACTGTCCGTGTAAACATTCACATTAAGTCCTTTACTTAACTCACAGGCTCGTGTTAGAGCTATTAATTCTGCAGCCTGAGCAGAGTTATGTGGTATTCTAGCTGTTTCAACTACAGTGGTAGCTGTTGTAACTGCATAGGCTGCAGAGGTAGTGCCATCAGGTAGCTTGATGCATGAGCCATCTACGTATAATATGCCATCAGGGTCTCTCAGTGGAGTGTCCTGTAAGTCCACTCTCCCTTTTGTTTCATCCTCCGTCCGGAGAATGCAATCATGTATGTCATCATAAGAATCTTCAGTTTTTTCAGTAATTGGCAATAAAGTGGCAGGATTGAGCGTGTTGCACCTTTTTAATGTTATATGACTAGCTAAAAGTGTCAGTTCATAAGTAGTTAATCGTGCATTAGTAAGATGCTGTGTTTTTGTTTTGTTTAATAGTGCGTCAACAGTGTGTGGGACCAACAGGGTGAGGGGTGAATCCATGACTATCCCGGCCGACTGGCGCACTGCGACCGCTGCAGCGGCTACTGCCCGTAGACAGCTCGGGAGTGCACGGGCCACTGGATCCAGTAGGGCCGAAAAATAAGCACAGGGGCGTTGTTTGCCGCCATGCTCTTGGGTTAACACTGATAGTGAACATCCATTTCTCTCACTCACATATAACTGAAAATCTTTACGATAATCAGGCGTACCCAGTACAGGTGCTGTGCAGAGTGTATTTTTCAATTCATCAAAACCAGACTGAAAATCAGCATTCCATTCAATCTTTTCAGGACAATCTTTGTGGGTGAGATGCAAAAATGGTTTTATCAAAAGAGAATAATTAGGAATCCATTGACGACAGATGGAGGTAATACCTATAAAGGCCCTAACCTCTCTCTGTGTCCTTGGAAGCGGTATGTCTCGTATAGCTTGTATTCTCTCAGCCGTTAACGTACGCCCCTCCTTAGACAGGAGGTGTCCTAGGTATATAACCTCCTGTGCAATTTGGAGAGGGAGACCTTATGGTGATGGTGTGCAAGATGTTTCAATAAGGCTACAGTATCTGTTTTACAATTTTGTTCTGAAGTGGATGCTATTAAAAGGTCATCCACATATTGAACCAGCGTCGAGGAGCAAGGAAAAACAAGGGCATCTAATTGACCCTCGAGAGCCTGGCTAAATATGATAGGCGATTCAGTATAGCCTTGTGGAGCGCGACAGAACCGGATACTGCGACCACCCAGTGAAAACCCAAGGATGTGTCTACTATCTGGATGAATGGGAATGCTAAAGAATGCATTCTTAAGATCGATAACAGAGAACCAAGTAGCGGAGGCAGGTATCATTGTTAATAATGTCGTAATGTCAGGAACAACAGGGAACTGGGGTATTACAATCTTATTGACCGCCCGTAAATCAATAACAAATCGGAGTCCTGGAGACGCGGTGCCATCAGATAATTTTTTATGAACAGGAAGGACAGGACTGTTACAATCATTACCACGCGTTTCTTCAATGACACCCAAATCAATCAACTGGGTCACAATATTTTTGAGTTGTTGTTCAATGTGTTGGGATAATTTGTATTGGGGAAGATGAGGCAATTTGGCATTGGCTTTCAAGCGTATGACATACGGTGGTATGTCCAGACATCCAACATCGTCCTTATGTGTGGCCCATAAAATGTCTGGCAAATCTCGAAGTTCGGGTGGAAGTGGTTTTGAAAAAAATTGTGACGGGGAAATATTTGGACCTAAAGTGACATGAACTCCATCCGGAGAGCAATAAATGGTGGCGTACAATTTCTTTAATAAGTCCAAACCCAATAAATTCTCACTACAGGCCGAAGTAAGAATGAGAGGGGAGCTAATGGTGTAAGGACCAATAGCAACATGCAGCGGCTGGGAGATGGGGTTAGCCACCGGAACAGCAGAAAAACCCATAGAGACGTTAATATTGCCAGACAGAGGGACCCCTTGGACCTCTTCCTGTTTAACAGAACTTTTGGTGGCCCCAGTATCTACCAAAAAATCATGTGGAGCACCGTCTAATTGTACCTCAACGTGAGGGCCATTCTGCCTAACAGGAATAGAAACTGGTCCCACCCCCCTCTGTCGAAGGCTGTCCTAGTCAAAGGAGGACCCCTGACCTTCATACGCATCATAGTCGTCATTAAAATATTGACGCTGGGATGAAGCATCAAAATAATTCGGGCGGGAGGTACTGTGGGACCGTGAAGGGGCCTGCTGTCTGCAGGACCAGACCTACCGCGTGGTCTGTAATCCTGTTGCGGTGGGGGCATGGGGCGGCCTGTGGAGTTGTCCTTATTGGGGCAGTCATTCTTCCAGTGGCCCTTCTACCTGCAATAGGCGCACTGATTGTAGGAGAGGGAAGAACGGGGAGGGCGTTGGGACTGCCTTCTGTCATTGGGAGGTCCTTGTGACCTTGATCTGGACTGCTGTTGACGGGGCTCAGGGTAGGCCTGCTGAAATAACACCTTTGTTTTCAACTCCTTCGTTTTTTTCTCGTTCTTTTCTTGTTCTTCTATCTCCCTGTTCTCATAATATTGGGCCATTGTCAGTATTCCAGTGGCAGTAGAGACTGGCCACGTACTTTCACACAATTTCAATTTTCCCTTTATGTCTGGTAATAGATTGTCCACGAATTTGTCAACAAAGAGTCTTATCCCCCCTTCAGTAGTCATGTCTTGGCTGCTGTAATCAGAAAAGACACCCTCAAACCTTGTATAAAAGTCTGAAACACCCTCGTCCTTTTTCTGTTTACAGGCGGACAATTTATCCCAATTTATCCTGTGTGGTGCAAGTATGGTCTTCATTAAATCCAAAATACGCAGTGGGAGAGCCAATATAAGTGGGTCTGGTTTCGCTCCCCCAACCCTGTCTCTTTCTGCTGCTTGCAATTGGTCCCACGTGCCCCCTAGTTCAGCATGGTCGTGCCTCCGTATTTTTGACCATACTTCCTGCGGGACTACTGCTGCCATTAACATGTCAATATCGGACAACGTCATAGTACATGATTCAAGAATTTGTTGCAATTCTTTAAAATATCCTGCGGGGTTCTTACGGGGGTCAGGTAAGGCGGCTTTTAGGGTATATGTTTCAGATCTTTTCCATGGGGTGTGTACCCACATTTGTTGAAAATGCCCTGCGGTAAAAACTTGGCCAGCGTCATCCGTCACCGGTTCTCGCCAAACCGGCGGAACCTCTCTCATGGGAAACATGGATGCCCTTATAGAAGGGCTACATGTCCACAGGCGGTCCCTATATACGAGAAGAGTAACAACATAATCATGTAGATCAGAACCAAACGGCAACCCAGTAGGGGCACGTTTGCGGAGGTCCACCAGTCCTGTGGGAGCTGAGGAACCATCATCCTCATATTCTTGTATTATAATGTTGCACATAAGGGTGGCTGCATGTAACTGAACTAAACTATCCCATTGTTTCATAGTGTGGACAATGTCCCTGACCCTATAGTCATTCCAATTAGTCATCCACCTCCGTGTCATTTCTTCAATGGCATCTTCCTCTTGTGAATTAGAAAACAAGTGTCCGCAGGGTGCGCTTTCGCGGGGTCATTGGACGGGGGGTATGTGTGGTGTCTAAACAGGAGTCAGGGGTGGGCCAAATGGGGGCCAGTCGAGGGGTGGGTACAGTCGGGCGGGGTGTATCCTCTATAGGTCTGGTGACAGGAGGGGTGGTGGTGGGTGGCGGAGCACTCGCCTGAGATCCAGCCAGGGGTGGCACAATAGGGTCACCTGGTGCAGGTTGAGGATGTAATGTAGGATATATTGATGGAGTATATAACGGGGGTTTATCTAACATATCGTTGAAAAGGGGTTCTTCCTCTTGTGGCTTATCCACTACTGTCCTGGAAGGGTAACACTTATCAGTTTGTAAGTGAAGCCTTCGGTCATGTTCTAAAATTTTCTGTTGATGTTCAGCTACGTCAGAGTCATATACCTTTTCAGTCACCGTCCTGGTCTTATGTCTCTGTAATTCTTTCTCTGCCTTCCTACGTCTTTGGTCTGATTCTTTCTGCCAAGTCTGTAGTGAATCAAACATCCCTGGTCTACTTTTTGTCACAAACAAACGTTCCTGTAAATAGTCTAATTTATCTTTATCAAATGTCCCGTGAATAGGCCATTGTAAATCAGAACTACCTTTGGTTCTTTTTCTCCATATATCAGACCAGATAATCGGACCTATGCCGTATTTAACATATTTATCATGATTCGGAGTCCCAGCCGGAGGAGCGGGGCATGTTTCCTCCAGGCGGGAGTCCCTACTGCAAAGACAACAACACAATTTCCTGAAACAACTGAACGCTGGCATTCTTTCAGTATTTAAAAAAAAAAAAAAAATCTTACACCAGTGGTTTGAATACACCAAATGAGTGGCAAATATGCCTTTTGCTTCATATATACTTAAATGACAACTGAGGTCAGTCTTACCACTGACGTCGATCTTTGCAAAGAGCGATAGAAACCGTACAATACTCACAGACCTATTTTTAGACAGGAATCTTTCAACTCCCGTCCTTACCTGACACTTCTGTTGTAGTCCAACAGTTGGGGACTCCAGTAATTCACGGAAAACAGAGACCCGAATTCAGACAGCGCCAGGAGAAGTCGAGCCGGCTGGAAGACACACAGTGGAGATCCGCAGGTCCACGACAGAGAACGAAGCTCAGAATCTGGTGGGGGGCGCCTCCCTTGGAAATCCAATCGTGAGTCCTCCGTCACCTGGTCGGTCCCCTGGATGCCTGACTCGGGTCCCTGTTCGGGCGCCAACTGAGGAACCAGGAAAGATTAGACCCCCACCCAGGGTCTCCTTCCCAGCGGTGGAGGGACACCCTTGTCCTCAGGGTCAGTTTAGCAGAGAGTTCACAAATCAGGCGGAGTCACCAACTGGAGGAATAAAGAGAAGTTTATTACATGGATTATAGCTCGAGCTAATACAGAGTCCCAGGACAGTCAAGTGACTATCCTACGGAGGCTGCCCCTTCACTCTGGGGCACCCAACCTTATATACACACAAAACTGCTTAGTCAGAGGACAACTCCACCCCTAGCGCATTCAAGGTCCTCTATGGCCTTCAGAATATTTCAGGGATACACGTGTGGTGGGAGAAGGTACAGATGAAGCTGGCAGGAGGTGGTAACGACCTGTACAAACTTGTTCTGGCAGTTACTGATTAAGCACGACAATTCTCGGAACTGTAATTGGAAAAAGTAAATGGCAGCGATAAGCAGATTGCAGCCCAAGGCTGCGAGCACAAGGTCAATCATCAAAGTTCAAGAGGTTTGTCGAGCACATGGCAACATAATAAAGATAAACAAATGCCTAGCAGCTATGGTGTATGATTAACTTTATGTACATTTTCTCAACAGGAGCGTCGTGATTGGAGGGAAGTCTAGAAGCCTGTGTGCTTCCGGGAAGAGGACGGAGGAGACAAACCCGTCTAAGTAGTAAAGAGGTAAGTTTCTATTTTTTCTTTATTTTTATTCCCATCTCCCCCCACCCTGCCTCCGCCACCCCGTTCAGTGGCATCTGCCTCTCGCCACAAGACACTTTTCTCAAAGTCTCTCCATAGCAACATTTAAGGCCTGATTTAAGGTTTGGCAGATGGGGTTATTTCGTCACAAACGGATATCCCATCAGCCATATTATGATCCCAGTATACCTTATGGGAATCGTAAAATGGTGGACAGAATATCTGTCATGTTTGGGACAGAGTAACCAGCCGCCAACCTCTAAATCAGGCCCTTAGATGTGCAAAGACATATCAATCATTGTCATGGGAAACCCTCTCTTCAGCCAATTGCAGTGATGGCTGCTTTCCTGCACACAAGCAACCCAGGACTGGTTTCATAAGGGCAAACTTTACTTTAGTATGTCGTCCTACCAGGGACGGTTTGCCCAGACATGGGTACAGTGCACCCTCTGTCACTGACACACAAGAAACCCAGGACCAGTTTTGCAAGGGCGAACCCAGTCCTGTGTTGCTTGTGATCTGGTTCATGGAGGACCCTGCGTGGCCGCTTGGGCTGGACTGTTCTCATTGGAGCAGGTGCAAGAATGATTTGCATATAGCTGGGTCCAAACTAGATGGCATGGCGTGCAAAATAACACTGGACTGGGATGCAGCACTGAGTAATTCCCAGTGGCTGAGATGAATTCAAGCATTCCATCCATCCCATTTTGTATACCTATTTTAACAGGGACAACTGCTGTACCCAGGTTAGCAATCTGCTTATTACTGACAGACACAACTTGTACTTCTCTTCCAGAGCGGGGTATGTTTGGAACCTCCACAGAGTGAACTGTAGAGCGGGTAGCCCCCATATCTAGTAAAAAAAAGAAAGAGGGAGGCCATTGACTTCACCATTACTGTTTGAGACACTTTGGTTGGTTTACCTCTAGAACTGCTCCAAGTAAGCAATCCTCCTCCTTCCAGGCACCATCAATGGGAATTATTTTCTGGTGAAAGATAAGGAAATACATTGCTCAGAATCAATGGATTCTGTTGGTACTATGGACTGTCTTTTACCGTAACACTGGGTCTTTGGGCATATTCATGAAAAACTGTCCTTGATTTCCCATATTCTGCACAGGAGGTCTTTGGGCTGGGTTAATGACTGTGTCTGCACCTGATTCACACTCCACGGCATCTGGGAAACAACATTATTCCGGATTCTATCTAGATTTTGCCTAAATTAATGCTTCCAAAGGCCAATGTTTAAGGAATAAATGACAAGCAGTGCTTTTACCTAGGATTTCTGTATTTGCACTCATTCCAGAACTATTCACAACTGTTCTTCTATGCGCTTGCATCTGCACCATCTCATTTGCCATATTCAGGCCTTGCACTGAAGACATCACAGTCATTCCACCACTATCAGTTGGCACAGCACCCAATTCAGGACCCATCAGATGATTTCTGCTGGTTCTCTGAAACTGCTTAGTCTTGAAAACCTTCAGCTTCTCCTTGATTTTTTTCTGCTTTACATCAAACCAATCACCCCTGTACTTTGGCTAACTTTGGGATTTCAGCTATATGCCTAGTTTGCCAGCACATCACACTCTGTGAGTATGTGAACTGATCTCAAGACGCAAACCCCTAACAAAAGTCAACACATATTCGCTAGCACCATCTTTCTCAGCATCTTCAACTCCACTGTGTTTCTTGAAAATCTGCAGGGGCCTCTCATAAAATGCATGCACTGACTCTTATGTGGATCTCAGAATCTTTGACCATCTAACGTCTTTTTCTGGCATCTTTTTTTCAAATGTTATATCTCTTCTCTGTATTTATCACCAGCCTCTTCAGAAGGTGTAACCCTAGCTGGTTCCTCAGTTGGCCAAACAACGGCAAACTTACAATCAAACCACAGTTCAGAAGGAGCAACAATTTCAAACAGTGCTTTCAAATCAGTTCCAAGCATTTTTTAAATCAGTGTCAATCAGTTCTCTGGTTCCTTTTGCAAGTTCAGAAAATTTGTTGTAAAGGCAAAAAGATTACCTCTTGTCCAAAACATGCGCATAGATCTCTCCAGTTACTTCCCTTAAGGGATTTCCTGACACTGCCTTGCATGAATGATATGAAATGAAAACATTTTTAGAAAATGTTCAAATACCAATTGGCATCAAGGAGCTATGAGCCATGTAAAATATTCTAGAGGATGGGAAAATAGAGGCATTCAGAAAAACATTGCTCAAGGCCAGACGATTTTCTGTAACACTTACATAGCATGGAAGAGCATTCTACAGCTTGGCCATTGCTAAAGAGAAGAATTTTCCTCCCCATCGTCCGAAATTTCGGAATAACTACCAGTTCATTCTTAATAGACTGTAGAGGGCTTGCTGGTTCATACCACTGAAATTAGGTCTAATAGCCCTGGTTCTGAGCTTTGTGCAATACATAAGGCTCTAAGGGTTACTCGCTTACTATTAGGCAACCAGTGGAGCTTGTCCAATTCAGCAACCACCAACATGCCTGGCGAGGTCTAAGATAAGCCCTATTGCTGCATTCTGTACAGTTTGCAGTTTCTTGATGGAGAATTTGTTAATATTCAGGAACAAGGCATTACAATAATTGATCCTAGACAGAATTAGCACAACAACCACTGTGTTGCGACAGATTGTGGAATTTAGGGTAACACTTTCCGCACTATACTAACCAAGTTGAAACAGGAGGATACTGTTCTGTTTACCTTTAGGTCAAAGGAGAGTTAGTCATCCACTATGATCCCAAGATTTTTTGCAGATTTCACTGGTAAAGGTAGCTTTCTCAGTGCTTCAGGCTACCAATTTCCGGTCCAAATAGATGGTTGACTTCCAAAGATGATCACCTTTGTCTTCTCGGTGTTCAGTTTAAGACAATTTTCTTTCATCTAGGTGAAAATTGCTTTCATACAGTTGTTAAAATGGATGTTTCTAGGTGATCCGTCCTCTAACATGGATACGATGATCTGTGTTTCGTCAGCATTCAAGAAAATCAAATGATCAAATACATTTAGCTAAATGGGAAAGGTAAAGATTTTATAACCTGGGGCTTTATAATGAGGAGCCCCGAGGGACCCCACAAGTAAGAGAGAAGGGATTGGATTTGAGATGACCAACATTCACTATCTGGGTCCTATCGGTTAGGAATATTTAGGACCATGCCCTTCAATCCGACTTGAGCTAGGCGAGTTGTGAGAGTCACTGGGGAGATTGTGTCAAAAGCCCCAAACAGATCCAACAGGATTAGAGCTGCAGCCTGACCCACATCTACCAGCCCTCTAATGTTATCAACCATTGTGACCAGGGTGGTTTCTGTGCTAGGCCACCGCAAAACCCAAACTGCGAAGAGTCCAATAGCTCATAGTCCTCAATAAATGTCATCACTTGCCTATTAAAATGTTTTTCCCGAATTTTACCGATAGTAGAAAGGAGGGATATGGACCAGTAGTTTTTCAATTCGTTCGGGTCTAAACTAGATTTCCTTAGGAGCGCTCTAATCGCTGCCTCCTCTTTCCATAGTTTTGGAAAGCACCCAGTTGCAAAAGATTGATTGATAATAGATGTTAATGGCCCAGCAATGGTTTGAGCGGCCACATGAAAGATTTTTGGTGTACCAGGCTCAAAAGGGGATCCTGATTTGGGATTTAAGAGAGCGTGTATAGTTTCTTCCTGTGTAATAGGTTGGAAACAGGAGCAAGAGGGTTGGCTTCCCTTAGTTTCTTCCCTCACATTGCACTTTAAAATCTAGTGCAGACTGGATCTACTAAGGTCAGGAATCTGCTCCTGATCTTTGTTTTCCATAAATTCATTATAGATGGAAAGATGTTTTGACTGAAAGAACAAAGCCACATCATCACAGAAAATCTGTGCCTTTTGGATGAATTAGGAGTGTTAAAGGAAGACAGGGTATGTATGATTTTAAATACCTCTCTAGAAGAGTTGGGAGCATTTGCGTTTTTCTCAGTGCAGAATTTAGACTTCTTCTCAAAAAAGCCTGTTTATTCTCTTGAATCAGTGATATATATTTACTTTTTTTTCTGCTGGTCATAATCTCTACACCAAACCCGGTCTTGTTTCTGACAGATTTGCCTCAATGATTAAAGTCGGTCAGAGAAACAAGGGGCAAAAACTGATCCCCTATGGCCGATTCCCAATGGCAGTCTCTAGTTTTAAAAGGAGCGACTTCATCCAAGGCCGTGCTAAGCCATCCTGAAATTCTTCAGCTGCCAGATTAACATCCTCCTGAGTAGTAAAGGCTTTACTCTTTAAGGCATTTAAATACGCCATCTGTGACATGCCCTTTAACGCAGAATCACTAACAGGGCCTTTCCCTTTCTTTCCTGCCTCTTTTGCCTTCTTTTTATTAGTAACCCCTTTCTTCCACCTTTCTCTGTATGTCTTCAAATCCCTCCAGTCCTTGTTTCTTCAACCAGATCCTTAATATGAGCTCTTAAGGTTTTTAAACCTAACTCTTTTATTTCATCACTAGGCAAATCCATTTTTTAATTTCTCCTTAGATTCTTTTACTGGTGTCAACCTGCCATTGATCGGCCAATTCTTCAAGATTATCTTGCTCCTTGTTTGCATATTTTGCTTCTTTTCTGACCAAATACCTCATTTCATCTACATTGTGTGACAATAATCAGTTCATGTCTGTTTTCGCATGAACATTTTACCCAAATTCAAATTTTAAATTGCCAACATTAATATCTATATCTTTGGGAGATTCTTTCATAAGAGCAGTAGTAACAGGCATGTCATTTGAGACTGGAGAAGCAACAATAGCATTTCTGCTAGTACGCAGTGAAACTTGTAATATATTCTCAGGTGGGGTACTCATTCATGTTATCTTATATTGTGTTGTGTTATCTTGATAACATAATGCACACAAATTGTAGATGCTGTCAACACTTGTAATTGTACACCTGTACCATCTCCTGCTGCATCCATTCACGTACTATGGAACTTTGCCCCTGATCAGTCCAGGGAGGAGGTCGGGAATTCAAAAGATCATTAAAAAAGTTATCCTCCTCATCTGAGTCTTGTTTTTGGTTTTGTTTCTCTCTATCTCCCTCATCTGATTTTGTTTTATCTGTTGTCTAATTGATTATTGCAAGGAAAACTCCCATTCCTTCCATCATTTCGTCCCTGCAACTTTTCTCTTGTCAATCCCACTTGCCTTTCTGCCATTGTCTAAATTAACCTTTCACCTGCTTCTTCATTTTCTTTACCTACTTCTCTGTAGCCATTTATTCAATGCCTCAAATTGTGTGGGTCGAGGTAGTGGCGTTCTATCATTGAAGGTTTGCCTCAGGAAATCTAGCTTTCTAATGTTAAAGGTACCTGCCAAAGAAACTGAAAGTCCTTGCCAAAGAGGTTTATTCATGCCATTCAGAAATGCAGGTAAATGTATAGCAAGCGTTGGTAAAGCTATTAGGTCTCACCTATACATGAGCTCTTGGCTTTGGCAATGTGTTTGTACCATGTTGTACACCAGTGTGGCTGCTGTTCAGCGGGCTAAAAGTGGCATTGAGTGCCCTGCAGTGGACTGCAGGAGTAGAGTGTCATAGATTGGATTTGTTGGAATAGAGTATCGTAGAATGGAGTGGGGGAGTAAAGTGTCATACAGTTAAGTATAGAGAAGTAGAGTTCAGTTGCGTAGTGGCAGAGAGTGTTGTAGAGTGCAGTGTTGTAGAGTGGAGTGGCATACAGTGGAGTGGGGCAAAATAAGGTGGAGTAGGATGAATTGGATTGGAGTAGATTGGGTTGTATTGGATTAGGGTAGAGCAGGGTGGATTGAGTGGGGTGGATTGGATTGGGTGGACTGGATGGGTGGATTGGAGTGGGGTGGATTGACATGGGGTGTATTTGAGTGCAGTTGGATGGGGTGGAGTGGATTAGATTTGTTTGAGATGGGTGGATTGGTGAGATAGGATGGGGTGGGGTGGGGTGGATTGAATTGGGTGGGGTGGATTGGATGAGAGTGGGGTAGTTTGGAGTGGGGTGTATCGGAGTGCAGTGTAATGGACTGGACTGGAGTGGGGTGGACTGGATTGAAGTGGGGCAGATTGGGGAAGAGTGGTGTGGGTTTGATTGGGGTGAGGTGGATTGGATTGGAGTGGGGTTGACTTTGGTGGATTTGAGTGAGGTGAACTGGGATGGATTGGGTGGATTGAATTGGAGTGGGGCAGTTTGGAGGGAGAAGATTGGAGTGGGGCGGATTGGAGTGAGACAGATTAGAGTTGGGTGGATTGGAGTGGGGAAGATTGTTTTGGATTGGAGTGGGGGCAGATTGGAGAGGGGCAGGTTGTTTTGGATTGGAGAGGGGCGGATTGGAGTGTGACTGAATATATAGGGGAGTACTGGAGTGGGGCATGTTGGAGTAGGGCAGATTAGAGTGTGACAGATTGTTTTGTATTGGAGTGGGGCAAATTGGAGGAGGCAGATTGTTTTGGATTGGAGTGAGGCAGATTATTTTGGATTGGAGTGGCGCAGATTGGAGTAGGGCAAAATGGAGTGGGGCAGATTGTTCTGGATTGGAGTGGGGCAGATTGGAGTCAGACAGACTGGAGTGAGGCAAATTGTTTTGGATTGGAGTGGTGCAGATTGGACTGGGGCAGATTGTTTTGGATTTGAGTGGGGCAGATTTTTTTGGAGTGGGGCAGATTGTTTTGGACTGGAGTGAGGCAGATTATTTAGGACTGGAGTGGGGCAAATTGGGGTGAGGAGGATTTGAGTGGGGCAGGTTGCTTTGGTTTGGAGTGGGGCAGAACGTTTTGGAGTGGAGAGGGGCAGATTGGAGTGGGGTAGGTTGGAAGGATTGGAGTGTGGTAGATTGGCGTGGTTTGGATTGGGGTGAGTGGTTTGGATTAAAGTGAGGTGGATTGGATTGGTTTTGAGTGGACTGGATTAAGTGGAGTGGAATGGTGTGGAGTGAAGTGAGAGGGGTTGGTGTGGATTTGAGTGAGGCAGATTGGAGCAGGGTGGATTGGGGAGTACTGCATGATTATGTATGAAAGCATCATTGCAGGAATTACAAATACAAAAGAAGATAAGGAATAATGATACTATTAAAGCAATTTTTGATAATGCAGAGAATAAAGTGGTCACTCAGCCCTACTCAGTTGGCAAGGTCTTCCTTGAGCATTATTCTGGGCTCTATGCATTAGCTAATAAACCCACCCGGAGAGAATCAAGGATTTTTTCCATCCAATACAATTACCAGTCCTAACAAGCGATCTCCGAGCTGCTGCCCTCATCCCCATCACATTAGCTGAGGTGAAGGATGCAATAAAAACATCCCTGAAGATGAAGTCCTTTTGGAGCGATGGCCCACCTGCAGAAAACTACAAGGCCTTTGAGAATGGAGTGGTTAATTTTTTGTGACTCTTTTTAATGAAATCTTAGAAGGCTGTGATCTACCAAGATTTTTTACAGAAGCAGTGATTGCTAGCGGTCTCAAAAAGGATAAATCCTCCGAGAACCCAGGCTCATATCATCCAATCAGTCTGTTAAACAGCGATGATAAGTTTTCAAAGGTGAAAGTCATTATAAACAGACTGGTCACGCTTGCACAGACCGTGGTCCACCCAGACCAAAATGTTTTTTTACCTACTAGGTTGATCTCTAACAACACTAATTTCTTGGTACAGGCTATCGACTATTATTCAGCAAACAGCATGAAGGTGGCCATTATTATGTTAGATGTCGAAAAGGTTTTCAATTTACTTCAATAGGAGGTACTGTTGACTATACTAAAATGATTTGGGATCCCTCAGAAAATGGTCCACCTACTGAAAAATCCGTGTAGGAAGGCTTACGCCAAAATTTTAATTAACTCGCAAACGGGAGGGCGAGTTACAGTCAAAAGGGGCAAGAGACAAGAGTGCCCCACGCCACCCATTCTCTTCGCTATATTTATCGAGCCTCTGCACTAAGGCAGGATGTGTAAATTAGGGCTCTAATAAGGAGTGCCAGAAAAATAAAAACTCTTTGCGGATGATATGATATTTGGCCGCCGAAGAACAAAACATTTTAAACGCGTTTGCTAAGATCCACAGATTTACAGACATCGGCAGGTATAAAATTAAACATTCTAAGTCTGAAGCTATTCAACAGTACCCCTTCGATTCTTCCCGTTGAAATGAGGCCGTACTATTCCCATACTCGCCCCATTCGATATCTTGGGGTTCATGTCACCACAATTTCAAAGACGTATTACGCCTAATCACATTACCACTCTGAACAAGGTTTGCGGGCTACTACTCTATTGGCATGTGCTGCCCCTTAATATTGTTGGACGAGTAGCATTAGTTGAAATGGCAATCCTTCCACTCTTTGTATTTATGTTTTCAGATATTATCATTACAATCCATCAATCATTGGTGACTGAGGTTGACCGAATGTTATGTATTTTTTTATGGCAGGGGAAGAAAGCTCATACAAGAGTGAAGACATTAGAACTGAACACGTGAGATGGTGGGCAGGCACTTCCCCACATTAACACAGACTACCAGGCCAGCTTTTCTGAACTGAGACTCACTCTAACTGTTTCTATCTTCAGTTGATGCTAAATGAGGCAGGTACTAAGCTCCCTATTTTTTATGGGTACCAAAACTACAGAAGCATATTTGATACAAGCTTCCTCATATTGTAACGTTTGGATTCAAGAAGATAAAAGGTGAATTTCAGATTCCCCAATATCATCCATCTCTGCAGCTAAGAGATTGGTTTGGCTTAGGGAAACAGCTAGAGATCTAGTTATTGAGAGCTGGGAAAGTGCAGGATATCAGAGTCTCTGCGATTTTATGTTGGCCGGCGAGGTGAAGTCCTGGCAACAACTGATTTCCAAAAATGTAGTGATTTCCTCTAACTTAAAATTTGCTCATCTACAAATTAGCCATTTTTTTTAGAAAGCAGGTAGGCTTCTAATGAGCCTGCCAAAAATATGTGTAAAGCTTATTTTGTGATCGTCAACTGTACCAGAAATTGTGGGAAGAAGTGGTTCCTTCATTTTTGGTCAAAGCGGTGGTCTCCACAGATTGTAAGATTGATTGGCACTTGTGGATGAGGTATAATCAAACGGACTGCAAAAAAACATTAGTGGAGCAAACTATAGGAGGATGTCTTCTTATTCAAAATTGTAGTTATATTATACACCATATCGAATGCAAAAGATGTATTCCACTGCTTCAGCCACTTGCTTTAGGTGTGGCAAAGCCAAGGTGGATTGGTCAGAGATTTGGCTCACATGTCTGTCTTTTTGCCATTTTGGGACTATATTTTCCAATTTATCATCCTCAAGTTCCAAAGGGACCTACGTCCAGATCCCTTTGGAACTCTATTGACATGACCCCCCCTCCACATAGGGAAATCACTGTATGGCAATAGCAATTTCTCTTTATTGCTTCGCTGATTACTGGATCTTTCATTTTACACAAATTAAAATCTACAGAGGTGCCTACTTTTAGCTAGTGGTGAAGTAAGATGAAAGGGGTGAAACAGCTTGAAGATTTGTATGTGGCAAGAATTGGGACTAGTAAAAAATCCTAGACAAATTGGTATGTTTTAATAGAATGAACTATAACGAAATGTAATGAACTTTACTTTCTGACGTTGTACATCTTTCAGTATCCTATGGATTTTTGGGGGGCTTCCTCCTTGTCCCTGCTCTCTAGACTGATTTGTAGTAATATGGTTTTACCTTTGCTATGACAGCTCTCGAAAAAAAAGTTTCATATATAGGAATCATGAAGAATGTCTGTAATTAACTTTTTCTACTTGATTAATTAAAAAAAAAAAAAAGAAAGGAACAATATTGCTTTGCAATATTTAGAACAAGATAATTGTCATCTTTTGAGAACAGCACCCATGAGCAAAAGCAAAAGAAAACATTAGTGCAAAGTTAGAAAAGAAGACCTGGCAAAATAAAAGTAAGTTAACTATAAAGAATTACTCCTTGCAATTTTGTTTGTTATGCTGGGCATGTTTTTGGCAGTCACACGCCTTCTGTTTACATGGTACTAGATATTAAAAAAACAAAATAGTACCTCAATCACGTTGGGAGCAGCGGATGGGCACTGATTGAGTTGTTCTGCTCCACAGAGAGGAACAGAAATGGTGCTAGGCCCACAGTAACCAATTACAAGGCTGTAAAGAAGAGTGCCACACAATACAACAAATGGTAAGCAACTGGCGCGCACCAAGCCCCTTTTGTTAACAACAGTGTCTTGCTAGCGAGGCGCATGCGTTAGTGCATGCACTCGCAGGCTTGTTCCTAAAAAACAATGTCTGTCATCATTTCATATGCAGGAGTACCCTTTGCAGGTAATTTCTGTCCCTCTGTAGCAGGTACACTGTTATTATTGCAGAGACTATTTTGCACTATTATGTTATTTTTGTTATATAGATTAGTGTAGCAGTCTACACAGCTGTTGCAGCTGTGAGCCTTAGGCTTTTCTAATACAGCACCCAATATTTTCGATCAAAATAATCAGAAAATCACAGAGAACTGACTAGCAAACAGCAACTAATCCCAGCGCACCTATGACAACGGTCAACCGATCACAGTGCTACTTTGGCAGCAGCCAACGAATTAATAAGAGAGCAACTCTGTGGCGACGTCTCACCAATCCACGTGTGACTTCTCAGCTGACTAACCAATCACAGTGCTACTTCTGTGAGAATGAAAAAGGCAATTCCACAGCCTTTCACAAAATAGACTCACTAAATAAAACAAAATAAATATTGTCTGCTCAACCTAAATAGGAGTAAAATCAGCAGGTTACAAGACAAATCTTGCTAATAACAGAAACAAAGTTAGCATATTTGTGTGCACTTGTCAACCATTATTCACGCTAATGTATTTATTGCCGTGTACCAGCAAGGAACAGAAGACACCAACCTAGATTAAACACACAAAGTCCTGGAAAGGAAAACTTGTTGATTCAGGAGACCCTATCTGAGTGCATGTGGTGCCTCACAAACACACTGCCTTTGTGCAGGCAAACTAAGCAAGAATATGTCACGATCTTGGATTTCAACAAATTGGTTAATCAATGTATATTTGTATTACAGTACCAGCAGTGATATAAAACTATTTGCACATTCTATTGGAAGTGTGTGGAATCGTTAACGTGAAAAATTTGTGCCATAGCAACCAAAACTAAATCTGAACTAATAAAACAATGGTGCTCTTAAACCAAAACACCTTGCTACCCCAGGTGTTGTGTGTGATCCATAAAAATGAATGGCCCACTCTACACATGAGAAAAAGGCTGGAACATACATTGAATTTGTTATAAAAAACTATCTTGAAGTTAATGAAAGACATGTAGGGGGTTATTCCAACTTTGGAGGAGGTGTTAATCCGTCCCAAAAGTGACGGTAAAGTGACGGATATACCACCAGCCGTATTACAAGTCCATTATATCTTATGGTACTTGTAATACGGCTGGTGGTATATCCGTCACTTTACCGTCACTTTTGGGACAGATTAACACCTCCTCCAAAGTTGGAATAACCCCCGTAGTTTGGTGCATCAATTTCAATGTATTTTTTCTTCATTCCCGGTGACCAGACTTATCTAGTCACTGTGGAAGAACAGTTGATAACATAACATGATCAGGTAGGCTGACACGTGTTTCGTTCCTTCGGACTTTATCAAGGCTACAGTATAACATATTGAAAACATCTATAAACGACAATTTACATATGAATTTCTTAAGTAAAAATATATCATAATTTTGTGCAATCCATCAAATCAGTACTGAGAAACAAAGTTAAAAACCGAGAGAGTGGCTTACCTATAGACAATTAGGTACCTTCTCCCCTTTGTTGCGATTCATAATTCCAAAGTGAAACATGAAAGCTAAAGTCACAAGTGAACAGGACTCAAGACAAAAAAGGAAGACGAGAAGGCCCGTGCGCACGAGGAAGACATGTGAATCCAGTAATCAAACTGATCTATAATAAAAAAAAAAAAACTCTTGCAACGTACATTACAAACAAAAATAGTAGATCCAAACTCACAGTAATCAAACCACCAACTGAACCCAACATCAAAATTGCATAACCAAAAGCCTCACATACACCATACAATCCATCAGGCAACACCAGATCAATACCTCATTAACACACCAAATCACTCTCAATTCCAGTGGCGGCCGGCAGCTTTAGGAGGGAGGGGGCGGGTGGGAAGCAGACACACACTCATTCTTTCACACACACACACGCATGCACGCACGCACATCCATTTACAACACTCATAACATTCAAACATGCACGCATGCACCAAACATTAATTTTTAAAGATCACACACATGCGTACTTACTTGGACTCAGAGGTCCCTGGGACTGCTGGCTTCCCTCATTGGCTGACCTAAGGTCACAGAGTGGGATGGGGTCAGTGAGACTGCTGACCCCACCCCACTCTGTGACGAAATGTCACTGATTGACACTAGCCCTGGGCGCTTCAGGGCTGAAACCTGAAGCGCCCAGGTCGAAGTCAATGGGTGACGCTTTCCTTGTCACCCAGGGGAGGGCCTTGAGGCACCTTTGCTGAGCTGAGGAGGTCATGCCCATAGGAGCTGTAACCTCCTCAGCCCAGCAAAGTTCAGCTCGGTCAGCCAGGAGTCTGTGCAAATCGCGCATGTCTGCTCCTGGCTGCCTGAGCTGAACATGAAGAGTGTCTGTCAGGCTGACTTTTGCTCAGCCTGACAGACACTCTTCATGAGGGGCAAAAGGTGGGGGGGCATGGCCCCTCGGCCCTAAAGGATGGGTCGCTCCTGCTCAATTCCCAGATTTCTTCTGCCCCAGCCATACTTGCAATCTGAACCGTTCAGAAACAGCACTGCAAGTCAGCAAATGGGCAAATCTCACCATGAACATCCACACCGGAAAACCCACTAGCTCTGAAGGCTTAGCAGAAACTGAAATTTAAAAAGCAGAAAGGAGGTGCTCTTAACTCACAACAGTTCTCTGCTATCACAATTTATGGGCATCTGAGACTCTCCAATTTAAACACCCTAAAATTTACCTCATTAGGATGCCCGACAATTTCAATGAATCGGAGATGTTGTTAGGTCGCAGGCCTATATTTATACTCTTTTAGCGTCACATTTGCATCCTTTTTTTTGACGCAAAAGTGGCGCAAACGTACAAAATATAATTGTATTTTGTAAGTTTACGCCGTTTTGCATCAAAACATGACGCAAATGCGGTGCTAAAAAAGTATAAATATGGGCCTCAGTTTCATGAGGCAGTGTGTTCCTGAAGATAGGCACCTCCTCCGACATAAAAAATAATTGAAATGCAGTCGATAAAATAAAAGAACCCATTCAATAGCTGAGTTATAGATCAGTGGATTAGTTAAAGGAGTTTATTACAAAACTCAAAAGTAAGGCGGTTCCATGCCAATGTCATGAAGGCGCTCAGCAATTAAGCAATATAGAAAAATTTAAAATAAAAAATTAGTCTAAGTCCCAAGTGGACAGAAAAATCCAGGGTAAAATTAACAGCGTTCATGGTAGAACGGGAAAGCCCTCTGTCTCATACCTATAATTGATTTTTTCATCTATTATTTTTGTATATGAAATTAACAGAACTGCATCATCGCTGTGGTTTGGGCAAATGTATAATTTCATTAGCAAATCAGAGAACAGACACATAAAACGTCATATTGCATTAGCACCTAAGAGATGTCGTACTACATGAATAATGTTATTGCCCCCTTTACACTAATGTCATTTGGAGATGGTAGTACAATCCAGATACACAGACAACAAACAGTGTGTTGTTATATGAATGAACAGGGCACAATGATCTATCAGAGAAACCCTGAAGAAATAGTTGCAGTTTCGTGATTGCGCTGCAAACGTTAATCGAAAACAGCATGAACTACGATAATGGAAATAAACAGGTAATATTCTAATTGACTATGTGCTGAACGATATATGCAGGGGGCTTTAGGGGTGCCATCCATTTTGAAAATCATGGAGTCTAGGCCCAAATAGAGACTGAGTTAGCAGGGCTCCGAAAAGCACACTTTTACACAACATGGGGAAATTGTCCCAAATGGATCAGTTCTATATCAGTGGTGTGTACATGTGCAATCAAGTGTGAAAATACATCATGCACATTGTGGATGTACAAAAATATAAATGCACAAAAAGTCTTTATCACCTGAGAGATGTAGAATTTTACAAAACTCCAAACATCTTTCAGTGTTGGAATGTCCAGTGTTTCTTCATAGAGCATTGGCATCCTCTGTGAACTCCAGGGTGTGATAATATCCTGGTACCCCCACGCTGATAGTAAATACGCATGATGTTGGTACATCTGATGAGTGGTGAATGGTGAGAGCGTGATAACTGCAAGAAAAGCAAACCAGACCATAACTGAGTCCACCTGGACTCTATTTCAACCACTTATGCTTCTCCCAGGCCCCTGTCTCATCCTTGGTTCTGTTTCTGATCAATTCTAAGCAGTTTCTGGAATTTCTGTTTAGGATCTGCCCTGGATAATATAGGTTGTATATTTCTGGTATTTTTCAGCTATTTTTGTGTAACGTATGGATCTTTCATGCAAACCTGGAATTCATAACACATGCTTTAACGCTGGCCCTCCTTGACAGAGTGTGTGTACGTTGTGGAATGCAGAGAAGCTGAAATGCTGCCAGCTGCCCAACAAGCATTGACAAAGAATGCAGTTATGGCTTTTTGTACAGAGAAAAGATGTTACAAAACTCCATCCATGCACTCAGCACAGATGCAGCATGGGAGAAGCGGTGCACGACTTCTTAATACATACAGGCCGGTCCCAAACACACAGCTGCATTTCCCACACCCTTTGTCCTCAAGCAAGTTTGAATTCTCATGTTAGATGCAGGCGCTATGGCGGAGGAGCGTCAGAACCCCCCCACCAGCCGCAGCTGCTGCAAAACTTTTACTGCAAAATGATAATAAACTAGGTTTATTATTGTTTTGTAGTAAAAAGGGGTGGGGCATTAGGGATGACGAGAATTGAGGGGGAGTGCACAGCACTCCCCCTCAGTGCGCATGTATGTTTGGCCGGCTGCTTTCGGCTGGCCAAACATACATGCGCAGTAGGCTCTCTCCAGCCCAGCAACACAGTTGCCATGCTGGAGAGAGCAAGCACAGGCTCTCAGTCTGCCTGGGAGCATCCGAACGCTGCTTTAAGCAGCATCAGGATTGGCTGCAGGGCAGTCCGGGAGCCTGTGCCTGCTGTGCAGGGGAGGAGCAGAATGCCGATGCGGCGGAGAAGCAGGTAAGTGATTTTTTTTAAAACAAAAAATGTATTAATTCTCCCCCTCTCTGCGCCATCCCACCCTAGCAAAGCACCGCAAACCGCTCCTGGTTAGGTACCCTCACATCGGATAAATGTTACGAGAAATTGTAGTGAGAACAAGAGAAATGCTCGTCTGTGGAGAGATCTCAACCTTGTCCTCTCTGCCGGAAACCACATCTCCTTCTCACACATCTCTGAACTCCACTGGACTGATCACCACTGCGTTCATTTCTCCTTCACCAAGACGGTCAATCGACATCATGCACGCGCAGGAACTGGACCAAAGTCACCAAAGCATAGCTCACTGCCACACTCCACCAATTCCCACCACCAGACATTGCCTCGGCCCACAACCTCCAGCAATGGATCACTGATTGCGCCAACACCCTAGTCCCCCATAAGGAAATCTGGCGGCAGTCAACACCACAGGAGATCCAGTGGGTTCTCCCCCGATCTCCAAGAGTCCATGCAGATGACTTGAGAGAAAGTGAAGACGCAGTAAGAGCTCAACAGACCACAAAGCCTTCAGCGACGCCATCACATCACACCACCGGCTCATCAGAATTACTAGAAAATCATCCATTCAGGAGAGAATCAACACCAACGTGCACAACACCAAAAAACTTTTCACCACAGTCAAGGAATTCACAAAACCCAGCACAAATACCACAGACATCCCACCCTCCCAAGACCTCCACAACAGCCGTGCCACCTTCTTCCACTGGAAAATTCAGGACATCTATGAAGGATTTGCAAGCAAATATCTGCCCCCTGTCCACCAGCACCATCATGGACACCAATTACCAACCGATTGTGAAGCACTGGACCCTCCTCACCCCAGAAGACACCCTGAAGCTCATGAATACCACCCACTCTGGGGCACCCTCGGACGCTTGCCCCCACCGCTTCTTTAATCAAGTCATCATCTCACCCAAACTATGCCGTACCACCAACTGCTCCATCGAGACTGCCACCTTCCTGGATGCCTGGAAACAAGCGGAGATAAACCCCCTATTGAAGAAGCCCTCCTCAGACCCAACTGAACTGAAAAAGTACAGACCAATCTTACTGCTCCCTTTTCCTCCCAAGGTAATTGAAAAAACAAACCCCGCTCTCCGTGATCGTTGGACACCACGGGCTCAACATCCTCTCATGCACCGATGACACACAGCTCATTCTCTTCCTCATCAACAGCCAAAAAGAACTTTCACAACGGAATGAAGGTGGTTGTCGACTGGACTTTGGACAGCTGCCTCAAGCTCTACTCGGACAAGATGGCGATCCTCATCCTGGGCCCCACCACTACTGCCGGGGACGACTCCTGGTGGCACAGTGCCCTCGGAACTGCCCCACCTCAAACTGACCACACACACAACCTCTGCATCATTCTCAACTCATCACTGTCCATGGCCCACCAAGTCAACGCCATCTCCTCCTCATGCTTCCACACTCTTCGCCTGCTCCGGAAGATTCAAGTGGATCCCCATCGACGCAAGAAGAACAGTCACCAAGGCACTCGTCAGCAGCAAACCCGACTACAGCAATGTACTCTATGCTGGAATCAACAAGAAACTCCAATTAAGGTTCCAGAGAATACAGAACGCCATGGCCTGACTGATCCTGGACATCCCCTGCCACAGCCCACCTGAGAGACCTACACTAGCTTCCCGTCAACAAACGTATCACTTTCAAACTCCTGACCCACGCATACAAGGCCCTCCACAACATCGGACCTGCCTACCTCAACCACCGCCTCTCCTTCTACACTCCCTCCAGGCTTCTCCGCTTGGCTCAACTGGCCCTCGCCACCATCTCCAGGATCTGGAAGAAGATCCTTCTCCTACCTCACAGCACAGGTTTGGAACACGATCCCCCTACACCTCAGGCCGTCCTCTTTGCTGGCTCAGTTCAGGAAGGACCTCAAGGCCTGGCTCTTCCACTGACCCCCCAGCTAGCGCCTTGAGACCCCCTGGATGATAAACTGTGCTATATAAATGACCATTGATTGATTGATTGATTAGCAGTGCTACTGGCTACTGGCACTTCTGGCACTGTCTCCAGCTTCCCCAGAAAATTAGAGAACACACAGGGTGTTCCTTGAGGCCAGGGAGAAAAAAGAGAGACAAAGGAGAAGAAAGAGATGAGAGGGTCAAAAGGAAGGGGGCGGGGCTGCTTTTGGTTTCCATCCAGTCATGCGTGCAGCAAACAAAGTTGCCGCTCTGCGTTGTGTCAAGGGGTGAGATAGTAGAATGCACTGTTTCTTTCTCCCTCTGCGTTGCAGAACTGTGGGCTGCCACGCACCAACACACACACCCTTCCATTGCAAAAACTGTGCTTTCATAGTTTTCCCACTTTCTATGTGAGGTGTTAGCGATGCTGGTCTACTGTTTCGCCTGCTTCAAGGGTGCATCGGTTTTTGGTTCCAATCTCTGACTACCAATTTTAGTAGGTAGGGATTTGCGGCAAACAGCATGGGTGGTTGCATGGAAACGCCATCTTGACACAAAGGAGCGCATTGAGCTCCTTTGCGTTACTTTAGACAATTGTAAAATACAAATCATGATTTGGTTGGAAAGGAAGTCCCACCACAACATTTTGCATACGATTTGCATCACTTTTCTGATGCAAACCAGGTGCAAAGTGTCAGTTCATCTGGGCCCCAGCGTTTCACGCTAGATTTTAGCCTGACTCCAGCTTGAATTCTCTGGCTGTAGCTCATGGGCCTCTGCCCAGTTCCTGCTCCCCAATGCCCTGGGTCTCACCATGTGCCCTCTGGCATTTGAAGGACTGAAAACCCTTCCCATGGCCCAGTAAAGATTCTTTAATTTCCCACACTTGGCATCCTTTGATTTCGCACCACCCACTTTTTTCCAGTCCGCCCTTCCTGCAACATATTATTCTTCGCTTTTAATAAATTTCCTTTTGTTTCCCTCCGGCAGCTAATGGCTGAGATTTTTGTTTTATCCAAACAAAGTATTTGCATTTAACAATATGTGCGAGAGTTAAACCATTACTGTGTTATAAACACATTTAATGGAGCGGAGACAGCAAACTAAAGGAAAAATAAACTACATGGGAACCAAGCCTGAGCCAATGTTCTGGTACAATTGGTCATTTACAAGCCTGTTTAACATTGATTTATGTGTCTTGCATACTGTAGTGGGGAGCCTTTGTTAAAAAAGCAAATAATGGTCATAACGTCGAAAAATGCATAGATGAGACAATTCCCCTGGGAGGCTGCATCATTCCAGGGCACGTTTTCGTGCATGTCAACCTTATCCAGCCCAACTCCCTCTCAAGGCAGCAGAGCCTTCGATATAGGTCAAGAATGATAGGCTGATCTGTTGATTGACAGGTAGGGAGACCACCTCACTCCATGTCAACCTGGACATGGCTTCCAGGCCTCGTGTTTCATGGGAATATCTAATGCAGCGGTTCTTAACCTTTTGCCTTCAGTATACCCCCACTAACTGATTACTGGATTCTAAGGACCCCCACTAATTCAATATTGGAAGCCAGGGACCCCTGTCTTAAGCAATTTCCAGGATTTGAACCTCAAAGCAATACACAAAAATACGAAAACACGTACACACCAAACAAATGCTCAAACATTGACATTTTTGCTTAATTCACAATCAAATATTGAAAACGTTTTCACATTTTTAATTGTCCTTCTTCATTTAAATGTACTTTATTCATTTTAATTTATTAATTTTAACATTATTTCATTTTACAAGACAGTTGCATACTCCTTGAGTAGGCCTCACGGACTCCAAGGGGGCCCCGGACCACAAGTTAAGAACAACTGACCTAATGCATTTTGAGTGTTGCAGTTTTGGCTTGTTTCCATTGAGCTAGCCTCACCTGTAGAGTGATCTGTAGAGTGTCGGGAGTAAGGCGCGCTTTGGACCAGCTGGAGGAGGAAGCAATCACATTGATGTGGGTGGGGGTCAAGTGGGGGCTGGGCCTCACCCTGCAGCCTCTAATATGCATGCACTTTAAATCAAGGGTGCAAAACAATGGGTGAATTGAATCATGCAAATTACAATTGGTTAGAAACCATGATTGGCTGACTGTGTCAGACAAGTGAAAGGTCCTGCATGTCCTTCTGCATACCTTACTCAACTGACTTACCTCCTGACTCACAGACCTTTGTCTCCACCTATCAGAATCCCTCAAACCTCACCCAAGCTTCCCTTTCACTGGAACTCACTTCCCCAGACATCCCGACATACGTCACTTTAGGCCTTTAACCTAGTCTTGAAGAGTAACGTCCTGCTGCTGTAAGGTAGAGAGCCTACACCAACAACCATGTCTGCTCATTGTCCGTAGAGCTGCGCCTCTGATCCTGGATGTTACTCCTCACCTTTCGGTTTATTTTATCCAGTTCAGTTATCATGTACTGCCAATATCCTCATGAGCATATATGCTGTAATCTGCTATATACCTATGTGAAGCATTTCTGAAGAACAAACAAATAAAGCATGAATTAAACACATGGGGCCACTTGGTACCTATTTGCATACATTTCTCTTTGGTGGTTGAGAGACAGGGGGTTGACTCAGAAGATTGAGAAATTCCAAAACAAAATGTCTGTGTGGAGCAGCCTGGCCTTGGCTTCACGTCTGCAGGATAATTCTTTCGCAAGTGACTTTTACAGCCAAACTGAAGAGCATATTCAGATGTTTCCACTGACTGGTTTCTCTTACACTTTATTTTACATTCAGGGGCATTGCAAAAGTAGGGCCTAACTTCCGAAAGAACGTGTTACTCACGACTGTCTCAAGTTACTCCCACATCTGTTATTAAACTACACATGTTGGAGGCATCCGCTAACCTCCCTTTCCTAAACACTGAACAACTACTTCAAGGGTAGTCCTGCTTATATGATGTGTGGGAAATGCAATTATAATATCTATGATGTTAAAAAGGTACACTTAAGTGGGTGGGGACCATATTATATGATTCAAGAATCCTGATTAAAGGAGTTTAGAACGTTGGTCAACTTTTTTGCTGCATCAACCTTACACCGAGTTAAAAAACATATGGGAGACAAATCCACAGAAAGGATGCTTTGCACGAGAAACAAATCTGTCTAACCTACTTTTTGAGGAAGAATTTGCATGTAGAACAAAATATTTCCATTAAAAAAAGTCTTGCAGAGTGCGCCACCGGAGACGGTGAGCTTTTCAACCACTTAGGCAAGAGTGCTATCCATGATGGGTTTGTAGATAATTCTGATAGTTTTCAGTATTGGGGGTGTGAGATTATGTGGTCATATTCCTTCATGCCCTTATCAGGCATGCTGTGACATGCAGGATACCCTTATAGGGGACCATTCTAAAGTCTGGGAGTTTATGAATCATGCTACTACCACTAACAAGCTGAAAGAGTATGAGTGTTTAGTGTCAGGTATGAAGTCGCTTTGTGCGATGAATATCTTAACTTTCTTTCATAGACAGCTTTGTTTTTTTGTTGACGTTCTGTTTCTGGAGGGTGAAGTTGGTGTCCAAGAACATCTGAGACATGTGGCATTGGGTCAGAGTTGGGGCTTACATCCATCCAGGATAATGCTGTTGACTATTGACCCTGGTTAGAAGGGGGTAAATGAGTACAGTGAGGTGTAATTGCACACAAATGCCATTATACACATTGAAACATGCCCTAAAATGCTCACTCTGTCTTACAGTAATTCATTAGTAGACGACCCTTGACACCATGAGCTTAGTTCAACCAAAACTCAAATAATTTATTTACATTCTTCAACTGGTCTCCCAGAAATTCATTCCATCTCCTTCTTCCAGATATTCTCAACATCTTGTTGTCTGTCAGTATCCTGAGTTTTCTTTGATAGCCGAATGCATCAGTCCTTATTGACAGCATCCACTGGCCCTTTGATGGAACAGACCCTAAAAGACCTTCCCAGAAGTATCATTCATTGTAGTTAAATCTATTAACAAAATGTTCATCCTCTTGAAGCTTAGCTGCTGAAAAGCCTCCTTCTTGATCTCCCACAACTTGCCGTCCTTACCCTCAGGACCTTCCTGAGGTTTGCCACTGGCTTGCAGTTCAACCTGCTACATCACGCATCCCACATCATCCTACTGCCATTATGTAGGATGGCGCCATCTGAATTCCTCTACCCTGTCTTCAAGACAATAAATGGCCTGGTTTGAGTGGATCTGCCCACTTCAACAATACATACAACCACCTACCTCGGTCACTGCCTATGTGTTCACAAGACCCCTACTCATAGGATTTACAGTCCTGCATTCTTCAGATAGAATGTCCGCCTTTTGGAAGAGACACCACATCATCACCGCTTATGGCCAATGTGGACCTTAAGCCCATCCTCCAATGTGAAAGAGGATAACTAGCGCAATGGAGCCCAGAACCATGGAAATGGTACGGGAATTTGTGTCCGTGCATGCGTGATTTGGAGACATAGGGCCTGATTACGACCTTGGCGGATGGGATCCTCCATCACAAACGTGACGGATATTCTGTCTGCCATTTTACAAGTTCCATAGGATATAATGGAACTTGTAATACAGCGGACGGGAAATCTGTCACTTTTGTGACAAAGTATCCTATCCGCCAAGGTCATAATCAGGCCCATATTCTTGTTCTATGTTAATCATTCCTAAAGTTGGCACTAAATAAAACCACATAAATCTAGGCTGATAATTGAGCCATGTGCGGGTTGTCAGCCACTGATATTTGGTTGTGGAAGGTTTTGGGTAAGGCTGGCTTGTGCTGTGATACCTAAGGACAGGTCTACAAGAAGCTGTCTCTTGTCTGAGGTGTCCTGCACTCCAAATGCTCGAAGGTGCCACGGCACGACTCTCCCTGTGCTGTCTACAGCTACTTTTTCACTGCTTCCTTCAGAGCAGTAATAGTGCAATAGTGCATCATTTCTATTCAGTAGTGGTAGATTCCTAAAAGTCATTCAATATTTACTTGCCATCTTGAAGTCAGGCAAGCAGTTCATGCCACAGTACATACCACTGCGTACAAGATGATGCATCTTTGCCCTACACTGTTACTTTACCTTATGGTAAATCTCAACTAGTAACTGTAATATATTCCTGCTAATCTTTAGCTCTTATCTTTCCCAACTGAATTTAGAAAATGTGCCTCACAGCTTCTTATCGTCACTTCCGGTTCCTGCTTCCTGTACACTGTCAATCAAATAAGCTTTCGTGATTTTTAACCACTAATCCTGGAACTTAAATTCTCATGGTACCTCATTATACACAGTTCTGTTTTCTGAACTGTATGAAAGTGAGACATCATTTAACTACTCCAAGTAGGATCTTTCAGAGACTGCACTTATATTGGCTTTCATCGGTGAAATACCTGCAATCGTACACAGCCCAAAGAAAAGCATTGCTACATTTCTTGATTCAACGAGAAATGGTTCAATGAGTCTGGACTGATGCATCCTGTGAAGCTCTTCTTAGAATGGAGACAACCAACCAATAACCTGATTAGGTTCACAGAAAATATGGGTGTAAGGAGAAGGAAAACTCCAGAAATTACTTGATTGATGGCTGAGATGATGCTTATTGAGTGGAGGAGCTTGATAATAGTGATGTGTTTGCAGAGAATGCATGTGGATAATTTAGAGAATGTAATTCTAGACGTTCAAAGCTTTTTAACGGTCGTAAACGGTCTGATTCGCAGAATCGGGCCATTTGCGACCGCTAAAAAGCATTTTTAAATGTACAAAGGCCCTATTTGCGATTCTGTAAATTATTACCGAATTGCAAATAGGGTTTGCGATTCGGATTTAGGAAGGTGTGTATTTAGAGAGGCCCTTCCTAATACCGAATCACACTGGTATGTGTGAATCTTTTGTGACTGAAATGCGGTTGCAAAACATTCACATTTTACCACCAACTTCAAGTTAGTGGTAACCCATTCACAAATATGAATGGGTCCCTTTGTGAACGTTGATGAAAAAATATTTTAAGAGCAGGCATTGGTCGCTATTTTTTAACCGTATCCCATTTTCCTTTGGGGAAAATGGGCTTAATAAAAAAAAAAAAGATTGCTTTATTGAACGCAATCACAGACATGGTGGTCTGCTGACCACTGAAGGCCACCATCCCTGTGATTTTAGTGATTCCCAATGGGGAACGAAGCGAGTCCTTCATCATGAATATTAATGAGGTAAGTCTATTTGCGACCCATCCTGGAATCACAGAAAGTGTAAAATACACTTTCATATATTGGTGTTTGTGACTACCAAATAGCAAATCACAAAAAATTGCTATTTGGAAATCGCAAAGCCACGCCTATGTACCTCTGGCCCTTAGAGAGCAGATGGGGGTTGAATAACCTTTGTTTAAATTGGCTTTCCAGGAGGAGTTGGGACGATAGATCTTCTGGCAGTGGTGAAGTAAGCAGATTCCATTCTATCCCAGTTTTAATATTTAGAAAAAAAATTACAGTTTGACTTGAGGACGACAGTATATGGGACATATTATACACTTTTGAGGAACATGATTAGTTTGGGATGGGCTTCAGTAAATGTGCTCTCAGAGGTTCTTGAACTAATTAACTTATTTCACAATTCAAACAAGTTGGGGGAGATTATATAATTGAAATCAGTTACGTGTTAAAAGTCTTTCCAGCGCATGCACATTTTTCAGTTCTATTTGATCTCGCGTCACAGCACTTCTGGGAAGAAATATATCGAGTGCAACATCTCCGGCCCATCGGAAGAAACAATAACTTGTGAACACACACCGTCAAAGAAGTGTTTACAAGTTTAAGGTGTGTTTCTTTGGGAGGCGGGCGTAACTCTCATACTTAGCTGTGGTGTAATCATGTGTATTTACCACAAAATTATGCGCCATGCCTTGTAAATTACACAAGAAGAGTAATTTGCCATTTAGTGCAATTACATTTTCTTTTTTTTTTTTCTTAATGCAAAAATGGCTCATCACATCTAAAATGGACACAAGAATGCTTTTTGTGCTAAGAATTAGTGCTGCATACAAATTAACACGACTGTTAGAGTGAGCTGTTCACACTTGCTAAATGTGCTCTGGCTGTAGAATTCCCTCCCCCAACCTATCCTCGGCATTTAGCACTGTTCTCTTGGCGCAAAATGCACCCTTGCATCCAAAATGGACATAAGAATGCATTTTGCGTTTAGAAAATAGGGCTAAATGCAAAGAACACGAACAGCAGTTCAAGCAGCTGTTCGCGCTCACTAAAATCATAATTTAAAGGAATATTTTCCCCCCGAATTACTCATAATTACGCGAGCGTGCATGAGCATGTTATTATTGGTAATTTGCGTGAAAATGTAACGTTGAATTGCAGAAAATGCTCTGATTACTATGGTGTAATTAAAATTACTCCCAGGACTATTTCTTCGTGGATCTAGCAGCCGTGTGTTGCCACATCAATAACTGCAATGACCATGTGGCACTGTGATTTGAGAAGTTTGGATATCAATCCAGAGACTTACTGCAATTGATAAAATGAACCAGTTGTTGTGCAATGTAAGAGCAGGCCAGTAAGATCTGAAGTGACCCTCCTAGGAGCTATTAAAAGTGGTATCCTGTTGGCCATCTGCAATGTGTGTCTTGGATCGCCCAGGACTTTGATGTCCTTGATGACAGAATGCTCCCTTGGACTTCAGACCATGTTCCACGCGCAGCAGCAAGCACACTAGCAGGCACTAGAACTGTGCTTCTGTCTGTACAGAGTAAATCACAAGCAGGGTAAAATGGAATACACCTCCTCTGCATGCAGATGAAATGCTGGGGCTGGAGGTCCAAAGGGGGTTCTTGCTGTTAACAATGAGATATACTGAAAAACAATGCTTCTCTAAGAAATCATTCTGGAACAAGTATTCACATGATTTCTTTGCTGGACGGACGCACGCACGCACTCTCTCTCTCTTATGAGCATTCTATGGTCTGGAACAGTGGCTCCCAACCTGTGGTCCGGGGACCCCTGGGGGTCCGAGAAGCCTCCTCAGAGGGTCCATGACTGCTTAGAAAATTAAATAATATTAACAGATTAGGTCCCCAGCTTTCAGTATTGACTTAGTAGGGGGTCCTCTGATTCCAATAATTGTTCAGTGGGGGTCCCTGGGTCCTAGTAATGATAGAGTGGGGGTCCATAGATGTCAAAAGGTTGGGAACCACTGGTTTGGAGGATGCCATCACTGTAGATACTGAGATACTGGTTTTATTCAACCTGTGATGCAGGAGCGTTAGATCTCACATGATCATGCTACATTTTAGAGGATTCTAGGGTTCGAAATTCTGAGATGCTGGTGCCATATACGAAAGGAAGTCAGCATTGTAGATCGTATATGACTCTGCTGTAGTTTGAAAGAACTCAATGCTGTAGATCTTGGGGTGCCAATCTAGGGATCTAGAGATCTAGGGATTCAGCTGCTGTTTATCGTACATGACTATGCTGTGGTTCTTAGATCTTAAGCTGTGGGTGAAGTAGATCAATGCTACTGTTGTAGACCAGATATGATTATACTGTAGACTGTGTGAGATTGTAATAGGTTGGTGCAGTAGATTGGTGCAGTAGACCCTGAGATTCCAGTGCTGTATATCATGAGATGCTGGTTCTGTAAACAAAGGTAAGTCAATGTTGCAGATCTTATTTGGCTATTATACAGAATGTAGAAGAATGGTGCTGTAGTACGTTAGATATTGACTTTGTAGATCTTATATGACTAGGCGGTCATTTGTAGACCTTAAAACGATGGTGCTGTAGATGGCAGTCGATCGCAGGAGGTTGATACTGTAGTTCTTGAAATGGTGTTTTAGATCAAGGTATATATTGCAGATCTGCTATTATTACGCTATAGATTGTAGGAGGTTGCTGCTGTACATCCTTTGATGCTTGTGATGTAAGACTCAAAATGCTGGTTATGGTCAGCCTGTAGTTTGTAGGATCCAAGATCTGTGCGTCTTGAGATGCTGGAGTTGTAGACCAAGGCATGTGGCTGCTGTAGATTCAAATGACTATTGTCTGCATTATGGGAACTCTGCAACAAATGGGGTCGAGCACCTTGTCCACCAAACTAACGGTCGCCCCATTCTATAGAGCGTCGGGTAGATCATCGTGTTCCTGACAGCAGAGTGCCTGCTGGCTTTGCCATAAGAATCCCAACAGAGTTGGGGGTCATCAGTGTAGGTACATCAGGCTGTCTCCCCTTTCTGTTCAGAACCAACAGGGAAAGTCTGGCAGTCCAGAAAAGAAGTGGAAAGCTCCCAGGGTCTTTAGTCTTTTGTATTTCTAAAGGAAACTCCCACTTTGGGAGTTTGGTTTTGGAAAATAAAAAAAGTTTAATGAGCAGCTGCCTGAAACATCGCAACAGCTTATCCATCTTTCAGTGCCTGAAGAGCAGGTGCTATGATGACGGCTCCTCAGAAGACACAGAGACTTCTGCAGGACTGCCAAAGATCTCAAAATATGACAGGCAGAAGTCCAACCCTAGAGGTACAGGAAATGACCTCCACCACCCTGAAGAATGGCGAGCACCCTACTTACTCTAAATGAAGCCTTATGTTTATAGGATCTTCTGCTGTAGCTCTGTTGTGGTAGATGATATGAACCCACACTGATATTTTAGATCTTAGATGACCGTGCTGTAGACCTTGAGATGATGGTAATGTAGACCTATGCCGATGTTTTACATCTCAGGTGGTTGTGCTGCAGATCTTGAGATGCTGGTACTGTGGACCAATGCTGATGTTTTAGATCATTGATAATTGTGCTGTAGATCTTGAGAGGGTAGCAATATAAATACATGCTGATGTTTTGTTTTAGCTCTCCTATGACTGTGGGGTAGATGTTGACATGCTGGTGCAGTAGACCCATGCTGATGTTTTATATCTAGATGAAGGTTCTGTAGATATTGTGATGCTTGTACTATAGACCCATGCTGATGTTTTACATCTCAGATTTCTGTGCTGTGATCTTGAGCTGCTTGTGTTGTAGTTCCATATGGATGTTTTACATCTCAGGTGCTGTAGATCTGGAGATGTTGTACACAATGCTGATGTTTTACATTTCAGATGACTGTGCTGTAGAACTTGGGATGCTGGCACAATAGACCAAACGCTGATGCTTTAGATCTCGGATGACTGTGCTGTGGATCTTGAGGTTCTGGTGCTGTAGCACCATGCTGATGTTTTAGGTCTCGATGAACAGGGCTGTAGATCCTGGACGCTGGTGCTGAACACCCATGTCGATGTTTTAGATCTTGAGTTACAGTGTGTAGATCGGTGCTGTGGACCAAGGGATGAATGTGCTGTTGATCTTAACTATATTTGTAGGATCATGTGCTGTAGATCTGTAGATGTAGATGTTATGGACCAACGCTAATATTTTAAAACTCAGAAGACTGCGCCATCGGCCTGCAGATGGCGGAGAAGCAGACCTATATTGATGTCTTAGGTATCAGATGACTGTGTTGTGGATTTTGAGATTCATTAGTGTAGATCCATGCAGCTGGTTCACATCTCAGAAGATTGTGTTGTAGATTTTGATATTCTGGGGCTATGACTCATGCTGTTGTCTTTGATCTCAGATGACTGCTGAGGATCTTAAGATGCTGGCGCTATGAACAATGCTATTGTTTTACATCTTGAGTGGCTGTGCTGCACATCTTGAGATGCTGATGCTGTAGGGCCATGATGATGTATTTTGATCTCGGATGACTGGGCTGTGGATCATGAAATGCTGGCGCTGTGGACCATGCTGTTGTTTTACATCCTGAGTGGCTGTGCTGCAGCTCTTGAGAGCTGATGTTGTAGGGCCATGATGATGTCTTTTGATCTCAGATGACTGTGCTGTGGACCATAAGATGCTGGTGCTCTCACTATCGTTGGTATTTTAGATCTCAGGAGAGTGTGCTGCAGATTTTGAGTTGCTAATATTGCAGGTATTGAGAAACCAATGATATTGAGGCTGAGATTAGTCTTGTTGATGAAGAAGCTGCTGTTGTATACCATGTATGTGATTTTTGCCTACAACTCTCTTATTGCTATTAGGAAGCCGAGGGCAGGTTGAGAGGTTGCCATGGAGACCAAGACAGCAGAGGCAATAGACTGTGGTTCAACAGAGTAACTAGGCCACCAAAGGCTCAAATGGAAGCCCTTCTAGATGGCCACGTTACCAGACATGGTCACGATTGCAGCATTGGTATCTATGCTGCATATTCTGATTTACCAGAGGCTATTTGGATGCTAAGGCAATACAGGCAGAAATAAGAGGGGCTGAAGGAGAACGCAAAGTTAAAAGGACACGAGGAAGGGCACAGAAAGTGAGCAGAGGACTACGTCTAAGTGTAACCAAGAAATTATGTAAATGTGAAAGAGATTGATCCACGCAGGGAGGACAATAGTGTCCAAGGGACCTCACCGGTGAACACACCGGTGAGTTAGGCAAAAAACATAGAAGGGTCACAGAGGCATCCCCCTGTATTCACCAAAAAAGGTAAATGCCATTTAAAGACCAGAGTCAAATCCATGATGTTGAAAGCACAAGCAGTGGATCAACCATGAAATATTTGGGTTCTTCTGACCGGATGTACGTGATATCATTCACGGAGCAATTCTTCTACAGAGACACAGCAGCGCATGTTTATTTACAATAACATGGAGTTAGGTAGTTAGTTAATTCAGGTTAATCATGCTTGGTTGAGAAAGAAGAACAAAGAGGCCTGTTGTGCTTCAGTCCTATTGCTTCTTGCGGCCCGCAGTCTGGTTCTCTCCGCATGTGAACACTTATATACGAAGTATGGGTGGAAGCAATAAGCTTCTAGCATTCGGTCCCCAGTTTTTAATTTCATGCACATTCCTATGAATCTCTTATTTTTACTAGTATTTATGTTCCTTACTTTCCTGCCAACACATTGTGCAGCGTTGGCCGAAGAGAGGAGACTATCACGCTGAGAACAAAGCACCAGTGCTGGAAAGGACAGCGATGAAGTGACACGGAAGGGCGTTTGGGGAGAACAGACTGGAAATCACTGGTCAGGTCAACTCTTTGACCACTTCAAGAAGGTTCCAGGAGACAAAAGAGGGGCAGCATGGTCCTGCCAGAAGGGTGAGAGGAGGGACACGGCCAGCAGTAGAGGACCTCCCAGCTCCCTAGATGTCTGTAGGATTCAACTCAACTTTCTTTTCTTTATGTGAAAGATTTTTCAAAATTCCTCACAGATAACAACCCCTCTAAACCTCTCCACCAGAGGGTGGTAATCCACCTCACAACGTAAATTCTCAAAAACGCGACCTCACGCACCCTTTGTAGCCCAAAGACTTCACGCAGTGGGCGTCAACCTTAGCCCCTAAATAGCCTTGTAGTGTCCTGCTGAACACATTCTAGTAGTTGTTACACAGCCACTCCTTGAGGGCTGGACTGTACACCCAGCCCACACCCATCCAACACAGGCATCACCGGTCAGGTGACCCTGCCGATAAAAGGGGCCGGGCACGCATGCCCTCAGGCCAGTTATAGTAATAATTACCCTGGTGTCCGTGTCACTCATTTACATGGCACGTGGGCCTAGGGCTCACAACACGACAATAATAACGAGGGGTCTGACTCCATAGCCTTGTATTTGCTGCTGAAAGGCAAGGAGAGGCAACTACCTTTGCTGGAAGGGAGGATGACTCAGTGAACTCATCACTTTCTGCTTACGAAATGTGACTGTTCTAAAGGCCATGAGTTTTCATCCTGGCAAGGCAGCCTCAGCCTCAATCCTTCTGATGTTGATAAACTGAGTACCATAAGTTGGTTAATTGTAGCACTTGCTATTTTCAGTGCCTATAAACAGCACAAGTGTTCAATGTGTTGCTAAATAGGAAACAAGTTATTTTTATGGGCGGTTTGATTCCTGTGAGTTTGGATGTACTATTTTTATTTGTGATATACGTTGAAAGAGTTTTTTTTTTTTATTATGGATTAGTTTGGTTGCTCGATTCACATGTCTTCCTCGTGCACACAGGCCTTCTCGTCTTCCTTTTTTGTCTTGAGCCCTGTTCACTTGTGACTTTAGCTTTCATTTTTATGGGCGAGCACAAAGTGCTCCGTCCATTCAGTAATCTCTCTTTGGGCTCGAAACCACGCCCACGCCACGCCAGTTACTTACATTGGTTTGTGGGCTTGCCTTTTAAAATCCGCTTGCTTTCATTTGTGAAAGGCATGCATACGTCATGCCTTTTCCGGTGTTTAGCCCACCTACACAGCACCGGTAAAGTACCAAAAACATACGAGGCTCGATGTTTGCAGCCTGGAGTCCGGACTACTTTATCTGTTTATTTTCCACCCAATGCAATCGCGCTACATTTTACATAGCGCGATCGTGCTGCGTTTTTTTTCTCTTTACAACGCTAATAGCTCAAACTCGAACAAATGCGAGACCCGTTGCATTGAGAATGCTTGTTTTAAATAGCCACTGAGGTCTGGGGTAACAAAGTCTGTGTTGGGGGTTCCAAAGTTCAAGCCAGGAGTGGCAATTGTGACCCCAGACTACCCCCTGATTGGACTAGGCGATCTCTCTACATCTGACACAAGAGCTCTCAAATGTGGTACATATTAGATTGGGTTATGCATAAAAAAATGTTATTCTGAACCCCCATCAAGATATGGTTTATGCAACGGATCTGTTTTTTATTTATGCTTTTTCATCTTAGTGTAGAATAACATCTCCATGACAGAAAAATGTATATCTTTAAAGAACACGTTTAGGGGCATATTTACATACACCTTGCCCCACCTTAGTACTGCCATAGCGTCATTTTCTTTATGCTAAGGCGACACGATGGCGGATTGTCTGCCGTGCTCTATTTACAAAGTGCTGTGATGCTTGCAATGCGCCACTTTGCGATCCTTTGTGCCACATTATGCCTGCATCAGGAATAATATATGCAAAGGGGCGTTCTGGCGCAGGGAGGCCCGAAAAATGGCTCAGTGAGATTTATAATATTTCACTGCGCCATTTTTGCTGTCATTTTTAACTCCTGCGCAAACGTTTAATGGGCCTCCCTGTGCTTTGCTGTACTAGCGGCAACATTTTTTATGCTAGTGTAGAAAAGCACCACAATAGCTTCAAAAATTTTTAAAGTTTTGTAAATACGACACAACCATGGTGTCCTTAGGTGGTGGTAAGGGGGGCGCAAGAGAAGTGTTGCATCAACTATGACGTGCCACTTTCTTGTAAATAGGCCGCATAGTTTCTATATTATAGGCGTGCAATACTTTTTCCCGCCACTATGCTGAGTTCGGATGTCGTTCCTTCTCTACAGTCACTCTTGATTCAGGTGACTGTAGCTACCTGACGCGTCGTGGTCGCTCTTGATTCAGGTGACTGTCGCAACCTGACGCATCATGGCCCACACCCCCTGCTCAGGCTGATCTGTCCCCCGCCCACCTGCGCCTGTTCTCACCTTGTCTCGAGCAGGGTCGAGGATGGCCAACAGACCGTCAGAGACCTACAGAAGTCAGAATCATGGACAAGACTGAAAAGAAAAGCACCTACAGCTTGAAAAGGGCACGTACTCCTGCTAGTAACAGGGACAGACACACGCTTAACACTAGACAAACTAAAATAAAAAGAGACAGACGCTAGACATAAATAGAGACCGGTCTGAAAGCCACACACCGATGCTGCCTAAAGCCAAAAACAATTTAAAGGCTGAAGCCGGAAACAGCGACAAGACAGAGCAGAAACATAACACAAGCCAGAACCAAAGCGCTGCCCAAGTCACAAACAGAAACATGCTCAAGACAGGAAGAGGCCTGCTGAAGGAAGAAACAGGAACATTCACAGGCCCAAATCAGAGGCACGTGCAAGCCGTAAGAAAAGACATGCCCAAGTGACAAACCAGAAACGTTATCAATACTGAAAAGAGACCTGTGCAAATTAGAAATAAACTCAGGTAAAAAAGAAACTTGGGAAGTTAGAAACAGGACATGCTAACTCCACAAACACAGATAGGTTCAAGCCAAAAACTTCAAGGCCTGAAGCCAAAACAGAAGCAGAAATAATTCCTAAACAGGAACGGATGAAAACCACACACAAAGACAGGCCAAAGCCAGTAATGTAGACAGGCACAAGTCTTAAACAGAGACCAGCTAGGGAAAAAAAGGGATAGATTCATGATGGAAATATAGGCAGGCGCAAGCCAAAAACAAAGCGCCGCTGAAAACCAAAAAACAGGGAGCTGAGACAGAATGAAGTCAGAAAAAACATAATGAAACCGAAAACAAAACTAAAGTAAAGGCAGAAATAAGACATGCTGGATCCCGAAACTGAGTGATGCTAATATTAGAAACCTTGACAGGCTTGGAAAATCCACAAACAAACAGATTAGATCTATTATCTGTATTTAAGCCTTTCCATAACAAAATGCTGAAGCCAGAAACAGATGCAAAGGAGAGATGTCATAAATAAGCAAGCATTGGCATAGTCAATAGTTCTTGGAGGGAGGGAACAATCAACAGGGACAAAGGGATGGTAAAAAGCGCTATGGTGCAGACAGCGCTGGTCGGATGGTATCACTTGATTTCTTATGGAGGATGCAGAGAACAAAACAGACAACGGGAGGAATGATCAGAAGGAACAAGGAACACAACTGGCGGGAAGGAACAATCAACAGGGACAAAGGGATGGTAAAAAGCGCTATGGTGCAGACAGCGCTGGACGGATGGTATCACTTGATTTCTTATGGAGGATGCAGAGAACAAAACAGACAACGGGAGGAATGATCAGAAGGTACAAGGAACACAACAATTGGAGGGTGGGACAGAAGAAGCAACACAGACAACAGGACAGTGGGAGGGAAGAAGCAACATAGACAACAGGAGGGAACAAGCAGCACAGACAATGGGAGAATGGAAGACAAAAAGCAACGTGGACAATGAAACTAGGGGAAGAAGAAAGAAAATAGTACCTCCATCACAGCACAAGCAGTGGAAGGACATGTACCAAAATGCAGCAATCAGTCCTTGATCCATGCTGGTGCCAGCCAATTCGGAAGCAGCAAATAAGAGTAACAATGAAGCTAACGAAGGGTAAGCAATGGGTGGGCTCCAAGCCCCTTTTGGTAAACAAAATATCTTGCAAGAGAACAGATGCATTGTCCAAGGCAAGACCTAAACAGAAGCTCCAAACTGATGCATTCTGAAGGCAAGAGCTGGGAACACAGGAATAATGATCTGTCGCTAGCATCAAGGAGAAATGCAACCAGCCATCCTTGTGTTAAGGGGCATTTGTATGAGAATGTGACGCAGTGCAGCGAAGCAAGTCACCTTGCTGGGCCGCACGCATCATAGGGAAAGGGTAGGAATGTGGAGTATTTAAGGAAATGCGGCACATTTCTGCCTTTTCGCCTGTGCTGGGCTCCTTTTGGCAGCCTAGCACCAACGCAGGCACCCTTGCACCGTGGTGCAAGGGTGCCTGCATTGAATGCAGGATTGTTTTGGGGCAGGAAGAGTCACCTTCCTGCACAAAAACTATCCTGAGAGGCATATTCCTCTTTCTCTGTGACCTGCAGAATGCCTCACACATCAAAAAAGCAAACTAACATTTGCAATGCAATGGGTCTCGCGTTTGCTCGAGTTAGAGCTATTTGTGTTGTAAATTCCTAACTGGACTTTTCTTGCCACATAAATTGAAAATGAAAAGTAAAACAGTTGAGTTAAGTGAGCTGATTCAAAGCGCCTCGGCCGCCCTGAGCATGAAGGAGAGACACAAAAGGAAAAAGAAGTTTGCTCAACGTCAAACCTATCAATAAAAGTGCAATTATCCATGTAAGAGGGTCGGTGGCCAAGGTGGTCACAAAACTGCCCCACGGAGGGACAAACGTAAGGCATTTACTAATGATAACAAAGGATTTTTGAAAGGCAAGCCCATGAACGAGTGGTAGTGATGGGCGTGCGGTGGGCGTGGTTAAAAGCCCATAGATAGATTATAACAGGCCAGATCGCGTGTGCGCTTGACCTAAAAACAAGGAGAAATAAAGATATTTCTCCACCTTACGCTTCCTCCGAGAAGGCTCATCATTTTGGAGCATTCCCAGGTCTTCCACGTGGTAAATCAGAATGCGTCAAAAGTCATGGGAGTTGAGTGGGAACACTCATGCAACACCCATGCAACGCCTTCCCATGGCAGAGTAAGGCAACGCAACGATTTATGCTGCCTTGCGTTACTCAAGATTTATGGAGCCACTCCGGGCCACGCAAAGTGGCCTTGCAAGGCTTCATAAATCACATGCAAGTTTTGGATCGCGCATGTACCGCGTTGCGTGGTGCACGCTCGACGCTAACCAGCTCATAAATATGCCCCTATGTGAAGGCAATGAAGCAGTGATCAGATAATGTAAGAACCAAACCAGCAAGATGGCTCATTGAGCTATACATCTGCGACGGTGGTCAGGCCATCGGTTCGAATCCCACCAGAGATAACTCACCCCAACTAAACTGGGTGATAATGACATGTCATGCATAGCCTTAGAAAAGGTAGTAGTAGGCACAAATCGCTGCTTTAAACCATGATGTTATAATTAAAGAATTTTGGAAGTCTTTATATGCCCTTTAGGGGAGTGTTTATAAGCCATTAATTATGTGGCATTTCCTGCCTGCCCTGGCACCCAGACCCTGCACGGTCTCCAGTTTTATTCCTTGCTTGCTCGGTTCTATGTTCTCTGTTTCCTTCGCAGACGGTTTTTGGTTCATTGTCAGACCTCCCAGTGATGGAATAACCACCAGTATATAGTGCATCTGATGGATCAGTCCTCGAGGGCCTTTTCTTTACAATGGAACTGGCTGCAGACAGAGCCCTGCCTGTCTGCCCCGGGTACAGGGTCCACGCTGACAACCCGAGAGGGTGGCACAGACCCTCAGCCTGCTGCTGTGAAGTGGCTGTCAGTGCTCGGGGCAGCCGCATAAGATGGACCCGTGTCTAACAACCGTGCCCGGCTGCGGGGGACATAATGGGACAGTTGTGTCACCGAGGAACCGTTCCAGCTGTTCGTCTGGCAGTGACAGCATGGCAAGCCCCGGTGCCAAAGGTCGCCGACCTCTGCCCCTGCAGGCTGGGAGGGTAAATGGCAGCCTTCACGCGCCCTGAATGAAGACATAGGCAGCAGCGCCTCTTCCCGCCGTGTCTGCTGATGGCAGCACTTGGCGCTAGGACAAGATTCCCCCCGGCTCCCTCTCCGACATTTCATTCTCCGCGGAGGGTCCTTTGGGATGGGGGGGTTGTACACTGAGGGGGGCTTGCTGGAAACTTGCATGAGGGGCGTCTTTCATTCTGAAACAAAGAGACAGTTCTGCTCCTGCTGTCAAACTCCTCAGAGACGACAGCTGTCTCAGAGGGGTCAAAGCTGGACAATCCAGTCACTCCGGAGAAATTACTCATAAAATAAGCGTGTGGTTATGACAGAGCTGTGCAAACAGGGTAACGGTGGGGTGACACTGATAGCAGGGATCAGGTCTCAATGTTATACAGTGTCTGTGATACCGAAGCAGCGTGTCTCCAGGGGTCGGAGACAGAAAGAAAGGGAATGAAAGGTTTGAAAGAGTCAGAGAAGGACGGATGGGTTGGGGGGTGACGGGAGGGAGTGGGCGGTCGGGGGGAGGGAGGGTCGAGAGTGAATGTACTTGAAAATGCCAAGACGAAAAACTACTGGGGAGAAAAATTGAAAGGAGGTAGAGAACGGGAAAGATAGTGAAAGACAGAGTGTGAAAGGGTATTCTCACAGGATGGTGCCTATCTGGGGAGAGTGAATGTAAGTGAGAATAAGACAGAAAACAGTGAAAAAAAGCAGAGATGAGAGAGAAAAAAAATGAAAAGGAGAGTGCAGCAAAGACAGACAGACTATGCTCAGAAGAAGATAGTATGTATAAGTGTTTGAGAGACAGAGTGAGAGGAGAGAGAGAGGCAAGGGGGGAATAAATGTAAGTGAGAGTGAAGCTGGAAAATAATGGTGGAAAAATAGAGACAGAGAACGGAAAAGAGAGCGCAAGAAAGGAATGAAGTGTATGGAATGAATGGTCCTAGGACAGTGCTGATCTGCGTCTGAGAGACAGAATGAGAGAGAGAGGGGTAAGGGGAAGAGGGGGGTGAGTTCAAGTGAGAGTGCGAGGATGAGAAATAATGGAGAGAACAATAGAGAAAGAGAAACAGAAAGGAAAGGAGCGCGCAACGAAGAACAGAAAGCCAAGGTATGCTCAAGAGACAGTCTTTATACGCCTCTTGGAGACAGAATGAAAGGAGGAGAGCAGAGAAGGCGGGAGCATCACTGAATTTAAGTGAGAATGTGGAAGCAAAAAATAACGGAGAAAAAACAGACATTGGGCGAGGAAGAGAGAAAGAGACAAAAAGAGAGTGTGACAAAGAGAGATAGAGAGGAAGAAATAAATGCCTTTCATTACAGTTTAGCAGATTTCTCTGGGAAAGCCTGATAAATATGCGAATTGACCTCTTTTTTAAAAATGACACCACAAACCTCACAAAAATAACCGATCTGAGTAAAAATTGGCCTTATGCATAAAGCAAGAAATGTATAAACCCCATCAGAGGGATGAGGGAAGAATGTGCTGTTGCTTCAGGAGACACTGATGGAAGTTGTTGATGTGTCAAAAACTGGGGGGCTTTGAAAAGGTCTCCATATAGGTCAACACCAAGGGGCGTATTTACGAAAAAGTGGCACATCAGCTCTGATGCGCAACTTTTCTTGCGTGGACTCTGCTCCACTTAATGAAACCACGGTAGCTCTGTATTTACTATAGAGCGCATTGTGGTGCACGTTCGCACAATAGCGTCATGGTGTATGACACTACTGTGGCACTTTGCGGGATCAGCACTAGTCCATCAAAGCACAGGGAGGCCCGTGGTTTATTATTGGAGCCTCACTTTAAGGTCTGCCCTGAGCAGGCGTTAAAAAAATGGTGCTGTGAAATCCGGTAGATTTCACTGCGCCATTTTTTGGGTCTCCCTGCGTGGGAACACCTCTTGCATATATTAACCTGGTGCAGGTATAATGTGGCACATGGATACATGATGCACAGTGGGGGCCTCTTTAAGGCATCCTTAGCATTAAACAAATGATGCTAGTACGCTTCCAGGAGGTGCAAGGGGCTTGTAAATATGCCCCTAAATATCTCATTCACTATAACTTCAGCTGCACTAAAATGATTCCTTAGATACATGTCAGAATAGTGGTTAAATGAAAAGAGACATACATTATTGATTGTTTAAACCAAAGCAAGTAAAATAAATATGGTAATATTGCAGCCAGATGGGAAGAACGTCAGCAACAATGACACTTTCCAGATCAAGGGGGTACATCAATGCAAGGATTTTGTGCACAGCCTTTGAGGTAAGAGGTGTGCAAGCCATTTTTTTACCTTCACAGTTATGCACATTGCAAGATTACCGGTCTGAGTTGTAGTATTATTTTCACTGCGCCACCAGATAATTGTGTCTCTAATTGAACCCATTCAAGCAGATGTGTGCAACGTCTGTGTATTCATGCAATATTTGAAATGCAGGTGATAAAACAAAACCAACCTTTAAAGTCTGCTCTTTAGTTGGCAAAAATACAACTGTTGTTATGCTTTCATAGGCACGCTAAGTGGGATGGGAGTAACAATGAGAGAACAAGAGTTTGAAATGGTGGGTAACGGCGGGGGAGGGAGAAGCAGCACAAATGGGGGGGAGCCAGAAAACACATCCCCTTTTATGGAGTGTTGAATGACAAAGAATGTGAGCATTGAAAGGATGCAAGCGTCAATTAAATGTATGGTATGTGGGTAACAGCGGGGGAGGGAGAAGGAGCACATGAGGGGGGGACCCAGAAAACACATCCCCTTTTACGGAGTGATGAATGACAAAGAATGTGGGCATTGAAAGGATGCAAGCATCAATGAAATGTGTGGTTGGTGGGTAACAGCGGAGGAGGGAGAAACCGCACATGAGGGAGGGAGCCAGAAAACACATCCCCTTTTATGGAGTGTTGAATGACAAAGAATGTGAGCATTGAAAGAATGCAAGCGTCAATTAAATGTATGGAAGGTGGGTAACAGCGGGGGAGAGAGAAGTAGCACATGAGAGAGGGAGCCAGAAAACACATCCCCTTTTATGGAGTGATGAATGACAAAGAATGTGGGCATTGAAAGGATGCAAGCATCAATTAAATGTGTGGTAGGTGGGTAACAGCGGAGGAGGGAGAAGCCGCACATGAGGGAGGGAGCCAGAAAACACATCCCCTTTTATGGAGTGTTGAATGACAAAGAATGTGAGCATTGAAAGAATGCAAGCGTCAATTAAATGTATGGTAGGTGGGTAACAGTGGGGGAGGGAGAAGCAGCACATGAGGGAGGGAGCCAGAAAACACATCCCCTTTTATGGAGTGTTGAATGAACGCAAAAGTATGGTAAAGAAGGTATGCTCCTGTCGACATACAAGCACAAGAAGAGGAAGGAAAGCGATTGAATAAGAAGTAAGAAAATGTGTGGGACAAGAAAGCTAACCAATGATAAGGCAGGAGCAGGCTCTAAACAGCTGTCAGTGTTTGGTATGGCCATGATATTTACAACCCCAGACAGCTAAAATCTGGAGCACTGAAAAAACTAGAAAACATTTACTAAATGGAACATGAAATCTGCAATCACAACCTACTACAAATAGTAACAATAATAACAGCTGTTCATTTTCAGAGTGCTTGACATCACACCTCTGACACTGTAAATAAACAATGGGCCTGATTACAACTTTGGCGGAGGGGGTTAATCTGTCCCAAATGTGACAGATATCCCGCCCACCGTATTACGAGTTCCATAGGATATAATGGACTCCTAATACGGCGGGCAGGATATCCGTCACATTTGGGACGGATTAACCCCCTCCGTCAAAGTTGTAATCAGGCCCAATATCTTTCTTACTACATGTAATGACACTTAGTTCAGCAGCTCTAGATAGATGGAAGGCTAGGTCTGCCTTTTTAGGGATTAAAAATGTGACTTTTAGACCATTGTAGATATCAGCAGTGAGCCTTAACACACTGAATACATCTTGTGTATAGGTCACTAATGAAAACTACAGCTCATTAAATGAATGAAAGCCTGGAATTAGCTGAAGTGCTCTAATATCCTGAGCCCAGGAATCTTATGGTACCGAAGTCTTTCCAAAAGGTCCCAAACGCAAAATATGAATATGCAATTTGCTAATGGTGACAAAAAATAATGACAAATCTCAGGATTAATCATGCGTACACACTGTTACAGTTCAAAAACCTGACCAAACCAGGTCCAAACTCTTGCAAAATAATGTTCTCTCTCAACCTATCTAAAGTTACCATGAACACTCTAAATAACACGGTTAAGTGAAAGTACCCCACCTGATCAACTCAGGCCCACACCAAAGTGGAGGGAATTGCAACCAGGACCTTTTAACACTTCAGGCACTGGTGGAATTGACCATACCCCCCCTTAAAGTAACTTAAAATAAGCACTAGCTCCTCCACCCAGACCTTCCCTTCGAAAAATATCTGACCACACACATGCAGTACAAATGAATTCACTCACTATAAACATTTCTCAAGGCACATGTGGGATCCTGCTCTATACACAGATGGTCACAAATCTCTAGTAATCAATCACTTCCAAATTACACACTCCGACCCTTGCGCAAGGCAGAAGAGAGTTGTCACGTGGGTTCTTTATGCAATAAGGCAGCTTCTTCTCTGCCAAAATCTATTGCCACATAACACAAGGCATCAACAAAATAATGTACCAGATAGTGATGGATGGAATGCTTGAATTAATTTCAGTCACTGGTAATTACTTTGGAGCCGTATCCCAGTCCATTGTTCTTCGCACACCATGCCACCTCATTTGGGACCCAGCCATATGCATTGACTCTGCTTGAATGGGAACAGTCCAGCCCGAACTGCAGGGCCAGGTCCTCCCTGAGCCAGGACACGAGCATCCAAGTATCGGTTTTGCCCTAGTTAGGGCTCACCAGCCATGTGTAGAGCTTGGTTCCACTAACGATGGACCAGAATGCAGCCCAAGTAATTACCAGTGGCTGAGATTAATTCAAGCATTCCATCCATCACTTTGCTTTTATATTCTAGTGCACAAAATAGTAGCAAAATCATATTCACGCCTCCCTGAACAGAGATGTCCCAGTATTCTGTTACAGTAAAAACTGACCACTCTCACCAATATTCATGTATGCTTCTCCATGGGGGGGCAAACACGATCCATTGGGGGGGGCAAACTCGATCAATCGCATACAGCAACAAAGAACCTCACCCCCAAGTATCCTTGCAAACATTATTGCAGCCAGAGCATGGAAAAAGAGCACAAGCTTCTGCAACATTCAATCATCTTGAGCTTTAAAAGGTGAAAATATTGATCCAAAATAGATACTGTGAACCCCCAACAATTTCAAACAGGTATCCAGCTATTCAGCCCTCGTCTCCAAAATCAAATATTTCTGTTTCAAATGTATGCTCCACTACTGAAGATGAAAATAAGGCACTGAGGACCCTGTATTCCAGTGGAACTAGGGTATTTAAGGCTATGTATACAAAACACTGCTCAAGATGGCATCACTTGAAAAAGCAGTGAATCAAAATGTGCCGGTGCCCAAATCTCTCCTTGGAAACACCGGCTGCTGCGGTTAAATGTGCAGCACAGAATATTGAAGCATCATCCAGAAGCAATCTCAGGACTCTTTAATCCGTTGCGTTTGCAGCCACTCCTTGCCCTTTTCAGCTCATTCTTGCAGCTGTTTGCTTTTTCCCTTTGTGACGCTTTTCCATCCTTCTCTTCCTCCGTCTTTGCCATATGTGTCTTTTGCTTGTAGTAAATGCTTGAGGCAGAAACATAAGTGCCGGCCCTCAAAAATAAGTGTTGGTGCCCAGCACCAGAAACCACTGGGGGCTGCCCTACTCAATGGCCCTGCTAACACAATCACTGTGCTTCATATCTGTGATATTAAAAATGTAACCCTTTATCACTGACTGTACATATATACACACACACATATTCACATGACAGTCCGATAGATCAGTGATACTCAAAGTACGGCCATCTCGACCTTTACATGCGGCCCTCTCGACCTTTACATGCGGCCGCCAGCTGAACAGCAACACTTGGCTTTTGTTTATTTTACTAAAGATATTAAATACATGCAAGCACTAATTTACAGGGGAATTGAAGTGAAACAAGTGATGCACAGAAGGTGTCCTGTACCACTTAACATTAAGAGCACCTTCATTTTTAAAGCCATCATGCAACAAACGAGTAAAATGTCTTAAAGTCCTTTCAAAGTTCAAAAAAGTGTATTTCATTAACATGCAAAAGTGTTTCACCTTAGTGTATCAGATTTAAATCATTGCATTGAGAACTGTTTTTTTTTTTAAATCACAGTTTTCAAACATGCAGTTAGAAGGATTTATGCCTCTCCAAACCCTGACACAATGCCAATAGTGAACTAAGAGGCAAGTCAGTTGTTACGCGCACCTGCTGGCTGGCCTGAGCTGCTATTATATATGGACAATATAGTTTATTAAATGAAACAGAAGAGGAGGTTTTGTTCAGGACATATCTCGAAGTCATATTTTCAGCTCCTCTTATATGTGATAATGAAGAATAACGAAGCGAAGTGAAATAAAACAGTTGCCTAGGATCACACAATTTAGTCCAGTGGGGAGTCAGGGATTGATCCCAGGTGACATTCAATCACAAGATATATGTGTGTCTCTTCCCTACGCCCACCTTACACCCCGATCAAAACTCGACCGCCACACTTCTGGCATCAATGCAGTGCTTGTCACCCATAGACTGAGGTTTTTGTCCCCTTGGTCAAAGTTTGCGAGTACCTATGCGCTAGATGAATAGGTGCTATAAGTGACATCACAGTATAGAATCTATCTGTCTATCTAACCATCTATCTATCTATCTATCTATCTATCTATCTATCTATCTATCTATCTATCTATCTATCTATCTATCTATCTATCTATCTATCTATCTGTCTATCTATCTGCCCGCCAGCCTATCTTCAATCCCTCTGTCATATCTAGCAGTTTTTCTGTTTGTATGTGCCTGTGTTTCTACCTACCTGCTTACCTGTAATGTCATCACCTGCCTTCTGCCTGTGTGTCTGTTTACTCACCCATTTCCTTCTTGGCCCATTCTGATGATTTTGTTTTAAATTTAGGGATGGTCAGTTAATCAGGAACACATTTGTGTGTTCTCCCAGTGGTGATTAAATGAAATAAACTGCAGAATTAAACTCTGCAATATTTGGAACAGAATTGACAAGCCCAGCCATTCACTGATAGGCCAGTGCTGCGCTCTGCCTCATGTTTGGATCAGAGGCTATATCATATGTTGGTTATTAGACATTTTAGGGACGATCCAAGAACGCAGAGCTTATCACACTTGTGAGGTCAAAAACTGACTGGCAAATGGGTGGCCACGTTTTCACAACACACAAGTCCTGATTCACAATCTCTGGGGAGCTTCAGGAGGCCCAAACATGACGGCATGTGACCTCCAGGTGCGTCTCGCTGTGCTCTGAAGAGGTGGGGTGGCCCGGGGGGGGGGCGGGGCACAAAAACATTTGAAAAAAAATAAAAACTTACCTGCTCAACCGCCATGCCGCTCCTCTTTCCCTCGTCACTGCAGGCGCAGGCCCCCCAACTTGCCCTGCGGCCAAGCAGCGTCAGGATTGTCTGGGAGCGCCTAGCCAGGACCCTTCCAGGCAGACTGGGAGCCTCTACCCTCTACCTCCAGCCCAGCAACAATTCCAGGCTGGAGAGAGACAGTGAGGATGTGTGTCTGGCCGACCAAGTGTAAGCGCTCATGCCAGTTTGGCCATCCTAAGATGCTGGCCAAACCGACATGCACACTTTACAGTGCCCACCACTCCTCCTCCCTATGGCCCAACCCTGCTCCGCCATGGCTGTCAGAGAGACAGGGGCTGTTAGACAGACAGTGACAAAATGATAATAAAATTGTTTTATTATCATTTTATTTATCACTGCCTGACTCTGAGCAGGGGGCGACGCTTCTCCGCTATTACGGAGGAGCCTCCCAAGACAAAGGTTATGAGGCTCCCTGAGAAAACATAAACTGAAAAAGCAAGAACTTCAAACATGTCTATTTCAGTGTATTCACTGGGGCAGGTGGAGCTGCTCTGGCTTTCACCCCCAGTGGAGGGTTCACAATCCTCCCTGACAACTACAGTTTGATGCCAGCATCTGCCTGGCACAACAGGGCTCCTCCTGATGCCTCATAGTCTGTTTACAGGGGTGAAGATGCATGAAAAGTATCACACTGTAACTCCATATGCAGGCAGGATGGGTTCTGTAGGTCACCGCAAGCCATGAACTGGCTATCCAGGGAAAGGTTGCAGGTGAGTTTCAGATGGAGAAACGACCTATCCATCTCCATCATCCAACAATCATTGACTGATAGATGCACTTGGTGTGCTCCCCAACCTTATCATGGACTACCCTTCTTCCAATTCCCCCACACTAATGTCACTGACACCTGATTGGCCAATCCAGGAGAGCAAGGACCTAGCCAATCAACACCATGCTATCTTTAGAAAACTGGTTGCCGTGCCACTGAGACACAGCTAGGTCACATGGAAGACAAAGACAAACCTGGATGTTGCATCATTTGCATCACCCTCACCATGAATGTGTAGGGTTTGGCCTTAACCAAGCAAAGGCCTGCGATGAGGCCTAGGTCTCAGTTTGTTTAGCAGTCCACGCTGGAGCCTACTCGGACAGCTTTCTCAAAACCAGTGAAGCAGAGCTCAACAGGGAAGACCCTACGCATTGCAAACCTGCACACCTGGGCTAGGGAGCAAGTCTACCTTTATCAAACACCTGAACCTTGAGTTCTTTCATCTGGAACCCTGCAGTGCTACTTCCAGTGAGTGGATGATTGAAGGTTGTTCTGATCTATTTCTTTACAGGGAAGGCCGGCCCCAGTTATAATACAATGATTGTTCCTTCGAGGCTTTCCAGTGGTGGGAGCTGCACGAGGAAGGCAGTAAGGGGATGCGCAACATGCCTGGTATCTGTTGCATTAAGGAGAAGATTTTATGCATCTGGCTTAAGGTGGGAAGTGACTGCTGTGCCACTCACTCCCAATCCCTTGAATGAGGAGGTGAGAGACACTTAGGGCTTGATTTAGATATTGGCGGATGTGATACTCTATCACAATGGTGAGGGATATCCCAGCTGCCTGAATGTAAATGCTATTATATTCCCTGGGATTTAGCTTCAGCGGACGGGATATCCGTCATCGTTGTGACGGAGTAACTCATCTGCCAATATCTAAATCAGGCCCTGGATCTGGCCAGCAGTGTTCTATTTCCGCAGGTGGTTAGAAGACGTGGGCACCAGCACTTGTTTTTGGCACTGGCACTTAGCATTCATCATCAAACTTTGACCTAAAGAAAAAAGAGACAAAAAAAACAGAGGATGAAAGAGGAAATGAAAGAGAGAACAACTGTGTCTAAGGGATACAAGAAAAATGATAAAAACTTGCAAAAGTGTATCAAAGAGACAAGAAGTGTAGAGTGGTGAGTGAAAGAGTCTTGGGGTAGAATCAAGACTAGGCAGCCTTGGTATTCAGCAACCCCGGCTTTCAGCACCACTAGTAGCATGTCATTGGAAACACTTTGAGCTCCAGCACGTTTCTTGAATAAGCACTGTTAGGCAGCATCAGTGGTCTGCGAACGGCATAGTGACTGTCAGTCTCCGTCCAGGGACCATAGACCAAGCAGGGTTACTGGGCCCCAACCATGGTGGTTGAGGTTGTTGACACTCTGTGCACCCACCCACTATGGGTCTGCAAATAGAGAAAGCACTCCCTTTCAGCACTTGACTCTTAGGGTAGTAAGGGTGAGCAGTCAAAGGCTTCTCAAGGCAGTACTGTGGCAAGGTTAAGAGCTTAGAACTCTACAGTCAAGCAACAGATGCAGTAATGCAACTTCCAAACTGCTGATCATGTTTTTTATGAAAAGAAAGTACTTTAATCACATAGCATTGTGCAATACTAAGCATCTCAATTAGAGCAACGTGACACTGGGTCAAAATCCTGCTTGTAACCTTGAGGCAATGGTACCCTCTCCTGCTCTCAGAGCTCCCCATCATCTGTAATGCCTGGTGTCTCATCTGGGATATGGCGCTGATTAGACACAGGTGCAGCCCACTCAATCACACAAAAGGTCTTAAGGTGTCCTGTAGTGCAGTTCACTTTTCACTACTAGTGAGCATTCATGAAAAATCCTAGTTCGTGAGGGTAGATCTAGGTCTCATTCTCACTCAGTTCTCAAGCCCCATGGTGACCGCTGTGTGAGAGTTGCAATCTGGTCAGGTGGTGGACAGATGCGTGCAGCAGTCCTCTACTAGTGTGGTGGCGCTTTCTGAGCTTGTGGGGCAATGGCAGTCACTTGCAACTTGAGGGCTTCAGGATGTCAGCATGGAGGCTCGTGTAGCTGCTCTTGGGTAAGGTAGCTGCAGCCACCCTAGGCAGGGTGCAGGCCAGATGTGAGTATGGCAGGTGCACCTCTGACTGAGCTCAACCTAGCAGATAACTTCAGCAATTTTGGCCTCCGGCCAATCAGGGCACTCACCTCGCCATTGAAGGATTGCTGAGACACTGACGTTGGCAACAACAGCACCGGCCTTTCATTCATGACAGCCTGCCAATCATGCTTGATACTTGATTTTCGTAGAATACTTAATGCAATTAGGACCAGAACCCTTTCAGGAGATTGGGGGACCACTTGCACCCGGGTATAAGTTACTTTGCGCTTCACTCCCTGGCAGTCGCTTACTCTCTCTGGCTATTCCCCATGCCAGAACCTAGTAGGTTTCTTCTCCTGGACAGTCAATCCTCCTGCATGGTCAGTCACACTCCTTATTTCTCCCAGCAGGCACATAAACTTCTGGGCACTATGCAGAGCTTTGGCCCCTCCAACAGAAAGTACAGAAGGCAGGTGATGTTGCTTCACCTATGGGGGACTGGCTATCATGCAGATATCAACACTGGTCACATAGTAGCCGTTCAAGTACTCTGTGGAGAACTCCCTTCTTTGGTCATGAATAACTTGGAACTGGCGCACAGTGGTGTTGTTTTGATCCCACTTTTATACACATTTTCCAGAACGAGGTGGTGGATCCACTGTCTATGGTTTCAGAGCCAGTTTTGGTTGGTTGTGTTTCAAACGTCATTTCCTGGCTGATCCTCAGGCTACCAGCCTCAGTGCAAGGTTATGGCTTTCACAGTAGGTAGCAATGGTGCTGGATCCAAGTTGGAGTATTCCGAACAGGGGCACAATGAAGTGTGAGATCCCTGCACCGAGCTGTGATCAGCCTTTCTCAAGCAGTAATGAGGGACAGACAAAAGGACAGATCCTACCCAAAACCATCCTCGCCCTAAACAACATAAACTGAAGAACCCCTCATCATCCCTACCAGCTACCAAAGGGTAGTGCTCAGGAATAACTAATCAGTAGTCTTTTACTAACAAGATCCTCATTGAAGTTCTTAAGGAGGCCCTGTCTCCACCCTCCTTCACTTCAGTGTTTGGATCCCCACCTTCCAACCAGAGGATTTCAATCAGGGCGCTGCCACTATCTCAGGAAGATGTACCCACCCTCCATCTAGCGCCGTTCTAAAACTAGGTGCCGATCTCCTTGCCATCCAAAGCGGATCCCACTCGTCTAAGCACTCAGACTCTCGCCACACGCAGGGTGCGACCAACATTCATGTGTCACATGCACATCCATTCAGCTTGCACACAGAATGTCAGGGCAAAGTTGAGGGGTTAACATACCAGTGGAATCTTTACGGGAAAGTTCAGTAGACCACACTCTCTGTGACGCAAATTAAAAAAGACCTGGCCAGACAAATGATTCACAAATCACAGTATTCTGTCACCTCCTCTTTATGTGACTTTTAGAAGACCTGGGCAATAGTCCTAAGCCCACTATGATGACACGCATGGGGCATCTGTCAAGGTCACAGAACAGGGTCTGGACTTCGCAGTAGCAGAGACAGACCTCAGCCTCTGCACACATACTAGTTTAGACTGATCCTAGGGTCAGACAAAAAGTCAGGATACTAGTTCCACAAGCTGATGGGCACTCAGGGCAGAGAGGCCACCCACTGACCTTGCAGGGTAGATTCCTTTCAGAACAGAGACCTTCCTGCGGTACCAACACAGGGGCAGCCCTACAGGGCTGTGCCCACTGAAATTGCCATTTCAGATGGTGCCTGTCAATTTGTAGCGCTGTTTTGATGATGATGATGAAGGCGACTTGTATTGCGTGCAGCTACTCCGCAGAGTGTCCGGGCTCACTGTGCAGGTCAGAAAGAAGGTAAAGTTCTGTCATATTAATCCTGATTAAAAAGCCAGGTCTTCAGCCTTTTCTTTTTAGGCATTGCTGGATTACTAACACCACGGAGGTCCAGAGGGTGCTTGTTCCATGCTGCGGCACCCAGATATTGATACGATTGGATCAGCCCAAAGTCTGCAGCGAGTATCCTTTGATAACCAGAGAAAGAGCAGAGAAGAGGTTCTTCATTATTTCTAAGGGGACCTGAGGATCCAATGTGATAACGCACCTTTATTACGATGGTATTTGTAGGAGTCGATTCGCGTAGGAATGGTGAGGTACTTCTGCCTTAAATCTATTATGAATCTTTTTGTCACACATGCGAAGCATGACCAAAAGCGCTAACAGAGAGTGCGATGGCATGCAACGATCCCTCCAGCCCGACTACATATCTTAAGTGACCCAAGCCCCAGGAATGCAGTGTGGAACCCATGAGCTCAAGTACCCAACTAAAAAGCCATCAGGCTTATTAATTGGCTGGAAAATGAACCTACTGTTCAAAGGGAGACAATGATGTCAGTCATGATGTGGAAGAACCGAGTGCTATTGATACATGGCTTCCCATTGGACAAGTCAAGAGGATAAAATCACGTCATCCGTATTTAAAGAGGCATTACTCATCGCTCTCCGCTGACAGATATTTGTCTTTCCAAACCCTGCACCCTTTACTGAGATGAACATTTGCTTTCCCAGATGACAAATATGTCTTTATTTGTTTCCATGGAAACAGTTGCCTCAAAGGCAAACATGACGGGGCAAGTGTCTCTTCTTCCCAACCGCGCGGCTTTCAATAGGGCGGCCATGTCAACAGACGCGGGACTCTTTCCTTTCTTTCTATGCCAAGAGTATAATACGCCATGTCGGCCTTCAAAATCCAAGCAAGCCATTGTGTTTGCACATCAAACAGCTGACCACTGGGTTCTCCAGCATTCCGCAAAAGTGAAGGAAGACTTTTATCCTTATCTGCAATCCCTTGGGTGGTTCTGGAAACTAAAGTTTTCTCAGGAATCTCCCACACAGCTCACTGCTCTGCAAGAGTCCCTTCCAGTGTAGAAGTCAGCTGTCACCAAGAGTTCAACACAGAAGAGCCGGGGTCCTTTACTCCTAACACATCTGACTACTGCTTGGCAGGGTCCAAGCCTATCTGCCTTGGTTCTGGTTCCGGCTGATTCTTCTTGTCTCCCTTGAGAAGAGCCCAAGCCAGTGGTAATAAAGCGGGAACTTGCAGGCTCAAGTGCGGACTCAGCAATGTTTTTTAAGTAAGTCACTACTGGTAAGCTTCATATCTTCCCGCAAGATTCCCTGCTGGGAAACTTGTAGAGTGCACAGAGTCTCAACACAACTCACTAGCGTCCTGAAGTGGCAGCATGATGGGAAAAAACTCGAAAGAAAGAAACTAAAGAAAGAAAAGTAAATAAATAAGAAAAGACAAACAAGCTTAAAAGGAAGAAAGGAACAGCGAAGAGCATGGCCTCTGATGGGTGGCGTGATAAGGACCCCACAGATGGGTGGCGTGTTAAGGACCCCACAGATGGGTGGCATGATAAGGACCCCAACAGACTGACAGGCCTGTCAGTCATAGAGTGAGTGAGGGGAGACTAAGGGGGAATATTGCTCTAAATTGAGGTGCTAATGTGTCCCTAATACCTTTAGATTTTTGGTAAACTACTCCTGAAATGGGCTTTAAATTTACAATCTGCCTCCATGGTAATAGATGCAAAACATTAATAAGTTGTCACTTTCTAGATCCCTAATTTCTGTGACTCATCTTCTGGTGATGTCACCTCCTGGTATATCACTTCATCTGCCACTGCCTGGGTTAAAGGTTCTGCCTTAATGGTTCCCCCGCCCTGAAGTTTTAAGAATTTGGTATAATGTAGTAAAGCTCCACTTACAATTATCGTAGAGTAAGATATGTAGTGTAACGGTATGAAACCTGAAATGCAATATATTTTATAATTTAGGAAGTAGCATAGCATATTATGATAAAAAACAGAGGCATGACGTAGCCTACCGCAACACATCACAGACCGGAAATTGGTACATCCCTGAGCCCTTTGTTAAATCCGTACATTCTCGAATCCTAAATGACAGAAAACCACTTGCGCCGCGTTTAAAGAAAGGAAAGCTATTCAGATGCTGCCGCCTGTGAGAGCCCACCCCACTTCTGATCTCAAGTGGGTCATTGTTACCGGGCTGTGGTGAGACAAAGCCACCCTCATGCCCACTCGAGCCATCATGGCAGAATGTGTAGACTGGTGGGCGCAAGGGCAAGTGCCAGGGCCCCCCTTTTTGTGAACGAGTGGGTGAGTGTGCGTTGTCCTTGGTATGCCCGCGTGCCTGCGGGCTACTCCGTCCCACCCCCTGCTCCCCTTCGCCCTGTGGGGATGGCATCAAAAGAAGACATTTGGGAAGCGCTTTTTTTGTTTTGTTAATAACTTTGGCACTGAACATACTGTGTCTCCAGCTCACATTGTCCACGTTGGTATTTCATAAACAAGCATTTCCAATGCAATCGGTCTCGATTGTGTTATATAGCTGTTGGCGTTCAAAATGGCATTTTTTAAAACTTTTTTTTGTATTGAGGAATATTTGCATAGCTCTATTGCCGTTCGTATGACCTTGCAGTGTTGGAGAACCACAATACACTCTTCAACGCCAACTGCTTTAACTTTCACAAATGCGAGACCGACTGCATTGCAAATTCTTGTCTAAATATCTCGATGTTCTAAATAAAAAAGACATGCTGCCTAATGACCTTGAGGAATGAAAGATCTCCGCTCGCCTCCTATGAATGTCACCACTTTCACTGACTGACTCTATATGGTGGGCAGACAGAACCTTAAATCTGCTCAAGTTGAAAATACCACGTTAATCGCCTGTCCTATTGCACCACTATCTTCACGGGGCGCCATCTTCTGGTGACATCAAGGCCTATCTTCGTGGGGCACCAACTTCTGGTGACATCAAGGCCCATATTCAGGGGGCGCCATCGTCTGGTGACATCAAGGCCTATCTTCACGGGGTGCCATCTTCTGGTGACATCAAGGACTAGACGTCATCTTCTGGTGACATCAAGGCACATCTTTATGGAGTGCCATCTTCTGGTGACATCAAGGACTAGACGTCATCTTCTGGTGACATCAAGGCCTATCTTCATGGGGCAACGTCTTCTACTGACATCAAGGCCTACCTTCATGGGGTGCCCTCTTCTGGTGACATCAAGAACTATCTTCATGGGGCACCATCTTCTGCTTCCAGCAAAGCCTATCTTCACGGGGTGCCATCTTCTGGTGACATCAAGGACTACAAGTAATCTTCTGGTAACATCAGGGCTTTTCTTCATGGAGCGTCATCTTCTGGTGACATCAAGGCCCATCTTTACAGGGCGCCATCTTCTGGTGACATCAAGGCGTATCTCTATGTGGTGCCATCTTCTGCTGACATCAAGGCCTATCTTCACGGGACGCCATCTTCTGGTGTCATCAAGGTCCATCTTTACGGGGTGCCATCTTCTGGTGACATCAAGGCCTATCTTTACGGGGTGCCATCTTCTGGTGACATCAAGAACTAGATGTCATCTTCTGGTGACAACAAGGCCTATCTTCACAGGGTGCCATCTTCTTGTGACATCAAGGCTTATCTTCATGGGGCGTCATCTTCTGGTGACATCAAGGTCCATCTTCACGGGGCGCCATCTTCTGGTAACATCAAGGCCTATCTTTACGGGGTGCCATCTTCTGGTGACATCAATCAATCAATCAATAAAATAATTTCTTAAGCGCACTACTCACCCTTTAGGGTCTCAAGGCGCTGTGAGGGGAGGAGGGTGGCCGGTTACTGCTCAAAAACCCATGTTTTAAGGTGCTTTCTTAAGGTTAGGAGGTCCTGGGTCTTGCGTAGGTTGGTGGGGAGGGAGTTCCAGGTCTTGGCGGCGAGGTGGGAGAAGGATCTGCTGCCGGAGGTGGTGCGTTGGATGCGGGGGACTGTAGCGAGGGCGAGGTCGGCGGAGCTGTCGAGTTGGTATGTGGAAGTTTACTCGTTCGTTGAGGTAGGCCGGTCCAGTGTCGTGGAGGGCTTTGTGAGCATGGAAGAGGACTTTGAAGATGATCCTTTTGTTGATGGGCAGCCAGTGTAGGAATCTGAGGTGGGTGGATATGTGTTTGTGGCGAGGGAGGTTGAGGATGAGACGTGCGGCTGCATTTTGAATTCGCTGGAGTTTTCTTTGAAGCTTGACTGTGGTCCTTGCGTAGAGGTCCATCAAGGACAAGTGACATCAAGGACTAGAAGTCATCTTCTGGTGACATCAAGGCATATATTCACGGAGTGCCATCTTCTGGTGACATCAGTGCCTATCTCCACGGGATGCCATCTTCTGCTGACATCAAGGCCTATCCTCATGGGGCGCCATCTTCTGGTGACATCAAGGACTATCTTCACGAGGCTCCATCTTCTGCTTCCATCAAAGCCTATCTTCATGAGGCGCCATCTTCTGATGACATCAAGGACTATCTTCACTGGGCGCTATCTTCTGGTGACACCAAGGACTGTCTTCACGGAACGCTGTCTTCTGGTTCCATCAAGGCCTAAATATTGACAATGAAATCGATCTCAGTGAGTCTAGCCACACATTACGTGTATATGTACCTCAGACCTAAGAAGAACCACCACTCATGCTAAATATTTTTTTATTGTAATGGTATTATTGTTCGTATTCAACTATACATTGACCCACTGTTTCAGCACTGTATGAGATCTGGCTCGCATTGTAGGACATCTTAAAAATAAACCCAAACATTCCTCTGTAGGTCCCATCTTGAAATGGTGACTTTCCTGATAGGCTGTAGCAACAACCCTAGAAACACAAGGAAAGAAAGCTGTTCTTGTACAGTGCCTAAATATAAACTAGGACTTAATTATATTATGGTGTCTGTAAATATTAAAATCTCTGTTAAAAAAAAAAAACTTCTGTGTCTAGCTTAATTTTCACAGAATCGTGTTGTTCGTAGTGAGACTTGTCAAACCAATGGAAGGTATTTGAAACACACACAAGAATGAAATAAAAGTTGTGTGGCCATTAACTAGCAATCCCTTTATTGCATGGGGGGAATACATGCTTCATTGTCAAGCACCTCATAAATGCAGAAGGAGTGTACATGTGGACGCTCGGGCTGGGGCTGACAGAGAAAGAGTCTGAGTCTACGAGAAGTGTGTGTGTGTGTGCGTGTGCATGCCCTGCCTTGTCCGTGGGATACTCTTTGCCTCCCATATACAACTGGATGGAGGACAGTGGGGCTCCTAGGGCCATATGTACGAACACTTTTTCCCATAGACACAGAATGGGTAAAAACCGTTGCTACATCTGGCCCTTAGTCCCTCTTGGAGTTGCTCCCCTAGTTCACATCCCGTTCTACTCCTTGTGCAGAGGCAGGCGAGAGGACCAGTCTGCCCTTTTGAGGTTGAGATGCTGGCAGAAGTCTTGTCACACGACAAATTAAATGGGCCGGTGCCCGGAGAGGGGTGTGATAAGTGCTACTATTGGCTCTGATCTCCCATGACATCACAGGCACCTCCGTCCAGTCCTGTGCTTTGTTTATTGATCACATGCATTCTGGGAGTTGTAGTCTGATTCACATGGGTATGGTGTGTCTAGCAGCAAAAGACTTCCAGCTAACTGTGGATAGATGGCCTGGGCTCTGAAGGGGACAAAGGTGCGAGGGGTGGGCATTCTTCATCAAGACTGGCACCGTAACCTTGGCATGGGTGGTTCTCTGCAGTGCCAAGCTTTGCTGCTGAAAATATTACAGAAGGAGTCTAAGAAAAAGGACTGCAGGTGCAGAGGAAGAGAACAAGTCCTGTTTCACAGTTCTGCTGTCTGCAGATCAGGCAGACAATGAAACAACACTGAAGTACATTTCCACGCGCCTGATCACATTCCTGCCTAAACATTGTCTCCATCTTAGAATAGCTCCAAGGAAAATTACGTCACGGAATCAGTCAATGTAAGAATTGCCTTTGAAAGTGGCAAGGGTGGGGGGAATAATGTACTGGGATTAGGTCTTTATATGTGTTAGAAACAGACTAATTGAAAACAGCAGCCTCGTAAGGATGCCACGGGCCATCGTTCAAGCAATGAAAAGGGCCCCTTTGGCTGCTGTTGGGGAAGTAAATTACAACAATTATCAAGGTTCATTGGGTCCCTCGGGGCCCTGGTGCCACCGCACCTGCTGAACCAATAGGAACCATTGCCCGGATTCAATGCGAGCTCACGCACAGGGCACACCAGTCAAACACGACATTTAAATCAGATAAGAGCCCGGTCGTTTCATTCCTGGATGTTGTGAGAGACCCACTGGTACAACTCACCAATGGCGGAGGGCACACACTCTGGGGTCCTTACAACCACCCACACCTGTCAGCCACCTTCTTTACCCTCTTGGGCCGCCGTACCGCCCTGTGCTACAGACTGGGCAGCACTTCCGGAGTCTGACACCGGCCAGACCAGACTGCCTGCTGACAGCTTTACAGCTCGGGGATAAGTGTAGCAGCCAGAGGTCAAGGGTCAAAACAGTGTCACTTTGGAAAATACAGCAATGCATGTGAAAAACATTAGCAAGGCCCAGCCTTCTTTAAACACAGGACTTTATATATGTATCTTCCCCTCCCCGGACTCCCGTGGCTGTAATCCACATGCGAATGGGTTACTGCATCATCCGGGCATCGCACACTGAAACACGTGGAGCAGGTTCTTGCACAAGAACCGAGTGGCCCGTGACTTGCTCTTTTTATGTGTTTGATTAGTTCTTAACTTGACTTGCATGTCTCTGATGCTTCTCCACAAGAGTTCATTCTTGTCTCCCCTGTTTTTTTAATCTTCGCCCCTCCTTCTCCCAGTCAGAGGTTGGATGATTCCGTTGATACATTCATGTATACTTGCCACTACTCGTGTGATAATCTTTGCAATATTGCTGACACATGACTTGCCATCCCATACTGTTCGGTGTTTAATGTTCAGCAGAAAATACAATAAAAATGCTAGGTCGATGGAGCTGGCCCATAGGAGGTGAACCTGAGGGATTTAAATATGTTGGTCGGGTCTTCTAGGGGTAGATGGTGGAAGGGAAGACACTTGGGTTTCTGTTTGAGGCCATTTCGGATGGAATTTGGTCAGCGGCCGTACATGTGTTAATACCGCTTGGAATAGGCCTGGGCGGCAGTGCGTTGCTGAAGTTGGTGCGGGCTTTTCAGGATGACAAGATCAGCGGCTTTTACTTTGTAGTATTAATTTTAGTTTTTTATTTCCCGATGGTTTTCTTCTTGCTCCTGGAGGTACCAGGAATCCGAAGGTTTGGGTTTATAGATGTGGTTATGTTAGCGGCATATGTGTCAGTGGACTTCAGACGTGTGATTTTGAAGGAGTTTACCATAACATCAATTGGGGTGGAGGGGGTAGGGGGAGACAGCTGTGGGTACTTGTGAGAGGCATTTCAAGGGACAGTTATGTACAACCTGTGGTGATTGTTTTGTAGCTTGCAGTTTTTCAATGTGTGTTGTTTTTGTCATGTGGTGTCGGAGGGGATCACAAGGTAATCTGATTTATATAGAACATTGAGGTTGTGCCGTGATAGAAGTGAGGCGGAGGAAACTCGAAGGGGGGTGTGTGTGTGTGGGGGGGGGGGGGGCTCTGATAATTTCCTGCCCCAAGAAGTCGCCCCTATCAGTGGTTCCTGGTTAAATAGCTTCAACCAGGCGCTACGTGATTCTGTGGCTGCAGTATTTTCTGCAAAATTAGGGATTTGCTACATTTGCCTAATAATCCACCATTTGCTGTGTAATTCGAAGATTTCACGAAAAAGTTTCTAGTATAGATGAATCAAAAGTTCTAAACAAAACCATGAAAAAGTGCTTTTGATCAATGGCAGACGCATTGCAAGGGTTGTCTGGCGACCCCTCAGTTCCTTATTGCTCTATTTAGTTGTTAAACTAGTACTAAAGTAATTGTATCTATATAGCGCTTACTTCCCCTGCTGAGGCATCAAAGCGTTTTTCAGCAAGTAGCACGCTACTCTGGAACCCAAAAAGCGTTCGAGGTGGATTTGTACAGGGAAATATGCATTAATGTGAGGGGTGCCTGTAAGTTGTATTGAATAGGATAATGAGGGGGGGGGGGCAGAAGAGGGAAGAGTCTATAAAGTGTTATTTGGGAGATCATAGTTGTAAGATGAGGTTTGGGGCGAGTCAACTGAGGTATGCATGAAGAAAGAATTTGGAAAGATCATTGTAGTAAAATGATGTTAGGGGTGATCCATGGAGGGATAGATGAGGGAAGAGTCTAGAGTTTTTTAGATAATTATAGTAGAATGAGGTTTGGGATGAGATGTGATGGAATTTTACCTAGACTTTGTTAATAGGTACCGAAATCACAAAATAAAAATACCGTTACAGTTTGTTCCCTGTTATGCAGCAAAATGTGTCTTTTCTTGATGCATAATTTTGTTAACCCTACCACATAATTTAGTCCTCCTTTACCGCATAATTCCAGTTGCCCTATTTATGACCTACGACTGGCATAAACAGAACTGAGGGCCACATGACTGCAGGACATTACATTGTGAATCTGGGTGCATGACACCCCAAGGACGCTTCAGGGCCACCTGCATACAGCAGACCAAAGGACAAACTTGTGTTATGTGGCACTGCTGTGACACACCATAGTGTGAGCTGGTATGTGGACACCCACCTAAACCCCCACCCCGGCCTTCAGAGGGGCGTTGATGCATCAATGTAACCAGCTGCAGCTGCTGACCCCCCAGTCACTACATGGGGTGTACCCCACTGCGTTGTACAGTATTACAAGATTATAAAGTGAGCTGAACACAAAAATAAACAGCGGGAGGTCAGCCGGCCGGGCCGCATTACCTCACTTCCGACGTACCCCGTCACACTGAGACGTGGGGTTCCTTCTCCGACCCCTCCTGCCTCTGTTTTCATATTTCCCCGGCCCTTTAAAATTAAAACAACAGTTCTTACTGGAGGATAATAAACACTTGGGTTTAGAGATGCCCCGGGGTTCATGTGAACGCAAAAGAAAAATAAAGCAGCGTTGGGATGTGTGTTCAAGTGTTTACTCCAGGTTCTAAGCCCTGCTGGGGCCTCGGAGCAAAGTGAAAATGTAATATCCGAGCAAAGCAGAACGGCTCTGAGGCATTAACTCTGAGAATGGGCTTGCTATGTGACCTTTGAACTGCAGGACCTTCGATCTCAGTCCTGGACTCAAGCTGAGGTTGGGAAATTACAAAATGCCCCGGTTTCGACCAACATACAGGGCATTTTAATATTTTCTGGCAATCACATGGCCTGTATGAATACTGTCACGTGACTGTCGAGAGCGATTTGCTCAGCTGTGAAGGAAGAGAGGTGGGGACAACAGAACATGGCGCTGCCTCCAGCCACCTGGTGCTTCAGGAACGAGACAAAAACACACACGAGAGAGACTACAGCTAAACCATGTTGGGGGTGCCCAAGCAAACCACAGGCGGAAAGGCAGGGATACCCCAAAACAGGTCTATGCGGAGCATGCCAAGAGCAAAGAACGACCCTCCAAGTGAGGAACGACTCTCCTGGTGCAGAACGATTCTCACGTTCAAGAACCACAGAAACTGAAGAACAAAGTAAAGAAAGACCCTCACAGTGAAGAACGACCCTCACGGTGAAGAGCGACTCACATGGTGCAGGACAACCACCAAAGTGAAGAACAACAGAGAGTGAAGAAAGATTCTCACAGTGAAGACCGACCCTCATGGTGAAATGAGACTCTCATGGTGCAGAACGACTCTCACGTTCAAGAACCACAGAAACTGAAGAACAAAGTGAAGAAAGACCCTCACAGTGAAGAACGACCCTCACGGTGAAGAGCGACTCACATACTGCAGAAAGACCACCACAGTGAAGAACAACAGATAGTGAAGAAACACCCTCACAGTGAAGAACAACCGTCACGGTGAGGAGCGACTCTCATGGTGCAGAACGTCTCTCACGTTGAAGAACAACAGCTAGTGAAGAAAGACCCTCAAAAGTGTAGAATGATCCTCATGGTGAAGAGCAACTCTCATGGTGTAGAACGACTCTCATGGTGTAGAACAACTCTCACGTTGAAGAACAACAGATAATGAAGAAAGACCCTCACGGTGAAGAACAACTCTCAAGGTGAAGAGCGACTCTCATGGTGCAGAACGACCACCATAGTGAAGAACGGCAGATAGTGAAGAAAGACCCTCATGGTGAAGAATGACTGTCACGGTGAAGAGCGACTCTCATGGTGCAGGACAACCACCAAAGTGAAGAACAACAGAGAGTGAAGAAAGATTCTCACAGTGAAGACCGACCCTCATGGTGAAATGCGACTCTCATGGTGCAGAACGACTCTCATGGTGAAGAAGAACAGATAGTGAAGAAAGACCCTCACGGTGAAGAATGACCCTCACGGTGAAGAGTGACTCTCATGGTGCAGAATGACTTTCACAATGAAGAACAACAGATAGTGAGGAAACACCCTCACCTTGAAGAACTACCCTCACAGTGAAGAACGACTCTTATGGTGCAGAACAACCACCACAGTGAAGAACGACAGATAGTTAAGAAACACCCTCACAGTGAAGGACGACCCTCGTGGTGAAGAGCGAATCTCATGGTGCAGAACAACTCTCACATTGAAGAACAACAGATAGTGAAGAAAGACCCTCACAGTGAAGAACTACCCTCACGGTGAAGAGCGACTCTTATGGTGCAGAATGACCACCACAGTGAAAAATGACAGATAGTGAAGAAAGACCCTCACAGTGAAGAATGACCCTCACTGTGAAGGGCGACACAAGCAGTAAAGAACGACTGTCACAGTAAATGCCCTCACAATGAAGAACGGCCAGCAGTGAAGAATGACCCTTATTGTGAGGAACGACCCTCATGGTGCAGGATGATGCTCATTGTGAGGAATATCCCTCACATTGAAGAATGACCCAAAGTGAATAATGATCCTCAGAAAGTGAAGAAAGACTGTCACGGTGAAGAGCGACTCCCATGGTGCAGAACGACCACCACAGTGAAGAACAACAGATAGTGAAGAAAGACACTCACAGTGAAGACCAACCCTCATGGTGAAGAGAGACTCTCATGGTGCAGAACAACTCTCACGTTGAAGAACAACAGATAGTGAAGAAAGACCCTCACAGTGAAGAACGACCATCATGGTGAAGAGCGACTCTCATGGTGCAGAATGACTTTCACGTTGAAGAAGAACAGATAGTGAGGAAACACCCTCACCGTGAACAATGACCATCATGGTGAAGAGCGACTCTCATGGTGCAGAATGACTTTCACGTTGAAGAAGAACAGATAGTGAGGAAACACCCTCACCGTGAACAATGACCCTCACAGTGAAGAGCGAGTCTCATGGTGAAGAGTGGCTCTTATGGTGCAGAACGACCACCACAGTGAAGAACGAAAGATAGTGAAGAAACGCCCTCACAGTGAAGAACAACTTTCACGGTGAAGAGCAACTCTCATGGTGCAGAACAACTCTCACCTTGAAGAACAACAGATAGTGAAGAATGACCCTCACGGTGAAGAACGACCCTCACGGTGAAGAGTGACTCTAATGGTGTAGAACGACCACCACAGCAAAGAACAACAGATAGTGAAGCAAGACCCTCACAGTGAAGACCGACCCTCACAGTGAAGAACGACTGTCATGGTGAAAAGCGACTTTCATGGTGCAGAATGACTCACGTTGAAGGACAACAGATAGTGAATAATGACCCTCACAATGAAGAACGACCCTCACAGTGAATAACAACCCTCACAGTGAAGACCAACCCTCACAGTAAATGAAATCTACATTGAAGAACAACTGTCACAGTAAAGAACGACCCTCACAGGGAAAAACAACCCTCAGTGAAGAGTGACCCTCCATGAAGAATGACCCTCACAGTAGGAATGACACTCTTGGTGAAGAACAGCTCTCATGGTGAAGAACGACCACCACTTTGAAGACCGACCCACAGTGAAGACCCACTCTCACAGTGAAGACCGACCCTCACAGTGAAGAACAACCCATGGTTATGAACAACCTTCACAGTGAAGAACAACTCTTATGGTGAAAAACACTCTACGTGAAGAAAGGCCATCATGGTAAAGAATGTCCCTTGTGGTAAAGAATGACCCTCACAGTGGTAGGAAAATGCGTAGCAGAAACTAAGCAGCCATCATTGTACCATGGAAGAGTTGTGGTCTCCTGTTCTACATCCTTCTTCATTCTCCCTTGTCTTGTCCCAGTAACAAACAAATTCATGGTCATGGCCTGGGATTTGTGCACCCAAAGATCTTTTGAGTTTACACCCCTGCTTCATCTGTAGTTATAGAAGCACAATGGATCAGGCATCAGCAAATAAGATCTTTGACACCTCTGGGTCATTTGTGGCTATTCCTTGAAGGAGTGCTTTACTCAAAATAAATAAAATGCCCCTGACAGCTCCACATGGACTCTATCAGTTCAGTCACCCTCTGGCCGGACGTTTAAGTGGGTGATGGACCATTACAAACCAGAGTCTGGAGCTTCTTGACGACTTGTTGTAGGTGCTGGGAGGAAATGGGCCAGAGGGCTGAGTGGGAAGGTGACCAGGTGGAGAAGATGAGTGACAGTGAGAGGGAAATGGGGGGATAGAAGGTGGGGATCAAGGGTCTAGCATCAACATCTCCTGGCTTGTAATACATTCGACTGAGAGCTTCGGGATCGACATCCGCAATCTGTTCACCTCATAATGTCCTTAAACAATCAATCATTCAGTCTGGATTTGTAAAGCGCAGCTAATCACCCGACAGGGTATTCAGCCGCTTGCAGGTCCTAGAGGCACATTCAAATAGCCTTAGAGAGCTTCTTGGAAGGAGAAGGCACTCAAAAAACCAGGGGAAAAAGCAAAGAGAAAGCTGTCAAAATGAGGGAAAAGCAAGGAGAAGGCAATCAAAATACAGGGGTAAAAGCAAGGAGAAAGCAGTGAAAACAAGGGAAAAGCAAGGAGAAGCCACTCAAAAAATGGGGGGTAAAAGCAAGGAGAAACCATTGAAAACGAGGGAAAAGCAAGAAGGCATTCCAAAAACGGGGGTAAAAGCAAGGAGAAGGCATTGAAAACGAGGGAAAAGCAAGGAGAAGGCACACTAAAAATGGGGAAAAAAAGCAAGGAGAAGGCAAGAGCAGGAGTGATGCATCTGCATGGGGAGAACTGGGCCTGGGACCTGCTTTTATGTATTACGAAGTCCAGTCCTATGAGTGCTATGAGTACTGACCCTACTAATTACACTAACAACACGAACTACTAATGTGCTACGAAAAGCATGGCCAAAGCATGGACATCTATGGGTTACTATGTTTAAGCCAGAGAAAACTATATGTATTCTGGGAACATACAATGAGAGGGCTTCAAGCTATCGGAGCGGGAGGTTCCATGAAGGATGGTGTAAAATCTGTTGTGAATATCTATAGCTCCTCGCCAGAGAAAGAAGCAGAAATAACCCTTCCATATCTATCAAGCTGAGCTTGTGCTGGTGTTCTAGGGAAGAGCACATATTTAGACCTGGCTGAAGACCTAGGACGGGGATAATGGAGACTCGCAGCATGGAAAGTGGCTTTGGTGGTGTTTATTTATTTATGCATTTCAGGATGTTTGCTTCACACTGGCATGTCATCCTCTTGTTACACCAGAGCTCTGATGACGCACTCCCGCGAGTGAGGAACGACCATTCCCCAAACAACTGAGTTGTCAGGATCCCTACCTTCCCTTCACCCCTGTCCTAGTCCCTCCTCTCATTGTCACCTGTCACCCTACGACCCTCCAATGTGCAAGGTTCCCTAGCATGACCTGGTACCTACCCTGCACACCCTCCCCCGCCCTGCCCTCACCTGTGGCCCTCTGAAGCCACAGGAAAATCTTCCCGCGTCTAATACCTTGGATGTCACTTCCTGTGTGTGTGTCTGACCACGCCCAGCGAGTTCCTGTCGTGTGTTTAAAGGTCCCCAGACTCTCTTATGCCCAAGTTATTAAAAGGAAGAATGCCTACGTGCATAGTCATGTATTGTATAGCCGTAGTACCTACACATAGGTATATTTGTGCACCTCACAGTTGGGAAGGTGCATGTATGAACAGGAAATCCAGGGCGCATTTATGAAAATAAATGTTGACGCAAACGAGGAACTAATGAAGGAGTCGCCAAAGATGGGCAATGCAAATTAGAATGTGCAATAAAAATTCAGTAAATCAGCCAAATGGAGCAGTGATTCACAAACCATGAGCCCACCTGCTTAGTACTGCTCAGATGTTAGCAGGACAAACTTATATATGTCCAGCACATAGGTAAAGCACACACCACAGAACCCACATTGTAGATTTGCGAAGGATGAGGTGTGCACATATCTATGACACAGGGGTGGCACTTTTTTGAGAGAAAATACATTTTACAGCATGTTGCGAGATAATCGAAGTTCACGTGTTTGGACTGGTTAACCTTATCCAAACTCCTCAAGTGTACGACAACACGACAATCATGTCTGTCTTTGGTGGAGGACAACTATTTTGGAGGCATCGTAAATAAAAATCTACCTTGTTGCTCCATCAGGGATGCTTCATGGTCACTGTGTTCCTGGTGGTGGTCAGCCCTGGTCCAGGTTGCCATGGTGCTCAGACTCCATTCCATCCTGCTGTGTCTCTCTCACACTGGCTCCTGCTGTTAGAATAAGTATTCTTCACTGGAACTTCTTTGCCAACATATGTGCGCTGGCATGCCCCTTTGTGTAGCAGTGGTGGGTGGCAGGGTAGTTAGAGTCTCAAGTGTGCCACAGTCCTGAGGGTTAAACTTCTGGGAGTCCTGCGGAGGTTCAAATGGGCGGTCTGATGCAGTGATCACAGGCAGCGAGGGATTTAGAGTCTGCGGATGCAGCCAGCATCCAGGAGTGGAGGATAGAGTCATCGGGTGTGCGTTAGGTACGCGGACCAGGATCCAAGGCTAAACATCCGTGTAGTATCTATCTGGAAGCAAATTCATGTGAGAAGGAAGACAGTGCAGGTTGCGTTCACGCTGGAAACAGTGGAGGTGGGTTTGCGCGAGGTGGGCTTCCTCACCATCATCTAGGGTACCGAAAGCTGGTGGCTGATTCGGCTCATCATCTTGCAGATGAAGACCCTAACTCACTAGTGCCTGCAGGACACCTGGATCCACTCATGGGTCTTCTGGTGGTGGGGTTCAATGGTTCGAAGGCGCCACCATGTGGGATCAACACTTGGTCTTTGGTGATTTTGGGACAGATGCAGGAAGCGCAAGATTGATACAGCAACGGAGGGAACATGGTGAAGGAGTAGACAAAGGGGTTGGAAGACATGAGAAACTGGTCTTCGATGAAAGTTGCGAGAAGGTGGGTAAAAGGAACCAGTGGAGAGAGAGGAACCGAGGGAGAGAAAGTCAATGTGAACAAGGGAAATGGGTGACAGTAGACGGGACAAGTAGATGAAGTGATGGGGAGGCAGGGTGGACAAGGGAGACATTGGACACTAATTTCAGAGTAGAGGAGTCAAGAGTTAAGGTGAGGACTAGGCAGGGAATAGGTGGACCAGGAGACAGGGGAGCAGTGGATGCTACACTGAAGGCAGGATGCAGAGGGGAAGAAAGGGTTAGGAGACCAGAATGGGCAGGGGCGGCAAGGAATTTTGGACAGGTGGAAGAGGGCACAGAATGGGGTGGTACATACCTTGCTGAACCCACAGCTCTGGGGAGCGGATGCAGCATTTGGGGGGTCGCTGGTGGTTGACAACTGCTGCTGAATGGGTATGAGCTAGAGGTGTGCTTCAGATCAGCCACCAGGCCCTGTGGATGCCACCCTAACCCAAGGGCTTCTCCCTCCTGCACTTTTTCTCATGTAATTTGCCCTTTGCTTGCAGTTGCACCGGGCTATGACCCTGCAGCGCTGAGGTTGTGAGGAGGTAGACATGTCACACTGTGATGTCGTGCCCCATCGTGAACCACAATAGCTACCTCGTCCTCGTAAACTCTCTCTTCCCTTCCAGGGTTTTAGGCCCCCTGATCCTGGTAATGATTCAGCTTCCGAGCCCTGCACCGGAAGAGGAAGGGGCCATTGACCTGACCACGCTGGCTTTTGATGTTTTCGGTTGACTGGTCAGTGCAAGGTGTGTGTGATTGGACCCAGGTGTGTGCTGGTGATAGTTCCTACCATTCTTGTGTTTCTGCAGTGCACCTTATCAATGTCTGGATGTGCAGCGGCATGCACACATAGCCAGATTTTATGTGCATCGTGGAAGTGTGGGTATGGTGCGCGCGCGGACACGCTCGCACACACACACACGTGTCTCTCTTCTTTGCGGTCAGCAAAGTGCTCAGTGCACGCGCTTCCCATGCACAGCGCACATTGGGACCGAGCCAAGCGTTTGCTTTTGGGTCTGGTTTGGGACTGCTTCTGGAGACGGAGCTAATGGAAACGTTGCGTTGTTCTGGTGGCAGCGCTGTCCTGAAAGCCCTGTTCTTCTCTGTTACAGATATATTTAGAGAAATCTAGCTTCGTGTAACCGAACTACTTACTGGCTTTTCCTTTGCAGTTCTGTTTGGATGCATCTCCGCTTCTGTTCCTAAATAGGCTGGCAGTTAAGTGCCAAAGAGGCATAATGGGGACTGCCTGGGTCTGATGAAAGTCACAGACCCTTAGGGGCCTGAAGACGTTGGTTGACACATGTTGACCTCTGGACGTGAAGCGTAATTGACAACCTTAGCGCTCTCCGGCATGTCAAGGTTAAATCCTAAGGCAGGCAACACGAATAACAAATATCCCAGTTTACCTACAGGTGATGTTACCCATAACACGGCAGGGTCCCGCCCTGTAGCATTTTCTGCAACAGGAATTGTTTTCCGACAAAATATTGTAATTAACTGCTCTCACAGTGAAGCCCACCTGGCCACACCAAGGACCTGGGCCAGGAGTGGCGCAGACCTTGTGATGAAGCATGCCACTTCGGTGGGAGGGGGTGTCGTGTCCCCCGAGTCCCCATGCCACAAATCCACGGGGTCCATAAATTCCAATATCAGGTATTCTGCATGGTCACGTGACACGTTATACTGGGGTTTCTATGGGAGGATGTGTAAAGCGCCTTATCTCACTGTCTCTGCTGTTATTGCTTCACGTGTGAGTCAGGGAGAGAGGCCCAGAGGCACCTCGGTGACTGGACCCTGAGACCTCGGAGGTATGACTCCAGAGAAAGGGGGCTGGGCTGAACCCCTGGGCACTCTTCTTTCCATAAAGGAGCAAGGACGGCACTGACGTCTGTTGGAGATGTGGAAACAATTTTGTTTTATTTTGTTATTTCGTTATTTTTGTTTTTACAAAGGGGGTTGGGGGAAGAGACGCCTTCTGGCCTCTGATACAAAACCTACGGTAGACATTGAGAAGTGGGGGGGGGGGGGGAGGGGGCTGTTTTATAACAAAGGGTAGAGGAAGCCCTGCTTCTCTGTGCTATAGCTTTCGATGGTGCAGCAGGTGCAGTGGCACCGTGGCCCGGGGCTGTGGGGAGCCAACTGCACATCAATTATAGACATATTAAGTGCTGCACCTGACATATGCCCAAGAAACGGGTGCAAGATGTGGGGTGCAGGTACAGACGCTGCCTGCTTTGAGCCTCTGACACGTGGCTAGAGGCTGAGGGCGGCTCCTTGGCAGTGGCAGAAGGGGCAGACTGCTTGTAAGGACCCTAGCTCCTATTGGTGCAGTAGGTGCAGTGGCACCTGTGCCGAGGGTGCAAGTGGTGTACAGCACCCCCAGCACAGCTATCGTAGGGAGTGAAGGCCTATGGATCACTGCCTACTTCTAAAAAAACAATGTTGTCAACATTCACAAAGGAGAAGGGGTCCTGTTTGCGAATGGCTACCACTTCGGTGGTACTTTGTTAGTAAAACATTCACACACACCATCAAGAAATCGGTGTTCGGAAGGGACGCCCTAAATACGCTCCTTCTCAATACCAGTTCCTTATTGTTTCCTAAACCCATTTAATAATTCGAAAATCTTTTGTGAATGGTTAATTGTATTCGGGACATTGCAAAAAGTGTTTTAGTGATAACAGTCGTTCAAAGTTGATAAATCTGAGGACCCCTTAAACACTTGGGGGGCAGATTTAAGATCCCCTAGCGCCTCCTTGCGCCACATTAGCATATTTTTTTTCCACTAATGTGGCCCAACGACGCCGAAATTGCTGCACCAAATTTTCAAGGAGTCACAATGCATGCATTTTGTAACCCCTTGTGCCACATTATGCCTGTGCCAGGCCTAATGTGTGCAAGGAGGGCATTCCCTCGTTAGGGGGGACAAAAAATGGCGCAATGAAATCCGAGAGATTTCTTTGCATTATTTTTTTAAGCACTTAAAAGGAGGCTCCCATTGTTTACAACGGGGCTCATTGGGCTTTTCAGGATTAGCGTCAACGTTTTTGACGCTACTCCTGCAAAGCTCCAAATTAGCGTCAGTTCCCTAACTGCCGTCATCGTAGAGACGAAGATCACATGGTGGCATTGGGGGGAGCTAAGGGGCGCAAGAAAAGTAGCGCTGCACTGCATGCAGCGTAATTTTTCTTAAATCTTCGAAGGCATGTGCTATTTTAGAAAAAAAGTTGAGTTTAAATCTTAAATGCCCCTAAACCAGCCGGATTGTGAGTCAACTCATGTGTAGCATTCCCGATCCTGGCCGGCAGACAAAAATAAACTTTCTTAAATGTCACCAAAATGCAAAACACTAAAATCTTGCACACAAGTGTGTTGTCACTCCGTTTGCTGTTGAAAGGCAGCAGCATCAGGGAACAGTGCCACACAGGCACTGCATGGCACTTGAGTGAGTGGCAATTGGTCTGGGACCACCGCACCTTGGAGCTACAAATGCACCTAAAGTGCCTAGAGGCAATTAGTCAAGGCTTCTTTAGTCATTTCCGGCTGCACCGTGGCATTTGCAGTATCCAGGGCTGTTTACAGTATGCACACTTCACGTTATAGCTAATGCCAATGCCCTCTGAGTACCATAACCGACACCCAGTTACCAGCGACCTCACCCCTGTCTTATCTGAACTCTCTTCACCCCACTCCTGGCGCCGGATCAGTCCAGCACCCTCTGATGGACGATAGATCGGCTCTGACACTTCCATCCGTCCCCTAAATAGATTTAATGTTCCATATGCCTCGTTAAGTTCATTAATTGTGTGCAGATAGTCCCTAATTAGTTGCTCGCATGCTTTTGTGTCGGGCTGGCGGTGGGATGGGAGATGAGACGCTCCTCTGCCTCTGATGTGGGCGCATCAGTTCTGCGGAAGCTGCAGAGGGGGGGCAGGCGCGGGGGTGTTTAATGAGGGGCTTGGGGAGAGGCGGACGGGGGCAGACAGACGGACCGAGGGGGGCTGTGCTGCTGCTAGGAACTCTGTGCTGCTCGTAGGGTGATTGACAGGTTTCTCTCTCTTTAAAATTGTCGGAAATTGACGCTACCGCAGGGTCGGACTGGCTTACAGGGCAACCAGGCAGTGCCTGGCGGACTGGCAGGCTCGGAGTAGGGCAAAAAAAATAGGCCCAGGAGTCAAAATAACAGTGGCCTCCTTAATGGATTAGATAGCTAAGAAATGGCCCGGGCTTGCAAAGTGGGACAGTTTTGAACTTGTAAAGACAGCGACGGCAGTGCTTTAAATGGGCCGATACTGAGTACCGGCACTTTTTTATTTTGAGAGGGGGAGTACCGGCACATCTCAAGAAAAATGTAATACTTTTAATTGGAGAGTACCAGCACTTCTCAGAAACAAGCAGGTACTCTGGTACAGAGTACCTGCACTTCTTTTTTTCCATTTAAATCACTGAGCGGCGGCCACTGCTTATGTCAAGGGGGTGGGGGTGGGACGACGGGAGACACATTTGTAAAAAAAAAAAAAAAAGAAAACACTTACCTCTGCCGCCCGTCTCCCACTGCCGTCTTCTGCCGCTTCGCTGCTCTTGTGATGGACACGAAAACAGGCTCCCCAGCAATCCTGGCGCTGCTTACATGCTAGACATAGCATGTAAGCAACTTCATGATTGGTCTGAGTGGCAGTCACTGCCGCTCAGACACAAACCTGGGGTCTGTGCTGTTTCTCCAGCCTGCAGGGCCAACTTTAGGGAGGTGCGGCCGCACAGGGCGCTGACCTCAGGGGGCGCTGTGTTTAGCAACAACTTACAAAACTTGCGATTTAAAAGCACCTGCTGAAAAGTTTCTTGTGCGTCCAACCTTCAGGAAGCAATTAAAATATCAAGATAATTCTTGTGATTAATGTTCTTGCTACAGACATAGATCGAGGTTTGAATAGCGACAGCGTTGACTCCCATAAATTAGCATAGAGGGTTAATATGCCTGCTGCAAAGAACAGAACTATATTTTATGTGGATTGCTGAGTAGATTGGTAAAGCCAGCCTTTACAAGCGCTTTAAAACAAATGACTGTATGTGAAAGGTGGGCTATGGAGAGATGAGGGGTGCATTTGCCGGGTGGTTGTGAGTGAATCCGAGGAGGTGCTCGTGAGGTGGGAGGGGGCATCAAAAAAGGCTGTCACACAGAGTGCCACCAGCGCTAAAGCCGGCCCTGCCAGCTCTGCTGTGTATACATCCGGTTGGAGAAACCTAAGTGCGCATGTGTGTTTGGCCGGCCTTCTCCACCTCTCCCATCTCCCCATGGCCCAGCCCCGCTCCTCCCTGTACCTGCTGACTGAGCCAGCAAATGAAAAGTCTATTATTTTTATTTCTCATCTGCTGGTTCAGCCAGGGGATGACGCCCCTCCCCCACTGCAGAGGAGCCGCCCCTGTGTAAAGACACGCTGTATAATTGTTTTGCAAGGTGTGGAAGACTGTATAGATTTGAGCATGTTGCAGGCAATGTTTGCTTTAATGTCAGGAAAGTCAACAGTGAAAACCGGCTAGCAACATGTAAAAGAGGCCCACAAACTTCCAAAAAACTGGCCCACATACTGACCTGTCGGAGCCCTTCGGGCACTCCCTGTGTGCCCCTAAGGACAGTCCGACCTTGCCAACAGGTCAGTGTGTAGGCCGAGGTTTGGAGTCGAGGTCTTGACCAAGGGGACTGGTAGGCCATATGCCAAGGTACTAAATGACCCTGTTAATTGTGTGCCTCAAAGGCCAACAGCAAACTCCATGAAGGTGTCTAGTGACTGCAAGTGGCTGCGGTTGGAAACATTATGAATGTTTTAGTTATATGAAGCAATGACAGAAAGGTGATATGGAAACATGATGTAGGATTTTGAAAATCCCTTTGCTAGGGTTATCTGGATTCCACTGTAGTCTTGGGTGAAGAATGTGGTATTTTTTCTGTGAAAGTAACAGTGGTCTTCTGTGAAGACCACCGTGAGGGCCATTTAATGAGCACTTTGGCAGCTTTGATCAAATGACGGGGAATCTTCAATACAGAGAGTAGAACTTTTGTGAGAACTCAATGGCTGTAAAGAGTAAATGCCTTGTATTTCCTTAGATAACCCCATGGAAATGGAAAACAGATGGCCTATTGAGGGCGCAGGTGGTTTTAAGCAACATCTAGTAGAAACAGGACAAGTTGCCTCTGGTCGTACAGATTCTGTTTTTGATAGTAAAACAACTACATATGTCAGAATCTGTCTCTAGCGTCTCTGTGCAATCAATGACTCTACAATAACTGGAGGAGTCATCCCAGAGTACAGTGGTATCTTTATCTGAATTTCAACAGCACACAAACTGCGAGGAGACAACAAATTGTTGCAGCAGCTATGGAGCACCACGAGGTTGATGCTTGAGCAAGTGGAATGGAAATCCTTCTATTGGGATAACCATCACTTGCGTCAGCCATGTTCTCTTGCGTAGGCTATTGTTGTCTACAGGAAGTGCCCATCTCTGATGTTGAGTTGTGTCAAAGTCTTGGCTACTGAGGTGGGAAAAAAAGACTAGGTTGTTTGGCCAAAAGGTTTTCATGTTATTGGTAGAATTTGAGGGTCTTTACCTAGTTGTTATGATCGCAGCCTAGGCACCTGCTTATATTTAAACATTTTTTAAAGAATTAATCTCATGAATACAATTGAAAACTTCAAGCACTTTTGTGGAACTATGTGCTTTGCTGATGCTCCGCAAGCTTGCTTCACATAACTTTGCCATGGGAAATCCTGAGAGGTTGAATCTATGATTCACAGGCTGTCACATTTTCTTTTGTTACTAAAGAATTTCAGAGTTTCATTGACGTGTGTGGATATTACATTTGACAGAATCGGATTCTATCAGCATGGAATTGTTGGTACATGGTAAGATGTGGAGACTGGAGCAAAACCAAACTCCACACGACAGCTCCAGGCACCAAAGGTAAGATGGAGGATTCTCTGTGGGGATCTTGCTTGTAGAATATCATGGTATTCAGCTTGCCAATCAGGTCAGTCGGTTCCAGTACAATCACAATTCCATGAAACATAAAGTTTGATTGTGTTTCTCAGCAATTCTAGGCATTTCGTGTAGAGAATTAAGACACGTCATCAGGGTAGGTGAGGACAGGATAAACTGGTTAGTTTGGGTAGTTACAGGGGAGAATGGGTAACTAGGATTAAGCAGTGTGCGAGATATCAATGGAATGGGAACAGGAGGCTCTAGAAAGTGTGTGTGTGTGTGTGTGTCAGTCAGCCGAGGATAGCCTAGAACACCTTAGCCAAAGAATGCAAGAACGAAATAGCCACCCTGGTTCAGCAGACAAGTGTGAACATACTTTTCTGTCTCCCTCCACGAGAACAGATGGGAAGAGCTGTTAGACTCACTGTTGGAAATGACCATCGTTCGTGTGGTATTCTCCCAGATGTTTGCCTTCTTTTTCTGAACCTGTTGTTTGTTGCCCATAAGACTCTGCAAACTTCACTTTTGTTAACCAGTGGTAAAGTACATGTGCACCCCCTTTTCACCATGATAAAAAAAGTCATATACCCAATTGGCCCATTTAATGTATTTATAAGTCCCTAGTATGTGGTACTAACTTACATAGGGCCTGTAAATTAAATGCTACTTGAGGGCTGCAGCACTGTTATGGATGTCTCAAGGCCTCCCCTGCAGCCTGGCTGGGCAGTTTTAAAACTGCCATTTCGACCTGGCAAAACAAACCTTTTGTCAGGCCTATCAAGGAGAAAAATGGTCCCTTAAATGACTTTGTAATTAACCAAATGCCCTACTGTAGTTTTGAGAGTATTCATACCCTGAATTTGGGGGCTGTGTCACCATTCCTGTTCCATGATTCATCAGCCCTGGAAATGCTGTATGTTGGAAATGCTAGAACCGGTCTCAGGGGGAAAGTCTGGCATGGCTCGGAGTGGCCTTAAGTTTCCCCGGCCTCTTCTGCCCCTTGGTGCTACTAATCTCCAGCATCATGTGCGCTTCAATCTCCATCACTTCTGCTGGTGGGCCGTCAACCTCCTCTTTAGGTGTGAGTTATTCATTTGTAAGTTGGATAGCTCCTTTTCCCCCCATGAAGACCCAAGAGCCTGGCAGTATCCCCACTAGGAGCATCAATCCTCTCTCCTGTTGGCGTGGGGTTTAGGCGTAGGAGGATGCTGTCCGTGAAAAGAGAAGGGAGAAGCATGTACAAAGGCAGGTGGTACCCAGAATCATCTACTGTATATTGTACTTGCAATTGTCTTTATTTGAAAGCATCACTTGAAAATAAACATTTGGTTCAGATGTCTTGTGTGACAGTAATGATCCTTGTGAATCTGACAGTCCTGTGAAGGCTGCACCTCAGTTGCTAATGTGCTAGATCAGTTTAGGGTCCAAACTGCAAATGATGTGAGTAGTGTTCTAACTGCAGAACCAGATAAAAGAAGATTGAATCCAATGATGAAACTTGTTTGCATACCAGAATACGTATTGCACCCTGGGGCAGGGATCAACCCAGTCATTTCTGCTTTGCCAAACAAAACATTTTTGGACCCACTCTGAGTATCCTAATATCCCTATTTCATGTATCAAAATGCCTGGTAAAGACACCTCACAATTTGTACACTTTCTCTGCGCTATAATAGCTGTTTTTTTGCCCATTTCCTCTGTTGTACCAAACCCAGCTACTATATCGTGCTTACAGGCGACAATGAACACAGTTGTACATTTGTGCACCCTCTTCTCATAGTTTCATTTTTGCATGGACATTTTTAGGAGGTTGCGTAAAGGGTACATAGACTTATCTTCTATCTTTTCATAGAGCTGGACACCCTGAGCTTTACGGGAAATTCAATAGGTGCATGGCCTGTTGGTTGTTTCTGACTCCCTGGATCAGTGCAATGGTGACTCACTGCATCTGCTTGCTTGATTCACTAAAATGGAACTTAAAGCTTAGAAAGAGAAATTGCAGTTATCTGCAATCCATGTTCAGTATCTAGATTAGAATGCCTCAAATGGGAAAAGGCGTTTGCCTGCCCATCATGAAAGCCATCTGTAAGCTATCCAGATCTGTTACCGTCTCACAGCTCAGGATTGGGGGCTGTTGTAGGCAGAAGGATTAGGGCTATGTCAGTTTTGTCAAATGTTTACAATATCTAATTAAGAAAGACACCCTTGAACCTTTGCCATGGTCTTAGGAGGCAAAACAAGCCTTTGGGCCTGAGTTAGATATTGGCGGACGGGTTACTTCGACACAACGGTGACAGATATCCCATCCGTCAAATCTAAATCCCATGGGACTTAATGGGCTTTAGAATTGAGAGGACGGGACATCCATCACCACTTGGCGGTGTAACCCGTCCGCTTATATCTAAATCAGGTCCTGCATGTCTTAGAAGCAGCACTGCTCTCTACAGCTGCCTTTTAAGTGGGATTGCCAGAAGAGGGGGGTTGCTATGAGATTGCTGGTACAAGATCATGGAGACAAAAAAAGCTGATTACTCAGTATCCCTCTGCTGCTGTTGAGGCAGGGCCCGCTCTTTGCCTGCACACTTCAGCAATGGTCGCTTATCTGGCTGAAATGTCTGCAACACTGTACTTCTCTGTGATTGTACCCCATGCGGGGGCAGCATTGCTGTTGACTAGAACAATGCAGCCCCTTCCATCTTCAGATTCTCTATGCATGAAACACTGTTGCTGCCCGCTTCTCGTGTGACGTAGGTATGATGCCCCGTGTTATGCTTCTCGTGTGACGTAGGTAGGATTCCCGTGTTATGCTTCTCGTATGATGCCCCGTGTTATGCTTCTCGTGTGACGTAGGTATGATGCTCCGTGTTATGCTTCTCGTGTGACATAGGTATGATGCTCCGTGTTATGTATCTCATGTGACGTAGGTATGATGCCCCGTGTTATGCTTCTCGTATGACGTAGGTATGATGCCCAGTGTTATGCTTCTCGTGTGACGTAGGTATGATGCCCCGTGTTATGCTTCTCGTGTGACGTAGGTATGATGCTCTGTATTATGCTTCTCGTGTGACGTAGGTATTATGCCCGTGTTATGCTTCTCGTGTGATGTAGGTATGATGCCCCGTGTTATGCTTCTCGTGTGACGTAGGTAGGATTCCCGTGTTATGCTTCTCGTATGATGCCCCGTGTTATGCTTCTCGTGTGACGTAGGTATGATGCTCCGTGTTATGCTTCTCGTGTGACATAGGTATGATGCTCCGTGTTATGTATCTCATGTGACGTAGGTATGATGCCCCGTGTTATGCTACATATGTGACGTAGGTATGATGCCCAGTGTTATGCTTTGTGTGTGACGTAGGTATTATGCCCGTGTTATGCTTCTCGTGTGACGTAGGTATGATGCCCCGTGTTATGCATCTCTTGTGACGTAGGTATGATGCCCCGTGTTATGCTTCTCATGTGAAGTAGGTATGATGCTCCGTGTTATGCTTCTCATGTGACATAGGTATGATGCTCCGTGTTATGCATCTCATGTGATGTAGGTATGATGCCCCGTGTTATGCTACACATGTGACGTAGGTATGATGCCCCATGTTATGCTTTGTGTGTGACGTAGGTATTATGCCCGTGTTATGCTTCTCGTATGACATAGGTATGATGCTCCGTGTTATGCTTCTCCTGTGACGTAGGTATGATGCCCCCTGTTGTGCATCTCTTGTGACGTAGGTATGATGCCCCGTGTTATGCTTCTCATGTGATGTAGGTATGATGGTCCATGTTATGCTTCTCGTGTGACGTAGGTATGATGCCCCGTGTTATGCTACACATGTGATGTAGGTATGATGCCCCGTGTTATGCTTTGTGTGTGACGTAGGTATTATGCCCCGTGTTATGCTTCTCGTGTGACGTAGGTATGATGCCCCGTGTTATGCTTCTCGTGTGACGTAGGTATGATGCCCCGTGTTATGCTTCTCATGTGACAAAGTTATTAATCCCTGCATCACTATTTGTTATGGCTCTTCATGGGAAGCTATGTGACTGCTGACTAACTAACCAAACCCGGCATTGAACTTACCGATGTACCCAAACAGCGCCACCGAAACGATGGAAAAGGTCTTGGTTGCTCGTCATGCTGTTTGCACAATGCACTGAGTCACTGAGAGTCAATGTTCACTCCATGTACATTCTGTCCTAGTAACTGAGAGGATAGCCCTCACCCGTGCTTATATCCTGGCTGCACGGAAAACTGTAACTGTTTTCAATAGATCTAAGTATGTGTTCCAAGTTACTCACCATTTGGGGCTTCTCTGAATACCCCAATGATTCCTCACCTCTGCCTGAGCCCTGATCAAGACTGGTTCTTATCTCAATACCTTGCTTGATGCTCTCCGGTTTTCTTCTAAAGTTGCTGTTATTTTTTGCTCATATAATTGTGTCCACTATTGTTTGCATCAATATCATGGGTGGTTGCATGGGAATGCTCAGGAATCACCCATGCAATGCAACCTTGAAGCAAAGCGACTCAAAGTGGCGCAAAACGAGTAACCCCCATGCAACTTTCCAGCAGAAAACAAATTTTGCACTGGAATGTAAACTCTAAATAAACATTTTGTACCAATTTGTGTTGCTTCTGTGATGCAAATCTGGCATTAAATGTTAGTAAATCTGCCACAAAACGTCTAATATTTGAAGTGGAACAGGGCTCAAGTGACTTGATGCTCAAACTTTGGTTCTCTGGTCAAATCGAGTCCCACTCAACCAAAGGCCCGTTTTGAGTCCTACAACACATTCCTGCTACCACTCAGGCATCTCCGGGTTTGTTTGATTTTCACCTGAATGATGATGTGACCCTGGGAAACTATAAACAACTGATTGGTTGCTCACTAGCCCAGCTGGATGCTTGTCACAATCCACAACCTGTGTGAAGATCCACTAGCGAAATCCATCACTACAGGCCTGGTGGAGAGACCCTTGCCTGATTCTACTAATCACAAACACTTCTTTAACTTCATAATTGCATCCCAGAACCCCCTGCATCAGCACTCCACTCCTGCACCTGGAATCTGATGTACCCCTGCCATCTCGTCCTGTTGACATCATAAGGATGCAGCCACCCTTGTTGCTCACAGCTACGACCGGTGGAGAGGAGATGGCCAGCTCTCAGGTTTCTCAGTGGGTCTGGCCACCCCTTTTCACTGTGAGCCTATCTGATTCATCGTGTGGCTGTGATCGAAGGGAACAGGTTGGGGGTGAAGAAATCAGCTAGAGTGAGTCTACTGCCCACCTGAGGGACAAATGCTGTATTTACCCTGATAACCTGTTCTTTTTTAGAGCAGTATAAACAGAATAAAATGTCTCTTTCGTGATGGCCAAGCATCCCCCTGCCCACTGAATCTAATGGTGGGGTGCACATGGTCATGATCCCATTTGCCAGACAAGACTAGTACGACGAACTACGTGCACATGGGCATTTTAGTTATGAATGCAACAATGTCTCCACCAATGGAACACTCTCGAGTAAACGTCTATACCCGTGTGACCACTGGATCTTGCTCCCGCTGATCACGTTGTTGACATTGGTCATGATTTGGCTTGCACAATGAGATAAGGCAGCATCTTTATGAGGCAAGAGGAGTGTCTCCCATCCCACAATGCACGTGGCTATCCAAAGACTGGTTCAGATCCTGTTATCCCTCTTATGTTGTGCCAACTATTAGGCACTCTGAGTTGCAACCCTCTCCTTTCCACACAAGACTTCCTAGAGTGATTTCAGATGCTGCTTGGCTCTTCGACATTCTGTTCCGTAGTCACAGAAGAGGACTGACCGTCTATGACATATGTCAAGCCCTGGAAGCACTAGAGGGAGTAGCAACCCAAACTGCAACATCCTTAGGTTTGTTCTCTGACCAATTAGACAACATTGATTTTGCAAAACAAAATGCCTCTTGATTTTTTCCTGGTTGCCAAGGGTGGAATTTGTGCCTTTGCAGTTGCAGAATGTTCTCCAGGTATTCAGAATATTCTTTAAACATCTATAAGCAGACTGATTGTGTGTGGAGATCAGTCACACTTAATAAAATCATGGCCTTTGAAGTTGCAGTGGCTGAAAAGCAGTTTTGAATGCTGGGGAATGATAATGATTGAATAGGAACTGTCCATTTTCGTCGCCTTCTTGCTATTTTACACTTTTGTCCGTGGTACATCCCTAACTTATGCTTTAAGAATGTTGCGTAATAAAGATGATTACGATGGCGAGGAGTCTGAATATAGTTCTTTGGAACGTTATAATGGAAATATAGAGCTGAAAGTGAATTAAATGATGAATATTGAGGCGTTCTCAGATTGCTCAAATAAATGGCACAAGAGGGATAGATTGTGGAATAGAAATCATTGCATTAGCTTAATCTTAACTTGCTTCAGCCATGTTTTCATTCTCAAATTAACATTGTCTACAGGAACTGCCTGTCTCTGTCACTGAGCTGTGTCCACCTCTTGGCTCCCTAGACAAAAAAAGAGATTACCTTTCTCAAGCCAAATGTTTTCATATTATTGATAGTATTTGAAGGCTGTTTGACTTGTTCTCATGATCTCAACCTAGGCACTTGCTTATATTTTTGTAACAATCACCCTCACCTACAAGGGACATATTGCCACGCAAAAAACAAACCTCTGTCCTTTAAAAGAAAGGAAAACCGTTTCTTCCAGAAAGTGACTTCAGAACTGTTGTTCAAGCCCTCGTTATCTTGCATTTGGATGGTGGTAATGTTCTAACCCCAGGCCTCCCAGGCTCCACTCCCCTTAGGGGCATCCTACACATTGTAGCCCATCCCCCCAGGGCTTGAAGATAGATGATCACATAACCTGCATCTTGATGGAGCTGCATTGGCTCCTCTTACCTCCTCACATCCTCTTCAAAACCAGCAGCATCATTCACAAAGCCATCACTTACAGCACCACCATTTGTCTGGCAGGCATGTTCATCATCTCTAGTTGTTCTCGGTACACCCGAACAGCCTCTGCTCTGTTTAGGAAAGACTTGAAGACTCTCTTCTTTAAAGAACACAGCACCGCAGTGCATTAACCGTCCACAACCCAGCTCCTCTCCAATTACTTGTTGGCTTTATGCTTCTCTATGACCATGTACAGTGCCCTGCTTCCCTTTGACTAGGTGCACTACAGAAATACCATGAAGGTACAGACAATCATAGATACAATCAATCACATGCCTATATTTAAACTTACAAGCACTAGTATTTAAATGTGTGCTTTATCAATGCTTCATGAGCTTGCATCATTCAGCCATGTTAGGGGAAATGCTGGCCAATAAGTCTGCAATTCACAGAATACTCATTTTTCTTTTGTAATAAACAATTTCCAACTTTGAGTGGCTTGTGAGGCAATTTTCTCTGACAACTTGGAAGGTTTCTGAGATGAGCATCACCCGCAAGGCCATCTGATGTTCTGTTATGTGTATTTGTAAAGCGCACTATCACCCAAAGAGTATCCTGGTGCTGAGTAGGTTTGTGTGCTTAGCTCGACCTATGGTAGATTGGTTAATTGAAAAGTCAGGTCTTCAGCTTCTTGCAGGAGTCAAGAAGAGAAGAGGGGGCTCTGATGTGGAGTGGGAGGCAGTTTCATTCTTTAGGAGCTGTGTAAGAGCATGCCTATCCTCATGACCTGGTTCTGTGTATGCGTGCGATGTGTGTCCTGAAGAGCAGGGGTGCCTGAGTGTTGGATGGAACGAGATGTGACAGTTCATGTAGGTGGGGCCTAATTTGTGTGTGTGAGGAGTTTAAAATGAGCATGTGTGGGTACCAGGAGCCAGTTGAGCTCCATGAGGTGTAGTGTGATGTGCGTTGTGTGTGGGAGGATTAGAATGAATCTGACTGCAGAGTTCTGGATGGTTAGTAGTCTTCTGGTAAGTTGCTTGGTGATCCCGGTGTCCAGAGTGTTCCAGTAGTCTAACTTGCTAATTACTGGAGTGTGGGGTACAGTTTTTCTAGTGTTGCTTGAGTCCTATTTGAAGGTATTCCTCACCATCTTCAGGGTGTGGATGCAGGATGCAGTGACGGCGTTGGCTTGTGTGGTGTCCAATTTTCTGTTGATGATTATTCCGAGGTTCCTGGTATAGGTCCTGGGGTGGGTGTGGTTGTAAGTTCCATCGGCCACCATTTGGCTTCCCATGGTGAGGTCTTCTTGTCGAAGATCACTATTTCTGTCTTGTTAGTGCAGAGTTTGAGGCAGTGGGCTTTTATTGATTTAGAAACTTCGGTCATGCAAGCAGTGAACTTGTTTCTTGTGTTGGGGCTCTGGTCCGAGAGGGAGAGTACGAGTTGTGTGTCACCTGTGTAGGAGAGGATGTTGATATCATGTGCACGGATGCGGTTGGCCAGAGGGATCATGTATTCTTTGAAGAGGGTGGGGGCTGAGTGATTGACCTTGAGGTAATGGAGAGAGAGTTCACAAACTTGTGGAGCCCATGATCATTTGGTTCACCTTTTTCCTGAAGGCAAGCAGGTGGCTTGACGTCAGACGAATCCCTGACTCTTTAAACAACATTTAAAAAAGACATTCAATTGTTACTTTGGACAATATTAAAGCTGCCTCTGGTCTTTGGCGGACAGGTACATCCTGTGACTAGATTACAAAGAGCACTCATAGCTGCTTGGTAGAAAGGTGCTGACTACAACTTTGAAAGTTACAGTTTTATTTTGCCAAGAAACGTTATATTACAGTAGTTGGCATATAAAACAACACCCTTGAAGTTTTACATCTCACTGTTAGTGCTGTGATTTTTATAGGTCTCCTGCCTAATCTACGTCGTGTTCTCAATATTTGTTATTGCTTTTAAAAGATGAAGAAATAATTCCTCCCAGACTTCGTCCGCCCGCTGCACCTGCTGGATCCAGGGCAGGGGAGCCAGGAGCTGTTGTACTCCAGATTTTCTGAATGCAATCTCATCCCATGAGTTATTGAGAAGCAAATTTTAATTGCAACATCGCATTTTAGGGCTCAGAGAGGTGAATCCCTTCCTGAGAGTGTTCAGAAGGGAAAGATTCCTCGCAATGGTCAGGCATTTTATTTGCATTTTTAAGCCAGATGCTGGAAGTAAACACTGCTCACAAAAGGAATATGTCAACCAGAGTCACTGAAAATGCTTCTCGTTTTGCTTCCAGGACTGTTCTCCATCGAGATATCCTTTTACAACTTAATTGTGGGAAACCCTTCACTGTGATAATGAACCAAGTCATTCTAGAAAAGTTTTCTCCTCATAGACCAATGCTTTCCCTGAGCTTCAGCCAGAGAATTTGAACAGCACTCCCTTCCCCCCGTGCACCACAAAGAGGTGCTGCCACCTCGGTGCACCTATCTGGCCTTGCCGGCAGGGGCATAGCTTCCAGCGGTGCAGCAGGTGCAGTGGCACCAGGGCCACCGCACCCTGATTATTGCTGAATTCCACAGATCAAATAGTGGCCAGGGTGCTGATTTCCTTCCTTCCACTGGGGTCCATGACAGACTGGCCATGCCACGGCTTGCCGGCAGACCGTGTAGCCCAGTCTAGGTCCCACAGGCATGCTCATTGGTGTCCTGCTCCTGGCTTCACCGTGCTAGTTCCAAGAAGCCCCCTCTGCCCACTTTGCACACCGTGGCCACCTTACAGGAATAGCCGATTTTCTCGGCAGGGTATCAACCAAGCCCGACCCTGCCTAGTCCAGCCTCTGTTAATTCCTAAAATTGTGGGCAGTGCTATCTTAAGGATTTTGGGGGCCCCAAGCAAAACATATTTTGGGGCCCCCTGTTCAGAGCAACTTGAATTCTCATGATGTCAAACAATACTGAATATATGTTAACATTTCAGAAACAGGAATACACTAATACAGTTGAAATATTTCTTGTCCAGTGCCCCAGAAATCTTTAATATAGCTTTGGGTAGAGAGAGCCAGTCAGAGGTGAAGGCAGGCAGAGAGAAGAAGAGAGCTGGTGATAAATAGGAGAAACCAAGGTCCAATAGCATGAGAGTTGAACTTCTCAGGAGGCCCCATGGTAAGTGGGGGCCCAAGGCAATTGCCAGTTTTGCCCATACCTTAGCATGTTTCTGAGCGTGGGATTGGTGTTTATTTGGGCGAGAGCCGGGGTTCTGCCTTCCACACAGAGGTTTTGGCTGCTGGACAGTGCTGGCATCTCTGTCATCCAGTATCAGAGGGGATGGTTAGAGGCTTTGCGTGATTGGCGTGTTGCTGCTCCAAAGAGATCTGCAACATGGTAAAGGGATGCACTGTTTAATAGTAACAAAAACACAAAAAGTTACTTTTGCTGACTGGAGGATGCAACTCCCTCTTATTATACTTGTGAAGGTGTGGAAAGCCCCCGCGCATACTGTCATACTGAAAGCATGCCCACACAAAGCCGTGGTAGACCCTGTGCCTGTTGATCTAGCCAGTGGCGTCGCCCCCCTGCCAGCAGCAGCTGCTGCAAATCTTTAACAACGAAAGAATATCCTTTTGTTGTTAAAGGGGCGGGGCCATGTGGGATGACGGGAACGAGGGGAGTGCACTCTGCACTCTCCTCAGTGCGCATGTGTGTTCGGCCAGCCGTCTCGGGCCGGCCAAACACACCTGTGCACTGTGCTCTGTCCAGCCCGACACTGTGTTGCCGGGCTGGAGAGAGCAGGCACAGGCTCCCATTCTGCCTGGGAGCACCTTGGCTGGCAGAGCCCAGCCAATCCTAACGCTGCTCTGAGCAGTATCAGGATTGGCTGCAGGGCAGGCCTAGAGCCTGTGCCTGCTAAGAGGACAGAGGAGCTGCGGCATGGCGGCGTGGCACTTAGGTACGTTTAAAAAAAAAATATATATATATTAATAATAGTCCCCCCCTGCCGCGTGTGCCCCGCCCCTTGTAGCTCCCGCGAGCCGCGACTGGATCTAGCCTCTCCCTACATCAGCCCACCCCTTCCATTTTATAGATATTAGATAGTGTGTGGCATCACTTCCTACGTCAAGCCTCTGTTGACTCACGAGGGGCCACACCGCTTCACTCACTATCACCACCACCCCTACTCTTCCTGCTGCATCTAGAATTCATCAAACATATGAACCAAAAAAAAAGGATTATTAGCGGAGCACAACAGTTTTTCTTAAAAGTTCCAATTGTGAAAAGCCAATAGTAGCTATGTGACTAATAAACTGTCCAAAATATATTTATACTCCTATATTGTCATTAGCTTCAATAATGTAGGTTCTCCTGATTTTATACAATGATAATATTTTTTTCAAAATTGTTGACAATGATATATGACATACAATACTAAACAACTACAATGAAAATCCAAAATGATAAAAGACATAATGCAAATTAATACAGTGAGAGTCCACTATCGAATAGCTAACACAGAAGTAAGCTTTAAATCAATGGGACCGGATGGTATTTGTTGAATCCACATGTAACATCAGCCGACACGTGTTTCGTCCATACATTGGATTTCTTCAGGGCTTAATATCTCCACTTGTCATAACTTATGATAACCAGGTGTCATTACAACGAGGCAGTACGCGACGCGGATTGATAGCATGTAGATGCTGCGATGGTTCAGGACTGGTTGAAAGCTGATGAATTGAAATAACATTACTAATAGAAATGGAAGTCGGTTTCGTTTTTTTTGTACAATTAATAAGTTATGTGCGGACATTACCAAGAGGTTTGGATATCATTTGGAGACTTAAGTTACAAGTGGAGATATTAAACCCTGAAGAAGTCCAATGTATGGACGAAACACGTGTCGGCTGATGTTACATGTGGATTCAACAAATACCATCCGGTCCCATTGATTTAAAGCTTACTTCGGTGTTAGCTATTCGATAGTGGACTCTCACTGTATTAATTTGCATTATGTCTTTTATCATTTTGGATTTTCATTGTAGTTGTTTAGTATTGTATGTCATATATCATTGTCAACAATTTTGAAATAAATATTATCATTGTATAAAATCAGGAGAACCTACATTATTGAGGCTAATGACAATATAGGAGTATAAATATATTTTGGATAGTTTCTTAGTCACATAGCTACTATTGGCTTTTCACAATTGGTACTTTTAAGAAAAACTGTTGTGCTCCGCTAATAATCCTTTTTTTGGTTCATTTGTTACGGGTTTTCCTTTCAGAAAATCTGGGAAGCACATCAGGGCAACGATGTGTATTAGTGTATGAGCACCATTTAATAGAATATATACTTAGGAAAATTAAGGGAATGTGCATTGATACTGTTGTTTAGTGTTGCCAAGATCGTTTAATTCATCAAACATGACTAGGTGCCCTCACCTGTGCCACCAAGATAATCTTGTTTTATCGTTTCCACATGCGACACAGCCGTGTCCCCATCTAGAAAGGGCCTGGTCTCTCCTGGAGCCCACCGGATTTGCCAGTGCACCCCCTTACACAGCTGTGTGTGGACTCCACACTTGGTGCCAGCATGTAGCCTTCACCTGCAACTCTCAAAATATCAGCCCTGATGGCGGACCCTGCTGGCGCCCGTGCCATTGCCCAGGAGTACCCCAGACTCATCTTCTGTGGCACCCGAGTCCATTGCACTAGCATCTGCACTTGGATACAAAGGTATCCGAAACGTGAGCACACTATGTTTGACATCCATCCAACTGGTCTACACGCAACTTCCATATTGTGGGAAGGCCAATCCATCCATAGGACATGCAAAGTGACTCCCTCTAGTCTCTAAATATCAATGCATACATTTAGTTGTTTTATTCGCTGTCTCTGCTCTTCTCAAACTCGCTGATGTTGATGTTCATTTTGTTTTCTTACTTTTGTTTTGCCCTAGCCTCTCCCCGCATTAGTCCTGCTGGGCTGGTCCCAACATGCACTCTGCTCTGAAGCAGATGGAGGGCGCGTGCGGTGACCTCTGGCTGGGGCGCGTGCAGCCCACTTGTGAGCTCGAGACATGCTTGTGCTGCTGGAGTTCTGAACTCCGGCCAACTCTTCCACAAAGCACTGTTTACTAAGAGTCAGGGACTGTTAGCACAGGAGGGATCAAACTACCTGCAGATGCAGGCCTGAAACCTCTTTCCCTTCCATTAGGACGTTTTGGACTCTCCACATGGGCGCTGGTGACCGTCTTTGGAAGTTTGTGGTCTTTCACAAAAGCCCTTGTGCTAATATTTACCCGGCCTTCACGTTTCAGACAGTGCTGTACACGTGAGTTATGAGGAATGTTAATCCCATAACTGATATGGAATCCTGCGTAAATAAGGCCAATTTTGGTAAAGCCTCCTCTTGAGCCGAAGAAGTGACTGAGTACCAGGGCATGCTTTTCTGAGATGATCTTTGAACAGATTTGAACACTCTGAAAAAAACCTGTACTGCGAGCCAGTTTCTAAAGTTAAATCATACCCTCCCTTTTTTGGCTCCTGCAGCTGAGCCCTCCCATCAGTGCAGAGGTCAGACATGAACGCCATATGTTTCTGTGCTATTTCACCTGCCCAAGAGAACACAGAGTGTCAGCCAATACAAACTAAATCAGATTAGGAAAATAAAGGCCTAGGTGAACACGGTGCTTAATTTGTAAACGAAATAGTGCCGGGGCCCAAAGTTCTGCTTTGAAACGCGGCTAGTGCAATTAAACGTGCGCACCCGGGGTTCCAAAGCTGTGCAGTCCTACTTCTACCTCACTCATCTTGAACTCAGTAACAGACACCCCATCTGCCTGTATCTCACTTCTGCAGCTTCCTGCTTTCTCCCTGTGTGACGGTTTTAATGTCTGTAAATTCCCCCGTTTTTTCGCTTTTTTTAAACATTTTTCCGTCTCATGGTCTCAGTAAAACTCTAGTGCAGATAAATGAGTGCCGGTTCCCAAAAATAGGTGCCGGTGCCCCCACCAGCAACCACTGGCTCAAATTAAGCACTCGGTGAACATCCAGAAGAGGCAGGTCCAAAAACAGGATGGAGCATAATATATCTCATGCAGCAAAATATTGATATGTCAATTGGTTTATTTATCTTTCATTAAAGAATCATAAAAAGCACTAATGTGAGGCCCAGGTGAGCATGTTAACCCAGTAACAAGGGACATATTTATGGAAAAATGGCGCATCATTCACTTTTCTAGCACCCCATTGCGTTCCTCTAACAACACTATGGGGGTCATTACGACATTGGGGTGCGGCCGCCAATGCGGCCACACTCCCGCGGCTCCCATTACGACATTCTCGCTGGGCCGGCGAGCGCAAACCAAGTTTGCGCCCGCCGGCCCAGCGGGAATGAGGCCGCAACATAGGAGCCGGCTCCTAATAGAGCCGGGGGTGTTGCGGCCGAGCGACGGGTGCAGTTGCACCCGTCGCGCTTTTCACTGTCTGCTATGCAGACAGTGAAAAGCTGGCCGGGGCCCTGTTAGGGGGCCCCTGCACTGCCCATGCCAGTGGCATGGGCAGTGCAGGGGCCCCCAGGGGCCCCAGGACACCCCTTACCGCCAGCCTCTTCCTGGCAGTGCAAACCGCCAGAAACAGGCTGGTGGTAGGGGTGTCATAATCCCCAGGGCAGCGCTGCCCTGGCGGATTATCACCGCCGGGGCTAAAACGGCGGGAACCGGCGGCCCCGGCAGTGCGACCGCGGCACTACCGCCGCGGTCGTAATAGGCCAGGAAGCACTGCCAGCCTGTTGCCGGTGCTTCCGTCATTTTAGCCCTGGCGGTCTCGGACCGCCAGGGTCAGAATGACCCCTATGTGTGCTCCGTATTTACAATACGGCACACCATGGCGGTCGTGTCCACATTAGCGTCATAATTTATGGTGCTAATATGGCGCTTTGCTGGATTAGCACCATAAATTATGGTGCTAATGCAGCAAAGCACAGCGAGGCTCATCGTTTTCAATGGGAGCGTCATCTGAACACCTACCAGAGGCAAGCGTTAATAATGATGCTAAAAATGCTGCAGTGAAATCTAGTAAATTTCACTGCCCATTGTTCTGGACCTCCCTACGTGGGAACGCCCACCTTGCATACATTATGCCTGGGCTAGGCATAACGTGGTGCAAGGGTTGAGAAAGTGGTGCAATGCAATGCTTGCATTGTGCCACTTTGTAAATATGGCGTTTGGGAAACGGCACCTTAAGGACACATTTGCGTAAACATTTTGTGCAACTGTGGCGCAAGGTGGCGCTATGGGCATCATACATATGCCCCAAAGTACAATCTGGCAGTGCACATCAACCCCAACCAACAATAAGAACAGGCATTGGCACAGTTGATAGGTCTTGCTTTAATTTTGACTTTTGACTAAAACATTTTAGAAATGTCTGCTGCAGAAAAAGAGAAGCAATCTGCATCGACACAGTCATAGATTTAATGTGTGACAATTTATCTAGATATAGGAAGCAATATAGTCCCTCGGGCATTTCAATGCCAGCACTCCACAGGCAACAGCATGATACACCAAACAGCCAATAGCAAGAGGTGACTGGAGTAGTCCTCTGGATGGGGCCTAATCACACTCTGCATATACTTTAAATAAATGGTAACAATAGGTCTTGCAGAGAGCTGTGCTGTGAACCCAGTAATACAACGAGTCATGTGATCTGAAATGCAATAGTTTTTATAAAGTTTTGCAGCACTGGCAACGCATGCCCAGCCCTGACTTTTTATGCAGCAGCAGTTTACATCTGCACCTTGTAGTTTCTGTTAGCACTGAAAATACAGACTTAAATGTTCCATCACGCCAAGAGTTTGTGGCTGCAAAGCCAGGATCTGATCAGGTGTCACAAGTAACATGGGGTCACTTGGTAGAAATGCCAATGACAGCTGCTCCCATGCCCAGTGTCTATGGCATGCATGAATGCCAGCGTTAACTCAGCTACCTCAGATTGAATGTCACGCGCAAGCACTTATTTCACCAAGTGATTGCATCAGCTAAAAAGCATTGGCAAACCCAACCGGCCTTGCCTATGTGAGATTTAATGGCTTTGCAATTTTTTTTAGCTATATTAGAAATGGCTGAAAGTATGTAAAAAAGTCGTACGACATATTCAGCGTTGTTCGCATTATATCACTTTTTAATTTTAAGTTATGCTGCACTGAAGCTAACGCTGCTGTATAATAGGGCTAAAAAACATTGACGAAGTCAATAGATCTTGCATAGGTGAGGCCTAATGGTTTTGCCAATGCTTGGTATGCCACATGACAAGTTATAAATAGTGTTTATACAGTTTTTGCAATGGCTGAAGTGCTAATGTTATAGAATGGAGACTGCCTTTGCCAAGGTGTTACTGTGTCCAGATTCAGAAGCATTTTATGACCATACAAAAACTGTGAAAATGTGCCTTATAAATGCACTGCGTAATATAAGTTGTAGGTAGACAGAAACGTTCAGTAGGTCACCGCTTTTATTGCAGTGATGCTTTAGGCTATGTGTTTCTTTGGGTACAATGATTACAAAATAATTTTAAAAAACACTCCTGACTGCTTGTTTAGTAGTAAAATATGACAATAGTCGGTGTTCAGTGGGTTTCCTAGGGCTTTTGGCCACTGTGTCACTGCACCTGTTGCACCATTCATATCATGGCCATCTAGTGCCCGCAAGGTAACTGCACTTGTGACTGCTAGTTCAGTGGTAAAATATAGCACCAATCAGTGTTCAGTGAGTTTCCTAGAGCTTTTGGCCTCTGTGCCACTGCACCTGCTGCACCATCAATACAGTTGCCCTAGGGCCTGAAAGGTAACTGTGCTTGTGACCGCTTGTTCAGTGACAACATATAGCAATAATTGGTGTTTGGTGGGTTTCCTAGAGCCTTTGGCCCCTGTGCCACTGCACCTGCTGCACCATTCAAATTGTGTCCCCTAATGTCTGCAAGGTAGCTGTGCTTGTGACCATGTGTTTGGCTCTCATTATACTAAATGAGACTGCTGGATTTGGGCAGCAGCACCACCAGGGTGTGGGGAACTGAGTCCAATTCCACACAGTGTGATAACTGTCAGCCTAACCCTTCCAGCCAGCTAATAGTACCTCACTAACTCCAAACTCGACACTGGTCAGTGGTAACATATAGCAAAAATTGCTCCTTGATGGATTTCGTAGAGCTTTTGGCCCCTGTGCCACTGCACCTGTACACCATCCAAATCATGGTCCTAGTGCCTGCAAGGTAACTATGCAATTGTGAATGCTTGATCAGTTGTAACATATAGCAATAATCAGTGCTGGGGGGGGGTTTCCTAGAGCTTTTGGCCGATGTGTCACTGCAGCTCCTGCACCATCCAAATCATGGCCCTAACATGAGGAAATCTTTTAAATTCAGTAATGTATGTCTTCCGGAAAAGGCACAGTTGCAGGCAGCATATATAAATATTTTGTAGGTAAACAAACTCAAAAGCTTTAATAAAAAGTGCCTTTAAACTTATCCAACTCTCTAAAACCAGCTGCCACAGATGTCCCACATAAAGGATATGCTTTACACATCAAAGTGAAAAATAAAAATTGTTTAATTGTGTTACAATGTGACTGGCTCTTTTCTGTGAACAGATCTTATCCTGTGATTGACAGTGAATGGGCCACGTACTGTGTAAATTGCCCAAGATCACCATATGTTAGGCTGACGCTGAAGTACGGTTTTGTACTTTGTTCCTAAAAAGGCAATTTCACAAATTAAATGGACTAAAAAAGGAAGAATTTTGCAAAAAAAACGTGCAAATGTTTCGTGCAGATGAAGAAAAAGATACCTTGTGAGATGGCTATGTCTCAAATAAAGTTAAAAAAAGAGGAGCAAGCTGGCTCCATTGAGAAATGTTGCATTCCTCTTTCCTATAAAGGCTGTCAGGTTGAAGTCAGCAAAAAACAAAACAAAATAACCAGGCTCCCACTGAAAACACAGCTTGACATTTGACCTCAGCCTTCCAATGCCCAGCAAATGTGACAGATAAGAACAGGACTTAAAGGCCTGTTGACAGAAAAGGAGTTTGTGGAAGTATTCAGTAAACACAGCTTTCTCATAGGGCAGGACAAACTGAACCTGGAGAGCCTAAAACAAATAAAGCCAGCAAATGGAAAGCAAGAAAACATGAATTACAAACCACAAAGCCAATGGCAAGCGATGAGCAGAATGCATTCCTGAAGATGGCTTTAGCTTGGTAGGCTGCGACCTAAAAATCACCTCTTCCCTGTGGTCATGCAATATCTTGTTCCTCAAGGCATAGATATATTTTGAGAAGTGCTTTTTCATAATTATAGTTTTACAAGGTTAATACATTGAACACAACTCTCTGTCCTACCATTAGTTAACAGATTTCCACCAAACTAGCTTTTCACCTGAAATATGAGGCACATTTTTGCTACCACCAGAACCTTATTTACCTCCACAGAGAGGAAAATATAAAGTGTTTTGACAAAAACCATGGAAGTCATTCTCATTTTTGGAACTTTAAGTACCGATGAGGATTCATGGGAAAAGGCAGGCATAAGGAGGTCAGAGACGCTGAAAAACTGTCCGAAGGAAGTTACGAAGGGCAGGGTCACTTCTGGGTGAAGAGAGATAGAGCACTATTTAGACACACATAGGACCTCATATACAACAAACCAGCACATCAATCGTGAATGATGGATTGAGGCGAAGAGTGAGTACAAGTCAGTGTGAGTAAGTAGGTGTGAGTTCATCAGTGTAAGATTGAGTGACTATGTGTGAGTGAGTGTAAAGATTGAGTGCAAGAGAGTGAAAATAAATGAGTGAGAATGATTGAGTGGGTGTGAGTAGATGAGTGTGAGTTAGTGAATGCAAATTGGCGTGAGTGAGAATGTGGTACTCTTGCCACTCTGCTGTTGGCCTTTGCCATACTGGCGACAATTATTAACAGATAGGGATCTGGCATACTAGGGATACTACTTGATATATAGGACATTCCTGGCAAAAGGATGGCACAGGTATTTCAGAGGTACTTCTTGGTATGTGGTAAGGGACATCTATGGCAAGATGCTTGCACTAGCACACTGGCTATGATTCATGGCATAAAGAATGGCAGCTGTGGCATATACGAGGGGACAAACATAACAAAATGCTGCTCATATGATACCAATGGCACATTTTGGCATAAGGGTCACCCATAGTACATGGATAACATTAATAGCAACATTCCAGGACTGGCATATTAATATATGTAATTGCTGGCATAAGGGTGCACTCCTTGCTTATGGGGGCGCCCATGACGAAAAAGCCCTGGTACAACAGACAATATTTTTGGCATATGGGGGCAACTATAGCACATTAAAGCGAGTCAGCTACCGTGGTACGTCAAGCTGTTTAGGCTTGGCACACCATGGAAGGACTTATATATATGTAAGGAGTGCCCTTTCATAGTCTGTGACTTTTTGGCAGATTTACCTAAAATGTTTGATTTCGAATGCACTATTTAACCCAATTCTTTCAACATTTTTTTGTGAGGTGAACTCCCTCACCCCTGAACCCATTCAAAAGAGCTCTGCTTCATTTTCCTTGCTCAGTACAACTTAGGGCAAGTATTGTATTATATACACCCCACCACTTTCAAAGGTTATGTCAGCATCCTAATAGATGTGTATCCAAAAGAGACATTTGTGTTGTATTCTTATATTAATGACACACGTATAATGTAACTTCAGTGAAATCAGTTATTGCGATGTCATCAGGCTTAAGGTTGTCACACCACTTCCTGGGAGGATTCAGTGTCAAAGGTCATATGATGTCACTTCCACTACCCCAGTCATTTTGGTGAATCTGTCTTCTAGCTGATGTAGACGTCCCCATTCCATAATATGTAGACAAAGAGGTGTCGTTCCTTGAAACAGACGAACCTTGAAGGTGTGTGGAATCCAGTTCATAATTTCTCTTTCACTCCCTTCCTTGTTTCTCCACCAATTCTTACATCTGGCGGAGAGCCCCTCTTCGCTCACTAGCAAAGGTATTCAAGGACTGTACAGGCCTTGAAAGGACCTACAACTCCAGAAGCTGACAAATATATGTGCCTCCATCTTACAAAATAGTTTGATTTCCAAAATTGATGGAGTAAATGACTTTCACCAGATAAAATGCATGGGTGGCAATACGTTGCAGGTGCAATGCTTCTGATTTGCATTTTTCAAATTTTAAAGCAAAAGAGCAAAGGGAGAGACAACAGAATTTGGCACCTGATTCAATAAGTTTTCTTCCAAGTTTAGACGTGATTTACTCCTGCAGAATAAGGAGTAAGTCAGGATTATTTCAAGGGTAGGCTGCACCTACTCATAGAAAAATATTTGTAACTCCCAGTCTGAGTAGAGTAACTGGAGAGAGGGATTTTTGAAGTTAGCGAAATAACTGAACTCCTGCCAGTTTGAGAATCCTTCCAAGTCTATAAATATGCAAATCCTATTTAGAACACAATGCTTTTGAACCGCTGTGTCATATTTTTGAAGTTTTCCCTTTGTTTAAACTGGTCTAAAAGGGGCTGAATTGAAACACTGGCTTCCTCTCCATGGTCAGTGGCATGGAGACTTTACAACCAATAATTGATTCAATATTGTGACTGCTGACCTTTCAATTTGTCGCTCGTCACAGTAGCCGATTGTTAGATTCTCATTTTATCAATTACAAAAAATATTTTAAAACGTGCAGTGGTCTAATTTGGAGACAAAGGTCATAAAATGTCACTTCCTGTGACGTCACGTCTACCCCCTACTAATTCTATCGAAGTGACTGGATGATGCAATTTAGAGTGCTATTTTAATACTATCTTGGTTTCCCAGTGCACTGAGTGATGAGGTTTAACCACTATAGTGAGGGTCTTCAGGCCTCTTGGCTCTTAGGGTAAACAGGAGTCTCCGCCACGCCTTTATTTAGGAAACAGTATAGAACTAGCAAGAGGTAGGGGTGCTGATTTACGGAAAATGAGTGGAAAAAGAATTCCTCTAGGGGGCTGTGAAGGGCTCCCACACTGGTGCTGAAGGCTTGAGCAGAGAGTGCTTCACTATTAAAGACAATGGGGCATATTTAAGAGCCCCTAGCGCCATTCTAATGCCACATTAGCGTCATTGTTTATGCTAATGTGGCGTTAGAAGGCCAAAAACGCATACTATAGAATACAGTGGGCCCCTATGTACTCTGCAGGAGTAGTGCCAACATTTTGTCTCTACTCCTGCAGAGTACATCAATAGCGTAAAAAATAATGATGCCATTGCCCCTACCCTGCGCCATGGTGCACCGTATTTTATATACGGCGGACACATGGGGCCATAGGGGGCCGCTAAAGGGCACAAGAAAAGTGGTGCTGCACTGTGTGCAGGACCACTTTTTTTAAATATGCCCCAATGTTCCTGCAGAGATAGACCAGCTGATGCCAAGACACCTGAAAGGAAAGACAATACCTGAGGAACAAGAAAAAAGAACAAGGCTTATAGGACAAACCAAATAGTGAAAACGTATGGAGCAAATAGAATTTATTACATGCACTTTTAGCTAGGCAAGTGTTAATGAAACAGTTTAGTACTCATTTTTCTCTCCAGGATCGCACCCCACTTCCCCATTGTTCAGGCATGGTTGTCACTTTGGAGACCCTTGTGGAAAGGTGTGTCATCCCTGAGACAATAGGTCAGTCCCGGGTCAGTTGTATAGTTTGGAGCGACCAGAAGTGGCCAAGCCTTGGACGATGAGGGCTGTGAGGATTAGTCTACAGTGAACCCAGGGAGGCAGAGGTTTTCCAGATGTCAGGGCAAGCAAACCTAGCTGAAGGGGCGCAGAATGAGTCAAAGTCCAGACCATGGCAGTTGATGAGGGACCCTTAAGCTGGGACAGGGGTCATTTCCAGAAGGAATCAGAGACTAAGCAAAGATGCCAACAATCTGGATGGGAGTCAACAGGTGTGTTGTAGCCCTCCAGGCATGGACGTCATACGGGGTCGCCAGGACCTGCCTCAGAGGTGGCAAAATCAGTGCCAGGAACACAGTGGCAGCTCATCCTTATGGATATCGGTTGGGGTTCCACGATCTTTGGTTTCTGTCAATTTTTCTATTACACTAACAGTGAATAATATTACCTAATTCACTATTAGTATAATAAAACACGGAGAACAATTAGCTGGAATATGACTTTCCCTGGCAGCTGAGCTAAGTAAAGAAATGCTTTTGAATGTGTATTGTGTGTGTGCCTGCGGGTGAGAGTGTGTTTACATGAGAGAGAGTGTGTACGTATAAGCTAGTGCGTGTGAGTGAAAGTGAAGGTCAAAGAGCATGTGACGTCACTTCCACTACCCCTGGCATTCTGGTGACCTGACGTCCATGCATCCAGGAATGAGCCTTAGGCAATGGAGTACTACTTTTCAGAAAGTCACTAAGGGCCTCATTACGAGTGTGGCGGTAGGGGTCAGGACTACTGCTGTTGTGGCGGTCCGACCGCCACATTAAGACCCTGGAGGTCAGACTGCCACAGAACCACCAGCATTGCCAGGATCCATAATCCCAGTGACCTAGGGGTGGCGGATTACGACCTTGTTCACCGCTAGCCTTTTTATGGCGGTAACACCGCCATTAAAAGGCTGGCATAGAACAGGTGCATGGGGATACAGGGAGGCCTCCGCACTGCCCATGCACTTGGCATGGGTAGTACAGGGTCAACCTGCCCTGCATCGTTGCAATGTTCACTATCTGCTTTGCAGACTGTGAACATTGTGAGGGTGCTGGTTCACCCTGCGGGCTACAGCATTGCTGCCGGTTCAATTACGAGCCGGAGACAATGCTGTAGTCTGTTTCCCACTAGGCCAGATGGCGGAAACTAAGGTTTTTTGCTCACCGGCCTAGCAGGAAACTCTTAATAAATCCGGCGAAGTGGTCACCACAAAGGTGGCGTCCACCCTGTCGGGAGTTTGGCAGATGGGCTTTCCCATCCGCAAAACTCAAACTGAGGGCCTAGGTGTCTGGCCCACCAGCGTGGGGTGAGATATGCAGTTGCAGGAATCTCCATGGGCCATCATGAATGGAATAGGGAAATCAGATGAGCTTTCTCATCCAATAAGTCAGAGCAGCACACCTCTGTTGAGACAGTCTGGAGTCGATGAGTAAGGATGCCACACTGTGTTGGACAGAATCCCTGGTGGAGAACAGTCCTCAGCCGCTCTTCTTCCTGGATCGTGCTTGGGGCTAGCTTGGCTATTTATGTCTACTTTAGTTGGACCACACAAAACAGCAACAGTTCTCCACAGGTCTTCACTTCCGAAGCACCAGCAGGAGAAGAGATAGAACCTTTAGAACCAGCAGGGCCTTCATATAGTTTAATCTCCCCAGAGAGGGACAAATACCCCCAGGCACAATCAAGTTCTACAATCCAGTGGGACCACTGGGCAGCACACACAAGCTCCTGCCTCCTTTCCAGGTGATTTTAGTGAGAGCGTCTTAAACCCATGTCTGGTGATTCTCGTCTGTTGTGATAGAAGTGCATGAGGCCTCTTGGAGATCTGCACAGAGGTCCATGGCAAGACTGACCATCTATTTAATCAGGTGTTTCACCAAGGGTGGTGGGGGGTGGGAGCTGTAGTCATTGGTAGTGGGTTTCTGGATATCTTTACCGCCCTGGCATCTCTGTCCAAATCCCTGGGGTTTATTACAATGGGCACAGTGGGGGTGCAAGGGAGAGAGAGAGAGTGGAGAGGAAATGAGACAGAGGTGAAAGGGAAGAGAGTGGATGGAGAAAGATGAGACAAAGGGAGAGACGAAAAAGAAGAAACACAGAGAACAAATGAATGTAAAGAGGGAGAGAGAAGACGGAGCGTGAGCTGGGTTGAATGTTTTTGCCTGGGCTGATTTTAGTTCCAGTCCGACCCTGAGAGGCGTCCTATGTTTTTCAATTTAGAACCAGAACAGCACTGGAGAGCATGGATCCCTATGCTTCAGAGCATGGTGTGGGAGCATTACTTTCACAGATGAATGAAGAGTGGCTAGACCAGCCTGTAGTCTTCCTTAGCAGGAGACTACTCCCCAGGGAACAGAGGTGGAGTGCAGCTGAAAGGGAAGCTTTTGAAGTGGTCTGGGCACTGAAGAAGCTAAGACCTACTTGTTTGGGTCTCACATCCCGGTTCAGACCGACCACAAGTCCCTCAGATGGTTAATGCAGATGAGGGGTGAGAACCTAAAACTGTTACGTTGGTCCATTTCCCTACAGGGTATGGACTTTACGATGGAACAGCGTCCTAGCACAGAACAAGCCAACGCTGATGGTCTGTCCAGGTTCTTCCGCCTTAGTGGGAAGAACTTCCAAGGGGTGTGGTAGTTCCGCCTACTCTCAGCTGGAGGGGACATGTGTTAGACCTGGCATCTTTTGGCGTGTTTCCCGTCTTTTTGCGTTCTGACCTCCTGTTTTTATGGTTTGCTGGACTCTGTTTTGCTGGATTATTGTCTCTGCGTACTTTACCCCTGCTGATCAGTGCTAAAGTGCAAGTGCTCTCTATGTAAATTGTATAAGTGATTGGTTTATCCATGATAGGCATATTTGATTTACTCATACGTCCCTAGTAAAGTACAACATGTGTGCTCAGGGCCTGTAAATCAAATACTACTAGTGGGCCTGCAGCACTGATTGTGCCACCAACATGAGTAGCCTTGTAAACATGTCTCAGACCTGCCACTGCAGTGTCTGTGTGTGCAGTCTTGCACAGCCAATTCGACCTGGCAAGTATACCCACTTTCCCTTCCCTTTTTGTACATATAAGGCAACCCTAAAATAGGCCCTAGGTAGCCTCAAGGGCATGGTGCAGTGTATGTTAAAGGTGGGACATGTAGTGATGTGTTTTACATGTCCTATCAGTGAAATATTGCCAAATCCGGTTTTCACTGTTGCAAGGCCTATCTCCCTCATAGGTTAACATGGGGGCTGCCTTTAAATATCCCTAAAGTGCAGTTTCCCATTGGGAGCAGATAGAGATGAGGAGTTTGGGGTCTCTGAACAATTTTAAAATACATCTTTTTGTAAAGTTGTTTTTTAAATTGTCTGTTTGAAAATGACACTTTTAGAAAGTGGGCATTTTCTTGCTTAAACTATTCAATGCCTCTGTGTGCTTGTGTATTCCACGTCTGGGTCAGACTGAGAGTTAGGCTATTGTGAATTCCCTCTAGACAGTGACACAAAGGGAGCTGGGGTATAGCCTGCATATCCTGATGGGCCATCTGGGCTAGAGTGGAGGGAGGAGTGGTCACTTACACCTGAAAGGGCTGTGCCTGCCTTCACACAATGCAGTCTCCGACCTACTGGTATGTGTCTAGGGCCAGGCCTGGGCAAGGCAGGATCTTGTCAACAACAGGGACTTTCCTTTGAAGTTTGCCTACTTCAAGGACAGAACTGGGTATAAGTGGAGGACCCAAAACCCCAGACTTTTAGAACAATTCTGGATCAAGAGGAACCTCTACCAATCAAAAGAGCTGAAGAGCTGGAGGAGGAGTGCTGCCCCTTTGCTGTGTGTGCTTTGCTGACTTGGCCCACAGTTGCTGCTTCTGCCTTAAAGGGGGCAAAGACTGGACTTTGCTGTGTATCCTGCTTGTGAAGTTTCTCCAAGGGCTTGGAGTAGAGCTTGCCTCCTGTTGGAAGTCTCAGGGATTTCAAAGACTTCAGCTTCATCTGCCTACTGCACTGGGAACTGTGTGTTTTGTGCTACAACAGAAGAAAAACCATTGTGACGCCATCAACGACATTGCTGCATGCACCGTGACCTGACAAAACCACACAGAGGCATGCCCCATGTCTCACAGCATCCCTGGTCTCACCAACACCATCACCGAGCTGCTGCTTGCACCGTGACCTGTGGGCCCCGCACTCCGCATTGTCATGCTTGCACCGCAGACTTGGCATCTCTGCCGACCCTGCTCCATGCTGACATTCCTGGAAGAGGACGAGAATGGAGGCGACAAAACCGTCTCCCGACAAGGTATGTGATTTTAACTTTTTTTTTTATCCCCGCCACTCTGTTAAGTTGAAGCTGCCACTTTTGGGTTCGATAAGCACTGTATACAGAGTCGGTCAGACGAGCATATAGGGAAATATGGTGCTGCCACTGACAGGTCAGTGCGTGGGCTGTTTTGGGCTCTTTTTGTGCCTGTTTTATGGTCGTTTAGGATGGTTTTTGCTGTTAATTTATCTGATATTGCCACAAACATTGCCTGCAGAAAGCTCAAATCCATGCAGTCTTCCATGCCTTGCAAAATACTTACTCAGCCTGTTTATACAAGTTTGAAACTGCCCTGATTTGCAAACGGGGAAGCCTTTTTAGCTATATGATTCATTGATGAGGGCCTCAGTTAATTTGGTGCCTCGGCCTATTTTCTGTCCCAGAGCTACCCTGACTCTATGTTGTAGTCCCCAATTACAGCCATCCCACCTACACGTGTGTGTGTATAAAATACAGAACTATCTTCCGCAAGAGGCAGACAGACCTACACCAAGCAGAGCCCTCGTGAGTGGTTTAAACTGCTTTGGGCGGAGCCAGAATTAACAGTGCCCTATTTTTGTTGTAAACCACTACATTAGTGTGGAACAGTAGAGCGGATTACTTAAAAAACAAACAGTTGAAAGACTGGTGATAGAACTTGACCAAACAATGGAGAACAGACACCAGACAGACAATTCTAGATGTTCCACTGCTGAACCAAGAGGGGTATCGCCTTTGCGGCGCCATTCTGGAGAAAAAGTGCCACAAAAAGTAAACTTCGGAGCTAATAACTCTGCTTACATTCTCCATCTTGTTGGGTTCCGTTGGAGTGAAAACTGTTTCTCTGTGTGGTGGATATTAGCATGAGGGCAAAGGAGAGGTAAACTGGGCCTCTGCGAAAATCACAAAGGGCGAAAATAAAGAACTTCAAAAAACTTTACTGGGTTAAAAAAGCCGTATATACCCTTACATTAGTAACCTCTGCTATGCACGGATCTCAAAACACGGACTTCAGGACATGTTGGTCTCCTTCAGAGATGAACATGTCTCGGATGTTTCCTTACCACCCACAATGCCTTTGTGATGTGCGCTTGTGTACGTCAGTTCCGTAGAAGTCCCAAATTACAGGGGTTCTGCAAATATGCATCCTGGCTGCCTTCTGGGGATTGTTATTAAAATAATTACCTTTGCTGGCTTCTTCTTTCACTGGTCTCTCATTTTGTCGATGCTTCACTGTATTGCCCACAGAGTGTTCCCAGATGGCCGCTGTCCGTCCAGTTCTCAGGTCAGGCAGGACTTATCAATGGACTTGTGCAGCCCGCTGTAACCTCTGGACACAGAAAGAGAGGGGCCCTGGTGGAGGGCCTTGTTCAGCTCTGGCCTGCATCCTTTCTTGTGTCTCAGGGAAGCAGCTGGTCTTTGCACCTCTGCACAGATGACTCTTGAGACATCAGGACAAACAGTGGCATCTGAGCCCTGCATCCTGCTTGTGTTCTTAACGCGAGCTCCTGTCCTCTCTGGGATGGCAGCACATCTGCCTCAGGGGAACAGCTCTCTAGGTGTGATCTACCTCAAGGGAGCAGCTCGCTAGGTATAATCTACCTCAAGGGAGCAGCTCGCTAGGTATAATCTACCTCAAGGGAGCAGCTCTCTAGGTATAATCTACCTCAAGGGAGCAGCTCTCTAGGTATAATCTACCTCAAGGGAGCAGCTCTCTAGGTGTGATCTACCTCAAGGGAGCAGCTCGCTAGGTATAATCTACCTCAAGGGAGCAGCTCGCTAGGTATAATCTACCTCAAGGGAGCAGCTCTCTAGGTGTGATCTACCTCAAGGGAGCAGCTCACTAGGTATAATCTACCTCAAGGGAGCAGCTCCCTAGGTATAATCTACCTCAAGGGAGCAGCTCTCTAGGTGTGATCTACCTCAAGGGAGCAGCTCCCTAGGTATAATCTACCTCAAGGGAGCAGCTCGCTAGGTATGATCTACCTCAAGGGAGCAGCTCCCTAGGTATAATCTACCTTAGGGGAGCAGCTCGTTGGTGTGATCTACCTCAAGGGAGCAGCTCCCTAGGTATAATCTACTTTAGGGGAGCAGCTCGCTAGGTATGATCTACTTCAGAAGAGCAGCTCGCTAGGTATGACCTACCTCAGAAGAACAGCTCGCTAGGTGTGATCTACCTCAAGGGAGCAGCTCGCTAGGTATAATCTACCTCAAGGGAGCAGCTCGCTAGGTATGATCTACCTCAAGGGAGCAGCTCGCTAGGTATGGTCTACTTCAAGGGAGCAGCTCATTAGGCATGATCTACCTCCAGGGAGCAGCTCGCTAGGTATGGTCTACTTCAGGGGAGCAGCTCACTAGGCATGATCTACTTCAGAAGAGCAGCTCGCTAGGTATGACCTACCTCAGAAGAACAGCTCGCTAGGTGTGATCTACCTCAAGGGAGCAGCTCGCTGGGTATGGTCTACTTCAAGGGAGCAGCTCGCTAGGTATGATCTACCACATGGGAGCAGCTCACTAGGCATGATCTACTTCAGGGGAGCAACTCACTAGGTATGACCTACCTCAGGGGAACAGCTCGCTAGGTGTGATCTACCTGAGGGGAACAGCTCCCTAGGTATGATCTACCACAGGGAAACAGGTCGCTAGGCATGATCTACCTCAGGGGAACAGCTCGCAAGGTATGACCTACCTCAGGGGAACAGCTCTCTAGGTATGATCTACCTCAGAGGAGCAGCTCGCTTGCTATGATCTACCTCACGGGAACAGTGAGGAGCAGCTCGCTAGGTATGATCTACCTCAGGGGGAACAGCTCAGTAGGTATGATCTACCTCAGGGGAGCAGCTGGCAAGGTATGATCTACCTCAGGGAAGCAGCTGGCAAGGTATGACCTACCTCAGGGGAGCAGCTCGCTAAGTATGATCTACCTCAGGGGAGCAGCTCACTAGGCATTATCTACCTCAGGGGAACAGCTTGCTAGGTCATAGGTATGACCTACCTCAGGGGAACAGCTTACTAAGTATGATCTACCTCAGGGGAGCAGCTCGCTAGGTATGATCAACCTTAGGGGAGCAGCTCGCTAGCACCCTCTACCTTAGGGGAGCAACTTGTCTAGACTCCCTCTACCTCTGAGGAGCAGATCACTGACACTCTACCTTTGGTGAGCAGGTCGCTAGGTGCCATCTACAAAAGCGGAACAGCTCGGTAGGCATGATCTACCTCAGGCGAACAGTTCGCTAGGCACCACCTACCCTAGTAGAGTAGCTTACTAGTCACCATTCACATCAGGGGTGCAGGTACCTGGACACCTCCTGCTTTAGGGGAGCAGCTTGCTAGACACCATCTACCTTCGGGGAGCAGCTTGGTGGGCAACATTACCATCCAGGGTGTAGCTCGCTTGGTACTATCTACCCTAGGGAAGAAAATTGCTGGGCACCCTCTACCTCAGGGGAGCAGCACGCTGGGCACCCTCTATCTCATGGAACTGATTGCTGGGTACCTTCTACCCTAGGAGAGCAGATCGCTGGGTACCCTGGACCTTCGTGGAGCAGATCACAGGGTATCCTCTGTTCGCTAGGCATCGTCTACCTCAGGGGAGCAGCACGCTGAGCACCCTCTATCTCATGGAGCTGATTGCTAGGAACTTTCTACCCTAGAAGAGCAGATCGCTGGGTACCCTGGACCTTCGTAGAGCAGATCACTGGGTATCCTCTGTTCGCTAGGCATCGTCTACCTTAGGGGAGCAATTCTCTGGGCGCACGCTGCCTTAGGGGAGCAGCTTGCTAGACACTCTTTCTTTTCCCCACAGACCCTCCCTTTTTATTATCTGTCTCGTTCCTCCCATCCTCCCTGACTGTCAGACACCTAGGGCCACTTCATTCAATGCACTACTCTCCATCCAGTCAGATACTAGCGCTTTGGGGAAGACCCATTTTCAAAGCTCCTTCCTGATTCACTACAACTTGTCTCATCCTCTTCTTTCTTATAATCCAGATTTTCCATTTCTCTGGCTTGTGCCTCAGCCCTTTAAAGCAAACTCAGGGTTAGTGACATGGGTTGTGAAGCGCCATACAAATAAATGATGTGTAGGCGCTACCACGAAAACAACACTGGGATGTATGCACAATGCTTTTAAACCGGTGAGGATCTGGAGTTCTCAGCTGTCTTAGAAGACAGGTGGGACATAGGGCCTGATTACGATCTTGGCTGATGGGGTTACTCCATTACAAACGTGACGGATATCCCACCCGCCTTATTACAGTTTCATTATATCCTATGTAGATCATAGTACAGCGAATGGAATCTCTGTCACATTTGTGACGGAGCATTCCATCCAAGATTGCATTCAGGCCATTAATTCTTTTCCAATGGCTTTGTTTACCATCCCTGTTTACTGACATGAAGACGCCAATTAGAATGCCTCAAAGGTTTCGCGTATGTTGTGCTAGACCAGCCTTTTGTCACAGTGTGCTAGCCTCCTATATGCAGGAGTTTGGGTTAGGAAGGGGGTTTCGGGGGCAACTCAGTGCATTTAACCTCAAGCATCCGTGAATCTGGTATGATTTTCACAAAGCAGACAGGGACTGCAGACAGAGGAACATCCTGACTCCCACCCACTCCCTTCATGCACTACACTTAGGGGCCATATGTACGAACACATTTTCCCATAGACACAGAATGGGTAAAAACCTTTGCTACATCTGGCCCTTAGAGTAGATAATGCTCCTCTCAGTGTTTCAGTGCCCACAAAATCCTCCACTCCCCACCCCAAATGCTGTCACTACCACCTGCTCAAAGAGAACGCGAGTGGTAAACTCCTCTGAAATTGCAAAAAACATGTGCAAAAGAACTCAGAAATTCTGGACCTGGCTTGGTCACTCCTCATTTTGGGGAGTTTAGCTTGTGATCCCCATTACCTCATGGTAGATAATTGCCAACTTTGTTAATTCTGGCACCAGACCTCGTAATAGGAAACTTGTGATAAGACCAGTCGCGGCTTGAGGGTGTTAAAGGGGGTGGGGCGGCCCGCAGGAGGAGCGGGGGGTGGCAGCTATGAAAATATTAATAAAATGAAATAAAAAATGCGCACCTGAAAGCCGCGCCACGCCCGCTCCTCTGCTGGCTGCAGGTAGGCACAGGCACCCAGCCTGCCCTGCGGCCAATCCTGACGCTGCTCAGAGCAGAGGACGCTCCCAGGCAGACTGAGAGCCTGTGCAGGCTCGCCCCAGCACGGCAACGGTGTTGCTGGGCTGGAGTAAGCCCCGTGCGGATGTGTGTTTGGCTGGCCCGAGACTGCCGGCCAAACACACATGCGTTCTGAGGGGACACTTGTTACCCCTGTGGCCCCACACCTTTCAAAGAAAAAGATAATAAACCTAGTTTGTAGTAGTGAAAGGTTTTGCAGCTGCCACTGCTGGCGGGGGGGGGGGCTGACGCTCCTCTGCCTTCAAGGAGGAGCCGCCCCTGGATAAGACCCTTAGAGGCTTATATATATGGTTTTATCCATTTACTCATTTTCATTTGTCTTCTCAATACTCTTTTGAGCCCAATACCAGCTTTTCACTGTTTCAATGGCATAGAGAGTTACACACTCACTGCTAACATTTGCTGTGATCTGCAAACACAAGTTTGAATGCCTGCAAAGCCAACTTAGGGCCTGTTTTATAGTTTGGCTGAGAATGTACTCTGTTGCAAAGGAACAGAGGCTGTACAATGACTTCTGCGCCGTGGGAGATAACTCTCATGGCAAATGTGACATTTCAAAAAGAAATCCTGCCTTCGAACTTTGTATTTGAAAATAAAAAAAAACATTGAAAGAAAGTTTGCCACGTGGCTCCATCATGCTGAACAAGCTGTCCATCAAACTTTCAGCGCATTTACAGGACCTGTCATGATGCTCTTCCTGTAAATTCAAGAGATGTCTGTGGGGTGGACATCTCAAAACTTGGCAGGTGGGTTCTCCCTCATGGGGGTAGAGTACTTAAGACAGAGTAAACACTCCTCCGCTAAAATCTAAATCAGGCCAGTAGTCTTCTGAAACTGGGAACCTGAGTATTATTCAATTTTATAACACCATTATCTCTTGATACAATATTTAGGCAGGAGCGGCGAGCGGCGCATGGCGGGGGCGGCGTGGGGCAGGAGGAGAGAAAAATTAATAATAAAACAAAAGACTTACCTGAATCCGCCGCCACCACCGTGCTCCTCTATCCTTCGCCGCAGGCACAGGCTCCCAGCCTGCCCTGCGGCCAATCTGAACGCTGCTGTCATGCTGCTGGCAGCATGACAGCTGCATTCTGATTGGTCAGAGCGCCCAGCCAGGGCGCTCCAAGGTAGACTGGGAGAGTCTGCCTGCTCTCGCCAGCCCGGCACTGCGGTTTGACAGAGCTTAATGCGCATGTATGTTTGCCCGGCCTGAGACAGAAGGCCAAACATACATGGGCACCGAGGGGGAATGCTGAGCACTCCCCCTCTGTGCTCGTCAGCCCCGTGGCCCCGCCCCTTCTACAATACAACGATAATAAACAGAGTTTGGAAGCTGATGCTGCTGGTGGGGGAGGGTGTCGCCCCTGCACTTAGGCAGCTAAAGGAATACAGACTGGTCACTCGACTGTAAGCGCTGACCACCGCAGGTCTCAGGTGATGAGAGAAAGCTTGCCGGCCAGGGATGGCAGAAAGCCTGAATAATGAGAAATAGCTGATAATTCCTTGTACTGAAAAAGAGGAGCTAAATATTACCAAAAATGAAAAGGTCCCTGGATTAGTTCCTAACAGTAATTAAAAGCAACATTCACATCAGAAAGTAATTACCCGCCGAGGAATTTACCCGCGCCATTCATTATGAAATTTGTAAACACTGGTTCTTTAATAACGTGAAACTTTCATCAGAAAACACTCCTGTGATTACAGTGTTTTCCATAATAATGGGCGCCCCGAGGAGGTCCCTTTCAACAACTAGTTGTGGGGAAGAACAGACCCTTTTGTCTTGTGTTGTGCTTCAAGTGGGAATTTCATGCAACTGATCGTTTGTGGTGGGAGATTTGTGCCCAAAGCTGTTTTAGCGAATTTACTGTCATTTAAGAAAACGGTGTTGTGGCTCCGCCGCTGAGAGTACACATTAGTCAGCTCGAGACGTGAAAGGAGCACGCGTGGGAACAGACTGGTCCATTCACCTCCATTTCTGGGGGGAGTCTTCCCACTGTCTCACGTGCTGCCTTGGGACATTCACCCCATACATTAGAGAAAAAATGCATGCACCACAAGTTGATTTCCACCTGCAGAATTCGGGCGTTTTATACTTTGTGCACTTCAGCAAGTGGCAATCTGTGAGGTTTTTCCATTTCTGCACCTGGCAACGTTTATGTTTTTTTCCTGCAAAAGCTGTTGTTGTGGGAAATGGTCGTGCAAACCACGTAATCCTCTCGTGGAAAATATGTGTAAAATTGGCGAGGTGCGTTTTGCTCATACAAAACCCATTATTGTGTAATGTGTGTCCTGGATGACAAACAAACACACATTAGTTTGCTAGGGGAGATGTTTGGCCGACTGGAGTGTGGGTTGCTTCTAGTTGCCTTTGAATAAAAGTACCATTATATATCTTGGGCTGCCACCATATGGAAGCTTGGAGGGGGGCCTTGTACTGAACAGGCTGGTTTAAGCTGTACCCCAACAAAGGGTGCCACGAAAGGAAGCCAGAAGTTGTTTACATGGTAAGTTGTGAACTTCAAGACATTCAGAGCACTGTACTGCAAATTATTGCATAACAGAAACATGTGACAATAGGACAGATGTTTCGCTGTATTTTTAAGAAAGTGTATGCATGAGCAGATTCTTGACTTGTCAACAATAATGTTGTAAAGCTAAAAATATGTTATCATGATAAATTAAATCAGCGAGTGTTCAAGAGGTATAACGGATTGCACTGTGTCTGTATGACAGTCTAAGGCATTCAAACAGCTTTGCTTCCTAAATCAAAAAGCCATAAATCTACAAATATAATATCATCATGCCGGTAAAGTACATACATCAGAGAACACACACTGGGTTTCAATAACAAGCTACATGCCAAGTCTGTTCAAAAAGTTGTACGTGACCTCCCATCATAAATATCTAATGGAAACACACATTGGAGAATGTAACCACCCTAAAAGTATTATTCACCTGATGCAACTCCCGTAACCATGGAAAATGCATGAACGCCAATGGCAGAAGGGCACTGACCCTGGGTCCGCTCTCTTTCAATGTATTTTTTATTGTAATGTTTAAAATAATTCGTAATGTGAGGGTTCTATAGCTCAATCTGCCTGTAACCATACTTAAAAATAGTCCTAGAGACAACTCTCAAAGTCTGCCAAGCTCCTCATTTGACGTTGGACTCCCAACCATAACTCAAATGACTTCCTTTTAGTTCCCTGCAATTAGGAGCTGCCTGACCCCAGCATCCTTAGTCATTAACCTGGAAAGTCCTACTTGGTCAAGGAGTGATAATGGAACCTCAAATTACAGCAATGCCAATGGCTGTTTTTAGTATATCTTTGGTCAATGCAGAAGTCATTGCTGCATCTGGTGACCCTCTGAGGATGAGTAAAGTTGTTTGCAGTCATGTGGATTTGCCCAACTGAGTCTTCTTTGGGATGCTGCAGTATCTTTTTAGAACCTTTCAGAGACTGCAGAATGTGGCGGTTTGTCGTTCGATAGACTCAATTTATTTTTCGGAAATATGGACGATATGTATAGAGAGCCCATCTTTCTTTGGCTATCCCCATGACTCTGGAACAACCTTCCTAAACATTTGAGAATCAGTGAAGATCATCCTGTCTTCAGGAGGGAATTGAAAACTACTGTTGCCAAGAGCGTGCCTTTATAATAAACCTTACCTGACCGTGGCCTCTCCATTGTTACATACTGCTTCCGGTGTTGACTAGCATTAGAACTTTGGGTAAACATGCACATATCAAGACACATGCCATAACCTCACAAAGTGCATTGATGTGAAGTCCTAGAACTTCAGACACTCCATATCAGAGATATCAAAGACCAGATCACCTGCAACTACGAGTTTTGAGTTTGTTGGACCAGGAAATGCTATTTTAAAAAAGAAGGACTGTGCTTTTTATCATTGACACACAGCTGAAGTCTCAAAAGCTATTCTTGCAATCCCGAAGTAACACTCTCCTCTATAGTTTGTGAGAGTCCATGTTACAGCTTTTTCACCAGCGGCATCAAACATGTGCGAGTACAGGGCAGATCCTTCTCCTCCGATTGAGCATGAGGAGTATAAACCAGAGGAGTTCACAACTTTGTGTGCTGTGTCGTGTTGCAGATGGTTTGTATACCACGTATGCTACCACAAAGGAATTCAAAAACCCTCAAGACCAGAGTCTACAGACTGATGAAGCCTTTCACCTCACACAATCACTCACCCTACACTCAGTTTGGGAAGTTTATAAACACAGCTACAAATTAATTAGTGTCCAATTCATTTGTCCTGTTCAATCTCAATGGATGCAGAATGTATTCCTCTGTAAATGGAGGTTCAACTAAAGTGCGTAAAAAAGTAGTTTACAATTCTGAATTCTACATCCTAATTTAAATAGGCCAGAGTATACTCCCGATAGATGTAATTTTAGAACTGAAAAATAGTTTATGAAAAAAGAAAACCTACTACTATAGGGGAATTTACAAATGGACTATGATTATGGTTAGGTGTGGCAAAAGCATACTTTTGGTGTTGTCGAGCCATCTGTATGGCGCACCCACAATACTGTTCGTTTGTGGGTATTTACGTTTTACGCCGCCCATCTCAAATGTAGAAACTTGTGTAATGTTACTCCCAACAATAGTTGTACTGCAGTTTCTCCAAATATTCTTACAGTGGAAAACAAATATTTTACAACAATAACAGTTCAAACTAATTTGTATGAATCTTGTGGATCTTCCAGCTATTGTGTAAATCTCCAATATTAAATATTCTAAAGTAGGCACAACCCTGGAAATTTACTGCGGGTGAATAAATCCAGGACTACTCTTGGAGAAGTTGGCGAGTCTCCAAAACGTTATAAATGTACTCAAAAGTAAACACTGGAGGTAAACTACAGGGCTAGATTTCTGATTTATTAAAGTTCGACTTTGCAATTCAGTCTCTGAAGCCTGTAGGTGTTTATTAATATTTCAGTAAAACCCTTGTTCTTAAATTTTGCTATTTTATTTTGTAGGTGTCAGGAGGGAAAGACACGCAGGATTGTAATTTTTGCACCACCCTTCCTCTTGTATAATAAATAATACAAGGATGTTTTGTCGAGTGAAAATAAAGCAAAAAAGGCAGAAGAAAATAGAAAGGTCCCAAATCATGATCTTTCCTGCGTATAATTTCAATTCGCTAGTTACAAATGGTTACTACTTGAACTAGAGGCAGAAACATTTTTTAGGCAATTGAAATAGATATATGACAAAAGTATTGTGAACAAAAACATTGCGATAGATAAATATCATTAAAAAATCAGGAGAGAAACAAACCAACCAATTAAAAAACAACTACAGATCAACAACTTTTAAAAATAATTATTTAAATAAATTACATAGTTAATTATCAAGTTCAATTGCATACAAATGAATTATGAATTGAATATAATAAAAAAAAAAAAAAACTGCTTACCCTGTTTTCCTACAAACCCAACAACCCATTACTGAATTAACAATTTCTAATTAAATCGAAACAATACATTTCATATAAACGCAAGCAATACTAGAAAAAAATAAACACAAATATTATTATATTAATACCTAACATTTAGTACTAAAATAACGAATATGTGTTAAACTAATTAAAATGATATTTTATACAACTGTTTTACATGAAATTATATTATATGGAACTATATTAACAAATATAATAAATACCTAAAAACGACATTCTTACCTTCTATATTAAGCCCCACAATATTGTATATTTTTTTGGACATTGCAATATTCTGGCCACTATATTTGTGACCCTTGATGTTTTAGATTTGATATTTTGGTAAAACACCATTGAAAGATGTGGATCTAGCAGAGAAAACTAGGGAAGCGCTTTTGACTAAAAAGCCAAATAAACCCATTCAACATGAACAAAAACCACAGAATGCAACTGGAGTGCAGTGGAATTTCCAAACATGTTAAAAAACACATATTCGCCAACTCTAACCAGAAAAAAATATAACTGGTTGATTGCAATTTACAAGAGGGCAGTACAAATCTTCATGCTAGGCGAAATTCCCCTTGAAGGCGATTTAGCCGGTTAATGTATAAACATTGGCCTGGTTTATGAAATAATCGCCAGTCCCACAGCCCCTGTAAAGGAGAACTGGAAAGTGTAATGAACAGATGGTGGGAATGAATCACACACACAGCATTCCCCAAACACTTGCATCAATCACACAGTGTATTATATACCAAGGAATGATCATGGGTAACCCTGCTTCAAAACAAAGTAACAGAGCGATGTATTCATGCCCTGCTGAGGAGGGCGTTGACTTGTATGACACATTTATCCAAAATACAGAGGTTTCATGGACTCCTACATTAGTCAGTTTTATTTTCTAAACTACTCTTGTGTCTTCTTCCCCCCTGGGAGAGGTATGTGCACATCTTAACCTCTCGCCTTTGTTAATTTCACATTCTCCATCCGTGAAGGATTGGATTTCCCACGGGTCCCACATTCTGAAGGCACCTGGCAGACATCACATGGTTTCTTATTTTGTTACAGAATTCAAAACATCTGTGACGTAATCAAGTAATACAGCAACATCACATGTTCAAAAATCGCCGTTTACACTGAATCACGTACAAGGTAAGGAAACTTTTTAAGAGCCGGTACCTTCATATTTTGCACCTGAATTCTTTAAAAAGAGGCACACTAAATCAATCCCAACACAAATCTAAAATTGCTGCATTTAGAATAGCCCACCCATTGGTAGTTGTTTTCAGAGTGTCATATTATGGAAATTTTTTGTAATCTTTCAGATTAGCAGTTTGTGGGCCTGTTTTATAGTCTAGTGGGCCTGTGTTTACTTTTGATTTCCCTGATATTACCACGATCATTGCTTGCAGTAAACACAAATCCATGCAGTCTCCCATACGTTGCAAATACCCACACAGCGTGTCCTTACAAATTCAAAACTGGCATGATTTGCAAATGTGGACCAACTTTTTAGCTATGCGGTGCGCTCCCCGAGGTCTCTTTTATTTAAGTGTCTGGGCCAATTTTTGCCCCAGTCCAATCGTGAATAAAGCTTATAATCAATGAATAAATTAATCAATCTATCAGTCACTCAGAGTGATCAAGGGCAGGATGATCTTGGGAAAATTGGTTATGAGCAAGATGTTGGTTGTTCCATTGGCCAGAGTCTACAAGGCCAATCAGGGTAAACCAGCCATGGTCAAGAAGACCCATCACTTGTTAGCACCTATGAGAGCACATCCTCAGCATCAGTGGTGCTCTGACCCGTATGAACATTATCACTCGGTAATCCACCGGCGTTTGTGATATTTCTGCTGATGACTCGCATAAGGATGGCACATGACAGAGTGAGACATGTTAACATGATTACAGATAGTGATATTGTTAACATTATTCATTCTATGGAGTATAAATACCAACTAACAGATTTCATGGATACAATTTTCATCAGCATTGTCATAATTTTAGATGGCGTGCGCCAGGGAAGGTGCCACCACCATGCCTGACAAGAGCAGACGGAGGGAAGTGTTCATGCTTCTTCCACAGCCCATCCTTCAAGCTCTGCCCCAACGGTTGCTCCATCTTGTGATGGATTATCCCTTGCCTTCATGCCTGGTACCTCTGTTTACCTTCTATCCTGGCGCAGTCACCTGCAGGGTGTAGGGATAAAAGGCGTCTTCCTATAACATCTTCACTGTTTAGATCGATTAAGGCCTTGAAGGGGCCTAGGGCTAGATACCCTGCCTTTCTGCCCAGATCCCTACTCTGTCACCCCCTCCCTCTCTCTTCACTTAACCAAAAAACTTCGTCCCATAGTAATTTCCAAACTGCACCACTACCAACAACAGCACCTACCTCAATGAATTAATAACCCTGGATAACACGAAGACCACACCTTAAATGGGATCTTCTGGTGGTTTTTCAGTGCCTCAGGGGCTGGGCTCATGCCCCTGAGTAGACTCAGTACCTTATGTAGTGGTGGGTTAATGATTCTTCAGAAGCTGAGTTTCTCTCATATTTTCCGGGGTCAACCAGTGGAATTTGATGCTAGCTTGGCAGTGTTTTGAGGTCAGGGCTTTTGGCCTGAGTCCCTCTGGTCTGTAGTGGTGGGCAGCTTAGTGGTGCTTCGGAAATGAGGCTTATGTAGCTTCTTAAAGACCCAATACGCCAGAATACACGAATTCCAGGTGTTTTAGCAGTGCCTCTTAGAATTCTGAGTGGATACATCAGAGAGTAAATGTAATGGGAATGAGTAAATGTAATGGGGATGGATTTTTCTTTTTCACTAAAGAAATGTTGTAGTCCATCACATTTGAAAATGATGCTTTGTTTCTAAAGAACATATGTATCTCTGGACTTCTCTGAAGATAGAGAGAATGAACGTAGAGATATGTCCCTCTCGCCCCTTCTTCTTTTCCATGCACCACAGAACTCCAAGAACTGATCGACCTCCTGATTCTCCCAGGACTGAGGCATCTTGCAAGGTCGGGGTCACCTTCAATGGAGGCTTGATTCCTGCACCATGTGCTTCTGGGTAGACTCCACTTCCGACACCTTGGTGGTTTAACATTGCCTCCAATGGATTACTCCATCATAGACGCTATTGAATGCTCCTGATGCACATGAACGGTGGTTCATATGTATAATTCCGCCCACCCATGGTAAGGCAGGTACCTGCATGTGTGGCTGCATCTATTCATACACCAATGCGCTGTGCGCCCCCATGCAGTCAAACCTCAGCACCGCATTAAGTATATCCCACTAAGACCAACCCATAAACAACACCTTCTCAATCATGCACCCCGAAAGGCAATTAGTAGCCGATGGTAACTCGTTGACCTTGCCAGGGGTACGCAGCGCTATATCAATGATGTAAGTGGACCACCCGGAAAGCACTTTAGGCCCCAAGGGCAGTCTAGAAAGCACCCTATACATACCAATACAGGACAGTTTGGGGGTTATTCCAACTTTGGAGGAAGTGGTAATCCGTCCCAAAAGTGACGGTAAAGTGACGGATATACCACCAGCCGTATTACGAGTCCATTATATCCTATGGAACTCGTAATACGGCTGGTGGTAAATCCGTCACATTTGGGACGGATTACCAAATCCTCCAAAGTTGGAATAACCCCCTTTATGATTCATTGATCTGGTTACCAATGAAGGAGAGTAGATAATGTCAGTTACTTTTCCACAGCGCTGCGAGGCTGCTATGGTTGCAGAATGCACTAATTAAAAAAAAAAGTTATTACTGCAATGATGATGGGCATGGCCTTCAGGTCCAGTGCCCCTGAATTGCATCAATTGCATTAGCGAAATGTGTCCAATAAAATGACAGATTTTGAAGAGGAGCTATGCAAAATCACACAATTTTTTTACAAATTGAGTTGCTCTGTCTCTGTGGCTCTGCTAATTTCCTGTGGTAATAACTTAATTTGTTGTTCCCCCTCGTTTGAATGGCAACACCCTGGCGCCTCCTATTCTGCATATCGAGTCATGTGCCCAGGGCGTAGCTTGGTGAGTAAGACTGGGGGGGGTAGGGGGGAGGGCAGAGCTTCAGATATTTCAACAATCACACAAGCATATAATGTTGAAATTAGGGTGACCAGATTTTGAGGAGCAAAAACCGGGACAGGTCAGACATAAAAGAAGGACTAACGACTTTACACTCACTTTTATATCTGGCCTGTCCCGTTTTTTTGCGTAGCTTTGTGAATGTGTGTCTATACATGTGTGTGTTTATAAATATATATATATATATATATATATATACACACACACACACACATTTACAGGATCACACATATAAAATTAGCTATGGCTTGACCTCCAACCCTGCACCCCCAACCGACCCCCACCCCACCTCTTTCTGCTCCCCACTTCATCTCTCTGCTGGGAGCAGACAGGGGATTGTGTTGCCTGACAGTAACAGATAAATTAATTATTGCATACTTTGTTAATGCTAAAGGAGAGCATAGCTTTAATTTCTGCTTCCCTAGATAATCTGACCTTTGTCCCAAAAACCGGGACATTTATGTATTGATCTGACCTTTGTCCCAAAAACCGGGACATTTGTTTAAAATTAAGAGAAGCATCGGGACACCGGGACAGTCATCCGGGGAAATCCGGGACGTCTGGTCACCCTAGTTAAAATGCATTATACAACAAGCAGGGCGCATGAGGGGGACTTAAGGGGCGGTGTAAAGGCAGAGGAACGCGGATTGGTGGGATACCAAGTGATGGAAAACAGATATTTTGTGAACCAACTTTTTTCAGACTTTCAAGACAGAGAGGGAGAGAGTGTGTGAGCGTTTTTGTCTGTGTGTATGTCAACATTCCTGGTGGAATCCGACAGACGCATCACCATACCCGATTTAAAGCACCTGTACTAAAATATTTACCAGAAAATAGATTTATTAGGGGGTGTAACACCCCAAACACCTCCCCCCTCCCCAAGGTACGCCCCTGCATAGGCCTAGTCTGGACATTCAGATCACACGCTCATGTATAAATCCTAGATGCGCAGGTTCCTGCTTGTTTCCGCTGTTTTTGTAATGGTACGCATTTTGTGCGTGAGTTCGTTGCTCATTTTTACAGGCGAGCGCAAAGCGCTCTGCCCATAAAGTAATCTCTCTTTGGGCTTCAAACCACGCCCAGGTCACGTCAGTCTCTTTCATTGGCTCCTGGGCTTGCTCTTTAATATCTGCTTGCTTTCATTTGTGAAATTCATGCATACGTCATGCCTTTTCCGGTGTTTAGCCCGCCTACACAGCACCGGTAAACTGCTAGAAACATACGAGGCTCGATGTTTTCAGCCTGGTTTCTGGACTACTCTGTTAATTTTCCCCGCAGCGCGATCGCGCTGGGGTTTACATAGCGCGATCGCGCTCCATTTTTTCATTTTCAATTTCAGCGTGATCGTGCTGCATTTTACATAGCGCAATCGCGCTGTGTTTTTTTTCTTTTAATTTGTGTGGCAATAAAAGTTAGGTTAGGAGTTTACAACGCAAATAGCTCCAACTCGAGCAAATGCGAGCCCCGTTGCATTGAAAATGCTTGTTTGGAATAAACCTATTGGGAAGAAACACATCCTTCCTAAATGGAGCTCTGTACTGTTCCTTCCGTGACTGCTTAAGACTCCAGGTCCCAGACACATAATAGCATCCAGATTCACTCGTTTGTGTTTGAAAGGTGAAATGCCCTACCAAAATATTTGCAATTCTTGTCCTTTGACTGTGAACAGCAGCTCAAGGAGGCAGGGCGGAGGTGGTCTGTGCAGTTAACATCACACGCAGAGCACCACAGACCTCACCACGCAGCTGGCAGCGGAGAAGACTCAAGTCTTGGGATTCAGGGGACCCACAGAGGGATCCCCATCCTTACACGAGTGTTCCTATCTATGTGGGTACGACTTCTACGGGACCTGGGCCTTCGTGTTGGGAAGGGTCATAGAGTTCTAATCTCCTGAGCAGGCCATTCAAGGAGTTCCACCTACCCTAACTCCCTGGCGCCCTGCAGGTCATACCTGAGGGTACTGGTCTGGAATAGGCGCGGACCTTGTGTTCAACCAGAACAGGTTTGCCATCAAACCACAGATCTATGTAATACGGTTTGATTTAAACCCACAACAGTCAAGGTGTTGTTCTGGGGCCGTGCGCTGGTGGGGCCTAGCCGCGCGGGCTTTGCTGCGCTTCGCAGTGACTCACACCCACACCGTGTCTCTGTGTGGCGCAGACTGACTCTTACAGTCCAGCCCCGTTTATTTATAGCCGTGGCACGCCACAGACCTGGAAGTGCGCACATGCACCTAGGTCATGACGTAACGCCACATAACTAGACCGGTACTTATTTACTACATCCCTCCCCAACTGGATCATAACTCACAATAAGTCTGACTGAGCCGGATCTCATGACCCGAGACCCGGGCCACCTCTCTCACTCACAGAGAAGTGAAGTGAAGTTCACCTTGCGGAACCACAAAATGTTTCTGGTCACTGTCATGCCCTGAGAGAGTGGTTATCATGGACCCCAGAATCTGGCTGACAGTCCATACGTCAGGTTGAAATAGTGTGCGGAATTTCCAGCCCGGTTTGCGATCTTTCAGAATCACTTTGTCACCAACCTGGAGGTACCAAGCTTTGGCTCCCTGCCTCCGAGTGGCCCCCTCCTTCTTCTGGACTGGGCATGTTCAGGATGAAACGGGGCTGGCTACCACTCAGTACAGGTAGGTAGCACATCCCCCCGCACACTGTTCAGCATCAGCGTCCACGGTCCTGTCCCGTGGCGCAGTGTGGAGTGCTCCGATACTCTCTAAGAAAGCGGTGAGGGCTCACCTGAGTCCTGGGCCTCAAGGACAGCTATCCAGAATGTCTTATTCAGGGTGCGAATGAATTGCTCCACTTCCCCGTTAGCCTGCGTCCATTGGGCCGTGATGCACCAGTGATGAATTCCAAAGTCTGCCAGCAACGCTTCAAAATCCGCGCCTTGAAAGGGAGGTCCGTTGTCCGTTTTTAGCTCCCTTTGGAGGTCGATCATAGCAAAGACTTTCTCAAGCACGAGTGCCACATTTGCAAAGGCAGTTGAGCTGATGACCTCCACTACCGGATATTTGAAGTATCCATCAACCAAGACCATGGTGACACGCCCATCTGGGAAACCGCCAAAGTCAATGCAAACTTTGGACCACGGCTTGTGACACGCTTCCTCTGTCACAATGGGGGCTGGTGCTTCTGGAATGTTAGTAAACTGACACCCGGGACACTGTCTTACTACAGCATCCACTTCCAGTTCGAGATCCTGGAACCACACCTTTCCTCGCATGTGGGCCTTCATTTTTGCCGTCCCCTGGTGGCCACCATGGGCAATTTGCATTACCTGCCTCTGCCGAGTTTTGGGACTCACCAGCTGATGCCCCCGCAGTACCAGTCCTTCTTGGGTGGAGCTGTGTTAGCTGCGAACCCTCCACAGTTTCCGTAGTCTTTCTTGCTTGGCATCTGCCTACCTGTCTACTCCTTTCAGGAAGTCGGTCAACGACCCCTTCTCCAAGGATTCCTTCACCCTCACCAGCATCACGCCTTCCTCAATAGCCTAAGCAATCTCCTCAAGGCTGAGGTGTTTCGGGCAACTGTTGTTGGCAGTCGCGCTGATGTGTACCTCTGTGGCCTCGGATGTCGATATAGAAAATCCACAAGATTCTTTGCTTCAGATCTGTACATAACTTCCGCACCATACGGCTGCAGTTGCACGGCCTACCATTTGATTCTCGGTGGTGGGTGAGGAGCAGTACCTCTGAACAGGGGCACTAGGGGCTGATGGTCCCGGATTACTGTGAATGACCTCCCACACAATTATAAGTGAAAGTGTTGACACATTCACTTGCCCGCCCGGGCCTACCATTCTATCTGGGCATGTCGTTGTTCAGTCTGAGTGAGTGCTCAACTGCCATATGCTAAGGGTGCCCACTTCCCTGGGTCAGTCTCTTAGGTTAACACCACTCCTACGCCCACGGGACTGGCGTCAATGACTAACTCTGTTCTCTTTGCCGGGTCAAAGTAGACCATCGTAGTATCATCAAGTAGTGCCGACTTCAGCCTCCGCAACACCTCCTCCTCAAGGGTGCCCCATTGCCAGGGTGTCTTCGTTTTTGTGAGCGCTCTTAGAGGTTCTGATTGTATCGCTACGTTCAGGATGAACCGGCCACAGTATGTGACCATCCCCAGGAAGCTTCTCACCTCCGTCACGTTCCGGGGAGCTGGCACCTGTTTGTTGTCCAGGGGCTTCCGCAGATCTACCTTGACGCCCTTCTGGTTGAAGATGTAGCCAAAGAATTCCATGGAGGGTTTGAGGATGAGCACTTTTGCCTGTTATGCGTGAGGCCGTGCTCTGATAGTCATTGAACTGTTGCTTCCACATTGTGGTGGTGCTCTTCAGCAGTGGCCGAGTGAATCAAAATGTCGTCACTCACATTCATGACCACGGCAGCCCTGATAACGTATTCCTAATGGCATCTTGAAATATCACAGCCGCCGAGGATATTCCGAAGCTAAGTCGTTTATACCGTCTCAGCCCAAGATGTGTGGAGAATGTTGTTATGTACCGGCTCTCCTCCTCCAGCTCCAATTGGTGATACCCTGCAAAGAGCCAGGTTAAGAGAACCACTTTGACCCGTAGAGGTCGGTGATGATATCGATTGTCGGTGTGATGTGTCTCTCACGCTTCATCGCGGCATTGGGTAGTCTCATATCAACACAGAGTCTTATTTTTCCTGGTTGTTTTGATTTCTTGGTTATCACCAGAGGTGACACCCATAGTGTGGGTCCCATCACCTTCTCGATTACGCCAAGTTCTTTTAGCTTCTTGAGCTCCTGCTCCACAAGAGAGCGAAGATGGTAAGGGATGCAGCAGTGCCTGAGAGAGACCAGTTTGACTGCTCGATCTATATGAAATCGGATCGGTAGTGCCTTCAGTCACCCTAGGCCATTGACCAGATCAGGAAATTGTTTTAGCAGTTCGTCTACTTGGACATCCCGTACACACCATGCAAAAGAGACCAGTCCCAGGACCTCAGCCGAGTGACTTCTGAGCAGGTTGTCTGCCTTGCGGGCTATGACGTGGAACGTGGCTTGAATTTCATGGCACCCCGTCTTGACTGTCACCAACATCTTCCTTTTAGCAGGAGTGGGGTATCACTCCCATGTGTGAAAATCCTGTTTTCGAAGTTCACCAGTGGTGGTCTCGACCGAAAACATCGATATTGCTGTAGGCCCATTACATTGACCGCAGCCCTGGTATCTATGAGAGCTGTCCCTGAGGATCCCTCGATGTTTATTTTACAGGCCAGTGGTGTCGCTTGTGATGTTCTGTGAAGGATATCAAGAACGCCTCTTCTCCCTCCTCCTCTTCTGAGGATTCTGCGGGTCAGTCTTGGCTGGCCTGCGGCCGTGTGTTGCGTGGTCTGGGGTTCTCCAGCACTACTTGTTTGATCACCTTGAGCCTCTCCTATTGACCTCTCATGCTTCTGCCTCTGGCTTCCCCTAGAAACAGACGCGAAGTGATTCGATCACCCACAGTAAGAGCATATCCTTCCCTTTGCGGGACACTGCTTGGAGGGTGATCTTCTTTACCGCAATAGTCACATTGTCCACTCCGCTTCACCACAGGGTGTGTCTGATTGCTCATTCTCTGTGGCCAGTCTTCGCCAGATCGACCAGTTCTAATTTTATAGCCGGTTATTTATCAGCTGCTTGTGCATTGGCGAGGTCCATCTCATCCGCCCTGGCCGCTGATAAGTCATGCGATCACGCAATGATGAGGATGTCTTCCAGGGTGAAATTGGGCTGCCTCAGAATGAGGCCTCTTAGGACCTTGGGGGTCGAAGTGGGCATTCAGGGCACTCACCGCTGAGTCATAGTCATCCATTGCCCCCGTGTCAGGCAGGTGCTTAAACAGTTTGTAGATCTCATCGCTGCCAAAATGGAGCAGTAGCGACCGTTTGACGGCTCCGTCGTGTTGGCTGGTGGCCATAAAGTAGTTCTCCAGCCAAGCAATCCACAACTTCCACGGTGGTGATGCAGTTGCAGGGTCAGGCAGTTCACTGAACGGCAGCAGTGCACTTGCCATGCTGTGCTGGGGCTGAGGTTGGGCTAGGCCAGAACCACCTGCTTGTGCCTGGTTATCTGCCACTGGGCCAGTGTGATCAACAGCTTATGTGATTTAGTTCTTCATTTTATTTCGTTTTTTTTTTCTCTTTTTTTCTTGCCACTGTTTCAGGGTAGTCTGATTGTGGTGTGCAGTCGCTTCCCCACTGTGCTCGCCATCTATATGTGGGTCACATGGTGGAGGGGGGACCCATCAGTTTTTTGCGTTGGGGGTTTATTTATTATTTTCTTTATTTTTTCTTTATTCCTCCCGGTGAGCAGCGCTGCCGCGGATGCGTTGGGCTGGCTCCCCGGGGCGTGAAGCAGTCGACTTCCTGTCCTCGTCGTCAGTGTTCTGGGGCAGACCTGGCAGGACCTAGCCATGCGGGCGTTGCTGCGCTGCGACTCACACTCACACCATGTCTCTGTGTGGCATGGACTGACTTACAGTCCTGCCCCTTTTATTTATAGCCGTGGCAAGCCACGGACCTGGTAGCACTTACGCGCACCTATGTCATGACGTACCACCACACAAGTAGACTGGTGCTTATTTACTACAGGTGTTGCTATTTCAGTGAGACGGGTCTAGTATGATGTGCTGCAGTTATCTACCACTGACGATTCTGGGTCAAATCACAGCTCAGGGGCCAATCAAACCGAACTTGAATGTCTAAATATAGCCTACATTTGATACCTTGGCTCTGAGAGCTGCCATTTGCCGCACACATCATCACTTAGTTCCACTCTTCTGCCAAAAGTACTATCTGTTCACATGAGCACTTCAAACCCAGAGCAGGAATGAAATACAAAGCATTCTTAATGTCCTTGTACTTTTCAATGTCAGCAGACTGCTCACCAAGCTCCTATCGAAGCAGCACCCAGTTGTAGGAATAATTAGAAAGAGTTTACCTTATACCGTCTGTTTGTAGCTTGCAAGAGCAGGATCCCTAAATGCAAAAGGCTTCTAAGGCTGTATTTGAAGGGCCCCAAATCAGAAATGACGTAGCAGTGCATCTTTTTTGTGTCACGTGAGCCACGCCTCGAAGGAGATTTGCGTCATTCAGTGAGAGGCAATTAGGGGGCAAAATACTCTTTTCATCCTCAGGACTGCAGAAGCATAGAATGGAATACACATATGTCACATGAGTAGAAAGCCCTACTGCTTCTGGACATCTCATGGATGACTGACTGGGAGAGCGGAGAGCTCTCGCCTTGCCAGAACCTCCTTCCAGGGCAGGAGCTAGAGAGTAAGTCGAGTGTGGATGCATTTGAACACTGTCATCTACTCATTTCTGTGTGGACCCATTGGGAGAAAGGGGGGGAGGGAGGCTCAGATTCGGGGGAAAAGGGTCAAGGGAGAGGGGCGAGGGAGGAGAGATGAGCGAGAGAGAAGAAAAAGAGGGAGGAGAGCAGTTGAGTGATGTAAAAAGAAGGAGGAATGGGGTGACCAGGAAGGGGGGGAGATGAGAGAGAGGTAGAGGAAGTGATGATAGGTAGAGGAGGTGGCTCAAGGAGATGGGAGTTCCAGAGACAGGCCCGCGATGGTGGCCGCGGCCCAAGGAACGACCCGCAGGGTCAGGGCCCAAGCACAGGGAGCTGCAAAGGCCCAGCAGACCCACCCACCGTTCGGCCAGCGCCTATCACTCAGCACCCACCATTAGGCAAAAAGGGTGCCTAGATGCGGAGAATGGTCTCTGCTTTATCCTTTAGGTTATAACTCGCTCATACAAGGCTGCCTAGTACATGGCCGAGAGCCACTCTTTGTCTGTGTGGGGAAGTCGGGAGCGTCAACGCCGGATAATATAGTTCTTCACCACTGCAAACGCTGTATGGAGCAGTCAGTCATGTCAATAGAGGGTTGGAGAGTCTGTGAGTCTGTGGAGCAGGATCAAAGGTTGAGCTTGTGGGACAGGGATCATCAAGACCTCACTCAGCATAGCGCCAACCTCTCTCCAAAGGGGCTGGAGAGTGGGGCAGTCACAAAGATGTGGACAAGGTCACAATGTGCATTATCGCTGTGCCAACAGTTGGAGTGGGGCAGCAGCCTCACCGCCGGTAGCTTCGCAGGGGTGCAGTGCCAGTCATGGAGGAATTTGAAAAGGCAGAACTTCAACTGGGCATCCCTGGCTCCATGGCCTCCAGCAGTTCCAGCCAGTCCTCCAGCTCTTACTCCTCTTGAAGGTGATCCTGCCACTTGGTGCGCAGGCTGTCCAGCAGGGGAAGGGATACAGGTGACAGGTCAGGAGGCTGTAGAAGCCGGACAACACCCCCACCCCCGTAGCATCCCCATGCCTTAAGGTGCGAAACCACTCGTGAGGGTGGCGAGGTCCAGGGCTTGGGGTCCAGGGCCGGGGGCCCAGGCAAGGGATACCATTTTTTTTTAAACAATTCGAAACATTTTCAAAATAATTTTTTGGTGCTACTATCCATCTGGATACTAATTTCAATTTTGTATGGAATACCTTAGCTGGCTCTGTATATACTATATCAAAATGAGATATAGGGCCTGATTCTAACTTTGGAGGACGGTGTTAAACCGTCCCAAAAGTGGCGGATATACCACCTACCATATTACGAGTTCCATAGGATATAATGGACTCTTAATACGGTAGGTGGTATATCCGCCACTTTTGGGACGGTTTAACACCGTCCTCCAAAGTTGGAATCAGGCCCATAGTGTGCACAGAGTTCAGGGGTTCCCCAGAGGCTAAAGTAGATAATACTAATGCTCTCTTTTGTGGTATTGTGGTCAAGCAGTTAGGCTTATCAGAGGGTAGTGCAAAGCATTTGTTGTACACACACAGACAATAGAAGAAGCACACACTCAATGACTAACTCCAGACCAATGGTTTTTATATAGCAAAAATATATTTTGTTACTTTATTTTTAGAACCACAAGATTCAAGTTGCAAGTATGTACATTTGCAAGTAAGTATCAAAAATATGTATCAATACCACTTTGTTTCAATTTGGCAATTTAAATAGTTTTCCAGTAAATAGCAATTATCTGTTTTAAAAGTTGACAGTGCAATTTTCAGAAACAGTTCTAGAGGGGAAGAAAAGTTAGTAAAGTTTTGAGGTAAGTACAAGACTTACAGTTCCAGTCTCTTGGGGTTAGAATGCCCACAGGTTGGGGTTCAAGTTAACCCCAAACACCCACCACCAGCAACACGGGGCCAGCCGGGTGCAGAGGTCAAAGCGGAGGTTGATTTAACATGGGCTCCTATGGAGACTGGGGGCACTCGGAATTAGGCGTGCTTGCAGGTAAGTACCCAGGTCTTTGGAGGGAAGACCTGGGGGGTTAAGAGGAGCACCAGGGGGCCACAGGTCAGCACCAAATACACGCCCTCCGCAGTGCAGGGGCGGACGGGTGCAAACACAGCATCAGCCTCCCAATGCTTTCTTATAGGGGGACCCCGGGGTTACAAAGAGGCTGCAGGCTGGGTCCAGCGGTTTGGTTCCAAGAAACCACAGGCTGGACAAGGAGGAGGGCTGCCTGATGGATGTTGCTGCACTGAAGGTCAGATTCCCCAAGATCATGGGGCGCGGGTGCAGGGGTACCTTTTGGCATCTGGAATCTTCGTCCAGTTCTGTCAGGGTCTGGGGGTCATCCGGATTTAGGCTGCAGGCGTCGTTGTGTTGGACAGGAGGGGTCAACCCAGGGTGGGCACTTGCTCAGGATTGCCAGGGGACCAGCTCGAGTTGGTTGGGCCACCTGGACATGGGCTGTGAGCGCCAGGTGCAGGGTGGGCAGGACTTGCGGATCCGAGGTAGTTCTGAAGTACTTTGTTGGTGTTTCCTTCTGGACAGGGCCGCTGTCCACAGGATTTCTTATTCCTCTGGGGTGCAGGCAGTCCTCTTGAGGCTTGTCAGAGGTTGCTGGTCCTGCAGGATGCGTCGCATTCTTTTAGCAGAGCTAAAACCGGCCTGTCTCCAAGTCAGCTTGCGTCTTCAGTCTTCTCTGCTTGGGGTCAACTTAGCAGTCCTTCTTCTTTCTTCTTTCTTCTTTCTTCTTTCTTCTTTCTTCTTTCTTCTTGTGAGGTCGCTAGGAATCTGGTGAGCTGGGTTCAGGGAGGCCCTTAAATCCTGGATTTATGGGTGTTACAGGGGTCAGAAGGCAGTAGACAATGGCTACTGTCCCTAAGGATGACTACATCCTTCCGGTGTCCACTCCCTTTGGGGAGGGAGACACAGACCTAACCCTACTGGTTCCTGTCCTCCAAATCAAGATGGAGGATTTTGCAAGGAGGGAGTCACTTCAGCTCTGGACACCTTAGGGGTTGGTCACAGCTGAAGTGGTCAATCCTCCTTGTTTTTCCTAAGTTTCCCACCAAACTTGAAGCCAAAAGTGGGGATTTGTCCGGGGGGACTGGCATCTCCACTAGCTGGAGTGCCCTGTGGCATTGTAACATGAGGCCTGAGCATTTGAGGCTCACCGCCAAGTGTTACAGTTCTGGCAGGGGAGAGGGGTGAAGCACCTCCACCCAGTGCTGGCTTTGTTTCTGGCCTCAGAGAGCACAACGGCTCTCACCATTTGGGGGTCAGAAACTTGACTCTTAATGGCAGACTGGCACAGACCAGTCAGTCCTGCACCAAAGGATAGGGTAAAATACAGGGGGCATCTCTAAGATGCCCTCTGGGTGCATTTTTCAATAAATCCAACACTGGCATCAGTGTGGGTTTATTGTGCTGAGACGTTTGATAGCGAAATTACCAGACTTCAGTGAAACCATTATGGAGGTGTGGAGTTCGTAATGACGAACTCCCAGCCCATATACTCAGTATGGCCACACTGCACTTACAAATGTCTAAGAATGTACTTAGACACTGTAGGGACATATTGCTCATGCAACTATGCCTTCACCTGCTTTAGGGCTGTAAGGCCTGTTAGAGGGGTGACTTACCTATGCCATGAGAAGTGGTTTGTTTGTGGGCATGGCACCCTGATTGGGATGCCATGTCGACTTTATCTTTTTCTCCCCACCAGCACACAGAAGCTGCATTGGCAGCATGCATGTGTTTGATGAGAGGTCCCTTAGGGTGACACAATATATGCTGCAGCCCTTTGGGACCCTCCCTGGTCACAACTCTTGATACCACTTGTACCTTTTACAAGGGACTTAGCTGTGGGCCATGGGTGTGCCAATTGTGGAACAATGGTACACTTTTAGGGAAAGAACACAGGTTCTGGGGCTGGTTAGCAGAATCCCCGCAAATACTTAGTTAAGTGAGCATCAGATATCAGGCAAAAAGTGAGGGGTACTGGAAGCAAGGGGCCAGTTTCCTACAAAAGGCCAGTGCATATATTATAGATTATTTTGCGCTGAAGAAGAAGAAAGCCCTTAAGGAATCTTCCTGTACATTAGCTTCCACTGAAAAACTTGAACATGAATATTGCACCTCAAACAAAGCAACAACACTAAAATGCATCATTTACTCTAAATTGGATTTAATCAAAACCTCAATTGGAAGTGCCTCTGATATGTTATTACAATTAACACAAAATATTTTGGAGGACGCCATAGAGCAGGTAAAATCCTAGCCGACTACTTGAAAGTGTAGAAACAAAAGTAAAAAATTGATGCCAGTGAGGGGAATATGCATTTCAAAATTACAAAATCTTGAATTGCTTTATGGTTTAATAGCAGGCATTATACACACTGTAACATTCTCCATTAGGAGAGGCTTCAAACTCTTTCTTTGAGTTTCTCCCTAACACCACCACTAGTTTGTGGGTCTTTCCTTCCTAGACAATGATATGACCATACCTGAGATAAAAGCAGCACTTGCCAAATTACCCAAAGACAAAGGGGCTCATTATGAACTTGGCGGTCTGGGCCGCCATGCCGGCGGTGGCTGTAAATACCGCCATCCAGCATGGTGGCCCAGACCACCATATTATGAACCGCCCAAAACCCCACGGCGGAAGAAACCGCCAGCGGTAATTCTGGTGGGGCGGTGTATTCCTATCTGAAAGGGCAGGGCTGCAGGCAGTGCTGCCCTCTGGATAATGATACCCACCAGCGAAAGGCGGGCGGAATGGGTATCTTGGGGTGATTTGGGCCCCCCCGGTTGCCCCTGTACTGACCATGCACTTGGCATGGGCAGTGCAAGGGCCCCCGTGTAGTGCCCCATCACACAGGTCACTGCCTGAATTACGGGCAGTGATCTGCGCGACAGGTGCAGCTGCACCTGCCGCACACCAACATTGGCGGCGGCTCCATTTGGAGCCGCTGTCAATGTTACGGCCCTTTCCCCCGCTGGGTTTTGACTGCCGAGATCATAAGGAGGCCCCAAGCTCCTGGCCCAGATAGCTTTTCAGTCGAGCTTTGCACCCAGTTTTCACATATTTGGATCCCACATTTATGATCTTTATTTCATTATTTTCTTTCTAAAAATGAGGCCCTTGGTTCCTTTTTGGAAGCTATGCTTTGCTTAATTCCCAAGAAAGATGGAGACTTTTCTATTTGTAACAACGATAGGCCAATATTTCTCGTGAATTCAAATTGCAAGGTTTTTGCAAAACTTTTGAATATGCGTATGAATTACTTTATCCCGAATTTGACTGAGATAGAACAACCAGGGTTTGTGAAGGATAGATACATGATAGAAAATTCTGGGACAGTAGTTCCCACCCGTTTGACTTTTGTGGATCCCCACTTTATCATTACTGGAACATGGGGACCCCCACTGAATCATTATTGGAGTCCACGGACCCCCTCACTCAGTCATTGATGGAAGCTGGGGAGATAACCTGTCGCGGGCCCTCTGAGGAGGCTTCATGGACCCCCAGGGGTCCCCAGACCACAGGTTGGGAACCACTGTTCTAGGGCATTTCTAGATATTGTACATCTTGCATCGAAAAGCAATGCCCCTACTGAGGCTATAAGATTAGATGTGGAAAAGGAAGGCCTTTGTCAGTGTGAATTGTAATGTTATGGTGCAAGCTTTACAATGGCATGGTTTAGGCCCTGGGATTTTAAAAGTCATTAACTTGTTATAAGTTTCACCTAACACTGCTATTTATTTTAACGATCTTCGATCTCCTTATTTCAATTTACATGGGGGCACAAGACAGGGACATCCATTGTCACTGTTATTGCTTATTTTATTCTTGGAGTCCTTTTTAGAAACCCTTCAATCACCTTCCTTTCAGGGTCTTAAACAAAAAGAAACAAGTTAAATTCACTTTATATGAAGACGATGTTTTAATTTAAGTTTCAGACCCGCAGACCTCTATTCCTGATTTTTTAATCTGTTAAATATATACTCAAATAGTCGAATACTCTGGCTATAAATTAAACATTGATAAGTCAGAAGTCATGCCCTTAAACAGGTACTGCTTAAAAGAAATGTTAAAAAATTCAGGATTCACATGGAACTCGAAAAGTATCAAATGCTTGGGAATTAAATATACTACTTCTATCAAAGAAACAATTATGTTGTCTGAGGCTAATCATGAAATTCTCACTATGTCAGGGAAGGTTCACCTCTGTATTGGTCCTGGTGGGGCAGATTAGATACCATCAAAATGATGATGCACCCAGTTGTTAATTTCTTTTTACCAATGCCCCCTGTAAAGCTCTCTCGGACATTTTTTAAAAGCCTTATCAGTCTCATGAGTACATTTGTATGGAACAAGAAAAAGCACATATTTTACTACATGAATTATGTAATCCTGAAGATGTGATTGGGGTAACTTTTTCTGATTTTCAGAAGTATCGTTCCAAACGTAGTTGGCCTCTATTGTCCAGTGCTGATGGAGTTTCTTTATCTGTTTGGTACAAGTTGGAGGACTCTTGATTTCCTCTTAAAATTGCAAGAGTGTGGTTCACATTTCACAGCCACACAGGTGTTGTACCTGGCTTTTTGACAGGGACATCCCCAAACTTTTTGCCTCCTTCCTCCTATTTTTTTATGACCTGTTGTTGTTGGCTTTTGACCTCTGGGCACTTTACCACTGCTAACCAGTGCTAAAGTGCATATGCTCTCTGCGTAAATTGTACTATTGATTGGTTTATCCATGATTGGCTATTTAATTTACTTATAAGTCCCTAGTAGAGTGCACTATATGTGCCTAGGGCCTGTAGATTAAATGCTACTAGTGGGCCTGCAGCACTGGTTGTGCCACCCACTTCAGTAGCCACTTAACCTTGTCTCAGGCCTGCCATTGCAAGGCCTGTGTGTGCAGTTTCACTGCCACTCCGACTTGGCATTTAAAAGTACTTGCCAAGCCTAGAACTCCCCTTTTTCTACATATAAGTCACCTCTAATGTGTGCCCTAGGTAACCCCTAGAGCAGGGTGCTGTGTGGGTAAAAGGCAGGACATGTACCTGTGTAGTTATATGTCCTGGTAGTGTAAAACCCCTAAATTCGTTTTTACACTACAGTGAGGCCTGCTCCCTTCATAGGCTAACATTGGGGCTGCCCTCATACACTGTTGAAGTGGCAGCTGCTGATCTGAACGGAGCAGGAAGGTCATATTTAGTATGGCCAGATTGGTAATATAAAATCCTGCTGACTGGTGAAGTCGGATTTAATATTACTATTCTAGAAATGCCACTTTTAGAAAGTGAGCATTTCTTTGCACTTAAATCTTTCCTTGCCCTTCAATCCACGTCTGGCTAGGTTTAGTTGACAGCTCCTTGTGCATTTACTCAGACACACCCCAAACACAGGGTACTCAGCCTCACTTGCATACATCTGCATTTTGAATGGGTCTTCCTGGGCTGGGAGGGTGGAGGGCCTGCCCTCACACAAAGGACTGCCACACCCCCTACTGGGACTCTGGCAGACAGGATTGAACTGAAAGGGGGCTTGGTGCATTTCTTAGACACTCTTTGAAGTCACCCCCACTTCAAAGGCACAACTTAGTATAAAACAGGGCCTCTGCCCTACCTCATCAGACACTTGCTGGAGAAGAAACCTGAACCAGAAACTACATCCTGCCAAGACGAACTGCCTGGCTGCTCAAAGGACTCACCTGTCTGCTTTTCTACAAAGGACTGCTGCCTTGCTGTTGGCCTGCTGCCTTGCTGAACACTTGTCTGGCTGTAAAAGTGCTCTCCAAGGGCTTGGATAGAGCTTGCCTCCTGTTCCCTGAAGTCTCAGGACCAAAAAGACTTCACTTTTTCATTTGGACGCTTCGTGCGCCGAAATTTTCGACGCACAGCTTGTTCCGCGGCGAGAAAAACGCCACACACCGACGCTGATCGACGCAACGCCTTCGGGACGACCGGAACTTCGACGCACGGCCTCGCAAGGACAACGCCGCCCGACCTCCAGAGGAGAAATCGACGCGACGCCTGCCGTAAGTGCGAAACTTCGACACGCAGCCCCGCAGAACGACGCACAGCCGGAAAACAAGCAGGAGAATCCACACACAGACCCGGGACATCTGGTAATCCCCATGATCCACAGAAAGAGACTGTCCGCGTGCCGGAAAACGACGCACGACTTCCCCGCGTGAAAAATAACAACGCAAGTCCGTGTGTGCTGGGGAGAAATCGACGCACACACCATTTTTCCACGTATCACTTCTCCTGTGGCCCTCTGAGGAGATTTTCCACCAGAAACCAGGTACTTTGTGCTTGAAAGAGACTTTGGTGGTCATTACAACCCTGGCGGACGTTGTTAAAGCTGCGGAAATAACGCAAACAGGCCGGCGGACAAAAAAAGGGAATTACGACCCTGGCGGAAACCGCCAACTAAGACAGCCACTTTAACACATCGCCTGCCACGGCGGTACAGACAAACAGCGCGGCGGTCACCGCCAACAGGCAGGCGGAGGACAATATACCGCCCACACTATCACAACACACCAATCTGCCACCTTTTCCGGGGCGGATTCACCGTGGATAAAAACACGGCGGAAACAGCTTGTGCTATGGGAAAACGCTCACCTCAACACATCCCACGAGGAACGAGGACACCATGGAGCCGGAACTACAAATACTCCCTGCTCTTGCATTCCTGCTCATCTACGACCAACAGCGACGTAGGCGCAGAACATACCGGTGAGTACAGCACCTACGACACAGGGGAGGGGAGAGGCAAAAGTTACGGGGAGACCCACCAAACACCCCCACCCTCGCATATTACAACATACACACCAATGCATTCACAAAAATCACAAGAACAACCCACAATCCCCCCGGAAGAATGCAAAGACAATGCGAATAGCGGTCAAACTTTGTATTGTGCCAATATACTACTCATTAAAAAATATACGGATATATATATCACGAAATCTGTCAAAAATAAATGTACAATACAAGAAGTAGTGCAGAGATGTACACAACAATGTCCGTGCACCAACAGTCCAAAAATGCATGGGCGACGCCCACAATAGATACCTGACCAAAATCCGAGAGAACACTGCCGGGGCATCAGATAGAAACAATACAGGCACCTCAGGGGGAAGGGAAGGGGGGGGCACCTCAGCCAGATGAATGCAAAGCCAGATCCACGACGGGGCTCCATGCCCATTGATGTATCCTGGGGAGTGCAAAGCCACAGTCTCTCAAGTCACTTCAGTGGGTGGGTTGCCCACTGTGCCATCCTGGGGAGTGCAAAGCCACAGTCTCTCAAGTCTCTAGAGTGGGTGGGTTGCCCACTGTTACATCCTGGGGAGTGCAAAGCCACAGTCTCTCAAGTCTCACAAGTGGGTGGCTTGCCCACTGTGCCATCCTGGGGAGTGCAAAGACACATCTTCGCAAGTAGATGCAGTTCTCTACTGGTACTGGGTGGGACTGGTGCCTAGACTGGATGAGTCTCCCAGTGAAAGTACATGTCCTGTCACAGTCCCAGCTGCACATGGGAGAACGATGCCTGATGTGCCGGACTATTCATACCCACACGGTCTTTGCCCTGTTCAGCGGTGCTTTGCCATGGCAGTCTTGGCCCTGTTCAGCGGTCTTCAACATGGCGGTCTTGGCCTTGTTCAGCGGTCTTCACCATGGCTGGCTATGGACTGTTCAGCTGTGCTTTGCCATGGCAGTCTTGGCCCTGTTCAGTGGTCTTCACCATGGCGGTCTTTGCCCTGTTCAGCGGTCTTCACCATGGCGGTCTTGGCCTTGTTCAGCGGTCTTCACCATGGCTGGCTATGGACTGTTCAGCGGTGCTTTGCCATGGCAGTCTTGGCCCTGTTCAGCGGTCTTCACCATGGCGGTCTTTGCCCTGTTCAGCGGTCTTCACCATGGCGGTCTTTGCCCTGTTCAGCGGTCTTCACCATGGCGGTCTTGGCCTTGTTCAGCGGTGCTTTGCCATGGCTGGCTATGGACTGTTCAGCGGTGCTTTGCCATGGCAGTCTTGGCCCTGTTCAGCGGTCTTCACCATGGCAGTCTTTGCCCTGTTCAGCGGTGCTTTGCCATGGCGGTTCTGGTACGGATATTGGTGTGTGGCTTTACGATCTCCACAATGGACATTGGTGTGTAGCATGACGATCTCCACACTGGACATTGGTGTGTGGCATAACGAACTGCACACTGGGCATTGGTGTGTGGCATGACGATCTCCACACTGGACATTGGTGTGTGGCCTGACGATCTGCACACTGGACATTGGTGTGTGGCATGACGAACTGCACACTGGACATTGGTGTGTGGCATGACGATCTCCACACTACACATTGGTGTGTGGCATGACGATCTCCACACTGGACATTGGTGTGTGGCATGATGAACTCCAAACTGGACGTTGGTGTGTGGCTTGACGTTCCATCATTGCCCAGCGGGGCTGTGGGATTCTGGACCTTCATGGGCTGTGACTCCGGCGGTGGTCTCCTGACCAGTTACGATACTTGAGCCCTCCTGGGCTGTGACTCCGGCGGTGGTCTCCTGACCAGTTACGATACTTGAGCCCTCCTGGGCTGTGACTCCGGCGGTGGCGGTGGTCTCCTGACCAGTTACGATACTTGAGCCCTCCTGGGCTGTGACTCTGGCGGTGGTCTCCCGACCACTTATGATACTTGAGCCCTCCTGGGCTGTGACTCTGGCGGTGGTCTCCTGACCAGTTACGATACTTGAGCCCCCCTGGGCTGTGACTCTGGCGGTGGTCTCCTGACCAGTTACGATACTTGAGCCCTCCTGGCCTGTGACTCTGGCAGTGGTCTCCTGACCAGTTACGATACTTGAGCCCTCCTGGGCTATGACTCTGGCGGTGGCGGTGGTCTCTGGACCAGTGACGATACTTGGGCCCTCCTGGGCTATGACTCTGGCGGTGGTCTCCTGACCAGTTAGGATACTTGAGCCCTCCTGGGCTGTGACTCTGGCGGTGGTCTCCTGACCAGTAACGACGGTGCTGGCGGTTGTGTCTGGACCGCCAGAAATGATGGCGCACTTCTCCGCTGTGACACTCACTACAGGTTGGGAGACTTCCTCGGGACCTTCCCCACCTTCTTTTGAGTTACAGATGACTCACCAATCGCCTTGGATCCTATTTCACTGTTTGTCCCACCAGGAGTCTTGACACGTCCCGTCGTCCACTCTCCAATTTCGGAGCCTTTACAGGCGGTGGGCTGACAGTGCCTTGGCTCCGGGTCCTACTGCCTGCCCTGGTGTACGGGGCACTCCAAAAACCTGGTACACGCACCACTGGTACTGGAGGCTTTTTGGCTGAGGCGCTACGACAGGACTGATGAATTGGAGGGGGGGGCAAAAAGGTCAATTTGACATAGGGACAGTTTCTGACATACACTGGGATGGGTAGCTGGAGGGGCTCTGGGAGTGGAGGAAGAGGAGGTGATTGTAGGAGGTGTCACTTTAGGTGTTTTGGGTGCAGGTGCAGGTACTGGAGGCTGTCGTGAGGTGGATGGATGTTGGGTGAGTGATTGCCGGCGTTTGTGTACTTTGGGAGGGGGCGTCACAGGCCACTGGGAGAGGACACAGGGGACATGTATATGGCAGTGGAGGTGGTGAGTGCAGGTGAGCGGCTTGTGGTGCTGGGTGTCCTGGTGCGAGTCCTAGTGCCTGTAGATGTGGTGCATGCAGGTGTGTGTGTAGACGACACTGGGAGGGAGGAGGGAGAAGAGGAGGAGGGGGACACAGTGGAGACAGTGGATGTTGCTGTGTCTGTATGGGTCTGATGTTTGTGTGAGTGCCTGTGGTGTGTGTGGTGCCTATGTTTGCTTGAGCTACTTGTGTGTGTTGACTTGTGTGCATGCTGGTCTGTAGGTGTGCTTGGGATGGGCTGGGGTACAGGGGATTGGGTCTGGGTGGAGGAAGTTGGAGGGGGGAGGCTGGACACAGGGACAATGGCTGCCATCAGTGCTGAGGCCAGAGATTGCAGGGTTCGCTGAAGGACAGCCTGACCAGAATGAATGCCTTCTAGGAATGCATTACCGTGTTTCAACTCTCGTTCTACACCCTGGATGGCATTCACAATGGTAGACTGCCCAACAGTGAGTGACCTGAGGAGGTCAATGGCCTCCTCACTGAGGGCAGCTGGAGTGACTGGGGCAGGGCCTGAGGTGCCTGGGGCGAAGGTGATGCCCACCCTCCTGGGTGAGCGGGCACAGGGCGAACGCTGAGGGGCTGATGGGAGGGCGGTGCTGGTAGGGGAGGTGACGGCTGTACCTGTAGAAGTGGGGCGCACAGATGGTGCCGCCACCACAGGGGAGCTCCCATCGGCGGACGAGTCCGTGTCGCTGTTTGGTGATCCTGTGGCCGACGTGAAGCTCCCCTCGCCCTCCGTCCCACTGGTGAATTCAGAGTCTGTGGTGTGGCCCTCCATGGCCATGTGGGATGCAGCTCCCTCGTGCTCCGGTGCCACTGTACCTCCGCCTGTTGATGCTGATGTACAGAAGGACAGGAAGAGCAGAAAAAGGGTGGAGACAGAAGAAAGAGAGTTTTAGTGCATGGCATACCGCTACCGTTGGCGGACAAGACAAACGCAGCAGCCCCCTGCATTACGCCGTGCTCCTGCCCTCTGCACATGCAATTTCTGGGATATGGCCTACATGGCAGTGGTAGAAATCTGCCCACATGGATGGCAAAGGGGTAACTACACATCAATTTGACTTTATTTTGAGTTGGGGTAGAGTGCCACATGGCCTACATAACGGAGGGGCCTTGCCTACCTAACTCGTTCTGGCCTAGGGACACCCACAGCCCACCACCCCCACCCAGACAGCTCCACTGCACGCAAAGTCCATAGGATGAGGTTGTACTCACCCCCTTGTGTCTGCTGTGATGTCCTTAAGCGCCCATCCAACTCCGGGTAGGCCACCGCCAGGATCCGGGACATCAGGGGGGTCAAAGTACGACTGGCACCCCTCCCACGTTGGGAGGCCATCCCCAGCTGAGCCTCTGCCGTCTTCCTGCTCCAGCGTCGGATGTCCTCCCATCTCTTCCTGCAGTGGGTGCCCCGTCTCTGGTGGACCCCCAGGGTCCGGACGTCCTTGGCGATGGCACGCCAAATAGCGATTTTCTGGTGGGCGCTGACCTATGTGACATGTACAGGGAGAGAAGAATAATCATCACCTTCTGCATGCTCGATGTGAGTGGCCCCCCCATCCCCACCCTTGCCATGTGGCACATGCTCTCATCCGTCCTTTGATCCATGCCTCAATCGCTCCCCTCCCCACCATCTTTCATCCACCCCACTCAACACAGGCATTGGCCACAAAGCATGGTCCCAGTGTACTTACCTGTTGGTCTGGAGGACCGTAGAGTAGCGCATACTGGGGGAGGACCCCATCCACGAGTTTCTCCAACTCCTGAGCAGTGAAGGCAGCGGCCCTTTCCCCAGTCGCATGAGCCATTGTCTCTTCCAGACCGTGGTCACAGCAGCACTTGCAGTGTAGGTCCTCACCTGTGGAAGATCAGGTATCGAGTGATTAAGCAGATAGAAAATGGCGGTCACGCCCGCGGCGGTGCATACCGCGGCGGTGCGTACCGCGACCGCCGTCGCACATCGTCATTGGCTCCTGAGACCCATAGGCTTCAATGTTAACCAATGCAGCTTTGCGCCGCGGTCTTCGACCGCCTACCGCCACGGTGTCCCACGCCAGCGCATTGACCTCACATCCCATTGTCGCACTTCACAGGTCAGGCAGCCGCCATTTCAAGGGCCCACATGCCTTATTTTATACTGCGTCACACATACCTAGGCCTTGCATCGACACTCATACAAGCCATTCAATGCATTGGGAATCGTGTTATGTACAAGCTGTGGTTACGTACCTGTGGGTTGTTTGACTCTGTGTTCGCTGTTGTCCTTCATAGGCACCATCCGCTGGGACATGCGAGGAGATGGAGAAATCTTCCCGTGTACAGACCGCTGGTGGACCTGTCGACAATGGAGGAAAGACATGTCATACTGACATACAGGCTTGACCGAGCTACTATACAGGATCTATGTACCCAGTTGGAGCCAGAACTGATGTCACCAATCCGCCAACCCACAGGGACCCCCCCTCTAGTGCAGGTGCTGTCAGTACTCCATTTCCTAGCAAGTGGGTCATTTCAAACAACAGTGGCCATATCATCAGGGATGTCCCAGCCCATGTTTTCCAAGGTGTTGTCCAGAGTGTTGTCTGCCCTGCTCAAACACATGCAGAGCTACATCGTCTTCCCTGAGGTGGGGGATTTGGCTACAGTGAAGGCTGATTTCTATGCCCTTGGACATATACCCAACATCATTGGTGCCATTGATGGGACACATGTTGCTTTGGTCCCCCCCAGCCGGAGTGAACAGGTGTACAGGAACAGGAAGAGTTATCATTCCATGAATGTCCAGATGGTGTGTTTGGCTGACCAGTACATCTCCCATGTTAATGCCATGTTCCCTGGGTCAGTGCATGACGCGTACATCATGCGGAATAGCAGCATCCCTTACGTGATGGGTCAACTCCAGAGGCACCGTGTGTGGCTATTAGGAGACTCTGGTTACCCCAACCTGTCATGGCTACTGACCCCAGTGAGGAATCCCAGGACAAGGGCAGAGGAATGGTACAATCAATCAATCAATCAATCATAGTATTTATAAAGCGCGCTATGTACCCGTCAGGGTTTCGAGGCGCTGGGGGGGGGGGGGGGGGAGCGCTGCTGGTTTAGCGGTCGAAGAGCCAGGTCTTGAGGAGCCTTCTGAAAGCGAGGAGGTCCTGGGTCTGGCGAAGAGATGTGGGGAGAGAGTTCCAGGTCTTGGCGGCGAGGAAGGAGAAGGATCTGCCGCCGGATGTCTTGCGCTGGATTCGGGGTACGATGGCGAGGGCGAGGTTGGCGGATCGGAGTTGACGTGTTGGAGTGTAGAAGTTGAGTCTGGTGTTGAGGTAGGAGGGTCCGGTGTTGTGAAGTGCCTTGTGAGCGTGGGTCAGGAGTTTGAAGGTGATCCTCTTGTCTACCGGGAGCCAGTGGAGTTCCTTTAGGTGAGGGGAGATGTGACTTCGGCGGGGTATGTTGAGGATCAGTCGGGCGGAGGCATTTTGGATACGTTGGAGGCGTTTGATGTCTTTGGTTGGGATGCCTGTGTAGAGTGCGTTGCCGTAGTCAAGTCTGCTGCTGACGAGGGCCTGGGTCACCGTCTTTCTGGTTTCTGTTGGAATCCACTTGAAGATTCTGCGGAGCATTCGAAGGGTGTTGAAACAGGAGGAGGAGACGGCGCTGACCTGTTTGGACATGGTGAGGGCGGAGTCCAGGATGAAGCCGAGGTTTCTTGCGTGGCTGGCAGGGGTGGGTGGGGGTCCGAGGACGGAGGGCCACCATGAGTTGTTCCAGGCCGAGGGAGTGCGTCCGAGGATGAGGACTTCCGTCTTGTCGGAGTTGAGTTTCAGGCGACTGTTGTTCATCCAATCGGCGATGGATTTTAGTCCCTCGTGGAGGTTTGTTTTGGCGGTGAGCGGGTCTTTGGTCAGGGAGAGGACGAGCTGGGTATCGTCGGCGTAGGAGATGATGCTGAGATGATGTTGGCGGGCCAGTTGAGCGAGGGGGGCCATGTAGACGTTGAACAACGTGGGGCTGAGGGAGGATCCTTGGGGGATGCCGCAGATGAGGTTGGTGGCTTTGGAGCGGAAAGGGGAGAGACGGACTCTCTGCGTTCTGTTGGAGAGGAAGGATGAGATCCAGTGGAGGGCTTTATCTTGGATGCCGGCTTCCTGGAGGCGGGTCAGTAGGGTGCGGTGGCAGACGGGGTCAAAAGCGGCTGATAGGTCGAGGAGGATGAGGGCTGAGGTTTCGCCGTTGTCCAATTGATGTCTGATGTCATCTGTGGCGGCGAGGAGGGCGGTCTCAGTGCTGTGGTTTCGTCTGAATCCGGATTGTGAGGGGTCCAGGATGGAATTGTCTTCGAGGAAGTGGGTGAGCTGAGTGTTGACGATCTTCTCAATGACTTTCGCTGGAAAAGGGAGGAGAGAGATTGGACGGAAGTTTTTGAGGTCGTTGGGGTCAGCCTTGGGTTTTTTGAGGAGGGGTTGGATTTCTGCGTGTTTCCAGCTGTCCGGGAAGGTGGCAGAAGTGAAGGAGAGGTTGATGATCTTGCGGAGTTCGGGGGCGATGGTGGCGTTGGCTGAGTTGAAAACATGATGGGGGCAGGGGTCCGTGGGGGAGCCTGAGTGGATGGTGTTCATGGTTGCTATGGTTTCTGCCTCTTCCACGTGGGTCCAGGCGGTGAGGCGGCAGTCGCGGGAGGAGACGTCGGGGGTGGGGTCTGGCGGTGGACCGGTGATGAAGCTGTCGTGGATGGTGGTGATTTTCTGGTGGAAGAAGGTGGAGAGGTCGTCGCAGAGTTTCTGGGAGGGCGGGATGTCGTTGGAGTTGGCTTTCGGATTAGAGAGTTCCTTCACGATGCCGAAGAGTTCTTTGCAGTCGTGGGCGTTGTTGTTGATACGTTCGGTGAAGTGGGCGCGCTTGGCGGTGCGGATCCGTTGGTGGTGTTCGCGGTTGGCGTTTTTGAGGGCGGCGAGGTTGTCGGGTGTCCGTTCTTGGATCCATTTTTTTTTTGAGCTTCTGGCAGTTGCTTTTGGAGGTGGTGAGATCGTCTGTGAACCAGGCTGGTTTTTTCTTTCCTTGGATGGTGGTGGGTTTCTTGAGAGGGGCAAGGGTGTTGGCGCAGTCGAGGATCCATTGATGGAGGTTGTTGGCGGCTGTGCTCAGGTCGATTGCGTCGGGTGGAAGGTTGTTGATGAGGGTGCTGGTCAGTTGTTCTTGGGTGACTTTGCCCCAGCGGCGGTGGGGAGGAAGCTGGATGCGGTGTTGCTCTGTGGTTTTCTTCTAGGTGAAATGGACACAGTGATGGTCAGTCCAGTGGAGTTCGGAGGTGTGGCTGAAGGAAATGTGGTTGCTGGAGGTGAAGAGGGGGTCAAGGGTGTGACCGGCGATGTGGGTAGGTGTGTTGACTAGCTGGCGGAGACCGAGGTTGAGGAGGTTGGAGGTCAGTGACGCGGTGTTGACGTCGTTGGCATTTTCCAGATGGTAGTTCAGATCTCCCAGGAGGATGTAATCCGGGGAAGCGAGGGCGTGGGTGCTTGCAAGGTCGGCGATGGTGTCGTTGAAGGGGGCTCTTGGTCCTGGAGGGCGGTAAATGAGGGTTCCTCTGAGGGTCGTGTTGGGGTCCGTGTGGATCTGGAAGTGGAGGTGTTCGGCTGTCCTGAGGGTGTCGTCCGAGTGGGTGTGGATTTTGAGGGTAGCTTTGTGAGCGATGGCTATTCCGCCGCCGATTCCGTTGGTTCGATCTCTTCTGGTGATTTTGTAGCCGTCCGGTATGGCGATGGCGATGTCCGGAGACGAGGAGTCGTTCCACCAGGTTTCGGTCAGGAAAGCCACGTCAGGAGCAGTGGTGTCGAGCAAATCCCAGAGCTCGATGGCGTGTTTTCGTGCGGAGCGGGTGTTGATGAGGATGCAGTTCAGGTGGTTGGGGTTGGATGTTTTCGTAGTTGGATTGGTCGTTCTGATGCAGGAGAAGTTGCAGGTACGGCAGGAAAAAGGTCCTTTAGTGTGCTTCGGGGATGCCCGGTAGCATTCAGTGGAGGGGCCGGGGTTGAAGGCGCGGAGTTCGTTGATCGAGTAGCGGATGCGGGGGACGCGAGGGCCAGGGGGTGTGGCGCTGGGCGCGGTCCAGGCGCGGACGGGCGCAGACGGGCTTGCCTCTGGCGCGCCTCCGGCGCGCCAGCGGCGCGCCCGCTGCGCGGACGCGCAGCGCCAGCCATTAAGAAGGGAGGGGGGAGGGAGGAGCAGCTGGGAGGCGGCAAATGGGGGCGCGAGGGGGGCGGGCCGCAGGGAGGCAGCGGCAGGGAACGGGGAGCGCACAAGGGGCAAAACACTGAAAACGAGCAAAATACAAGCAGTTACAATAAGAAAAGCACACAATCAGAAAAACAATAATGGCACAATATACGATCGGGGAGACAGCAATCAGGGGGGCACAAAGGGGGCAGAAGCGCCGGCGCTGGAAAAAGCGAAAAAAACAAAAAACACTTACGCCCATGGGAGAACTAGGAGGGTGATAGAGCGGACCTTCGGCCTCCTGAAGGCCAGGTTTAGGTGCCTCCATATGACTGGTGGATCCCTAATGTACTCACCAAAGAAGGTGTGCCAGATCATCGTGGCCTGCTGTATGCTTCACAACCTGGCTTTGCGACGCCAGGTGCCTTTTCTGCAGGAGGATTGGCCAGATGGTGGTGTTGTAGCAGCTGTGGAGCCTGTGGAGAGTGAAGAGGAGGAAGGCGAAGAGGACGACATAGACAACAGGAACACAGTAATACACCAGTATTTTCAATGACACACAGGTAAGAATCCACACCGGCATATTACATATACTTAACCCATACTACCTCTCTACTGTCTGTCCTTTTCCCCCAGTGTATGGTAACTGAGTTGTGACTTTCCCTTCCGATTTCAGAGATGTGGGCCCCACTGCGTGACATCTGCTTTATTTCCCCATGGACTACAGCTTTGTGACATTGGTATGTTGGCATCACAATGTGTATATGCCATTTGGCACGATAATGTCTTATACATTTGTACAAAATCCCAGCCAGACTCCAGATTGTTTTATGCAATATGTGTATTTATTACAGTGCTCAAAATTGGTGGGTGGTTGCAAATCGTTCAGGTGTGATGGTGGAGGATTGTCCATGGCAGAGTCCAGACTATCAGTATCACAGGTGCATTGTCCAGATGCCTGTGGAAAGTGGAGCAGGGGCAGTGTAAGGTTGGACAGGGTGTCAATGTGGGACAGTGGGATGACAATCAGGGAGGTATCCTTTGCTGGCGGGGGTCTTGGCCTCTTACTCTGTCTTCTTCCTGGATCTCAGGGCCCGCTTGCGGGGTGGTTCTCCTTCTGCAGGGGGTGGGGTTCTGGTGGCCTGTTGGTCTTGTGTCGGGGCCTCCTGTCCACTAGCGCCGGCGGAGGTGGTAGGCAGTTCTTGGTCCATGCTAGTGTCAGGGGCCCGTTGTGGTGCAACAGTGTCCCGCAATGTGGTGACTACCTGATTCAGAGCCACTACGATGGTGCCCATGGCGGTACTGATGTTTCTTAGTTCTTCCCTGAACCCCATATACTGTTGCTCCTGCAGAAGCTGGATCTCCTGAAACCTTGCCAGGACCGTGGCCATCGTCTCCTGGGAGTGGTGGTATGCTCCCATGATGGAGGAGAGGGCCTCGTGGAGGGTGGGTTCCCTGGGCCTGTCCCCCCCCTGTCGCACAGCAGCCCTCCCAGTTCCCCTGTTCCCCTGTTTCCCTGTGCCTCTGTCCCCTGGACTGTGTGCCAACTACCACTGCCCCCAGGTCCCTGTTGTTGTTGGGGTGGTGGGTTAACCTGGGTGCCCTGTAGGGGTGGACACACAGCTGATTGACATGTCCTGGGGACAGAGATATTGGCCCGCTGGGTGGGTGCTGTGCTGGTGTTCCCAGAGGGGGGAAGGTCTGCTGTGGCCTGTGGCTGTCTGAGGGGAACCGACTGTCCAGAGGTCCCCGATGGGCCGGGCTGGTCATCTAGATCCAGGGAGACAGAGGTGCTGTCATCACTGTGGGCCTCTTCTGGGGGTGGAGTGGACATTTGTGGACCCTCCTGCGCAGTGACGTGGCGTTCGGGTCCTGCAGGGGTATAAATGTATGATTATTGCTTCTGTGTGTGCCATAGCGTGCAATGGGTGGGTGCCCATGTACCCCTGTGCTTGCATTCCTGTGTGGGGGCTTTTGTGACGGTGGTTTGGGGGGGGATGGGTATGTGCAGTGGGCATGCTTAGGTGATGGGTGTCCATGCTTTGTGGTCGCATGCAGGGCTTGGTGTTGGGATGGGTGGGTTGTGAGGGTGAGACATTTGCAAGGAGTAGGTGTGAGGGGGGTGGGGATGAGGGTGGGGGTATGGGTTGGCATGCTGGTGTGGTTGGGGGGATGAAGTAGTTAAGATTTGACTTACCAGAGTCCATTCCTCCGCCTACTCCTGCGAGGCCGTCAGGATGCAGGATCGCCAAGACCTGCTCCTCCCATGTTGTAAATTCTGGGGGAGGAGGTGGGGGTCCGCCGCCAGTCTTCTGCACCGCGATGTTGTGCCTGGATACCATGGAACGCACCTTCCCCCGTAGGTCGTTCCACCGCTTCCTGATGTCGTCCCTATTTCTTGGGTGCTGTCCCACAGCGTTGACCCTGTCCACTATTCTGCTCCATAGCTCCATCTTCCTGGCAATGGTGGTGTGCTGCACTTGTGTCCCGAAGAGCTGTGGCTCTACCCGCACAATTTCCTCCACCATGACCCTGAGTTCATCGTCAGAAAACCTGGGGTGTCTTTGCGGTGCCATGGGGTGGTTTGGGTGATGTGTGGGGTGGATTGTGTGGTGCTAAGTGTGGTGATGTGTATTGGTGTGTAGTTTGATGTGCGTGGTAATATTGCTGGGTGACAGTGAATTGCGCGTCTGGGTGCTCGGGTCTCTTATCTCTGTGCGTGTTCACGAATCTCTAGGGGTAGGGGTTTGTGGGTGATGTGGGTGTGTGTTTTATATTGTTTTGGGTGTGTGGGAGTGGTGTGTGTATGTGTCTCAGGTGTGTGTATTTCGATTTATCCAATGTGGCTGTGTTTAGTAAGAGTGTGTGTACTTTGAGCGCGGCGGTGTGTACCGCCAATGGAATACCGCGGTTGAAAGACCGCCGCGTGGATTCGTGTGTCGTGATAGTGTGGGCGTATTTCTGTTGGTGTGACGGTGGAAGTTTGGTCATCGCCAGTTTCTCGCTGGCCTTTGGTGTGGCGGACTTTTGTGGATGTCTGTATTTTGGCGGTTTGCCTGTTGTGGGTCAGAATGACCATGGCGGTTTACCGCGGCCGCGGCGGTGTTATGGCTGTCTTCTGCACGGCGGTAAACGCCTTTTACCGCCGAGGTTGGAATGACCCCCTTTATATCACTTTTCAGTGATATCTTTACAAATTCATATTGCATCTTTGATCGTTTTGACCTGCAAATACCCAGATATATATTATATATTTTTCTAAACACGGTGTGGTGTATTTTTGAGGTGTTATATTATGGTATTGTATGATTTATTGCACAAATGCTTTACACATTGCCTTCTAAGTTAAGCCTGACTGCTCGTGCCAAGCTACCAGAGGGTGGGCACAGGCTGATTTTGGATTGTGTGTGACTTACCCTGACTAGAGTGAGGGTTCTTGCTTGGACAGAGGACAACCTGACTGCCAACCAAAAACCCCATTTCTAACAACAGGCAACAAAATAAACAATTAAATTAGGGAGTGACAGCATGCGTCTTAAACAGGAACATATTGTCCTTAGCCATCTGGGGTGAAAACATCGCCTTCACAGCAGTGAGTTTGTCCGCAGTGGGATACTGAGTGAGAAGTTGGCACAGGTGGCATAGCTGGTGGGTGTTCACTTTTCACCACGGTCCTACCTTGCCTTACTTGCAGCTTCAGGAACAGGCCCCTGTCCAGCACTCTGGATGCAGGAGAGACAGTGCTCATTCCAAACACTAACAACATCCCAACCCTGCTAATCTTTAATGTTAAAAACCCTTCAGCACAAAGATTCTCAGCTGAGGTCAGACTTCACACACAGTCCTGGCACAACAGGTGAACACAAAGAATAAACAATGCGCCTCGTGGAATCTCCCTGGGGCACCTTGAACCTGCAAATACTCTGCAAATATCCCAAACCCTACCTGAATAGGCATTTGTTAGGCAGCAGCATATCAAGCATTCAGACAAAGCATCTTGTTTTGGGGCCTGCCAGACGCACTTGCTCAGACACAGCAGAGCAATAGCTTCCTGGCAGGATTCTTTGGCTTTATTTGCCTTTTCTTCAATGGACTTGGATCTACGGAGAATAAGGTGCAGCAGTGGAAGTATGAATACACATTCTGTGATTGCAAGAAGTACCTGGCCACACATCCTCCCTGGTTCATGCTATAAGCTCCACGCCGAGGAGCACACATGGTCACAGTCTGTTGTTGCTCCTCAATTTCCTCAACTGCAACGCAGCATGGAGGGAGGTGGCGTAAGTTTAGGTGCTGCACAGATAGAGTCCTCAGATGAGAAGGGTTCCCTCAGGGTTAGTTCAGTGGGCCCTGAGTGTGTTGACCAAGGGATCCATCTGGGGTCAAAGAGGCGTAGAACGGGCAAGAGTCCCTGAAGCAGTGGGCCATTGTCCAAGTTCTATCGCCCTAAGCAGGGAAGTCCAGCAAGGTATTGATTGGCCTACCCTGGCTTTAGTCTTGGAGGGGGTAGTGTTGGAGATGGCCTTTTTTGCAGGGTTATCACCAAACTTTTCGCCTTTTCCTCCTATTTTTTCTGATTTGTTTTTGCTGGTTTATTGTCTGCAGATCAGTGCTAAAGTGCAAGTGCTCCCTATGTAAATTGTGTTGGTGATTGGTTTACCCATAATTGGCATATTTTATTTACTCATAAGTCCCTAGTAAAGGGCACTATGCATCCTCAGGGCCTGTAAATCAAATGCTACTAGTAGGCCTGAGGCACTGATTGTGCCGCCCACATGAGTAGCCCTGTAAACATGTCAACATGTCTCAGACCTGCCACTGCAGTGTCTTTGTGTGCAGTTCTAACCTGCCAGTTCGACCTGACAAGTGTACCCTCTTTCCAGGTCCAAACCATCCATTTTTGTACATGTAAGGCACCCCTATGGTAGGCCCTAGGTATCTCCCTGGGCAGGGTGCAGTGTATGCCAAAGGAAGGACATGTACTGATGTGTTTTACATGTCCTGACAGTGAAATACTGCCAAATTCTATTTTCACTGTTGCAAGGCCTATCTCTTGCATAGGTTAACATGGGGACTGCCTTTAAATATATTTTAAGTGCAGTTTCTCTTTGGGAACAGGTGGAGAAATGGAGTTTGGGGTCTCTAAACTCACAATTTAAAAATACACCTTTTGGTAGAGTTGAGTTTTAAATTGTCTGTTTAAAATGCCACTTTTAGAAAGTGGGCATTTTCTTGCTTAAACCATTCTGTGCTTCTGCCTGCTTGTGTATTCCAAGTCTGGGTCAGATTGACAGTTGGGTTATTGTGAATTCCCTCTAGACAGTGACAAAGGGAGCTAGGATGCAGCCTGCATATCCTGATGAGTTTCCTGGGCTAGAGTGGGGAGGGAGGAGCTGATGCTTACACCTGAAAGGGCTGTGTCTGTCCTCACACAATCCATTCTCCAAGCCCCGGTGTGTCTGGGGCCCAGCCTTGGCAAGGCAGGATCTGGTGAACAACAGATACTTTCCTTTGAAGTTTGCCTAATTCAAAGTCAGAAAGGGATATAAGTAGTGGACCCAAAACTCCAGACTTTTAGAGCACTTCTGGATCAAGAGGAACTTCTGCAAAGGAGAAGAGATGAAGAGCTGGAGGAGGAGTACTGCCCCTTTGCTGTGTGTGCTTTGCTGGGTTGGCCTGCAGTTGCAGCACCGCCACCTTGGTCCTACTGATGACAGCGCTTCAGCAACGACAATGCTGCTGCCTGCACCGTGACCTGGAGACACCGCACGTTGCACCACCCCGCTTCCCACCACAGCCCTGGTTTCACCGATGCCGCAGGATGCCATCACCGAGCTGCTGCCTGCACTGTGACCTGTGGGCACTGCACGTGGCATCTTCCGGCTTCTCACCGCAGCCCCAACGCCATCCATGCCCACGCTCCTGACTTCGTCATTAGCCCGGAGTTCAATCTTCAATTCGTGTGACTTTAAGGACCCAACGACCTCCGCACCAATGTCCGGAACCGACACCTGCCACACCAGCGACGCCGCACTCCAGATCTCATCGTGAGGATCACAATGCCCTACATTTCCAAGGTACTGTTTGCGGGTCTTCCCGACACTGTAGCTGTCCCTCACCACAGCGGCCGGCCGGAACTGTCAGATTTGTTGTTCACAACGCAGTCATAGCCCCAGACGGAGCTATTGACTTCAAGGAACTGTATTTTTAAGTTAATTCTGGCAAAATTCATATCTTTATTACTATATGTTGGATTTTTCTCGTTTTGGTCTTCTTTTACACAGATAAATATTTTTTCTATTTTTCTAAAGTTGGTGTGGTGTCCATTTGTAGTGTTTTCACTGTATTACTGTGTGTTATGTGCAAATGCTTTACACATTGCTTCTGAGCAAAGCCTGACTGCTTGTGCCAAGCTACCAAGGGGGTGAGCCTTGGTTGCTGAGCTGGGTATCCCTACTTGGACAGGATGCAAACCGACTGCCAACTAGAGACCCCACTTCTAACACCTTCCTTTCAGCTTTTTTTGAGTCAACATTTGTTCTTTCTATGGTCCTGATATTAAAGAGGTTCACTACAAAATTATTTTTACACACCCACACAAGTTTACCCTGTTGGTCCCCTATCACATCAGGTAAAAGGTCTATGACAGCCCACCTAATTTAAAATGACTGCCTCCTCCTTTGAGGTACACCATGTGGATGGCAAAGTGAGAATATGTAGCAACTCAGGGCCACTTCTATGTGCTTGCATGAGGATGGGGAGTATGAGGAATGTTCACCAATAGTACATCTCCCCAGAATGCATGATGGAGATGCTGTTTTAAAGATTTTAGTCCCAGGAATGAAAAGTACACCTGGGCTCCATGTACAGGCAGAAATACAGACACCACAATCAGTGATTGTTTTAAACTGTAACACTCTTGGGTACCACACTGGCATAGAGACAGGCCACAACTGTGCAGTGGATTAAAGGTCACAGAGACAGGCCACAGCCTTGCAGTGGATTAAAGGTCACAGAGACAGGCCACACCCATGCAGTGGATTGGAGGTCACAGAGACAGGTGACAGCTGTGCAGTGGATTGAAGATCACAGAGACAGGCCACAGCCTTGCAGTGCATTGAAGGTCACAGAGACAGGCTATAGGAATGCAGTGGAATGAAGATCACAGAGACAGGTCACAGCTGTGCAGTGGATTGAAGGTCACAGAGACAGGCCACACCCATGCAGTGGATTGGAGGTCACAGAGACAGGCCACAGCCTTGCAATGGATTGGAGGTCACAGAGACAGGCCACACCCATGCAGTGGATTGGAGGTCACAGAGACAGGCCACAGCCTTGCAATGGATTGGAGGTCACAGAGACAGGCGACAGCTGTGCAGTGGATTGAAGGTCACAGAGACAGGCTAGAGCAATGCAGAGGAATGAAGATCACAGAGACAGGTCCCAGCCGTGCAGTGGATTGAAGGTCACAGAAAGAGGCCACAGCCGTGCAGTGGATTGAAGGTCACAGAGACAGGCCACAGCCGTGCAGTGGATTGGAGGTCACAGAGACAGGCCATAGCTGTGCATTGAAGGTCATAGAGACAGGCCACAGCCATGCAATAGATTGGAGGTCACAGAGACAGGCCACAGCCATGCAGTGGATTGGAGATCACAGAGACAGGCCACAGCTGTGCAGTGGATTAAAGGTCACAGAGACAGGCCACAGCTGTGCAGTGCATTGAAGATCACAGAGACAGTCCACAGCCTTGCAGTGGATTGAAGGTCACAGAGACAGGCTAGAGCAATGGAGTGGAATGAAGATCACAGAGACAGGTCACAGCTGTGCAGTGGATTGAAGGTCACAGAAAGAGGCCAAAGCCGTGCAGTGGATTGAAGGTCACAGAGACAGGCCACAGCCGTGCAGTGGATTGGAGGTCACAGAGACAGGCCATAGCTGTGCAGTGCACTGAAGGTCACAGTGACAGGCCACAGCCATGCAGTGGATTGGAGGTCACAGAGACAGGCCACAGCCATGCAGTGCATTGGAGATCACAGAGACAGGCCACAGCTGTGCAGTGCATTGAAGGTCACAGAGACAGGCCACAGCTGTGCAGTGCATTGATGGTAACAGAGACAGGCTAGAGCAATGCAGTGGAATGAAGATCACAGAGACAGGTCCCAACCGTGCAGTGGATTGAAGGTCACAGAAAGAGGCCACAGCCGTGCAGTGGATTGAAGGTCACAGAGACAGGCCACAGCCGTGCAGTGGATTGGAGGTCACAGAGACAGGCCATAGCTGTGCAGTGCATTGAAGGTCACAGAGACAGGCCACAGCCATGCAGTAGATTGGAGGTCACAGAGACAGGCCACAGCCATGCAGTGGATTGGAGATCACAGAGACAGGCCACAGCTGTGCAGTGGATTAAAGGTCACAGAGACAGGCCACAGCTGTGCAGTGCATTGAAGGTCACAGAGACAGACCACAGCCTTGCAGTGGATTGAAGATCACAGAGGCAGGTGACAGCTGTGCAGTGGATTGAAGATCACAGAGACAGGCCACAGCCTTGCAGTGGATTGAAGGTCACAGAGACAGGCTAGAGCAATGCAGTGGAATGAAGATCACAGAGACAGGTCACAGCTGTGCAGTGGATTGAAGGTCACAGAAAGAGGCCACAGCCGTGCAGTGGATTGAAGGTCACAGAGACAGGCCACAGCCGTGCAGTGGATTGGAGGTCACAGAGACAGGCCATAGCTGTGCAGTGCACTGAAGGTCACAGAGACAGGCCACAGCCATGCAGTGGATTGGAGGTCACAGAGACAGGCCACAGCCATGCAGTGGATTGGAGATCACAGAGACAGGCCACAGCTGTCCAGTGCATTGAAGGTCACAGAGACAGGCCACAGCTGTGCAGTGCATTGAAGGTCACAGAGACAGGCCACAGCCTTGCAGTGGATTGAAGGTCACAGAGACAGGTGACAGCTGTGCAGTGGATTGAAGATCACAGAGACAGGCCACATCCTTGCAGTGGATTGAAGGTCACAGAGACAGGCTATAGTAATGCAGTGGAATGAAGATCACAGAGACAGGTCACAGCTGTGCAGTGGATTGAAGGTCACAGAAAGAGGCCACAGCCGTGCAGTGGATTGGAGGTCACAGAGACAGGCCATAGCTGTGCAGTGCACTGAAGGTCACAGAGACAGGCCACAGCCATGCAGTGGATTGGAGGTCACAGAGACAGGCCACAGCCATGCAGTGGATTGGAGATCACAGAGACAGGCCCAGCTGTGCAGTGCATTGAAGGTCACAGAGACAGGCCACAGCTGTGCAGTGCATTGAAGGTCACAGAGACAGGCCACAGCCTTGCAGTGGATTAAAGGTCACAGAGACAGGCCACAGCTGTGCAGTGGATTGAAGATCACAGAGACAGTCCATAGCCTTGCAGTGGATTGAAGGTCACAGAGACAGGCCACAGCCATGCAGTGGATTGGAGATCACAGAGACAGGCCACAGCCGTGCAGTGGACTGAAGGTCACAGAGACAGGCTACAGCTGTGCAGTGCATTGAAGGTCACAGAGACAGGCCACAGCCATGCAGTGGATTGGAGGTCACAGAGACAGGCCACAGCCATGCAGTGGATTGGAGATCACAGAGACAGGCCACAGCTGTGCAGTGCATTGAAGGTCACAGAGACAGGCTGCAGCCTTGCAGTGGATTGAAGGTCACAGAGACAGGCCACAGCCATGCAGTGGACTGAAGGTCACAGAGACAGGCGACAGCTGTGCAGTGTATTGAAGATCACAGAGACAGGCCACAGCCATGCAGTGGATTGGAGGTCACAGAGACAGGCCACACCCATGCAGTGGATTGAAGGTCACAGAGACAGGCCACACCCATGCAGTGGATTGAAGGTCACAGAGACAGGTAGAGCAACGCAGTGGAATGAAGATCACAGAGACAGGTCACAGCCGTGCAGTGGATTGAAGGTCACAGAAAGAGGCCACAGCCTTGCAGTGGATTGAGTGCATGCGTAGATGCACAATTTATTAGGGATGTGGGTGCAGTGCTGTGATGACTACTGCAGAATCCTCTAGGTAAGGACACATACTATGGCAGGGGCATAAATGGGTTACGGACCAGGTGTGGAGTTGTCAAGAGTTATTGCTCCAATCTTGCAGTAAGAGGGAGTAAAGTATGGAAGAACATTTCATAGGTGAACTGAAATAATACTCTGCTATGCTGTAGAGTTCATCCGATGGAGAGAGATGTGAGATGTCTTCATACGTTGAGAGGCCAAGGCCCAGGACCTTAATTAATTTTGTGACAAGTGTGCCAGTGATGATGGCGCTTGAGGATTTTAGGAAGAAGGTCTTGAGGGAAGCTCTTAGAGCTGGGACGTGAAGTTGAGTTTAGGTCTGGAGACACATAAATTGAGTCCACACACTTCATTGCATTCCCCACTAAAGAGGTGTTTCTTGGATGCCACTGGCATATTGATAGGATAAGAAAAGGATCAAACTCATATCAGGCTGGAAAAGGCCTCACTCGTAAAGAGCCTCAGAATGTTTCTGAGTGAATGAGGCTGAAATCCCTGACGTCACACAGCACGCCAATAGGAAACGGAGACACGAACTTCGAACTCCAGTCGGTGCCGCAAACACATCATCTAAGCATGTTCCTTCAGCGAGACTGGAAAGTGTTTTCTTTTTTTTTATAAACTCGTGTTATTACTTTTTAAAAACCAAGGCATAAAAACTTGTCACACTTTGATCTGTCTACCGTGAAATGGTATCAAAATAGATGCATCATACAATCAAGTTGCCAGTACAGTAGTCTTAGCTTTACAGCATGTCCGAATTAGGGCATGTTAATTTTGAGGTATCCTCACCATGGCACCCAGAGATGAGAGATGGCCAGTTCTCGAGAGGCAATCAGCACATCTCTCAAGTCTGCTCCATTTAATGGGCCAGATCACCCTCTCTCTTGACTCTCAGATCCCAGGAAGGATCCAGGGTGTTGCACAACAGCGTCCAATATGTTCTTGAGTTGGCTCCCGGGCCCAGGCGTCCGTCGATTGCGTTTTTTCTCTGTAATATATTGTTTTATTATTTCTTCTGTCAGACTTTGTCTAGACAACCCAACTGTGCACTCTGCTCTGGGAGAAGGGGCAGGTCATATACATTGGTGCGAAAATCCCATGATTATTCCTGGGCCTTAGTGGAAGATCCGCACACTTCCTTCATGAGATGCTGAAAATGCACCTTCTGCCAGCTGTTCCTGTTTCTCCATAGATATTTCAAAATAAATGATTATCCAATAAAAATGTGAAAATTGTTTATAGAAATTGGTGGAATTCTTTCCAAGTACCCTTGAGAGTTTGTGAATAAAACACAATTTCCCAAGCAGACTTTTGGAGACCTCTGAAGCTTAAAGCAATAACTGGGAAGACCCAGAGAATAATAAGAAAGATTGTCAGTGTTTGCTTGCGATCCCTGGAGGCCTCTTCTCTTACTCATAGTCGAAAATGTAGAAACCTGTTAAAAACAGCCTCATCCACTAGGGCTTAGTGCTCTGAAACAGCCCATTCTTTGGTAACACTGCTTCAGCTGATGTTCATGAGCACTGAATAGTTTTCACAGACCTCCTTCTTCTTCCGTGTTACAGAAGTCATAATTTCTGCTTTTAATCAATTAATGAGAATTACCATGTGCAGCTTTTCATAAGATAGAAGATTCCTCCAAACTAGATAAAGATTCTATAAAGTACACTCACTGCAGCAGCAGTGATACATAGAGAAAGCTTCTGAAAAAAGCCCTCAGACCAAAAGGCAACTCGTGTTTAGAACTTTTATTTTAGCACCTGGGGTCCCTCATTCTTCTCAATACTACTCAAAGAAGAACTGCTCAGCATAGGAATGTTAGCAAGAGAGAACAGGACATTGTGTAATGTCCTGCACATCTTTTATGGTGCTGAAGGTGTATATAATCAGCCAAAAATACAGAGATGCCATTGGAAACTGTCAATGGTATTAAATAGGATATTACTTGTTTCACATGTAGGTCCCCTTGCTGCTTCTAAACAAGCACTGTGTGCTGCAATATGGGAATGTAAATGTACACTATGGACATAGCCAAACATTTCTGAATACATTGTCCTGCTATTTATAGTATTTATTTATATAGCGCTTTCTTACTCCTTGCGAGGCTCCAAGCACTTTCAGGGTGGACGAATACATATCGACCCCTTTTATGATGTCTGATTACGAGGGTGTTGTTTGTAGAGTTGCTTATTGAAGACACAACTTTGTGTGTCATGCATGGTCACTGGAAATATGGTCCTATTATGTTTTTGAAGATGATGATGATGATGAAGGTTAATTTGTATAGCCACTTACCCCATAAAATCAGGGGCCTCGTGAACACCCCACTTTAGAAGTAAGGGTTGAGGGGTGCCACTGGCAGTGTGTGTAACATAAAAGCTTTCAAATGTTGTTCAAGGCTGCTTTAACTTTGAGCAGAGCTAGGGTCTCCAAACATAAATACCTCTGCCAGCAAATATGATTGAGCTGTTGGGGGGAGGGTGGTGGAGGGGGGAGTAAGTGAGGTGAGCACATGAAAGGAAAGGAGGAGGGAGGGGTGCTAGATGGAGTGAAGGATGGGTTGATGGAGAGACGGATGACAAAGATGGGTAGAAGCAAGACTGCAGAGAAAGATGGCAATGGGAGGATGAATGGAGAGATGGATGGATGAATAGGGTATATGGATGGAGAGAAGGAAGGGTGGAGAGAAGAAGCAAAGGTTGGCCAAATTAATTGAGAATTGAGATGTGAAAGGCAACCTTTAGCTATATTTTTCAGCATTTCTTCAGGGAGGCAACTTAACAAGTAGTGGGCTCACTTGCACACTCTGGATATGGTTCAAAGTGGGGGGCAGAGGGTATTTTTTGAGGCTAGTCCTTTGCCTAATAGGGTGTCCAGGTGCTAAGGAAGCATTAGCGGGTCTAATACCGAAGTGGCCAGGTTTGTAAATTGAAGCCTGTTTTTCAGGCCCTAGAAAACAGGTTCAAAGTCCAAAACCAGGCCCATCAAAATGTGTACTGGGTATCATGGTCAGGCAGAACGTGACGGCTATCCCATCCGCCATTTTACAAGGCTATAATCAGGGAGCCTGGAATTATGAGGCAAGGGAGGACCAAATTATGTGGCAGCAGTTTCTAAATTATGCAGCAAGAAAATGCAAATTATAAGGCATAATGCAGCACATTCTGGAATAGTAATACCTCATTACTTTATCATTTTTACACATTAACACTATCTGGGCAATGGTTTCTCATCCTTAGCACCAGTCTGACTCCCAAGTACAGCATTAAGCAACAGAGAGCTGACTGGTCGATCTTCACAAAGGGCCTGCTACTGTGCATTAACATGGCAAACTGATTTTTTTTTCTGTGCTGTAAATCAGTGTTTCCTAGCCTGTGGTCCAGGGACCCGTGTATATCGTCAAAGCCTACTTAGGGGGTCCGTGACTGCTTGGAAAATTAAATAATATTAAAGATAAATAAAGCATATATAAATAAAGAACAATAATATAAAAATGTTAGACCATTCTGTAAATGTAGCAGAATGTGAAATTGGAGGCTAAAAATTAAGTTGGTATCCTTAGATTGATTCCTGGGAGCCGTGCAACAGCTTCAAACATAATATAGTGTGGATGACGAGTGGCCTCAATTGAGTTTTGAAAAGCTTCAAATTTCCCATTAATGTTACATTTTCCATTTCCGTTTATCCTTGCTTGTGAATACTTCATCATTTGTGTATTAGTTTGACAAGTGCTAATTTCTGTATTTTTAGTTTATTGTTTTGCAGTACATATCATCAAAATTGAATAGGTTGGGGTCACTGAATTCCAATGATGATCTAGTGGGGGGCCCTGGGTTCCAGTACTGATTAAGGGGGCTCAAGGATGTCAAAAGTTTAACAACCATTGCTGTAAGTCATTATAGAAAAGATAGAGGCCCTCATTTTGAACATGGCGGTTCGGCCCGCCATGCTGGCAGAGGCGGCTGAAGCCGCCAGCCGGCATGGCAGGCCAAACCGCCATATAAATGAACATGGTGACGGCCGCCAGCAGCAGCCGTCACCCACCACCAGGCTGCGCTACCCTGCGGATCCCGCCAGGAAAAGGCTGGTGGAGGGGGTGCCCCTGCACTGCCCATGCACTTTGCATGGGCAGTGCAGGGGCCCCTTTGCAGATCCCCGTCGCGCAGGTCACTGCCCGATTTTCGGGCAGTGATCTGCGCGACGGGTGCAACTGCACCTGCCGCACAGAGGCATTGAATGCTGCTCCATGTGGGGGCCGCCGTCAATGTCCCCGGCCGAGCCTTTCTGTGAGCCGGCGGGCGGAAACAATGTTTCAAAAGTTCATAATGTGGCCGGCGGGGTTCTGGGGTCGCTGGCGGTCAGTGTTTTGACCGCCAGCATGAACACGGCGGTTGTTACCGCCGTGTTCATAATGACCACCAGAATCTTTGTCTGCAATTAATACGAAAGAACAAGACTCTAAGGGGCAGATTTTTTTTAAAGTGTTCTGCACCCACTTTCCTTGCGCCCCACTACCGCCACCATGTATTTAAAATACGGTGCACCATGGCGCAGGGTAGGGGGCAAGTGCATCAGAATTTTTGTCGCTATTGATGTACTGTTCAGGGTTAGAGCCAAAATGTTGGCGCAAATCCTGAACAGTACATAGGGGCCCATTGTAACCAATGGTGGGCCCCATTTTAACGCCTGTTCTGAGCAGACATTGAAAATGCTGAAATAAAATGGTGCAAAGAAATCTTTTAGATTTCTTTGCCCTATTTTTTTGGCCCCCTAATGAATACATTATGTCTGGCGCAGGCATAATGTGGCGGAAGGGCTTACAAAGTGGTACCACGTTGTAAATATGGCGTGGGGAAAAGGCCACTGTAGCGTCAAAGAAATGACACTAAGGCGGGGCTAATGTGGCGCAAGGGGCTCTTAAATCTGCCCCCAAGGATTGAGATAATTTAAGGGAAGGGTGATTGCGTGAGTATGTATTGTAACCTCTGGAGCTCCTCTGCGACTTGCAATAGCCTCATAACGTATGGCAGAGGATACTTTATCCTATACATATAATCCACTTGTAATGTAGTGGACAGGACATCAGCTGTGTTTGTGAAAGAGTAACCCGTCTGCCAACTCGAAATAAGGCCCAGAGGCACAGTATTGCTACAGACAAAACAATTGTTTTTCATTACATAGTGCTTGCAGCCTTGAATGTGCTGCTTCCTAACACTATCGACAGCAGATTTCGCTGTTATTCAACCGTGTATTACTAGTTTTCTCAAACCCAGGTTGCACATTGATTTTTGCAGCACACGCATTAACCCACTAAGCAGCCTACAGGTATTATAAATCTACATTTGTAATACTTTAGTTTGCTATTTCAGAGCAGGCTCTCAGATTCCCATTGCAATCTCAGCCCATAAGATTTCCAGGCCTGTTTCCTGGCATGTCCTTCTCTGCATCTGAGATGCTAAACCCTGGCTGCACACAGGTCCCTGTGAGTTCCCTGGCAGCAGGGGGAGGTCGAGGAATGTGCTGTCTGCATGGACTCTCCCAAGCATGTAGGAGGCTTGGCATTCCACCGGGATGAAACGCTTCTGATGGGGTGGCGGTGACCTTTCCGGCTTCTTTTGTTGTTAAAAAGGTTACGCTTCGTGTGTGCAACGCAGGCCTGGCCAAGGCTAGCCTTTAACTACAAACATACACGTTCCTCTTGTACTGAAGTCTCGAGGAAAACACTTTGACAACATTTAGGCCCTCATTACGACCCTGGCGGTGTAACACCGCCAGGGCCGCTGTAGGCAGGAGCACCGCCGACAGCCTGGCGGTGCCCCGCGGGGCATTCTGACCGCGGCGCTTTGGCCGCGGTCAGAAAGGGAAAACCGGCGGTCTCCCGCCGGTTTTCCACTGCCCCTTAGAATCCTCCAAGGCGGCGCAGCTCGCTGCGCCGCCGAGGGGATTCTGACAATCCCTACCGCCATCCTGTTCCTGGCGGCTCGCCCGCCAGGAACAGGATGGCGGTAGGGATTGTCGTGGGGCCCCTGGGGGCCCCTGCAGTGCCCATGCCAATGGCATGGGCACTGCAGGGGCCCCCGTAAGAGGGCCCCTAAAAGTATTTCACTGTCTGCTTGGCAGACAGTGAAATACGCGACGGGTGCAACTGCACCCGTCGCACCTTCCCACTCCGCCGGCTCGATTACGAGCCGGCATCCTCGTGGGAAGGCCGTTTTCCCCTGGGCTGGCGGGCGGCCTTTTGGCGGCCGCCCGCCAGCCCAGGGGAAAACTCAGAATACCCGCCGCGGTCTTTTGACCGCGGCGCGGTATTTTGGAGGGGGGAATTCTGGCGGGCGGCCTCTGCCGCCCGCCAGAATTGGAATGAGGGCCTTAGTGTTAGGAGCGTTTAGTTTGAAATGTTTATTTTAAAAAGCATTTACTTTGGGAAAAATAAATTAAATTCAATATTTGGCCTTTACTTCAAGTTAACCAGATGGACTCGGCTCTTGTGGCTAAATTTGATGTGTCTGGTGTTGAAAACAGAATGTTTGCTTGCTTAAAGTGATAGCAAATGGAAGGTAATGGTCAAATGTCAAACTTATGGCAAGTCCTAGTTTGAAAAAATAGCAATGTTTAAAAAAAAATTGTTTTAAACTTTTTTTTACTAAATGTTTCCAATGATAATGCAAAAACATAAGCATTTAAAAATATGGAAGTAAATGATTTACTGAGTCCTACCTTACAACGCAGGAGGTATTTGCTATTTTAGGCAAAACCCATTGTGCAACCAAACTTTGATTTCCACGCTGGGTGCAAACTCTACCTCGCGCAGGGGTTTGCCCACAAGGTTCGTGGCAGTTAAGGCCTGGGTGCAAACTGCACGCAATTCTGCAAGATCTCATTCCAAATTTTGCATCTCTAGATCAGTGCAAATTCCGCCCCAATGCTTACGGAACCTCTTTCTAGAAGTAATTTAGTCAGTCGCTAATTTACACCCTTTTTTACACACACATGTAGTGAGATCTTTTGATGATCAGACAGTTTTATGTCTATCTCCCACATTACAACCACAATTTTGTGCTCTGCCTGTTGAATGTGTGTGTTTAGAGTGGAGTAAGTATAATTTGCACCAAGCACGTGCTCAAATTTAGTGCAAAAACACGTGCATAAGCAGTTTCCTTACTTTTTAGGGTCTGGCCAATGTCATTCAAGCAAAACACGCATACATAAAGAATACAGATGCAAACACACACGTAGTGAGGCTTTGGGTCATCCGTCTTCGCCGATTGGTCTTTCCAACTGACACACCCATTTAGGTTCTGCTGAGCAATGGGCGGAGCATTGGGCCAGCTGACGTCACTCATTGGCTCTCATGTACTGTGAGTGCTAGTAATTTTTCCAAGTCACATGTGCACGTACGCCTAAAAAGAAGCCCCCATCAGTGCCAGGCCTCATGGGCCAGTATTTTACTTTCCCTTTCCTCTTGGCTTTCCATTTGTCACCGTTTTATATTGTTTAGCCATTGTAGTGTATTTAACCAATGTTTCCAGGCAACAGTAATAGATTATATTTTCTTTGCCATAATAAGTGCTAAATTCTGCTATAATATAGAAAAAACTAAAAAGTGGTTTCTACATCGGTTCTACTTATCTGCTAGAAAACATGCACACTGTTCTATTAAAATTAAATGTAATGGTTATTATTTTTTAATGTAACGTTTTTATTGCAAGCATATGGGATGGTTTATTTTTGTGGCATACACTGCAATAAAAAATTAACCATCAGACCAGTTTGCCAAGGCCAGGCCCATTGAGTTAAATGATTGTAGGACTTTGCAGGGCCTAAAGGGGCCGCCATGCTGCTTGGCATCTCTAGAACAGTGACAAGTGGCACGATCTTGAGTTGTGCGAAATACACATGACCTTATTTTGGGGCGATACAGACAGATTTCTGCAGGCGAGCCCATACAGGCCTGAGCGGTGCAAACATATGTGCTCCTTCAGCACACTCGGCCTGCATAAGAAAGTGCACAGGTGGTGCCAGCTGGTGTGATCATTACTGTCATGCAGTGGCACGAAGCTGGGGTGAACTGTGGTTGGCACAGTGCAGTTTCCTAAGATAGGCGTGCCTTGGCACAAACAGGCAGGCTTAATGAGCCACGAGTCATCCAGTCCCTCTGGCTGTACCAAACGCAAAGGGCAGGGGCTGGCTAACGGCCATGTTCTTGTGCCCATAACAGACTGGCACGGCCCGAGGCCAGTGAAGTGGAGCACCAGGTAAGGGTGTGTCAGCCAGTGCACATACCAGCTGCACGTCACTTGAAGAGAGGAAATGGCAGATAAAACGAGAAACTTAGAGACCTGTAACTATCATTAGTGCATCAGGTGCAGTGACACCAGGGTCTGGGGCGTGAAGGACTCACTGCATCTCACTTAAGGCAGCCTTTTATTCCCAACCAGAGCTGTTGGGGTCATTTTCGTATGTATTGAAATGTATATAGCACAAAGTAGTAGCTCTGAAGCATCAAGGGGTAGATTGTCTACATCAAGCGGGGATTACACAGATACATTTTAACCCCTTATAAACACAGGTAGAGTACATGATTTGCACAGAATCACATGATGTTGGGTCTCGTGCCGCGGCGAGTGTTCAAACCTGGGTCCCCTTGGTGGCCGCTTGAGCTGCTTGGCCACTCGCCTCCCCTCTCTTTTCTGTTCTTGCACAAGGGCCCGTGGAACCCACTCTTGTGTTAATCAAAGGGGGGGCGGGGTGGTAGAACCAGGGCATCACTTATCTGTGTCCAGTGAGGGAATGCTGGTGAATGCTGGTGCAGGCTGGTGAATGTTGGTGAATGCTGGTGCAGGCTGGTGAATGCTGTTGAATGCTGGTGCAGGCTGGTGAATGTTGGTGAATGCTGGTGCAGGCTGGTGAATGTTGGTGAATTCTGGTGAAGGCTGGTGCCGGTTGGTGAATGCTGGTGAAGGCTGGTGCAGGCTGGTGAATGTTGGTGAATGCTGGTGAATGCTGGTGAATGCTGGTGAATGCTGGTGAAGGCTGGTGAAATCTGTTGAATGCTTGTGCAGGTTGGTGAATGCTGGTGAATGCTGGTGAAGGCTGGTGAATGCTGGCGCAGGCTGGTGAATGTTGGTGAATGCTGGTGAATGCTGGTAAATGCTGGTGAAGGCTAGTGCAGGCTGGTGAATGCTGGTGAAGGCTAGTGCAGGCTGGTGAATGCTGGTGAAGGCTAGTGCAGGCTGGTGAATGTTGGTGCATGCTGGTGAAGGCCGGTGAATTCAGGTGCAGGCTGGTGAATGCTGGTGAAGGCTGGTGTAGGGCTGGTGAATGCTGGTGAATGCTGGTGAAGGCTGCTGAATGATGGTGAATTCTGGTGAAGGCTGGTGCAGGCTGGTGAATGTTGTTGAATGCTGGTGAATGCTGGTGAAGGCTGGTGATTTCTGGTTCAGGCTGGTGAATGCTGGTGAAGGCTAGTGCAGGCTGGTGAATGCTGGTGAAGGCTAGTGCAGGCTGGTGAATGCTGGTGAAGGCCGGTGAATGCTGGTGCAGGCTGGTGAATGCTGGGGAAGGCTGGTGCAGGCTGGTGAAGGCTGGTGAATGCTGGTGCAGGCTTGTGAATGCTGGTGAAGGCTGGTGCAGACCGGTGAATGCTGGTGAAGGCCGGTGAATGCTGGTGAAGGCTGGTGAATGCTGGTGAAGGCTGGTGCAGGCTGGTGAATGCTGGTGAATGCTGGTGAAGGCTGGTGAATGCTGGTGCAGGCTGGTGCAGGTCTGTTCACTGAGGTTTGAGGAAACCAGATCTGAAGAATAGAAGTAGGCGTTGAAAACACATTTCTGTGGCATTGAAAAAGCACTATGAAGCACATCGGACTCTCAGCAGGAGCTCTACTGAGCTCTTTCAATGTCTCTTGAGGGGCTTATTAAAAAGGGACATATGTATTGGGGGTGGTGTGATATCTATAGGTGATTTATGCTGGTTTCTACACCGCCCGCTGTATGAATGGTTGGTTTCATGTGAGTTAAGGCAGAATACGAGAACTTGTGCAGAGGTTGCTATGCGCAGTACGGGACTCCAAATGAAAAACCCAAAGCTCAGCTTGAGTCTACCCTGATCACTGGTATCACATGAAGGCTCTGGGCAGAGACAGCATCCTCGTGAGTAACTGACTCAAAGTGCGCATGTCACAGGCACTCCTAAGTTTCAAATAAGTGCCTAGAAGTGGGTGTTTTATGGCAGAGGTCCAGGTAAGTGATGAGGGAAATTCAGTGCAAAATAGGTGACTCCCCACCCCAAGTGAGTACTTTTGAAGGCATTGACAACACTTCCGAGCACTAACATTACACCCAACTCACTAGTGCAATAATGGTGTATATAGTGCAAGACAATGCACTAATCCATGTAAGTTTCACAGCATATAGGTAGGATGGAGTGCCTGACACGCGAAAGTAAATTGTTCTGGTGCGGTGCGACAAAATGTAAAACAAATATATCTTTTATAAATATGTATTTTTCCCTGACTCTGGTCGTGTGTAATCTTCATAATACATACATTACGTGGCTGTGGGGCGTGTAATGTCCGATTTGGGCATGGGTCTGAAGGAAATGTTACTGTGTGTAATCAATGTTGTCCTGAAGTGTGAAGACTCTCCAGGGACCTCCAAAACGATTAGTGGGCCACAGTTATCCCAAGGCTAATGCATATCTGTGAGACAAAGGTACAGCATCCATTTTAGGACATCTTCATTCTTCACTCCTCATCCCTACTTCTCATCCCTGCTTCTCATACATCATCCCTACTTCTCATCCATCATACATCATCCCTGCATCTCATCCATCATACATCCCTACTTCTCATCCATCATCCCTACTTCTCATCCCTCATCCCTTTTTCTCATCCATTCTTCTTTTCCATCATCCCTACTTCTCTTCCATCATTCCTACTTCTCATCCCTCATCCCTGCTTCTCATCTCTACTTCTCATCCATCTTCCATCATTCTTACTTCTCATGCCTCAACCATCATCCCTACTCTTCATCCATCATCCCTAATCCTCATCCCTCAGTCATGCCAACACATTTTCAGTTTTGTGAAACACACCTTCACACTGATTGGCTGGCAACAGCCAATCAGAGTTATGAGAAAGGCCTGCATTCTATTTCACTGAAAAACAGCCTCCTCATTGTTTTCGGAGTTTTTCAACTCTGGCCCTCCTAAAAAAAATAGATTTTTTTGCTTGAGAATTTTCCTGCAAACCTTTTTGACAAGATTGGGCCTCTGTTCAAAGTGGGGCGTCGCCAAGTTCGAAATTATTTCAATGTTTGTAAACTGTGGGCAACTTTGGCGTGAAAAACTGAAATTTCTTAAACCGCGAGTTGAAATAACTTCGCTCTTCTGTTTGACTCTGAATTCCACTTTCCGTGTGCAATGCATTGAGAAGAAATGCAGCCCCCAATTATTAATGAAGCAGCACGAAGCGCTTCGTTAGCTTTGGTTAAAAGCAGGGATTACAAGGATTTACACAGCGTCTCGACCTTGTCGCTTCACAGCACATGCCGACAAGAGATAAAGTCACAATGCAGGTGATCTCAGTAAACCACGCTCAGTGACTCCAGTGCCCACCCCCGGAGGACATGAAGTCACAGAAGTGCTTTAAGGGTCTGGAGACAGGAGGTGGACCCCCTCTTGTCCCCAGCAGTCAATATTTGGGTAGCATCTACAACCAGGCGTGCGTGAATAATGAGTCCGAGCCTGGTGGCCTAGGTCAGCCCTGCTTGGAGTCCAGGGGATCACAAGCCCAGGACTACTGCATAGGTAGCAGTAAGGTCTAGGCTGTGAATTACTAACATTGCGACCTTTGACCTTTGCTCACAGTTTCAGCTTGACATTCCCCCCCAATTGGATTTGCAAGGTTTTCAGCTAGTCGACGAGGCTGTCCCTCCACCAACTTTTTGGAAACCACTGTGTGGCAAAGCCAACTTTAGACTCTCACACAAGGAAGAGCCCAGCACCCACCCTGATCTATGGTTAACAAATAGTGCCAGGGGCTCGTGAGAACAGTGCCACTCGGGTGCCAGTACAGCACAGTTAGTGCTTGGGTAGAGAAACCCCTCTCCCTCTGCCCTGCAGGCAGTCTGGCCCATTTTGACATCTGATGTGCCCCATGTAGAGTCGGAAGAAAATCACTGATGGGCAGACCTGGCACTGCCAGCTGGAGGGTTGGCAGGCCTGGAAGGAGTATATTTTTTGAGAGGGTGCTCCTTGAACTAACTACTGGAGGTAGCTGGGTCCCCTAGAAATATCCAGAGGGTTTCCACAAGGACCGCTGGTACCCCCCACCCACACACACCATCCACATGAGCCACACATGCATGGGCTGTGTGTGCCGCCCCCAGTGCCCAGCTCTGCAACATTACTGGTAGTGAAGGCCTGGAATACGCAATGCATAACACAGGCATTGATCTGCCCCACTGAAACTGCTTTGGGCGGTCCATCAAAGACCACAAAAGCGATGGAAGAAATGCTTGCAATAAGTCTAACCGCTGGCAGTCACTGGGGTAGCCTTGCAACCCATGGCTCGTTTGCCCACCATGCCACCTCATACTAGACCCAGCCATATGGTCTAGGGTGTGGCAGAGATTAAATCAAGCATACCACCCATCGGTTTTTTTGTTTATTGTAGTGTAACGCCGTAAGTGCAGATGCCCAGACTTGGGTCCTGTGCTCACTTTGCCACTGGAACCAAGCTGCACCCAACTGAAGAGCCCCAACTAAGTTTAAACCAGTCTTGGGTTGCGTGTGCTCCAGCTCATACAGCACCTGGAAGTTTGGACTGGACGGTTCCTACTGGAGCAGGATCAAGGCTAATTTCCATAAGGCTTGGTCCAAACTGAGATGGCATTGTGGGAAAAAAGCAAGGGACTGGGATGCAGCCCTAAGTATTTACCAGCGGTTGAGTGTGATTCAAGTATCTCACCCATCAAATTTTTTTAGGTCGAGCACTCAAGCACTTTGACCTGTTGTAAGTAGTGTGTGATTTTAACCACTCATCACACACCCATCACTTTCATTTGTTCGTGGGCTTACCTTTGAAAAATCCTTTGTTATCATTGGTAAATGCTTCACGTTTGTCCCTCTTTTGGGCAGTTTTGTTACCACACTGCAGACTGCCCTGTTACATGGATAATTGCACGATTGCTGATGCGTTTGACTGCGAGCGAACTTCTTTTTCCTTTTGTGTCTCTCCTTCGCTCTCAAGCTCATGGTGATTTGAATAGGCTTGCTTATGTCGATTGTTTTACTTTTCATTTCAATTTATGTGTCAAGAAAAGTCCTGTTAGGAATTTACAACGCTAATAGCTCTAATTGAGCAAATGCAAGACCCTTTGCATTGCTAATGCTTATTGTTTACTGAAGCTCATCTCACAGCGACAGATGGAACACCTGGGGTGATGCACTGTCTCTCTGGGGTTTACTGTAATTGTAATTGTATTTATATAGGGCCAGATGTATCATGAAGGCCTTTTGCGATTCAGAAATAGCGATTTTTAAGAAACCGCTATTTCCGACTCGCAAAATGCCATGTATCACATTTGCGAATCGGTAATAGTGATTTCTTAAAAATCGCAAATGCTATTACCAAATCGCAAATTGTGATACCGGCCCCATTCGCACATCTGCACATTTTTTGCATTTCCAAAATTACGATTTCTTAACGTGCTGGGGGCCTAAGGCACCCTCTGCTGCACCCCAATTTTTTTGGGGGGGACATGTAAGGTGCACACATGCCAAAAGTGCATGTGTGCTTTACATGTACATTTTAAAAATGCATTTTAAATGCATTTTTTTATTTTGCACATGGTTACCACCAAGTTCAACTTGGTGGTAATTAGCGATTCCTAAATGCCCAAATCGCATTTAGGAATTGCTTCATACGTGTGCTAAGGAATCGCAAATAAGGAATCCTTATTTGCGATTTCTAATTTAGAGAGTTGCAATTTGTGACTCTCTAAACAGGGTCTCAATTTTAAGGAATCGCTATTTTAGCGATTCCTTAAAATTGCGTTCAGAATGTCTTTCATACATTCTGAAAGGGCTTTTTGCATTCGCAAACGGGCATTCGCACCGTTTGCGAATGCAAATAACCTTGATACATCTGGCCCATAGTGCTTACTACCCCTGATTAAGCATTGAAGCTTAAACGCTTTAGGTTCATCCTACTTTTGCACATATCCTTTTTTAGGTCGAGCATAGCAGTGCTCAATGCTGCTTTTCCAACATGTTGGTATCAATGTGGGCTTTTAACCACGGCCACGGCACACCCATCAGTATCACTTGTTCATAAGCTTGCCTTTCAAAAATCTTTTATCATCAATGGTAAATGTTTTACGTTTGTCCTTCCTTGGAGCAGTTTTGTTACCGCCTTGGCTATTGACCCTGTTACATGGATAGTTGCACGATTGACGATATGTTTAACAGGGAGCGAACTTCTTTTTCCTTTTGTGTCTCTCCTTCATGCTCACGCTCATGGCGGCCGTGGTGCTTTGAACCGGCTCGCTTATGTCCACTATTTTACTTTTTATTTTCAATTTATGTGGCAAGAAAAGTCCAGATAGGAATTTACAACGCTAATAGCTCTAACTCGAGCAAACTCCAGACCCATTGCTTTGCAAATGCTTGCTCTCATTTCTTTTCAGTAGGTCTTTTTAAACACGAAAACGAGCATCTTTCGTCATCACAGTTCAATCTAGATTCAATATAGTAAGTGTGCAAGAAAGTGTATTCTGAAAACAGTTTTTACTCTACTCATATCACTGGGTGGCTTCTGTTTCTTCGAGCTAGATTTTGTCTTACAGTCTAAACTTCTCTTCCTTCTGTTGTAATGACCAACTTTAATGAAATACTTCCATTGGGAGTAAACATTTCAGCTGGGGATTCCAGGCAGGGGATGCTTTGCCTTTCATAATCTTCCAGGTTTATTTCTGAATATCTTTGAGAATTGTAAAAAGTCAGGCATTTGCTCGAATTCATGTGAACCAAATGGAAAATACTCCTATTGCTTTCCTTGCCAGTGTTTTTAGGTGAGACGTGCCATGGCGAACAGGGAGGAAACATATGCGCTCAAGTGTGGATTTTGCCCCAAAAGGGATGGGTCGGATCAAACTGCTCGGCCACTGCGGTTCTGAACAGGACGACAGGTAATCCCAACCGGTTCCGGCCTCGTAGGACCTCATCAGTAAAATGCAGATTGAGGCACTTGTGATAAACACAGAAGCAAGGTCACTTAGGGGGTAAAACATTATGGGCCAGATTTAAGAAGGCCCAAGCGCCACCTTGCACCACATTAGCATCTTCTTTTGACGCTAATGTGCCGTTAGATTGGCAAAAACCCATGCCATAATTACAAGGTGGTGCTATGCTTGCATTGCGCTACTTTGTAAACCCTTGCACCACATTATGCCTGTGCCAGGCATAACGTATGCAAGGGGGGGGCATTCTGGCATTAGGAGGCCCAGAAAAATCCAGCAGGGGAATCTCTGAGATTCATAGTGCGCCATTTCTAGCGTCATTTTTAACGCCTGCCTAAGCTAGGTGTTAAAATGAGGCTCCCATTGTTTTCAATGGGGCTCCTGCCACTTTGCAGGACTAGCGTCAATATTTGTGGTGCTAATCCTGCATAGCTCCAAACTAGCATCAACATTTTTGATGCTAGTTCCCTAACGTGTATCATAAATACGGCACACACATTGCGGCATCAGGAGAGCGCAATGGGGCGCAAGAAAAGTGGTGCATCATGACATGATGCGTCACTGCTCAAAAATGTGCCCCTATGTTTTCGTACTTGGTTTGCTTGTAATGTAAGTGTAACCCCATGAAAACACATTTCCAGTTATATCACTACACTGTTTATGAATCTGACCAACAATGCACTTTTGATATTTTCTTTTGGATAAAAAACTATTTAGACTCCAAGAGTAGTATTTAACAGTAGTTGTTAATGTTGTTTAAATATTGTTCACAACGAAGTAGGATCTCAAATATTTACTACTTGAAGGAAACAGCTGCAGGCAGGAAGATGCAATAAACAAAAACGTCACCCCAGATATCTAGAGAGATGCTCGGGTGGTTGCCTCCTGGGAAGGAGAAGTGAGTGCATCGCATTGAAAATAAACAGCTGTCCTTGCATTGGATAAACATAGGCAGGAGGCCATGTACAGTAGGAAGCTTTTAGCAGAAGCTCAGCCTATAAATACCAAATATAATCAAATGTGTTTTGAGAGCCCTTGATGGGATCAGAGGTTCATCTCTTGAATGACTCAGGCACATTAAAGGCTCATTATGGTCCCCTGGACCAGAACCTGGTACATCTGGAGCCCAGAAGTAACATTACCTGGGCTTCCGCTACCTCCAAAGGGACTGAGTTCCTGAGTATTCTGAGTAGAACCCTGAGGTTTGACTGAGATATGCAGAAATTCTGGATGAATCGGTAATTTTGGATCAGATTTACATGGTAATTCCTCATTCTCCTCAACAGATTTGCCCTGAGTATTTGGTTGTTTGAACAGCCGTAAGCACTGAGCTAAAACACCGGTCCACAGTTTTTCTGTGGGCCTTTTGCTTCTGATAACCCTGTAATTCCTGTTTCTAGGCCCATTGGGATTAACAGGCCACCCGAAATGAGGGCCTGAGAGGAGAAAGAATGTAATTACCACCATCCTTGTTTCTGTGGCTAGCCCCCTGCACCACTCAGCTTTTTTAGGTTCTGAGCTGGAGACGAAGGGGCAAATGTATACTTTTTGGTGCAAAATTGCACTTACACAGTTTTGCACCAAAAAGTTTAGCACCGGCTTGCGCCATTACTGAGCACCAGCCGGGCGCCATATTTATGGAATGGCGAAAGCCGGTGCAAAGGGTGGGGTAGCGTAAAAAAAAATGATGTTAGCCGGGTGGGGCTGGCAGGTATGGTAGAGGGGTTTTTTGTATAAAAAAATGACGTTAAGCTGGGTAGAGTAAAAAAAGATGACTTTAACTAGCCTATTGTCATTTTCTGATGCAAAATCATCCATACCACAAGACTCCTGTCCTAGAAAAGACAGGAGTCATGCCCATCACCCCAGTGGCCAGCACAGGGGACCAGTGTCCCCTGAGTATGGCCATTGCACCCTGTCTCATTGCAGGGGGGCCCAAATTGGGCCCCTGATGGCACTTTAATTAAAAAAAGAATTACCCATACTTACACTACTTACCTGGGATGGGTGTCCCCCATCCTTCGGTGTCCCTCTGATGTGGGTGGGGGCTTGAGGGGGGCACCTGTGGACCCATTCCACGGTGTTTGACCATGGAAATGGGTCCACAGGTCCCTTAAGTCCTGGTCTGACCCAGGCGTTAAATAATGGCACAAAGAAAGCTTTGCACCATTGTTGCACCTTGCCCTTTTTGCAGGGTCATCCCCAGTCTTTTTGCCTCATTCCTCCTAATTTTTTTGACCAGGTGTTGTTGACTTTAGGACGCTGGGCACTTTACCACTGCTAAAACAGTGCTAAAGTGCATATGCTTTCTGTGTAAATTGTACTGTTGTTTGGTTTATCCATGATTGGCATATTTGATTTACTGGTAAGTTACTAGCGGGCCTGCAGCACTGGTTGTGCCACCCACATTAGTAGCCCAGTAAACATGACTCAGACCTGCCACTGCAGCGTCTGTGTGTGCAGTTTTAAACTGCCAATTCGACTTGGCAAGTATACCCACTTGCCAGGCCTAAACCTTCCCTTTTACTACAGGTCAGGTACCCCTAATGTACCGTGGCCTATGGACACCTCTCTTGAGGTACACGAAGCACCGTCACATCCCGAACCGCAGCCCTGGGCCTCTGACGCCAGCATAATCGACTCCAGTGTCGTCACCAGGCATCCTGCCTGCACCGTGGCCTGTGGACACTGCTCGTGAGGGTCAAGAGACCCCAGCCTGTTCCGCACCACTGGCTTGGCCCTACCAACGAAAGCGCTTCCGCCACGCCGCCACAGCTACCTGCATCGTGACCTGGTGACACAGCACATCGCACTGCCCCACTTCACACTGCAGCCCTGGTCTCACCAACGCTGCTGGATGCCGTAACCGAGCCGCTGCCTGCACCGTAATCTGTGGACAACGCACGTCGCATCGTCCTGCTTAGCACCGCAGCCCGGCGCCATCCACACCTTCATCAGCCCGGAGTTCGATCCGCAACATGTGTGATTTCAAGGGCCCAAGGACTCCTGCATGAACTCCGGAACAGAAACCGCAACGCCAGCAACGCCGATCTCCGGAGCTCACCGCGAGGATCACGACTCCCTGCAAACCCAAAGGTTCTGTTTGTGGGTCTTCCCGACACCGTAGCTGACCCGGGACACCCCGGCCGGCCTGAACTGTTGGTTTTGCTGATCACGACGACGTGCTAGCCCAAGGTGAAGCTATCGACTTCAAGGAACTGTATTTTTGAGTAAATCTTGCAAAATTCATATCTTTAACACTGTATGTTGGATTTTTACCGTTTTGGTCTTTATATAGATAAATATTGGCTATTTTTCTAAAACTGGTGTGGTGTCCTTTTGTAGTGTTTTTATTTGTTACTGTGTGTTATGTGCAAATGCTCTACACATTGCTTCTGAGATAAGCCTGACTGCTCGTGCCAAGCTACCATGGGGGTGAGCAGGGGTTATCTGAGCGGGTATCTCCCTTATCCTGACTAGAGTGAGGGTCCCTACTTGGACAGGGTTCAAACCGACGGACAACTAGAGACCCCATTTCTAACAACCATTATTTAGCCCCTTCTCCCACCCGTGCATCATTTCAGCACCTGGGGATAAATATGGGGCTAGGGGGGTTAGCACAATTTTTTAGACGGGAACACCTACCTTGCATCTCATTGATACAAGGTAGGTTCACGCATCTAAAAAATGGTGCAAACTCCAATATTTTTACATTAGACTGGTCTAATGTCAAAATATAAATATGGAGTTAGTTTTCCGTCGAATTTGCGAGAAAAAGTGATGCAAATTTGGTGCCAATGAGTAATAAATATGCCCCCAAATTTCTAACTAATCAATAACCATTTATAATGTTGTTAGAGGCGCCATCAGGATTCCTCCTTTGGTTGAAATGCTTAGCAACCCCCATGAAGGTCACTCACACCATGGGAGGTCTTCTTCACACTGACATAGAATACAGATTCCCTCCGCCCTTAAAAAACTGAAATGGTAAACAGGTTAATAAGGTTTGTAAAACTTGGTAGGAACCAAAGTTTTGCTAGTGGGTTCATTCAGTTTTTTTACTTTATTTATTTAGAAGGCACAGTCAACAATCCTAATTGTTGCTAGGTACCAGAGTACCATTAACAAAAGTTAGACTACAATATTAGTCCAGTGCATGTGACTATTCATGTTTCTATCCCTGCTTTTGGAATAAAACGTCTTATTGTCTTTCTGACTCTCACCAATGTGGATGTTTCTTCTCTTTCCACTGGTAGGGAGTTCCAGATTTATGGACCTTATACTGAAAACCCCCTGCCTCCCTTCCAGTGACGCCAGAAGAAAGAGATGATCAGACATTGATGGTCAGAGCTGAGATTGCGAGTTAGGTGACAGATGGTAATTTTCTATCTAAGGTACACTGATGCAGTAACTTTGGTAGATATACATTTAAATATAAACACACCCATTGTAAAATGATCCACTTTTGTAAGTCAACCATTGAGAATCAGTATAAAAGATCTAGCCTAGCTGAAACACTGTCAAATTTACCAAGATTTAACACCTGTCTTGTTCAGTGCTTAATTTGTAAATAAAAACGGACCGGTGCTGAAAGCCCTCCTATTAAACACGCGGCTGCTGCAATTAAATGTGCGAGTACGGAATACCGAGGCAGCGTAATCCTGAAGCCACCTCGGGCCTCTTTCATCCATTTAAAGCAACTTCCTGCCCCTTAGCTCACTCTTGCAGATTTCTGCTTTCTCACTTTGTGACACTTTTTCGTTTTTCTCTTCCTGTGTCTTTCCCATATGTGTCTTTTGCTTGCAGCAAATGCTTGAGGTAGAAACATAGGCGCCGGCCCTCAAGAACAAGTGCCCTGCTCCACACCGGAAATAACAAGCACAAATTAAGCACTGGTCTTGTTGCTGAAGTGTGCACATACTATGAGCAGGCTCCTTGATATTGTCAAAGGCCGCCCAGAAAAGAGCTGGCATAAGAATAGTTTAGAATTAATGAAAGCACCGATGATTGTCCCGTGGTGCCCTTGAGGTGCTCACGGCACACTTGAGAACACTTCTGGCTCATGCCTGATGGGGTTGGCTTCTCGAAGCACTAACACGCATCACAACTTTGCACAAAATGACTTCTTTTAGGTGGGGCGGGGCAGGTGCTGTCTCTGATACGCAGCACCACCTTATCATCATGCTACACCCCCAGAAGGTCTGCTTACCACTGGAGCCAGATTAGCAAAATTATTGGTGGGATCCTGGTCACATGGCCCAATTCTCAAAATAAAAGAATTTCAGGCAAAGCGGGTTGTGAGAAGCGTATCCACTTGTGACATATAAGCACATTTATCAATTTTAGGATTTGGCAATGTTGTTAATTTCTTGCCAAATCTTCGCTCCTGCTTCTTTTGAACACACATTGCCATCTCTGTTCATAGAGCGCCCACTCTGCTGCCCGGCATTTCTGCTCTCAGGGGCTTCCTGGTGATCTTTGAAAGTGTTGGAGCCTACATTGGCCCTGGACTGCAGCCTGAGCAGTGAGTGAACAGGACATCCTCCAGGTAGGTGTTGGGTTCTCTCTTCCAACCAAGTGATGAAAAAGAGTGGGTCAAGAGGATTTTAATGCACATGTTCACATACAATTACAAATAAATATAGAGTCTGCAAGGGAATTCATGAAATATTCCATTACTTTCACGCCATGTCAAAGATCCATTCTGTCAGTAATTGCCTCTAGTAAGCCAGTGCCAGAAATTTCTCATTATTGCACCCATATGCTAAGGGTGGCCTCTTGACTGTAGAATTACATACAATATGCCAATGTCTGAGGTTTTATGTAAGATCTCCATGTGCCAGAGGTGTCCTCATACAGAAAATATTACCTCCACTGTGTAAGGGCCCATAGCACAAGTGAAATAACAACACTCCCACAATCACAGGCATTTGCAGTTAAACTCACTGAAACACTCTCATTTACATACACTTAAGTTTCACTCTCCGGATCTCATTGTGAGGATCACAACGCCCTACATTTCCAGTTGGTGGGTCTTCCAGACACCGGAGCTAGCCCGCACCACAGCGGGTGGCCAGAACTGTTGGATTTGTTGTTCACGATGCAGTGATAGCCCCAGACAGAGCTATTGACTTCAAGGAACTGTATTTTTAAGTTAATTCTAGCAAAATCGCCTGGGGGGGCAATAAAAACATGAAGTGCTTATGACTGGTCTGTGGACCCCTGCACAGGGATTGCTAACATCCAGGGGTCCGTGGACTACAGGTTAAGAACCTCTGCTGTAGGGGGATCTCCACCCCATTGATGGAGACCTCCGCCTATGTGTGAAAAGTTACTTCTAGTAACTTTACACTTGTAAATTGGCTCTGCCCATCTTTAAGGGGGAAGAGACTGTTACGTCTATGCTTTATAGTAAATTTACACTTGGATTTGTTGAATAATCAAAAGTAGTAGACTTACTTCATAGTGTAGGAGTAAACTTACAAGTGCAGATTTACTCATATGTAATTTTCCCTTTGTGAATGCCCCCCTAGGTTATTAACATATATCTGCCAAAGCCCCAGTATGCTTTCTGCATTGTGCATAGAACTTAGAAATTTACATATGAAGGAATGGGAGTCCATGGGAAGAGCCAATTTTTGCTCCTGTCTGTTCAGACATAGAATGAGGCCGGTGACCCTTTCCAGTTTTACTCATTGTCTGTGAGAGAGTTCTGGGGGACATCCCAACTAAATCCTCATATGATATAGGCTGAGACAGGAAGGACGCTCTCACTAAGAAGTGTGTGTGTTGTTGGTGAATTGTGCACTTCATGTAGGCCGCAATCTTCATCTTGTGTTTTAATGTCTTTTCTAGGTTGAATGAGTTGTACGCCACTGTAGATCAAAGAGAATTCTTGAACACAAGACATGGACATCAATTCACTGCAATGATTGGGCTTTGGAAGTGACAGGCATTTTCAAGTCCGTACCATGTTGAGGACCGAAGAGGCATTATGAACCAGCTCCCGCTCGTTCCAGGGTGGCCGTTCTCCTGCAGAAAACTTTATGTATGGACTGTTAAATTAACGAAAGTCTGTCTCTTCAATAATAATGAACCAGCTTACATGACCATATCACTAGATGATGCCAGGTGCCACGGCGGTTTGCTCTTTCTTTGAAGGACACTTTTTTAATACTTGGAATCCAGTGTACCGAGAAACAATTTAAAATGCACCCACATTGTACATTTTGTGTATGTCCCTCTCCTGGAAAATTGTTTATTTACTTGTGTAGTTCAAATGCTCACTTTTAGTGACCTACTTTTTGCTTGTGTCGTAAGCACTCCATCAGAGTTCATGTGCTTACCAGCTGTCTCCCTAGTGTGCTTTTCTTCCCCACTCCATGCTCCCCATTTTCACCCGTGTACTTCTTCCCTGCCCACTCCATTTTGCTCTCTTGCCCGTTGCTTCTCCTCTCCATCCCACCTTCCATGTTGCTTCCTCCCACCCACGCCCTCCTTCCCACATTCCTGTTGATTCCCTTCCCCACCCTCTGTTTTTAACCCCCTACGTTACTTCCTTGTTGTGTTTCTTCCCCCACCCAGGCCCTCTGTGTTGCTTCCCCCACCACACCAGCCCCCCATGTTGCTCACCCCACCCACATTTCAATGTAGAAAATGCTTGCATCATTTTGTAGGTGCATACACTTCTCTTTTTTATGGTAAATGTCCTTTGCAATGCTGCACAGCATCAGGGATGCTGTAAAACATGGCTAAATCCATTGCAAAGTCAATAAGTATCAACGGTGCATCTATTCTCTTTGACAATGCTTGTTTAGTTTTCACATACTATGGTAAGAGCAAGGGCTATAAAATGCAGGAATGAATGCATGGCTCTTAGATCCCTATTTATATTCTATTCAAGCTGCTGCCTTCATTATCCCTGAGACAAGTGGTACCAAGGGCACACCCAGAGGTAGCAGCTGCTTAAGCTGGGCTGACTACCCTCAAATGACACCCATGAATATTTAGCATTCTTTGCTCTGTGTTCCAAAGTTATTCTGTACAGACTGGATGCTGAGCCAGGGAAAATATGGCTTTTCTCTGAAAAACACACAACTCGAGCAAACACAATCATGAGACCATCAGCACTTTTCAAAGGCGTAAACTCATAAAGTGGTGGCCACTGGTGATGCCTTAATTGAAACCGAATGTTCTCAGCGCTAGTGTGTTTAGGGCCTGAAACATATCAGATGTTTTGGCAGGATTAATTGGTTCCTATTTGTGATTAATGAAAGCCAGGAGCTGGGAATGAGTACAGATGGTATGGGAAAGTTATGTGGCGGTTAGCTGGAAGGCATGAATCCTATGACAGTGTGTCGGGGGGGAGGGTGGCGGTGGGGCCGATACATGAGAACTGCTAGAGGCATGTGATGAACAGGCAGCAGTAGCCACAGGTGGTGGACTCCAAGAACTAAGGCACGCCTGTGCATTTGTTTGTGTTACCTTCTTCATTTGAGATTCTTGGATGGGGACTTCTTAGTGACTTAGAGTTTGGCGGAGGGGATTGCTCATCACAAACATGACGGATATCCAGTCCATTGCATTACAATTCCACTATAGTCTGTGGAACTTGTAATATGGTGGACGGGATATCCGTCACGTTTGTGACAAAGTAACCCCTCCAACAAACACTAATTCCGGCACTTATTTTGTATTTAAAAGTACATATCAGGGTTTTTGGTCAGTGCATAAACCCTCAGCTATCAAAACACTTGGGGCTGGATGTACTATAATTAGCAATACCGATTTCCCAATTTCAATGAATTCCGAATTGCAGTTATGAAATCGGTATTCCTAATGTATGAAATGTTTTATGCCCAAATAATGATTCCTAGTAGGTCGCAAAACGACCGATATTGTGAATATTAATGAGGTAGGTAGCAATAAGCGACCCATTAGGAATCACAGCCATCATAGGGTTGGTGACCTGTTGAGGTCAGCAGACAACCATGTCTGTGATTGCTTTTTAATAAAGCAATCTTTTTTTAAAATGCATCTCGTTTTCCTTAGAGGAAAACTGAATTTTTTTTAAAATAAGAAATTCAACTTTCACATTTCATTTTTTTAAGAGTGGGCAGAGGCCCGTGGGACCACTGCCTGCTCTTAAAAAATATTTTTTCAACCTTCTTAAAGGAGAAGGGGTCCCAAGGCGATCCCGTCCCATTTGTGAATGGGTTACGACTGCTTTTGAAAATGTGGTAAAGTATTACTGTTTTTGCAACCAGAATTCGATTCCAAAATATGAATATATACCATACTGATTAGTTATTTGGAATGGACGCCCAAAAACTGCCCATTCGAAATACCAGATCGCAAATGCAAATAAAAATTTACATTTTGCATTTTGTACATTTGAAAAGCACTTTTCTACTAATTGGGCCATTTACAGCTGGAAAAATGCTTTGTATATCTGGACCAAAGTCTTTCAAGTGGAAGTAAAAGGGAGTGGCTGCAGCTTTGTAAGAGTGCGGCCCAGCAGGTATAGCTAACCACCCTCGAGAAGATGCGCGGCCTAAGTTAAGAAGGACATGTTTTAATAAACATGAAATAGAATCATCTTATATCTAGATTTGTAAATAATGTCTTATTGGAAAAATAATAACCAACATCAAAAGGCAAGAGGATATTACTTTTTCAGTTTCTATAGCACCTTTTTCCTGGGTCCCAAGAAATAATGCCCCAAGAAAGGCAAGCGTACTCCTTAGCAGAGGGCTATAATGCTCTATTATCCATGAAGGATACACTCCAGTTTCCAGATACTGCAACAGGACCCAGACAAGCAGTCCCACAATCTCCCTTTGCTAGTAGTCTCTTATCTACAAACACTGCCAATGGTTCAAACATGCCCATTTCAGGTGCTAAGGGCCATATATACAAACACAAAGTATTGCAATTCCCTAATTGCAATTCTCTGCGAATCACAATTTAGTAAATCGGAAATCGGTATGCATATATGATTTGAGGACGTAAATTGCGAGTCGCTACTCAGTTGCACAACAATTTAGGAAATCGTTACTAACGATTTCCAAAATTGTGACTGGAGTCACAAATTGCGAATACAACTGCAGATAGAGAAAAAAATCCTTCCTAGTCAAGGGTAACCACCTATTAACCAGGAAATGCCTCACAGTACCTGCCGGGAGACTAGCCTGAGTGGAGGTGGAGTGCAGATGCCATTTCCAGAACAGCTAGCAGACATCAAAGAAGCTCCATCACCATCAATGGCCAATCAAATTGAAGAAAAGGATGCAGGAAGCAGAAAAAGGAGAATGACGTTCTCAGAGAAGGAGTTGAAGACCATGACTAAAGAGTGCTGTGACAACCTTGAGGTACTGTTTGGAAGGTCATCCATGACAGTCCCAGACTCTTAAAAGAAAAATATCTGTCAGGATATGCACCAAAAAAATGAATGCCATAGGAGTCAACCACCGCTCTATCAATGAGATCTGGAAGAGGTGGTATGACCTTAGGTCACGTACAAAAGAAAGGGTTGCAACGCTGTTCTTGGAGGTCAGGGCAACAGGATGTGGCCCCCCCAACTGTACTCCCAACCACTGCACTGGAGACCACGGTTGAGACCACCCTTGAGGCTGAGGCTGCTTTGGGAATCTGGAACTTTGACACCCCAGCACCTGGAACCTCACAAAGTAAGTGTGAATTCTTTACTATTGTCATATCTCAGAACTTACATCTATGTCTAAGTCCACATAGAACTGTAGTATACATCAGATTAAGTTAGTCAAAAATGTACATGTATAGTACATTACAGGACATGTAGTCAAAAAGTCAGCACCGGAGTCACATGTATACATTTATTGGTGTGCTGATTTCAAAGCATACACATTGATATCTCATCATATCACTGAGTAAACTAAATTTCATTATTTTCAACACATCTCCCTGAGTAACACAGTGATGACACCAAGATGGGGGGAGTAAAGAACTTAAATATGGCAGCTGAGGAACCCATTCCCGTTGCCAGACACCCAAGCACAACTCCAGCCCAATGTAGCACTGCCTCATTGTCGTCACAGGCAGCATTAATGGAGGATGGCGAAGTTCCTCTTCCTACCAGTCCCATCCAGCACCCATGTGTGAGGCAACTGCATCAGCATGTTACAGGGCGCGTACGCAGTCGGTGCCATGAGGCACATCACACTGTAGATCCTGAAGCCACTGCGCAGTTGTTTGGAGGCCTTGAGGCGTCCATGATCCAAATTCAGCATCTTCAACACAAGCAGATGAAACTCATGAACAAGAAGATGCAGAACATGCAGCAATGCATGTCATTTGGCTTTGACAACATTGGGATACAATGGCCAACCATGAACACCAAAAAGGACAGCCTCACCACCACCACAGAGAAATTATGCCAGCACATAGCGGAGGCCTATGCCTATCAAAGGCATCGAGACCAAAGCACTGCGGCAAGAATGGAAAGCCTAACCCATTCCATTGGTCATTTGGCCAATGTCACTTCCACCCAATCCTGGAGAACAGTTACCTTGCAGGTGGAGATGGGACTCTTTAATGGTGACTTTGCCAGGGGCCTATGGCAGATCATGTCTACAATTGAAGTGCTACAAAACAAGTAGATAGCAGGTGGTATTGGAGATGCCCCTTAGGATAGAGAGGGCATCTCAAGTGTTAGCAGAGTCTCTGCCAGTAATGCTCATGCCCTGTGACACAACATCAGCCATACTCCTGATGGAGAACAAGTAGGGACAGGCCATTTTGAACATAGCTTTGGAAGGCAGTGAAGGACACATCATATTGTTTAGTCATTTTGGCCATTTTGGCATAGTTATTGTTATTTTGGTGATGTAACCAACATTTGCTTGTACTTTACTAATCATAAGTCATACCGTTTAAAAGCTAAACAATGGATATAGTAGCCTGACGTTAAAGGTTTTCTGCATCAACTCTGCTTTCATCATGTCACTGAGTGTACTGTGACATAGAACTTACCTTGAAAAGTAATTTATTGCAATGTGATCCCATCAGCATCTCCCCTCCACTACTGTTCTGTGGTTTCGAAGCTGTTGAAGAGGTGACTCAGGTTCCTCATCTTCAGAATCAATGTCCTCCAAAGCAATCGGTAGTCTGCTGGTTGCTATGTTGTGCAACATATGTCTTGGTGCCACAATTTTGCAGGGTGTCTCAGGAGCATAGCGTTGTGTACCTTCACATTTGCGAAGGAACCATAATCTTGGTCTCAGCATGCCAAATGTTCATTCAATCACCACCGTGATGCATCAGTGAGCATGGTTGTAATGCCTTTCATTTTGGTTTGCTGGGGCTAGGCACAGCGTCGGTATTCAACTCCTTAACGCATACACACTGTCACCTGGAACAAAAAACATAAGTGTGAGCTCGGTGAAACCTGAGGTTTGATGGTCACCTTCATGTGTGTCATTGTGCAGCATCACAAAGCCTAATAAACAGCCATCCTCAAACTCCCCTCTTTCCTGGAGTTGGTGTATTCCACTGTGCTTGAAGATGTATGTCATGTGTGCTCCATGGGTAGTTTGCCACTATACCTGTAATTACATTATGGGCATCACATACATCTTGGATACTGAGGGAATGTGTATTTGTCCTATTCCAAAATATGTATTCTATATGGGCTGGAGGACGAATAGGAACATGTGCTCCATCTATGTAGTGTTGACAGCGGAAGCGGTCAACACCAATGTAAGGAGGCAAGAGAGGGGGGACTGGACCCCGACCCCTCCGGAACAGGTGCAAGGTGGGTTGCGCCATTGACGGGAGGGGGAGGGCATAAAAAGGGAAGGGGAAGAGCGGGAAAGGCAGTGTGTGACAAGAGTAGCGCGAAACGAAATAAATAAGTTATAAGCACACTAGGCTCCGTGTGCTTATTCAGTAGCCGCGCGTAAGCGAGTTGGCGCGACGCTACAATCTACACACCCCAGGGCGTAGTTAACCACCTACTATACCAGCTTGAGTGGGGTGTCACAGCAGTAGATTCTGTTGTTTTATGACTGTTCTTAAGGTTTAACTCGGGTTTATAGGTCAACACGAGTCAGGAGAAACTGTGACACAGAGAAAAGCTAAATATTACAAGCATTTGCAATGCAATAAGTCTTGCATTTGCTTGAGTTAGAGCTATTGGTGTCGTAAATGCATAACTGCACTTTTCTTGACACAAAAATTGGTCAACCCTGCCACATAATGTGGTCCTCTCTGCCACATAATTCCAGTGGCCCTGCATATAAGTAAAGCACTTCCATATATCTACTTCCTCTATCTGCAGCAAAAACTCCATATGAAGCTGAAAAAATACTAATGTTATTACCATACATAACTAAGTGACATTTATAGGGAAATCAGTGACAGAGCATAGTACCAGTCCCCAGTCTTCACTCCAACCCCAACTCAGGATTTTCTTATGGTAAGCACAGTGAGACGAGCTGGTGATAACCACATTAACTGAAAGTCACGCCGCATCAGTGACCCGAGCTTGCAAACTTTGATGAATTGCTGTGACTTGAAACAGGAGAGTGAAAGAACAGACAGATGCATGCAGGAATGCGTTGTTTAAAACAAAATATGTGGCTATCCCAATGACGAACATTGTAAAGCATTTTAGCAGCCTATGAACCAAATAGCTCTGACATCCCCAAATGTAAAAACAACATTCCATATAAAACCTAAATATGACATAAAAGGCACCAATACATGGAACTACTGAGATTGCTACAGATGCATTTCTGGGACCAAAATACGAAATGCATGGTTAAAGGATCCAGATATCAAGGATATATTTTGGAGACACAACACAAGTGGGGTACTGCGATGACCAGAATAAAAGGAGAAGCATTCGGGATGTAAATAGCATGGAAATTTTACACACTGAAATAAACTGTGACATTTTATTCCAGGGCTCTAACAAGGTGGAACAAATGTAAAGCTTTTTCCAAAGAAACCAAAGGAATTTTGAAAGGCAGGCCAAGGAACGAATGAAAGTGATGGGCGTGGTTAAGGACCACAGATGTAGATACGGCATATCGACAGACAGCGCATGCGAGCTGCCTAGGCTCGTCCTAACAATGGCAAAGAAAAAATAAGATAGTGGCAATTGAAGTGAGACAGCATAAGGTAAAGAAAGTAAAATGCAAATGATGAAAGAAGGGAGAAAAAGAAGCATGAAGGAAAGCGGGTACAAAAGGACACTGAAAATAAGGGAAAAGATGTAAGAGAAGAAAAAGGAAGGAATCAGACAGAAAAGAAAGAATGAAGGGTGGACAAAGGAAATGGAAGGAACAAATTAAATAAGAAATATTAAAGGAGAGAAAGAAGGCAAAACAGAAAAATATATTGAAATAAAGAAGAAATGTGAGATGAAAGTATGGGCAACTGAAGGAAAGAAAAGAAAAAAGAAATAATGAATGGAAAAAAACCCGAAAAGAAAAAATGGAAGGAAGGTGTGAAAGAACAACTTGGGCGTGATCAGAATAACGAGAAATGAAGAAGGATGGAAAGCTAGAAAAAGGTCAGATGGAATGAGAGAACAATAGACAGAAGGAAAGAGATGGAAAGAAAGAATTAGGCATTAAAACAAAGAAATGATGATGGAAAGAAGGAAGGAAACAAGGATAAAGGGAAATAAACAAGGTGGAAAGGATGAATAAAAGACATATGCCCGTGCTGGTTAATATGTAGCATTTGGTCGAATTCCTTTAAAATCTTTCTGTAATATTCCCAGGGCACTTCATAGGAAGAGTTGGGATCACTCACTTTACTTGTGCATTTATTGCTATAATGGGTCAAAGTTGGGGGACATTTTATTTTTCAGGCAACTCCAGTGTAGACATCGGGACACAGGGAAATCTGGCCGCTCGGTTAAGGTTTAATTTTGTGCTTTGGATTTCCCCTGCATTCCTGGGTAGCTATATGTACCTGTTGATGTTTAGGAGCATGGCATCGAGGAACTTCTGAAAAAAACGTGACCAAGCACTTTATGACACACACCAGCAACAGCAGTCACATCCCGGTATCTGCCTGAGGCCAAAAGTTGCCAAAAGTGAGCATAACAGTTGCACGTGGGTGGGGTTGGACCTGCTGCGCAGTGTACTGCTTTCAAGATGTGGTTTCAGCAATTCAGTTAAATCTAATATCACTGCACTGCCTAGACTGTATTTTTCAAAGATGTCATCCTCTGTCTGTTGGAAAATGGTAAGTCTGGTTCTAAATATTTTTTCCTGTCTCCTCCTCCTCTGCTGAACCACCAGTAGTTGCCTCCTCCTCGCAATCACTTAGAGAGCGGCCATTGTGGAAACCCCTGGTGCATTCAAGGCCAACCTTTATAGTTTGCACAAAGATACCACCTGAAAGGAAGTTGTGCTAAATTGCATGTGCAAACAGGCTTTTTTGAGACTAGTTGCTAATTGCAACATCCTTGAACGTAAGGTTTGTGAGTTGCAAATACAGAATAGTTATTTGTGACTCACAAATATCGGCCGCAAAAAATACTGACTTGCTAATCAGTTTCAACACAATATTGAATTTGTGAATGGTGGTCGTACATAACCAAACGTCACTTTTCCTTTTCGCTAACCTAGTTGTGACCAATTTGCGAGTGGCAACACATTTGTACATATAGCCCTAAAAAATCCTCTCACTAGTCCCACCAAAAAGGTGGGCATTTCACTGGACAGCTCTGTCTCGCCCACCAATGTATGTGGTCCAATAGAAAGACATGCGTGAAGGCCAAAGTGTCACGCTGCTGCGGCAATTCCAGGTTCAGGCGCCGTACCGCCCACCATTCTATAGTGATTGTGGCTTTGGCAGATGAAGCACCTTTCTTTTTCAGCATGGTGGGTTGCTTTATTTCCCTTCACAATTTATCTGGCAGTGGCCAATGTGCTGGTGTGGTCCTTCTTTGTGGCATTCTTTCCAGTGGGGGATTTCTTGAAGACAATGTGCACTTCACCATAGCCCACCTTAGCCTTCTCCTTCCCAGAGTTTCTAGGTGAGGTTGTTGGAGATAGATGTTCCAACCTAAGGTGGGCGTTCTCCTGCAAGTTACAGAAAATCTTTCCAAATTAATGTGGAAACAACATGATTTCCTGTTTCCAGACCAATAAAAGGAAGTGACCCTTTGTATTCTTTGCGTCCCAACTCTTTGAGTAGTTGCTTGTCATGCCTCCTGGATTTCTTCCTGAACCCTTTTTCCCGTCCCATTATTCCTCTGCAATTTGATAGTCTTTCTATGCCCGGTCTTGCCTTTTTTGTGTCATTGTACAAGACAGTGACTCCTGCTTCCAACTGTCCAGCTTATCCCCAGCTCACCTGTAGCCGTCACCTGGGGGTCGAGTTGTCACAGCCTCCTGGAGCAATGGTGAATTTCTTGGAGGTTTTTGCCCTTTGGGCTTTTTTCCCTGCTTGGGAATCCTTCTGGAAGGCACTACCTTGCTAGGCGCTTTCAGTGTCAGTAGTGTTGTGTCCACTGGAAGGGGTCGCCCTTATCTCTGGCAGGCCATGGGCCTGATTAGGAGTTCGGCGGACAGTTTTTACCATCTGCTGAACTCCCGAGGTTGCCGCTACAGTGGCTACCTCCCCGTTGGACCCATTAAGATTTTTCCGCTAGGTCAACAAGCGGAAACCTGAGTTTCCACCCACTGGCCTAGCGGGAAACAGCCTACAACATTGTCTCCGCTCGTAATCAAACCGGTGGCAATGCTGTGGAGCACAAGGTGCACTAGAACCCTCGCAATGTTCACTGTCTGCTTTGCAATGATGCTGGCCAGGGGGGACCTGCACTGCCCATGCCAAGTGCATGGGCCCCCCTGGGGCTCCCTGCACCCGTTCTCTGCCAGCATTTTCATGGCAGTGGTACTGCCATGAAACTGCTGGTGGAGAAGGGGGTTGTAATCCCTAAGCCTGCTTGCAGCCTGTGCTGCTTGCAGCGCTGCTTTGGCGTATTAGGACCGCCACCACCCCCTGGCAGAGCTGGCGGTCCCCATGGAGCTCGGACCACCACATTGGCGGCAGTCTGACCTCGTAATGAGGCCCTAAGTCTGTGAAGACTAAGCAGTTGAGGCCGACAACTAGCGTAAGAAACCAAACCATGCATCAAGACCTTGCCACAAACCAATATAATCCCTGCTTACCCTTGCCACAATTGAAATTTCTGTTGACGCTGTACCGCTAGAGGAGTTAACAGCTTTTTTGTACATCTGCAGAAGGAGAGAAATAGAGGACGCTGTAGGGCCCTGTTTCAAAGTCTGTTTCTTTGCTTTGCCTGGGCTCAGCTCTTTCAAGGCCTGGCCTGCTAACATCAAAGGAAGCTCTGGTTTCTCACTGTTTCATGAGAGCTGATTAAGCAAAGAATTTCTGATTCCTTGATTCTTGTTTCTTGGAAAATATATATTTTTGTCTTTTGTGGCACAGGATGTGTCTTAGTTCTGTCCAAATGGTGAGTGGCAAAGTAATCAAATGTTTGTGTCCTACAACTGGGAATTGTCAACCAATTGAAGCCGCCTTCATGAACATGGGGCTCCCGCTTTATATTGGGCATTCAGACCTGAGGTTGCCCCGTCAAATATATGGTTGGTTTCCTTTGCAAAAGGAATCATCAACACAGACATAGGGTTGGGTGAAATTTACACTTCACTCATGAAGTTGGTAAGACAGGAAACAACGAAATTGAAGAAGGCATGTGAAATATCCTAGTAAACTTATGTTGAAGTTTGTCAAGCATCCCTCCTCAACTTCAGTGGGGCCTGGGCTATAGCTGAGAATTCCTGTAGCCAGATGAAGAACCCAGGAATGACTTCCAGCGACAAGAGATGGTTAGATGTGCTTCTATACCATTGTGCAAGGCGACACTGGGTGCTGAGCGAGGAGAATAAGTCTGTTACAGGACTAGGACTGTCCCTAGCTTTAAGCTGCAGCAGGAAGATGACCACTTTTGGACCTCTGTGGAGTGGCAATTCACAGTCTCCGGAGCTGGTTATCCAAAAGTGGGAGGGCAACTACCGAGCAGCACTGGTTTACTGCTGGTGCTCTCCGAGCCCTGAGCAGCAGTGGCAATGTTTGGCTGCTGTCTCACGGAGCCATTAAAGCTATTGGCTCTATTTTTTGTTAAAAATAATTGCAATCTCGATACCTTGTGATACTAGTGAAGTTTAATAAAAAACAAATAGAAGACGCAGATAGACGTTTTTCAAAACTACATACACCTATAGGATGCTACCAATGGAGGACACACTAAGAGCATCAATTAACTGTATTCTTCATTTTCCATAAGCATTGTGCCATGTGTATTTTGCAGAGTTTACACTGCACAATCTTCTCCATATCAGCATTCATGAGAAAGATAATTAACAAATTAGAAATGTATATTACATCATTTTCCAGTTCCTAACAGAGTAGGCCTTAAACATACACAGCAAATAAATGTGCACACATTTCTGTTCTCTGGGGAATAGAAAACATTGTGAATTCGTGAAACTGATTGGCTTGCTGGCCAGTAGTATCTTTGTATGGCCAACAGATGTCTGCAGCATATTTTGACAGAAGTGCAAATGTCCTCATATTGTTAGATTTTAATCTGTGCTTCCTTTACATCCTGAGCTACATGTAAGAAAATGATATGCAAAGAAATGAATTAATGAAATATATTTCGAAGTTGCTTTTTTCCATTTTGTGGAAACTTTTATGAATGTAATGAATGCTCGCAGAGAAAATCACAGTGTATTGTGTTTGTATTTTAGAAAGATACAAGCTTCTGGACAGAAAGCAATGGGAAATGTTTTTGTAAAATGATTGATGTCGGTTTCTCTTGCTAACAGGATGCTATGCATTACATGTGTCACAAATGCGGTCAGTTCTGTGTGCATGAACTGTTTGTATTGTTCAAAGCCCTATAAGGAGGCTCAAATTTATTGGCAGGTTACACACAGCATAAGACACTTTGGTCTTGTGGTGGAGAGGACTCTGTTGCTGGTCTAAAGATCTGACTATGCTCTATTGACTTGGGTTGCATATTTCTTTTCCTTAGGCCAATGGTTCCCAACCTGTGGTCCGGGGACCCCTGGGGGTCCGTGAAGCCTCCTCAGGGGGTCCGCGGCTGCTTAGAAACTTAAATAATATTAACAGGTTAGGTACCCAGCTTTCAGTAATGACTCTGTGGGGGGTCCCCGGATTCCAATAATTATTCTGTGGGGGTCCCCAGGTTCCAGTAATGATAAACTGGGGGTCCATAGAAGTCAAAAGGTTGGGAACCACTGCCTTAGGCAATTTATGTGCAGTGAGCATAAAATGTTGTTAATGTGTGGTACAAATTTTTGCAAGCTACATTATAGCTGTAATGTTCACTATACTTACTGAATACATCGAATAGTTTGAAAAGATCATGAGTGCCTTGGACTTCTTCATGGAGGAATGTCTGAATCTACTTTGCCTCCCACCGATCCTACATATCTACTATTGACCCTTCTTAGTAGCACAGAAGTATCGACAGTTACACCTTTGACCAGACATAGACGAGAGATTAAATGCAGTCAGGTTGACTAGAGTTTTTCTGGTCAGTAGGCCTCTGCAAAATTAGAGAACTTTACTTCTGTGTACTGCGTGTTTTTTTTTAATTCACCAGCTTCACAAATGTCAAAAACTAAGCAAAGTTTTTAGAAAACAAAGGAAAACAATCATCAGAAAATACCGTTTTTTATGTTTTTGCTCACGAAGTCTGCAAACAAATTGTCATGCACTTTTCATGGAAATATTGCCTGTCAGCACAGTTGTAGAAAACCACTAAGTTCCCAAATTGAGAAAATTGAAGAGTTTGCACAACTTTGCACAGTGTACGGATGTTTCTGGCAGGGTGGAGCCAGGGTTTGGTGACAATGGTATCACTGGCCCGTTGGGCCGTTTGAGATTTAAGGGTAGAGGCAATAGGGCTGCTGGGATTATGGCACTACTTGTGTTTTAAAGGGTGTTATTTACACAGGAGCTTGTAATTGCTTCGCACTTGTAGACCTTCAAACTGAATATTTCAGGCTCTGTGGTGATCCTCTGGTCCAACGCCGAGATGGAATGGTAATGCGTCTGGCATGGTGCACATGTTGTTGAGATGTGTCATGCCTTGGATTGAAGAATGTCATTACCAATTCTAGATGAGGCCTGTGTTCTCATAGCGGTGCTACTCCTTGACCCTGTGATTTCAGCAGGCTCGAGTTGCTTTAATCTCAGTTTAGAGTAGAGCTTGTGCAGCCTTGTGGTTGTCTAGGAGTGATGGTAGGCTATGCTGTCCGGTGACCTTGGAAAACTTGTGGTGATGTAAGGTTGGCCGTATTGGGAAGTCAGTGGCCTGGGAATCATGAGGTGGCGTAGATTGGGGGCTTGGATACTAAGTGACCTGTGGAGCAGGTGGTGATGTAGGATTGGGTACTTGGGTACTCGATGGCCTGGGGCGCATGTGGCGTATGTGATTGAGGGCTTCAGTAACATGTAACTTGGAAATGAAGTTGTATTGTATGATTCAGGGTTTCATTGCTGGGTGATTTCTGGAGCATGTTGTCTTGTATGATTAAGGGCTTGGGTACCCAATGACGTGGGGGACATGTGGTAGCCTAGGATTTAGGTCTTGGGCACACTGTGACTTGGGAAGCATATGGTAGTGAATGCTGGAAGGCTTGAGTAATTGGTGAAGTAGCAGCCTATGAGTGAGGACTTGGAAGCAAGTGGTTATGTATTAGCAGCGGTGGCAGAATGAGTACTTGGGTACACAGTGACCTGTAGCTTTTGGTCGAGGTCTTGGGTATTTGGTGAGGTTGAGCATGTGACACCGAATTATTGAGGGCTTTGGTACATGTGGTGAGTTCGGAAGCATGTGGCAATGTATGATTGATGACTAGCGCACATTATGACTTGGGAAGCGTTGTAGTGTTTGACTGGAGGCTTGGGCACCTGGTGTCATTAGATGCGTGTGGTAGCGCATGATTGAGGTCTTGGGTAGCCTATGGTTTGGGAAGCGTGTGTCACATATGGCTGAGCTCTTGGTCTCTTCGTGACATGGTAGCCTATCATTGAAGACTTGGCTGCTTAAGGACTTGTGAAGCATACAGCATTGTTTGAGTGAGAACTTGGGCTCTCTCTCAGTGACCTGGTAACCATGTGATCTTTAGTAGTTGTAGTAGGTAAGACCCGAGCTGATAGGTCTACATGATCATTTTTAGGTTTTGTCCAAAATTGTTCTTGGGATTTTCATTTTTCACTCACCACACACCGTACATTCATTGGAGGATGTTTTCAGGGCCCTGCTGTCGCTGCTTACAAGTGCTGCATCTCATATTACACCTTGAAGTGTGTCCCTAGAGCCGAGCTCTAGCTTCAAAATGAATGGACTTGATTTAGAGATGTTTTGTAACCCATCCACATCTACATAGACCTCAGCAGTGTTATTTACGAAGCCTCATTCGTCAAACATCTTCAAGCCAGCTTTTCTTCCAGAGCTTCCAGGCAGCTGTATGGTCTTTATTAACTTTTATGAGGCCTGCTCAATCCAGAATTATCCACAATTATTGGAAGATATATCTGATCTTAAGAAGGCTGGTGCAGAGACGTTTTAAGGCATGGACAAGTGGTCCCTGGTCCAGGGCCCCAGCCTTTCAGGGGCCCCCCAAAAGAGTCAGCCCTGTTCTGCAGTGAATCTTACCAGATAACCATTGAATAATTCTTATAAATATTGCTATGAGTACTGTTTTTCTTTAGTTTATTTTTAATGTGGGTGATGTATAGGAGTCTCTAAGATACACTGTGCAGAGAAATGTTTATGTTTTTGAAACCATGCAACATCCATAAATACAGTTGCTTTTAGATTAAAAGAGGACCTCACATATGGAAAATGGGCAGGAGACAATAATATTGTTTGCAATAATATTAGTGAGCTGCTGCTGTATAATAATATTAAAAATACTTGTCACTATCCTTAAATATTAGATGTAAACATATTGAGAATTTGGAGCAGTGTCAGTGACCTGGCCAAAGAGCGAATGAAAGACCTGAAACTGGATCATAAATTCAAAGCTGTTCCGAACAGGGACCCCCAAATTATTTTTGGTCCAGGGCCCCTAAAATCCTTAAGATGTCCCTGGATTGGTGGCTGAGGATACAAAGCTTTCATGGCCCCCGGTGCAAGAATGGAGACCTCCCAGAAAGCCAGAGTCTACTCATGAGTCACCACCACTCAGTCAATGTCCTGCTATCTTGCAAGGGTTTGATGACTGAGCACTCATTAGTTCAGTTCTAGGCACTCATGGGAAGGCTCTGTTTTAAGAAAATGGATCACTCTATGCTCTGTTGCAGTGCTGGATTTAGAAGGGGTTGAGCGGACCTTGGGGGGCATTGAAATGATGCCAGGTATGAGAAATTAATCGGTCTAAGCCCCTTCACAAGTGTCTTCATCAATAGCTGTCTGCCAATAGACTTGACAAAATATGTCCTCTGAACCTCATTGTAAGTAAGAAATGCTGAATATTTAATTGAGAGTAAATACAAGTTAACAGAGAGAATACATTCCCAAAGCTCCTGCTGACATTTCCTCTTCCATACTCTACCCACTGGCAGTATTTTAAATTACATATTGGCATTGCCGCCAAATAGCATGCAACACTGAACATCATTTTTGATCGGATTTGCTGGAGGCTGGGTCCTCCACATCACACGTGGTTACTAGTGAGTTTCAGAAGTTTGCACACTACGCTTGTGACATTTGATGTGAGGCAGCAGTGGCCCAACACTTTTGTACTCACTGCTCAGAAGACCTCTCAAGACCACCTCTGGGTGGGGTTTGTGTTAAATGTTTGCGTCTGCTTCCCCTGGGTGCAGACTAGCAATGAGCACTTGGTGTGACATTGAGTAGTACCATAGCCAGGGGCGGCTGGTACCATTTGAAAGTGGTAGGGCGTGCAAAGTGCCCCCCCACTTCCCCTAAGCCAAAAATCCTGCACACAGTAACTAAATCACTGACATGCATTACACTAACATCTTAATAGAAATTAAATGTTACTTACCCACTGGCTGTGCATCCTCAGTGTTCTTCTGTAGTCTATGGCTCCAAACATGAGTCCATGAGCTGACTACCCTACCCAATCCAGATGCTGCTCTCAAGCTATTAAATAGCATCAGAGTAGAGCCAGGATTGGTTGGAGCAGGCTGGCTTGACGCTCCTTCAGAACCTGGAGACCTGTGCTTGTCCTCCACACACTGTTTAACACAGCTGAAGTTGGTGAGCTTTAAAATGTGCATGTCTGGCTGGCCATTGCAAGACAGCCGACCACACCGACATGCACAACTTTGAGTGTCTGGCCACTACTCCTTTGTGTTGTCAATCAGCAGCAGTGGACCCCCCGCTTCACACTCGGCTCGGGCAGGCTGCACATCTGTACAAAATAAAATGGCAAATGGCAAATGGCAATAAAATAATTTCATTGCCATTTTATTTTTCACATTTGGTACATGTGGGTCGCAGCGGGAGAGAGGGGTGATGCTTCTGCCCCCTAATGAAGAAACTGCTGCTGACCATAGCAGTGATATTCCATAACCAAACAACCAACCTTCACTCATTAACACAAGGTGATGAAGGGCTACACCCAGAAACATGTCTAGAGATAACACCAACTCTGGTGAAAAAGCTACAGCAACTTTGAAGTACGTGTGCTGCATTTACCAGGATGCAGTGGGGTGAACTGTGCTGGGATGAGAGGCAGTGTGCTCCCCCCTTGTGTTTAAAAGGCTCTCTTGAGCCAATGAGCTGACAAGCTGACCTGGGATGCACCTATGTGCCTGTGGAGTGGTACTGTGAGCTGTGAAGACTTGGGCAGCATTCCGCCAGCCCCAGATGCCTTTTCTCTGCTGTCTGCTTCTCTTCTGCTCTGTTCTGATGATGGACTAAACCCAGAAACAGGTGCATGGAGATACCAGCACTACCTGCACCATCTTTGGTGAAAAACGTCATCAACTTTGAAGTGCGCGTGCTGCATTTACCAGGATGCAATAGGGTGAACTGTGCTGGGATGTGAAACAGTGTGCTCCCTCCCCCTTTGTCATTAACACAAGTGGATAAAATGTTAGTAACAGCACATGAAAAACAAATAGAATAAGAGGCAGGACACAATTTTGTTGGAGAAATGTATGTTGCAGGCTTTTTGAGAAGTAGTTGATTAAATTACATATGACCCAAAAGATGCGATTGATGATGCTATCTGAGCTGGGTGCCTGCCTGGTTATCCACCAGCCATGAGGGCTATACCAAGTGGTGCAGTGCTTCCCAGCTTCGAAGGGGTTTACCCCGCACCTTGAGAGCACAGTGTAGAGATCTCAAGCTTCGGTCTAGTCTGAGTGGTCACAGGCCAGGCCCTGCCACACCCCCTGGCCGAAGGCACACAGTAGCAACAGATCTAATGCTATCAAGGCGAGCAGAGGCTAGATGGTGCACGTGGAACTGCAGCATCGCCATCGCCTGACAGATTCCAATGGACTTATATGCAACATGCTTCATCTAGTATCTCATGTCAGTGCATTAGGTAACATCTCATGTCAGTGCATTAACATACAGCATGCACTAGGTGACATCTCATGTCAGTGCATTAAAATACAGCATGCACTAGGTGACATCTCATGTCAGTGCATTAAAATACAGCATGCATTTGGTGACATCTCATGTCAGTGGATTAGAATACAGATTGCACTAGGTAGCATCTCATGTTGGAGCATTAACATACAGCATGCACTAGGTGACATCTCATGTCAGTGCATTAAAATACAGCATGCATTAGGTGACATCTCATGTCAGTGCATTAAAATACAGCATGCATTTGGTGACATCTCATGTCAGTGGATTAGAATACAGATTGCACTAGGTAGCATCTCATGTTGGAGCATTAAAATACAGCGTGCTCTAGGTAACATCTCATGTCAGTGCATTAAAATACAGATTGCACTATGTAGCATCTCAGGTCAGTGCATTAAAATACAGCATTCTCTATGTAACATCTCATGTCAGTGCATTAAAATACAGATTGCACTAGGTGACATATCATGTCAGGGCATTAAAATACAACATGTATTAGGTGACATCTCATGTCGGTGGATTAAAATACAGATTGCACTAGGTGGCATCTCATGTTGGAGCATTAAAATACAGCATGCTCTAGGTAACATGTCAGTGCATTAAAATAGAGATTGCACTAGGTAGCATCTCATGTCAGTGCATTAAAATTCTGCATGCACTAGGTAACATCTCATGTCAGTGCATTAAAATACAGCATAAACTAGGTTACATCTCATGTCAGTGCATTAAAATACAGCATACACTAGGTAACATCTCATGTCAGTGCATTAAAATACAGCATACACTAGATGACATCTCATGTCAGTGCACTAGGTAACACATCATGTAAGTGAATTCAAATCCAGCAGGCACGAGGTAGTAACTCATGTCAGTGCACTAAGGTACAGCACGAATTAGGTAATATTTCATGTCAGTGCATTAAAGTACAGCATGCACTAGGTAGCAGATCATGTCAGTGCATTACAATATTGCATACACTAGGTATCATATCATGTCAGTGAATTCAGATACCGCAGGCACGAGGTAGTGGCTCAGGTCAGTGCATTAAAATACAGCATGCATTAAGTAATATCTCATTTCAGTGCATTAAAATACAGCATGCATTAAGTAATATATCATGTCAGTGCATTAGAATACAGCATGCAGTAGGTAGTAGCCCATGTCAGTGCATTAAAACACAGCATGCACTAGGTAACACATCATGTAAGTGAATTCAAATCCAGCAGGTACGAGGTAGTAGCTCATATCAGTGCATTAACATACGGCACGAATTAGGTAATATCTCTTGTCAGTGCATTAGAATACAGCCTTCACTAGGCAGTAGCCCATGTCAGTGCATTAAAATATTGCATACACTAGGTAACATCATGTCAGTGAATTCAAATACAGCAGACACGAGGTAGTAGCTCCTATCAGTGCATTAAAATACAGCATGCATTAAGTAATATCTCATGTCAGTGCGTTAGAATACAGCATGCACTAGCTAGCACTCCTGTCAGTGTATTAAAATACAGCATGCATTAGCCAGCAGCTCCTGTCAGTGCATTAAAATACAGCATGCAGTAGGTAACATCTCATGTCAGTGCATTAAAATACAGCATGCACTAGCTAGCAGCTCCTGTCATTGCAATAAAATACAGTATGCATTAGGTAACATCTCATGTCAGTGCATTAAAATACAGCATGCACTAGGTGACATCTCATGTCAGTGCATTACAATACAGCATGCATTAGCTAGCAGCTCCTGTCAGTGCAATAAAATACAGCATGCACTAGCTAGTAGCTGCTGTCAGTGCATTAAAATACAGCATGCACTAGGTGACATCTCATGTCAGTGCATTAAAATACACCATGCACTAGGTGACCTCTCATGTCAGTGCATTAAAATACAGCATGCGCTAGCTAGTAGCTGCAGTCAGTGCATTAGAATACAGCATGCACTAGCTGGCACTCCTGTCAGTGCATTTAAATACAGCATGCATTGGTTAACTTATGTCACTGCATTAAAATGCATCCTATAAATCACCACATTTTTCAGCACAAGCATTCAACTCACTGAGCCATCCTAGAAGCTGTTACTGTTTTCGGTGCATTGAAAGCTGGAATGCAGCAAGCGCTATGAATAAGCGTACTAACGGATAGAGAGGGATGAGGGAGTATATGACACTGACTGAGAGGATATGATCTCCTATATTGTAGTTGCCTCCATAGCACGTAAGCAGCGCTTCGGTCATTTCAAAGCTGTGAGGGAAGGACGGTACATGATTGAAGGCAGAAAGATATTACAATATGTCATGCAGCCTGCTTGTGTAGCGCTGTACCCGCCGTAAGGCTACTTCAGCGCGCTACAGGAAGACGCGAGAGCTTTGATTAGACAGAGAAATGGGGCAGAAGGGTTAAGGAATATAGCTAGAGTATATGATATAATTAATTTTAATGACACCGTTAGAGATATACTTCATTTCAGTTTTGAGATGGGTTGAGAGCCTCGAAACAATTCAGGTTTTAAATGTATGATCGTGCGAATTTTCGTGCATTTTAAAACATTTGCTGCCTAAATGTAGGCAGAGCACAAAACCAGGCAGATCATGGGCACTGCACGAAGAATGCAAAGTGTGACTGTCCCACCAGCCTCCCAGAGCCTGATGTGACCGATTGCACCCACATGTTATGAAGTTTGTTAAATGTCTTGATGTTTCTTTGGTGACTGTTTAGTTCAATAGGAAGATATATCGGCTAAAACCGAAGAGGGCAGAGAGGAACCACTGTCTAGTCAGATGCCTGGGTCCAGGGATTCCAGCTCCCTTCCACCAGACATGGGCAGCGTCGGGACACGTTTTACCAGGAAAGCATCGGAGCCCAACACTCTGGCCTTAAACACTCTTAGGAACTGATTCTAAACAAGTTTTGGGGAAGAAAATACCAGTGACTGTCTGAAAAACTGTACATTTTAGACACAGTCCCTTTTTCTGAAACGTATAGTCTGTTTTTCTGAATTTTCTGGTTGGAAATTTCAATAACGAGAGTGGAAAATCCACCAAGTTAGAATATTTTCGGCTCCAGTAGGTGAAGGAAAATGTTGGGAAAGGAGACACACCCGCTGGAAGTTTTGGCGGTGGTTAAGAATTTTAGGAACACCCGCAAAATTGTGGCATTATGGTAGTCACAAACTGCCAAAGGCTTTCTCTTCCCTAAGTGCTGATCCTTCCACTCATGAGAAGTTGTAGGGAATGTTTAAGTAGTATACAAAAGTCCCCAAGCTCCCTCTTATCTTCTGGGACTATAGGGAAAAGCAGTTCGCCACGTGGAAGAGTGTTTCCCACGTGAAGAAAAGGGGGAAGGGGACAGAAAGCGTACTTCTAGATACACAGTTTTACCTCATCTATTAGTCGTAGGCCCCATTTACAAGGCCTTTGTGCCACCATTGCAGCATTTTTTTTTTGACGCAACGGTGGCACAAGCAGACTCTACACTACTCCACATTTACAAACTGACGTATTGGGCCCAATGCGTCAGTTCGCAAAGCCTTGTGTCACATTATATCTGCGCCAGGTATAATGTATGCAAGGTAGGCGTTCCCACAGAAACAGCCACGCAGAACTGACGCATTTAAATTTACATTGCACTGTGTCATTTTGTGACTTCACTGTGTCAGAATGTTAATACCTGCTCAGAGCAGGCGTAAAACTCACACTGGGCATTTCTCAATGGGGCCTCCTGGCATTGCTGGAGTAGCGCCATTTTTTTACGCTAGCCCAGCAATGCAAGAGTTTACTGCCACGGATGCGTCAGAATTTCTGATACATCTGGGAAAACGTGTGCCATGGAGCTCTGTATCGGAGGCGATGCGTCAGATTCTTGTAAATGAGACCCTTTGTATTTTACAAAACTATAGGCGTAAATTAAACAATTAATCTGAGAGATTCCTAGACATCAAAACCTGGGATCGTCTCCTGAAAGATGTGTAGCAAAATACACACAAAAAATATTTTGAAAAATCTTATTGTCTTGTCCAAAAAACAGATACCTTCCACTGCGACCATCACCCTCCCAACGCACGCATCCCGTTTTTTTCACTTCCTGCATTCTCTGAACCAGATTTACTTTTTTATAGTGCCACATTGTGTGAAATTACTGATAAACTGGGGGCAGCCCAGAACGAAAATTTCAGCCCAGACAAGAGCATGGAAATGGATAGCACAAAATTTAGAATTTAATTACGTTTCATAAAACGTAATGGGCAGACACCACTTTCTATGCTTTTTTTCTCTATACATATTAACTATGAGTAGAGAAAGTATTCCAGTACCAGACCGATGATGAATGGATCAAGTAACACTAGTTCAAGTAAAACGCACTAACTGTTTTATGGTTTCATGGCATGTTTGTAAAAACAAATAATTCCATTGTGTGTGTGTTTACACATGGGATGGGGAGCTAAATGAAGGGAAGGGCGACAGACTACAAGACAAAAGAAGGAAGGGGCTGATTAGAAGCAACAGTTGCTCAAATAGAGGTGCCTTTCAGTAACATAATATATTATTACATTTTGTCATTTCAGCGGTGATGTAATGCAAGCATTGGCAAAGACAATACGTCTCACCTTTTGGCTCCGCCACTGATTTTTAGTGACGCTGAGCTCAATGTATGAATATTTTGCGATTTGTGAAGCAGTTGCAAACTGTTTTGTGAATGCAAAAACTGTACATCGTATGTATCAAGGGCCAAATTTTGGCCCGTTTTGCGTCGCTCTTGCACCACGCAACCTAGTGCACGAGCTACGCAAACCTTAAGTGATATTCATGAAGCCACGCAACCTCACCTTGCCTAGCCCTAAGTGGCTTCATAAATCTCAAGTAATGTAACGCAGCACAAAACATTGTGTTACTTTACTCTGCACCAGGGAGGTGTTTGCATGGGTGTTGCATGGGTGTTCCCAAGCAACATCCATGAATTTTAATCCAGTTCCAGATTTACAAGAACCTCACAAGCAGGCCCGATTCTAGTGGCCAGGTGCACCCAAACATGATCGTCGGCCCTCCCGGTGACAACATCAAAGTCAATAAAAAATGCACATACATACTAACTAAAAAGTTCCTCTGTGTTGGCAGCCGAACTTTGTTTTTCTAACTCCTATTACTCTTCAGCGCTGGAGGAAAGAAGTTAAATAGCGACACCTTTCCTGCTTGTTCCTGAACCTTCTGCTGCGAGGCAGAGATCGACATTGAAGTTCGAGTGCAGGGCCTCTTGTTAGCGTTTTAAGAATCTGCAAAGGCCCAGCCACGATACATAATGCATGTAAAGTAGTTGTTTTCATTATTAACATGGCCTTTCTGTTTTTTATTTTTTAATTATCAGGTAGGTCATCGGTAACTGTATTACACATTTTAAAGTGCGTTGCCCTTATATTTACTGTTTTAAGTCTGAAACAGAAACTTTATGACCTTAGGTAATTTCCTACAGGGACATTAAAATTCCATCTCAGCCTAATAGCAACCCTTGTGCTTATTGCAACTTTAAAGGGATAATGAAAGTGAGGGTTGATGGTGGCTGATAACGGGCTGGGATGCAAGGTCACCTGTGAGATTAGGCACATGGGAGAGCAATGGTAGCAAGGAGAATAATCAGGAGCGGAAGGGGGCGCGTTGCAGAGCCGGTGGTTTGGTGGAGGTAGCAATGGAGAGAATCCCTCTCTGAAGACTGGCACAGAGGGATCCCACACAGTGTTACTCGCCTGATACTCCCACCTCTGAAATCTTCTCCTGACATTAAAAGGGGAAAATCGCTTTTTGGGTTAACATTTAGGAAGAGACTTGGAAAAGAGTGCATCTTACAAGGCCTTGTAAAGCTCAGGAGAGACAAGGAGGGCCCTAAGGTGGCCCGGCTGGACACATGGGCCTAGCTCTAGAGGTTGATAAGCCAACAAACTAAGTGGAAGAGCCAAGTATTTGGCTTCGCTCTAGGAGCCTGGGAATGAGCTGAGTCCTGAAAAAGTTTGCCATGTAAATTCTGCAACAAAACTCATGTAAAATAAGACAAAGGGGGTCATTCTGACCCCGGCGGTCATGGACCGCCCGGGCCAGGGTTGGCGGGAGCACCGCCAACAGGCTGGCGGTGCCCCGCAGGGCATTCTGACCGCGGCGGTTTGGCTGCGGTCAGATGCGGAAAACCGGCGGTCTCCCGCCGGTTTTCCGCTGCCCAAATGAATCCTCCATGGCGGCGCAGCTCGCTGCGCCGCCATGGAGGATTCTGACACCCCATACCGCCATCCTGTTCCTGGCGGTTCGCCCGCCAGGAACAGGATGGCGGTATGGGGTGTCGTGGGGCCCCTGGGGGCCCATGCAGTGCCCATGCCAATGGCATGGGCACTGCAGGGGCCCCCGTAAGAGGGCCCCACTTTGTATTTCGCAGACACTGAAATACGCGACGGGTGCCACTGCACCCGTCGCACCTTCCCACTCCGCAGGCTCAATTCTGAGCCAGCGTCCTCGTGGGAAGGGTGTTTTGCACTGGGCTGGCGGGCGGCCTTTTGGCGGTCGCCCGCCAGCCCAGTGCAAAACCCAAAATACCCTCAGCGGTCTTTCGACCGCGGAGCGGTATTTTGGAGGGGGGAACTCTGGCGGGCGGCCTCCGCCGCCCGCCAGGGTGAGAATCACCCCCAAAATCTTTTCAACATTAAAAATTTGCTTTTCTTCAACATGAGGAAGATTAGCACCTTAGTACATCAGATTATATCACTGGATTGAGAGGCATTAATTAAAACTGATAGTTTTTGAATACCAACAGAAACAATCATGCCCTCGATTGTCATGTGCTTCGTATATATGGCTTCGATTCGTAGTGCAGGTGGAGTAACATTATAGTAGACTACATCAGGCAGGAAAGGTTTTTGCACAGTGCACATCCTGAACGCACATTTGAAGGTGCCATCTAATGTAATCACAAAAAAAGAAGGCTCAGGGAAATAAATATTCACTTAGGTTCATACAGTTTAGTCAAGCAAGGATGCCAGGATTAATCCCTGGTTTTCTAATTTCAAATTGTGCTATTCAGCCACTAGATGTGGATCTGATTCTCCTGTGGTGCACAAAAGATTAATGTTTTTTCTTCCATTCTTGGCATATGACATCATACCCGGGCAGCAGGCAAAAGCCAAATGAAAGTTCTGCTTGTTTTGGGAGGACCTTGAGCTGAGACAGACATTTGGCGTGAGCCTTCAGTGGCCCTCTCACCTCCACAGAGGTCCTACTGGAGGCAGCCCTGGCCCTTCAGGAGCAGACCTCTACTGCCCCCAGACTCAGCTCTTCATGGGGAAATGTCCAGAGAGATACGTGGCCAGGCTGCTCCGCTACCCACATACAGAAGTTTAGAGCTAGCCTTTATCTCACCTCTTCAGAAATTCCCAAGTTTCCGAGCAGGCCAATAAAAGGCCTGGCATTAGTGTGTATCTGCTGTCTCCAGGCATCCATGTGGGTGCTGGAACAGTCCATCTCCAGGGGGGGCAACCAGAAACTCATGGCAAAGAGGAGGAATGCACACAAGTATTGCTTTAAATGAATGAGATGGAGAAAAGTTAACAAAGTTAGAACACATGCAATTAAAATACCCTTCAACTCTACATGCAATGTATGCACACAGAATGTATCCCTTGTATTGTGGTGCAAACATGTTTTGAAATCAGTATAATGTAATCTTGGGCTTGTATGCTACCTCCAGAAGCCACCAGTTGGGCCTGCAGCGGCCCACCCGAATGCACCCTTGGCTGATCCAAATAAAAAATCCTGGATCTCGGCCTGGCCACAAGGTCAGCATCAGTGGGCCACACTCGCACCAATGAACTGCTCTAGAATGTGGGAGCAAAATGTAAATCATACTATGCATACCTGCCTCGAGCCCCTGTACTGCAATACTAAGGCAATATGCAATTTGTCATCCTACTAATAAACTAGAAAATAGAGGCCTTCATATTGTTTAATAGGGCTCTCCATCATCTGTTTTGTAACCTGAAAATATTCTTTCTCTGCCTTTATCCACACCGTATCACCAGAAATTAAGCCAAGGAAGATATTTCTTTAGCCTGAGTGTGGTACTCTGGAAAAACTTGATTTTCCCTCTGGTTCAAATTGAAAAAACGACCAGAAAGACAGTGCCCTAAAAACCTGAGGGTTCTCCCAGTTCCTCCGGCTCAATTATCACCTCATCTTGGCTACATCTTAAATGCTGTAACCAGTCGGTGAGCTTTAGCACATCACAAAGTATCCTAAAATGTCGTAATGTTATAGGGCCTGATCCTGTCTTTCAAAATCTAATTACCAAAAAGTATATCCAGTGGGATTTAGATTTCAGCTGATGGGATATCCGCCATTGTTGTTACAAAGTAACCAGTCCGCCAAGTTCTAAATCAGGTCCATAGTCTCCTATTACGTTCTGCATTTAATGAACCGTGTATTTGTAGAACATTTACAGACAACCCATCAGAAAAGTAAGTGACAATTGAGCACATATAATTCATAAATTTGCATAAAGATAGGAGGTCTGCTTTAGTAATGAACAGGCAATCCGTCTAGGCATTACTCCACTGTCATGCACCTCCATGCATTAAATGCACAATGACATGTTAACATACAAGGCCCATGTTGCATCTGGCATAATGGTGTACTTTCAGGAATTTGACATAACAAGTATAACCCAAAATTCTAAAAAGTTTGTGAATCATTGTGGCAGAATTAAATTTCATCTGGGCCTAAACTGAACCCAAACACATTCAGCCTACCCTGACCCCTTGAATCCAACCTGACCAATCCCAACCAAATGTAATCCAACCACCATCAAACCCACCTTAGTCTAACACGATCAAACCTGACCCAACCCCATCTAACCTTTTCCATCAAGTACAATCCCACCTAACCCATCCCAGACCCATTACACATGAACCAAACCAAGTCTTGCAACCCAACTTCCTTCAACCTGACCCATCCAACACAGCCCCATCAAAAAGAACCCAGTGTAACCAACTCTCATGTAATCTAGTGCCATCTAACTCAACTACAGTGACTGTATCCAACCTCACCTTACACTAGATGAACCTGCTGAACACAAGACAATCTCATGCCAGACCACTGGATCTGACCCAAGCACATCCAACCCCACTCCACCCAACCCAACCGATCGAAGAGGATCCAACGCCATCCAACCGACTCATCAAGTACATCTCAATCCACACTGATCCAAGTCCATTTAAATATGGCTTTCCATTCATCTCAACCCTGATCAACCCATCCCTACTCAACTCAACCCCTTATACAACCCAATCAATCCAAAAAAAAAACATCCAGACCAAACCATCTAACACAATCCAATCCAATGTATCCTAATCTAAACCCATCCAACTATATCTACCCAATACAGCTCAACCCCAACCAACCCAACCTCACCTAATCCAATCCCATGAAATGTAACCCTGTCCAACTAAACCTGCGAGGTTATTTGGTTTATGGCATTTGCCCCTCACCACCATATACGTGTCAGCTTAAACTGTGAGCAACAGTAAGAGGGTGACAGGGCTTGACATAAAGGCCTTCAGTGTAAGGATGAAAATGATGTCACTTACAGTATGTGCTTTGTTCCTCTCAGCTGTTACCCCTGTCTCCAGGGCTACAGATTAGTCAGTTGCCTCTTCTAAAATGTGAAATGAAGTGTGCTTTTTTCCCTCGCTTGCTGGAAGCTAGAAAGGATTCCTGCCAGTTGACATTCTAGCGATTGGCAGGGTTTGACAGGGTTTGACAGCTGCTTTTCCTGGCTTTGGGGGTAGCTGGCAGAGGAAGCCGCCTTCCGCGTGCCAGACATACTCCCTGAGAATTACACATTAAGGACTAACTGCATAAAAATACACAGAGCTCAAGTTTTTTGGGGGTGGGGATGGCACATGTGTCTAGGGCCATGCACAATAATGCACTTGGGCATCATTACGGGGGTTGACATGGGGTAAGGAATTGACTACACATGGTAAATACAATTGCCCTATGGTAAGGTGTTAACCACTTGCAATTAATGCCTCCTATTCCAACTTTTCAACTGTAAAATGAGGAATAACTGCAGAATCAGTGTTGAACAGACCAAATTCTATGTTTTGCCTGTTTTATGTGCCTTTTCCACCCAATAAATATCAGCAGGTTTGATGTTCCAGAATTTATCAAGAGAAAATTGTGAAGGTGTGATAATCACACAAGTCATACGGCGAAAATGAGATTTACGATTAATTTGAGGACCTTGGTTTTGCCGAGTTTATAAAAATAGCCCAAAAGAAGAATCTGGTTTGGACCGGCCTATGGGGAAATCTGTCAGTGCCCACGTGCCTGGTCTTATAGACAGATACATGTGCGGAGCGTTTTTTGGCTGTTTATGGGCCTGGTTTACGTATGGTGGGCTTTTTTTTTTTTTACTGTTGGTTTCCCTGAAATAACCACAAACATTGTCCGCAGCCAACTCAAATGCATGCTCTCCAATACTTTGGAAAACAATTAAAGTCTTTTCAAGTCTAGAATTGCTTTGATTTGCGACCTGGGCTACTCTTTTTACCTATCTGACTCAGTAATGGAGGCCACTTTTATTTTGTGCCCCTGCTAATTTCTGTCCCAGTCCCACCTTGATAAGAGCCATCCCTTTTGTATATTGACGCTTTTGAGCGCTCATTCTGAGGGGCTTGGATGGGGATGAGTTCATTACCACAACATTGGTAAATCATCAGAACGGGCCACTCGCAACGAAGGAATTTTACATTTTATTTGCACGAATCCTTTGTTTTATTATATTAGGAGAGAGGGCCGGATCCCTCCAGGACTCGCTGGAAGGGAAACCTTCAAAGAGCGCGCGCCTGCCTGATGTCCGGCCATTGTAAACACGGCGCGTTGTCGCAGCTCCATAAACAAGGGCGGTGTTTTCTTGGTGAAGTAACGCAGCGCAGGACGCGCGCTCATCCCAAATCATGGATCCGCCCTTCCCTTAATAGTTATGGCTGGCGTTACAGTTAGGCCAAGGACTCGCTCCACAGCCTTCCCTCCCAGTCGCCCCCTTTTAGGGTGAACAGATTTTTTAAGCCAAAAACAGGGATTTTTCATAAAAATAGAAGGAGGACTGCAATTTTACTTCCACCAAGGCTATAGTGTGGCAGCTCGCATCAGCACAGAGTTACGAAGGGACACTGAGAGCATGATAGCGGCTTTAAAAATAGCACTTAATTTAAATTGTTGTCTTATAACTGCTGATAGCTGTCTCTGCTTTGGAAAACATAAAAATGCACCTCCCACTGTTTTCAGTCGACTCTCTCTAAAAACCGGGACATGAGCCAAACTTCTCGAAATCTGTAGGGGCAGTGGTGAAAAAGCGGGACTGTCCCAGCAAACCCCGGACATCTGGTCACCCCACCTTAACTTGTTCCCTCGCAGCACCTAGGCTGAGCACCTCGTTTTGTAACCCAGCAGCATTGCACGGCCCTCTCAACTCACCCTTAGATGTCACTCTAACTAGATGTAATATCTGACCCCTCCCCAGGGGGTAGCGCTGATGGCACCCAGTGAGACAGTCTTTTTTGCCCCCCCCCCCCGACACCCAAATGAACCTCCTTCTCCATGAATTCCCTCACTACCACTCTCCAAAAGTGCACATCTTTGAAATACATTTAATTTTTTATAGCACTATTCACAGCGCACTCACACTCAGTTGTGTGATTTGCACGGTACACGTTCTTTGCAGCAGGCACATTAACCCTCCACACTAATTTCTGTTGTGTGAAAACTGTCACTGGCTAAAATTCCAATCTCTCACCCACAGGAACATTAATTAGCAAACTTTTTTTCCTTTTGTGTGTCTCTTTCACGCTGATGCTCATGGCGGCCGTGGCGCTTTGTATCGGCTCGCTTATGTGAAACTGTTTTACTTTTCATTTTCAATTTATGTGGCAAGAAAAGTCCGGGTAGGACTTTACAACACTAATAGCTCTAGCTCGACCAAATGCGAGACCCATTGCATTGCAAATGCTTGTTTATATTGGTGAAGGCCTGACAGCTCCCACAACAATATAGTTTTGGTAAAACAATGACAAGCACTGCCAAAGCTAAAACCAGACCTATTTGGCTTTCCCAACGCTTGTTAAGTTGGTTCCAACCAGTCACTATCTCTACCATTTCTCTCAGCCACACTAGGGTCTTGTTCCTGAGGGTTTTCTAGGAGTCATATTTTTGATGTTTAAGAAAGCTTGTTGTTATGATGTTTCTTCAGTGCCAGACCAGGTATTTCATTCCATCTCACAGAACAGATGACATTGTGTTTTTGGACCATCTCACTGGTATGGTAGGTAGGGAGGATGAAACGCTTGTGCCCCTGGGTCTAGAGGTTGCCTGATGGTTAGCTGTGGGTCACTCACAATCAGCGGGCCGGGGCCATGCGTCTAGTGGTTGCCCAATGACTTGCTGTAGGTCACTCACATTCAGGGGGCTGTGGCCTTGGGTCTAGTGATTGCCTGATGGCTCGCTGTAGGTCACTCACATTCAGGGGGATGTGGCCCTGGGTCTAGTGGTTGTACAATAGCTCGCTGTAGGTCACTCACATTCAGGGGGATGTGGCCCTGGGTCTAGAAGTTGCCTGATGGCTCGCTGTAGGTCACTCACATTCAGGGGGATGTGGCCCTGGGTCTAGTGGTTGTACAATAGCTCGCTGTAGGTCACTCACATTCAGGGGGATGTGGCCCTGGGTCTAGAAGTTGCCTGATGGCTCGCTGTACGTTGCTCAGATTCAGAGGGCTGTGGCCCTAGGCCTAGAGGTTGCCTGACGGTTCGCTGTAGGTTACTCACATTCAAAGGGCTGGGGTCCTGGGTCTAGCGGTTGCCTGATGGCTTGCTGAAGGTTACTCACATTCAAAGGGCTGTGGTCCTGGGTCTAGTAGTTGCTTGATGGCTCGCTGTAGTTCACTCACATTCAGGAGGCTGTGGCCCTCCTGGACTCTTCATGCCTGGGCTGTTGTTGTATTTGGTGTGGCATTTGATTGTTCCACATTATTACTGTTGTTATTGCAGGTTCGTGTGGCTTTATGGTACAATAGTGTGAGTAATGCTCTACATCTGGCACTCGGTTTTTCCTTTAGAGATTAGGAAGGATGGGTCAGCTCCTCCTTTGGGCGTCTGATCTCCTTCCTCTGCCTGTGGATCAGGGAGACCACATCTTCTCTCAGCATCGCACACAGACTGAAGATTTCTTGCTGCCCTCTCCCTTCCTCTCCTCTTTCCTGCCTGATAGGGGCCCTGCTCTGCCTTTGTACAAGTGAACTCTTCCCTTACAATCCTGGCTGCTAGCTTCTGCTTTCTGTAACAGGTGACCCCTGACACCTGGAGTGCATTGGGTGCTCCTCCCTCCCTGTACTAAATTCCAATATTCAGTCATACCAATTCCTTATTGGTTTCTCCAATCAGTTACGCGCTCACATTAATACCATGCCTATGCACAGTCATCCTCCTCCTGATTGGTTGTTCAAGTCGTCTTTCTGAAGTACTTGAGTCCTTCTGCACAAAGAGCTCCATACACTAATAACTGTCAGTGGAGGAGGGACTGGGAATAGGTGCTTCGAATACTTTGGCGGTGGAGTCTGTGGGCTAGGAAAGTCATTCGAGAGTTTTAGGGCGCGCAGGTTTGGGAACCCGTCAATCAAATGGATCTTGAGCTCTTGAGTGAACTAGAGCAGTGCGTCTGATTCTGATGGCAATGCTGCACCACAGCCTTGAAACCTATACCGGAAATGCTTATTGAAGTTCTTCCGGTTCATAATTTCACATGTGCCCTGAGAGAGTTTGACATCTGGTTCTCTTGTGTCGCCTGTGATGATGGTGAGTTTCTTGGGCTGGTTTGATGGTCATTACTTCTTCCAGCTGATGCGGCAGGCGTTGAGCATCAGTCAAGCTTGTAGTTGGGCTCGAGAAGTGAGATGAGAGTGGGGTGCAGTGATTGGCCTCGCGCTGACATTTGATGAGACCTGCTCTGCACGAGAGCCTGCCTAGAGAGGGGACAGGGATCAGAGACACTGAGCTAGGTGTGGTGTCTCACCAGCTGGGCTTAGGTGTGAGAGGAGCAGTGGGACAGCCATGCTGTTTGTGTGCATTCTGTATTGGTTTCTGTGCCGAGTTGAATGATTGCTCCTGGTGATTATGGGGTCTTCAGCTGCCCCTGCTCATGCATGCAGGTTGTATCTTTAGTATATGAATTGTTGTTGCACTAGCTCTGCCCTCGATTACTCTGGCCGTGTTAGCAGCATGGCTGTGCCGGGTCTGATGGCTCAGTGGACTGATGGATCTGGGATCTGCTTCTGAGATCTGTGTCTTACTTCATGGTCACAGGTGCAAATCCTGGTGGGTCCTCACTGTCTATCATTCTTCTGCAGTTGTAATCAGTGCCAAGATGCCCCACGAGTATGTCAGTTTGTTGTCTCCATTGTTGCACATGCACCTCAGTTCTCTCAAGTGTTACAGTTTGTTGTCCTGTTGTTTCATGTGTTCGAGGTCATTGTCACTATTGTTCCACAAGCGCCAAAGTTTGTGGTTTATTTTGTTCCAGAAGTGCCCACGTTCCTTGTCTCCATTGTTCCACGTGTATTGACCATAGTGATGTACAGCTGATGTACATTAGTCCTATTCTTCCACAAGCGCCTCAGGTCATTGTACTTATTATTTCACAAGTGCCATGAATTATTGTCCCCATTGATCCACAAGTGTCCCAGTTAGTTATTTCTATTGTTTCATAAGTTCCCTAGTTAGTTGTCTCTTTTGTTTCACAAGTGCCCCAGTTTGTGGCTTCTATTGATTCACAAGTGCCCCATTTTGTTATCTCTATTTTTCACAAGTGCCCCAGTTTGTTGTCTCTATTGTTTCACAAGTGCCCCAGTTTGTTGTCTCTATTGTTTCACAAGTGCCCCGGTTTGTTGTCTCTATTGTTTCACTAGTGCCCAGTTTGTGGCTTCTATTGTTTCACAAGTACCCCATTTTGTTATCTCTATTTTTCACAAGTGCCCCAGTTTGTTTCTCTATTGTTTCACAAGTGTGCCAGTTTGTTGTCTCTATTGTTTCACAAATGCCCCGCTTTGTTGTCTCTGATGTTCCACAAATGCCCTGCTTTGTTGTCTCTGTTGTTCCACAAGTGCCCCAGTTTGTTGTCTCTATTGTTTCAATCGTGCCCCAGTGTGTTGTGTCTCAGCTGTTTCACAAGTGCCCCAGTTTGTTGTCTCTATTGTTTCACAAGTGCCCCAGTTTGTTGTCTCTATTGCTTCACAAGTGCCCCAGTGTGTTGTCTCAGCTGTTTCACAAGTGCCCCAGTTTGTTGTCTCTATTGTTTCACAAGTGCCCTAGTTTGTTGTCTCTATTGTTTCACAAGTGCCCCAGTGTGTTGTCTCAGCTGTTTCACAAGTGCCCCAGTTTGTTGTCTCTATTGTTTCAGAAGTGCCCCAGTGTGTTGTCTCAGCTGTTTCACAAGTGCCCCAGTTTGTTCTCTATTGTTTCACAAGTGTCCCAGTTTGTTGTCTCCGCTGTTTCACAAGTGCTCCAGTTTGCAGTTTTTATTGTTTCACAAGTACCTCTGTTTGTTGTCTCTATTTTTCACAAGTGCCCCAATTTGTTATTTCTATAGTCTCACAAGTTCCCCAGTTTGTTGTTTCTGTTGTTTCACAAGTGCCTCTGTTTGTTGTCTCTATTTTTCACAAGTGCCCCAATTTGTTATTTCTATTGTGTCCCTGTTTGTTATTGTTCCAAAGTGCCCCCTGCGCTATCCCTGTGTTTCCACCTGCCTGGCTTGGATGGTGGCAGAGCCGTTCTCTACTTCCGCCCCCTGCTCCAGTGACTCTCTGGGTGACTCGGTTACCAGCCGGTGTGAGTGATTATGTAGTCTGTGGTGTCAGGGCTCAGTGTCCCAGCGCCTTCCCCACACGCAGTGAGACACCACAGGCGACGTCATTCATAATCCAAGGTCCTACAACGTTTCAAGAGCTCCACCTGCCAGTGTCGGCCACAGGTCATCACTTCGGTGCAGAATAGTTTCCTACATGTTCTCATCAGCAGCTGTTTGCATGTGCTTAGTATTACAAGAGCCCTGTTTCATTCTAGCATCCTTCTGGTGATGTCAGGGATGTGATATACATTCCCTCTAGGTGACCTGCTCCTCCTCGCAGGACTGATGATCACTTCACCTATATTTTACATGCAGCGCTTGAGGTACTATTTCAAGTTTACAGTGCGGGCCTTTTAGATTTTATATTTCTTGGGAATATTTCAACTGCGTGTGCCTCGCATTTTGCCTATAAATACATCTAAAGACTGCTTTCCTCTTCTTATATCTGATATCTGGACGCCACATGCTTGTCCCAGTGATATTCTATAATGCATAGTCACTGTCAGTCGCCACTGCTCTTAAACAGCGATGCCGCAACGCATTCTCATTTCTGAATTTGCCTTGAATAAAAAAGTTTCTAGCTATCGCGTCAAGAATTTTAGATTCTATTAAGGACACGGAGGCGAGGATTATGCTTACTCTTTACTTTACTGACAAAACAGTAGCCAATAAGAAACAATATAACTTAAAACTAACATTCCCATGATGCCAAGTCCACCAATCACTGCACACTTAGAGCCCATAAATAGCCTGTGTGTCATAGTCATTCCTCTTTCTTTGCGAATCCAACCTGTCGTTGAATTAGATCACTGCATCAGAACGAACTCCTCGAACGTGAGGGACCAACACTTCACTTCAACTAGGATAGAACTGGAATCCAACCTTGATGCAAAGATGACCTTTACGCATTCGTGTTAGAAGATCCTGTAAATATAAAAAAATAAACTAAAATCCAAGTACACTGAAGGGAGGGTCAGCAATTTAATATGGTTGATGCATATACCATAAATTGATTATAAATACTTATAATATTCAAAATAAAGATTCATGGGTGGGATAATCCTCGCCTCCACGTCCTTAATAGAATCTAAAATTCTTGATGCAATAGCTAGAATTTTTTTTATTCTATGTCAGGACCGGAGGCTTCGGATTATGCTAGTTTAAAGTCTATTTACCGCCTCTGACACTACATCAACAATGGGTTTGTGATAGAATACCTTGAAAGTGGAATCATTTGACCAATCAGCTGCAGCCATAATATCTTCTAATCTGGCTCCAGTAGCAAAGGCTTTTGAAGCCATAGCTCCTCTAACAGAATGAGCTCCAAATACACTTATATCAATACCTGCTTCGGCTAATAACCATTTGACCCAACGAGCCAAGGTTGCTGCAGTGACTGGACGAAAAGGTTTCTGTAAAGAAATCAATAATTGACCAACAACATTCTGTCTGAATTCTCGTGTGCAATCTTCGTATACTTTCAAACATTGAACCACACAAAGCTTCCTATTATGTGGAAAAGAGGGATAAGAAATACATTTCGATGAGGTTTTTGTACGTGTAGTAATGGAAAAAGATACTCCTTCTGAAGTAAATACTCTACCTGATAAATCCAGAGCTTTAACATCTGAGACTCTTCTGCATGAAAGCAGACATAGTAGCATTGTCAATTTTGCCGATAATTGTTTGCGAGATAAGCCTTCATTATCCGGCCAATTTCAAAGGAAACGTAAAATAATGTTGACGTCCCACAAAGAAGTATATTTCGGTTGAGGGGGTTTAACCATACAGATACCTCTAAGCAATTTACAAATCAAAGGATGCTCACCTACTGGTTTCCCCTGGATGTGAGGATGTCCAGCAGAAAGGGCGTAGCGACAATTATTAATTGTCCTATATGCCAAACCCTGGGAGGCCAATTCAGAAAGGAAATTGGCTATGACATGAATCTCTGACCCCAGGGGATCCACACTCCTTGAATTGCACCAACGAATCCACTTCTTCCAGGCTTGCTCATATCTTTTCTGAGTGGAAGGGGCCCAAGATTGGGATAATAAAAACATTGCTGATTCCGAAACTCCAGGCACTTGCCATCGTCGCCTGAAAGTCTCCATGCCATTAGGGTTAACAATCCCTGCAGAATTAGAGGGTGAAAGTTGTTCAACGGATCCGTGAGAAGGTTCACAGACAATGGAATCTTCACCGGAAAGTCGCAAGACAAAATCATCGCAGAAGGGAACCAAGGCTGAGCACTCCAAAACGGAGTTATCAGAATGATTTCCGAGCGTTGGCGACGAACTTGTGCCAGGACGCGAGGAATCATCACTAAGAGAGGGAAAGCATAGAGAAGTTCCCTCGGCCACAGCTGTAGGAAAGCATCCGGCCCCTTCGCCTGAGGGTCCGGTTTCCAGCTGAAAAAACAAGGAACTTGACGGGAGGCAAATAAATCCATCAGACATGTCCCCCAACGTAATTGGAGCGCTTGAAAAATCCGTGGATTGAGCCTCCAGTCGCTGCCATCTCGAAGGAAGCAAGAGTTCCAAACCGCTGTCATGTTGACACTGTCTGGAATGTATTCCGCTACCACAGAAATTTTCTGACTGAGGCAATAATGCCAGAATTCCTTCGCTATCTCCGCTAGGAGACGAGATATGATCCCCCCAGGCGATTGATGTATCTGACCGCGGAAACATTGTCCATCCGCAGAAGGATACAACAATGAGCTCGGTGAGGGGCAAGAGATCTGATGGCAAAGGCTCCTGCAAGGAGTTCTAGGCAATTGATATGGTATGTCAGCTCTCCCGGGGACCACCGTCCCCCCGTCTCCCCAGGGCCGCAACGTGCCCCCAGCCCCATCGGCTGGCATCTGACTCTATTACCACGTCTGGACTGGAAGGAAAGATCGCTCTGCCATTCCATGCATCCATGTGAGATAGCCACCATGACATCTCTGTCTTGGCTTCCTCCGACAGGGGAACTAACTCTGAGTACTGAAGACCTTTTTGAAGGTGGAGAACCTTCAACCTCTGAAGGGCCCGGAAAAATCGCCTGAATGGACGATGCCAAAAGCCCGACTAGGCGCACTAGCGTCCTCAATGATATAGTCGGAGAGGCAAGCGCTCTCCTCAATTCTTTCTTGATCAGATTCCGTTTGTTGATCGGAAGAATTAGCAAGGCCTTCATAGAATCTATTTGAAAACCTAATAATTCTATATTCTGAGTTGGGATTAAACAAGACTTCTCAGAATTGATGACAAACCCGAGATCCTGTAGCAATTGTATTGTCCAATTTAGGTGAGTCAGTACAAGCTGTTTGTCTTGAGCCATAATAAGAATGTTGTCCAGGTAAATGATCAGACGCACTCCTCGTTCCCTTAAGAACTGGACTACTGGGCGCAGAAGTTTGGTGAAACACCAAGGAGCTGAGGATAGACCAAAGGGAAGGACTTTGAACTCGAACCAATGGGAACCCCATTGGAATTGCAGAAAACGTCTGTGAGGGGCAAACATTGGAACTGAGAAGTAGGCGTCTTTGAGATCCAGACGCACCACCAAGTCCTTGTCCCCTAAGAGGTCTCTGAGGAGGTGGATGCCTTCCATCTTGAAATGGCGATACACCATCCAAGAATTGAAATGTTTGAGATTTAGGACCAACCTGGAACCGCCGCCCTTTTTTTGGACTAAGAAGATTGTGCTGGCGAACCCTCGTGGATGAGGAGAAGTGTGTATTATAGCCTCTTTTTGAATGAGAGAAAATATCTCTTCTTCTATGAACTCGCGATCTGCAAGGGAAAAAAGGAGAGGCATAGGAGGATTTTCTTGAATCGGGGAGGCGTAAAATTCTAATTGGAATCCTTGAACTGTTTGTAGAACCCAAGGATCTTGTGTAATTAGCATCCAGGCTGGGAGAAAAAACTGTATCCTGCCCCCCATAACGACCTCCGAAGGAGGGATAATTCTCAACTGAATTTGAGGTGTCTTGGTTGGAGTTACCTCCGCGATAACCTCTGGAGGAGCGACCACGTCCTCTGAAGCGGTTGGGGTAGAAATTGTGCTGGTCTGAAGAACCACTTCGGTTACCCTGAGAGGCGTATCTGGAAGCCTGGTATCTTCGGCCTGACGCTCGGCCTCTGAAGCGCCCGGCCCGGGTCAAAAGAGCGTTATTGAACACCTTTTTAATGTTGGATTGTGCTTTTCTAGGGCTGTCAAAGTAGCAACATATTTGCTCAAGTTGGAAATAAATTTATCTCCAAAGAGCATACCATTGGCCGACGAACTCGCTTCATTATTGGCCAATTCTGCTAGCTTAGGATCCAAACGAATGAGGAAGGATCGTCTACGCTCAGTTGACATGGCGCAGTTGGCATTGCCAAGCAGACAGATTGCTCTCTGAGCCCATTGTAACACAGCTTCCGTATCCAAAGGAGTATCAGGTTCTTTAGATTGGATGGCCAGATCCAAGATTTTTGTTAAGGGACCGGAGATGTCAAGTAATTTGTCCTGGCAGCCTCTCCAGGCAAGATCTAGACCCTTCTTCGGGTCTTTGGCAAATTTCCGGGGAAAGGTCGCCATGCTGGGGTCCAGTTCGGGCGTTTCTGCCACCTTACCGAGAAGGGAGGGGCGAGGGCATTCTGACCTGATGGTGTTGCGCATCTCCTTCTCGAAGCTTTTACGTAGCCTGTCTTGGTCGTAGTTGGCAACTTCTTGATTAGGAACCCATTCAGTCGAGCGTGGATGGATAATATCCTCGGGCGAGAATAAGAGATTTTTGCCCGCTGGAGGATTAATCTCAGACATAGAATGCTGCATCTTGCGTTGTTTTTTTGTGCGGCAGGGGGTCTGCTTGCGAATCCTCTGAGTCTGATTTAGAGGAAGAAAGGTCCTGATAACTGGATTGAGAGGATTGAAGAAAGTTAGAGGACGTATCTTGAGGAGGCTGAACCTCCATAAGCATGGTCACGCAACACAGAGGTTGCCATTTGCGCCAAAATCTCTGCAGAAGAACTGCCACCTGAGCGTTGCAGGGGAAGACCCACAGTCTCTTTGGGTTCACCAGATTGTAAGCGAGGTTGTTGACTACTCTCACCCAAAAACTCTCTTTTGGCAACATTTGGCAATGGTTGGGTAAAAGGTTTCAGGGCCTGAATTAGTGCCCAATTCATGGAGTCTTGCACGTGATGCCCTAGTGCCTCCACAAGTCTTTCCTCCATTTGATGCTCTAAGGGCATCTCTTGCAGTTCTTCATACTGCTCTTCATCATTGGCGTAGTACACCATACTAACTTCCAAGGTATTGGAGGAGTTAACAGGGGGGGCAAAAAACCCTGAGCAGGTGAGTAATATAATCCTTTAAATACAGCTATCAAGCTGTATAGCCGATTAATTTTTATGTGGAGGGAGCCACCTGCTTGCCAAGTAACTTTCTAGCTAAAAATACAGGAATGTAATTAAAAAATGCCCCCTGAGCAAAGCTCTCTGGTATTCTTGCAGCCCCGTCGGGCGGTAAACGGTCGTATAACTTGGTTTTACTGGGTATAAATGGCCTCCGAGGCACACGCGCTGCAAGCCGGTCGGAAAACCTCCGATCCGCTCACCGCGCGTCTACGTCAATGGGCATAGAAAGAGGACAACGTCCTCTTCACAGTGAACGCACGCTCACAGAAACGGCCTGCTCCCACTCCACGCCGGCAGAAAGGTAAAAAATGAATAAAGCTGTAATTAAAGGAGTCAAAGCTCCCATAACGTGCAAATAGTTAGAAAAACAGAAGCACTTGCAAACTGCAGGAACTAGACAGCAAATGCACAGCAGACGATCAGTAACAAGGGAACAAATTATCAAAGAATGCCGGAACAAGACACTTAGAGGCCTTATCTTAAGACAACTGAACATCAGCCTGGATGACATTCCCACAATAGCCAGTTCCTATGATCTGTCAGCTGCAAGAGCCACCGAGACTAATATTGCCATAACTCAGACACCCGAAAAGGTCCACAACGTGAAAGTAGAGCATGCTGTTGCTGTGTACACAAGAGGGAAGACAGGCAAGCCCACTTTGCCTTCCTCTCCCACTGATGGAGTCCTCTTGCAAGTATTGTTGGCACAAAAAACACCCCCTAGATGACTGCCCTGCTCAAGGATGCATCTGCTCAAACTGTGGCAATATCAATCATTTTGTGATGGTGAGTTGATTTGAGGTGGGCAAACGCCAGAGGGAGGCAAACTCCAACTATAGCAGTGCGACAGCTGTCCCTGAGTGAACCCGATCCCCAGTGCGCCAACAAATAACCACAATGGCACACACAACAGCTAGAAGACTCGCTGTTGGAAGAGGAAGTCCTTCCAATCTCATTCACAAATGACCTGAAAAGGCACAGAAGGCTGCAATCCACATGCATTGTGAAAATCGCTGAATCAGTAGTCAAAGCCCTCATCGATACAGGGGCATCAGTAAATGTGACAGGCATCCAGCTTTACCGATGCCTCTGCCCAAAGCCTACACTCTCTCCGTCACACACCAAAATAGTCACATAAGGGAGCCAGTGCTCGCTACCCCTCAGAGGACGCATGACACTAAGGGGGTCATTCCGACCCTGGCGGCCGGCGGTTTGCTGGCGGGAACACTGCCAACAGGCTGGCGGTGTCCCGCCAGCAAGTATGACCGTGGCGCAAAAGCCACGGCCATACCGCCGGCCCCTCCATTTTCCCGCCAGGTTTCCGCCTGGCGGGCATAATCCCCAGGGCAGCGGTGCAAGCACCGCTGCCCTGGGGATTATGAGTCCCCGACCGCCAGCCTGTCCGTGGCGGTAGACACCGCCATGGAAAGGCTGGCGGTAAGGGGACGCACGAGGCCCCTAGGGGCCCTGCACTGCCCATGCACTTGGCATGGGCAGTGCAGGGGCCCCCAGGCGTAGCCCCGTCGCGCATTTCACTGCCCGAATTTCGGGCAGTGAAATGCGCGACGGGTGCTACTGCACGCGCTGCACATCAACATTGCCGCCGGCTCTATTATGAGCCGGCGGCAATGTTGATGTGCAATTTCCGCTGGGCCAGTGGATGGTAACGCTGTTACCGTCCGCTGGCCTAGCGGAAATGTCGGAATAGGGAGGCATGAATACCGCCGGCAATGGCGGTATTCTGTCTCCCCCGGCCTCGGCGGTATGGAAGAAAGACCGCCGAGGTCGGAATGAACCCCTAAGTGTGAGATTGAACAATAAAGAGATTCTGACAACCTTCCAAGTGGTCGACAAAGAGGCAGACACCTTGCTTGGGAGCCACCCCAGAGAAGAGTTAAAGCTTGTGTCCTTTGCACAAAACGCCAAGGCATATCAAGTCAAAGAACTTCTAAAACAATTCCTCAAACTATTCAGCAGCCTAAGATGTTTGAAGGCCCCGCCGATTAATTTACATATCGACAAATCGGTCAGACCCGTAGCCCTCCACAATCAATATGTGCCATTCCACCTGAGGCCACTAGTCGAACAAGTACTGGGCAAACTCGAGAGCCAAAGTGTGATCGAGAAAGTAGACAGACCAACAACCTGGGTGTCCCCCATGGTTATAGCTGAAAAGCCAAAACAACCTGGTAAAGTGATAAAGCCATAAAACGGGAAAGGCATATCACACCCACAGTGGATGATATTATTGTAGATGTAAACGGAGCAAAGTGGTTCTCCAAATTATATCTCAACACCGGATACCACCATCTGCTCCTCTCAGAAGAAAGAAGATACATAACATTTTCTACACTCCTTGGGCTACACTGATATAAAAGATTGAACTTCCATATTTCCTCAGCAGAGGAAGTGTTTCAGTATCCCATACGGGAGACATTGATAGGGCTCCAAGAAGACATGAATGCAAGTGATGATGTGCTGATCTTCTCCGCAACCACTGCAGAGCACCAAAAAAACCTTTGCGCCATGTTATAATGGCAATGGGAGCATGGTGGCGACCTCTGACCTGATTTTGGTCAGGAGACCGCTCCCCCACGTCCGCAGCACCACCAAGCTGTTCCCCTGTCCTTGACCCTGCACGCGCTGCCAATCGCGCATTCGAGGCCCTCCTCCACCCGCAGGCATCCACCTGCGCCTCATTCCTGGTGTCTAGTGGGCTCTGGTAAGCGTCACTAGACTTTGTACCGTTTTAAGTTTTGTGACTTGTTCTCTGTGCCTTGTATTATTGTGCCGTTCATGCCATTGTGACTTGTTCTCTGTGCCTTGAATTATTGTGAATTACTGTGCTGTTCATGCCGTTGATGTTATTGTGACTTGTTTTTTGTGCCCTGTATTAGTGTGCCGTTCACCCCTCAGTTTCTCCTTCTGTGCCTTTTTCCAGTTTTTTCCACCGCTTTTGCCCCTTGTGCCCTCCCCCTGCCGCCGGCTCTCTCCGAGCCGCTTTCCCCGCCACTGCCTCCCTACGGCCTGCCCCCCTCGCGCCCCCATTCTCTGCTCCCTCCCGCCTCGCAGCTGCTCCTCCCTCCCCCCTCCCTTCTTAATGGCGGTCGCTGCGCGTCGAGGGTGAGCGACCTCTGACCTGATTTTGGTCAGAAGACCACTCCCCCACGTCCGCAGCACCACCAAGCTGTTCCCCTGTCCTTGACCCTGCACGTGCTGCCAATCGCGCGTTCGAGGCCCTCCTCCACCCGCAGGCATCCACCTGCGCATCATCCCTGGTGTCTAGTGGGCTCTGGTAAGCGTCACTAGACTTGTGCTTTGTACCGTTTTAAGTTTTGTGACTTGTTCTCTGTGCCTTGTATTATTGTGCCGTTCATGCCATTGTGACTTGTTCTCTGTGCCTTGAATTATTGTGAATTACTGTGCCGTTCATGCCGTTGATGTTATTGTGACTCGTTTTTTGTGCCCTGTATTAGTGTGCTGTTCACCCCTCAGTTTCTCCTTCTGTGCCTTTTTCCATTTTTTTCCACCGCTTTTGCCCCTTGTGCGCTCCCCCTGCCGCCGGCTCTCTCCGAGCCGCTTTCCACGCCGCTGCCTCCCTGCGGCACCGCCCCCCTCGCGCCCCCATTCGCCGCTCCCTCCTGCCTCCCAGCTGCTCCTGCCTCCCCCCTCTCTTCTTAATGGCGGTCGCTGCGCGTCGAGGGTATGCGACCTCTGACCTGATTTTGGTCAGGAGACCGCTCCCCCATGTCCGCAGCACCACCAAGCTGTCCCCATGTCCTTGACCCTGCATGCGCTGCCAATCGCGCATTCGAGGCCGTCCTCCACCCACAGGCATCCACTTGCGCCTCATCCCTGGTGTCTAGTGGGCTCTGGTAAGCGTCACTAGACTTGTGCTTTGTACCGTTTTAAGTTTTGTGATTTGTTCTCTGTGCCTTGTATTATTGTGCCGTTCATGCCATTGTGACTTGTTCTCTGTGCCTTGAATTATTGTGAATTACTGTGCCGTTCATGCCGTTGATGTTATTGTGACTCGTTTTTTGTGACCTGTATTAGTGTGCCGTTCACCCCTCAGTTTCTCCTTCTGTGCCTTTTTCCAGTTTTTTCTGCCGCTTTTTCCCCTTGTGCACTCCCCCCGCCGCCGGCTCTCTCCGAGCCGCTTTCCCCACCACTGCCTTCCTGTGGCCCGCCCCCCTCGCGCCCCCATTCGCCGCTCCCTCGCACCTCCCAGCTGCTCCTCCCTCCCCCCTCCCTTCCTAATGGCGGTCGTTGCGCGTCCGCGCCGCTGGCGTGCCAGAGGTGCACCAGAGGCAAGCCCGCCTGCGCCCGTCCGCTCTGGGACCGCGCCCAGCGCCACCCCCCCTGGTCCGCGAGACCCCTGCACCTCCAGACGCCGCAACACGGCCGACCAACTCAACACCCTCAACCCCAGCCGCATCACAGCATGCTCCCAGTCCTCACCAAGGATCACCCACGGACCCTTCGCATGCCGCACCTGCAGATTCACCTGCGACAGAACAACAAAACCAACAAAGATCGAAACTAACCACCTCCACTGCATACTCCTCAACACCCAATCCGCACGCAAGCACGCCATCGAGCTCTGGGACCTGCTCAACTCCACCGCCCCAGACGTAGCCTTCCTGACCGAAACCTGGTGGAACGACTCCTCGGTGCCCGACATCGCAATAGCCATCCCGGACGGCTACAAGATCATCCGTAGGGACTGCAACAACGGAATCGGAGGAGGCATGGCCATCGCCCACAAATCCTTCCTCAAGGTCGACACCCACACTGACGACTCCCTCAGGACCGCCGAAACACCTACACTTCCGCATCCACACCGACCCCAACACCACTCTCAGAGGAACGCTCATCTACAGACCCCCAGGACCACGAGCACCATTCAGCGAATCCCTCGCTGATCTCACCAGCACCCACGCACTCACCTCAACAGATTACATCCTCCTCGGGGACCTAAATTTCCACCTCCAGAACAACAACGACACCAACTCCACTACTGTGATCGACAACCTCACCAACCACGGCCTCAGATAACTCGTCAACACACCAACCCACATCGCCGGCCACACGCTTGATCCCATCTTCTCCTCAAGCGCCCACGTCACCTTCAACCATACCACCGTATTCCACTGGACCGACCACCACTGCATCCATTTCACCTACAAGAAACATACCGAGCACCATCGCACCCAACAACCACCCTGCCGATGCTGGAGCAAAGTTACGGAAGACCAGCTTACCAACACCCTCGCCCAGAACCCACCCCCGACTCCACCGACCCAGACACCGCTGCCCACAACCTCACCCTATGGATCAACGACTGCACCAACACCCTTGCGCCACTCAAAAAATCCACCGACAGCCAAGCCAGAAGAAAAGCCACCTGGTTCACCGACGAGCTCCTAAACTCCAAATGCGACTGCCAGAAGCTAAAAAAGGAATGGCTCCTCAAATGCACACCTGACAGCCTCACAGCCCACAAGGACGCCACCCGCAAGTACCACCAACTCATCAGACAAGCCAAACGATCCCACTTCAAAGACCGCCTGGACAACAACGCACACAACAGCAAAGAGCTCTTCAGCATCATGAAAGAACTCTCCAACCCCAGCTCCAACGTCAACGACATCCCTCCATCCCAAGAACTCTGCAACGCGCTGTCCACCTGCTTCCACCGGAAGATCACTGAAATCCACTACAGCTTCGATGCCACTCCCACGCCAGACCCCACCCCCGAACACTCCACCTGTGCTAATCACCTGAGCTCCTGGACCACCGTAAACGACAAAGAGACACTCAAGATCATGAACTCCATCCACTCAGGATCTCCGTCAGACCCCTGCCCCCACCACATATACAACAAAGCCGACTCCACCATCGCCCCCCAACTACGGATGGTCTTCAACATCTCCTTCGAAACAGCAACTTTCCCTGAAAAATGGAAACACGTCGAAATCCGCGCCCTCCTCAAGAAGCCCAAAGCAGACCCCAACGACCTCAAGAACATCTGACCCATCTCCCTGCTCCCTTTCCCAGCAAAGGTGATTGAAAAAATCGTCAACACACAACTAACCAGCCACCTCAAAGACAACGACATCCTAGACCCCTCCCAGTCCGGCTTCAGACGAAACCAGAGCACCGAAACTGCCCTTCTCGCCGCCACAGACGACATCAGACGCCAAATAGACAACGGCGAAACATCAGCCCTCATCCTCCTGGACCTATCTGCCGCCTTCGACACAGTCTGCCACCGCACCCTGAAATCACGCCTCCACGAAACCGGAATTCAAGGAAAAGCCCTCGACTGGATCACCTCATTCCTCTATGGCAGAACCCAGAGAGTCCGCCTCCCCCCCTTCCGCTCCAAAGCCACCGACATCATCTGCGGCGTCCCCCAGGGCTCATCCCTCAGCCCGACGCTGTTCAACATCTACATGGCCCCCCTCGCACAAGTGGCCCGACAACACAACCTCAACATTCTCACCTACGCCGACGACACCCAGCTCATCCTCTCACTCACCAAAGACCCACGCACCGCCAAAACCAACCTCCACGAGGGAATGAAATCCATTGCCGAATGGATGAGAAACAGCCGTCTGAAACTGAACTCGGACAACAAGGAGGCCCTCATCCTCGAACCCACCCCCTCCGCCTGGGACGACTCCTGGTGGCCCACCACACTAGGAACCCCACCGACACCGTCCGACCACGATCGCAACCTGGGCTTCATCCTCGACTCCTCCCTCACCTTGTCTAAACAGGTCAACGCAGTTTCCTCCTCCTGCTACAACACACTCCGCATGCCCGCAGAATCTACAAGTGGATCCCGACAGAAACAAGAAGAACAGTGACACAGGCCCTCGTCAGCAGCAGGCTGGACTACGGCAATGCACTCTACACAGGCATCCCAGCAAAAGACCTACTACGCCTCTAATGCATCCAAAACGCCTCCGCCCGGCTGATCCTCGATGTACCCCGCCACAGCCACATCTCCCACCACCTGAGAAACCTTCACTGGCTCCCCGTGGACAAAAGGATCACTTTCAAGCTTCTTACCCACGCTCACAAAGCGCTCCACGACACCAGACCAGCCTACATAAACAACAGACTCAGCTTCTACACCCCCACCCGTCAGCTCCGCTCCACTAACCTCTCCCTCGCCGTCGTCCCCCGCATCCGAAGAAAGACCTCCGGCGGCAGATCCTTCTCATACCTCGCCGCCAAAACCTGGAACACCCTCCCCACCAACCTGCGACAGACTCAAGACCTACTCACCTTCAGAAGACTCCTCAAGACCTGGCTCTTCGACCAGTAACAACAGCACCCTCCCCCCCCCCAGCGCCTTGAAACCCTCACGGGTACGTAGTGCGCTTTATAAATCCAATGATTGATTGATTGAGTGTTACTCTGCACAGAGAAACATATTCATTTTTTCAAATGCCCACAGGGAAATCGAAGGAGCCACTATGAATGATGCAGTGCTGACAAAAGTAAAAGACGCCCTACAGAGAGGCTCTTGGCAAAACTTACTACGTGATGCCAATGGTTGGCATGGTCCGGGCAGGGTAAACTCACCCAAATCTAGAGGGTGCATGATGAACTCAGCACCACCCATGACAGTATCATACTATACTATGAGGTCGGAGGCTAGTGATCCCCAAGAGTCTGCAACTGCAAGTAACAACACTAGCCCATAGCGGGCATCAAGAGACTGTGAAAATGAAATCAAGCCGGTGGGAGAAAGTGTGGTTCACAAACCTTGAAATCACAGTAGACAACCTGGTATGGGGATGTCCTGCGTGCCTACTGAACAGGACCCAGGCAGGCCCAGCATCCGTCATTACAGAAGAACCCTGCACCATACCATGGTCAATAGTGAGGATGGACCCTGGAAGTTGTAACACAATTGTCAATGTGGTCGACTTGACAGCCTTTTCAAATGTAGCGCCAGTGCTAGAGAAGGTCTTCACACTGTTCGGCCCGCCAGAAGAGCTCAAAACAGATAACAGACCGACCTTGTTAGGGTCAGAGTTCCAAGATCTACTTGAACACGTGGGGATCTGGCATCACCGCCTCACCCTACAGTGGCTGCAGGCAAACAGAGAGGCAGAGAGAGTAGAGATGTAGGGCCAGATGTATCAATAAAGCCTTTTGCGAATCGGTAATAGCGAATTTTAAGAAATCGCTATTTCTGAGTCGCAAAATGCTATGTATCATATTTGCGATTTGGTAATAGCGATTTCTTAAAAATTGCAAATGCTATTACCGAATCGCAAATTGCGATACAGCCCCCATTTGCACCTATGGGCCTGTAGGCCCATATTTGCGATTTTTTTGCATTTCCCAAATAGCGAATTCCTACCTGGAATTCGCAATTTTGGAAATGCAAAACCCCAGGGTGCTGGGGGCCCAAGGGCCCCTCTGCTGCACCCCAAAAAGTTTTTGGGGACATGTAAGGAGCACACATGCCAAAGGGGCCTGTGTGCGTTACATGTCAATTTTAAAAATGCATTTTTAATGCATTTTTAAAATATGCACATGGTTACCACTAAGTTTTACTTGGTGGTAATTGCGACTCCTTAATGCCAAATTCGCATTAAGGAATTGCTTGATACATGTGGTTTAGAAATCGCAAATAAGGATTCCTTATTTGTGATTTCTTATATAGAGAATCGCAATTTCCGATTCTCTAATCGGGCTCGCAAATTTAAGGAATCGCTATTTTAGCGATTCCTTAAATTTGTGTTGCGAATACCTTTCATAAATACTGAAAGGCATTTTTGCATTCGCAAACGGGCATTCGCACCGTTCGCGAATGCAAAAAGGCTTGATACATCTGGCCCATAGACACTTGCAGTGACCTGAGCACAGAAAAGGCACCAGACCGCTTACGCCATCAGCAGTGCGATCCACAGCTGAGCCAGTGGCTCAAAGAATTTGTGAGCCAAGTTCAAAGGTGAAGTTTAATGCAGAGTTGGGAAAGGGTTGTAGTGAGCTACCCGGACCCTCCCGTGGTGGCTTACTGCCCTAGAAGTGCATCGTTGTACATCCTCTGGCCTAGCCGAAGGCTATGTAATAAAGGGGTCATAGACCGAACATGGGGCCTGATTACCACTTTGGAGGAGGTGTTAATCTGTCCCAAATGTGACGGATATACCACCAGCCGTATTACGAGTTCCATAGGATATAATGGACTCGTAATACGGCTGGTGGTATATCTGTCACTTTACCGTCACTTTTGGGACGGATTAACACCTCCTCCAAAGTTGTAATCAGGCCCATGGTCTTGTGCCCTTGCGGCTTTCCTGTGCAAGTGTGTATTCATTTGGCATCTTCACACATGTATAGCAGAGGTAACCGTGCGAGACCAGGCCCCCTACGGCAGGAGGGTCAGCTTATGTCTCATTTGAAGCGCCAGGGGAGCGGGTATGCGGCCAAAGGGCTTTAGGGTTCCACCTCATTTTGTTAGTTGAGAGGAATGGTATTCTTGGAAGGGCAGCCTGACTACAAAGGTGTCAAACGAGAAGACCTTCCACACATGAAGGCAAAGTATGAAGTGATTGGATAGAAGCACTGGAAGGAACTGACTTCTAATTGGTTGGTGCACTTGGGACAAAAGCGGTGTATTAATTGAATGTGAAGTATAAGGGGATTCGATGTACACTTGCATTACTAAATCTGTTGGAAATCCAGAGTTGTGATTGGGTCTGTGCGTGAATTCAATGTGATGGACGGATGCCGGGACCAATGATGCAAGGGGAAGAGATGCCAGAGATTTGGAGGCACATGAGAGAAAGCAGAGTGACTGTAATGTGACAAAAGCTGTGAATGTGAGTCTGATGTTGCATCTTAAAGTGAGATGACCTCATCACTCAGGTGGTTGTAGGAGAAACCTGTAGAATCAGCTCTGCTCCTGGAAACAATGGCTCAGTTTTACAAGAAAGTGGTGCATCTTCACATTGCACTACTTTTCTTGCATTGCCCCGCCCCACCGAACCACACCATGGTTGTTCCGTATTTACAATACGGCTCACCATGGCGGTCACTTCCACAGTAGCTTCATAATATATGATGCTATTGTGGTGCTTTGCAGTATTAGCGCTATATGGCGCTAGTACTGCAAAACACTATGGAGGCCCATAGGTTACTATGGGTCTGTCACTTTAACACCTGCCCTGTGCAGGCGTTAAAAGTTACAGAAAAAATGACGCAGTGAAATCTTGTATGTTTCACTGCACTATTCTTCTGGGCCTCCTAACAGCGGAACACCCCTCTTGCATACATTATGCTTGACGCAGGCATAATGTGGCGCAAGGGGTTACTAAGTGATGCGCCGCTTTGTAAATATGGCACTGGGAAATGGCCTCCTTAACGACTCATTAGTGTAAAACTAATTATGCTAGTGTGTTGCAAGGAGGCGCAAGAGCCTTCTAAATCTGGCCCCATGAATCCAAGCAGTGCTCAGAGGAATGACCAAAAGAACAAAAAGTGCCCAGGGGAAGGTCTGGAAAACAAATTAGAGCCCAGATGACGGTCCACCAAACCAAACAGTGCCCAAGGAAGGTCCAGCAAACCAAGAAGTCCCCAAAGGAAGGTCCAGCAAAACAAGCAGTGCGTAAAGGAGGTTTCAGCAAATCAAGCAGCGAGCAAGGGAAGGTCCAGCAAACCAAGCAGTGCCCATGAGAGGACCTGCAGAAAACCAAGCAGTGTCCAGTTGGAAGTCTTAAGGAAACCAAAGTTTTAGTGCTCAGAGAAAGGACTTGAGGAAACTAGTCAACATGGAGAAGGTTTGCTGCAAACCAAGCAAGTGACCAGAAGAAGAACTTCAGGAAAGCAAGCTTCTAGCGCCTCGAGGAAGGCGTCCAGCAAACCGTGCTTTCAGCAGCCAAATGGAGGTCTTTATCAAACCAAGATTTCAGGGGCCTAATGAAGGCCTGCAGCAAACCAGGCATTCAGTGGCCAAAGAGATGCCCGCTGCCATCCAAGTATTAGGAGTCCAAAGAAAGGCCTCGAGGACACCAGTCTTCAGCAACCTAGTTTTAGTGACTCTCTGGAGGCCTCCAGCAAACTGAGCATTTAGTGACCAAAGAGAGGTTTCCAGAAAACCAGGCATCCTACAACAAGAGGGAGGTCTCCAGCAAATCAAGCTTTCAGTAACCATAGACGAACTTCATAGAACCCTGCAATGGAGGGAAGTCCTTAGTCCTCCATGGGCACCCCAAACCTTCAAACAGGCCCCACACGGCCAAGGCCAATTAATATTTATGAGATATGGGAAGCTCAGGGACCCCTCATCATGTTTAGCATAATTTTGCGTCATGCCAGTCTCCAGCAGCCAAGCATTTAGGGCCTGATTTATACTTTTTTAGTGCAGCATTTGCGTAATTTTTAGACGCAAAAACGGCGCAAGCTTACAAAATATAATCAAATTTTGTACGTTTGCGCCGCTTTTGCGTCAAAAAATGACCCAAATGTGGCACTAAAAAAGTATAAATCAGACCCTTAGTGCCCAAATATAGGACTCCATGAAACCGGGCTTCCAGCAGCCATTGGGTGGCATCCAGGAAACCAGTGCCCAGAAGGAAGCCTTGAAGAAACCAGGCGCTGAGCAGCAAGACGGAGGTGTTCAGGAAATTAAACTACCAGCTCCAAAATGTACCCTTCAAGAAACTAAGCAGTGCCCAGGTGGAATCCTCCATTAAACTAACATTCAAGGGCATGTTTATGAGCTCCTTGCATTGCAGATGCATCACTTTTTGTGACGAAACAGCATTGCAAACACCCAAGTCATATTTATGAAGCTAAGCAAAGCCACTTTGTGTGGATTAGAATGGCCACATAAATATGGAGTAAGGCAAGGCTCTGCAAATCGCTGCGTTGCCTTGCTCTGTGCTAGGGAGACATTCTATGGGCATTGCGGTTGTTGTCCCCATGCAAGACCTGTGGATTTTGAACATCCCCAGATTGGCAATGACTTGTAAATCCTGGAATGCTACAAAACCTTACGCCTTCCCAGGGGAGGTGCAATGAGGAGCAATATGTTTATTTCCCCTCATTTTTTCCTCTTTCTATGTAAGCTGCATTCCATGCCACACGCATAGACAGATGAAAATGTCTCCCAGGATTGTTTTTGTGCAGAAAGGTGAACCTTCCAGCACTGAAACAATCCTGCATGCAACTCAGACCCCTTTGCACCATGGTGCAAGGATGCCTGTATTGGCGCTAGGCAGTCAAAATGGCTCTAGCGCGGGGGAAAGGACAGGAATGCGTTGTGTTACTTAAACACTGCTCATCCTTGCCCTTTCCTTTTTGGCGCAGGGCAGCACAGCACTGCAGCTGCACTGCCCTGCACCAGAAAGTCATAAATATGCCCCTCGGGGTCCACAGAGATATATTTAGGAAAATAAAGACACATCATGAATACCCTTGTGCTGTGGTGTCCAACATGGTATCAGGAGAAGACAGCCGGTGCCATTCCAAATTTTTAGAATGGCCACACTAGGCAAATTCACACACAAAGAATCTAAGTAGAAATTATTTATGTAGTCATTGCTTATCATGAAAATATGTAATGGATTCCACCCTGATGGAAATGCTGGAAAAAACTGGACACCACCTCATTACAACTACTCCTTTATTAAGCCACTATGCAAAATAACCCAAGGCCACTTTCCACTTCTCGTGTTACTGCTGTTGCTATTGAGAGAACATAAAAATCACGAACATCTTACATCATCCTGAGTTCACTATGAATGAAGTCTCCTCTTCGAGCATTAAAATCCTGCAAGAAAAATCAATCTTAATTTCAAACTTTCCTAATCTTAATCTCTGTTATTGTATTTCTGCATATTGCTCACACCTCATTTCAAAGCTCACAACCGCCCCTTCTTTGAAAGTTATACCCATGCAGCCTAACAATATCATATCTCCTCATCTCATCTATCAATACTACCAACCATCTGCATGAACTGATACAACCCCACACTTCTAATCATCACACGTAACCCTTATTAATTTCATCTATTACAAACTGGAGTAAATTCATGGAATGGTTTTCTGTTGAGCACAAGATTACTACCAATAACCGATAGCCACTGTATTAACCCTTAACCCTCAGCTCAAGAGCAGTGTGTGTGCCCTTGGTAATGTGCTTCAACGTCTCATCAGTGGTAATAATTGCCATATAAATGTAATTACAATACAATACAATACAATATCCTCTTTTTGTGAGATTTGTTAGAAATGGAGTCTCTAGTTGGCAGTCAGTTTACACCCTGTCCAAGTACAGACCCTCACTCTAGTCAGGGTAAGGAAGCCACACAGCTCAGATAACCCCCTTTATAGCTTGGCACAACTAGTCAGGCATATCTCAGAGGCAATGTATAAAGTATTTGCAAACACACACATACAGTAACAGAGTGAAACCACCACATAAGTACTCAACACTGGTTTAGAAAAATGGCCAATGTATCTAAATAAAACAAGACCAACATGACTAAGGTCCAATATACACAAGCAAAGATAGCACTTTAAAAACGTTGCAGAGTCTTAATCTAGAAGAATCAACAGTTGTCTCTTTTTAACATACAGTACCTGGGATGTGTCAAAAACAAAGACGATGCAGGTTGCAAAGGAGGTGAGGCGCCAGAATACAAAGCAATGCATTAGTTCCTTACTGCGCAGGGGAGGTGATGCAACGGTTCCTTACTGACAGGGGAGGTGATGCCTCGATTCTCTCCTCGCAGGAGAGGTGATGCATTCGTTTCTTACTGGCAGGAAGATGATGCGCCCGGTCCTTACTGGCAGCGGGGGTGATGTGTCGGGTCTCTCTCCACAGGAGAGGTGATGCATCGGTGTCCGGTCATGCAGCCTCAGTTCCTTACTGCGGTGCAGGGTCAATGTGAAAATGACAAACAGGGATGATGCATGGGCAAATCTAGACCCACAGTGATGATAGAGCAGTGGTGGACCAGGCACTGCGTTTATCCTACAGGTGCTGTGTTGATTCTTCCACTGCAAGGCAGGCCCTGCACCGATTCTTCAGCTGCGAGGCAGGCACCCTGTCGATTCTTCTGCTGCAAGCCAGGTTATGGGTCGATTTTCAGCCACAGCATTCTGATGCATGGATTTTCTTTCTCAGGACAATAGTTTATACTTCCAAGGGCCCATGCACTGGATTTGGAATCACTTGGCAAGTCAGGGCCCTCAGCAGAATTGATCAGGCTCTGGCATATGAAGTCTTTGATGTGCCTGAGACTTCTTAACAGGAGGCATGCTCAGTTCAAGCCCTTGGAGAACCTTGGAAAGCAGGATGTAGAAAGCAAAGTCCAGTCCTTGCATTCCCAGGACAGAAGCAGCAAGCAGCAGTCCAGCACAGCAAAGCAACAGGCAGTCCCTCTTACAGCATCCAGCTATTCTTCCTGGCAGAATGTTCTCAGTCCAGAAGTGTTCTGAAGTTGTGGAGTCAGTAGTCCAATACTTATACTCATTTCAGCCTTTGAAGTAGGCAAACCTCAAAGGAAAGACTTTCCTGCCCTGGCCCCAGACACACTGCAGGGGTTTGGAGACTGCTTTGTGTCACGACAGGCATAGCCCCATTCAGGTGTAAGTGACAACTCCTCCCACTACTCTAGCCCAGGAAGACCTATCAGCATGTGCAGGGTGTACCTCAGCTCCCTTTGTGTGACTGTCTAGAGTATATTCACAATCAGCCCAACTGTCATTCTGACGTATATTCCACAGGCAAGCTGAGGCACACAATAGTCAAACAAGAAAATGCCCATTTTCTAAAAGTGGCATTTTCAAACTTACAATCTAAAACCCAACGTCACCAAAAGTTGTATTTTAAATTGTGAGTTCAGAGAACCCAAACGCAATATCTCAATCTGCTCCCAATGGGAAATTACACTTGAAATATATTTCAAGGCAATCCCCATGTTACCCTATGGCAAAGATAGGCCTTGCAATAGTGAAAAACGAATTTAGCAGTGTTTCACTTTCAGGACACGTAAAACACATCAGTACATGTCCTACCTTTTTTAATACACTGCACCCTGCCCATGGGGCTACCTTCGGCCTACCTTAGGGATGACTTACTGTAGTAAAAGGGAAGGTTTGAGCCTGGCAAGTGGGTACACTTGCCAGGTCGAACTGGCAGTTACAACTGCACACACAGGCACTGCAGTGGCAGGTCTGAGCCATGTTTCCAGGGCTACTCCTGTGGGTGGCACAATCAGTACTGCAGGCCCACTAGCAGTATGTGATTTACAGGCCCTGGGCTCTCAGGTGCACTATACTAGGGACTTACTAGAAAATTAATTATGCCAATCATGTAAAAGCCAATCACCAATACAATTTAGAAAGCACTGGTCAGCAGAGGTAAAGTGTCAAGAGTCCTAAAGCCAACAAAAACAGGTCTGAAAAAATAGGAGGAAGAAGGCAAAACTTTTGGGGATAACGCACAAAAAGGGCCATTTCCAACAAGGTCAAATCAAAATAATTTATCTTTATAAAGTTGTTGATTATTGTTGTAATTATTAAAACATTTCTCCAATTGAGGTAGAGCACCATTCAACACTGGTGGAATTATCACAGTGCTCACATTGCATGTGGGATGACCACATACCCCAAACTTTGTTATTTTAGTAGCTCAACAGCAATTAACAATTACAGAACCTGGCCACATGAGCCAGAGGGGTGTTTAGAAGACTTAACATATGAGATCACCAGCCCAAGCCAGCACAAGAACATGTGGTGCTGGAAAGTGGCGGATTACATAGAAATGAGTTACTTGTTAAAAGGGCCTGAGGTCCAGATGGAAGTGCTCTGAAAACATCCTTCACTTGGTTTATTTTACAGACCTAACAGACGGATGTCCCCTGCACACTCCATTATTTGGCTATTGAATGTCCCCGGCAGGTTACTTGACACGAGAAGGAGGCAGGGCCAGGCAAGGGCCCTTTTATGTTGTAAAATCCCCAAAATTACTTTCAGTAGTTTTTATGAAGTGCAGATGAGGGTAAATTATTGTACATAAAACCAGCTTCCAAATGTAACTTAATAAAAAGGACACTGCATAATTGACAACATACTGTAATGTTGGGTAACAAGCGGGCTGAATTATTAACTTTCAGAGGGTAGGTATCTGAACCAAGCACAATTCTTTGGGGCTTCTTGTCCAAAAACAGCGACAAGAATAACCATAGTCGACCACCGAGAATGCCATTACATGAACTGCAAGAGCGGCGCTAATTTATGGTCTGTGCTAATCTGCACCAGGTCCCTATTTAGAACCATATTAGCTATTATGTGGTTTGGTTATGGGTCCTATTCTTGTATTGGAGTGGTGTGTATTGTGGCTGCAAACACAGGGCCATATTTACAAAAAATGATACAGTGTGGTGCCGCTAGCACCATGCTGCACCACGCAGCGTCGTTAGGAAAGCTCAGGGATGCGTCATATTTACAGATGGTGCACAGTTGGCTGCCTAGCGCCAACGCAGCACCCTTGCGGCACAGTGCAAGAATGCCTAAGTTGCAGGGATGATGGTTTATGTGCAATTAATGGTGTTTTCCTCCTTTTATGTGTGCTGCAGAATGCAGCACACATGGAAAAAGCAAAAACAAGGAGAAATAAAAGCATTTCTCCTATTGAACCCCTTTGCTGCCACCCCTGTGGTGGTGGTGTACGAATCTGAAGCATTCCCAGCACTGTAAATCTGGGAATGCGTCAGATTCCATTGGTGTTGCGTGGGAACAGCCACAGTAACACCCATGGAACGCTCCTTTAACGCCGAGTTATGCGTGAAAGGGGCCATATTTAAAGGTCATGAAAAGCCATGGAAGGAGGCTTTAAGTGGCCTTTTAAATATGCACGGGCACACTGCGCCGCCGGAGCGTCACAAAAGTGATGCTGGGCGAAGTTATTGTGCCGCAGTGGATTGTAAATATGCCCCACAGCATTGTAGTTTGTCCCATCACTCCTTTCAGGGAAAAGCAGGTATGTATTTATCTATGTATGTATGAATGTATGCATGTATGCATGAGCTGGTATTTGTAGAGCATGAACCTCGCTCAAAAGGGGTGCTGAGCAGGGACAGGGCCCCAAGGAAGTTACTATTATTGGGTCACGGCTAAGGGTAGACTCACAGGCCAGGGAAAGTGCTCCTTTAAGGGGATCACCAGCTTTTTTCCGAAGTGTAAGAATTTAGCCCTTGACAGGGATGCTGTTCCAGATCCTGGAAGCATGAACAGAGAAGGCTTGCCTTCTTACATGTACAATTTCTTTCAGAGGTGATAGGGAAACAGTTTGCATGACATTCTCATTGATCAGTTATACATACATTTGTCTGTTTACAAAGCCTGTCACTAAGGGCCAGATGTATCATCACGGCCCTTTGTGAGTCGGAAATAGCGATTTTTAAGAAATCGCTATTTCCGACTCGCAAAGTGCCATGTATCACATTTGCGATTCGGTAATAGCGATTTCTTAAAAATCGCAAATGCTATTACCGAATCGCAAATTGCGATACCGGCCCCATTCGCACTTATGGGCCTGTTGGCCCATAGCTGCAAATTTTTTGCATTTTCAAAATTGCGATTTCTGAACCAGAAATCGCTATTTTGGAAATGCAAAAGCCCAGGGTGCTGGTGGACTAGGGCCACCTCTGCTGCACCCCAAAAATGTCTTGGGGGACATGTAAGGTGTACACATGCCAAAAGGGCATGTGTGCTTTACATGTTCAATTTAAAAATGCATTTTAAATACATTTTTAAATTTTGCACCAGGTTACCACCTGGTTTCTTTTCATGGTATTTTGCATGTGCAAAATGCCATTCTGCGAAAAATCGCAATTTGCGATTTTTTGCAGCATCGTCTTGTGGATTTTGCGAATCGCAAATTGCGATTCGCAAAACCAGGTCGCAATGCAAGAAATCGCAATTTTAGCGATATCTTATTTGTGGTCTGCGAATGCCTTTCATGCATCGCAGACCACTTTTTTGCACTCGCAAACGGCCGAATTTTGCGATTCGCACCGTTTGCGAGTGCAAAAAAATTTCATACATCTGGCCCTAAATTACATGTTTATAGTAACAAATAGAAGGTGCTATTATTCCCAAACACTAGCACAGTCATTTTGTGGACCTTGCAAGGAGGAAAGGGTACATTGGTCTAGGTTAGTTCATGAACCTGTCACCATCAACTCTGTATCCCTCTACATGGTCCTACCGCTCCGTCCGAGGATGGACACACTCACTCCTGTGCTAAGGCACTGTTCATTAATTCCACATCCTTTGAATCCATAGCATGCTAAACTTTTGATCCGAATATTTAAATGCTGCTACCCTCCATTTTTATTCTCCCCATCTTTCTCTCATTCCTTATGGGTCAGCACATTGTCTACTTGTGCATGCGTTAGAAGAGGCTCTAAAGGAATAAATGTAATTTTTGTCTATGGGAGGGCTTTCCGGATAATACACATTTTAGTGTGATTTATGTTGATGACACCTAGGGGGTGATTCCAACCTTGGAGGGTGGCTACCGCCACCCGCCATGCTGCCGCACTAACGCGGCCCCCATTCCAACATTCCCGCTGGGCCGGCGGGCACTAACCATGTTTGCGCCCGCCGGCCCAGCGGGAATGAGGCCGCAACACAGGAGCCGGCTCCTAATGGAGCCGGCGGTGTTGCGGCCGTGCGACGGGTGCAGTTGCATGCCATGCAGACAGTGAAAAGCAGTTCGGGGCCCTGATAGGCCTGTTAGGGGGCCCCTGCACTGCCCATGCCAGTGGCATGGGCAGTGCAGGGGCCCCAGGGCCCCCAGGACACCCCTTACCGCCAGCCTCTTCCTGGCGGTGTAAACCGCCAGAAACAGGCTGGCGGTAAGGGGGTCATAATCCCCAGGGCAGCGCTCCTCAGAGAGTCTGCGATAATATTAACAGATTAATAAAGTGTATATAAATAAAGTGACTAAGGGGGTTATTACAACTTTGGAGGAGGTGTTAATCTGTCCCAAAAGTGACGGTAAAGTGACGGATATACCTCCAGCCGTATTACAAGTCCATTATATCCTATGGAACTCGTAATACGGCTGGTGGTATATCCGTCACATTTGGGACGGATTAACACCTCCTCCAAAGTTGTAATAACCCCCTAAATGTACAATTGAAGTTTTTAAAACATACTGTAAATATCAAGGAATTTGAAATTGGAGGCTCAAAATTAAATTATTATCGTCAGATTGTTTCGTGGGAGCAGTGCGGGTGCATCAAGCAGGATATAGCATAGACGATGTGTGGCTTCTATTGAATTTAGAAAAGCTCCCACTTTCCTATTAAAATTACATTTTTAATTTTTAATTGATGTTTGCAAATGGGTCACTGGCTTCCAGTAATGACTCAGTGGGGGTCCCCAGATTCCAATAATGATTCAGTGGGGGTCCCCGGGTTCCAGTAATGATAAAGTGGGGGTCCTTAGAAATTAAAAGGTTGGGAACCACTGCTGTAGGTAATTATGTTCTTGGTCTCTGTTTGCTGTTTCACGACAGCACTGTGGCTGTTGCCTCCGGTCGTCTGACAACTCTTTACAATTTAATGCAGACAAGACAGAGATGCCAGCAACACCCATGGCACTTTGACGCTGCCCCAGATTTACGAGTTTTTGCTAACCTGAGGCAGCGCCAAAATCTACCGCCACCCCCAGGGGTTATGTTAGCAGGGTGCAACGAGGAGGAATGTTTTCATTTCTCCTTGTTTTTTGTTTTTCTATGTGTGCTGCATTGTGCAGCACACATAGAAAGAGCAAAAGGCCACTGAAGATTGTTTTTGTGCAGGAAGGGGTTCTTTCCTGCACAAAAGCAATCTCTCCTATAGCGCAGCCATCCTTGCACCATGGTGCAAGGGTGGCTGCGTTGGCGCTCAGCAGCAAATTTAGAGCCGGCACATTGGGCAATACAGGGGTACGCAATATTCTATTAAACACGGTCCATCCCGGTGTTTTGGAAATGATGGAATATGGTGCTCCCAAATTTGGAGCAGTGTCGTGCTCTGTCATTTTCTAGTAAATTTGGACCTAAGTTTTCATGGTGATAAGTTGTTGGTGACTGGTCAAGTTAACAGTCTGGCCTTTAGTGGTTCAAGCAATAACTCTTAGTCACCTCGAGTGTTGTTAGTTCTTATTTCTTGGACCTTCTGATCTAAAAAACAGCCTCAGTGCAGTCAGAATGCTGTGGCAAGACTGGTCTTGCAGTGGCCTCTGTAATCTTCTACTTCGGCTGCTTTCAGTGCCTTGCACTGGCTCCTGATGTCTGAAACGTTAGTTTTAAATCTCTTTGCCTGATTCATCATGCTATTTATGGGCGGGGTCCAACCTATCTGCAAATTAAGGACCTGATTTAGATCTCAACAGATGGAATACTCAGTCACAAACGTGACGGATATCCCGTCCGCCATAGTACGATCCCCATAGGATATAATGGGATCGTAATATGACATACAGGATGGGAGAAGATCGAAATCAGGCCCTAAGTTTCTCAATTATTCTCCTTCTCGGAAGCTCTGATGCTCCTTTGGTCATCGTTCCATAGTATAAGTTGGGGTGGCAGAGCTTTTTTGGTTAAAGCGGCCCAGCTTTGGAATACTTTTCCTTCTCCCTTGTGAGTGTTGCAACATTTACTGCCTTCGAGTAAAGTCTTAAGACCTGGCTTTTCGCACAGTAGATTGTCCACACCTTATCGCTAAGCCTATTTTTACCTCACCACCAAGATACCATTTAGGTCGCAGTGCAGTGTATAAGTATTGGTAACATAATATAACGTAAGATGTGCAACATACAAATCTGGCCTTTGTATGGCAAACATGAAACATACTGCCTCGTAAGAGTGTGTTTGTGCAAGGCTCAGGCCGTATAGAAACAGTATTTAGAATGAGCAATGATATCTAACAGAGTATGTGAGGTCACCATATTATTTTAGCAGTGGATAGAAAAATACTAGAAACACTGAAATGAAACAGAAAAGCATCTTCCATTCTGCTGTCCAGAAAGCTATATGTAGTGATTGGTGTTACAAGGCCATGCGACCTGGGAGAGAACAATTTGGAAGAAAGAAGGAAGCGGAGCTACATATATATTCTCATGCCTTTCCAAGGCACCTCTGGCGGGGGCATTATTCGTTCCTTACAGTACAGATGTGAAAGGCCTCCCGTCAGCTCCCTCTCCATAGGGAGTCATGGTGGATAAGGACCTGGCAAATCTGGGGGTTGCAGAGTGAGACACTGATAGGTTGAGAGGGGATGCTGGCGCTCCATTATGAGACCGCAGGCCTGGCAGCTGCTAGAGGGATGCAGGGATACGTACATGGCTTGGCATGAAATAATTAGGGTTTTTTCTAATCATTCAGCCAATATAATCACCATGAAGCTGATAACATACATCAATAGACAGTAGATAGGAACTAGACTCAGTTTTACAGGTAGTAGAGATGTGGTAACATATATCAATAGACAGTAGATAGGAACTCGACTCATTTTACAGGGAGTAGAGATGTGGTAACATACATCAATAGACAGTAGATATGAACTAGACTCATTTTTACAGGGAGTAGAGATGTGGTAAAATATATCAATAGACAGTAGATATGAACTAGACTCATTTTTACAGGGAGTAGAGATGTGGTAACATATATCAATAGACAGTAGATAGGAACTAGACTCAGTTTTACAGGTAGTAGAGATGTGTGATCTACAATGCTTTGGATTTTTCTAATGTTCTTTTATTTTTATATAATAATTGCTGTGATTACCATAATTAGTACCATCATTGTGATACATATGATGTGTGTGCTGTACGTTGTAAATAACCTCTGATTGTAAAGTACCAACAGCTGTGTATATCTGGTGCTTTTGGGGCAGACTGTGAAGGTTCGCACATAAAGGATTACCCTCTGAAGATGAAGGGTCTTTGGTAGGGTTGTCTGACTCATGACATTCAGAATCTGAATGAGCCTATCTCATTATAGGGAAGTGAGAGAGACGCCTGTCTGTTCTCCTTTTTTCTGAAGAAGAGGTGAAACACATTATCCTCTTGGGCGCTAACAACATCTAAGCGGGTGTGCTACCCCCAGAATGTGAGGTTCGTACCATCAAAAATAAAAAATAATGTCAATAATGCACTAACTGCTGCCACCTTACATTCTGTTGGCACACTAACAGGCATGTGATACCTGCTACAGATTCTTTGATTGGCTAGTTTGGAATATTCCTTGACAGCCAGCATGACACCGAAAGGGTCCCAGGACACCCCAATCTTCCATCATACAACCGACCATCAACTATCCCAGAACTCTGGTGGAGGAACTGACTGCTTTTGTAAACCACAGATGGTTTTTATGAGAAGCCAGTTTCCGAAGTGTTAGTTGCAGGACATGTTTGTTTATTTATTTATTTCATTTGGTGTTTTAGAAAGCAATGGTTTATGTTGGACAATAACTTTGGAGGACTGTAGGGTTTAAACAAATGAGGACACATATAAACAGTAGAGTGCAGTGCATAGAAAGCCACTGGAATCTTGCCAGGTAGCTTGGCATCAATTCTGAAATTCTTCAGTAGCAGCCTGTGGGAGACCAGGATGGAAATAAGGTTTTAGAGGCTTGATATGGTGTGAAATGTTGGCTGTTTTTATTTCTTTCAAGTTGAGCAAAAATGGTGGACACGTATACTGCAGGATTTTCTTTGCAGGGATACTACTAGTGACAGCGATGGAAGCTTCTGGAATTGTTCTGATCCTTGAAGTTCTACTCTTTCTCTTCATTCTTTTTTCCTTTTAGGAGTACCGGTGCAGGGCAGGAGTGGTGACTACCACCAGAGTCTCGTCACGTGGGAAACGGAGAGAGGAAAGGAAAAAAAATCCTGTGGTAAGTATACCAGGAAAGGTTATGGGCATTCCCCTTTCACCAAGACACCAGAAGTGAATACCTTAGTGAGTTAAAGTGATCCTATAGTCTCATTCAACAAATGGGAGTGGGAAAAAACCCACGTAGTAGAAGAGGTGCTCGTGACATCCCTCAAAGAATCTCACCTGCCCACCTTAACAAACTATTCTCGAGGAGGGTAAGCTTTACGGAGCACTTCTCTTCACTAGAGAGATTTCAGTCTACACACTCATACAAAGGGGAAAATGTACCGGATTTAATTTAGGCCGGCAGCCCTCTTCCCTCCCCCCCCCCCCCCCCCTTTTGCTGTTCTTTATCCGTATTGTGCACAAGAGACCTTGTTAAGATAGTGCTCTCTTACTTTCATGCCCACCACTTTTTTCCCTTTTCCAGGTCTGGTCACTCACCACGAGTGCCACGTTTCTCCAGAACCGTGGCGGGTGCCTTGGCTTCTCTGGCGGTCCCATGACTCTGGTTCGAGCCACTCTTCTCGCTCCTCATCTTCTTCCTCCTTCCCGCTCTGGCCGTCTGCTTCTTGTCCTAGCGTCGCTCTCTTCTCTTCTGCTTCTCGTCTTCACTGGGCTGTTCCTTCATCTTCTTCTCATCCTCACTCTTTCCTTCTTTGGTTTGTGGCTCCTACTTTTCCTTCTTCTATCTCACCAGTTTTTTCTTCTTGCTCCTCTCTCCTACTTCTCCACCTTCTGCGTGTCACCCCCTTCGCTCCTCCCTGTCTTTATTGCTCTCTGTCCGTCCTCTCTTTACTTCTTCCGGGTCTTCCTTAGAGCTGGCCTCATTCTGAAAAATAGCATCCGGAGTCAGGGATGGAGTTTCCTCTGAGTTTTGTTTCCTTTTGTTCCACAGATGTGGCTCCATGGATCCCTCCCCGGAAGTCTCAGGTAAGTGTTCGGGGTGGGGGAGGGGGTCGGGTCACACCAGACAGCCATAGACAAGTTTCTTACAATGATTGTTTTTCCCAAAGTATTGGACTCATCTCTCGCAGGGTTGCCCTGCGTGTCTCAGATGATAACAAAGGGTGAAGAGGGATGGGATTTGTGGAAGGCGCCCATACGTTTTTAGTGGGATATAATGTATTTCTGAACTTCTGCAAGTATGTTGTGCCTTTATTCCAGTAGGCCCTGTGGATTGGTCATAGTGACTTAAATGTAATCCTAGCATCCACCGACAGCCACTGGAGCGCTTTAATGGCTGTTTTTTGGGGTCACATCTCCATCTGTCAAGGCACATCTTGGCCGCTTGATTCCGGAGTCTTTTGAGTCTGTTCGTCAAGTTCTCTGGAAGGCTTGCATGCACATTGCTGTAGTCTATTCAGCAAAACTATACATAAGTTCAGTGTGGAGATGGGTGTGCTGGAGAGAGTCTTTTGTGGAATACAGGGAGTTGCACTTTGAAGTACTTCACCACAACACTAATTTGTTTAAGAAAGAGAGTGTTGAACCAAAGATGATCTCCAGGTTCCTTGCTTTCTGACTGGCAAAGATGGGGTGGAAGGCCCTGGCACCAGGATGGATGGTCATTAAAATGGCAAAGTAACAATAACTTATCTTCCAAGTTTGGGATTTCATTTTTTCTCTATTTAAGCACCAGAAATGCTCTCCTCTCCAATGTTGTATGTTTTCTTAGCACTTGGTGATAGTGTTGTGACATTCAGGTTTGTACTCCAGGCTAATGTATTTTTTATGGTCTGGAAGCCTTGACCTCCAGGCTCTTACGATTTTGAAATATTTTACAGTTCTAGAAGCTGTGAGAGAGGTCACTTGTAGCATCTGAACAGAAAACACAAGAGGAAGGGTGTGGAAATGTGGGTTACTGCTCCATGTGTGAATGGAGGATCCCGAGGAACTCTTATGTACAGGTTGAGTAGCATCACAGAGGAATAAACAAATCCATTTGAGGCTAATACCTGACAACCAAAGTCCCTCAATTCAATCTGAATAGCAAACTGTTATGATCTATAGTGTCATAAGCTTCTGAAATATTCTGAAATATCAAGAAGGATAAAAGCTGCCAGCTGACTCTTATCTGGGCTGATGAGATGCTCCTCTCTGAGGTCAGCCAGTCTTGTATGTGGCCCTTTTGCAGGTCAGACAACAGAATGGAAGTCCTGCAGCAGCAGAGTTTATTCAATATGGTGTAGTTGATTTGTTACTATTGTTTGCAGAGTTTTTCTGGGTAAAACTGGCATAACTCAGGTGGCCTGGGACAATACCTGATGAAAGCAAGGGGTAAATCTAAGTATTGGTGTTTGATGCCAAGGAGGGACAGTCTGGAACACGCTCCCTACCTACCTCCGACAGACCCAAGACCTACTCGCCTTCAGAAGACTACTCAAGACCTGGCTCTTCGAGCAGTAGCATTCCCCCCCTCCCCCCAGCGCCTTGGAACCCTAACGGGTATGTAGTGCGCTCTATAAATATCTGTGATTGATTGATTGACAAGAAGCTGGGAAAGGACCAACATATTTAATGCTTCCACCTTGGATGTTCATTTAAATATACCTTCCCATTTGACTGGAATGAATAGGGAAAAGGACAATTGAACTGAAGTGGTGTGAAGGGTGAGAGAAGGAGAGGACTTAGCGTTGTATGGAACAAAGAGCTGTTTTGGACTGAATCTTTGTGATTTCGGATTCAAAGGACTGAAGCATGTCTTCACCATGCTGTGTTCTAGGGCATGGGATGCTTTGTAATGTTTCAGGGTGATAAGTTCATGGTAAGTATTGAAGATGCCTTTGGGTTGGTCTGGAGTCTTGTAAATGCGTGTTGCAAGGTGTCATTTATTCTTCCAAAATGGCTTTCTAATAACCTCTTCTACAAAAGATGTACATCCATTAGTCTGTTTTGACTGTGATTTTAGAAACTGCCATTTGAGCCGAAAACATATTCTTTTTTTGGTTGAAGTTGGACCACTTATTGGGTGATGTAAGTCCCTGTTTGGCCTCTTTGCCAGGAATTGATGTATGTGTATATCTGTAATTTTATACAGTTTGATCAATATTGATTTCTCAAAATCCTTCAGAGATTATGTGATGGAAGGTCTTTGCTCCGATATATGACCTAATTGCTGTTGATACCAAGGTTTATGAGAGGGAAGACAATCAACCTGCGATATAACCTAATCCGTGGCAGAATTTGGCTATTGTCAATTTCAACAAAAGGACTAACAATTTTATCCAAAGTCTGCCCAGCTGCCTGTCTGGGACTTTTGATAAATTGGGTTCACTGCAAAACACTGTTTTTAAATCTGGTCTACCACATATTTGTTTTAAAAAAGCAGTTTTAGGATCTTAGGTTTGAGGAGGTATAGTCAAATCGGGGACTTCATCTAGGAATTTTGGATTGAATTCTGGAGGTCTGAATGTTGCCCTGGTGATAAAGGAACTGTTTGGATTCATTGTCCTTTTTGCAATTAAGCACTCAAGTAAATAGTAGAATTGAATGTTCTTTTTATTAATTGTAGAATATTGGTTGAGGGGGAACAAACCCTCTTAAGTAGCATCCACAATTCATGTTAGGGTGAAACACAAGCAAAGCCCAAATTAACCTGTGCTCACCCCCTGGTAGCTTGACACAAAAGCAGTCAGGTTTGACTTAGAGGCTATTTGTAAACTATTTATGCAGCACTTCAAATTGTATTAAAGTGAAAACACAACACAAAGAAAAAACACCAATCTAGAAAAATTTGAGAAAGTTAAAAAAATTATTTGACACCAGAACAACAAAAATTCTATCAGTAGAGCCAGATATGCAATTTTTAAGATTAAAGGTAAGCAAAGTGCCGAAAAGCACAACACGGCACTCGCAGCTATCTGGTTGTTCAAGATCGGGTGAAAGGCACAGGTTGCTGGTCACCATCAGGGCCAGTAGAAGTGCCTAGAACTTCAAATACAATGAAAGCAAGTGGAAAAGAAGCTGCAAGTTTCTTCATCAAAGCCCCAGTGCAGCTCAAGAGGCACCAACACATCTTGCTCTGTGCCTGCTGCTGTATGTGAGCTGGAGGTGCACATAAGAGCAGCCCAGATCTCAGAGTGATGAGATAGTGAGGAAGAAGAAGAAGAAAAGAGCAGACGCACCATCCGGCCTGGGCAGATGAAGGAAAGAGAAGGAAGCAACAGTGGGTCTGGCCAGATGGGAAACCAGACTTAAGGGCATATTTATCATTGTGTTGCGTCACCCTTGAGCAATGGGGCGCACGAACAACGCAACAACAAAGCCACCTTGCATGGTCCTGAGTGGCTTGATTAATCTGGAGCAACACAAGACACCATAAACTTCTGCCTTGCGTTACTCTGCCGCAGGGAGGCATGCCATGAGTGGCGCTTGGGTGTTCCTACGCATCCACCTATGGATTTTGCTGCATTGCCAGATTTCCCAACACTGGTAAACTTGGGAATGCATCAAAATGCTATGCCTTCCCAGGGGAGACACAACGAGGAGAAATATATTTTTTTCTCCTCGTTGTTTTCTCTTTCTATGTGTGCTGCATTCTGCAACACACTTAGAAAGAGAAAAATGCCTCAGAGGATTGTTTTCTTGCAGCACGGTGGGCCTTGCTGCACAAAAACACGCCTGCCTGCCACGCAGGAACCTTGCACCACGACAAAGGGGTGCCTGCTTTAGCACAAGGCAGCACATTGTGCGCCAGCTCAAGTAAAGGACAGGAATGCGCCCTATCATGTTAAATATGGCGCATTCCTGCCCTTTACATTTCAGGCAGTGAGCTTAGCAAGGTGGCCTGCTGCGCTGTGTGAAATAATGATAATCTGCCCCTTAGAGTATCAAAAAAGCGATATTCAGAGAGTAACAGAGCACAGGAATATGGGGTATCCAGTGTTACCTTGTTGCAAAGGCAGGGACCCATGACCTTTGGCATGTGGCACAGTTCCACACACATGCTTCCTCTTGCGATAGCGGATCATGTGTTTGAGAGTGCCTCGGGCGATGTACAATCTGCAATGTACAGGAAACAGATTTGAGAGGACCACATCATTCATCTTGGTTTCTGAGGCGAACCTCACAAATCGTTCCAACAAGTTAATCTGGAGTTTAAGGGTGGACAACAGGTAAGATACACTAATGGATGCCTGGATGGATGAATGAACGAATGAATGAATTGATGGATGGAATAACTCCTATAGCATGTAACTTCAGGGTCAGTCACAGTGAGTACAACAGCTCTCTGAAGTAGCAGTAAAATGAAAATAAAGGCCTCATTTATGGGGATTTGGCGCAGGGCAGCACAGCAGGTCACCTTGCTTTGCTGCCCTACGCCACAATGAAAGAGCAGGAATGCAGTGTATTTATGCAATAAAATGCATTCCTGTTCCTCCCCCCTGTGTTGGTGCTGTTTCGGCAACCTAGTGGCAACGCAGGGACCCTCGCACATGGTGCAAGGGTGCCTGTGTTGTTGGCAGGATTGTTTTTGTGCCCGAAGGGAAACCTTTCTACACAGAAACAATCCATAGAGGCGTTTTCCTGTTTCCACGTGTGCACACATAGAAAGAGGAAAAAACTAGAAGAAATAAAAATATTTCTCCTAGTTACGTCTGTCCTGGGGAGGAGTATGTTTTGGGCACATTGCCTGGTTTACAGGCTCTCATAAATCTGAGTATGTTAAAATTCATTGGTGGTGCGTGAAAAACCCCACTGCAATGCCCATGGAGTGTCTCCCTGGCACAGACTAAGCAATGAAGCCACTGACACTGCAGTACTCCATATTTATGAGGTCATTCTAAGCCACGCAAAGTTGCTTTGCGTAGCCTCATAGATATCATTTTGTAATCTGGTCTCCCGGAGGGTCACAAAAGGTGACTCTCTGGTGGCGCACAGGGCTCATAAATCTGGGGATGTGTCAAAATACATTGATGGTGCGTGGGAAAACACACTGCAATGCCCATGGAGCGTCCCCCTGGTGCAGGCAACGCAGCCACTGATGCTGCAGTACTCCATATTTATGAGGCCATTCTAAGCCACGCAAAGTTGCTTTGCGTAGCCTCATAGATATGATTTTGTAATCTGCTCTCCGGGAGACTCACAAAAAGTGACTTTTCAGCGGCGCACAGGGCTCATAAATATGCCTTTAAGATGCTAAATAGGCCACATGAGTATCTGTAAGTCTTGGTTATGACGCAATGTAAGCAGGAGTTATGTCAATCAATCAACCAATCAAAAAATTAATAGAGCGCGCTACTCACCCGTAAGGGACTCAAGGCGCTGGGGGGGAGGGGAGGAGGCCGATTTATTGTTCGAAAAGTCATGTCTTGAGCTGTTTTCTGAAGAGCAGGAGTTACTGAGTCTTGCGGAGGTTGGAGGGGAGGGAATTCCAGGTTTTGGAGGCGAGGTAGGAGAAGGATCTGCCTCCGGTGGTGGCCCGTTGGATGCGGGGGAGTGTGGCGAGTGCGAGGTCGGCAGAGCGAGGAGGCGAGTGGAAGTGTGGATGTTCACTCTTTCGTTGAGGTAGGTTGGTCCGGTGTTGTGGAGGGATTTGTGTGCGTGGATGATGATTTTGAAGGTGTTCCTCTTGTCGATCAGAAGCCAGTGAAGGGATCTGAGGTGTGAGGAGATGTGTCCATGGCGTGGGAGGTCCTGGATGTGGCGGGTGGCTGCGTTCTGGATCCTCTGGAGTTTTCGCTTGAGCTTGACCGTGGTGCCGGCGTAGAGGGCGTTTCCGTAGTCTAGCCTGCTGCTGATGAGTGCATGGGTGACGGTCTTTCTGGTCTCTGTGGGAATCCATTTGATGGTTTTCGCAGCATGCGGAGGTTGGAAGCAGGAAGAGGTGATGCTGTTGATTCTGCAGCTGAGATGCTTTCTGCATAATTATCTATTTGCTGCATTTGCCACATAATCCATAATCTGATGAATAATTGACAGAGTTTAGCAAAAACAAAAATTTCGATTTTAGCTGAAACGGATAAAAAATTAGCAAAAATGTGGTAACACTTGTTGCCGTGCAGTGGACGGAACTTTGAAAAGGCTGACTGGAAGTCTTACCCGCTTAGTGCTGTAATGTGGTGTTGAACTGGTACTAATGGGGTGAAACCTTTGCCCACCTAGATTTAACACGCTGTATGAAGATGACCTTTTCTTACTGCATAATTTAGCCAAAGGTGCCGCATAATTTGATCCTCTCCTGTTCTTTTAGCCCTGACTATAAGGTGCAATAAACAGCTGTACCCGCAAAATGCACCGTAAGATTGTTGCAAAAGCTTTACAAAAATTCAAGGGGTGCGTCTGTTAGTTATTTCAAAGCAGGACTGCTTCCTTTTGTCCATTTACACCAGCCATCTGGGTCGTCTTCAGCCTCCCAGACCTTCAGACAACCTGTTTAAACTAGTGCTAAACACAGGAAAAGCTGCAGGCGCGTGGAGGTCACGTGGGTGCCACAGGAAGTAGTTGGGGCGAGGAGTGATGGGGAGAGTGGGAAACAGTTTAGGAAAACTCTTCAAGATGATGTACCTTTGTACTTAATGATAATGCAGGTTCCTTCTCAAAACAATGTTAAACGCTCTGTCTGCTGGAACCTGCTCTGTCGGTGTCTGTCAACCGCGGGGGCTCATGGGAAAATGATAAAACAAGTTATCTCATGAGATCAGCAGACTTTCTGCTTCTGGCAGCGGGTCTGTCGAGCCTCGTCTCCTTCCTCCAGCGTTGCTGAGAGAAACAGCAGCTAGAAATGTTAAAATCTTTGAAAATAGATGAGGCCTCGGATCAATCAACGTGGTAGAATTTACACACCAGTGATGGGGGAGTTGACATTATAGAGTGGGGAGTAAAGGCTGCTTTACAACAAATGTTCTCGATGTAAGTATAATTTACGTTTGCCAAAAAGTTGAATATACAATCTTAACTAGTCGTGTGCAAAGTGTGCGTATTTTTCCTTTTGCCTAATTATGTGAAATAGCAGAAAAATCACATAAACTTGGCCTTTTGCACTTATTTTTATTATCATGAAGCGTTTACTCGCCCCCCCCCCCCAAATGAACACAAGAACCCACTTTGCTCTAAACAATTGTGCAAAACAGACGAGTGCGACAAACACGAGCTGCTCCTATTCCGTTCTCAATGCTCCAGTGCTCCAGAGAGAGAGTGTTTAACCCCCGAGTTAGGCCATACAGCATGAACACGTAACTTTGCACTATCATTGAAATTTCCCTCTGGTCTTGTCCTAACTCTCAAACCCTAATTTACAAGCTCAGAATTTACTCATGTTTCTGACCAATGGTTCCATCCTTTACCTTTGCAAATATTGCTGTTTTAAAATACACTTCACAGCTTTAGGTTTAAGGGCAGTGGTGGGGCATGGAAGCACTAGATGGGAGATGGTTCTGAGGGGCAGATTTCCAACGTAGATCAAGTGAGAAAAGACAATGTTGCACATAACATACAGGTTTTCGACCCTCAACTAGACCCTGTCACTGTGGCAACTCAACTTCCCATCGCAGTCAATAAACCAACCCTGACCTTGTGGCCCACAGTCATCTCTGCCTCAATTGCTGCTACCATAAAGACCATCCACTCAGGGGCTCCCACTCAGGGGCCCCCACTATCCTTTCACCAAAGGACTTCACCAATCAGTGAAGCACTAACACCAATCCTCAACTCCTCCATTGATTTAGACACATTTTCTGACACCTGGGGACATGTCACCATCATGCCCTCTGCTCAAGAAACCCTACACTCAGATGTGCTGTAACGAGCTCCGATGCGGGCCCTACAGCATCCTGTCGAATCCTGTGCATACCGGCCTGGAGGCGCCAAGCAAAATGAGGATGGCCGCCCTGTGCAACTAATGTCAAGTGGTGGGACCCGCACTGGGATCCAATGAGGTTGAGGGGCCCATAAGGTTCACAGAGAGGCGCGGCTGCAGCTTGCCCTCTAGTGTAGCTTGTCTGATGGGTGTGGCCTGCGGTGGGGTGCAATTGCGGCTGTACACCTCTGCAAGGAGACTGGGGCTCACTGCGATGTGCCCAGCGGCATCCCAAGACACTGACCGTATCCTTCTGATCGTTTGCTGCAACCCACGCCAGTCTGACTTCTGGAGGGCCAATGGGACCAGGGAGCTGAACTGACTGATTCTTCACGAGTTGGAAGTACTGGGTGGAGCTGTGCTGCCTTGCCAGACCAAGCCCCATATTAGGCCTGAATCTGGGTGTAGGAGGATCGGCCATATCCACCTGCTTCTACCCCAGTGCTTGCTGTGGCCTACATTGGCCTACTGGCTGCGGGACATCTGGTGTCGTGGCTGCTAGGTCAGAACTGTATGGAACAGTGGTGGGAGGATAAACCCACTTGGAGCCCTGGTGATCTTAGGACCTGGTGCTGTAGCAGTTATAAGCGGGGAACGTGCAACACTTGGACCCATTGGTTCACCTGAGGCCTAGTGCCACTGCTTCATGGGCTACGTGCAGAGCAGTAAAGACACTGTGCTCCTTGCAGCAGAACCCCAAGTGGAGCAAGGACTTGATGGCCCAGCAGGTCAGTGGTGGCCTACACCACTCCGTCTCTTTGGTCTCTGCCTCGCCCCCCCATTCCACTGGAGTGAGTCCTGGCAGATAACTTTGCCTGAAGACCTCTTATTTCTGCAGAGTTGCTCCCCCCAGGCGTTGTGAAGGGGCAAAATTGGAGGTTGATAGGGACCTGACTAAATCTGACTAGATGGCATTGTCTTAGCGCCTAATGGCACATCTTGGTACTGTACCTTTCCCACCTCTCCACTGCTGGCACCAACTGCTGTGCCCGAGACTGTGGGAGATCTGGGCGAGCACTGACCTATGGTGCCATGAAGGGAGTGACGGGCAGCTGACCATAGCACCAAGACACCACACTGAGTGCTGAGAGCAGACCTCACCGGTGAACTTGAAGGTGAGCAAGCATAACCTCTCCTTCAATGGACTTTAAAGTGTCCTCCTCTATTACGAACCTATCAATCACCTGGCCTTGGACTCCCTTGGGGCTCCACATCTGCAGGCCCCCTGTGGTCACAACTTTGGTGCACTGAGCTCTCTGGAAGCCACCCTATACAGTCAATCAGCCCAATTTGAAAAGGTGCTACGTGGAATTCTGGACACTAAAACCACATTGGAAGCAAAAACTGATACTGTTTCCCTAGAAGTAAACTGTCTTAGGGGCACAAGAAGATGACGGATCGAGTGGATGAAGTGGAGTCCTCCGTGACCTTCATGCACCCCATGGCGCAAGATCTCCAGGCCTAATTGAAAGGCATGAAATATGAGACATCTCTGATGGACCTGGAATCTTTTGGCGAGTTTCATCAGTCTTTTTGCCTTCTGACCTCCTGTTTTTATAATATGCTGGTTTATTGTCTCTGTGCACTTTACCACTGCTGATCAGTGCTAAAGTGGAAACGCTACCTATTTAAATTGTATTGAGGACTGGTTTATCCATGATTGACAAATTTGATTTACTCATAAGTCCCTAGTAGAGTGCACTATGTGTGCCCATGGCCTGTAAATCGAATGCTACTAGTGGGCCTGCAGCACTGATTGTGCCCCCACATGAGTAGCCATGCAAACAAGTCTCAGACCTGCCAATCCAGTGTCTGCAGTTTTAAACTACCAATACGACCTGCCAAGTGTACACACTTGCCAGGCCCAAACCTTCCCTTATTGTACACGTAAAGCAGCCCTAAGATAGGTTCTTGGTAACCTCGTGGGCATGGTGCAGTGTATGTTGAAGGTAGGACATTTACTGATGTACAGAAGAGCTGAAGAACAGGAGGAGGAGTACTGCCCCTTTGCTTTGTGTGTTTTGCTGGGTTGGCCTGCAGTTGCTGCTTCTGCCTTAAAGAGGACAAAGACTGAACCTTGCTCTGCATCCTGCTTGTGAAATTTCTCCAAGGGCTTGGAATAGAGCTTGCCTCCTGTTGGAAGACTCAAGGATATAAAAGACTTCCGCTTCATCTGCCTACAGCACTGGGAATTATGTGTATTGTGCTGCAACAGAAGAAAAACCACTGCACTGCCATCAGTGACGCCGCTGCCTGCACCATGACCTGGCGATGCCACATGGAGCCATGCCCCAAGTTGCACCACAACCCTGGTCTCACTGATGCTGCTGCCTGATGCCATCACCGAGCCACTGCTTGCACCGTGACCTGTGGGCCCCTCACTCTGCATCGCCTTGCTCACACCCCAGCCTTGGCATCCCTGATGACGACACTCAAGGCTGACATCAACACCGTTGCCTGCACCATGGGCTGTGGACAGCGCTCGTGAGGTACACAAAGCACCGTCCCGTCCCGCAACACAGCCTCGGTCCACCAATGCTAGCACCATCGACTCCAGCATCATCAACAGACGCCCCTGTCTGCACCGTGATCCGTGGGCGCCGTACAGAGCCCGCCTTGCATCTCGCGCCTTGCCGCCACCTTGGGCCTACCAACGACAAAGCTTCAGCAATGACACTGCCTGCACTGTGACCTGGAGACACCGCATGCCGCATCTCCCGCTTCGCACCGCAGCCCCAACGCCATCCATGCCAGTGCTCCTTACTTCGTCATCAGCCTGGAGTACGATCTGCAACGTGTGCGACTTCAAGGGCCCGACGACCTGCGCACTGACCACTGGAACCGATGCCAGCGATGATGCATGCCGGATCTGATTGCGAGGATCACGCCCTACATTTCCAAGGTACTGTTTGTGGGTCGTCCCGACACCGTAGCTGGCAGGCGATGCCGCAGCAGGCCTGAACTGTTGGATTTGTTGGTCACGATGCTGTGATAGCTCCAGACGAAGCTATCGACTTCAAGGAACTGTATTTTTAAGTTAATTCTTGAAAAATGTATATCTTTATTATTGTGTGCTGGATTTTTCTCGTTCTGGCCTTTTTTTACACAGATAAATATTGGCTATTTTTCTAAAACTTGTGTGGTGTCCTTTTGTAGTGTCTTCACCGTATTACTGCGTGTCATGTGCAAATGCTTTACAAATTGCTTCTGAGATAAGCCTGACTGCTTGTACCAAGCTACCAAGGGGGTGAGCAGGGGTTATCTGAGCTGGGTATCTCCTTATCCTCACTAGAGTTAGGGTTCATGCTTGGACAGGGTGCAAACTGACTGCCAACTAGAGACCCCATTCCTAACATCCTCCCTCCCCAGAAGGGCTGAAGACACCGACGGCAGCTGGAGATGTAAGATGTTCAATTTTTAGGGTTCCTCAAATGCTCAAAAGACCAGAGCATGGAACTCTTTCTTGAGAATTGGTTACTGTCCACAGCGCTGGAAGGCAGAGTCCTCAAGTTCTTCTCTGTGGAACTTGCCCACCGCACATTGGGCAGACCACCACCACCGAGGACCCCTCACGGCCAGTGATTGTTTGCTTCTTGAACTACTGGGACAGGAATTTTATTCTCTAGTGGCTTATAGTGGAAGGTCCCTGGAGGGGGGTCATTTCCACCTACCCTAATTTACCATGGAAGTTGAACACCTTCCAACTCCTACACTGTGGTCAAAAGTCAACTCTGGGAGCTACAACTGAAATACGGTCTACTATACCCTACGAATCGTAAAACAACTGATGGTGAGGGTTCTCACTTCTTCTCCTCCCCAAAAGATGTGTGGACCTGGCTCCATGCTAAAGGGTTTGTGACCGACTCCACTGATGCTCAAATAAATGGCGAGTTGTTTATGGCCAGACCCTGTCGTAAGAAACGGAGACATGTTAGGGATCATCCTACAGAAGCCAAGATGGCCAGGGAACAAGCAAAGGCAGTGAAAGAGCCATTGCACCATAGTAAGAATCCATTTGAGACACTGCAGTCAGACCGCATGTCAGACATTAGTTCGGACACTGGGGAGTCCGAAGCCTCAATGGAGGATACGTCCCAGGGACCAGACGTGACACCAAGGCTGGTTGATGACCTGCTCTGAGAGCCTGGGTATAGCTGTTCTTCTATACCTTCTGCTGTGACTTACTGGGAGGCACACACTGGGATCCTCCAGAATCTTTCATGGATGAGGGCTGGATGCATTTACGGCAGGCCCACCTGCAGGAGGACACATATTTGTGGCATACCACGCCCCACATGGCATCCAACCAGGGCAAGGTTTTCTTTGTATTTACTCCTTTTGTTTATGGACGTTGGCTGAGCTTGGAGGGTGGGGGGGTTGGTTATGCTTTTTTTCTTTTGTTGAATAGGTGGAGTCTCATATGAACAGGTCGGAGCCATGACCTAGATGAAGACGGGATGTACGTTGGCAGAGGTTCAACACAAGAGGTCCTGCACATTACACCCATAGGGGACTGACCCTGCACAGAGCTGTGCATGCTAATTCCTCAGCACAACCAATGGGTACACCCCCAGGTAATCTGACCCCACAATATAATATGATGACATTGAATGTATGGGGCATGGCCACCTCAACGAAGCGCTATCTGATATATGCTTAGCTTAAACTCCGGCACACATACTTTGCATTTAACATGGGTGGAAGTGCATAAAGTGCAGGTGAAATGGAGGGGTCAGATATATGGCACCTCATCCTAAGTTCTGTGCGCTAAGAGTACTGATCAGGATTGCCCTGAGAACCCCCTATGAGGTAGACACACACAACATACATGAGAAGGGCCATGGATCTTGAGGGCTATTTAGGTGGAATGCCGCTCAATCTGATGGGCATTTATGCACCCAACTCTTACCAGGTGGCCTCTTTTGACACTCTTACATCTGCATTTTTCCAGGACTCTCACACCTGTCATCTGGGTTGGAGACTTCAACTGTGTCTCTGACATCACCCAAGAACGCTCTAGGCCCCCCACTACATAACACCCCTTGCATTCGTACATCACAACAGTTCTGAGACTGGATGACACATAAGCGACTGTATGATGTGTAACACCTGAGGGACCCGACTGATAGTGAATTCTTATCCAAACTGGTCAGAATAAAATACCGGGAACAGAGGGTTTGCTGAGCGCATATTATGCCACCTTTGGCATACACCTCTGCCAGGAACTCCTTGACTTATTTAACAAGGCCAGGGTGGTGGGCAAACTGCCAAACTTGCGTCATGAAGCATTAATAGGGTCCTTCCCAAGCCTGGTATGGATCCCCAAAATGTTCACTCATACGAATCGTCTGCTCCCCATAATTGGCACACTGGTATACGAAGATTAATCCAGGTACATACCTGGACACAGCACTTTCCTAAAACTTCGTAGATTATTACGCCTGGTGAATGGAACATTTCCTGAGACCCATGGATGAGTTGCGGTATCACTTGATATCGAAAAAGCTTTTGGCACCGTGGGATGGGACTACCTACTGGCGACATTAGACAGCATGTGTGGGGCCGGCACACCTTAGCTGGGTCCTTGCCCTATACAAGAACCCGACAGCATGAGTCTGGATGGGTCAGCTGATTTTGGATAGCTTTGCAATACAAAGAGGCACTAGGGAAAGATGTCCACTGTCCCCATTAAATTTTTCCTGGCCATGGAACGAACTACTGCCCCGTCATTCTGCATTTACAGGCACAACAATAGGGAATACTGGAACATGGTGAACACCACATTGTTTCACTCTACATCAGTGCTTTGAATGGGCCGGTACTGTCCAGTACCGAGTACCAACCCTTTTTTATTTTTAGAGGAAAAGTACCGGCACATCTCAAGAAAAACTTTATACTTTTAATTGGAGAGTACCGGCACTTCTCGGAAACAAGGAGGTACTCTGGCACAGAGTACCTGCACTTTAATTTTTCCATTTCAAGCACTGCTCTACATGGACAATGTGATCGTCTTCTGCAGGTTGTAGCTGCCTCATTTCCAGACCTGATGGTGGTGCTGGAGGAATTTGGTGCTGCGTCAGGCCTCCAAGTGAATTGGGCCAAATCATGCTTGTTCCCCCTGTCCCCGGTGCTGGAAAGAGGGACCCTGCTGGGAACTATGCTCAGATGGTGTTATGACACTTTCAAATATCTGGGTGTCTCAATTTACCATGATGGTAGAACCCTCAAGGTAGATAGGGTGCCGGGCACAATCCATAATTTCCTTCCTTTCTTGTTGTTGCTGCTAATATCACCAGAAAGACGTGCGGCGATATCCAAATGCTCATACTACCCCTCTATGTCTTTGTGGCGCTATCATTGTCTCTCACTCCAAGAGTTGCACAGCATTCTGCTGGAACTGATATGGGGAGTACGTAGAAGACGGGTGACGCTTTCCATACTTCAGCAGCCCCTTCTCAAGGGTGGACTTGGTGCCCCTAATTATTAATTTTGTTACGCGGCGGCACAGCCACAATGGCCAATGCATAGGCTGAACATGGCTACTAGACCTGAAAGATTGACCATCCTTGGATTGACTCTGTGGCTGTCGGACCCCAAAATCCATCCCTCTCAGGAAACACACCAGATGGCAGTGGCTCACCTCTGCTGGAAGAGATATGTACATAACACAGGATCTTCTCTAACATATTCCTCACTCATCCCATTATGGCAACTACTGGAGCTCCGAGAGGTAGCCCAGAGTAATGATGGCCAAAGTTAATCAACTGGGAGACCTATTTGATGAGGGGGGTTTTCTGTCCTAACAGGACATCATGGACACTCACAGTGTGGTGGCAGGGTAAGTCTTGGCATACCATGCGATAAAACATACGATTCATAGTCTTTGGGGACCTGGAGGAAAAGAACCAGATCAATCACTGTCACTGCACACACTACTGTCCGGTGGCGGCATGTGAGGTGCTATTTCTGCCCTGTACATTGCATTAAGTTTGGGTCAGACAGGGGCGAACACTAGAGCCTGGACCAGATGGACCGATGACTTACCGCAGCTGCTAACAGATGCGCAGTGGGTCTGAGCTTTTCGGCAGATTATGGAAGTGTCCCCCAACCCAAGATTTTGTACATACATCAAGCATACCTCACAAAGCAACAAATACAGCATGTATTTCCCACACCTCCTTCTGAATGCCCAAGATGCAAGACACCCACAGATGGAGAGAGCCTGGGTGGAGGTCACGGGGATACTGACCGCAGTTGCAGATCACCCGCTCACACCCTCACCTCAGACCCGACCACTCGGGGTCAGACCCAAAGCTGAAGGGGATAAGAATTTGCACAGATTCATTGACCTTGCCTTCTTTCCTATTCAAATGACACATCTGACATGGCATCTGGAGGGCCCTAGTGGCCCCAGATGCCCAATGCTGGACTCTGCTGAAATGGTCACGTGCCAAGGCTACAGTAATGGTGGGATACTCACTACAGGGGGTAAGACAGCAGGAGGGCAGTGCTGGGAGATCTACATCAGAAACGTGGAGGCAAAAAGCGGTACCCATCCGCTCTGAGCTGGATGTGGGTCTCGGTGGGAAACCCTATGTCATAACTAATCTGTCATGGAGTTGCACACTGTATGACCCACGTTCCGGTGTACTCTTCAGGGCCTAAGTTAAAGCTTGGGCATTCCGCTTTTGAGTTTGGAGGACTGGGACCTCATTGGAAACCATCAGAGCTATAAGCTTACCATTCATGTCCGCGGCACCCGCCCACGCTGAACAGCCAGTTGCTCCGACATCTGAGAAAATCACATACTAGGGGTGGTAAGGGATACCATCCTCAACGGGTCAAGAATATTTTCACGTGATGCCATGTTCCACTTGACCATCGATACACCGAAGACTGGCTATACATCTCTCGGGTGTCATGTTGTGCTCTTGGGAAACACAAATGGTTTCCTCCTTCTGAAGACTCCACTGCTATTGCTATTGATTTTGTTTGTGTTTCTGATTTTCCATCTGTTTTGATCATTAAACTTGGAACGTTGATAAATGCAGATGAGGCTACACTATTGCCATCCATCAGAATTCATGTCCTTGCCTTGCTTGTGTTGAAAACAATAAAATACATTTTGGAAAAAAATACTGAAATCTGTTTTATGTAATGTAAAAACATAGGTTATAAACAAGCATTGGCAATGCCAATCAGTCACTCTTACGTTTACAAACAAGTGTGATGGATTGTCATTGCCTATGCTTGTTTAAAATGGTGTTGCTTAAACGTGGCTCTGTTTTCAATGCTGCATTATGAGCAGCAAGAATAATGAATACACTGAGGGTGAAACAAAAAGCCCCTGAAGGTGAATCAAACACAGAAAGGGAGGAAAGCAACAAATAAGAGGACAGCAACTGAGACTGACATGAAAGCCATCCAGCGTTTAGCATACAGTGGATGTAAACAATAATAAAAAGGGAATCACCACTATCGCTAACACGAGGAGGGAGTGGGACAGAGAATCGCTATAGAAACACTAGAGCACGGACCACAAGGATCAATGTGTAATTGTTTGTGTATGTCGTATTGCTCCTTTGGCTTGGTAGCGGTAAAAAAAAATACTTTTCTTTTTCCAAAAAAGTGAGTATTTGGCTGGACAATGATATATTGCTGCTGCTGCTGCTGCTTCCTGACCATGCATTCTGTATCCAAGCCTTACTATGGGCCTCATTACGACCCTGGCGGCCGGCGGTAAGCTGGCGGTAACACTGCCAACAATGATTGTTTATGTGCAGGAAGGTGCCCCTTCCTTCACATAAACAATCATGCCTGCTAAGGGTGCCTGTGTTGGCGCTAGGCAGCAATTTGTGCACCAGCGCAGGAGACAGGAATGTGCCATACCTTATAGGTAAGGTGCATTCCTGTCCTTTTGTTTTGACGCAGGGTGGCGCAGCAAAAAGGCTTGCGGCGCTGCGCCAAAACCTAGTAAATAAGGTCCTGAGTGTTTGCAGGAAAGGCGCTCAGTCTGCCTTGCTCACTCCCCTCTACCCCTCAAGACTCTCGTCTATGCTGTGCTATTTTTGAATCTGACCGATGCTTTGATGGTGTTATGCGCATGCGTGCACAAGATGAGTGCAGAGGAGGGGCATGCGATGCCGCAGACATCCTGGCATCAGGTGAGTGTGGGGAGGAGGGCACTGGAGAGGATTCAAGCATGTCAAATCTTCGCCTTCTAAAGATTCAGGAGTTTAGACATTCCATAAACACAATTGTCACTTTAAGTACTTCTATAATTCAATTGAGAAATATAATATACTCTGTCAATGTCATTTTATACATTTTCCTTGCAGATTTTACTTTTTTGTCTGCAGAAATCTGTAAAAATATCTCTAGATTTCAGAAACTTTTTACAAATATTCAGGTTGCTTCTGGCTCTGGTCTCTTAAAGCATTCAACCCATCGACGGCAGAATGTTCTAAACTACACTGAGTGAAACAAGCAGGAACATTGGGATGTTGGAGCAGAATATTCCAGCCATCAGTCTCTCTCTATCACTCATTAGCACCCTCCACATTCAGGGGCATATTTATACTCTGTCTGCGCCGAATGTGCGTCAAAAATGTTGACGTACATTCGGCGCAAACCTTGCACCATATTTATACAATGACGCCAGCAAATGCCAAAATTCCACAGTGTGCGTCATTTTCTGGATGCGTGAAAGGGATCCAGGCCCCATGTCCTGAAGGTGAAGGAGCCTGCACCAGGCAGCCTCAAGGGAAAGGAGCCTGCACCAGCAGGCAGGAAGACCAAGGAGCCTGCACCAGCAGGCAAGAAGGGAAAGGAGCCTGCCCCAGCAGCTAGGAAGACCAAGGAGCCTGCACCAGCAGGCAAGAATGGAAAGGAGCCTGCACCAGCAGGCAAGAACGGAAAGGAGCCTACACTAGCAGCCAGGAAGACTAAGGAGCCTGCACCAGCAGGCAGGAAGACCAAGGGGCCTGGGCCAGAAACTGTGACGGAGCCCCCACCACCAACCATGGTTGTGCAAACGTCTGAGGTTGCAGGGGATGAGCAGGACCATCCCCCCACCAGCAGCACCACGACCACTGTGCAGCCGTCCGATGTTCCAGGGGATGGGCAGGAGCCTCCCACCACCACCAGCACCACGACTGTGCAACCCTCACCACCGGCAGACGGTATGTAATCATGCCTCCATCGGCTGCTGTGCGGCCTGTCTCCTCCAAAAGCAGTGGGTATGACACCCACCTGCGAGACTGTGTCCCATCACTCCCCAGGATCAAGCACAGGGCATGTTGCCCCCTCCAGACCAGAATGGTATGACACCCACCTGAGAGACTGTGGCCCATCACTCCTCAGGATCAAGCACAGGGCATGTTGCCCCCTCCAGAACCAGTGGTCTTGTAACATCTCCCAGCTGAGGTGCCCGCCGCCCCCGTCCTCGTCCCCCTGAGGTGCTTGCCTATTTACCAACTGATGCCCCTGCAGTGTTCTCTCCGTGTTGAAGCAGGTGACATGTGTGGCCTTGGACTTTGGCCTGTGGCCATGTGGCCTAGGAACATTGTGGACTGGGCTGTGTCCCTTCTTCTGTACCTATGTATCTATCTATTATTTTGCCTAACTTATTTTTCATACTGTGTTGATCTCATTACATTCACTTTTGCAAAATCATTTTGTCCTTGCATTATTCAGTGTATGTGGGGTGTGTGTTGTGCGTGTGTGTGTCACTCTCTTTTTCCTCCCCCCTCCCTTGTGTGCTAGGTGGCTGTACTCACCGTTGTCATTTTTGCCGGTGTTGGTGTTCGTGGTGGGGCAGAATGTAAAAGATCATTGGGAAGACATGCAGTTCAGGCGGCGTGGTTCTTCCCTGTGTCTCCAATGGTGAGTCCTTTCCCTTCTGAGCTCTGTTTCCACCAGGCTTTTGATGTTGTTGGTACCGTCCCAGAAAAGGTGGCGGTTTGCAGAGTATTAATATGGTGGATGGAATATTGACTTCTGCCTGGCTGTAGGTGGCTACCGCCGTGGTGGCTGTTGTTTCTGCCCCGGCGGTCGGTGTGGTACATTGGTTGTCTTTCGGAGATCTTTCCGCCATGGTCATAATTTGGCGGTAGTTACCGCCAGTCTTTTGTCAGTATTACCGCCACTTTATCACCAACCGCCAAGGTCGTAATGAGGGCCTAAGTCAGTTTGCAACAACTGCAAATATAACATCACTTCCTTAAAACACCTGAGGTTTTGGGCCCTAATAAGTGGAACCAAGAGGTCCTTTTTCAGTTCAAGGTATAAACCACAAAATAGAACCACTCGTAACTGGGATTGAGGAGTCACATGGGCATAACAATAAGTGGCTCATTCCGAGTATGGTGGTAACTGAACCGCCACACCGGCAGCGGTGTTTTGACCGCAGCCAGGGTGGCGGTGCAGATCGCCATATAGCGAGTGTGGCAGTTTGGCCTGTGCCAAACCGCCATTTACCCGTTCCTACCGCCAGGGCAGTTGGACCCACCGGGCCGGAGACGAGCATCTCCAACCCGACATGCCACCCAATACTGCGGCCGGTATTCCGAGTCCCCTTTCCGCAAGGGATTCCGTGGCAGTAGCACCGTCACGAAATCCCTGGTGGAACGGCTATTGGCGACAGGAATTTGCATTCCTGTTGCTGGTAGATGATTCCCCCACCCCACCACTCCTGGTGTTGACCCCCCCGATCCCTGTACTTACGCACCACCCCCGCATACATGCACGCACCCACTCGCACCCACTCGCACCCACAGACACACACTCACAACACCCTTACACTCACGCGCACACACACGCAACACCCCCCCCAAATCCATACACGAACACACAACATCCCCACCCCTGTCCACACGCATGCCCACACGCACCCTGTCCCAGCATTCGCATTTACACACACATGCATCACCATCACCACATTTACACACAGACACACATGCACGCACATACACTCCCCTACCAGTCCTCCCCACCCCCCCATTCATGAAACGCATACACACACTCACACACCCATTCGCACTCCCTGCACCCCACCCCCCTTGCGGAGGACACTTACCTCGTCTGATGAGGTTCTCCTCCCTCCCTGAGGGAACGGGACCCGGCTCTCCCACCGCCAGCAGCACCCCGCCATTAGGACACCGCCAGGCCGTATTACAGGTTGTAATATGTCGGGCGGTGTCTTACTGGCGGGGCAGTGCCTCCGACTGCCAGCACGACTAATGGAGGATTTCTGCCCTGCTCTAAGGAAAAGACTCCCTAAGTCCATAGTTGTATGTGCGTTGGATGGATAGGCCACCAGAAAATGGGCTAGGCCCAGCTGGAACCTCGTCAGATAAAATCTATAGTACCGGGGTACCATTAATAAGTATGGCTCGATTTTAGGGATCGTACACAGAGGAAAATACGCTGCAACCATACCTTTACCTAGGTCACTATGCCATCTTTTATCTATGATCCAGATGGCTAACTCATTCCTAACAGGTAAAATAACCTGTTTGTTTATAAGGTCTGGTTTCATAAAGAGCTCATCTCTTTAAGTTTTCTTCACATACATGAGTCAGTTGCACTTATGCATCCCCTCAAGATTCAAGCATATCTGAATTCAAAGAATGGGTTAGCGCTGCTTCAGGCCTCGCCCACACAGACAGCCACAATAGTACCGGGGCCGATCTTACCTTATCCCCCATGGGAAAGCAGTTATTGCCAAAGGAATTACCCACCTGCTTTCTCTCTTTGACATTTCAGTAGTAGTCAATGGTGGAAGTAAGGAGAATTTGGCAAGCAACCATGCCATTACTGCACAAAAAGGGTTTCATTCACGTGGCACCTGCATGGCACTGTTCACAGAGATTTCTAGAAGGCAAGATGTGCGGGTTATGACCCACCCAGTAACCAAGAAATATTGGACCTCCAGGTGAAAGTCATCTAAAGCGTCTTTAAATGATTGACTCACATACCATGTGCTGTATGAAACGTAATGGCTGACAAACAACCTCTTTGAGTTTGCAAATCTTTGTTATTGTGCAACATTTGTGCAGTTCACAAAAATTCGATAGGCAAAAATGACATTTCGCCCACTCCTAATTTTGAAATATTCATTAAAAAAATTAAGACTGCTGATACCAAAGGACCGATAAAGCAAAATACACAGATTTTGTGCGTCTGTACGCTCTCGGCTGGTAGCATAGAAAAGATGCCAGGGGCTCTGGTGCAAGCAGGGATAATGGACCTTATGACTGCTCGTGTGGTAATAAAATATAACAATTATAAAGGTTCAATGGACTCCTGAGGGGCCTGGGGCCCGGTGCCACTGCACCAATGGTAGCAACACCCCTGCTCAGGGTCTCATGTAGAAAGAGTTGTAATGGTTGCAAACCCTGTGATTCGACTGTTAAAACACTTTGTAAAATGTACTACACCTATGTAACGGTTCTGAACAGGTTACCTGAATGTTGAATGGGTTTAGGACACAATAAGGAATCCGTATTTTGAAAGGGTATGTTTAGGGTGGCGCTTTCAAATACGATTCGTTATGGTATGATATTAAAGTTTTGCAACTGCAATCCGATCACAAAACATTAAATTATTATAACCAACTCAAAGGAGGTGGTAACCCATTCGCATGTGAGTATTGACAAGAATGTTTTTAGGAATATGAGCACTGCCTACTCCTGTAAAAGGTTTCTATAAGTTTCCATTTTCTTTTAAGTCTATCCCATTGTCGTTTAATGAAATTAGTTTATTTAAACCCAGCAGGCCACCATCCCTATGACTGTTGCCAATTGCAGTGGGTCCCAATGTGCAACCTACCTCACGAATACTTATGAGGAAGGTCTAATTGCCGCCTGCTATGATTCATCATTTTGTGAACTGACCTATTAGTACATATGTTGGTTAATAAAATCAAAAATGATTCACTAAAACTCAGTGTCAAATTTGCGACCACTTTTACTAAATCTATCCTTTGTACATGAGGCCCTCAGACTTGTGCAGAGAAGGTGAGTGAAGCACACTGACAGCACACTGAAAGAAATGCAGCAGTAGAAATCTTACCAGCATATTAGAGCTAAACCATAAACATTTGGATTTCATATCGTATACAGGCGGCCATCTTGGAAAGGTAGCTTTAACCGTGCCTTAATGGCACTATTTTTTATTTCAATACATTCATTATGGTTTTATTACAATATATTATAAAATGTGACTATGCTTGCTACCGGCATTATCGATACATATACTAACAATGGTATTTAAGTCTATCAGAGTTTCTGAAGGGGGCATCAGTGGCTTCTTTCCTTAGGTTTAACAAATCTGACCACTGCAGCCAGGTAGTCTTGATGTAAACAACATCTGGATTATGCAAAGATCTGAATAAAGGTTACAGATGTTGGAAATCGCACCCAGCTTCACTGCAGTCAATTACAGAGGCTTGCAATGGGACATGGTCTTCAGGAAGGCCACGTGGCAGCCCTCAAACCCCTGTACACCTATTTCTTGTTACTGTTGCCATCGCACACTTATCGGGGTGGATGTTCAGGCCCACAGCTTGATCTGGTGCCCATATCATATACCCGCATCACTTTTATTAGGAAGCATTTTGGGAATGTGGACCAGATGGATGAAACGAGGCACAGAGGGTAACAAATCTTTATGCACTCTCCCTGGCGCGTGGCCGGAAGCTTTTCTGGACCCAGATCAAGGAAGATGGCAGATCTCTCTGAAGCACTTGTCCCGCGCCACATGTGGCGACCATGCATCATGATGAAATGAAATCCAATCGGTGGCTCCTGCGGTGAGAGCTGAGATGAAAGGGCTTGCAATGTTTAGTAACCAATAACGGTAACACTGCGCGTCAGTCAGCCCCGAGTTGGACTTTTTAATCGAGTCCTGTGAAATGAACGAACCTTATGAATGACTTTTGGGGCGTGAACTGGAGCACAAAATAAGGATAGATAGAAATAAAATAACATCTTTATTTCCATACACTCGGAGGCGCTCCATAGTCTTTGCAAGTTCCTTGATTCTAAGTGTAAACTGCACCTTGACCTGTGATTAGGTGATTTTATCTTTTTGCCCCTCCTCTGCACTCATCTTGTGCACGCATGCGCATAAGACCATTGGTCAGATTCAGAAATAGTGCAGCATAGACGAGAGCCTTGAGAGGTAGAGGGGAGTGAGCGAGGCAGACTGAGCACCTTTCCTGCAAACACTCAGGACCTCATTTACTAGGTTTTGGCGCAGCGCCGCAAGCCTATTTGCTGCGAAGCTCTGCGTCAAAACAAAAGGACAGGAATGCACCTTACCTATAAGATACGGCGCATTCCTGTCCTTGTCCCCAGCGCTGGTGCACAAATTGCTGCCTAGCGCCAACGCAGGCATCTTTAGCAGGCATGATTGTTTAAGTGCAGGAAGGGACACCTTCCTGCACATAAACGATCATTAATGGCGTTTTCCTCTTACTACGTGTGCTGCAGAATTCAGCACACATAGAAAGAGAAACAAACGGGGAGAAACAATGTCATTTTCTCCCTGTTGCCCTTTTTCATGGAGCACGTACAGGTACAAAGTAGTTATCTTCTGTGTCAAAACATCAGGTTACTGGTGGAGGTGATTCATATCCTGTTCGTAGAGGTCCTGCTGTATTTGGGCTTGCCAGTGCAAGTACTGAAGTCGTTTGAGGGGATATAGTTGGCAACTTCCACTTTTGAAAATATGTGGCAAAGACCATGTCCACTCACTGGTTTTATAGAAGTTGATCATTAATAAAATATTCAAACCAGGGAACAAGTCCTAAAAAAAGAAGTAGGGGACTAATCAAGTTAGGCTGTATGCAAGTGACATATTGGCGAGTGATATCACAGTATGTGACATCATGGTGCATAACATCGCATGTAGCATCACAGGAAGTGGCATCACAACCAATGATCTCACAGGAAGTGACATTTTAAGACCTCACACAAATGTTTAGCAGATTTATCATGAGTACATTTGAGTGCACCACAATATTTCACAAATGAGATGTTGCGTCAGGGTTGCGTCAAAATAGTGACGCATCTCAGACGCATAATGTGCACCTCAGTTTATACATTTATTTGTTAAAACTCTGCCACAAAGAAATTGGCAACCAGGAGAAATGTGCCAATCTATCTGTTCTGCTTAACTGTTTACGAATTCTGAATTTCAAAATGTGTTACGGGGTTAAGGCACCCGCTGCAGAGATCTTTGTGTGCCCAGTAAATCTCAGCGAATAATGGTAAGATAACTTTGGAGGTTAACGTATTTACTCAAGAGATTTTTGGTTTGACTAGTCCCAGGTTTGAATCAAAGTAGCATTTGTCTCCTACAAAGCACATCATGTAGCACGCACATGAGAGATTATTGTTTTATGTAGAAGGGTCAGTGGATTACTGCTTTTAGTGCAGAGATTATTTTCTTACTTGCAGCTCATATATTATAATCCTCCTATACAGCACAGTGAGCTATGAAGAGCATGTGACTCGTACACCTTATAAACCTTTCTTATTCAAGACATCCAGTACATTGATTTACACACGTATGATTTTATGTCAATGTATAATGTGTATGTGTGATGTAAAGCATTCTGACACCCTGCATTGGGATGAGAAGTGCTATAAAAGAAATAATACAAAATAGTGGTATTTAAATTGTTACTTGTGTAAATAATGGGACAGACTAACACCCCTGACATTCTTACAATGCATAGATATGTCTTATATAGAGGGACTGACCACAGTCAAATGTAATAACAAGTTGTGTGCCTTTGTTTCCCCTCCATTGCAATTGCATCTGGGTGTGAGGCACCAGATAGCTCCCAGCCAGGATACTGGAATAAAAGGAAGCCTGATGGCCCTTAAATTCGGCCTTTGTTTTGTACCCAGCTGGAATTTAAAATAACAAATACCCCTCGCCGCCTGCACATTGAAGTCCAACTTCTTGGCAGGGTAGACGGCATCCGCCCTGTGAAAAGAGTGGGTAGATACCGTCTACCCGCATGTACGTGTGCCATGATTCAAACCCCTGTATTGAATTTATGTGCAAAGCCCATTCCATTTATCATCTTTGTGCACTTCACTCCTTCTAGGAGTTTCTTTGCCAGCTCCACAATGTCACTTGTCTTCCCACTTCTGTCTCACAGAAAAACAGACTGTCAAGGCAGCTCAGGGAAAGACTGAAGGCGCCTCTTCTGATAACCGTAACCACTGATCATTAGTTGTCATGATGTTGGGAATTTGTGTTTTCTGTAGAGATATTGATAGCAAAAACAAACTATGGGCCTGATATAGAGTTCAGTGGACGGGTTATTCCATCACCAATGTGAGGGCTATCCTGTCAGCCATTTATCAAGTGCATTATATAAACTGGCATTTGTAACACAGAGGAGTGATATCTGTCACGATTGTGATGGACTAACCCATCTGCTGAACTCCAAATCAGACCCTATGTTTGGTGCAGTTCAATACTTGTAAGGAGACACGAGAGCATTGCTTCAGAGCATATGCTGTGTCCAATACCAACAAATTAGCTTTTTCATACAACTGTCAATTATTTTTAAAAACGTACATTCTTTTCACACGTGTTGATGTCTTCATCGTGTAATTAAAACAGTTTTATCCCATAACACCGCTTTCAAAAACATTTTTTTGCAAAAATCACTTTTGAAAATCATTTTGACAATATCATTATTTTTCGATGTTTTCTTTTATTTGACCAAGACATCTTTTCATAAGTTTTGACCTTCAGTTAACATTATCTTATTTAATTTGTTTGTATTAAATATCTCTCTTAAGATATCTATCTCTCTTCATACACACATGCGCACATACACACATACACACACACACATGTACCCACCATATGCCCCACCTGGGTGCACATATTTATGTTATAGTATGTTTTTAGGTTAGTTTAATTTGAGGGTGAGAGGCCTCCAAACCCGGGAGGGATACCTCCAAATCCCATTTTCCTATATGTTTTGTATATTGAAATTTAAATATATGTGCCTATTCCTTACATGCCTCTCACTTTGAAAAACGCAATTAAAAAGTGTGCTGTAGTTCTACCTCAAACCACTTAAATTTGCCATATATTGGAAAAAAAGCCCACAACACACTCCATAACTTGTGCAAATGCAATAGCGCGATGTTATTATGTTGATCACACTTTTGTTTCTATAACTTTGCCAAGTTGTGTTTTAAGCACGGCAGGTGTTTGTATTATGACGTGTATTGCATGTGTTGCTAACCAGATCTGACAAATTTCAGTTTTTCAATGAATTTGAGACAGAACCATAACTCAGTTTTAACTGTTTTTTAAGTGAATTTTATTGCTTTTTTATGATTGACTTAATTTGTAACCTCCACTGAGCATGGCCAAAGAACCCAAACTGCAGTGGCTTCTCAGCCCCCGCAGTGTTCTGCCTTTGGCTGTGAGCAGTGGGGTCTGTCAAGAGGGCTTGGCCGACCAACCCTGTCCACCCACCCCCACCGTAGATGGCCAATCAGATTTATTATTGGGAAATCTGGAGATCCTTCACAAGTAATAAGTCGGCAATCTCCTTTCTCCCGGGTACCAAACACTCCTTTGTAGAACTTGACTCTCTCAGCGTATCAAAATACTACGCATTAATTCATGAATATATACAAGTTGGCAAATGGCATACCTATAGTGACACCCTCTAGCGGTTGCCTGAACCCTAAAACCCCAAGTATGACATACACACGGCAATGAGGTATAGTCATTGAAAGGAGGCTTAATGGCTTTGTAAGGGTGTCACCACAACAATAAAAGTAGGAATATGTCAATAAAACTGAATATGAACAACATGAAAACTGCTCATGATGATAGTATCTTGCAATGATATTAATTAATAATAGCAATGAGTGTTACCTTCATCAATTAAGCATTACATCATTCAAATACTGAGTCTTTTTTTTACTTTTACAGATACTGCAAAGCAGTCTCAAGACCAACAACATACACCTTTCCACCCGAGAGTCATGAGGATAAAAGCCCCAAGTCCAAGAAAGCTTGAAAAGGAATCAAATCTCTTCTTCCAGGGTCATCAATACAACTCGCTGCCAGTACAAAGCCCTGGGAGACTTAGGGCGACACATAGAAGTTTTTAACTATGGGTCACACGGGGGGTGCTGCTATCCTTGAAGTTCCCAAACCATTTGTAAAATGTTGGTGCTGCCCCTGCCCTCTTTGAGGAGCCACAAAGCCAACTATGGACATTTTTTTGCTACAATTCTAGGTTTATGGAACAAATCCTTGCAAGGACCTATGGGGTGATCCCCTGCCCTGCAGCTGTACACAAACATAGGCATTCTTTTCAACTTTTTGTGTGCTCTCAGCACTTTATTTTAATCCAGGTGTCCCTTCCCCTTCTGTGGGGCAGACGGGTTGGCCATAAAGGTGTTGTGTGCCATACCACCCCATGCAGGGTGCCTGGCTTCCAGTATAATGCACAGACTCTGTGTGTCAGCTCATACCCGGCACCATTCTCCGCCCACCCACACTCTCAGTCATACAGGTGGGAGAGCTCACAGTTTCTTCTCTCCTGCCTGCTTTCAGGACAGACAGGGACTGACATGCTGATTGTCTCCCACTGTCCTCAGACAAGAACACGTGTCATGAAGGTTGGCAACCCAGAATGCTCCTGGGGCTCTGGCCCTCCGCAGGAGCAGGGAATGTTCAATTCTGTTTGGTGGTCTCCAGCGTGGTGGGGATACCCTTGGACAATGGTTCTTAACCTTTTGACTTCTGAATACCCCCACTTTATCATTACTGGAACCCGGAGACCCCCATTGAATCATTATTGGAATCCAGACACCCTGAACTGAGTCGTTACTGGAAGCCGGAGACCCTTGCCTTAATTTTGTTGATCATTTGAACTGCAAAACAACACAACAAAAATAAATACAGAAACAGGCATTCATCAAATACATATAGAAATGATAACACATTTTATTTAATTTGCAAATAGAAATAAAAAAATAAAGAATTTACCTTTAATTGGAAGGTTGGAGCTTTTCTTAATTCAATTGAAGCCACACATCGTCCACGCTGTACTCTGTTTGACGCACCTGCTCCCACGAATCAGTCTGAGGATACTCATTTAATTTTTTGCCTCCAATTTCAAATTCCCTGACTTTTACAGTACATTTTAATATTTGTAATTGTACATTCATCCACTTTATTTATAAACACTTTATTAATCTGCTAATATCATTTAATTTTCTAAGCAGTTGCAGACCCCCTGAGGAGGCTTTGTGAAGCCCCAGGGGTCCCAGACCACACTTTAGGAATTAGTGCCGCAGGACATTTCAATAAAGGAATGTGGGAGGCGAGGTCTTGGTGCCCTGGAGGAGGGGCAATGCATCTGGACCATAAACAGTGAAAACTGCACCAACAGTGCATTAAACAAACAAAAATAGTTTTCGACCCATGGCACTTCATGATCAAAAGCAGCACCACAGGCCATGATAAACTGGGCAAAGCATCACCCCAAAAGCACTACTGAAGGCCTTAAAAATGTGCAAGTTTGCCTGGTGATACCCACAGGAGGGCAATAGCACCAAGAAGGAGGTTTCTACTGCTGTTGAGAGGCTGCCAGCAGTGGCGTAGCGTGGGTTGTCAGCACCCGGGGCAAGGCAAGTAATTTGCGCCCCCTAACCCGTGGATTTAGTCTCTTCCAAGATGTTGCGCCCGGTGCGGCCGGCCCCCCCTGCACCCCCACGCTTCGCCACTGGCTGCTAGGAACCCAGCAGCTCTCAGGTGCTAGGATTCATCACCCAGGGAAGCTTTTTTTCCCTTTTGTGTGCAATCACTTTTGAAGCTGTGGCTGTTTCCCTTATGGCTCTAGGGCGGTGGGACCTTTGTTGTCGACTCCTAAGACTGGTTTAGCAGCATGGATAAAAACAGAAAAAAAGTATTTGGCTTACCTTGTAGATTTTTTTTATACTACTTAAAACATGCAAGTCAGCTCTGACTTACGAGTCAGGAGCTGACGATATCGCGATTTTGGCTGCAACTTGCAAGCCACACGCTGAAAATTATGATTTTTTTAAGGGCTGCATTGGAGTTTTTAGCCTCTGTCCTCTCATTAGGACACCTTTGTGATTGATTAGAGCTCACGTAGAAAGAAGAAACAAGCATTGACAAAACCAGCAGGTCTTGCATATATGCGATTTATTGGCATTGCTAATGTTTTTTAGCTAAGTTGCAAATGGCTGAAAGTTATGTAAGAAAGTTGTATGACCCAGCCAGCGTTGCCCGCTTTATTGCACTATTTTTTATTTTCAGTTATGCTGCATTGAAGCTGGCGCTGCTGTATGGCTAAAAATATTGACAAAGCCATTTATATATATATAACCCGAAACCCAATTATTTGATTTGTTTATCCTTAAATGTCAATTTTTCAGTCTAAAATATATACAAAATATTTGAAATTATTTACAAAATGTTCTTCAGTAAAAGGGTATAAATCGTACTGCCAAATTACAAAATATATAAATATGTAAGCAAAATTTCGGTAAATTTCATTTTTTCACCATAGAGTCAACATGTTATAGGAAATTATTTTTGGTAAAAGATTTTTTTGTAAAGTACATTTTGGAAAAGAGATCTTGGAAAATAATACGGCATGCTACCATAAAAGCCTGGAGGTTAATAGGGCGTTCAAAAATGTGTGTCCTTCTGACATCAATGATAACATGCAAAGCAGGTTTGTAAACAATTGTTATTGATGTCGAAATATTTTTCCAGTTCTGTCTGCATCTTGTTCTCTTCTTGCGATGTTTATTGTGTTGGGACTGAATTAATACTGATAGTGGTTTGAAACGCGGTCGTTTTTATACATAAAAAAAAACAATGCCCACTTTGGTTTAGAAAAGTCTTTCCCTTTATTGAAAGGATTTTGTTACACATGAAAAATTGCACAACTTTCATAATATTTTACATTTGCTGAACAAAAACTGCTTACATTTTCAATACCCTGCCTGTAAAAGAGGCCTCACACCAGATTTGAACTGCCTCGGACGACCTTTGAACTAGTTTCTGCAGCTGTATGAAGGACTGTGTGTGCTATAAAGGTGTGTCACGTGACACCGGGGCACAAAGCCCTGATAGGTCCGTGATAAATGCTGTTTTTTAACACCCCAACAGCAGTAAAAGGGGCCATTTTTCTTGCTTGCACTGGCTCCAGGGCATCATTACCACCCTGCTGAGTGTAATGGAATGTTTATTCCATAGAGGTGTATCACGTGGCACTAACTATATTCACTTGCTATGTCTATTGGCAGAGTAGCAGAATATTTATTCCATAAAGGTTTATCACGTGACACTGTTTTCACCTGGTCTATTTTCCCAGCAGTGGAATGTCTCTTCCATAAAGGTGTATCACGCGCTGCAGTGCAATAGAATGTTTATTCCATGGAGGTGCATCACGTGGCGCTATATTCACTTGCTATGTCTATTGGCAGTGTAATGGAATGTTTATTCCACAGAGGTGTATCACGTGGCACTATACTCACTTGCTATGTCTATTGGCAGTGTAGCAGAATGTTTATTCCGTAGAGGTGTATCACGTGGCTCTGTTTTCACCTGGTCTGTTTTTACAGCAGTGGAATGTTCCTTCCATAAAGGTGAATCATGTGGCACTGTATTCACCTGGTGTGTCTTTGCAGCAGTGTGATGGAATGCTTCTTCCATAAAGGTGCATCATGTGGCCATGTATTCACCTGGTGTGTCTTTGTAGCAGTACAATGGAATGTTTCTTCCATAAAGGTGTATCACGTGGCCATGTATTCACCTGGTGTGTCTTTGTAGCAGTACAATGGAATGTTTCTTCCATAAAGGTGTATCACGTGGCCATGTATTCACCTGGTGTTTCTTTGTAGCAGTACAATGGAATGTTTATTCCATAAAGGTGTATCATGTCGCACCACATTCACGTGGTCTGACTTTGAAGCAGTGTAACAGAATGTTTCTTCCATAAAGGTGTATCACGTAGTTATGTATTCACCTGGCGTGTCTTTGTAGCAGTGCAACAGAATGTTTATTCCATAAAGGTCAATTACGTGGCTTTGTATCCACCTGGTCTGACTTTGAAGCAGTGTAACGGAATGCTTCTTCCATAAAGGTGTATCATGTGGCACTGTATTCACCAGGTGTGTCTTTGCAGCAGTGCAATGGAATGTTTCTTCCATAAAGGTGTATCACGTGGCCATGTATTCACCTGGTGTTTCTTTGTAGCAGTACAATGGAATGTTTATTCCATAAAGGTGTATCATGTCGCACCACATTCACGTGGTCTGACTTTGAAGCAGTGTAACAGAATGTTTCTTCCATAAAGGTGTATCACGTAGTTATGTATTCACCTGGCGTGTCTTTGCAGCAGTGCAACAGAATGTTTATTCCATAAAGGTCAATTACGTGGCTTTGTATCCACCTGGTCTGACTTTGAAGCAGTGTAACGGAATGCTTCTTCCATAAAGGTGTATCATGTGGCAATGTATTCACCTGGTGTGTCATTGCAGCAGTGCAATGGAATGTTTGTTCCATAAAGGTGTACCACGTGGCCATGTATTCACCTGGTGTGTCTTTGCCGCAGTGCAATGGAATGTTTATTCCATAACTGTGTATCACGTCGCACTGCATTCACCTGATCTGTCCTTTCAGCAGTGTAACAGAATGTTTTTTCAATAAAGTGTATCCAGTGATATTGTACTCAACTTCTTTTCACAGCATCATGATGGAATGTTTATTCCATCAAGATGTATGACGCTTCATTGCACGGAAAACGTCTTCGCTGTGCCATGATGGGATATTTATTCCGCAAAGGTGCATGACTCTGCTTTGGTGCAGGAGTGCTTCATGCACATTTTTGATTTAAAATACAGGGACTGACTTCCCAGTACAATGACAACAGAAATACAACATATGCCTAGTGTAGCAATGGCTCTATGTAAGCACAAACCCCTGTTGTGGCACCATGTTGTGTGACCTCCTTGAAAGTTACAACTGGACTTTAGACTTCTTTCTCTAGGTTACAATATCCTAAAATGGACCATCAACTCTGTAGGCCCCTGCCTCATCCTGGCTAAAGCCGACACCGCTGTGTGGAAAATCCTGGGTAGCCAAGAAAACGCTGCTTAGACCTCCATCCAATTATCTTATTTCATTTTCATATTTCTTAAAAAAACATTGTTTGAAGGTGTGAGCACCTTACACAAAAGATTGAATGCTTGATGCCGAATCTCTTATTTAAAGTGACCTCTTAAAGGATATTTAAAAGATCTTTTTATATCACGTCTGGGTCACTGCACCAATCAATCCAGACATATCATGTACTATTCATGAGAGCTCAATGCCTGTAAGATATTTAAATATCAGCTTCCAGGTGAGAGGCAAATTTGTACTTATAGTCCATGTCTAAGTCTAAAGCAAAACAGATGTTATAGAGATGTCTTGGAAGTCAAGAAATAACAGCATGTATTCATTGTTTTAAATCTAACCTTTAGTTAATAGGGTTTCTGTCGCCAAGCTTCACAGTGGGGAGGATATTGAAACCCACTGAAGAGATTGGAATCTGCAAATGTTGTAGGCAGAGTTTGGCCCTCACATCAGTAGGGACACACCTGACTCAAATTTTAAGAGTTTGGATATCCTTTGGAAAACCACAATTCACTTTCAAAACAGAAAGTTAGAATTGGCTGTCAATGTCACCGCATGGATACTGGTTCAGGATGTTCTAGCCCTGTTGAACCTCTACTCCTTTACACCCTTGATGTAAAGATGCTCCTAGAAGTTGAAAGTGAAGTAAAAAATCAAAGTTTGCATGGGCTTAATGATATGCAGTTATAATGATGATAACTTTATGTCTGATTAATGTTCAGAGGATATCATGTGGACATTTGATAAATGAAGGTCCTATAATGTCCTCAATGCATTGAGATGCTATTGAGGAGATAACAAAGATAAATGTTGAGGCACTGACAAAACTTAAACTTTGCTTACACTGGTGAACTTAAAGCCTGTTGTTCTACTCAGATGACCACACTGCACTGCCACTAAGTGTGCATCTAATCCTATAGCTACATTTTCCACAAGAAGCTGTGGGGTGCCCCAACAAGCTTAAAAGTTGGAGTTATGCCTGCACTCCATTGCAAAGAGAGTACAATTTAGAGCATTTTGAAGGAAAATGAGGTTTCATGCATGAGTGGTTTTCAGCAGAATTACTAAGATCGGTTCAAACGTTAGGATTTTTGCCTCTCCTTATTTCAGACTAAATGTTCAGATTTTTTCCAGTCCCTATAACCAATGCAGACCATGGTAGAGTTTAGTATGAGTGGGAACTAGGTGAAGCGACCCTTAAAAAACAGTGAACGTGTTTTTGGTGATATTAATAGTAAGCCTGTAGTCGTAGAACTGATCAAACATACAAAAGTCTATCAACAATGTGCTATAAAGGGCAGCTCTACTATCAGAGCACCAAAGGTTTTTACCAGTCAGCTGCCAAAAAATGAGTTGTTGTCCTGCTGTGTGAGATGCCCCAGTAACCAGACTTAATATTTCGGAATACATCACTTGTAGGAAGTTTCCCAGATTCCGTCAAATACCAGTGATTTGATGGAACCGTTGCCTTTGTCTTTTATGTATGGATGAAGCCATTGAGACTAGCAGTGACCTCTAGAAATAGATAAGAATGGACTGTGTCGTGGCATTTCAAGATCCCGCATTGAAGGGTATACCTAATGTCTTGATACATGTCTTAAATGTACACACCAATATCCTAAATTAGGAGTGGCATTGCCTCTCTGTCAGTGATCTTTGACAGTTGCACATAAAGGTGATTAGAACACAAGCAAAGTGGTTAGTAGAAGGACCATTTTATCCACAAGAGAGTAAGAACCAGTTTGTCTCTTATGCCAGTCATCCCTAAATACTTTTACACCAGGTTTACCTATCCTTTCATCTCAGCAATAAGACCTGTCCATGGTGCTGAATACAGGCATCATCTGGAAAGTCAATATAGTGAAACATATCTATATTTTTTAGCAGTTCTGATATATGAGTTGGATGCAGATGGCACAGACAGACGTATAAATCAACTGTTGTATTGTGCAATTTGATATTAGGGTTCGTGGTGGTTTGGGTCACCCACATTTTCCACAATTTCATAAGTTATATTGGCTGAGTCAATAATGGAACGATTCATTATTTTTCCTGCCAATGCTCCTTCCGAGAGATGACTATGTAAAGTTATAGGTATTCTGTAAGGCTGTCATCCTCAGGTTATTCCATTTCTAAGATACTGTATATACAAACATAATAACATTATGCTACCTATAAACAGGTATGTAAGAGGGCTTACAAGCTATTTACAACAACAAAGATATCTATAAAATTTTACAATGTTTTACATGCACTCTAGGGAAAGACAAACATACAGTACATTTACATTGACTTCATGATGGTAGACTCTACTCATGGTGTCAAACTCTCAAAAACTCATACATTTGTTGCTAAGAGCGGATAACAGTACGAACTTCGAAATTCCTTTGGCTTGAATTGAATGTAGAGCAAATTGTTGACATTTTCTATTCTCGTAACCAAATTGACCACAAAGGACAGATGTTATGACCACTAAGCTGTATTATACAACATGCTTAGATCGATTTAGTACATAAATTTGAGGGAGCCCAACCTTGCATGCTACTGAGAAAGAGCTGTTTCATGTTTCAGTGTTTTTTCTGTCAATACGTGTTATTTTTTAACTCTCTCTAACTGTTTCTAATCCACATATGACATTAGCCATAAAAGGTAATGGAATACGCATGTACTTCCATACAGAGGTCTGGAAAGGCTTTTGCAAAGTTGGCATATTTCAGTGCTGTCTTTGTAAAGAAAACCTATTTGAGGCTGATAAAAATCCAAAATATTAGTTGGAAGTGGTTTGATGTAAGTTTGATCAAACTTTGGTGACTGAAGTAAAGCTAAATTTGTGAACAGTTAAGACAATAAAAAAAAAAGAATTCTCTTGTTGCTAAATTTCCTCACAGTGTCTGAGATCTGGGTATCTCTTTCGATTATTTGATCACAATTTGAACGTTCAAAGAATGTGATGGTCTCATTTAGGTCATATAGTTAGCTATGCATAGACATCTTCATCTATTTCCTGTCCACCATCATAAAAGAAAAAAAGTGAATAGATTATTTTCTTGACTTAGTAAAGAAACAAAACTATTTTTTTTTTTTTTAATCAATTGTAGTATTACATAGAAAAACTGAGAAGGCCAGTTCCATGCAACATCATAAGGTTGCCTGAAATTTGAGAAAAATTGTTCAATAGGCAGCAATTTTATTTCAACCATACATCATGGCGTTGAAAAGAAGCCTCCTCTGCTATCTAGACCAGCCATTTGTCAAACATACAAGTTATCAACCACTTCTTGGTGCTATGGAAAAGATGTTGCTAACTCACTGGTTCGGGAGCACTTAGCTGTGTGTAACATCCATCGCTGTGCCTTTAGGGTACAATTTTAACATTCAAGTATGTGCCTTTCATTCTCAGCTTCCACTGATTTTTCTTGTTTTTCTCATATTGTTTGATACCCATTTAGGGACTATTTCATCTTTTATCTTTGGGGTTTGAGTATCTTCCTTAGTTTATAAAGTCATACTGGACAGTGGGTTTCTAGTAGCACCATCTCATCTCATACAGCAGATGTGTAGACATGGAGCTGTCTATTAAAGCTGGGGGAATGATCTCCTAGACCGAGTTTGAGGCACCGAACTTTAGTTCTTTAAGCAATAAACTATTCCTCACAAAATATATTTTTTAATTTTCTACAGAAATATTTTAAGAATGTCTTTAATCATATTCCAGATGAAGACCCACACACAGCCTTTTCATTGCTCTTCCCTGTCGGAAGATATACAGTATTGGGGACTATTTTTTATGTCAGCTTTCTTAATTTTGCTCTTTATAAAGTACACCAAATTGGTTGACTTTATTTTGCCACATGATCTTTGCAGCTGGTGACTTTCCCAAAGTTAATTTGAAGGCAGGAAAGCGCCCACACTGTTGATTTAAACACTAGCCTCCATTTGTAGAAAAGATTTCAGTCATATTAACTACACTAAAGTTATGTTTATTTGAGTCTATCGACTGTTAAAATTTCTGTGATAGTGTTAAAAAATATTTACTCAAGAAGCCTTTATTTTATTTTTTAGAGTCATTGGGGGGACGCACTCGTGGCATAACCTCCGCAATGGGAAAATGTAGTACAGAGGTCCCGCCATGAGTGCGGGGCCCTGTCACAACTGCGGGACCTCCGTCATGAGTGCAGGGGTCCTTTGTGAATCAGGCCCAAAGAATTGCTTGTGTAAGTAAATGAGTGTACAACAAAGATAAATTAAACTGAATCAAATGCATAAGGAGAGGCATGTATGCTCATTAGTCAATACCCGCAAGAATAAAATATTGAAGCAAAGAAATTAAGCAACAAATAAGGATTGCATATACTGCTGTGCTCAGAATATCACAGTGCTATGGGTTTGCACTGTCTGACTACTTGGACTGAATGTATGCGGACCTTGAGCTGGTGTGTTCACTCCTCGGGCATGGTCAACCTGCCTGTATCATTTTTTCAGAAGTAAATAATGGACCTTGGCGGAGTTGAACTACCCTAAAAGTGTGGCAAGGATCTAGGACACTGGGAGCTAGGTTGAACACTCCTACCTTAATGCTATTGTTAAATATTTGGAAAATATCAACTCATTCTAACAATACAAGTGGCGAGTTAGAATGTGCAACTCAAGAAATGAGTTTGGATTTTGACTTGAATCAACTGAAGGGTGATGTGCCTCTTTCACACGGTCACATCTGCAGCCAACACATTCCCATGTACAGCTCTTCTCTGGTAGTGAACAAATAGACAGAAATAAAGCCTGGTGAAAACATGGCTTGGTGTAACTCAAAATACACCTGTATCCCTAAGTCCTTTGGTTAAAAGTAATATCATACAGTTGCTATCCTACATCACAGACAATCAGTATATATGGCAGCCCATCATCTGTTTCTCAGTGGTATTTCTTCACCTGTGGCATTGTTTGTGGGCGGGAATAGTGCATAGTGGTGAAAATGCCATGATATTTTTTATTTTTTAACTAGCGGAAAACACAGTAAACAGTTTGTAAAGGCAAACGTGTTATCCATAAGCATAAGCGTTCTTCTTGTTGTATATATTGGAAGAAAAATGACAACTGACAAAGTAATCCTTCACTTCGGGGTATTGGGGTATGAACTCCATGCACAATTTCCAGACATGAGTGGGCATTGTCCAAATAGATCCTGCTTTTGGGAGTTGTGACCATGGAAACAAAGGATGGCCTGGGAAAGAAAGCCGCAGTGGAGGTTGGAATCTCAAGCTTTGATCTTGGTTAACCGTATACCCAGATGCTTTCTGTCACCAGCTGGTCTGTTCTTTACCAATGAAATACAATTGGGCACCTCCACAAATTCCCGCATCAGTCATGTTTCCACTTCCTAAAGACCCCAGGTCACTAGTGGAAATACTTTGGTGGTTTTCACCATGTGTGGTGTTGGACTAAAAGTGCTTGTTCATGTAGGGCCCGCCCCATAGTTACACACTTGAGTGGTACGATCAGGCAACAAAGTTGATTTTGTATGTCAGTTGGTGTCCATTATCCCAGGCGTACAGTACCTTCTCCTTGGGATTGTAATCGATCTGGGTGGTGAAAGAATACTCATTGGTGAAGGGCAGTTTGGGATCTGCCTCCGTGTCTGTGTGAGTGTCAAAGGCGTATGAGATCTGGCCTTCCTGTTGGTTGTATACATCCACTGCGTAGAGTATACCGCAGATGATGAAGCAGTTTCCATACGTGTTACGCTTGAGGCCGGTCTTCCAAGTGGTTTCCTTCTTGACCGAGAGATCGTTGGGATCGAGTTTGCTGATGACGATGACTTCATTCTGAGAGTAGTCGTAGTCCATGGAGGGGTAAATCACCCACAGCCCGCTTTCATCCACGGCAAAGTCGATGTCCGAGTGTCCTCTCCACTTCCAGGGCGTGGTATCTTCATAGACGACATCATGTAGGAGGGACCAGGCTGATACAAACCTTTGCTTGAGGTCATATTTGATGATGTTCTTGGTGAAAGCTCTGTTGTAGAAAAACGCGCCTTGGTACACCACATGGCCGGTCCCAATCCAGTTGTAAGGGAGCTTATACAAATTACTCCAGCGTCCTGCAAAACACAAGGAAGCATCTTTTTAATTAACAATATTTTGTCCAGTAAAAATACATTATCTTTGTTTATTTTATATTCTGTTTGATCTTCAAAGGTTGGGCAACACAGTGTTGTTGATGTCTCAGTTCAGGAAATGGTAGAAAGCTTTTATGTTCAGAATCAAACAAAGGAGTGGACGAAGGGGAAGCCGCTTAAATATACTGGTGAAGTAATTTGTGTCTGCAGCTAGACAAGAACTAGCCTTCAAACAGGGTGTTCCTGGAGTGTGATGAGAATTTAAATAAAAAGTACCAATGAACTTGAGTTTTCATGTCAAGTCCAGGCAAAAATACACATTAAGACTATCCCCAAAGCTGAGAAATGGTTTACAGCATTACAAAGACATGTAGAAACGTGAAATACAACACCTTAGATTCACACGGCAGAAGTGTTTGAAAGTCCCCATGACATGGATTATTTCGATTTGTATTTGAATTTAGATTTGTAAAGTACACATACACCCAATGGCCCTAAATAATAGGCACAAAGAATTGAGAATGTAACAAAGAAATATATGCTAAGATTTTTTTGGACGGCACGATGGTTAGCAACTAGGCAGATATCAGGAAGAAGAAAGTTTCAATATTTAGGATCCAGTAAGCAATGCGCGCAGGCTGAGCAACATGCGCATTTTTGCGTAAAATGTGGGAACTTTCAGAGGAATTCTTTTTATGGGTGTGAATTTGTACTGAATAAAGGGGAAAAAATGATAAAAAGCATAACAAGCAAGGTTTAGCATTTTAGAAAGATGTGTTGAACAATAAGAAGCCTGTACTAGTGCTTGTGGTCTTCCACGATATGATCATATTTTCTTTGGTTGACAGAATAAGTCAATAAAATGGTTTGACTATGCGCATGTACAGAACAGACTGAAAATAAGAATTTCCAAAGCCAATAAATCTCACCTTTGCAAGGCATTTACTAAGCTAATGGATTTGTCAACATTTGGTTGCATTGGCAAAAAAAAAAAAAAAAATTAACATTTTGCCCAGTATGTTGCAATGCATGTGCACACGAAAACACTTGTGGCCATCTTGGAATGTTTTGTTTGAAAAAATAACTATTTGAAGATGCAGTCGGTGCATCGGAAAGCGTGTGTATGTATAGGTGGCCATCTTGAAATGGTTTCCTAACAAAAAGAAAGCATTCCAAAATAGCCATTAATGTGTGAGAATGTGTGTACTTGTGTCATGAGGCACCGACTGCCGTTTCATAAGTCTTTCAAAGTTTGGATTACCATTCTAAGATGTCTAAAGGGCATTGTAGGATTTTACATTTTTGAAAAATATGTGTGTGATGCAATGCAAGCAACAAAAGTGAGCAGCCTAGTAGTAGTGTGAGCAGCAGCTAGGCCTTGCAAAAATTATTTTAAGAAAATAGTAAATTAATAAAAAGTAAAGAACAGGTGTTAAGGAGAGTGATGGGGGGAAAGGGGAGTGAAAGTAATCAAGCAGCCCGGTAGTGCTGTGCAGCTGCCAGGTCCTCGCATAACCAAGCATAAAGAATGGATAAACAATTAAAATAATGAAGTTAGGGGAGGGGCGGAAAAGCAATGGACAAGCATGGGGGAGGTGGGTGTGGTGAGGGAAGGGGAGCTGGAGAGAGTAAAGTCATGTGCTCCCATAGATTGCTGAAAAACAAGCCTTCTGTTTGAGGGGGACCCAGAGTTAAAAACAACAAATATTACCTCGATCACATCGGGAGCAGCAGGCGGGGCCTACTTAAATTGCATCAATTAGTGCTTGGTCCCTGCTCCACACAGAGTAACAGAAGTGGTGCCAGGCGTGCCTTGACGAATAACGTGGCTGTAAAGAAGAGTGCGACGCAAACCAACAAATGGTGAGCGACGGCGGGCTTCAGACCCTGTACTGTACACAACAGAGTCTCGCAAGCGAGGCACATGCGCAAGCACATGCAGCAGCGGAGGCCGCAAATCTGAAGGGGATGGGTGGGGGTGGGACAGTGGGATAAATAAATAAAATAAATATATAATAATAAAAAAGTTCCTTTTTCCCCGTTGTCGCCGGCGCTGCCTCCTGCCGTGTTGCTGCTGTGGTCATCTTACCAGCACAGGCTCCCCAGCAATCCTGGCGCTGCTTACATGTTAAACATATCATGAAAGCAGCACCAGGATTGGTCTGAGCGGCTCAGACTGCCACTCAAACACAAGCCTGGGGTCTGTGCTGTTTCTCTGGCCCAGCTGTGCCTACAGCCAGGCTGGCGAAACCTAAGTGCACATGTGTGTTTGGTCTGCCTGAGACGGCCGGCCAAACACACATGCGCACTTAGTACACTCTCCCCTCCTCCCGCCTCCCACAGTCCTTCCCCACCCTGAACACAATGGTGGTTGAGCCAGCAGATGAAAGATAAAACGATAATTAAATAAGGTTTTATTGTTCATCTCCTGGCATAGCTGGGGATGGGGGGGGGCTATGCTACTTCGCAGCAGGGGAAGGTTACAATTCCTAAATCAAAAAGATGGCAAAGAAGCTTTACACCAGGTGGCAAGGTAAAGACATGAACATGGTGGAAAGTCATCGAGTCAAGAGCAGAATAGAAGTGGTTCTATCAGGGGACCCTCAAAGCCTGGGGCCCTGGGCCAGGGCCCACTTTGTCCATCCCTTAAAACAGTGGTTCCCAACCTTTTGACTTCTGTGGACCCCCACATTATCATTACTGGATCCCGGGGACCCCCACTGAATCATTATTGGAATCCGGAGAGCCCCACACTGAGCCAGTACTGAAAGCGGGGGACCTAGGCCCATATGTACGAATACTTTTTCCCATAGACATAGAATGGGTAAAAACCTTTGCTACATCTGGCCCATAATCTGTTAATCTTATTTAATTTTCTAAACAGTCGCGGACCCTAGGGGTCCACAGACCATAAATTGGGAACCACTGCCTTAAAACATCTCTGTCTTTTCTTGCAAATAATGATCTTCATACACTGTAAAAACCTTACATTTTCATGGCCTCAGTGCTGGTAAAAAGGACGCTGAAGCAGAAGTAAATTTGCTGAGCAGGTGAAAGCGGATCCTGGGGTCACAAGAGCCTCCCTTGGGCAAGAATTGGGAGCCTTGGCCTCCAGTGCTTTTTAAAGAGCCGGCCTTGCCTTTTATGTCCGAAGAACATGCTGACTGCATTAAAATGCAGGCGATCTCACATCCCAATCCACGTACAAACAGCTTTAATCCCGCAGGGGGAGACAGGACTTTTATAAACACACTAACAGTGGGGAGAGGCCCCGGCAGGTGCCTCTTGGAAAACAAACAACCGGCTCTTAGCGCAGGGGCGGCCATGTGTGGTCCTCGGCACCGGGGACATGAGCAGCTCAGTATCTTGTTTCACTCTTAATCGTGTTTATTTATCACTTTGTGTACCCGCATTCCTTGCAATCTGCTTCGGAATCACATTTCTACAACAAGGTGATCCTCTTTCTGTGGGAAGAAGGTGTAATCTTGGATTCCATCACGCCAGGTTCAAGATGTGTTGCCCTATGGCTCAATTGTTGTTTTGGGAACCAGACGAACAGAACTTTAATCCTGGCCCCGCCACTCAACTACGTTGTGTGATTCTGGTCAAATCATTTAATCTACTGGTGTTTTAGTTTCCTTGTCTGCTACTGCTGGAACAAGGCCTACAACCAGCGCCATACGAAGAATCTGGACATTATATGTAGAACTAGAGACCTCGAAGGACCACACTGAGCATCAAATGATGTGTCCAACCTCCTGCATGGACAACATATATAGTTATAGATGAAAACACTGAACGAATCTCAGCTGCTGCTAATCACTTTGTTCTGCATTCCAATCCATCAGTTTTAGCTCATCTGTGCATTACAGGCAGAGACCAAGCATATACCAATAAGCCTTGGTGCGGCCAATGTGTGACAAGCTCCTGACCATATGTGCCAGCCCCTCACACACTTCTCATGTGTCCCCAGCTCCTCGCACCCGCCACCCATGTGCCCCAAGCTTCTGTCAGTCTATATTCCACCACCCCTGCTGTGCCACAGAGGCCCACACTGTCCGTGTGCCCCGAGCTCCTCTCACTGCAGGTCGGGCTACCCCAAACTTCTCCGGTTGTTTATGTTATACAAAATATCCAAACGCAGTGTGGGAAGCTTGCTTATAGCTCAGAGCAAATGATCTGCTCTGTAGACAGTGTGAGAAACCTGCACTGTACAGTGTGATAAACCTGTTCTGTACAGTGTGAGAAACCTGCACTGTACACAGTGTGAGAAACCTGCACTGTACACAGTGTGAGAAACCTGCACTGTGCAGTGTGATAAACCTGCACTGTACATAGTGTGATAAACCTGCACTGTACAGTGTGATAAACCTGCACTGTACAGTGTGATAAACCTGCTCTGTACAGTGTGATAAACCTGCCCTGTACAGTGTGAGAAACTTGCACTGTACACAGTGTGAGAAACCTGCAATGTACACAGTGTGAGAAACCTGCACTGTACAGTGTGATAAACCTGCACTGTACAGTGTGATAAACCTGCTCTGTACAGTGTGAGAAACCTGCACTGTACACAGTGTGATAAACCTGCACTGTACATAATGTGAGAAACCTGCACCGCACACAGTGTGATAAACCTGCACCGCACACAGTGTGATATACCTGCTCTGTACAGTGTGATAAACCTGCTCTGTACAGTGTGAGAAACCTGCACTGTACACAGTGTGAGAAACCTGCACTGTACAGTGTGATAAACCTGCACTGTACATAGTGTGAGAAACCTGCACGGTACAGTATGATAAACCTGCACTGTACATAGTGTGAGAAACCTGCATTGTACACAGTGTGATAAACCTGCTCTGTACACAGTGTGATAAACCTGCACTGTACAGTGTGATAGACCTGCACTGTACATAGGGTGAGAAACCTGTACTGTACACAGTGTGAGAAACCTGCACTGTACATAAGGTGGGAAACCTGCACTTTACACAGTGTGAGAAACCTGCACTGTACATAGTGTGATAATCCTGCTCTGTACACAGGGTGAGAAACATGCACTGTACACAGTGTGGTAAACCTGCACTGTACACAGTGTGATAAACCTGCACTGTACAGTGTGAGAAACCTGCACTGTACACAGTGTGAGAAACCTGCACTGTACACAGTGTGGTAAACCTGCACTGTACACAGTGTGAGAAACCTGCCCTGTACAGTGTGATAAACCTGCACTGTACACAGTGTGAGAAACCTGCACTGTACATAGGGTGAGAAACCTGCAATTTACACAGTGTGAGAAACCTGCACTGTACATAGTGTGATAATCCTGCTCTGTACACAGGGTGAGAAACCTGCACTGCACACAGTGTGATAAACCTGCACTGGACACAGTGTGGTAAACCTGCACTGTACACAGTGTGAGAAACCTGCACTCTACAGTGTGATAAACCTGCACTGTACACAATGAGAGAAACCTGCACTGTACACAGTGTGAGAAACCTGCACTGTACACAGTGTGAGAAACCTGCACTGTGCAGTGTGATAAACCTGCACTGTACATAGTGTGATAAACCTGCACTGTACAGTGTGATAAACCTGCACTGTACAGTGTGATAAACCTGCTCTGTACAGTGTGATAAACCTGCCCTGTACAGTGTGAGAAACCTGCACTGTACACAGTGTGAGAAACCTGCAATGTACACAGTGTGAGAAACCTGCACTGTACAGTGTGATAAACCTGCGCTATACATAGTGTGAGAAACCTGCACTGTACAGTGTGATAAACCTGCTCTGTACAGTGTGAGAAACCTGCACTGTACACAGTGTGATAAACCTGCACTGTACATAGTGTGAGAAACCTGCACTGTACAGTGTGATAAACCTGCACCGCACACAGTGTGATATACCTGCTCTGTACAGTGTGATAAACCTGCTCTGTACAGTGTGAGAAACCTGCACTGTACACAGTGTGAGAAACCTGCACTGTACACAGTGTGAGAAACCTGCACTGTACAGTGTGATAAACCTGCACTGTACATAGTGTGAGGAACCTGCACTGTACACAGTGTGATAAACCTGCTCTGTACACAGTGTGATAAACCTGCACTGTACAGTGTGATAAACCTGCACTGTACAGTGTGATAGACCTGCACTGTACATAGGGTGAGAAACATGTACTGTACACAGTGTGAGAAACCTGCACTGTACATAAGGTGGGAAACCTGCACTTTACACAGTGTGAGAAACCTGCACTGTACATAGTGTGATAATCCTGCTCTGTACACAGGGTGAGATACATGCACTGTACACAGTGTGGTAAACCTGCACTGTACACAGTGTGATAAACCTGCACTGTACAGTGTGAGAAACCTGCACTGTACACAGTGTGAGAAACCTGCACTGTACACAGTGTGATAAACCTACACTGTACAGTGTGATAAACCTGCACTGTACATAGTGTGAGAAACCTGCACTGTACAGTGTGATAAACCTGCACTGTACATAGTGTGAGAAACCTGCACTGTACACAGTGTGTTAAACCTGCTCTGTACACAGTGTGATAAACCTGCACTGTACAGTGCAATAGACCTGCACTGTACATAGGGTGAGAAACCTGCACTGTACATAAGGTGGGAAACCTGCACTTTACACAGTGTGAGAAACCTGCACTGTACATAGTGTGATAATCCTGCTCTGTACACAGGGTGAGAAACATGCACTGTACACAGAGTGGTAAACCTGCACTGTACACAGTGTGATAAACCTGCACTGTACAGTGTGAGAAACCTGCACTGTACACAGTGTGATAAACCTGCACTGTACACAGTGTGATAAACCTGCACTGTACACAGTGTGAGAAACCTGCACTGTACATAGTGTGGTAAACCTGCACTGTACACAGTGTGAGAAACCTGCACTGTACAGTGTGATAAACCTGCACTGTACACAGTGTGAGAAACCTGCACTGTTCATAGGGTGAGAAACCTGCCCTTTACACAGTGTGAGAAACCTGCACTGTACATAGTGTGATAATCCTGCTCTGTACACAGGGTGAGAAACCTGCACTGCACACAGTGTGATAAACCTGCACTGGACACAGTGTGGTAAACCTGCACTGTACACAGTGTGAGAAACCTGCACTCTACAGTGTGATAAACCTGCACTGTACACAATGAGAGAAACCTGCACTGTACACAGTGTGATAAACCTGCACTGTACACAGTGTGAGAATCCTGCACTGTACATAGTGTGGTAAACCTGCACTGTACACAGTGTGATAAACCTGCACTGTACAGTGTGAGAAACCTGCACTGTACACAGTGTGAGAAACCTGCACTGTACACAGTGTGAGAAACCTGCACTGTACACAGTGTGAGAAACCTGCACTTTACACAGTGTGAGAAACCTGCACTGTACATAGTGTGATAAACCTGCACTGTACAGTGTGAGAAACCTGCACTGTACACAGTGTGATAAACCTGCACTGTACACAGTGTGATAAACCTGCACTGTACACAGTGTGAGAAACCTGCACTGTACATAGTGTGGTAAACCTGCACTGTACACAGTGTGAGAAACCTGCACTGTACAGTGCAATAGACCTGCACTGTACATAGGGTGAGAAACCTGCACTGTACATAAGGTGGGAAACCTGCACTTTACACAGTGTGAGAAACCTGCACTGTACATAGTGTGATAATCCTGCTCTGTACACAGGGTGAGAAACATGCACTGTACACAGTGTGGTAAACCTGCACTGTACACAGTGTGATAAACCTGCACTGTACAGTGTGAGAAACCTGCACTGTACACAGTGTGATAAACCTGCACTGTACACAGTGTGATAAACCTGCACTGTACACAGTGTGAGAAACCTGCACTGTACATAGTGTGGTAAACCTGCACTGTACACAGTGTGAGAAACCTGCACTGTACAGTGTGATAAACCTGCACTGTACACAGTGTGAGAAACCTGCACTGTTCATAGGGTGAGAAACCTGCCCTTTACACAGTGTGAGAAACCTGCACTGTACATAGTGTGATAATCCTGCTCTGTACACAGGGTGAGAAACCTGCACTGCACACAGTGTGATAAACCTGCACTGGACACAGTGTGGTAAACCTGCACTGTACACAGTGTGAGAAACCTGCACTCTACAGTGTGATAAACCTGCACTGTACACAATGAGAGAAACCTGCACTGTACACAGTGTGATAAACCTGCACTGTACACAGTGTGAGAATCCTGCACTGTACATAGTGTGGTAAACCTGCACTGTACACAGTGTGATAAACCTGCACTGTACAGTGTGAGAAACCTGCACTGTACACAGTGTGAGAAACCTGCACTGTACATAGGGTGAGAAACCTGCACTTTACACAGTGTGAGAAACCTGCACTGTACATAGTGTGATAATCCTGCTCTGTACACAGGGTGAGAAACCTGCACTGTACACAGTGTGATAAACCTGCACTGGACACAGTGTGGTAAACCTGCACTGTACACAGTGTGATAAACCTGCACTGTACACAGTGTGGTAAACCTGCACTGTACACAGTGTGATAAACCTGCACTGTACAGTGTGATAAACCTGCACTGTACACAGTGTGATAAACCTGCACTGTACACAGTGTGATAAACCTGCACTGTACACAGTGTGAGAAACCTGCACTGTACAGTGTGATAAACCTGCACTGTACACAGTGTGAGAAACCTGCACTGTACACAGTGTGATAAACCTGCACTGTACAGTGTGAGAAACCTGCACTGTACACAGTGTGAGAAACCTGCACTGTACACAGTGTGAGAAACCTGCACTGTACACAGTGTGAGAAACCTGCACTTTACACAGTGTGAGAAACCTGCACTGTACATAGTGTGATAAACCTGCACTGTACAGTGTGAGAAACCTGCACTGTACACAGTGTGATAAACCTGCACTGTACACAGTGTGATAAACCTGCACTGTACACAGTGTGAGAAACCTGCACTGTACATAGTGTGGTAAAGCTGCACTGTACACAGTGTGAGAAACCTGCACTGTACAGTGCAATAGACCTGCACTGTACATAGGGTGAGAAACCTGCACTGTACATAAGGTGGGAAACCTGCACTTTACACAGTGTGAGAAACCTGCACTGTACATAGTGTGATAATCCTGCTCTGTACACAGGGTGAGAAACATGCACTGTACACAGTGTGGTAAACCTGCACTGTACACAGTGTGATAAACCTGCACTGTACAGTGTGAGAAACCTGCACTGTACACAGTGTGATAAACCTGCACTGTACACAGTGTGATAAACCTGCACTGTACACAGTGTGAGAAACCTGCACTGTACATAGTGTGGTAAACCTGCACTGTACACAGTGTGAGAAACCTGCACTGTACAGTGTGATAAACCTGCACTGTACACAGTGTGAGAAACCTGCACTGTTCATAGGGTGAGAAACCTGCCCTTTACACAGTGTGAGAAACCTGCACTGTACATAGTGTGATAATCCTGCTCTGTACACAGGGTGAGAAACCTGCACTGCACACAGTGTGATAAACCTGCACTGGACACAGTGTGGTAAACCTGCACTGTACACAGTGTGAGAAACCTGCACTCTACAGTGTGATAAACCTGCACTGTACACAATGAGAGAAACCTGCACTGTACACAGTGTGATAAACCTGCACTGTACACAGTGTGAGAATCCTGCACTGTACATAGTGTGGTAAACCTGCACTGTACACAGTGTGATAAACCTGCACTGTACAGTGTGAGAAACCTGCACTGTACACAGTGTGAGAAACCTGCACTGTACATAGGGTGAGAAACCTGCACTTTACACAGTGTGAGAAACCTGCACTGTACATAGTGTGATAATCCTGCTCTGTACACAGGGTGAGAAACCTGCACTGTACACAGTGTGATAAACCTGCACTGGACACAGTGTGGTAAACCTGCACTGTACACAGTGTGATAAACCTGCACTGTACACAGTGTGGTAAACCTGCACTGTACACAGTGTGATAAACCTGCACTGTACAGTGTGATAAACCTGCACTGTACACAGTGTGATAAACCTGCACTGTACACAGTGTGATAAACCTGCACTGTACACAGTGTGAGAAACCTGCACTGTACAGTGTGATAAACCTGCACTGTACACAGTGTGAGAAACCTGCACTGTACACAGTGTGATAAACCTGCACTGTACACAGTGTGAGAAACCTGCACTGTACACAGGGGGAGAAACCTGCACCGCACACAGTGTGATAAACCTGCACTGTACATAGTGCGGTAAACCTACACTGTGCACAGTGTGATAAACCTGCACTGTACATAGTGTGAGAAACCTGCACTGTACACAGTGTGAGAAACTTGCTGTACGCACAGTGTCATAAACCTGCTCTGTACAGGGTTATAATCCTGCTCTGTTCACAGTGTGAGAAGCCTGCTCTGTACATAGGGTGAGAAACGTGCACTGTACACAGTGTGAGAAGCCTGCTCTGTACACAGTACAACAAACCTGCTCTGAACACAGTGGGAGAAATCTGCTCTGTACACAGGGTGAGAAACTGTGCTCAGTGTGATAAACCTGCTCTGTGCACAGGGTGAGAAACCTGCTCCGTACACAGTGTGATAATCCTGCTCTGTATATAGTGTGACAAACCTGCTCTGTACTTAGTGTGATATTCCTGCTCTCTACACAGTGTGATAATCCTGCTTTGTGCACAGGGTGAGAAACCTGCTCTCTACACAGTGGGATAAATCTGCGCCGTACACAGGGTGAGAAACCTATTTTCTACACAGTGTGGTAAACCTGCTCTGTGCACACTGTGATAAACCTGCTCCGTCCATAGTGTGAGAAACCTGCTCTGTGCACAGGGTGAGAAACCTGCTCTGTACATAGTATGACAAACCTGCTCTCTACACAATGTGAGAAACCTACTCAGTACACAGTGTGCACAACCTGCTCTGAACACAGTGTAAGAAGCCTGCTCTGTACACAGTGTGAGAAACCTGGGCCCATATTTACAGGAAAATTATGCAGGGTGGCGCTACAAGCCAGCTTGTTGTGCCGCACTGTGCCATTAGGAAAGTGCACGGATGCGTCCCATGGTGCAAGGGTGCCTGCGTTGCAGGGATGATTGTTTATGTGCAGGAAGGGACACCTTCCTGCACATAAAAATTCCTTAATGGTGTTTCCTCCATCTATGTGTGCAGCAAAATGCAGCACAGCTAGAAAGAGCAAAAAATGAGGAGAAATAAAGGTATTTGTCCTCGTGCCACTATTATGCCACTCCCGGGGCGGCGTAGGAATCTGACGCATTCCCTGGTTTATGAAACCCTGTAAAGGTGGGAATGCGTCAGATTCTATGGGTGTTGCAAATATGGGAATGCGTCAGATTCCATGGGTGTTGCGTGGGAACACCCACAGCAACATTCATGGAATGCTCCTTTCACGCAGACTTATGCTTGAAAGGGGTCCATATTTGCTAGGCCATGAAAAGCCACACAAGGTGGCTTTATGTGGAATTGTAAATATGTACGAGCACACTGAGCCCCTGGAGCATCAGAAAAGTGACACTCCAGCGGCGTTATTGTGCCGCAAGGGCGTTGTAAATATGCCTCCTGGCCTGTACACAGTGTGAGAAGACTGCTCTGTACACAGTGAGAAACCTGCTCTGTACACAGTGTAAGAAGGCTGCTCTGTACACAGTGTGAGAAGCCTGCTCTGTGCACAGTGTGATAAACCTGCACTGTACAGTGTGATAAACCTGCACTGTACAGTGTGATAGACCTGCACTGTACATAGGGTGAGAAACATGTACTGTACACAGTGTGAGAAACCTGCACTGTACATAAGGTGGGAAACCTGCACTTTACACAGTGTGAGAAACCTGCACTGTACATAGTGTGATAATCCTGCTCTGTACACAGGGTGAGATACATGCACTGTACACAGTGTGGTAAACCTGCACTGTACACAGTGTGATAAACCTGCACTGTACAGTGTGAGAAACCTGCACTGTACACAGTGTGAGAAACCTGCACTGTACACAGTGTGATAAACCTACACTGTACAGTGTGATAAACCTGCACTGTACATAGTGTGAGAAACCTGCACTGTACAGTGTGATAAACCTGCACTGTACATAGTGTGAGAAACCTGCACTGTACACAGTGTGTTAAACCTGCTCTGTACACAGTGTGATAAACCTGCACTGTACAGTGCAATAGACCTGCACTGTACATAGGGTGAGAAACCTGCACTGTACATAAGGTGGGAAACCTGCACTTTACACAGTGTGAGAAACCTGCACTGTACATAGTGTGATAATCCTGCTCTGTACACAGGGTGAGAAACATGCACTGTACACAGTGTGGTAAACCTGCACTGTACACAGTGTGATAAACCTGCACTGTACAGTGTGAGAAACCTGCACTGTACACAGTGTGATAAACCTGCACTGTACACAGTGTGAGAAACCTGCACTGTACATAGTGTGGTAAACCTGCACTGTACACAGTGTGAGAAACCTGCACTGTACAGTGTGATAAACCTGCACTGTACACAGTGTGAGAAACCTGCACTGTTCATAGGGTGAGAAACCTGCCCTTTACACAGTGTGAGAAACCTGCACTGTACATAGTGTGATAATCCTGCTCTGTACACAGGGTGAGAAACCTGCACTGCACACAGTGTGATAAACCTGCACTGGACACAGTGTGGTAAACCTGCACTGTACACAGTGTGAGAAACCTGCACTCTACAGTGTGATAAACCTGCACTGTACACAATGAGAGAAACCTGCACTGTACACAGTGTGATAAACCTGCACTGTACACAGTGTGAGAATCCTGCACTGTACATAGTGTGGTAAACCTGCACTGTACACAGTGTGATAAACCTGCACTGTACAGTGTGAGAAACCTGCACTGTACACAGTGTGAGAAACCTGCACTGTACACAGTGTGAGAAACCTGCACTGTACATAGGGTGAGAAACCTGCACTTTACACAGTGTGAGAAACCTGCACTGTACATAGTGTGATAAACCTGCACTGTACAGTGTGAGAAACCTGCACTGTACACAGTGTGATAAACCTGCACTGTACACAGTGTGATAAACCTGCACTGTACACAGTGTGAGAAACCTGCACTGTACATAGTGTGGTAAACCTGCACTGTACACAGTGTGAGAAACCTGCACTGTACAGTGCAATAGACCTGCACTGTACATAGGGTGAGAAACCTGCACTGTACATAAGGTGGGAAACCTGCACTTTACACAGTGTGAGAAACCTGCACTGTACATAGTGTGATAATCCTGCTCTGTACACAGGGTGAGAAACATGCACTGTACACAGTGTGGTAAACCTGCACTGTACACAGTGTGATAAACCTGCACTGTACAGTGTGAGAAACCTGCACTGTACACAGTGTGATAAACCTGCACTGTACACAGTGTGATAAACCTGCACTGTACACAGTGTGAGAAACCTGCACTGTACATAGTGTGGTAAACCTGCACTGTACACAGTGTGAGAAACCTGCACTGTACAGTGTGATAAACCTGCACTGTACACAGTGTGAGAAACCTGCACTGTTCATAGGGTGAGAAACCTGCCCTTTACACAGTGTGAGAAACCTGCACTGTACATAGTGTTATAATCCTGCTCTGTACACAGGGTGAGAAACCTGCACTGCACACAGTGTGATAAACCTGCACTGGACACAGTGTGGTAAACCTGCACTGTACACAGTGTGAGAAACCTGCACTCTACAGTGTGATAAACCTGCACTGTACACAATGAGAGAAACCTGCACTGTACACAGTGTGATAAACCTGCACTGTACACAGTGTGAGAATCCTGCACTGTACATAGTGTGGTAAACCTGCACTGTACACAGTGTGATAAACCTGCACTGTACAGTGTGAGAAACCTGCACTGTACACAGTGTGAGAAACCTGCACTGTACACAGTGTGAGAAACCTGCACTGTACATAGGGTGAGAAACCTGCACTTTACACAGTGTGAGAAACCTGCACTGTACATAGTGTGATAATCCTGCTCTGTACACAGGGTGAGAAACCTGCACTGTACACAGTGTGATAAACCTGCACTGGACACAGTGTGGTAAACCTGCACTGTACACAGTGTGATAAACCTGCACTGTACACAGTGTGGTAAACCTGCACTGTACACAGTGTGATAAACCTGCACTGTACAGTGTGATAAACCTGCACTGTACACAGTGTGATAAACCTGCACTGTACATAGTGTGATAAACCTGCACTGTACACAGTGTGAGAAACCTGCACTGTACAGTGTGATAAACCTGCACTGTACACAGTGTGAGAAACCTGCACTGTACACAGTGTGATAAACCTGCACTGTACACAGTGTGAGAAACCTGCACTGTACATAGTGTGATAAACCTGCACTGTACAGTGTGAGAAACCTGCACTGTACACAGTGTGAGAAACCTGCACTGTACACAGTGTGATAAACCTGCACTGTACACAGTGTGAGAAACCTGCACTGTACACAGGGGGAGAAACCTGCACCGCACACAGTGTGATAAACCTGCACTGTACATAGTGCGGTAAACCTACACTGTGCACAGTGTGATAAACCTGCACTGTACATAGTGTGAGAAACCTGCACTGTACACAGTGTGAGAAACTTGCTGTACGCACAGTGTCATAAACCTGCTCTGTACAGGGTTATAATCCTGCTCTGTTCACAGTGTGAGAAGCCTGCTCTGTACATAGGGTGAGAAACGTGCACTGTACACAGTGTGAGAAGCCTGCTCTGTACACAGTACAACAAACCTGCTCTGAACACAGTGGGAGAAATCTGCTCTGTACACAGGGTGAGAAACTGTGCTCAGTGTGATAAACCTGCTCTGTGCACAGGGTGAGAAACCTGCTCCGTACACAGTGTGATAATCCTGCTCTGTATATAGTGTGACAAACCTGCTCTGTACTTAGTGTGATATTCCTGCTCTCTACACAGTGTGATAATCCTGCTTTGTGCACAGGGTGAGAAACCTGCTCTCTACACAGTGGGATAAATCTGCGCCGTACACAGGGTGAGAAACCTATTTTCTACACAGTGTGGTAAACCTGCTCTGTGCACACTGTGATAAACCTGCTCCGTCCATAGTGTGAGAAACCTGCTCTGTGCACAGGGTGAGAAACCTGCTCTGTACATAGTATGACAAACCTGCTCTCTACACAATGTGAGAAACCTACTCAGTACACAGTGTGCACAACCTGCTCTGAACACAGTGTAAGAAGCCTGCTCTGTACACAGTGTGAGAAACCTGGGCCCATATTTACAGGAAAATTATGCAGGGTGGCGCTACAAGCCAGCTTGTTGTGCCGCACTGTGCCATTAGGAAAGTGCACGGATGCGTCCCATGGTGCAAGGGTGCCTGCGTTGCAGGGATGATTGTTTATGTGCAGGAAGGGACACCTTCCTGCACATAAAAATTCCTTAATGGTGTTTCCTCCATCTATGTGTGCAGCAAAATGCAGCACAGCTAGAAAGAGCAAAAAATGAGGAGAAATAAAGGTATTTGTCCTCGTGCCACTATTATGCCACTCCCGGGGCGGCGTAGGAATCTGACGCATTCCCTGGTTTATGAAACCCTGTAAAGGTGGGAATGCGTCAGATTCTATGGGTGTTGCAAATATGGGAATGCGTCAGATTCCATGGGTGTTGCGTGGGAACACCCACAGCAACATTCATGGAATGCTCCTTTCACGCAGACTTATGCTTGAAAGGGGTCCATATTTGCTAGGCCATGAAAAGCCACACAAGGTGGCTTTATGTGGAATTGTAAATATGTACGAGCACACTGAGCCCCTGGAGCATCAGAAAAGTGACACTCCAGCGGCGTTATTGTGCCGCAAGGGCGTTGTAAATATGCCTCCTGGCCTGTACACAGTGTGAGAAGACTGCTCTGTACACAGTGAGAAACCTGCTCTGTACACAGTGTAAGAAGGCTGCTCTGTACACAGTGTGAGAAGCCTGCTCTGTGCACAGTGTGAGAAGGCTGCTCTGTACACAGTGAGAAACCTGCTCTGTACACAGTGTAAGAAGGCTGCTCTGTACACAGTGTGAGAAACCTGCTCTGTACACAGTGTGAGAAGCCTGCTCTGTACACAGTGTGAGAAGCCTGCTCTGTACACAGTGAGAAGAATGCTCTGTACACAGTGAGAAACCTGCTCTGTACACAGTGTAAGAAGGCTGCTTTGTACACAGTGTGAGAAACCTGCTCTGTACACAGTGTGAGAAGCCTGCTCTGTACACAGTGTGAGAAGCTTGCTCTGTACACAGTGTGAGAAGCCTGCTCTGTACACAGTGTGCAAAACCTGCTTTGTACACAGTGTAAGAAACCTACTGTGTATGCAGTGTGAGAAACATGCACTGTACACACTGTGATAAACCTTCTCTGTACACAGTGTGAGAAACCTGCTCTGTGCCCATTGCGAAAACCCTGCTCTGTACATAGTGTGACAAACCTGCTCTCTACACAATGTGAGAAACCTGCTCTGTACAGTGAGAAACCTGCTCTGTACATAGCTTGAAAGGCCTGCTCTCTACACAGGGTGAGAAGCCTGCTCTGTACGGTGGGAGAAGCCTGTTCTGTACGGTGGGAGAAGCCTGCTCTGTACACAACGTGGAGACCCAGAGGGACGTATCAGTTCTGTGCTAAATAGACCTTGGGAAACCTGCCTGAGAAACCTGCCCTGTACACAGGGTGACAAACCTGCTCTGAGCACAGGATGACTAACCTGCTCCATACAAAGCGTGAGAAATCTGCTATATGCACAGGGTGAGAAACCTGCTCCGAAACGTGCTCCTTGCACTGGATGGGATACTTGTTCTGTACACAGGATACTTGTTCTGTACACTGGATACTTGTTCTGTACACCTGATGAGACACCTGATTTGTGCATAGGGTAGAAAGCGGCTCCATATACAATGTGAGAAACCAAGGCACCTGCTCTGTACACAAGGTAGAAACTTGTGCCTTACACAAGATATGACACCAACTCTGTACAAAGAGTATGAAACCTGCTTCGTACACAGGGAGAGAAACCTGGTCTGCACTTGAAGAGACACCTGCTCTGTCCACAAGGCGAACTAGGGGTAGGCGATGAATACCGCTCTGCCGGCGAGTTCACAGGGTTTTGCCTACCTCATTCTTTGTACAGAGTGCGGAGTTCTGAAAAGCAGAGTTCCGGAGCAGAGTTTTTCTTCTCATGGTGCTCGCCAATGTTAGGTTGGCGACTGAGAAAAATCACACGCTAGACCACCTCCCGGTGACATTTCTCAACACATGCGATCGCTGCAGGTCGCTACCGCTCGCACTGAGAAACCTGCTGCTTGTGTTGAGGAAGCTACTGCTTGAGTAGAAGATGAACTCGAGCGGCAGAAAGAAGCAGCACCCTCCTGCCCTGCATGTTGTGCCATTTGTGCTGATTTTACAGCACAGGACAAACTCCCAGCTCTAAAAATCAGCCCAAGCAGCGTGACGTACCGCCGTCCGCCGTTCAGGGAACTCACGTAGCGTGGCAGGGTTTTTTGGCAGTTTGCAGAGCTACGCATACCAGAACTCCGCAAACTCCACCCAGGCCTAGTGAGAATACTGTTTCATGTACAGGGTATACTTGGGGTGAGAAATCTGCTTCATAAACAGGGTGAGAATTCTGTTTCGTACATGGGATCATTCACCAGCTCTGTGAGAAACCTGTTCTGAACCCAGAGCGATAAATGCGAGATTGGGACACTTTATAGACAGGGTGAGTGAGAACTCTGTTCTAGGCCCTGAAAAACATGCATGCATTGTACTATAAATATCTTGAGAAACCTTACATACAGAGGGTGGAACAGCAGTGGTTTCTTCTCAAGGGCGGGGGAGCATCACTCACCGCGAGCCGCAGGGGCAGAAATATAATGGCAATTAAAATATTTCATTGGCATTTTATTTTTACCTGCGCAGTGCTCACTGCAGCAGCGCCAGCCCGAGACATGCTGGGCGTATCCTTTGTTGCCGATTGGCAGCATAGGACTGAAGCAGGTCTGAATGGCTGGTCCAAAGTGCGCATGTCACTTTGGCCGGCTGTTTTGTGCCAGCCAAAGTGACATGCACACTTTGAAGCTCTCCACTCAGCTGCCTTAAGACGGCTGAGTGGAGACCAAGCAAAGGCCTCCAGAGCCAGAAGGAGCATCTGTCCAATCCAGGTGCTTCTCTCATGCTGGTTAACCGCATGAGAGAAGTGTCTCGATTGGTTAGGGGAGCTCTTCCTCGGTCGAACAGTAGAGACATTAGAAGAAGACCAAGGAGAACGTACAGCCTGTGGGTAAGTGCAGTTTTTAAAACTTTATTTCAAATGTGTCATGCATGTAAGTGTGTAATGCATGTAGGTGTAGTGGTTGTATTTATTTTGTAGTTATTGCTATGTTTTTATTTGAGCATTTGGAAGGGGGTATTTTATTTTGGGCTGGTTTTTTTTGGGAAGTGGTGGGGTCCCACTACTTTCAAAGGGTACAAGCTGCCCCTGGAGTGGAATCCGGCTCGATACACAGGTTGGAAACCTGCTCTGCACACTGGGTAGAAACCTGCTTTGGTCATAGTATGAAAAGCATGCTCTGTACACAGGATGGGATACCAGCTCTGTACACAGGGTGAGACACCTAGGCCCATATTTATACTTTTTTAGCGCTACATTTGCGCCGCTTTTTAACACAAAAGCGACGCAAACTTACAAAATACAATTGCATTTTGTACGTTTGTGCCACTTTTGCATAAATTATGTAAACGCGGCGCTAAAAAGTATAAATATGGGCCCTAATCTGTACACAGGGTGAGAGGCCTGTTGTCTACACAGACAGAGACACCTACTCTGTACACAGGGTAGAAACCTGTTCTGTACACAGGGTGACACACCTATTCGGTACACAGGGTGAGAAACCTGCTCTGTACACAGGATTAGACACCTACTATGTACAGAAGGTGAGACGTGTGTTGTGTACATAGGATGAGACAACTACTCTGTACACAGGCTAGAAACCTGCTCTGTACAAAGGGCGAGAAACCTGTTCTGAACACAGGATGTGACACCTACTTGGTACAGAGGGTACAAAACACACGATGAGGCACCTGCTCAGTATACAGGCAGGGGCAGCACCTCCATTATGACAGAGGTGCGTCGCCCCCCTGCCAGCAGTGGCAGCTGGAAACCTTTTACCAAAAAAAGATAATAAACTAGGCTGTGACGAGCACTGAGGAGGAGTGCTCAGAGCGCATGTATGTTTGGCCGGCCGTCTCAGTCAACAAACTTGCCGGGCTGGAGAGAGCCTGGCTGGGCTGCTTTGAGCAGCGTCAAGATTGGCCGCAGGGCAGGCCGGGAGCCTGTGCCTGGAGCCTGCAGAGGAGCAAATGGAGCGGTGAGGCGGCGATGGAGGTGTTTTAAAAAAAAAAAATTATAATAATTTGTATCCTTCCCCCCCGACGTGCCGCCCCGCCCTGCCCCTTCTGCTTGCCGCATGCCGCGACTGTATGCAGGGTAGAAATGTTCTGCATACACAGGATGATAAACCAACTCCGTAATTATGAGACACCTGCTCTATACACAGGATAAGAAGCCAGCTCCACACATATGATGAGACACCTGCTCTTTGCACAGGGTAGAAACCTGCTCTGGATTGACGACAAGACATCTAATTTGGCCTGCACCGGGCCTTTAGAAAATTCAGTGGGGGGGCGGCTGATATAAAGTTTGGGTAGTCCTCACCCCATGGGCTGCAGGAAGTGTGAGTGAGTACATTTTAGGGTTTTGTTTGTATGGTGCCAATTAACCTGTAAGAACAGGGTGACAGATTGTCCTTGAAATTTGCTAGAAGTCCTTGGCAGCTCTCCGCAAACAGATTCCCAAATATATAGGAAGGAAGGCGAAGCCCCCCTGCCATACAGCACCTTGCCCGTATTTCTAGAGCTAAGCACAGCAGATTTTCTGTTTTCAGGACCTCAGCGGGGCAGCTCGTTCTCTACCAGGTACCGCCCTAACCTCTGAAAGAGGATTTTTCCCTTCACTCGAGACCTCCTCATTTGCGGCAAAAAATAGATTTTTATTTTGCTTTTTAGGTGGAGCACACAAGCGCTCTGATGTGTTGTTATCCATCTGTGGGCTCTTAACCACATCCAACCCACTCCCATCACTATCACTCGTTCATGCCCTTGCCTTTCAAATATCCTTTGTTATCATTGGTAAATACTTTACGTTTGTCCCTCCGTGGGGCAGTTATGTTAGCGCTTTGGCCATCGACCCGGTTACATGGACAATTGAACGTTTGACGATTCGTTTGACTGTGAGCGAACTTCTTTTTCCTTTTGTGTCTCTCTGTTGTGCTCACGCTCATGGCAGCCATGATGCTTTGAATGCGGCTCGCTTTTGTCAACTGTTTTACTTTTCATTTTCAATTTATGTGGCAAGAAAAGTCCAGTTAGGAATTTGCAACGCTAATAGCTCTAACTCGAGCAAACGAGAGACCCATGGCTTGTTCTTCTGTAGTTTTATCACAACTGTTTTTTTAACATCTACCCTGTATATTTTTCATTTTATTAGAGTATTGAGGATAGGATGTGGCAATAGCCTGAGCTGCCAACTTTGGAGTTAGGGAACCAGGTTTGAGTCTCAGCATCGGCTCAGAATCCTGTGATCCTTGGCAAGTCACTTAATCCACTGTGCCGACCAAAAATGAATGTGTCCTTGTGTAATGCAACTGGTGCTCATGTAAAGCACTCCAGTACCTTAGGGTCTGGTCCGCGCTATATAAAACTGCAAAAAAGTGGAATCCATTGTCGCATAAGCTTTTTGTAAAAGATTATAGAGTATTTCTCAATAATAAATACTATTTTCACTTTTATTAAATTCCCTTTGGAACACCGGCCCCTTTTCATTTGTCTCTACTTTCATTTTGACCATCAGCATGAACTCAGCAGTAAAGCTCATAAATAGGACGTGATATATATATCCTATACGTACAACAGAGGGAACTATGTCAACTAAAGTCTGCAAAGCCATAAATATCTGACTTCATTGCCTGAGAATGGGTCTCATAATGTTCGATGATTTACAGCTGAAGAAGCTTTTAAGTTAAAGTTAATCCCTTGGTTGCTGGCAGACTTTGTACTGCTATCAGTACACCCAGTCCATCTGCACAAACAGCACAGAACTATAGAGACCAATAATTATCACTCCGTGGGTATTTCAAGTATAAGGTGTGATATATTTTCTCAAGCATGTGATAATCATGGATTCTGGCCTCCACCGGGCCTGAGTTGGTAGCCTTTAAGGCTGGTCTTGTGTGGCCCTGTGTAGGTCACGCCTGCCGACAGTGCAGGCGTTGTCCGCTGGGAGGGATATTGTGAACTATAAAGGGCGTGGAGCTCGTTTATTGCATGCCTTTCGTTGGCACATTATCACTCTTGTTAGCTGGCTCCTAATTGGCTGCAGCATGTCATACGTCACCTCCTTTTCTTTGTGCGGAGCATCAACCAGGCACAGATTGTTTCATTTGCATGAGTGTCTGTCCACTGCTCGCGTTGAGATTCAGGTACTATTTCTTTCACTGCTACACTTTTTCTATACAACTTTTAAAAATATTTGTATATTGCTTATCACCGTTCACATATGCATTTTAGACGACTTCTTCTGTCTTGTTTTAGGTATTGTGTTAGCTAAGACAGTTAAAAAAATATATATACATAGTTTAATTACAGGAGCATTCAATCAGCCCTTTTTATCAAGTGGCCTGCTGTAGTGTCATTCACAGTTTGGTTCCTCCCACAGTATTCAGCAAGGGGCATAGGCTTAGCCCTCTTCAGCCACTGGCTTATCTGGCTGTGAGTGACAGCATTCTACTGTTGCACAATGTGCACATCCTCCCAAGTAGTAGTTCCCTTTAGTGCCAGGGACTGTTAGTTTAATATGTGCTTTTACATGAAAAATATATATATTTTGGCATTTTGACTCTTGTTTTCATGTAATGCATGCCTTTCTACAAAAAACATTAGCAAACAAAATATGCATTGTCAAAGTCATATTGTCAGCAGCCAACGCCAGACCTAATGGCTTTGCCAGTGCTTGCGTAGGTGGAAACTCATCCTGGTCAACTGATTTGGACCTACGGTAATCTGTTTATTAGTTTTTTGTGACTCCTGCTCATGCTGCTTTACAATAACCCAAGAACCCCATCTCCAAGACTGTCCTTTTTTAGGGTCGAGCCTGCGTTGCATGCGCTCGCGCATGCGTATCGCAGCGAGACGCTTTAGTTACTAGAAATGGGCTCGGAGCCCTGTCGACGTCACGTCAGTGTGTTTCATTGGTTCGTGGGCTTGCCTAGTAAAATCTGCTTGCTTTCATTAGTGGAAGGCATGCACACGTCATGCCTTTTCCGGTGGTTAGCCCTTCTCGAACGCAGCGACCAAGTACAGAAAACATGCGAGGCTCGTTGTTTTCTGTCGGATCGTGGACTACTTTTTCTCAATTTTCCTAGCGCGATTTCGCTTGGCAGAAGTCGAGCGCTTTACACAGTTAATTTCACTTTTTCGGTTACGTACATAAAAGCACTTTTGCCGATAGATGAAAAGTCGGGTTAGGAGTTTACAACGCGATCAGCTCTAACATGAGCAAACGCGAGACCCGTTGCATTGCAAATGCTTGTTCTAATTGGTGGACGGCTTGTGAGAGTGACAGAAATGAAAATAGAAAGTTGAAAATGGTCTAAACAAAGAGAAGTGGGGCTTAATTGTGAGGCCTGAGTCAAATGTGATGCCTAGGATTTTCATGTTTTGAGGTGGAACTGGGGCAGACCACAAAGTTAAAGGCTTGATGTGTTGAAATTGCATTTCCCCAACCTCACTGCCAAATTCCGTGCTTTGGAGCCATTTAGGAAGAGGCGACAGCAGTAACTCTCCTTTATCCAGGATTTTACGTGGCCTCGACCAGCACACAGGACCTAAACTGTTACAGCATGACTCACAAAGACAAGTTACACTTTTGAGTAAGATTACACTTTGTAGTATGTGTACCACTTTCGGTTTTCATAAACTCTAATTGTAAACATAGTGCAAAAGTGTAAGTTACATGTCTCGACCACCAGAGTATAGGAACTGGCTTCCTCTTGTATGAGTTGTGTTACCCCTCCGGAAACCCCTCTCTGATCCTCGCTAAAACCCTTTTACTCATGTCTAGACTGATCCCTTTTAGCAGCAAGTCTACCCCTTCTCTCATCCACTCCCCTGTGTCCCTCCCACATTTACTATTAAAATCAATACTACTCCACAGTCAGGGTGGAGAACTCCCCACACATAAGTATGGACAAAACTTACATTTTGTAGTACATTTTCTAGTACTGCAAAACATACTAAAAAGTTCATTTTGAGAATCAGGCCCTTACTGATTTTGACCCATTACCCAGGCAGATGTTATCCTGAGGGTCATCCGCACGGATCCGCACTTAGGGTTGCAATGCTTGATAATCTGATCAAAAAGCCCATTTAGATGTTTGAACATAGGGTGCACACAGGACGTTGCTGTCTGCGGGTTCAGCTCATTCAATTAGGTTGCTCTGGAGATCAAGGAACAATTGGGTCCACTCCACAACTACTCCAGACATCCCTCGCCATTGTTTGAATTAGCATTTCATGCACGGGAGTATCATGAAGTCGCTGCGAGATCAAGAAGTATCAGAAGTGCACGGCTGTCCTCATGCAGCACAATGAGAAGGTCTTCACGACCACTGGTCACCACTGCGCAAGTTCTCTGTGCCTCTCTAAATCTTGACATGTAATATTGATGAGGTTGTGGCACCCTATACAGTATATTTCTGGAGCAATCGTCATAATTCCACTTCTAGGACTTTACTTGGATATAAGAGTTTCAAAGTTTGTTTACAATTTGCTATGACTTCCGGGTCTGCATTGGGATTTTTACAAAAAAAGAGGTAATTGTAGGATGCTTCATGGGTCTTAGTACTATTCCTTTGATGATGGAGGTACTCTGAGTGTGGAGGGTGGGTGCAATTCATATATCATCAAAGTGACTGGAAGTGGAGCTACTAACCCTTCCATATATGTACTGATAAAATAGCCAATATTCTGGGCACAATATTATGCAGGTCACTGGAAAAAGCCTTGCTAGTTTGGTAGAACATCTCTACAGGGAGTGCAGAATTATTAGGCAAATTAGTATTTTGACCACATCATCCTCTTTATGCATGTTGTCTTACTCCAAGCTGTATAGGCTCGAAAGCCTACTACCAATGAAGCATATTAGGTGATGTGCATCTCTGTAATGAGAAGGGGTGTGGTCTAATGACATCAACACCCTATATCAGGTGTGCATAATTATTAGGCAACTTCCTTTCCTTTGGCAAAATGGGTCAAAAGAAGGACTTGACAGGCTCAGAAAAGTCAAAAATAGTGAGATATCTTGCAGAGGGATGCAGCACTCTTAAAATTGCAAAGCTTCTGAAGCGTGATCATCGAACAATCAAGCGTTTCATTCAAAATAGTCAACAGGGTCGCAAGAAGCGTGTGGAAAAACCAAGGCGCAAAATAACTGCCCATGAACTGAGAAAAGTCAAGCGTGCAGCTGCCACGATGCCACTTGCCACCAGTTTGGCCATATTTCACAGCTGCAACATCACTGGAGTGCCCAAAAGCACAAGGTGTGCAATACTCAGAGACATGGCCAAGGTAAGAAAGGCTGAAAGACGACCACCACTGAACAAGACACACAAGCTGAAACGTCAAGACTGGGCCAAGAAATATCTCAAGACTGATTTTTCTAAGGTTTTATGGACTGATGAAATGAGAGTGAGTCTTGATGGGCCAGATGGATGGGCCCATGGCTGGATTGGTAAAGGGCAGAGAGCTCCAGTCCGACTCAGACGCCAGCAAGGTGGAGGTGGAGTACTGGTTTGGGCTGGTATCATCAAAGATGAGCTTGTGGGGCCTTTTCGGGTTGAGGATGGAGTCAAGCTCAACTCCCAGTCCTACTGCCAGTTCCTGGAAGACACCTTCTTCAAGCAGTGGTACAGGAAGAAGTCTGCATCCTTCAAGAAAAACATGATTTTCATGCAGGACAATGCTCCATCACACGCGTCCAAGTACTCCACAGCGTGGCTGGCAAGAAAGGGTATAAAAGAAGGAAATCTAATGACATGGCCTCCTTGTTCACCTGATCTGAACCCCATTGAGAACCTGTGGTCCATCATCAAATGTGAGATTTACAAGGAGGGAAAACAGAACACCTCTCTGAACAGTGTCTGGGAGGCTGTGGTTGCTGCTGCACGCAATGTTGATGGTGAACAGATCAAAACACTGACAGAATCCATGGATGGCAGGCTTTTGAGTGTCCTTGCAAAGAAAGGTGGCTATATTGGTCACTGATTTGTTTTTGTTTTGTTTTTGAATGTCAGAAATGTATATTTGTGAATGTTGAGATGTTATATTGGTTTCACTGGTAATAATAAATAATTGAAATGGGTATATATTTGTTTTTTGTTAAGTTGCCTAATAATTATGCACAGTAATAGTCACCTGCACACACAGATATCCCCCTAACATAGCTAAAACTAAAAACAAACTAAAAACTACTTCCAAAAATATTCAGCTTTGATATTAATGAGTTTTTTGGGTTCATTGAGAACATGGTTGTTGTTCAATAATAAAATTAATCCTCAAAAATACAACTTGCCTAATAATTCTGCACTCCCTGTATATCCTTTTATGAATCAATTAGACAATAAATACATCTGTCTTAACACTTCAGGTCACCATTCAATGAAATCTTACCTTGCCTGAAGTTATCCAGGTTTCTGAACTCCACAAGGTTGTTTCCATAGTAATAATTGGTCACATAGATTCGATCGTCCTTGGCCACTGGATCCTTCATCCAGGCTCCCTCGTTACGACCATAGCTATGATGCCTCTCAGGATGGGCCACAGAGGCGATGGTTCCTTCACAGTCAACCTCTCTAACTGCAGAAACACAAAAACAAAAGTACAATTCATTTATGGGAACACTCTCCTCAGTCATCAGATTGCTTTCCTTCCAAGGAAGAGGGAACAATTAGCAGTTTACAATTTAAATCATCCACACTTTTTCTGGAACTTCAACTAACATTGACGGAGTAAAAGTCATAAAGTTCCATGCATATACTTTTGGTAAGACATCAGGTCTGGTCACCCAATACTCTTCACCTTTTTTTATGCTACCTTTGCTGGCTTTAGAACTCCTGGCACTTTACCCATGCTTAGTAGGAGTAAAGTGCCTACGCTCCCCCTTTAAACATGGTTAAACTTACTTATTCTTAGTGGCACATTTAATGTGCCTGGCCTGTAAGTTCCTAGTATATGGTGTAAAAAGAGCACCCAGCGCCTGGAAGATAAATGCCACTTATGGATTGGAGCACCTATTGTGCCATCCTCTATGGTGGCACTGCAAACATGGCCTTAGGCCTATCCTGTATAGCCTTACTGCTGCAGGTTTAAACCTGCTGTACTATTTGTCAAAATTACCCTTTTTTACAGGTAAAGACCTCACTTTTAAATATTAGGAGCTCACCCCTATGTAGAGCGTATGGCCCACAAGGCAGAGTGCATGGTATATAAAAGTGGGACAGGTAAGAAATTAATATCACCATGCCCCTAAAGTGGGAACTTGGGCTTCCATACTTTTCAGCCGGACCAATTCACATGCTGTATTCAACCAGCGCTCTTTTGCCGTCAGCCTCAAAACATGCCCTGGTCTTTGACTAGCACAAAAATTGCCTATCATTGGTGCATTGTGCTTTTTGGTGCTATTTCTACTTTAAAAAGTTTTTTAAATCTTTTCTTCGGTTCTCCTTATTGTATTTTTGTCATTTTGTGTCATTTTGTTTATTAGATTGTAGTTTATTATTCCAATTTGGGTTCAGAGTCTTTTTGCATGTTGTTTTGACTTTATTACTATTTTGATACTGCATAAATACTTTACGCATTGCCCTAAGTTAAGCCTGTCTGCTCTGTGCCATAGCTACCAGGGCGTTGAGCTAAGGGTAATTTAGTAACTTGGAGGGCTTACCCTGACAAGAGTTGTGATTATTGCTCGAGGTGGGCAGTCACCCATCCCAAATAATAATCCAATTTCTTACAGAAGTCATTCCACTTTCTTTGAATTCGTAATATATTCATGGCTTGGCTAACTGCTCATCATAATCCTCTCAGTTTACTTTTATTCTAAAAACAAAACAAATAGCAGAGCATCTAGTTGGATGTGTAGAGTTCCCAAGATTGGAGCAGTGAGTGGAAGGAGGGACTTATTGAGATATTCAGGGTTGAAAAATGGCGGGCTGCCAGTTCAGGATTACTTGTGATGTTCCATGTCTAGAATTCATAATTGAAATAAAATACAATCTATGGGAGTCTTTCTGGGATATGTTACACCCTTTTTACTTATTTTTTTTCAAGTAGGGCTTAAGTGATGCACTAATCCCTTCCCTTTACTTAGGCCATCACCATCCACGTCATTATGTACACAGTCACCAGGTCTGCTCATTTGAGTGTTAATCTAATGCATCCTGGAAGCTTTAGTCTGGTTTTGCTCTCTTTGGAGCACTTTGACTACTACACCTGGAAGCAATGATTTGTGGGTGACTAATTCTGGACTTGTGACAGTGTCCGTAATGATAAAGGGTGAGGTGGTCTTCCTACCTTCACTCTTTATCGGCTATCCCTTTGATTGTGGTACCTGTTACACCATCCAAATACAAAAAATGTCCAACTCCATAACGTTAGGCACTGCTTTCTTTGTTGTCTATACTCTGATGATATACTCCTGTCTTACAGAACTCCCAGCTACATCACATCTTTAAAAGCATGAACAGCTTGCACGATAGACAAAACATGAAGGCAGAAAAGTGCAATGATGGAAACTCATATTTGTATCAGACAGCTATAATCACTATTTTCTTAAGGTTCTCTTGGAATGCAGGAATGGTCAGAGGTTAAGCCCCTCCACTAGACAAATTTAGATTAATGCTGATAGGGGTTAAATTGCTCTGGCTGAAACAAATACTAGTCTTTTAAAGTTTTATTATTATTCAAATATTATTATTAATAAGTATATTTTAAGTATTAATTGCAACACAATGAGGACTACCAATCCAAACACCTTCCTAAGGTATTGGAATACCTGCAACAATCACCAGTCACAGGTAACGTGCCCAACCACAATGGCCTACAAACCATTATGCATTGGACAATTTCAAGGACAAAATGGTCTGACCATGGAAGAGCTTTCTAAGGCAGTTGTAGAATGGAGATGTTCAAGCCTGCATGCCCCAATCTTTCATATCAAGGGCTACAAAGGGGTACACAAGGGTACCAGGATTGACAGGAGGTGTTTATACTATACCCCTCCCTGTGACATATAACATACTAAATAAAACCATGAAAACAGCCTAAACATTCCACTGTTGGAGGCAGGAGGTATGATATTAGTGTTCTACCCTGAGCTTTGCAAGATGTCACCGTCTCACCATGAAATGTGCCCACCAAGAGACCTTCGGGGAAGCAGGATGTAAATATACAAGGTCCAATTCCTCATTATTAAATGGTTCATGGTCTCACTGGGAGGTGAAGGAGACGAGGAGACCATAGCTTCCAACTTAGTGCTCAGAGTCTACAAGCATGGTAAGGGAAGGCAGTATGTGAGCGAGGCATGTCCTACCCTTTGATGTGAAGGGTACTATGCAAGTTGAAGAGCCTTCAAGAACCTCTAAAGGAAGACATAGTTGAAGTGTAACAGCTTTTAATGTTCGAGGATATCATGGCAGGGCCTAAGGTAGACCCTAAGGAGGTTAAAGGGAAAAGTAGGAGGTGAAATGTCTATGTCCTTCCCTCTATGTCCAGTGGTCCATGGCTTTACCTGAGGTTCACCAAGAGAGGCAGGAGGTAAAGTCAAAATGGTTAATTGCAAGATGTGGTGGAGACCACACTCTTAAAGGGTGATTACTAATATCATTTTGAGGAATAATGAGGCGAGACAACCAGGTTATCTTTCCTGATGTGAGGAAAACATTTTTCTAACCGGGAAGAGCCTATTATGGTGACTGTCAAGACAAGAAACAAATCTTGGAATCGGTTTCTAAAATACCTTAACTTGCACTGCCTATGCTACAATTTCTTCAGCTTGGAATCAGTTATAGGTGTCATGTTTATTTAGTTAATGTCAATAAATATTGAAACCACAATCCTACTTTTGTACAAGTTTATTTCAAAACAAATGCTGATGCAGCAGACATACCTCGGTTGGCAGCGCTAGGCACATCAGTAGGCGACGCTCCATAACTAATGGAGAGGATGGTAACTTGAGGGCTCTCTGTGGTCGTTGTGATCGTAGTGGGTTCACTTGTCGGGCTAGTGGTTGTTGTTGTGCTGCTGGTGGTGGTTGAGGCGGTAGTGGTGGTGCTGGTAGTGGTGGTTGCCTCAGTCGGCGCAGGGGTCGGCACGACTTCTTTTTTCTCAACCACAGACACTTCTGCATTGGTTTCTTCTGTCCTGCTGTCCTGGCGTTCCATTCTGGAAGTGGCCTTTCCCATGCTTTCTAAGGATAAAAAAAGAGCATTTCTGAAACATACACCGGGAATTACAAAGGCTAGATATTCCTCACCCACCGAAGTTTAAAGTAATTGTAAGGCTAAAACAATATATTTTTTAAATACATGCTTTTACTTGGTTACCTTTGTTCAAAGCTACAGGCACACACCTCATCACTAATGTATGCACATAACATTAAAATATGCCCCATCACAGAAAGAAAACAATTTTGACATGTTTTGTCATGTTTCTTATATTTTTGTTTTATAAACCACATCAGAAATATTTTTCCATAGAGGAACCTATACATTACTTTTTCAGGGTATATTTCACAAGTTATGAGGCGTCTTGTATATAAATAGGGAATTATTTTCTCTGTGTAAATGTAGGGAATTGTGTTAGAGGAAGTACCTTTCTACCACTCTGCTAACAAACTGGCATATCTGCTTGATGAAACTTTGTGAAAAGAACTCGCCAACCTCTTTAAATGTAGCAATATAACTTAAAATTCAAAAATATCAAAGTATTCTGCCCACCAGGTAAAGGTTTTAAACATTTTTTTTTTTTTAATGAACTCATTTTGGTAATAAAGAACAGATTTAAGCCCTAATCACCAGTAGCCCATTAATTGATATGCTAATACTACACATATCGCCAATAAACAGGACGCTCTAATGGGGCCGATTTGTGTTTTAATGAATGGATTTGCATTTAAATGGGGAAGGGAGCACACAGCCTCATATTCAGCACTGAGTTTGCTCAGATGCATTATGGTAAATGCAGTGCATGGTAGCACTTACTTCAGTATAAGTATTTAGTTTTCACCATTGTTGGTACAGCCACTGCTGTTGATCTCGAAACACATGTTTTAGGATAATTGTCCTTCATCAGTAGAAGTAAGAAGTTGCTTTAAAGGTGCTCGAAAGGATGTTCACAGTCTTCCCAAGACTCTGTAACTGCAGAATGAGTGGTACAGAGACCTCGAAAGAGTGCGAGCAGCATTTCCAGCATCTCTAAAACAACTTGTTACTCTTTTACTCTTTTATACTTTTATCAATTTTCCTGAAACACTTGTCTACATATACACAGCGCTGGCTGTGCCAACAATGGTGAAAATTAAAGACTTTTACTATTTTCACTGTGACTGGACTAATGTAGCTGATCTTTTGTTTTAGACCAGGGGTCTTTAAACTGGGGGGTGGGCCACCCTAGTGGGGCCTCAAGTCGTCAGGCTCTGGCCAAAATAAGCATTACACAGATAACAGTGTTTTGCTTTACGCAGAAACATGTTATTGCATTTTTAAAAGGCAACTGTACTTAACTACAATGTTTAAATACGTCTAGACATATTTAAACATTGCCAACTGTATTAAAAATTGTGAAAAATTCTGTGGGGGGGGCAATGATATTTTATTTTTCAACTTGGGGGCGCAGCATTGAAAAGTTTGGAGACCACTGTCTTAGACAATCTTTAAAATAAAAGAGTAACAAAAGTCCTACTTTTAGTGCAAATACCTGTAAAAAGAAAATTCCACAAATTAAGAGTGATAATCAACATATTTCTGAAAATTAAACAAAGTTTGCAAGAGAAACTCTTTACAACTTCCCAGACTCCCAACCACAAGTTGCTAGTGGTTCAGCATCTCTAACAAGGAACATTTTACAAAAATTTGGTGCCAAATGTAAAGGAAGGCTTCCAGCATGTGATGGCTTAACTAGGCAGTCACATTTGTACGCACATGCGTACAGTGTCTGGTTCTTTTGGCTTCCGGATCACCAGCTTGGGGGATACCTACAGAGCGGGTTCTGCCACTTTCTTGAATATGTCAAGGTCTTCAAGCTTCTTTAGCTCTTGCTCAACAGTGGATCTGAGGCTGAATGGAATGCAGTGGTATTGTAAAGCCACAGGATGGATTGACTTATCATTGTGGACTTTAAAAAAGGGCTTGTTGCAGTGCTTAATTTGTGCTTGTTGTTTCCGGTGCTGAGCACCAGCACTTATTTGTGAGGGCCGGGGCTTATTCTTCTGCCTCAAGCATTAGCTGCAAGCAAAAGACACATATGGGAAAGACGGAGGGAGGGAAAAATGAAAAAGCGTCACATAGGGAGAAAGTAAAAAGCTGCAGGAGTGAGCTGAAGGGGCATGGAGTGGCTTTATATGGATTGAAAAGTCCTGAGATGGTGTCAGGATTACGCTGCCTCAGTATTCTGTGTTCGCACATTTAATTGCAGCAGCCGCTTGTTTAAGAAGAGGGCTTTGGGCACCGGCACGTTTTTATTTACAAATTAAGCACTGACTGCTAGTCTGCTCTTACTGTACACTAGTAAGGCTCATGAATGTATGGACTGTGGGTAAATGTCTATGTGGGTTAAGCATCACTTTGTATCCGTTATGTCCCAGAATTAAAACGTGATAAGGTGGATTCAGGCTTTCATCCTTCCAAGGTCTGTAAAATGAGTACAGCTGAGCTGGGTGATAACACTGATTAAGAACGGACCAAGAGATAATGCAGATCATAGTACGTGCTACTGAAATGGCCCAAGCTATGGATGGTGTTTTACTGACCCATGCAATCCTGACCTTCAGAGGGTCCAGGGATGAATGTGGGGGTCTAATGGCTAGGCTGAGAGTGGCACAAGGTGTAGGGCAGTCTTGACTCTTAGAATTGAAATGTGACCCAAGATACCGCTCACCAGAGGCACGTGAGGTGGCACTGCTAAGAAGAAGCCACCCTTGCCCATCCAGTGGGGCCGGGTGTAGTTGGCTATAACCCGCCTCCTACTGGCACGGGTGGCACGAGCGGGGCACAGTCATTTCCTTTCCAGGAGTCTTCACGAAAAAAATGTTCAAACCGAAACCCTTTGGCACAAGTTGACATCCATGACTCAATCATACAAGACTAACAGGGCTACTCTGTGTGACAGTCACACATTGTGTTCTGTTGTTGATATTTGTACAGCGTCAGTCTGGGTCGTGGCACTAAGACCCTGGGCTGTCCTCACAGCCGCACTCTTCTGTGTTTCGTGGTTGTACACCGATTGACACAGGGCTCTGTGCTGTGTGCGTTGTGAGTTGTAACACAGCCCTACGGTGTCTGGATTATGCGTTGTCTCACAGTTCTAGATTGTGCATTGCAACTTTGTTTTGTATTATTTGAGAGGGTGGAGAGTGTGGAGGGAAGAAGCAGGAGACCTGAATCACAGCATGAGCAGACCCTAATCAATATAAAGCAATTAGTTCAGGGTCTATATGTCGCAGGAAAGAAGAGGAAGTGAAGTGAGGATGCCAGGATGCACTGACCAATTGCTAGGCAGCAAATAAGAATGATAATGAAGCCAACAAATGGTAAGCAGTGGGCGGCCCCCAAATCCCTTTTAGAACACAGTGTCTCTCGCAAGCGAGCGCGCATGCGCTGCACAGGTGAGGCATAGTAAATCCACAATCTTTGGGGAAACATTAATTGGAAAAGAAATGGCCATAAATTACCTTAAAAGTTAGTGTCTTCTGAGACTAAAGGGTATTTTAAACACTCTGTAATCTATGCAAGTCGTCCACTTCCCAGTTTCGGTCTCGTCTTGACTCTAAAAAAATCAAACATCCACTGAGTGTAAGTCCTGATCTAAACGAGCTGTAATTATCTGACCCGAAGTGACCGTGCGCCGGATGTACACGTGGCTGCAGGGAAGAGGTCAGCTGTCAAGGTTCCTGGATCCTGGCGGTAGTAGACTGGAGGGTCAGATTGGGATCACAATTAGGCCCAGGCACTTCCAAATGTTGCCCGCATTCCCGCATCATTATTATTCTTTTGTAGTTTTAAAAAGTGTGGTATCAGCCCAATGGCATTGACGCTATTTACGCGAGCACCACTTACATTGCACAAGATAACATTCATTTTTTTTTTAGGGAGGGAGATTAAGTGATTTGCTCAATAACAGGAAGTTGAGCTGATGCCGGAACTCGAACCTGGTTTCCCAATTTCAAAGTCGGTCAAAGGCACAGACACTCCCAGGTAACATAAATTATTGACATCTGGCAGGCAAAGGAGAACAGAGACTAATATAGTCCCCTTTTCCTTGGAGGGAAGGGGACACAAAGAACCTGAGGAGCTCCCTCACGGGCTCTCATCAGCCCGCCACCACCTAAACTCTCCAGGCCTCCTCCCCACCCGAGTCCTCTGCAAAGCGAGTGGTAATGGCTTCCCATCAGCAGCTCCTTGAGGCCTCTGTTGCACCTGGAGTGAGTCTGTGGGGCAGACACGCCTAATGATGTGACAGCCAGAGCAGCCCATTGCCTCTGAAAATGAGGTGGCCTGAGGTGGGTAAGGCTCAATATATGAATGCAAAGGGTCTAACAACAGCCTTTCAAGTTGTGCACTTGCAGTGGAGACGGGGACAGCCCTGGCTGATTGGACTGCTGTGTCCACCAAGAAACCGCACACCAGCTGGCCTTGGCCACAGGCCCATCGGCCCATGGCTGATTGCCCGCTTTGCCAATCCAAGCCTGCTGCTGGGAAGTTCTGACTCTGAACTGGTCCTGAATAGGTCTCTGAACCTGGGCTGTGAGTCACTGTTAAGGTCCTTCCAGCAGCTTCTTTCGGGCCCCTGTTTTCCTTCGTGGCATAGCCATTGAGATCCCTCACCAGAAGTTAAGAGGTAGGTAGACAATCACCAAAAGCAACCATTCGGAGTTCAATATTAAGGAAATTAAGGATCTGTCTCAGCAACCTCGGCTAAAAAATCTGCTCTTTCTGGTCAGTTTATCCATGGAACGAAGACGGAGGAGGTGTAGACTGGGAGGTCTTACTGAGCGTCTCACCTCGAAGCGCTATGGAGACCTTTCACACATTCATGAATCCAGAAGAAGGAAAATCTCTTGCTTTAAGTTGCTTTTCCATTAAACTTGAGGTTATGTCTGAAAACTCAGACACAGCACCAGAGTCCTAGGACCAATGCCTGCTGGATCTTAGCATGTGCTTTCAGTATTACCGCTTTCTAAAATCATACCTAGAAGATGTGACGTTTTCACTGCTAATAATATATCTTTGCTACACCATCAAGCAAAGAGGCCACTTGCGGGACTTTAACTCCTCATACACAATTATTGTAAAGTAACTCAATAAGTCTGTCTTTGCAAAACTTTTAAGCAGAAGGACGTGAAATCATATCTGTGTCTGCACGCGTGACCTAAACCCAATGACTGCTAAACCTGTTTTAAGCCGACTGGGACCAGCAGCAAATGTTCTTTGTCCAGTTGATGAGGTGCACCTCAATCCAAGCAAAGCAATAACTGCGGGTCCCTGTTTGTTTCTAATGGCAGAACCCAACATTCTGAGCCACCATGCAGCGGCCTGGTATTCAAACAATTTGCCGCAGCAGGCAAAAAGGAAACAGACTCCCGTAGGCTCAAAATCAAATTTAAAGATATCCTTTATCCCTCTGGGAGAGTCTGTCTACATCACATCCCCTCTAACAATGCGCTTCCTGTGACTTTGCGCTTAGAATACACAGAACCCAGAGAATAGCAGATTAGAACTCCATGAATCTGCATTTGAGAAACCGAAAGGTGACCCTCCAGACGGATGATATTACAAAAAAAGACTCCATACATACACCCTCCACCGGGATTTGTGCATTTTAAGACCTACTGGATATCAGAGCCTTTGGCTGACCGGTAGACATGGACATTTGCACTGATGAAAGATTAAATTCCTCACTTGTGGATAAATATCAAGAATTGGATGTGTTCCCCGTGGTCTAGTTTTGAGAGGCCTCTTTTTATATCCAGGGACATACTTTGGTTCTCTATGCCCCTGTTAACTGGACAACTGAAGTTCCTAAAAGCTTCAGAAAGCGGCACAACATCCCTCCTAGGTTTTATTAGCAAAGCAGGTTACTGAAATGATGTATAATTGAAAAGGCTGTTCATCTGGGATATACACAGTTAAAAATACTTTTTCCAAGAGAGCATACCCAGGCATCAATAATTGTCTATTTTGCCAGGAAATTATAGGCTTTCTAATTTTCACATTGTTTTAGTGAAATCCCGTCGATTCTAAGCCAGAAAATGCCTAAAGAATTTAGCGTTCCAGACAATGGATTACATCATCTGGATCCAATGTCATCAACTGCCACTTCGAATAAAATAAATTTATGGCAGACATCTGAGGTTGAAATAAGACTTTTCACTAGGGATGCTAATCCAGGAGTTTCCCAGAAATCCTTTTTCTAATATGAACTGAGATAGTTCTATGGCAACAAGGGTGCAGATTCGCATACAGTTTAGTGGTTCTTGTGCTGAACCTGTCAATACATAGGTTTAACATATGTGATGGGGTTTCTACTTACAGATACCCTACCTTCCGCCTTTCCCACCTTCATTTTCATGCCATTACTATCAAGTAATTGCTTAATTTCAAGATATTTCTATGACATAACAATTCGTATATTTCAGGTCCAATATGTCTGCTGAATTGTCCGTAACATTATAATTACAACCCTTTTTTTTATAAACCATAATATTTTTCTCCTTCGTGTTACTTTTACATTATAACCAATAAATTGATTAACTACCAAATAAAATAAAGTTGATTGGGAGCATGCCCATGGAAGGATCGACTAATAGCGAGAAGTAAATTATTGAACCCGGACCCCCGGTGTGCCTGATCAGACCATTATCCATATGAATGTTAATTTTTTTATGTGGTTACTAGTTCAGAGCTAAGATCTCCCTAAAATGTACTCTTCTAATGAGTGTTAAGCTAAAGTTCAAGGTGGGCGTAGTAAGCGTAGAGCTCCATTGCTACCATCCTGGACTCCAAATTCTTTTTAGACAAAATCACACAGCGACACCTAGAGCAAGGGAATGACAGTGCAGTCACAGAGGGTTGGCTTTTAGTGAACTGTGGCATCCGACTCAAACTAAGAATCAAAATAGATTTATGAATTCAGAATTCCATTTTATGAACATACTGAAGCCAAAGATCTGAATGAAAATTTTTGGTGTGAAACTACAAAATATGTCAGAAATATATGTTTGGAGTAAATGTTTTACTTTTTACTTTTTTTTAAATTCTCAGAACATTTTAGAATTTTAGTAATACTGTTGGAAAGCTGTGAGAGTCATATTTGCCAACAAATATATATATATATATATATATATATATATATATATATATATATATATATATATATATTTACAGAAATACAAAATATGTACATTTTCACATGTCTAATTTGAGCACACACATCAAAATGCAATGCTAATTGTTTTACTCCACTGGAAAAACCTCTTCACCTAGGCCCCCACAAAGTTTTAAAGTCTTCTATCCAGATTCCTACCATCGGTCCTATTTACCACTGGCTTTTACAGAAGTACATTCCTAACCATGTCCTGTATGGGAACGCAACTGATGGAAATACCCAAAAATCCACAGGTCACCTACCTAGCTTGACAGCCACCCATAGACATGCTTACTACCCACTCATGCAAGCGGATTTACGTCCATATGAAATTATATGATTCTGGTCTAAGTTTAAATATGAGTAAATATATTTCTAAAAGTCAATTCACAGTTTGTGAATAACCAACCTAAGTTGCCACGCATAATTTAAGGATTTGCCACCGTTCAAGTTTGTGAATCTGGCCCTATATGTGTAGTCTTGGTAAAGATGTTAAGAACCAAATGCAGGTGCCTCCCCCCCCCAAAAAAAAAAAAAAACAACAGCAGCAGCAGCTGCCAACCTTTCACTATAAAACTATAAAAACTACAGTTATTATAATTTTATAGTGAAAGGAGCCGAGCCATGGGGTTGTGACGGGACGAGACTCCCCTTCAGTGTGCATGTATGTTTGGCTGGCCGTCTCGGGCCGCCAAACACACATGCGCACTGGGTTCTCTTTAACCCAGCACCTGCGTTGCCGGGTTGGAGACAGCAGGCAGAGACTTTCACCCTGCCACGGTGCGCCCTGGCTAGGTGCTCCGTCCAGTCCTAATGCTGCTTTCATGCTGCCAGCAGCATGAAAACAGCATTAGGATTGGATGCAGGGCAGGCTGGGAGCCTATGCCTGCAGTCCAGTCTGGTAGAGGAAAGGCGCAGAGCAAAAAGGTAAGTTATTTTTCATTATATATTTTTTTATGTTGTGTTCCCCACTACCCTCCTCCCTGCCACATGCCGCCCGCCCCTTTCCCCTCCTGCGAGCCGCTACTGACCAGATGTACTAAGAGAGACTCCACAAAAAGAGGTCACAAACTGTGCAGAAACCTTTTTACGATCCCTCTCTGAATTTGCAATGCAGTCTATCTGCTAATAGGTCATATTGCGGTTGAAGGTCATGTTGCCATTGCAGAAGGTAGCAGAAATGCCTGCATAATGAATATTCATTAGGTGGGCTGGTGCTTGCAACCCCCTCTGATTCATTGATGTGCCATGTAAGGAACAGCAGGCCACCATCCCTGTGCTTGCAGTCCAAAATGGGAACTTTTTTTTCTTGTAAAGAAGTGCATGTTCCTTTATGGAACCGGTCCTTAAAAAATCCAGTTTGTGAAAACGTCGGGGGAAGCAGGAAGTGGTCCTCTGAGCCACTGCTGTCTACGTCACTCACCCTCAAACCCCAGACTTAGACCCCATTACCCTCTGCAACTCACTTGCCACCTGCCTTGAGGTACAGGTAGCCAATCAACGGCTTGTCACTGCAATTATAGTGCCAGAATATTAGTACCATACCAAATCGCAGTTAGGAGTGGACGCCCCTTAAGTGCCCTTCCTGATTGAGTTTTGATATGCGTTGCTAAACACATTTTGCGAGTCACAAAGGTTCATACATTTTGCGAGTCAGAAAGTTCCTCCATTCATTAGCTTTTACTCCCCCCTGCCAGCTCCACCAATCCTCTACCCTCCACATCACATTCTTCATTTTTATACTATTTATTTATATTCAGAGGACCTGGGGCCAGATGTAGCAAAGGGTTTTACCCATTCTGTGTCTATGGGAAAATGTGTTCGTACATATTGCCTCTGGATACAGCACTGGCAAAATGCACTGGCAAAGCCAGTAGGCCTGCACTGGCAAAATCAAAAGAGGAACTCTACTTCCTTTACCAATGCTTGTTTTACAAAGGTCCCTCAATGCTAAAAGAGGCCAGAGGGCAAAAAGTTTTGCTTGGTAAAAGCAAGGGACGGAACAAATGGGGAATCAAGATGGAAGGGAAAGCAAGGAAGGGTGTGTTTGGAGGAACTTGGATCCTAAAGAGCCAGGGGCTAGACACAGCATCAGCATGTGACTCAACAAGCTTTGACAAAGCCAACAGGTCTGGGTTTAATGTGCTCACCTCTGCTGCCTTAGCACACAATAGACCGACAGACGGGAGAGAGTCAGCAAAGAGGACTATAGTTGTACGTTAGTTCCTGGTGCAGCTCAGCGCAAGCAATTGACTGCAGACAGAATTATACCGTCAGCCAATAGCATTAGGCGAGCCACAAATACTTCCTTGTGCTGAACCAAGATGTAATTGACAAAGTCTCCAGCCAATGGCTGTAAGAGGCTAGTTAAAGAAAGTCGATGGTTTAAAGGTGCTGATCCAAAGTCAACTCTGTGTATATTGATAGGGATTAATCTGTTTGGCAGCTGCGCTGTTAAAACCCAATCCTACAAAAATGAAATAGTTCAAGGCAAATCAACACACTCCACTGTAAAATCCTAAAATTGCATTAAAAATAATCCTTCTTCGTATACCAAACAATGTGGCCACCGAGCCCTCTGCGTGCTTCTGTTTATTTGTTCAACCCGGGATCGAACAATATGTGCCATAATAAAGCATCAGTTTCCTAACATCTGGGAAAAGGCAGGAAATGATATAATAAGCTTAATATCAATTAGAGATGAAATGTTGGCTTTGCTTCAAAGTCGCCGCTCTAGGGAGACATCAGTGGATGCCAAAAGCCATTAAAAGAAATAATTGTGAAACTCCAAATATGTCCCATATCTCAAGGCATCTTGTGCATTGAAACATGGGAGATTGGAAGCTCGCCCGCACCCTTAAGTACAAACAGAAGACAAGCATGAGATGTCTGAGTGATCACATGTCATAAAGGACAATCCACCAAACCCATCCGGGATGTGATCCCATCCTTGGAATGTCTGGGAGAACCATGAGACGTGCAGCGCTCCCTGGACCATCACCGGATCCTGCACTAGGCATTGGGAACCGGCAAGAGTCTAGTCCCCAAGTCCAGAGGACCCTCTTCTCCACTTTATTTGCATACTTCATGTAAAGTCATCAAAGACGCCAAAGTCATTAGCAAAACAAACAAAAAAGCTATTTCCTTGGGCGAATACGATGTAACCACGGCTATTATTGTCAACTTTGTTTTGAAACTACTATATCTATAACATAGTTATTCTTAGCTTGAAGAATGCACCGCCGTTACATTTCAGGTTCTGGACATTGAAACAATACTTCAGAGGAACAGTACAGTCAGTTGATGACCACAAACTGAATGTCACATCTCATATTTCAAAGAACATTAATATTTGAGCTTTAGCAGAATTTACTCTTAAAAGTGTTGGCCAGGAAGTGATAGGAGCATAAAGCTGAAAGAGAGATTCAATGCTTCAGTGCCAGAGGCGTAATAGGTGGTTACACAACAGGTAATGCGTGTTGTCTAATACTCAATGCTGGACAGTCATTCATAGGCAGCTTGTGCGCACTGTGGTATAGTGGTCCTGTCTGGGTGGTCCATCCTTTGTTGGCACTAGCTCGCTCTTGCATGGGAGGTCTGATCATGGCAGCGTGTGCCCACTGGTATTCAGTGGTCTTGCCTGAGCATGTCTCTCCCTGGTGGCAATGGCTCGCTCATGTATAGGAACGTTGGTCCGGTAGGTCTTTCCTTGCCAGGATGTGCCTATTGTTTGGTAGCAATTCTGTTGGGTAATTCTTTTCTTGGTAGTGTCATCAAGCGCTCACCAGAACCTGCTTCTTTGCTGCTGTTGGACAAGCTTGTCCTTGGTGCTTGGTAGCTCATGCCCCGTTCTGTCTAGTGTTTTTGGACAGGTGGGTATTCCCTCGATGGCACCTACTCACAGGCGCATTGGTTAAACTTCTTTTTTCTGGGGAGACCTTCCTATGTTCCTGATTGGAGACCTTAGGTGGCCAGGTCTTTCATCAATATCATTGGTCCGGGGCACTCTAATGGGCATGCCCAGAAGATTTTTGTGTTTGCCTTCATAAAAACGTGCAGGTTCCTGTCTAGGAATCTTAGGGGGTCATTCTGACCCTGACGGGCGGCGGAGGCCGCCCGCCAGAGTTCCCCCACCAAAATACCGCTCCGCGGTCGAAAGACCGCTGAGGGTATTTTGGGATTTGCCCTGGGCTGGCGGGCGACCGCCAAAAGGCCGCCCGCCAGCCCAGGGCAAATCAACCTTCCCACGAGGACGCCGGCTCAGAATTGAGCCGGCGGAGTGGAAAGGTGCGACGGGTGCTGTTGCACCCGTCGCGTATTTCAGTGTCTGCATAGCAGACACTGAAATACTAAGTGGGGCCCTCTTACGGGGGCCCCTCGGCACCCCCTACCGCCAGATGGTGGTAGGGGGTGTCAGAATCCCCATGGCGGCGGAGCGCGCTCCGCCGCCATGGAGGATTCTTATGGGCAGCGGAAAACCGGCGGAAAACCGGCGGGAGACCGCCGGTTTTCCGCATCTGACCGCGGCCGAACCGCCGCGGTCAGAATGCCCTGCGGGGCACCGCCGGCCTGTCGGCGGTGCTCCCGCCGACCCTTAGTCTTGAAGGGCCTTTCTTGGTGGCCAATAGGCTTCCTGTTTAGTGACCTTGGCAGGACATGTAGTTACTATTTCTCACTCGCCTTAACTAGGGTGAGTAGAGGTTCCCTTAAGATCTCTTGAGTGCCTCTGTCCTAGCTGGAAATTCTTAAAACCATTTGTCAGTTCCATTCTAGTGGGATCTTACGTCATTCACCAGATGTGAAATCCTGCCAGCAACCTTGCCCAGACAGGTCTCGCCTGATGTGAATTGCCTGTTGCTCTTTGGCATTCAGGCTCAGCAAGCCTTCTTTTGGAAGCACACGCCCACATTTCATAGATGCCTTTAGTGGGCAGATCCTCCAGTGGATAGCTGTCTAATGGGTTGGCAGTTTTGGGCTTTGCTTGGTAACACTTGCCCACTCCAGTACTGTGAACTTGGTTGACAGCTGCTGGCCTGATTTGCCTGCCCAGTGTTGGACACCCTTTTCATTGGTGGTACCGGTGCAACTTGTATGATGGCATGCATTGGTATAGCACAAACCTTGCTAGGAAGCAACAGAGAGATCTAGATTACATGGGTGGGCTGGGAGGCGACCTCAGGAACGTCCACATGAAGTGGGGTTTACACAAATGCATTTCACACATTCTAGTCCACGTTTTTAATCGATTGATTGCGACTTTAATGATTAAGATATGATTTTGAAATGCTATGGTTCAGCATAACCAGTTTGTGGATTGCTATAAAGTCGCTAATTAAAGCAGCTTGTTCTGAAACTACTGGGCAGATTTAAGAGCCCCTTGCGCCATGATATCGCCACATTAGTGTCATTTTTTTACACTAATGTGGCGATATTATGGTAAAAATGCCACACCAGATTTACAAAGTGGCACAATCCATGCATTGCTCCACTTTGTAACCCACTGTGCCACATTGTGCCTGCACTAGGCATAAATAATGTATGCAAGGGAGGCATTCCCCCGTTAGGATGTGGTGGGGGGGTGAAAAAATGGTGCAATGAAATCTAAAAGATTTCTTCGCAGAATTTGTTTGGGCATTTTTAACGCCTACTCAGAACAGCCCATTGGTTACAATGGGCCACTGTGTACTGTTCAGGGTTAGCACCAACATTTTTGTGCTACCCCTGTACAGTACATCCGCGCCATATTTTAAATAATGCGCACACATGGTGGCAGTATGGGGGCGCTAAGGGGCGCAAGGAAAGTAGCGCTGCACTAATTCTGCCCCTACATTTCCTGTGCTCCTTTTGCACTCTTTTCCTACTTTGTGGGGAAAAGATCTTTGGATGCTAATGGGCCCATATCAGAGTGCTTGGAAATATTATTTACTGAGCACAGAGCGCAGGCTTTGAAAAACATTGCCAAGCTTAGCTTTATTTCGCGTCTTAAGCATCGTGTGGGCATCTCTGATACTGAAGCTGAGTCAATCACAGATTCTTTAGTGACTTGCTTTACGTTTCAGAACATCTATGCAACCCTTTCCTCTCAAAATTCGTCTGTGAAATCCACAGCCTGGGTCCAACAAGACTGATACCTTTGAGAAAGAAAGTGTGAGAAAATCAGTGAGAATATTTACACTTTAAACATGGTATGTTTTTGTAATTACCGCGTCACATCCCGTGTCTATGCAGGCGCGTGCATAGTGCAATGCAAAGGGCCTGGAGTAACTGTGGACAGAGTGGTATGCAGGCGCGTGCCTAGAGCAGTACAAAGGGCCTGGCGTAACTGTGGACAGAGTGGTATGCAGGCGCGTGCATAGTGCAATGCAAAGGGCCTGGAGTAACTGTGGACAGAGTGGTATGCAGGCGCGTGCCTAGAGCAGTACAAAGGGCCTGGAGTAACTGTGGACAGAGTGGTATGCAGGCGCGTGCATAGTGCAATGCAAAGGGCCTGGAGTAACTGTGTGGACAGAGTGGTATGCAGGCGCGTGCATAGTGCAATGCAAAGGGCCTGGAGTAACTGTGGACAGAGTGGTATGCAGGCGCGTGCATAGTGCAATGCCAGGGGCCTGGAGTAACTGTGGACAGAGTGGTATGCAGGCGCGTGCATAGTGCAATGCAAAGGGCCTGGAGTAACTGTGGACAGAGTGGTATGCAGGCGCGTGCATAGTGCAATGCAAAGGACCTGGAGTAACTGTGGACAGAGTGGTATGCAGGCGCGTGCCTAGAGCAGTACAAAGGGCCTGGAGTAACTGTGGACAGAGTGGTATGCAGGCGGATGCATAGTGCAATGCAAAGGGCCTGGAGTAACTGTGGACAGAGTGGTATGCAGGCGGGTGCATAGTGCAATGCAAAGGACCTGGAGTAACTGTGGACAGAGTGGTATGCAGGCGCGTGCATAGTGCAATGCCAGGGGCCTGGAGTAACTGTGGACAGAGTGGTATGCAGGCGCGTGCATAGTGCAATGCAAAGGGCCTGGAGTAACTATGGACAGAGTGGTATGCAGGCGCGTGCATAGTGCAATGCAAAGGACCTGGAGTAACTGTGGATAGAGTGTTATGCAGGCGCGTGCATAGTGCAATGCCAGGGGCCTGGAGTAACTGTGGACAGAGTGGTATGCAGGCGCGTGCATAGGGCAATGCAAAGGGCCTGGAGTAACTGTGGACAGAGTGGTATGCAGGCGCGTGCCTAGAGCAGTGCAAAGGGCCTGGAGTAACTGTGGACAGAGTGGTATGCAGGCGCGTGCCTAGAGCAGTGCAAAGGGCCTGGAGTAACTGTGGACAGAGTGTTATGCAGGCGCGTGCATAGTGCAATGCAAAGGGCCTGGAGTAACTGTGGACAGAGTGGTATGCAGGCGGGTGCATAGTGCAATGCAAAGGACCTGGAGTAACTGTGGACAGAGTGTTATGCAGGCGCGTGCATAGTGCAATGCAAAGGGCCTGGAGTAACTGTGGACAGAGTGGTATGCAGGCGCGTGCCTAGAGCAGTGCAAAGGGCCTGGAGTAACTGTGGACAGAGTGTTATGCAGGCGCGTGCATAGAGCAATGCAAAGGGCCTGGAGTAACTGTGGAAAGAGTGGTATGCAGGCGCGTGGATAGTGCAATGCAAAGGGCCTGGAGCAACTGTGGACAGAGTGGTATGCAGGCGCGTGCATAGGGCAATGCAAAGGGCCTGGGGTAACTGTGGACAGAGTGGTATGCAGGCGCGTGCATAGGGCAATGCAAAGGGCCTGGAATAACTGTGGACAGAGTGGTATGCAGGCGCATGCATAGGGCAATGCAAAGGGCCTGGAGTAACTGTGGACAGAGTGGTATGCAGGCGCGTGCATAGGGCAATGCAAAGGGCCTGGAGTAACTGTGGACAGAGTGATATGCAGGCGCGTGCATAGGTCAATGCAAAGGCCCTGGAGTAACTGTGGACAGAGTGGTATGCAGGCGCGTGCCTAGAGCAGTGCAAAGGGCCTGGAGTAGCTGTGAAAAGAGTGGTATGCAGGCGCGTGCATAGTGCAATGCAAAGGGCCTGGAGTAACTGTGGACAGAGTGGTATGCAGGCGCGTGCATAAGGCAATGCAAAGGGCCTGGAGTAACTGTGGACAGAGTGGTATGCAGGCACGTGCATAGGGCAATGCAAAGGGCCTGGAGTAACTGTGGACAGAGTGGTATGCAGGCGCGTGCATAGTGCAATGCAAAGGGCCTGGAGTAACTGTGGACAGAGTGGTATGCAGGCGCGTGCTTAGTGCAATGCAAAGGGCCTGGAGTAACTGTGGACAGAGTGGTATGCAGGCGCGTGCATAGTGCAATGCAAAGGGCCTGGAGTAACTGTGGACAGAGTGGTATGCAGGCGCGTGCATAGTGCAATGCAAAGGGCCTGGAGTAACTGTGGACAGAGTGGTATGCAGGCACGTGCCTAGAGCTGTGCAAAGGGCGTGGAGTAACTGTGGACAGAGTGGTATGCTGGCGCGTGCCTAGAGCAGTGCAAAGGGCCTGGAGTAACTGTGGACAGAGTGGTATGCAGGCGCGTGCATAGTGCAATGCAAAGGGCCTGGAGTAACTGTGGACAGAGTGGTATGCAGGCACGTGCCTAGAGCTGTGCAAAGGGCGTGGAGTAACTGTGGACAGAGTGGTATGCTGGCGCGTGCCTAGAGCAGTGCAAAGGGCCTGGAGTAACTGTGGACAGAGTGGTATGCAGGCGCGTGCCTAGAGCAGTGCAAAGGGCCTGGAGTAACTGTGGACAGACTGGTATGCAGGCGCGTGCATAGGGCAATGCAAAGGGCCTGGGGTAACTGTGGACAGAGTGGTATGCAGGCGCGTGCATAGTGCAATGCAAAGGGCCTGGGGTAACTGTGTGGACAGAGTGGTATGCAGGCGCGTGCATAGTGCAATGCAAAGGGCCTGGGGTAACTGTGGACAGAGTGGTATGCAGGCGCGTGCATAGTGCAATGCAAAGGGCCTGGGGTAACTGTGTGGACAGAGTGGTATGCAGGCGCGTGCATAGTGCAATGCAAAGGGCCTGGGGTAACTGTGGACAGAGTGGTATGCAGGCGCGTGCATAGTGCAATGCAAAGGGCCTGGAGTAACTGTGGACAGAGTGGTATGCAGGCGCGTGCATAGTGCAATGCAAAGGGCCTGGAGTAACTGTGGACAGAGTGATATGCAGGCGCGTGCATAGTGCAATGCAAAGGGCCTGGAGTAACTGTGGACAGAGTGGTATGCAGGCGCGTGCATAGTGCAATGCAAAGGGCCTGGAGTAACTGTGGACAGAGTGTTATGCAGGCGCGTGCATAGAGCAATGCAAAGGGCCTGGAGTAACTGTGGACAGAGTGGTATGCAGGCATGTGCATAGTGCAATGCAAAGTGCAGGCGCATGCATAGGGCAATGCAAAGGGCCTGGGGTAACTGTGGACAGAGTGGTATGCAGGCGCGTGCATAGGGCAATGCAAAGGGCCTGGAGTAACTGTGGACAGAGTGATATGCAGGCGCGTGCATAGGGCAATGCAAAGGGCCTGGAGTAACTGTGGACAGAGTGGTATGCAGGCGCGTGCCTAGAGCAGTGCAAAGGGCCTGGAGTAACTGTGGACAGAGTGGTATGCAGGCGCGTGCCTAGAGCAGTGCAAAGGGCCTGGAGTAACTGTGTGGACAGAGTGGTATGCAGGCGCGTGCATAGGGCAATGCAAAGGGCCTGGAGTAACTGTGGACAGAGTGGTATGCAGGCGCGTGCCTAGAGCAGTGCAAAGGGCCTGGAGTAGCTGTGAAAAGAGTGGTATGCAGGCGCGTGCATAGTGCAATGCAAAGGGTCTGGAGTAACTGTGGACAGAGTGGTATGCAGGCGCGTGCATAAGGCAATGCAAAGGGCCTGGAGTAACTGTGGACAGAGTGGTATGCAGGCGCATGCATAGGGCAATGCAAAGGGCCTGGAGTAACTGTGGACAGAGTGGTATGCAGGCGCGTGCATAGTGCAATGCAAAGGGCCTGGAGTAACTGTGGACAGAGTGGTATGCAGGCGCGTGCATAGTGCAATGCAAAGGGCCTGGAGTAACTGTGGACAGAGTGGTATGCAGGCGCGTGCATTGTGCAATGCAAAGGGCGTGGAGTAACTGTGGACAGAGTGGTATGCAGGCGCGTGCATAGGGCAATGCAAAGGGCCTGGAGTAACTGTGGACAGAGTGGTATGCAGGCGCGTGCATAGTGCAATGCAAAGGGCCTGGAGTAACTGTGGACAGAGTGGTATGCAGGCGCGTGCATAGTGCAATGCAAAGGGCCTGGAGTAACTGTGGACAGAGTGGTATGCAGGCGCGTGCATAGTGCAATGCAAAGGGCCTGGAGTAACTGTGGACAGAGTGGTATGCAGGCGCGTGCATAGTGCAATGCAAAGGGCGTGGAGTAACTGTGGACAGAGTGGTATGCAGGCGCGTGCATAGGGCAATGCAAAGGGCCTGGAGTAACTGTGGACAGAGTGGTATGCAGGCGCGTGCATAGTGCAATGCAAAGGGCCTGGAGTAACTGTGGACAGAGTGGTATGCAGGCACGTGCCTAGAGCTGTGCAAAGGGCGTGGAGTAACTGTGGACAGAGTGGTATGCTGGCGCGTGCCTAGAGCAGTGCAAAGGGCCTGGAGTAACTGTGGACAGAGTGGTATGCAGGCGCGTGCCTAGAGCAGTGCAAAGGGCCTGGAGTAACTGTGGACAGACTGGTATGCAGGCGCGTGCATAGTGCAATGCAAAGGGCCTGGGGTAACTGTGGACAGAGTGGTATGCAGGCGCGTGCATAGTGCAATGCAAAGGGCCTGGGGTAACTGTGTGGACAGAGTGGTATGCAGGCACGTGCATAGTGCAATGCAAAGGGCCTGGAGTAACTGTGGATAGAGTGAGTCTCACATTACTGCACCCTGGGGGCTCTGTATCCAGATTTCCAATTGTTTTGTTTCCACTTGTTGCCACTGTTTTCCCCTTTCTGGACACCTGTGGTTTGCTTTCCAATAACTCTCCTCGTCCCTCTATCGTGTCCATCCCTAGCCTTCTCTTTCGCTTTTCTCCGGCACTGTCCTAGATAAGCACAGAACACAAGCCAGAGGTCTTGCCTGGCTCTAGGAGCCCAAGTGCAACCAGAAGCACTGCAAGGACCATCATGTAAATCAGGCAACAGAGGGGAAGTGACATGATCAAAAGACTTAACATTCTTCATTGTTTTTGTTTTATTTCTCTTTTAAACACTATTGAGCCAAAGTTACTGAAATGTATATTTAAAAGCTATAAACCTACAATAGGTTCATAAACCAGGTCCTAAAGAGCTCACATGAGTGAACCAAGAGATAATTACTTTTTTAATGTGGACTTCTTAACTGACTAATAATATTAGTAGATGTGGACCAGTGTTACAGTCTATCAAAGGGTAGAATGTTTAATCTTTATACGGAGACCACTCTCTGGAGTGAAGCACTCCCAAGTGCTCCAAACTTTGGAGGTTTAGGTAACTATGGCACAGTTATGTACGAGATCATATCAAATTCAATATGTTCTAAACAAATGCTGGTAGCATAAAATGTTATGCCCAGGATCACAACATTTGGTCAAGAGGGAAGTTGGGATCTAAGCCCACGGTTCCTCTAATCCAGCGGCTCTGTTCATTTCCTCCTGTCTCAGGGTTTACTGGACAGCAAAACGCTTCATGGATGATTGTTTTCCAAGAGCTAAATTAGCCTCCTCTATTCACTTAAAGGACTTTCAGAGTGTACAAAATATAACATGTCAGCTCGAGGCTATCCAGGAACCCTGTCTAGAAACAAGTTAGGTAAACCTTGCATTTCGTTCACAAAAGGGACAAAAGCAAAAAAAGAAAATGATTATGTACAAAGACAGTTTAAACAATTCAGAAAACTATAGATTAAAATGCCTCAAGTTCAATACAAGAAAAATATAGAAAGTAACCAACCAGGCAGATCCTGCCAGTGCTTAATTTGTAAATGAATGAGTGCCGGTGCTATGTGTCGGAGGTGCTTCCGGAGAAGTGGAGATGCTACGTCAGCTTCGTAAGTGTTCGATGCGCTTCATCAACTTCCTATACATTGGGGGAGCATCACCGGATTCCTGCGCATTAGAGGTGCGTCATCCTATTTCTAAGCATTTGAGGTGCTCCATTGGCTGACAACATTTTAGAGGTGCGTATTCAGTTTCATAAGTGGTGAGAGGTGCTGGATCACATTCCCAAGCATTAGAGATGCTTCATCAACCAATCAACTTCCTAAGCACTGGGGTTGCTTCATCGACTTTCAGTTGAGTATGGAACTAGCTTCCAATCGACCTCATTAGGCATCATCTGCCTGCCCTCATAGGTGCCCTACATGAGCTGATAGCCAATCAGGTCATTTATATAATCTGAGACAAATCTCTGTGCAATCCTTGCCTTGTTTAGAAGGAGTCACTGCTCTACCGGTGGTTGAAACATTAAGGATCTAGAACGTATCACATAACACCTAACACATAGATTCTTACAAAGTGCCTAATACATAGAACGTAACACACAGCTGCTAACAGGACCCCCTCACACAGCTGCCAATACATAGCCCCAAAACATACATATAACCCCCCCACAAATACATACACCCTACCTATACCACAAACACAAAGTACATGAAACATGGCCCCCGCAAACAGCACTTATCGAGTGAACGTTAGCACAGGGCCTACTATTAACAACCCCCATGTCCCAAAAACATCTTCCCTAACATACTGTCCCAGCACATCACCCCTTACACACTGCCCTAACACACAATGCTAACATTGAGCCCCTAACACATGGCCCATAATACACGCCCCCTAATGCAGAGACCCACAGCTGTGGTCATCAGAACTAGGCCTCTCACACCTGGCCCTTAGTACATAGCTCCCAGCTCATGACACCCAATAGCAAGAACCTCAGAAACCACATCCAAAAATCAGTCCCAAACACATGGTTTGCAGCATATGTTTCCAACACATGGCCTCAGCAGATGAACTCGAACACATGGCCTGAACACAAGCCCTCAAGTCAGCACACCTAACATGTTGCCCCTAACATGCCACAATCACTCATTGCTCTTAACCCATAGCGCCTACCACAAGGACCTTAAAAGATGCCCCTAACGCACAGACCCCTCTAACACACAGGCCTTGCTAGAAGCTCTTACACACACCCATTAACCCTTGTGACTAACACACTGCTCGAAGATATTATCCATAAAAAATAGTCCATAACACATGGCCCGGCGCATGTCCCCTAGCACATAGTTCCGGCACAAGGCCACCAGCATATCACCTAGAACACACACTCACTCGTTCTCTAGGTCACACACTCACCCACTCAGTTGTGCATCTCTCTCATCCATCCATTCCTACAAATGCTCATTCAAACAACCGTTTCACTCATTCATAAGTCCAGCTGTGCACTCATTCACGCTCACTCAATCACCCACTCACTTAGTCACTCACCCACCCGCTTTGCCTTACTCCTCCTTCCTAGGAGCTTAAGCTACTCTGAAGAAAACATACTCAGTGCCTTGTTGTGCCCACAGCATCGTCCCCATGTCCAGCACAGACCTTTCTAGCAGCTCAAGAGTAGCCATGCATTTTTTTTGTATTGTAAGACAAAACAACTGCATCCATGTGTAGCATGTAGTGGTCCGGAGAGTTACCCTCAGGTCGCAAACGTGGCATAATCAGTACCTTTAGTACAGAACGCCCTGCCCCAGTGCTTAATTTGTGAATAAAAAGGTGCTGGTGCTCAAAGCCCTCCTCAGACACAGGGCTGCTGCAGTTAAATATGTGAACACGGAAAACTCAAGAAGCGTAATCCCGAAGCCATCGTGGGCCTCTTCAATCCATATAAAGCCACTCCCTGCCCCTTCAGCTCACTCTTCAGCTTTCTACTTTCTCTCTTTGTGACGCTTTTTCGTTTTTTCCCTTCATCCGTCTTTCCCATATGTGTATTTTACTCGTAGCAAATGCTTGAGGCAGAAGAATAGGCCCCGGCCCTCAAAAATAAGTGCCGGTGCTCAGCACCGGAAACAACAAGCACAAATTAAGCACTGCCTGGCCCTCATACATAAATGCCAACATTTTAGAAGAGAAAAGAGGCAGATTAAAAAAAAAAAAATCATGAGACTGTATCTCCCTCATTGACTTCACCTGAAACAGAGGCAATTTCAAGGGGGGAGACAACAAAAATATAGCAATTTTTGCTCGCAAAATCGTGAGTCTCTCGTCTGAATTGGGTCTATTGACATGTATGCTCAGATCCCAAGTTTCTTAGCTGCATGTGTGCTGCTTTAGGCCAGGATTTGTATTGGAATTCTGGGACTTGTAGTCTTGTCTATCCCATTGTATAACAATAGTTCAAGTCCCAGAATTCAAAGGTAAACACCTGTACTGGAGCAGCACATCACACATGGACCTGGGAAGCCTGGCAGCTACGTGGTCCTATCGTTCATGTATGTGGCGCCTTCCCTCACGATTCTCCAGACTTGAGAGGGGTGAAACCCTGCCACTGATTATTAATAATATCGGGAGTTATAGTTTTAAAAACTAAAGAGTAAACACAGACGCTCCCATCAGCACCGAGGCAGCGGCTATTTTGGGTCGGGCTGGAAGCAGAGATGCGTCGGCTTGGAAGGTCTGGGTCGCCATGGACTCGGTCTGGAGCATGAAAAGATGCTCCTCTCGGTAGCCAAGCAAAGCTCCACTGTCAGACAGAGTTCGCTCTTGTGTAAACACAACGCGCCGGACATTGTGCTGCTGCAGAAGCCTGGCTAGTGTTTCGCGGCAGAAACAAATATTAGTTTTCCGGTGTGGACTCAGCAAGTCTCCCGCCACGTCCGCTGATACCTGTTTGTCGAATAGTGAGAAGGTCGAAGTGGGATGGCGGCTGGCGCGGAGGAGATCCTGGCAGGAAAAGCGCCTTTTCTGCACGCGTTTCCTTTATTGAAGGCAGATTTTTGACGAAAAAATGCACATATTTTGTTGTTTCGTCTGTCCTTCTCTCTAGGGCTGCCACGGCAAGAAATGGAGGACGAGTGATGGGAGTTAAAGCCGACTAGGACGGTGATTTCTTGGTTAATAGCATCATATATCAAGATTTTCAAACCAGGAGGTAGTCAGCAATTATACAGAAGCTTCATTACAGGGACAGATGCCCCAGGAAGCCTTTATACTTTTTCCATCTTCATTTTGCTTCTGCCAATTACAAGAGCTTTAATAATTTCATTTACAAAAGGCTTAGTGCCAGGTTTGCAGTTTCTAAGTGCGTTTAATAATCGGTGTCACAATCCCCCAATTTAACGGTACTCGTGAACATCTACCTTAGAAGGATTATGGACTGAGTTGGTCTTGTCAGATTCAAACTTGGGATATGTAGACCACATCGGTTGTCAGCAGGGAGTGGTTAACTCACTGAGCCATGTAACTGAAACAAGACTTTATTGCTTCGTGAACTGCTGTGTAAATCGTACATCAACACCTGTGACCACGAACACGACTTTCTGATGCAGCAAGATTCTCAAAAGATGTTTAAAGACCAATTAATATTCACAGTGACTGAAGGCACATGTGGTAAACTGTAAATTGTCTCTTTGGGGCCCACCACCGTATTCTCAAATTCTACCCCTGAGCTTCTGGGAGAATACCCCCTCCCACAGAACAGGAGAGCCCTCCAAGTGCCCCATAGTTTCACCAGTCACAGGTAACTACAAAATCGTCATTCTCGCCGAAATACCTTGCATAATTTAAATTGCATTGAAAGGCCACACACATCAAATATATGTTAATGTCCTCACGGATGCGGCTGTATTTTTCATCCGGGAATATAATCCATTTTTTTCAGGTTATTAAAATGCAAATGTTTCAACATCTAAGAGGCCTGACAGCTGGATATTCAATAGTGAATATATGTGATTCTTTGTATCCTGTCCTCTGTACCCAAAGTCTGATTCGCCCATTACTTGTAATCCAGGCCACACTTGTAACATTGTTTCACATGCATCTGTAACTGATTTGTTGCTTTCAGAGGCAGCAACATTGTTGCTCGCGGCACTCCATTATTTACCATAAATAACTAAATTATTGAATTATTAAATTGATGAAATTTGATAGTAAATTTACAATTACACACAAGGAAACTTACTTAAATAATACAATGATGGGACGACATTTTTTGTACTACAACCAACCTTTCTTTGTCCCTTGTTCAACACCCCGCATAACTTCTTAAAAGCCTTACAACCAGGGCACAGTGTCTTTGTTGGAGAGGAGAAAGGGCTATTGACGGGCTCAGTGAGTCACAAAAGCTGAAGGTCAGGAAATTGACGTCCCTGCGTGTAGGACTTTAAAGACGCGAGGAGGCCCCCGCTCTCCCAACTCCCAGCTCCCCACTGGCATCTCAGGGGCCTCAACCCTGGGAATTAAGGTCATGGTTAGAAGCAAAGCTGCGGCTTTGAATATCTCCCAAAACTAATCCACTTCTGACCATCACAAAGTCAAGTCCATCCTGGAATAGCTCGTCGGGTGGGAACGCGGCCATGTGAAACAGAATAGTTGCGCCGGCCAATGGCCGCAGCGGGGCTATTAAGAAGATGAACCAAAAGTCAGTCTGGAAAAGTGAAATCCCCATTCTTAACAGTTTAAAGATCTTAAGAGGATTAGCGCGGCAGGGAGCCAACATTTTATGCCTCTCTTAATCTGATTGTGGTTTGAAGGTTTAAAGTATTAGAAAATTGAAGGGATTACAAATTTGTGATCTGGGTTAGTTAGCGGAAAATCGTTCCATCGGTGGAGGGCCCCCTGGGACTTCTGCAGATGAGCAGAAATCTTGCAGATCCAGAGTTGGAGAAATTGTTCTATAAGGCAGGCACATTGGGGACTTTTCAGGCAGAAACAAAGTCTTGCAGATCAGGAGTTAGTCACAATATCCGACAAACTCCTAGACTTCATCCTACAAAGTCAGGGGAGCGTCTGTTCTGCAGAATTTTTAAATTCATATTTTCATTATATTCCTGCTTGGATTCGTGATGCCTTGTATCAGGCCCCTGCTGTAGCAAAGTATGTCCCCGCTCAGCACAACAAATGCTACTGATCTTTCTGACCTGCAATACCTCAGTTAATTAAAAAATATTAGGCATCCGTACCTGTCAGGAGACTGACGTCACATATGAGATTTAGCAGGAAACGTAAAAAAGCATTGAATTATAAGTAGGGCAAGAACTGAATTGAAAACAAATTATAGCACAAGGAAGGGGAAATGTTGTATATTAGCTAAGGAATATTGATTGCCCCCGGCGAAACCTAGACCTTCTCTATTGTGCCGCATTGTGTGATCCTGGTTATACACTTTAGTTTCCTTGCACTTCAACCTAATCTTGCTAAAACTGTAGTGCTTAGACACCTGCGTGTCACTAGTACTAAGGGGTATACAGATAGATGGATTAGACGTGAGGCCATTATCCCCACGGGATGGTCTTGAACCAGTGGGGTGGAGATGGGTGGTTTATAACACGTGAACCCACCTTCCATAATCCACTGTTCTGCAGATCATATCCTATCCCGGGGTAAGCACGCCCAGCGGATGCCACAAGTCTGCTGCACACCGGTGTACATTTGGCTAATAACTTAATTTTAGGACAGCCATGCCTACAAGACTTCTTGCCTTGCATTTAGCATGTGAAAGTCCAAGCTAGGGCCCACTTGTGACTGCACATGGGCCCTCGGGTCCTGGCTTGGGGCTGTGCCTGTCCAGCACAGCAGGCTAATGGCTTACAGGAACCCAGGACTGAAAACAGAGGTTTTGTCTGGTACAGGTCACTTTTCATTCTAGGAGCTGCACTTGTATAGTTCACAATACTCTTTGGAATGCACAATTTATTGCACTTATGCTGCATTCATGTATAGCACTCCATATCACCAGTGCTTTAAATGGGCCGGTACTCTCCGGTACTGAGTACCGGCACCTTTTTATTTTGGGAGGGAGAGTACCGGCACATCTCAAGAAAAACGTAATACGTTCAATTGGAGAGTACCGGCACTTCTCAGAAACAAGCAGGTACTGTGGCACAGAGTACCTGCACTTCTATTTTTCCATTTCAAGCCCTGCATATCACTGCCACAAACTACATTCTTTAAAAAAATGTGAAACAGGACAGTTATCACCCAACATCAGTGACATATTTTGGGGTGGGGGCGAGGGTACCTGGAGTGTGAACTGGGCACATGGTGGCAGGTTGTCTGATGTTGGGTGGTGGTGGTCTGCATTGATCTTCCATTGATAGGAGTGGGTTCTATTTGTTTGCACAGTACATCCTTTCGCTGTGGGGAAGGAGTCGTGGAGAGTGAGCATCACAGGTGGTCCAAGCTTGAGTCTCTGGGACCAGAAGGGGGAAGTGGTGCTTCCGCGACAGAAGTCACAAAAATTGTGAGAGCTTCCTGGACCAGTGGCTCGTTGGCATGGCAGTGGAGCAGGAACTGAAGGTGCAGTAGGTATCCCTGCAGTGGGGTTTATTTGATTGAGTGGATGGATGCCTGTGATCTGTGCAGCAGGTACCTCGGGTACCAGAACAGATGGGATTCAGGTAAGGATGCCAGATGCCGCCACGTCACATTATGCAGTTTTTTATTTTGCAAACCATTGTTTCCAGATGTGTTCAACTGGACCAAGTGAAGTGAACAACGACTGCAGCTCACAGAATTCATTAGTTTGTTAAACAAAACCCAGGAGTGGCACGCAACATCCTTGGTGACACGGAGTAACGATTCGGTCCTATGACTTGCTAGCCGTAGGTCTGCAGCGGGCACACAGCTTTGGGTTAGGAACAAGATTGGAACTTGCAACCTGTGGGTTGCATTAGGACATCTGAAAGTTTCTGAAATCCACTGGCTTTTATTATTTAGTCTCAGAGCATGTGCCCAGAGGATTACCCTTAGCTGTCTTCCACGGCACTCTGTGTTCTTGGTCATGGCTTGCCTTATTGGCCTGCTGTTTATACACAGATCTCCATGGTAGGTGTCTTTTCCACTTGAGATGTCTTGCAGAAGTGTTTTTGGTTGCACATGGAGATCTGCAGCCAGAGACTCATCCTAGGTCATATTGCAACAAACTCCCCTGGCCAGCAGGTACTGCTGGTGAGGCGACCTGGTTGTTGAAATAAACTGTGGGCACCTAATTGTCAAAGTAAACCATGGGCAAACTTACAGTGATGGGTTGAAGTCATGGCATCACCTGCTCAGCCTCTCATCCTCCTGGTACAGGTAGTGCTGAAACTATGGTGTTGATGGTGATAAGTCCTATTAAAATTACTCATAAAGTGCAAGATTGTGGTAAAAACTGGCATGTAAACAGAAAGGGAGAACGTGCTGTCTTTGCATTTACATTTAAAATAAGGTGCTTCAAAATGGTGCATAGTTAAACCCTCTCCCTCATGGAATAGTTGTGAATTAGTTGGAGGCTTCCATTAACTCTAAGACTTTGTTTGACTGGGCTGGGGGACCATATAGATGCTCTCCCGCAGATGTGCATGGCTGGGAGGAGGTATATGCTCAGGATCCAGTGCATGCTGGGATTGGGAGCTGATGATCTGATTTTATGGTCTGAAAGTAGAATTATTATTTGCAACAGATCTCATGCATTGGTACTCTCATTGACTCTGCGCTTGGCTATGGAAGCATGTGCCATGCAAGGGGAAGCGAGGGACTTGGGCTATCTGCAATAACATTTTGCACAAGACCTTGGGCTGACATGGGTTCTTCTCTTGCATGCCACAGCCATTTAGGTCATATCACAAGTTGGCAGTGCCAGAAAGTCCTGCGGTTGGATCACACGTTCTGTGGTAAGACATGGCGTACATGGCACCTGCAGACATCAAGATGGCCACCAGATAAGCTGAATCATATCGAGAGCCTATAGACCCTGGAAAATATTCACCAAAACTTCTTCACTCCCTGCAGCCATCCTCCAGGATCTAACTCATCTTTCACGTAAAGCAACACCAACCATTAGTATACTAGGATTCAACAAACAAATGTCTACTAACCACACACAGTCACAAACAATTGAAAAACAATACACAACAGATCAATGGAGATTCAGAGCCGTACGAGAAAAGAGTCAAAGTCAATCAAGCATTAAGGTAGTAATGGTAGGTGGCACTATAAAAAGAGGATAAAGTAACAGTATTTCTTTTTTTAAGCGGGTTAACATAGCTGGAGTTGGCTTACGCCAAGTTCATAACATTATTTTTTTTAAACAGTAACAGGGAAAAGTCCTACAACATGTAAGCCATGAGAGTGACAAAACTTAAATACATACTTTTTAAAGCAAATTTAAAGCTTGCAAATATGCAAGACCTTTTTCTAGTGCCAGATATCTGATTCCATAGACTTTTACATAAGTCCAGTGCAAGAAAATAATGTTACATCTAAGAAAGTGTCAAATCTTTGAAGTGTTAATCCAGTCAAACTCTCATCCCCTGGCTTCCGAACAAGAGGTGTTTGGAATCCTGAATATCTGGATTATGTGCATATGTTTGTGCCTGGAATCCAGAGAAGAGCTCGTGAGCAGCGCTTCGAAGTAGACCTACCAATAGGGTTTAGAGAATGAGTGATGGAATAGACCACACGGGGACATTCGAGGGGTGGATGTTAACGTGCAAGTGTCTCACTCTTTGTCAGCAGTTATGGGGAATGAGAAACCCATGTCGGACTGTCTCTGGAGAAGCAACTCTGGATTAATGGGTACTGTTTAGAACGATGGTATTTTGTGTTTGTATTTTTATAGTGGCGACATTGCTGAGTAAAGGATACAGTACAATATCTGGGTGCTTTAGACGTACAAAAATAATGTAATGATGATATAATGGTGGCTTACTTTTTACCTAGCGCTTCACACGATACGCGCTTATTCTAGCGCTATAAACAACATGTACTATTACCAAATGCAATGGCACTCGGTTTCCTGACCTTGGAAGTTTGGAAGATTGAGTTGGCCTGGTTGGGATTTGAACTCTTGACCTGATCATCACATTATATGTCAGCGGTGAGTGTTGAGTCACAGCGACTTCTTACAGAAATATAGTGTGATGTTGATGATCCTCGAAAGACCCAGACCTACCCATCATGAGGTCCTGGTTGTACCTAGAGTTTTGGATGTTGTCTCCAATATGTGTCTGTCCTTGAGTTGTGCTTCAGCAAGGTCATACTTCTGGTCGGTTTGAATTATGGGACTAGGAGCTTCTAGCATGTGGTCTCTCGGCTGTATTTTAAGACACCTGGTACGTGTTACGGTGCTGTACCACACTTGACTTAGGAATGTGAAGTCATTTTTTGATATCTGACCATGGTACCGGTTAAGGTCTTTTCTGATGGGGTTGGAAGAACCAACCGGATTATTTAGACATTCTAGGGGCAAAAAGTCAGACCAACATATCAGGTGATGGTGAGTTTCCCTGCAAATTAGACCATGAGGCCTCGACATAGGTGAATTGTGGAGTTCTTTATCTCACAGACTGTTTTGGGAGAGGGTGGCAATAGTATTGTACTTCTCATCCATGGTGAGGCATGTGGGGACTTCTAGGTGGGTGATAGCAGGTGTAAGCCTTTGTTTGGGCCTTTCTGGGTGTGAGCTGTTGTTTGGGTGATTGCAGATGGGTGCTGTTGGGTGGGTGACTGTAGGTGGGATCTTATATATGGATGATTTCTGGTGGAAGCCATTGGTTGGGTGTCTGGTGTGGTGGGAGCTGGCTGGCTGATTGCTGGTAGGCACATTGGGAGATTTCTGGTGGAAGCACTGTTGGGTTGATTGCTGTGGTCAAAGCTGATTGTTGGGTGATTGCTAGCTGAAGCTACTGACTAGGTGATTGCTGTGGTGGGAGCTGTCTGTGTGACTGCGGATATAAACTGTTGGTTGGGTGATTGTAGGTGGTCTGTTGGTTGCGTGTGTGTGGGTGGACTGATGCTTGGGTGAGTGTGGGTGGACGTTTGCTTGGGTGAGTGTGGGTGGACTGTTGCTTGGGTGAGTGTGGGTGGACGTTTGCTTGTGTGAGTGTGGGTGGACTGTTGCTTGGGTGAGTGTGAGTGGACTGTTGGTTGGGTGATTGTAGGTGGACTGTTGTTTGCGTGAGTGTGGGTGGACTGTTGCTTGGGTGAGTGTGGGTGGACTGTTGCTTGGGTGAGTGGGGGTGGACTGTTGCTTGGGAGAGTGTGGGTGGACTGTTGGTTGGGTGATTGTAGGTGGACTGTTGCTTGCGTGAGTGTGGGTGGACTGTTGGTTGGATGATTGTAGGTGGACTTTTGCTTGCGTGAGTGTGGGTGGACTGTTGGTTGGGTGATTGTAGGTGGACTGTTGCTTGCGGGAGTGTGGGTGGACTGTTGGTTGGGTGAGTGTGGGTGGACTGTTGCTTGCGTGAGTGTGGGTGGACTGTTGCTTGGGTGAGTGTGGGTGGACTGTTGCTTGGGTGAGTGTGGGTGGATTGTTGGTCGAGTGATTGTGGGTGGACTGTTGCTTGGGTGAGTGTGGGTGGACTGTTGCTTGGGTGAGTGTGGGTGGACTGTTGCTTGGGTGAGTGTGGGTGGACTATTGCTTGGATGAGTGTGGGTGGACTGTTGCTTGGGTGAGTGTGGGTGGACTGTTGCTTGGGTGAGTGTGGGTGGACTGTTGCCTGGGTGAGTGTGGGTGTGACTGCAGGTGGTGCTAGTGGTTTGGTGATACTAATGTATCAGATGACCTGGAGGCATTTCCGGGACTGTGTTTATATTGAAGGTATCCTTGTAACAACTAGGAAAACTGCACCGTGAAGCTGTGCGTTTCGCCTTTATATCATGGGTAAAGGATAGACTATAGCTATCAATGTAACTAATGCTGCTCAGTGAGTTCACGTGAGCACAACACCGGGAAATAGTTAAAATGTAGGTGGGAGAGTCTAATACTTATTTTCCCTAAAATACCTCCAATAAACCCTGTATAAAGTCATCATTAGTTCAGTCCAGTAATAGTGAGTTGTGACATACATAACTGTTTGGGGCAATAATAGCTCTCCTTTCCATTTTGCTGCTTACCTCAACACTGTAGACCCAGCCTACCCCCTCATTTTATGCGCTCATGTAAAGTTCCAGAAAACAATATACAACCAGTAACTTGTTATGGGACATTTAATAGATAATCGAGCAAACAGAACATACACGCGAAGTAGAGGAGCTTGCCAATAATGAGCTATGCATTGCCATCTCTCCCTACGGTCATCAGATGAGTCCATGCCACCAGGAACAGGATTTTCCAGGCCTGGGCTTTCCTTGAACAACATATTGCACACTGGGAGTTGCAGTCCACATTCACACCAGCTAAAAGAGTTGGAATAACACGCCAGAAAACAATGATTTGAAGCATGAAGCAGAGGACTGCAACATGGTATCCTTGCAGGTATTGAATCATTGGTAACCTGTCTCTCACTGGAGTTCTTTACATAGTTGTAAAAATATAATATGTAATGAGTATAAAACATCAGTGCAAAATCACATTTACTTCACAGTTCACCAGGTTAGCGAAGAGTTTCCACGATCGGATGTACATCGTGAAGCTTCATGAAGGAAGAAGTGCTTCTGAGGTCATCTGAGGAGGACATCAGTGCACATGAGGCCTATGCATTGTAGCTTTGTCACTGACCCTTGAAGTATCTTGAGGCTTCTAGTTTCAAAATTCCCATTCTAAGTATAACAGCTAAAACCCTGCAGGAAAGACTCTCCTCTCTCACAAGTGACCTTCTCCTTGCTTTCCAGCCTCTGCATGCCCCCTTTTTATGAGCACAACTTCATTTAAGCCACATGCATGTTTGCCTCAATCTAATTCCTGTACGTCCGCCACTCGTCATTATTTCAATTTATTTTAAAAATCACAATCTTTGCTTTGAAAATATGCCTGCAACCTAACAATGCCAAATATCATCTATTTTATCTGCCAGTCCCACCAACCATCTGCATGAACTCACATACCCACCCCAACTAATGATCACATCTAACTCCAGCTGATGTAAACCACCACAGAGTAAATGCACTGGAATGTTTTTCTTGCGAGCACAAGTCTAATCGTAATAACCATTGGATTAACCACTAACCTTGGACTCCGAAGCATCTCTGCCCAACATAAAGCACTTGAATGCCTCATCAGGGGTGGTAAGCGCCATATACAATACAATGACTATTCACTTCATAGGTCCTCTCTCTTTCTGGCCTTTCCCTATGCTTCATTCAGCACTTATGCTTCCAAGTTCCCAGGGTTGACTCAGTTCCCAGTTCTAAGCGTGAGAAGCTGATCAATATTTTTTTTGTTGTGTTCCTGCATCTGTGATCCTGATTTATCAATCAGAAAATCAGAACTACAAGTCCCAGAATTCAAAGTGAGCTCCTGAAGTGGATGACCTACTCATGCATGGTACTGGAAAACCTGACTGCTCTGTGCCCTCCAGCTTTAAGAAAGAGATTCAACACACTCTTATTTGTATAAAAACACTGAAGGAAAAACAGACAAATATCTGAGCGAGAGTTGTCAGGTCATGTGTGACATCATCAATCAGCCTGCCTTTTGATCAGTTGCACCTTGTATACGGAGACTTGTGGGTCATCGAGTGTGAATAGTGACTACAAGTCTCAGAGTCTGAATGACTGTGGTTGGCTAATTCAGGAATGGCTGCCATTGCATAGTATCACTATCCAGCCCAGGGAATCTCCTTTGCTTAAGGTCCAAATGGAGATCTGAGTAAGTGACCATAGAGTCCTAAACCCTACTGCGCCATTTGCTTACCTCGACTGATGGGCAGAGCATCCACTGCGTCCTCTATTCCGGCTTTGTAGTAGGTGATGCCCCTTATCATGACGACCGGAGGCTTTGGTTTGACAGTCGCTGGGATGCCAGCGAGTTTGGCTTTAACTGTGTCCTTCTTTGACTTCTCTGGTCTGGGTACCCGCTCTCTGGGTACCTTCGGCAGGGTCTTACCACCTAGGTTCTTTTTGGGGTTTACATATTTGACGGCCTCTTTGCTTCTTTCTCCTGTTGTTTCCTACAAAGACAAGAAAAATATGGCTTCAAAAAAGCTGGCAAGTACACAGGCACTCAGGTCTTTACAATCAGGTCTCAGAGACTCAGGCTACTTTCCACCATAAGCCCATAAACACAAACCAAGACGATCAACCAGACAAGATGTGGAGAAGGGTAGCCGGAAATTTACTAGAGCAAAGAATTCAGAAGACAGCTCACAGATGGGTGCACAATTTGATCATATTCATTAAAAATAAACTGTTGATGCTACATTTATTGATAATAAGCATCGCCTTCGGATCAGCCCACTTGGCTCAAGAGTCTTCTTTTGGTAACACTCCCACGGCAGCACAGGTTGTAGGCTTGACTCACTAATCTCAGCTTGTCCTTGTTCGCCGGCCTCTATGCAGGCTTGGGCTGTAAGTGGTATTTGTTCTGGGAGGTAACACATCATCATCTTTTCCAGCTTGGCCCTGGTCTTTGGCATCCTAAGGCCTGTTGCTTTAAGAGATGGCATCCCTCGGGCCAGGTTGTGACTGTGAGGTCTTTATTCTGAAGCCTATGATCGCTCTTCACCACTGCCCTCCTGCGAGTTATTACCTTGGTCTGATCGTTCCCTATGTACCTGTTTTGCTTGAGTGCAGGTTGGTGGTCCCATTGCCGTAAAGTTAGGATTTGTGTATGCCCCGGGGAGGGGACCGTCTTTCACATGTCATTTTTCATCCTTTATGACTAGCTGATTGGCCCGTTTGAGCCAAACTGATACACTGACTAAAGCCAAAGGACCCTTTTGGTGGCCTTCCATCTTGACAGACAGGGCCCCTCTTCCCACTTCCGGTGCTCCTTTGGTGCATATTTTAGCAAGAAACATTCCGTGCTCATGTCTCTCGGTACATCGTGCTCCTTTATTCTTGGGCCAAGCAGAATTCATTTTGTGTCCCATCGTGCGCTTTTGTTTATAACCCTGAACAAGGCCCAACAAAGGAAGGTGCCTTGGTCAGGGTTATTGTTCTGGTCCAGGGTCCTGCAAATTCGGTCCTGGAGAGCCGGGTCCACGCCAGATTGTTAGCATATCCACATTTAGAAAAGAGATGTTTCAGAAATCTACATTTTTCTAAATGTGGATATGCTAAAAATCTGGCATGGACCCGGCTCTCCAGGACCGACTTTGCAGAACCCTGTTCTGGTCCGTTGATGCTCGCCTCACAACCTGGGCCTTTGCATATCTACATCTGCTCGTGCCAGACCGCAATGATTCTGGGACATTTGGGTGACTTAACTCTGTGACCATGGCCCACTGACACATGCATAATGTACCCTTTTTTGCTAATTAAAATATTTTTACTTGACTTACTTGCACGAATTGTGCATGCGTTGATTGCTCAAGCAAATCAGTGCAGAGACGCAAGAAGCAATATAGGCAGGGCAAGTCCACCACTGGGAACATGCAAAGTAAAAACTGTCCACTTTTTAGCTCTGCTTATGACAGTGTATTTTTAGGCTGAGCCTACCAGACAGCAAAAGACATATTGTGAGCTATGCAAGAATATATGAATGCTTAGGTCCAGCCCACTGCTTACCATTGGTTGGCTTTAATGTCACTGTCATTTTCCTGCTTCATGTTCAATAGCTTACCTTGTCCATCTTGTCTCGGTCCCTCCACTGGAGCATTACCAATTTACTAGTGTTAATTTACTAGTGTTCTTCCACTGCACATGTAAAGAGTACTATTTTTTTGTTTTGTCTTAAGCACCCTACAAGAATGCATGTGTTTTCTAGCTGCCACCTTAGTGTGCTTCTCTTCCCCCTGTACACTTGATGTTTCTCTCTCTCGTGATCTTATCCCGCCCCTCAGTGAAGTGCTCACCCTAGTGTGCTTCTCTCCCTCCATTGCTTTCTCGCCAATGCGCATCTTCACTTGCCCATTTGCTTCTCTCCACCAAAGCTTCAGGTTGCTCTCTCTCATCCTTTTTCTTTTCTGCCCTTCTCATCCATGCCTTATGTGTTGGTTCCCACAACCGTGCCTCCTTATTGCTTCCAACCTATCACCCATGACCCTGTGTTGATTCCCCCACCAGCTTTAAAACAAATTGAAAAGTTTTTGCACTTTTTTTGTTTTTATTTTCTGATCCAATTCGGATTGGTAATTAAAAATAAAAAAAAGTACCTGTGTCATTTTGTACGTGAACATAGTAGTGGTGCGCACGCCTACAAAACGACGTGCGCAGCTGTATCATAGTCTTTTTTAAAAACAATTCTTTATCCATGCTGTACAGCATCAGGAATGCTATACCGCATGGCAAAGTCATAAGTCCCAAAGACTCCTAGCACTGGCAAAGTCAATAGGTCTGCACCAGGCAGCATTCAATGTTTTATTTATTCATTGTTTGCACACACCGAAATGAGCAAAAACAAATTTGCCAAAAATATAAAAATTAAGGAGTGGCCCAATGGCCCAATAGCCCAAGCACAAGAGCACTGGCATGTACTCCTTTTAATGGTGGCAGTTCACATGTGTTCAGGCAAAAAGCCATCACTCAGAGTGTAATAGAGCCAATGAATGGAGTGCACTGACCACCTTCCAAAGCCAGGCAGGAGCAAAATATAACTGAACAGTCCATGAAAAAATTAATAATGTTATAATATGAATTTGTGTGTATATATATATATATATATATATATATAGATAGATATATATATGTTTCCTATGGACTATTTTGAAAAAATGAGGATAATGACAGCTAAATCTATCATCACGCCAGACGTAAAGCACCAAGAAGCCTCTGCATTCCATGTCCTTTCTAATAAAGCACACTCATCACTCATTCTTCTGATTGCAGGGCACACCTCACCTGGGCCTTCGTCTCCTGCACGGCGGCTGCGTCCTTCTGCAGCAGTTGGTAGCCCAGGCTAGAGATCTCCTTCTTGATGCCTATCATGATGTCGGTGTAGTTCTCATAGCGCTTCATCTGATTGGAGAGGTTTATGACGCTTTCTTTCATGAAGTCATTTTCTCGGGTTAGGTTGGTTTTAATAGTCTAGAGGTAGGAAAAGAAAGCCTGTTGGATTATGCTCAGGTAGACATATGGCTGGCCATTCAGCTCTCACAAATCTCAGTTGTCATAAAATGCTCACATTTTCATTCATGTAACTAGAAATAGTAGAAACTGGAAGGAGACTATAGAAAAATGAGCTTTAATTTTGGGGGAAGAAGCATTGGCAAATAGGGAGTACATTGACTCTTTGAACGCACATTAGACTATCATAAAACACATAATTCTAGGTTTGCTCAACTGCTGTGCAAGGTCGCGCCCACTCTGACTTCTTCAGTAAGATAACTCTTCCGTCATTAGTCGGGAGGAGGTTCTGTGAGAGGAAGTTACGTTAAGTGCATCCTATGTCATGGTCATGAGACATTTGCTGGAAAGACAACATTTTGTCACCTAAGATCAATTTGGAGCTGGTTCGAAAGTGATCTGAAGGACCAGATCTCATGACGTTTATAGAACTGGTAGGTGTCGGAGATGTCATGTACTCATTAGAGGTCAGGCAGAATTATTTGCAGAAGATTATCTTCTGGTCAAAAATGTCTTCAGTGATGATAGACACTGAAGAAAGTTTAGGAGCTTGGAACCTTTCTTAGCAAAGAGGCATTTAATCATTCAATTGTATTAAAGCTTTGTCTGACCTTAAGACATTAGAACATTTCTATGAGCTCGTGGCAAGGAAGCATTACAAAGTTAACAGCACTGAGCCATTTTATGAGCCTGGATTGACCGGGTGTGGCATAACTGATGCAATTGATCATAGGAAAATAATATTCAATCCATCCAAAATTGTTCCCTTACTACCTAAATGTACTCTACACATGAAATTCAAGTTAAATGTACAGGTCTTGAATTGATGGACTTTCCTGCATAGCTGAATAATGGAAAATAGTAATTTGGCATAAGAAAAATGTATACACATCCTTCCTGGTTCTGCCAAAAACTCATTCATACATACATGAGAGCATCACTTTCAGAAATGTTTCTTTGTTTTTGTATTTTACAATGGTTATTTTTTTGTACAGTTTTAGGATTTATTCCTCAATAGGTGACATATGATTGAGGATGGCGGTTTCAAAGTGCCCCCTTCCCTCACTCACTGTGCAGGCGCCTGGTTCCACAAGAGTGGTTAGGGCACCACAAACATGCAATCATCTGTAATATAATTTTACCTGCTCAGATTATCCCCATACACTGAGAACACACATTATTTTGCCTTTTGTAGGAACCTGACACCACCACTAGGTGACACCCTAAGGATGCTGAATAGACTCACCAGCACTGCTCTGACCTCACATCACATGCCAACCCGATCTGGTTGTGCCCCATTACCTAATGCCCTGCAAGTTTCCTTGCTAGCTCATGGCCCTCTGCACTTCTAAAACCTAGATCTGCCATGGTTCCTCCATATGCCGATGCTTTGATCTTGGATGCCATATTCTCTAGAAAGTGCCTCTGTATCTGTGTAATAATTGTAAAATGTATTCTTTCAGGTAAGTGTATTTTGTACTTCTGCTGCCTATTGATCTGAGTGCCTGATAATTGATTTCTGGATCCACTGATATGAAAGCACATTTACAGTTCACCATTTTAGATTGCTGAGCCACATCATGAGGGTTCTAGCACGCAAAGAGAGTCACTAATTTCCTTGGCCAGTGAAAATAGTCTGAGGAATTTATCTGGTAATCCTAACTCTGTTTTACAAACATATCTTCTTAGTACAATCATCACCACCAAGGACCAAGGTAAAGCATCTTTGAAAGGGACCATCCAGTGAATGATGTCACAAGAGATCTCAAAACCCCAGCTGACATCAAACAAAGCAACATTCAGCAATGTTGTTGGGTGAGTTGATGTTTCTTTAAGTACTTGTCATGTCTCTAGAGTTCTTACTTTTTAATGTAACAGAATTCTATTATCTTGAAAGTGTACATTGTTTAATATCACCACGGTGGAGAGGTGTTGGTTTCTCTTATTGCGTTTGCCTATTAAACCAGGCTCATCGACAAAACACTGTTTGTCATCTTTTCAAGTGCATATTATGGTGGTTGCAAGTGATGCTGGGCAGGGTAAGGAGAAATGTGTTTTTTGTCTGGTCACTGGTTGACCTCTTTAAATAAATCAAGAGAACTGAGCACTTTGTTCAGCAGAGTGTACTTTGGGATGGGGCTTCGTCTGAGAATCTAAAGCCTACATAGAAAGATATTTGTTTAATTTAAATCATTTTTAATGTATTGGTTTAGCACGGATCTAGGTCATAGGAGCAAAACACCACTTTTGCATATACCTACAAAGATCCTTGGCAGAATCAAGCTAATTTCAATTCGACATTAACCAACATGAGCTACTGCGCAGCTAGACATTGAGCAAATCTACTAAACAATTATATGGACCAAATGGCGAAAATCCTAGAGCCGGTCGTGTGCCAAGGTTCATAAAGCAGTATTATGTGATAGCAATAATAGAAGTCGCTATACGAAATCTACTGCAGCCGGAGCATCTCATGCACGAGGTGTTGTTCATGCAATACTGCAGTGTGTGGGATCTGTTGAAGATCAGAAGGTAGGAGGCAGGATGTGATGTGGAGAGGGTAAATGGTAATTAGAGCTTCTTTGTGACGATACCGATCTTAAGATCTCACCTTATGAGCTCTTAATCTTAATTTCTTGAGATCTTGTGTTCTTAATACCTTGTGATCTTATGTTTACCTCTGAAAATCTTGTATCAGACTTTGAAAACATCTAGCCTTCCATAGCATTGTGGGTATTATTAATTTAATCAACAACACAGTATTTTAATACAACATTGAAGGATGCCAATTTTCCCAGAAGGAATACTAACCAGAATGCATTGATTGAGGTTCTTAGGCAGTTTCTGCAGTAAATGGGACATAGCAATAAGCCTTACGTGGGTTTCCATTGGGGCGGAAACTCTTTACCGATGGTATTGACAAGCTGTGCACATTGAGCGGTTTATCTCAGTATTCTAGACATCAACATTCTAGGCACTATGGGGGTCGGACCGCCAGGGCCGGGGACCGCGGAAGCACCGCCAACAGGCTGGCGGTGCTTCCAGGGCCATTCTGACCGCGGCGGTAAAACCGCGGTCAGAAAAGGGCAACCGGCGGTTTCCCGCCGGTTTACCCCTGGCCCAAGGAATCCGCCATGGCGGTGCTGCTTGCAGCACCGCCATGGGGATTCCGACCCCCTTCCCGCCATCCTGGTCCTGGCGGTAAATACCGCCAGGAACAGGATGGCGGGAACGGGTGTCGTGGGGCCCCTGGGGGCTCCTGCACTTCCCATGCCACAGGCATGGGCAGTGCAGGGGCCCCCTAACAGGGCCCCATAAAGATTTTCAGTGTCTGCTGTGCAGACACTGAAAATCACGACGGGTGCCACTGCACCCGTCGCACCCCTTCAACTCCGCCGGCTCCATTCGGAGCCGGCTTCATTGTTGAAGGGGCTTTCCCGCTGGGCCGGCGGGCGGCCTTCTGGCGGTCACCCGCCGGCCCAGCGGGAAAGTCAGAATGACCGCCGCGGTCATTTGACCGCGGTACGGTCTTTTGGCGGTTCCCGCCAGGCGGGCGGCTTCCGCCGCCCGCCGGGGTCGGAATGACCCCCTATATCTACATTAAGGCGAATAGCACCAAGTCCTATATGAACTTCCATTGAGATGCAACACTTTACCAATGGTCTTCACCAGTCGTGCATACTGATTGGTTCATCTCAGCTTTCTAGACGTCAGATTGCTTGGAGGAATGTACCAGGCACTTGTGAAACATCAATGTGACAAAGGTGGCCGGCACAAGGCTGATGGATTCACACATTAATTTCTCCAGCACTTTGCCAGTCCTATGCCAGCAAAACTAAAAAAGTCAAGATTGAGGAAGTAAATTAATGACCAAGACTCCATTAGGACTAGGAGTTTGACCAACCAACACACTATGCCCTGTAACATTAGCCCACTAATGCACACCAGGGGCCAGATGTAGCAAGCAGTTTGCCCATTCTGTGTCAATGGGAAAATGTGTTTGTACATATGGCCCCAGGTGTCAAAATAATTACTCTTTTTTACTAGTAAACTCTGTTAATTTGCCAAGGTACCACTGAACATTTGTATATATTTGGACACATAGGCATAAAAAGTCCCTCTGCATTATTTAGATGGGGATTTGTTTGGCATAAGCCACAAGACACATCTTTGCATTTGCTCACTACCTGTGTAGGGGTAAATCACTTTCTGCCAGAAACATACAAAGCTCACTATCCTAGCAATCATACGTCACCCTGCCAGGCAGATGAAACCAGCACAAACTTTTACACAACAAGGCATTTAAACTGTGTTCCCTCTTGTGAACCACCTGAATTCTTTTTGGTTTTTAATAAAATGTGAGGGATGGCAAATTCACATAACCTGAACAAAACCACAAGCCTGTCCATAGCAGATCCTTGCTGTGTAAAACAGTATAGAATACATGCCATGTGCTTTTCGCAATATTTCCTGGCCTTTGTGTCAGAAGGTGTGGTAAATTTGATCAGTGAGTTAGAAAACCCTCTGCATAGACATGTGGACCTCCTAGGATCTTAAATTCACATCCTGGCAGCAAGTGGGATAACAGTAACATCTGTGTCAGTGAGGGATTTACTATTAAAATCAGATGTCACCCCAGTTGCTTTGGCAACCCCTCACATGTATTTCTTCCTAATTTCTACAGAAAACATCTCTCTATCAGTGAAAGATCTTGGCTGGAACCGGCCAATTGTGGACCCTTCCAAAAAGACATTCCCCCGACTAGGACAGAATGTATCCGATCTCATTTTGAGCGAGTTCCACTGTCAGCGCTGCAAGGGGACAGCAATTCCCCATTCTTTTGGTCACAAGAGCCGCTCTCTGAAGCAGTGTGAGGATTAGGACATTTTTAATGCGCATCTCATTGACAGGCAAACCCGCTTCAGCCACAGTATTATAAGGAGGATGAGCGGAAGGAAATGAAAGGACTGGTGTACTTCCCGGACAGTGTTTTTGTAGCTGAGGCTTGAGAGCGAAGAGATGAGGTTAGGACACTGAAAGTGACTTTGTTGGCTGTTAAACACTTCCAGATAGTTTCTAGGACTATCAAAGCAGTTCAAGAAGTGCCAACCTTTAACAGAAGCCAGATTGTTGAAACACATGGATTCTTAGAATACTTCAAAAATATGCCTTGCCTACCAGGCCAGGATTTTATCTACTAGGTTGGTACTGAAAAGTGGCAGTAGACTCTTACACACAGGGATAACGTTTTTACCAGTACTCAAATCTAGATAATTGGGTTGCAAGAAAGGCGATAAACTTCAATTCCTGTTCCCAAATTCTTGTCTTTTTCAAGGGTTTTAAGCTGGATTCTGAAAGCAGAGAAGATCATCAATTTAGAGCCATTATCAGATAAAGACCTATCTTTTCAAGCACAGTTGGCGACTAAGGGAACAGTCTCTCATTTTCATCTTAATAAACCATCAGTCATGTCACCTTTATTCCAACAGCAAGATAAAATGGTGTGAGTGAAGGCAGCGGCTGATTCCCTGAAACCGGTCCCAGGATGCTTATTTCCAGTCCAGGGAGGACCTGGCCTGGCAGTTCGGGATGGACTGTTCCCATGGGGAGCAGGGTCAAAACTGGTTTGCATATGGCTGGGTCCAAACTGGGGTGAAGTGGTGGGCAAAAAAAACTAAGGATTAAACCCAGATCTTTGTGACTGGGGGTGCATGTTTGCATTGTTCAGCATTCTGTCCATCATCTGGTCTTCTTGCTTTTGTCACCCTAAGTGGGAAGGGTATGTCCGTAGGTGGGTCACATGCTCAATGTCCCACTGGATTGAAGCTAGCCTAGTTGATGAGGGGGTGATACCCCAAAACCGGTCCCAGGATGCCTGTTTCCGGTCCAAGGAGGTCCTGGCTTAGCAGTTTGGGTTGGACTGTTCCCGTGGGGAACAGGGTCAAGACTGGTTTGCATATGACTGGGAACAAACTGGAGTGGTGTGGTGGGCAAAAAAGCAGTGGATTAAACCGAGATCTTTGTGACTGGGGTTGAATGTTTGCATTGTTCAGCATTCCGTCCATTATCTGTTCTTTTTGCTAATGCAAGAGCTGGGTACATTATATACATCATGGTTAACAGGAGATTGCAAAGAACAGCAGGCATTACGCAGATACAACAATTCAGTAGTATTGCACATCACTTCTTGCATAACCATAAGCCACAAGGAGGTTACCTGTATTGTTTCCTCAGTTATAATGGCCGGCCGGGTCATGATAGTACGAGCAGTTTATTGCCTGTGAGGAATGAGTGCACGGGGCATATGTCTCTAAGTCTGGTGGCATGAGGAAGTGTAAAGTAGTAGATTTCTAGTTGTTCATTAATACACATACACCTGGTTAACCAGGTTAATAATCATGGTTCCGCACACAGCCCACTAGCCTTTGGCCAAGGATAAGCATATTGCATCAAGCCTCCAGACACCCTGGGGGATGCTTTTAATAAACCATTAAAGTGCAATCATGGGTGAGGGTGGTACATAAACCTCCAAGTTGCTTGAGAGATGAGCAAAGGTGTTAAGCCAGTTTCTATTATTAAGTTGAGGGCATTCCCAGGCTAAATGACGGGAGTCTATTGTAGGGTCTCTGTTCTTTTGGCCAGAGGATTGAGGCATGTGCAGTGTAAAACTCTGAAGTAGATTAGACGTAATGTGCTTTTGGAAGCTCCAGCACCCGCCTGTCCACAGAAGTACTTCCTAGTGCATCTGTGAAAAGATGCTGAGACCTGCACACCATTGATCCCTAGCAGAGGGGACAGTGATAGGACCCTTCTCTTGTACAGATTTGTACAATCTGATAATGATATGGTTATTTGTGTTCAGAGTGAGTAGCAGCGACAATAACTTTCTACTGACCCTAAGTCAACAGATGCAAGTAACAATGTGTAATCCCGGCCACATAAGGAAGCACTGGTTTTGGGATGATTGGGATAGTGTAGAATAGGTAAAGACATTTGCACAAAAAACAATTTCATCAGGACCATTCTATCCGTCATGGACAGTGGGGGAGAAACCCATATTTTAAGTTGTTCTTCAATTTTATATAAGGCTGTGACATACATTTCAAGTATGGCCATGTATCTGTCAAGGCTTAACCAAATGCCCAGGTATTTTAGTGGCCTGGTGGTCCATTGGAGGGGAAATTCTAATATACATCAAGGTGTGCCCATCATGAGAAGAAAAAGCAGCAATTTATTCCAGCTCGTGGATAATCCTGAAAGACACCCAAATGCAAAACAGCAAGGCCTCTGAAGCTAGCTTAAAAATGGCTTCTATAGGTCAACAGAATGTTAAGGCGATTGATGCTTATTCAAGGCAGAAATATAGCTTCACTCAGGTACAGAGCAGGGATTTTCATTTCACAGTGTCTCATCCTCTCTTTATCTGTATTACATTGATCAAACACATGGACACTTGCCTTAGTACAACTGAATTAGGCAAATTCTCTGTACCCTTCAAAGACGATGATCTTAGAAGGTCTAGGATCTGTGAAGCAATAGGAGACTTCTCTGGTTAATGAGATCGGTTCTGGAAAGAATTCGCCTGTTTCAGGACACTGGGGTGATTATGCCTTATTCACATGCTGATGATCAGCAACATGCTTTAACTGTTTGGATATTGCAATTTTCTGATTTACCGATGTCCAGCTCCGTCCCTGTTGTCATCTCTCTTTGAGCTTTTAACCACGCCCATGTCATGCCTGTCACTTTCATTGGTTCGTGGGCTTGCCTTTTAGAATCTGTTTGCTTTCATTAGTGAAAGACATGCATATGTCATGCCTTTTCCGGTGTTTAGCCCTCCTTGAGTGCACCAGCCAACTACTGAAAACAGACGAGGCTCCATGTTTTCAGCATGGTTTCCGAACTACTTTATCTTTTTATTTTCCACGCAGCGAGATCGCGCTGGGTTTTACATAGTGCGATCACGCTCGCTTTTTTTCTTTTCATTTGTGTGGCAAGAAAAGCCCGGTTAGGAGTTCACAATGCTAATAGCGCTAACTCGAGCAAATGCAAGACCAATTCATTGCAAATGCTTGTTTACAGTGTGATCTTTTTGTGACATTAATTAGCATTCAGTGTTTAAGTTTGACTTTTCCTTTCCCCAATTTCATGAAAATGCTAGCTTTGTTTTCACATAATCAACCCATTTGATGAGCTGACATTCCTCAAGGACATTAGACCTGTTAGTCTGTAGTAGTAAGCTTAGGAGGAACCATCTAAACTAACCCTCAATTATAGCAGCTTGAAAACCTCCTCATAAAGTCTTGCCCTCATTCATTTCTTCCTGGGTTCTCAGTCCTTACTGCATTGATTTTGTCTCAGCAGAGAAGCCACTGAAAGTGGTTCTGTGTCCTCTCTTTTCTCTACCAGCCTCATCTTCCTCTTTCACCAGGAAAGCTTATAATTAGAAAATTCTGGAAAATTGTTTGAAGAAAATGAAAAAATAAGAAAGAAGCACCAGGTGTATAGGGCACACCTATAATAGTAACAGTAATGGCAAACATTTAAATGATATAAAAGATAAACATGTTACAGTTGAAAATATTATGCATAAGGAATGAAAAAATAATTTTTACTGGCTAAGATGTCATGTGTCTTTCAACTTCCATAAGAAGAGAGTGAAATAAATCCCTTTCAAAACTTCAGCTGTAGCCTTGGTGCCTTCAACAAACACTGTTTTCTGTGTTTTTAATTTAGTGTTATCACTCCCAAGCTCTGCCTCTTAGAAGGAATGTTACAAGTACTTTGACATGATTTAATGTCTACACCTCTGGTGTGTACTATAAAAAAGACAGATAGAAGAACACCTAAAAATCCCTCTCTTTGATGTCTTTATCTCTCTGTCTCTGCCTCTCTCTCTGTCTCTATCTGCATCTCCCTATCTCTCCCTCCCCCTTTCTCTTTCTTCTTCTCTTTCTTTTTCTCTCCATGTTCTCTCTCCTTGTTTCTCTCTCTCTCTCTCTCTCTCTCTCTCTCTCTCTCTCTCTACTCCTCTCTCGTTCTCCTTCTGGCTAGGTCTGTCTCTCTATCTGTTTCCCTTTCTATCTCAGAGTCTCTCTCTCTTTTTCTCTCTCTTTACTGCTCCTTCTCTGTTCGCCTCTCCCTCTCTCTGTCTGTCTCTTTCTTTCATCCCTAAATCCCCCTCTCTCTGTGTTTCTGTCTCTCTCTTTCTCTCTCGTTCTGCTCCTTTTTCTTATTTTGGCTAGGTCTATCTCTTTCTCGCATGTTCTCTCCTTTGTGCTCTCTTTCTCTCTCTCTCTCTGCCGCTCCCTCTCTCTCTTCCTCCTCTCTGTCTGTCTCCCTCTCTCTGTCTGTGTCTTTCTCTCTGTCAGCCTCTTTCTCTCTCTCCCCATCTCTCCCTCTGTCTCTCGCCTCTCTCTCTGTCTGCCACACTCTTTTTCTCTCTCTCAATACCACTCACTCTCTCTGCCTGTCTCTCTCTCTCTCTTTCTCTCTCTCTCTCCTCTCTCTCTTTCTCTCTCACTGTCTGTCTCTCTATAATTCCCTCACTCTCTCTCACTCTCTCTACTCTGCTTTTGTTCTCGTTCTGGCTAGGTCTGTCTATCCCTCACATCTTCTCTCTTCCTCTCTCATTTAGTTTTCTGTAGCTCTCTCGTCCTGTGTCTGACCCTCTCTTTGTTCCACTGTCTCATTCACTGAGGTGTGAGTGCACAATACTGACGGAAGCACAGCCTACAAAACCCAACTGACAAAACACAGCACCACAGCTCCACAGCATCAGCCGCTGACAGACTGAGGGGAGCATTGGCCTTCTTACTTCTTCTAAGTAGCTCATCTGAGACGCCAGCTTGTTGATGCCATGCATCAGAGGGAGCATTGACCCCCTTACCTTTTCTAAGCAGCTCATCTGAGACACCACCTTGTTGATTCCAAGCATCAGAGAAAGCATTGGCCTCCTTACCTCTTCTAAGCAGCTCATCTGAGACACCAGCTTGTTGATTCCATGCATCAGAGAAAGCATTGGCCTCCTTACCTCTTCTAAGCAGCTCATCTGAGACGCCAGCTTGTTGATGCCCAGCATCAAAGGGAGCATTGACCTCCTTACCTCTTCTAAGAAGCTCATCTGAGACGCCAGCTTGTTGATTCCCAGCACCAAAGGGAACATTGACCTCCTCACATCTTCTAAGCAGCTAATCTGAGATGCCACCTTGTTGATTTCAAGTATCAGAGGGAGCATTGACCTCCTTACCTCTTTTAAGTGGCTCATCTGAGACTCCACCTTGTTGATTCCAAGCATCAGAGGGAGCACTGACCTCCTTAATTGACCTCCTTACCTCTTCTAAGTTGCTCATCTGAGATGCCACCTTGTTGATGTACGCGTGCACCTTCATTAGGTCCATACTGTACAGGGTCCCCTCCAGCAAGTCAACCATTGACTGCAGCTGCAAAGCACAAAGAACAGAGTTAGGTTTTCAAAGAATACCTCCCATCTGGGTCAGCAGTCAGTAAAAACGACAGACATAGAGACAGCTGCAAAGAAAAACTAGGTCTGAGGATGAAGGCCTGAGACATCTTATGTTTGTCTCGAATGCGAAAATAAGGATTTTGTTTACATACGTGTTACATGCCTCCCTACGCATTAGAGCCTACAGCCTTTCATCTGTTACCAAATGTGTTCTGAATTTAACAGTGCAAGGTGCACACTTGGTTTGTGCACTGCAGAGCAGATAAGTGTCAGAAGAGAAATTCAACACCTTATTTCTATATATTTAAAGAGGCTCTTGCAGTATGCAGTTTCTTCTAGTTTTTGTTAGCCTCAGGAGAGGTTATCCCCTCCTCTGAGAGACAGCTAGAAGACTGATTAGACCACCACTTTCTTACAGAGTTTCTCTTGGGGTGATGACATGTGGCAGGCTGGAATCACAGTGACATCATCACCTTCTTCGACTAGTGACATCACCACTGTGGCTACCTTTGAGTGACAGACATACCGGATGGTCTTCCTGGTACTGTGTGACATCAGGAAAGGGGATCCACCTCCCTAGACCAAATTCATGCATGTAGAATGGTTAAGAACTTCCTCACTAGATGCGGTTAGAGAACACCTCAGTCTCCTGTCTAATAACACTGACTTACAGGACTTCCTGTTAGGCCCCAGACAACACCGCAGAAAGTGTTTCTTATATGAAGTATATAATGAAATTTGGAAGCTTTCCCAACAAGAATCAGCTGCCCGGTTAAGGCAAATAGACCAGGAAAATCTAAAAATGGCATTGGCTGTTGTAGATAATGGGATTAATACCCTGTCCCACCGAATACACACCTTAAATAACAACGTCTCTTCTGCTATAGACATCATACAAACAGATATGTCCTCTTTACACCATGGACAGAGTCAGCTAAGGTCCATTATGCAGTTGGGTTAGACACTTCAAACACTGAAGGCAGGTCGCGTTCCCTGGCAGCATGTCAGCGCAAGGGAAATATTTTCTTCCATTAATTTAACGCAACAACAACAACTAATGGCTAAGAAAGAAGCGGCTTTTGTCATGCTAAACATTGAGAAATTAGAAAAGTTGCCTTTTACTGTGGCTGAGGTACCATCTGCCAAGTGGCTAATACACGGGGTCATCAATCTGCCTATTTCTACACTTCAGTTCACCTCCTGTTTAAAACACATTCCAGTAAGCAGATATGAAAGGCTGGGAGATAGTTATATCCATGAGGTGTGGGAGCTTCGCCTTCTCATACAAATGTCTCAGTGGCATGAAAGAAGTCTTTCTTAGCGGTAGTGAATGTGAGACTTCAGTCAGCCGTTCCATGGTTTCTAAACAGCTGTCCTTGCATGGGGTGTGTAACGCATCTGCAGCGAACTTGGCTTGTTATCTGAAGGGAGTTCCAGTCCCCTTGATTATACCTGCGTTCCAGGTGCTTTCAAACGGCAGCTATGTCCTCATCAACGGTGAAGATTGTTGTGGGATGCGAGCCGGAATAGTTTATGTTGTTTCAGTCTCTAAGATCGTTACATGCTGCAGGAACGTACTTTTTACCCCCACTAAGATAAAAGAAGTAGCCGACATTTGGCCTCACATTGCTACTTCAAATGTGAATTTTGACAAGCTGAGCAGACTCAAGGCTTTATTGTTTCAAAAGCATGTGGCTCTTACATCTGCACTCGAGACCTACGCACTTCAGGTGGCAAGCTCGTCAGCAGAAATACAGTCCCTTTTAAGTGCAAACTTTCCGAGACACTTTGGTGAACTCGTGGGACGGATATTTATTGCGTCCAGTACAACTGGAATCACACATTTCTTTAAGGCTGTTGGTTCTGGTTTCATTCACACCTTGTCCTCCATATTCGGTTTAATACCATCAGCTATCAACTCAATTTTTTCTAGTATTTTCAGGGGATTTCCAATAGTGGTAGCTAAAGGTGTTTCCCATTACCTTTACAATGTTTTAGGAAAAGAACACTGACACAGGGAACCTGGTTAGAAGGATCCCCGTGCACTCCAGTCCAAGTTACATCCAGAAGCCAGGCAAAAACTGTGGGGGGGATACTGCAACAAAGTGCCAGTTTCCCACAACTGGGCCTCAGTTCTACGGCACAGAAATGAAGAGGTAAAACTACATGTGTTGGCTCTGATCCTTACTGCATGTGCTGCGAAAATAGAAAGAAAAATCCTATGTTTCTATGTTTGCTTTAGCTTAGGACCGTTTGCAGCATGGCTCACAATGTTTACAACAAATACACTATGCTTTAATGACTGAAATGGAAGCAGAAAATGGTACCCCCGCCCCTATATCTATCTATATATCTTTCTGTCTGTCTATCTATCTTTCTAATGTTGCAGCTTGAAATTCACCAGGTAGCAACTGTTCATGGCCTTGAAATGAACCTTTCCTGCAGTATTATCTTTTTCAGAAAGACTTTCCCCCCATTCCTCCTCAAGTTAAATGGCCCTGATTGGTTTCTGCAGAGCACCTGGACTCCCGGCTGGAACAACAAGGTCACAGTTAGACAGTTTTACCGTGAGCCATTCATCTCATGCTATCAGCTGAAGTGGGCAGTGCCTTTTGTTGGGCCGAGGTCAATGAGCCTAAATCACGATCCTCCCAACATCCTTGTATGAGTGTCCTAGCAAAGTTTAGACAGAATGGAAACCAAGATTACGAGATGGGTGCAATTCCAAAAGCACAGTAATGGGGAAACAAAATCAGCCCTGAAAAAATGCTCAAACTAGATCCGCTCCTTTTGTCTCCTGGTGCAATAGCTCTTTCCATCATTCATTCTCTCTCTTTTCTCCCTCTCTGATTGCTTTCTCTCTTCCTCCATCCCTCTCCTCCTCCCCCAGAAGCCTCCTTGTGTCGGCGGCAATCAATCTCAGGCAGCTTGGGAAATTAACAAAGGCACCAGGACCATCCAGCCCACCGGGGAAATGCCCGATGTCCTGACAATTCCACCTTACTTGTGCAAGCAACACATGCAGCGGTAACTACAGATGTACCATGATGGCCAGCTTAGGGGCGAATGTAAGCGGGTTGCCTCAAGGGCTTATACACCCCTAGTTCACAGTGTTTCTGCCTGGGCGAACTTTTACAAAAGCCTCATTTCTGGCACTTGTATTTGGAACCAGGAGACTTGTCCTGAATCTCTGTCTCTAATTAAATTGTATGTCTGCATTTCAAAGCAGCACCAGTGGTCCCTTAGTAACCTTCTGTAATTTTCGAGAGGCAAAGTTATGAGCAAAGAGCGATAATGCGTTTAAGAGGCTGGAAGAACGAAGTGACCCAAAAGAGAAATACATTCGTGAGCATTTGAGGCAGGAGGAAGCAGTACTTAATTTGTTAAAATAATTTTTAAAAAAACAATAAGTGTTGATGCTCAATGTTTATCACAGAAGCCAGCGCTATTGAATGTTGGGGTACCGAACACCAGGACTGGCAGCCTTGATTCCACCTCATGTCTCTTTCACCCACCACCAAACACTTCCTGTCTCTTTATCCCACTCTTTATTGTTCTTTCTCATCCCTGCTTTCTTTTGTCATTATTTCCCATCTTTCTAGTTCTCATTCTATCCCCCTTTTGTGTTTTGTTTCTCTCCTGCTTCAGGTCAACGTCTGATGAGGAAAAATAACTGCTGGTCCCCAAAAATCAGTGCTGATGGACCCAACCTGCGATCAATGTCTCGCTGCAAGGGAGCCAATAAACACAACAGCTTTACAACAACTGGATGCATGAAAGACTAAAAAGCTTACAAGTTTTGGAATCAAGATAATGTCACATGGACAGCAAGTTTACAAGCAGCTGATGCAGGAGAGAATTACAAGAGTCAGCAAGATCACAAGCATGAAAACAGGAAAGAAGAAATAGAGACACAAATAAATCGAACATCAGTGACAGGATGGAGCTAAAACAGAAACCAAGATTTCAGCCATTAGGAAAAACCTGGAGTACAGAGAGAGAGAGAGACATGGTTATGAGCAGTGGAAAAAGTCTAAGACACAGTAAGTGTACAACTGTCAGAAAAACAAGAAGGATTTTAAAGCAACATCAGCCTTACAAGCCCTGGAGACCAGAGAGATCTGAAAGAAGCAGAAGAGAGCCTGTCAACACAGCAAGAGTACGACCATCAAGACCAAAAAATGCATTCAGCTTAGACCATCCGAGACAAGAAAGAGTCAAAAAGACCGGAAAAGGTCTGCGAGCTTTGGAGATAGGAGAAAGCCAAAAGAGGGTGTAGTTTTAAGAGCCCTGGATGCAGGAGGAAGCCAACCAATACACCAAGATTAAACCACTGGAGACAAGAAGGAGTCAAAAGCAATAGCTAGTTTATGAGAACTGGGTAAAAAAAAAGACATGAACTTTCCAAGCACCACAGGAGGAAACCAAAATATGAACCAAACGTGTGAGCTTTGGAGACCAGAGAAGGTGAGATGGGACCGTTCATGAGCATTGGAGACAGGAGCCGTGCTCTCTTAAGCTTTTTGGGACTCTGGGCAAAACATTTTGGGGGCCCCTGGTCAGAACAATTTTGAATTGTATTAACCATTTTGTTCTAGCATAATGCAGAAAAAATACTAACCTATGCTAAACGTTCACAAACTGAATCACGTAAACTAGCTGACATGCCTTGGCCCCAACCGCCAAAATTCCTAAAATAACATTGGAGAGTGAAATGGGCTGAGGTAGAGAAATAGAGAGAGGTAACAAGACATCACCTTCTTAAAGGGGCCCTTTAAGGCTGGGGGTCTTGGACATAGCTCACCTTACCCATTCCTTAAAACAGTAGGTCCCTACCTGTGGCCCGGGGACCCCTGGGGATCCCCAAAGCCTTCTCATGGGGTACGTGACTGCTTAGAAAATTAAATAATATTAATAGAATAGGTCACCAGCTTTCAGTAATGACTCAGTGGGGGGTCCCCAAATCCCAATAGTGATTCAATGGAGGTTCCCGGGTTCCAGTAATGATAAAGTGAGGGTCCACAAAAGTGAAAAGGTCGGGAACCACTGCCTTAAAACGTCTCTGGGTGGTTCAGAAGTTTGTGTATGTCACGTGTTGGTCTTTGAATGGGGTCAGATTTACCATTCAAATTCCATCCTGAGCAAAAGTGAAGAAAGTACTGAACTGTGGAGGGATCAGATTTACTATTCCCAATCCTACCAGAACAAGAGCAGTGATGGTGCTTAAAGGCTCAGGTTTACTATCCGGATTTCAAACTCCGCAACAAAAGGAGGTATTGGACCAGCCATAGAGACAGGAAGAGTAAAACCATGGAGATTAGAAATAGGCAAAGTACACTAGGATAATGCCTGTCAGAGACTATAAAAAGTCGAAAGCAATAAAACGTTTACATTAATGGGAGACAAGAGAGAAATAAAAGAGATAGTTTAATGCACTGGAGAAGGTAAAAAGTCAATCGAGACACCAGTTGTACAGCCATCAGACGAGAGGTAACCAAAAAATGAAACCAAGTGTCTGATCGGCAGGTTGAATGAGAAGCAATAGCCAGTTCATGAGCATCACAGCTAGAAGAATGCCAAACGAGGGTGTAACTTGGTGAACACTGGGGGCAGAAGGAAGCCAACAAGCACACCATGTTCATGACCATTGGAGATAAGAAAGAGTCAAAGGCAATAGCTAGGTTGTGTGCATAGGACAGGATCCCAAGTTTCAGCAGGTGTATGACCTTCAAGACAAGAGGGACCCAAGAAAGACAAGTTTACAACAGTCACAGCGAAGAAAGACTCAAAAGCAAAGGCAAGTTTATGTGCAGTGGGCAGATTACACAGTCATAGGGCAGTGAGTTAAAGAGCACTGGATAAAGAATAGAGTCAATAAAGACAGCAAGTTTATGAGCATCAGAGTCAGGAAGAAGTAAAAAACGACATCACGTTTACGCGCCATCGCAGGCAGTAGAGAACCAAAAGAGACAGTGAGTTTATGAACAATGGGCAGATTACAGGGTCATAAAACAGCAAGTTAAGGAGCACTGGAGAAAGGATATATTCAGTAGAGACAGCATTCATGAGCATCGGAGTAAGGAGGAATCCAAAAGTGAAATCAAGTTTACGCACAATCAGGGACAGTAGAGAACCAAAGGAGACAGTGAGTTTATGAGCTGGGAAGGAGAGAAGGTGACCCATGAGTAGCTGTAATCTATCTCCTCGGAGGGGGCAGGGGTCAGAACAGCATTGCTAGTCAATATAGTGGGGGAAGCCAAGAGAATTAGAGGATGCACAAGCAGTGGAGTCGGGAGGGAACTAGACCCTAAGGAGCATATTTAAAAGAAAGTGGTGCGTCGGTCCCGATGCACCACTTTCCTTGCGTCACCCCTGGTTGTGCTGTATTTACAATCCAGCGCACCATGGCAGTCGCTAGGACAATAGCGTCAAAGTTTTTGATGCCATTGTGGCGCTTTGCTGCACTATCTTCAAAAATGTTGGCGCTCGTGCAGCAAATCACAGGGAGGCCCATTGATTACAATGGGTGCGTCATTTTAACACCTTCTCTGAACAGGCATACAAAATGATGGAAAAAATGTCACAGTGAAATGTTGTAAGTTTCACAGCGCCATTTTTTCAGGCCTCCCTGCGTCAGAATGCCCCCCTTGCATACCTTATGCCTGGTGCAAGCATAATGTGGTGCAAGGGATTTTGCAAGAGCCATCAAGATTATGAACATACTGGAGAGTCAAAAGAGACAGCAGCATTGCAGAATCAGAGACAGGACACTGATAAAAAAAACACCAATGTTAGTAGCATCAGAGATGAAAGGGACCCAAGAGATACAAGGGGAACTGAGCCTGGGGGGATGGGAGAGAGCTAAAATAAACACTAAACTTACCAGCATCACCAAAAGACACACCACAGTAATGAACATCAGAAGCAGGCGAGCCGAAACGTGGGACCAAGCTTGAGAGACAAGAGTCATCCAAAAGCGAGAGACATGGGTAGGATTAGTAAAAGCAAGAGAGAGTCAAAAGAGAGAGGAAGGGTAGAGGCATTAGAGGGACAGGAGAGAACCAAAAGAAAGATTAAGTTTACGACCATCAGAGACAAGAGAGCGACAAAGAGATGCCAAATATGTTTAAAAATAAGGAAGTGGGAGACAGCTGTCGAGGAGAATGTCACGTGCAGGTTTACGGCTGCATAAAAGGAAGTGACAGCTTGCACAGCGACACCGAGCTTGCACAGCGACTCTGCGCCTTGTCGGAGTTGTACACATCGCCTATAGCACTACAAGACCTGGCTAGGTAGCTGCAGGTAAATGTCACCAGCAGAGGGCAGGACAGGCAGCTACCAGGTAAATGTAAGCAGCTGGGGGCAGGACTAGGCAGCTGCCAGGTAAATGTCACCAGCAGAGGGCAGGACCAAGCAGCTGCATGGTAAATGTAAGCAGCTGGGGGCAGGACTAGGCAGCTGCCAGGTAAATGTCACCAGCAGAGGGCAGGACCAAGCAGCTGCTAGGTAAATGTAACCAGCTGGGGGCAGGACTAGGCAGGTGCCAGGTAAATGTCACCAGCTGGGGGGAGGGACTAGGTAGTTGCCAGGTAAATGTAACCAGCTGGGGGCAGGACCAGGCAGCGGTCAGGTACATGTAACCCGCTGGGGGGAGGCACAAGGAAGCTGCCAGGTAAATGTAACCAGCTGGGGGCAGGACTGGAAAGTTTCATGAGCAGGGGGCGGGACTAGACAGTCACCTGGTAAAGGTCACCAGCAGGGGGCAGCCGCCTGGTAAATGCCACCAGAAGGAGCCTCTGCTTGTATCGAAGGCTGCTTTCCTATCACAGTTGGGGGTGCTGACAAGAATCACCTAAAGTTGCAAAAATTCCTGTAGCGACCCTGGTTGTAACTCCTGCCCTCCACTAACTAGTTCGGAGAGAGGAAAGGGCACCCTGGAGGGAGGCTTGACTCTGCACCACTCCACTCTAGAGCGCTGTTCATCCAGTCATTCAACACATCATACATGAAACTAAGTGAAGCACTTTTCTGTAATTCTGAAGGGGTGTGGCTTCGGGGTGGTGGGGAGGTTACACCCCCTAACAAATGTGTCTTGTGATAAATAGGTGGGTACAGGGGCTTTTAGTTGGGTATGGCGAAGTGTCATATCAGATTTCACCATGAATTTCACACACACAAGCAAAAACGCACACACACTCTCTTCCTCACTCTGGGAAGGCTTCAAAAATGTTGGTTATTTCACAAAATAATGTGCTTTCTCTCACTTAGAGCCCCAATAAATCTGCATTCCTCTCTGTTTCTGCTGCCCTTAAGCCCCTCTTGTGCGCCAGCCTGTCCTCTAATGTATTGCAACATTATGTGCCCGCGTGATTGGTGGGAAATCTGAAGCTCAAACCCCCCCCATCTTACAGACCACGCCCCTGTAATGAAAGAACGATTTTAATAGGGTCTAATCTTGACAGTTTCCTTTGAGATGCAGAAATGACAAATATTTCTGAAACACCATTTCCACACATTTGGGCGCTATGCAGGTTTGTGGTTAGAACTGTATGTAAAATCAGGGACCAAATAAATGAACAAATGGAAAGCGCACTCTGTGTAAAAGCCAGTGTGCTGCCACACCGTATTTCAGTGATCTATTTGCGATAGGATGGTCCAATATGAAAAACCACCTCTCTCCTGCCAAACGGGCTTGACAATTGAAAATTGTTCCAGCACCAGTGATTACCAGCCTGGTTTGTTTGGGCTAGCAGTGTGAATCCCTGGTATGCCAGAGGGAGGATCCCTGCAAGTCAGAGGCCTGGCATGGAGGGTCGAAGTGAAATACCAGTGCATGTGTGTGTGTACGTATGTGTGTGAGTGCATATGTGTGTGTGTGTGTGCCTGTGTGTGGAGTATCTGTCTGGTGTGTGTGTGTGAGGAGATGGTGGTTGTGTGTGTGTGGAAGGTGCTTGTGTGCATGTGTGTGTGTGTGGAGGGTGAAGGAGGGGGTGGGTGAATGTATGTGTGTGTGTGTGTGTGTGTGCGAGCGGGCCTGCCTACAAGGTGGAACCTTAGCAACTCCTTTTAGAAGATAACTCTTATGTCACAGTTTGCAATGTATACTGGTGTCGAAAAAATAGTTTACAAAACATGTCCACTTAAGGGTTGCAGGGTGTATAATGCAGTCTATGATTTGATGTTATTCAGCGTAAACAATTGCAGGGAGGGGGGAGTGCATTCTGTCCCACAGAATCTGCATTCACCAGTACATCCGTATTTGGGGTAAAACCTCTTGCTCGAGTCTGCGGCATTTAATTTCTTGGACTAACATCCCAGCTCATCAAGGCACATTGAAATGAAATGTGCAGATTTATGTAGCGTGGCTTATCACCCATGAGGGAATCCAGGCGCTGTCTATGGGCACGGGGAGATTAAGAGCTTTGCCCGGAATCTCAGGACGTTGCGCCAACACCGAGGCTCGAACCCAGATCCCCAGCTCACAAGAGGGTCGCTCTGACCGCTGGGCTACATCCTCTTCTATGTCAGTGCATTTTATCTGACTATTGCAAGAGCTTTAAAGTTTCCATGCCGCCATTGTCAATTAGATCGCAACTTACTCTGCAGTATGACCGCCGTTTTTTGCATCTATAGCGCAAACCCTCAAGGAAGCCCCAGGAGTCATTTAAATGCTACCCCCATCTGCTGGCTTACAAGCAGGACCAGAAGCAGCTGAGATGTTCAGAAGGCGTGCAAGTATCATTGGCACCTTCTGGGCTTAGATGTAGAAAAGTATGCAAAGTGAGTGGCACTAAAATCAAAGTGGACGCCCCACCACACGTAAGCTATAGAGTTTAAGGAGGAACTATTGCCCTCAAATAATAGGCATGATGCTACATAATCTGGAAGGTAGAGCAGTTATTTAATGTATAGGTTTCTATAAAGTTCACGGCTGTGTAAGTATCAAGCATACAGTTGATTGCTGTGTAAATTATTGGAATGTGCAAGGTGTAGTGCAATGTAATTTATAGAGTTGGTGCAAGTTAGATATCTAGTGTAATGAAGAAAGACAGTCAAGATATAGGGTTGTGTAATATAAATGGCTGGTCGAAAGCACAGAGTAGTGTGTGATGAGGCAAACATAAGTTGTGTAAGGTGTACTGAAGATGTGCAATATAGGATGGGTCTGGTTTATATTTTAAGGTTAGTATAAGGGATCAAATTGGTATAAGTTACAGTCTTTGTTTTCAAATGTAAAACTCCCATAGAACTGGTTTTAACTTGATTCAGTACAGTATCTTACACGCTATATCCCGCCCATCGGTTGTTGCAAAAAATACATCTAGACAGCTCAGCTCACATCACTGCAGGCATCCAACTCTTTACAGCACAGCACCAAACACTAAACTATGGATAAAGTCTCATAGGTCCGCTATGTCCTCCAGAGCACGCAGACCAATGAAAGATCTAGGCAAGTAAAACTGTTCTTTGTGTAAAACAACTGGGGATGTGTAGAAGAGTAAAGATGAAGGGAGGTAGGGTGGTGTGACGCACTGTGGTACATACTAGTTCTGTACTAGATGTACCACAGATGTAAATATTGCACTTATCCCCTTACACCACGGTGGTGGGTCAATGCTTTTCACACGCGTGTCTGAGACGTACAATCACAATTTGGCCATAAAATATATCTTAAAGCAGGGTCTCCAACTTCTCCTATAATATGAGCTACTTTTGATCTAAGAAAATCAGAAACTGCTAACAAACATGTCAACTGCTACAGTAGATACCACACCTGACATGGTCATCAGATTATTCTTACAAAGTCTGTGTGATTCCAACTCATGCTGTCCCACACGTGAGCTCCTCTGGTGTTCCTTCCCAGCTCAGAGCTTCCACATAGTGTGACTAACAGTGCCAGACCCCAGTGCACCGGATGGCTTTGCTGCATGGCGATGTGTTATGTTGCAGGCTCTGTGCTGTCACATCTCGCTGTGTGTGAGTTTCAAGTTGGAACTCTGCTGTTGGTTAGATTGGCTTCCACTTCAAGGATCTGCAACTCAGCAGTGCTCACTCCTATGACATGCACAAGGTAGCACTGTTAAGCTCCAGATTCTTTCAATGATGTACTAGGTTAGGCTCCATTTGATAGAGCCACTTTCTGGCAGCTGGCGACCTACTGGCAGCTCCCGAGCTATCTGTAGGAGTACCCTGTCTTACAGTATAAACCTGGGAAAATTATTAGTATTCTAAAGTCATAGGGGTGTGTTGAATACACAAGAGATGGGCCCATATATATGTCTGATATTGCTCTATTTATTTAATTGATTATTTTGTATGTTTCTGGTACAGCATCAAACATTGTGCCATGCAGTTTCTCCAAGACCACCAAATCTTCTCATTAACATCAGAATGTTAGTTGGATGATGGCAGAGCTGAAATTTTTTCCTCTAAAAAAATCCCTGAAAAGACACTGTAATAAGGCAAACATGTAATAAAGATATCCATAGTCGATGTGTTCTGTTGTCTTTATTTAAGTCCAGGATAAATATCTCATCCACAGGAAAAACAGCCCACAGCTCTCCTCACATCATCTTCCTCCTAGCCCAGTCTCAACCATCTCCACTTAGAATCTCCATCACCACATTCCATGTCACAAGGAGCATTCCGTTGAAAGAGATGGATTGGTTACATAAACTGCAGATGGAAATACCACACACCTTTCCCCCAAAAAGAAACAAAAGAGAAATAGGAAGTAAACATAATAAACTATATACATTTGAGAATAAGAATAAACTATCCCTTAAGATATGATTAAAAACTATAAAACAAGATTCAGAAAAAACACATTGAAAAATCAGACATTTTTCCTCTTCGAGATCACAATACGATTGAGATTCCATATGCGGCCATCATTAAGTTTTACAGCATTTCTGAACAATTTCATTACACTAAATGGACCCCAGAATTTGCTTTCGCTCTTACCCAAAACAGGTCTTTTAACCAAAACTTCATCACCAACATTCACTTTCACATCACATACACGTTTCGTTCTGTCAAAGTACTCCTTTCTTTTTTTCACTGAATTTTTCTCACACATCCTATCATATTCTCCATGAGACCAAGAAACAGCTTTATCCTTACCCCCAATGACCCAACCAGGAACAAGCATAGTATTGGGTTTCCTTCCCCTGAATAATTCAAAAGGAACAAATCCTGTAGTAAAATGTGGAGTAAAGCGATAAGCTATCAAGAATTTTTTCAAGCCTTCCTTCCAACATCTCCCTGCAGCTACCTCCAACTGCACACACTCCTTCACGCACCTATTAAACCTTTCAACAATACCATTCCCTTCAGGATGATACAATGAGCACAATTTGTGCTTTATCCCCAATTTCTTCAGATAACTTTCCATTTCCTTGGACACAAATTGTGGACCATTATCAGTTAGGATGGCATTGGGAAAACCCTCTCGAGCAAAAACTTCTTCCAGAAGATTGATTATTCTTTTGGTTTCAACACTATTAACTATACCAATTTCCACCCATCTGGAAAATTGATCAATTAAAACCAAAATATAACTGCTCCCACCTTTACCATAAATAGGTCCAACAATATCCATAGCCACAACATCCCATGGCCTGTTCGACAAACTCCTGATACTCATTGAAGGTACTCTCGTTTTGTAGATTTTATCGCTATTACAACAGTCAGGACAGTCTCTAATTACTCTTTCAATACATAAATCCATCCCAGGCCACCAATAGTTCATACGAATCCTAGATTTAGTTTTGCTTATGCCCTGATGACCACTATGACCAAGTTGAATGATCTTCTCAACTAATGTATTAGGTACCACCAATCTCCCCCCACGAAACAATAGATCATCTGAAACCGACAATTCATTCCTTATCTTCCAGAATGTTTTTAAAATATTAGAACTCCTTAAATCTTCAAAGTCCCATTTGTCTTTGAGGAAATTGCATACCCTTTGCAAAGTGGAATCATTCGCAACCGCACGTACCCAGTCATCATGGCCAATTATCCCTTCTGTTACACTACACACACAGAAATTGTTTTCCTGGTTATCACACGAGCCTTCTTCTGAAACAGATGCCAGTCTGGACAAGCAGTCAGCTGTATTATTATAGGCTCCAGGAACATAAAACATTTGAAAATTGAAATCTTGAAGATTAACTACCCACCTACTTATCCTGGAAGAAATTTGGTCAAGACCTTTTTTCATGAAAACTTAAATTAAAGGTTTGTGGTCAGTATAAACATGGAAGAGACTTCCCCATACAATTTTTTTTAATTTGTTTATAGCCCAAAAAACACCTAACTTTTCTTTCTCAATTGTAGAATAATTCACTTCAGACCCTTTCAAAGTTCGCGAACAATACACAACAGGTTTCCAATTCTGTCCGTCTCCTTTCTGTAAGAGTACACCCCCTAAACCACTTGTGCTAGCATCTGTCATGATCACACTCAACTCATTAGGATTGAATGATTTCAAACAACCCACACTAGACAGTTGATTTTTCACAATTGTAAACTCGTTTTCACACAAATCATTCCATACATATTCAACTCCCTTCTTGAGTAATCTTCGCATATTTTCTGTTTTCATAGCTAAATTAGGCAGAAACTTTCCATGAAACTCAACCATACCAAAGAAAGCCTGCAATTCTTCTTTGTTCTTTGGCGAGTGTAGTTTTAAAATACTTTCTATTAAGTCTTGTTTCGGGTACAGACCAGTAGAAGTAATTCTGTGTCCCAAATACTCTATTTCCTCCTTACTAAAATGACATTTACTGAGCTTTAACGTGAGCCCATGACTCTTTAGGATACTTAACACTCTCCTAACCCTTTCTTCATGTTCTTCTCTAGTTCGTCCATATACCAGAATGTCATCTTGAAAATATTTCACACCTTTCTCAGAACTAAATAGATCATGCATTAACCGCTGAAACACCGATGCAGCTGATACCAGCCCAAACGGCATCCTTATATATCTAAACGTTCCAAAAGGTGTGATAAACGTAGTGAGATCCCTTGAATCTACATGAAGCATCACTTGATGATAGGCTGAAGTTAAGTCTAATGTACTAAAATATTTGGCACCATGCAAAAGAGTTACCATTTCTGTGATATTAGGAAGTGGAAATAGATCACTCACAACAGCCTTGTTAAGATTCCTTAAGTCGATACACAGCCTGATGTCCCCCGAGGGCTTACGTGCGACCACAATGGGAGAAACCCATTCTGAAGCCTCAACAGGTTCAATGATCCCATTCTGACACAGATTATTCAACTCTTTCTCCACATCATCCCTCACAGAAATCGGTATTGGCCGTACCTTACAAGCCACAGGAATTGCACCATCTTTGAGTTTGATGTGATGTACATATTTGGTGAGACACCCTAGAGTGTCACTAAACACATCCCTGAATTCATGCACAAAGTTTGGTACACTTTCCTTATTGACATCTGTAGATATTTCACACACACCACACATATTCTTAACAAAGTCTTTTTTGAGCAAAACAGGTGTAGAGTTATTAGGATCTAAGATAACCTCGAGTTCTCTTTGATGAGGCCAGCTTAAGACGCTGTCCCCTTTTACTGGAACATAGATCTTGGCACTAATGGAGCTTGACTTGAAGATAATTTCAGATTCAAAGTATCCCCTTAGCTCTATGGTTTGACCACCATAACCCCCTGGGATTACATCAGGATCTTCCAATTTTATGTTGTGACTCAAATACTTGTCAAATATCTCATTTGACATCAAGGTTAACCATGCTCCAGAATCAAAGAGAACTTCACACTTTATACCACATATTGTTACAGTGTCTTTCGGATAATTCTTCGTTTTTCCTTGCTCATCAACCATCAGTATGCAGTCCTGTATCATTTTTACTGCAGAATCCTTCTGTGACCTACAGCATTTGGCAAAGTGCCCACGTTTCCCGCATCCTTTGCATATAGCATTAATAGCAGGACACTTTTTGAAAGATGCGAAATGCCCAAAATTTCCACACCGAAAGCATTTGGTATCCTTGAATTTAGGTCTCTGAATTTGTGTTAGTTTTGTGTCATCACTTCCTCCTTCGGTTTCTAATGCGTGACTTTCCTGTTTCTCATTTTTAGGAAATATGTTATTTACTGGAGGAAATTTTTTTCTTTCCAATTCCCCCACACATGCTAAGGTATGTTCCACACTTTTGGCAATTGTCACAACTTCTTGCAGAGATGGATCATCCTTACTCCAAAGTTCTTGCCTAATTTTGTCACTTGAGCATTTAAGCATGAATTGATCTCTTATACGTTCTTCAAGCGTTAATCCAAATTTGCATGTAGCTGCCAATTTTCTTAAGGTAGTAATGTACTCTTCAATAGATTAATTTTGGGCTTGTTCCCGCATACCAAAGTGATAACGCTCTAAAATCGTGCTAATCTTAGGAAGATAGTGCAGATCTAGTTTTTTTATGCAAAGTTCAAATTCATTTAAGTCCGTTCCATCATCTTCAGGCTCAGGCAAAGTTTCAAAAATTTCTAGTCCTTCACATCCTAAACAATGCATGAGAAGAGAAACTTTCCTCTCATTTGATAATGATGCACTACATACTCTTGTATAGTGCAGAAAATACTTTTTCCATTTTGACCATATAATAGGCGCTTCGCCAGGTACTGTCAAGAAAAACGGAGGTGGAGATATATTTTGCATTATTTTGTACAGAAAAAATAAAAAATAAATAAATAATGAAATAAAATAAAATAAAAATAATGTTCTTCCTTATATATATATTATGTTATTGTTATTTTCTTATGTATTTCCATACAATTACTATAAGATGTTTTGTAAAATATCAGACTCATTAGTAAAGTTCAAACGTGAAGATCATTTTCTAAAGGCAGTTCATCTTGTATTGTGTTCAAGCCGGGCAGAATGGTGCTGGTGAGACTGACTGGTGAGTTAACTTTTATTTCTTGCTTATTGTTTTTCTTACTTTCTCCTTTGAATGTCCGGTTTCCAGTAATCAGTATCCTCTTAGGTACTGAAACTAACGCGTTCACAGTATTCAACTGTGAAACGTGTTAAAAATCAATAAACGGAAACGCGCGAACAATAAACGAGGCACAGACAATGTGCCGCGCGCTGAAAGCAGGAAACTGAAAGAGCGTGCGCTAAACAAACACGCCACGCCCGAGTGCAGGGCGCACGAGGATGCCTGAAGTGAGATGGAGCGTGATAGCGCTCGTGGCAAGAATCCAGTTAATTTTAAACACAAACAAAACGCCGAGGAGTTGCACGCGCTTGTCCTGTTTAAGAAACGTCTTGTCCTTGTTTAAAGCACGTAAAATCAATGAAAGTCAATAACAAATCCTTAGACTCCAATACGCTTTATAACAACATTCAAATAAAGCTTTTCTTCAGGAACTTATTAGAATAATAGAATTTCACAGTCACTTAAGATCCATCTTTTCTCCTTATTTTTATATCGATATCCTCAATACCTTCTCTTTTGAATGATCCAAAATATATTAAAAAAGAACAGGATGAACTCACCAGAAGGCGATTATAAAATTAGTAAGATATGATCCAACTGTCAAAGGAGATCCAATGGTAGGACTGCTGTCTTGAGATATCCTATTGAACACATCCCATCCTCGTCGCCAGTGTAATAAAGATATCCATAGTCGATGTGTTCTGTTGTCTTTATTTAAGTCCAGGATAAATATCTCATCCACAGGAAAAACAGCCCACAGCTCTCCTCACATCATCTTCCTCCTAGCCCAGTCTCAACCATCTCCACTTAGAATCTCCATCACCACATTCCATGTCACAAGGAGCATTCCGTAGAAAGAGATGGATTGGTTACATAAACTGCAGATGGAAATACCACACAACACCCCTAAAGGCAAACTGATTCTGCTATACCACACTATAATCGACAAAACCAAAGTCACAACAGAACAAGCATTGGCAAATCCACCAGGTCTGGCGTTTACTTTCCACCCTTTGGGTTTTCCAGTACCTGTTTTTTTTTCCATGGTTTTATAAAACATTGTTGGTGATGGAGGTGCTGGGACCTCAAAAATATAAAGAAAGTATTGGCTAAAGACAAAAAAATGTTTTGGTCTGCAAAAGCACGCGTTGCCATAGCAGTCACTAACACTGAAAGGATCTACTTTGTGTGAGGATGTGCTCCTTATTAAAGGGCAGAATAACGTCACTAACCCTGGACCTGGCCAGTGGCTGAAGTGTGATGCTCCACTGCCCCATGATGGATGCTATAGTGGGTGGATGAAAAAATGTGAATGGCACAACAACAGACCAATAGAAGAAGAGGGATGGCGGAAAGCCCAGGTAAATATGATTACATTTATAATTTTAGTAAAATTTTGGCTGAAGCCAGACCTAAAAAGGATCCACTACAGCTTTATAAGTTCTTAAGCAACTTACCCAAATAAGGGGCTTCAGAAGATAATCGAAGAATTCCTGAACCCAGAATGTTCAACCTCAAACACCACTCAAATCTAAGAACTGTGTGGCTTCCTTGCTGACTACTTTATTTCTACAGCCAAAGACTTGGAAATATATCGTGAAGCAAAAACCAAGAAAGAACTAATGCCAACTCAGCCAAAAAACCAACCACTCAACGCACTCTACTTTCCTTCAAATGTATCCACCAACAACCTTATCAATCTCATGAAAGCCCGCGGCGCATGAGAATCTCCAGCAAATACGCTCAAGGACATCCTCATCAATGGCTTGGCTGCCACCCCACCACAGTTATCATCACCACTCTCTGGAGTCATGACTATCTCTGGGGGAACTCAAAACTGCCTACATCACAGCCATTTAAAGAAAATAGGAACAGGTGCAATGCTATCATCTAATTACCACCCAAACTGTGACACCCTCTGGAACAGATGGAAAGGTGTGTCTAGCTGCAATAACCAGCGTATACAGAAGAGGACATCCTACTCTCTGTCACCTTGGACACAGTTTGTCAAGCGGTAGAAAGAAACACTCGCCAATTAAGAGCACTTTAAAGTAAGAGCGCGTATTAAAATAAATGAAAAACACCAGAAGAGCAACGTAGAAACTGACGTATCAAATCCTAAACAAGCACATGAAATAAATAAAAAAATTGAGAAATAAATAAACAAAGAAATAAATACTCAATAAATAGAATAGAAGAGAGAGAATGCTAAAAGATCTAAAAACAACATGAAAAATAAACATCAAAGAGGGAAGGAAAAAAACAGAAAAATCGAATCGAAGTTACCCTTCAAATGTGTCAAGCTGAGCCTTCAATTTCTCCTGGATAAACAAAGTGCATTTCTTGCCTTAGCAATAACCTGCTTATTAAAATAACACACCATAAATTAATGTTATCAGGAGCTAGAAGACATGGGCCTGTATTTGACCATCCCTTAACCATGTCAATGTCTGCACGCTGTGAAGGTCTTTCTAGATTTCTCCTTGGTTGCTTGAGGAAAGGGCAAATCCTCCCAGTGCCCACAGGGCAAACCTGCACATAATGGGCAAGTTAAAGGTGTCTCCTAGACAGGGCCTCGCTTAGGAGGAAAAGGCAATAAAGGGCAGAAGAAACTTCCTTGGCAGCACTAGGAGTTCTTGTTTGAAGGTGATGAATGACACTGGTGCTGAAAAGCAAGGCACACTCACAGTCCTGAGACAGGGTTGAGAAAGAGCCCTGCAATAATGTCTTCCAGGTGAGAGAATCCAATAATGATACTGACGCAGAGAGGGAGAAAATATCTGAGGCAAAAATAAACTAAGGAGAGATGAACATGACAAACAAAAGGTAAACAGAAGCGTTGTGATGCATCAGTCCCTGGCAAAAGGCTCCTTATATTTGGTCTAATAGGGAAATTGCATCACAGGAAAAAACACTGGCACCTTCTTGGAAGTGGACAGTGTGCTACCAAACACTAGACAGACGCCATCTTAGATCAGAGTGGATTTAAGTGTAGCTAGCTGCACTTTTTCAAGAGAATGACTTTTTCTCGAATTGGCAGACAGTAAGACCCATATGTTAAAAAACCTTCTTTTCCTCCATGCATCTGCATTTTGTCAGCTAGCTCCTCAGCTTTGGGTTCTACGTCGCACACAGAACCGTTCAGGCAGCTGTGGTCGCTGGAAAGCTGGCATAGACTGAACATAGCAGGAGCATCATCATCGCCATCCACAAGAGCCTAAGATGAGCTGCCATCCTGTCTGCAGACCGCGGGCTAAACAGACACAGCAGCATCTCTGGTGAGTCTCATTCCCAGGTGCAAGAAGCAAGGAGCCCTGGGCCATGGCATGAGCCAACAAACACACCAACACCTCTGGTGAGTCTCATTCCCAGGTGCAAGAAGCAAGGAGCCCAGGACCATGGCATGAGCCAACAAACAGACCAACACCTCTGATGAGTCTCATTCCCAGGTGCAAGAAGCAAGGAGCCCTGGGCCATGGCATGAGCCAACAAACACACCAACACCTCTGGTGAGTCTCATTCCCAGGTGCAAGAAGCAAGGAGCCAAGGGCCATGGCATGAGCCAACAAACAGACCAACACCTCTGATGAGTCTCATTCCCAGGTGCAAGAAGCAATTAGCCCAGGGCCATGGCATGAGCCAACAAACACACCAACACCTCTGGTGAGTCTCATTCCCAGGTGCAACAAGCAAGCCGCCCATGGCCATGGCATGAGCCAACAAACAGACCAACACCTCTGGTGAGTCTCATTCCCAGGTGCAACAAGTAAGCAGCCCATGGCCATGGCATGAGCCAACAAACACACCAACACCTCTGGTGAGTCTCATTCCCAGGTGCAAGAAGCAAGCAGCCCATGGCCATGGCATGAGCCAACAAACACACCAACACCTCTGGTGAGTCTCATTCCCAGGTGCAAGAAGCAAGGAGCCCAGAGCTATGGCATGAGCCAACAAACACACCAACACCTCTGGTGAGTCTCATTCCCAGGTGCAAGAAGCAAGCAGCCCATGGCCATGGCATGAGCCAACAAACACATCAACACCTCTGGTGAGTCTCATTCCCAGGTGCAAGAAGCAAGGAGCCCAGAGCCATGGCATGAGCCAACAAACACACCAACACCTCTGGTGAGTCTCATTCCCGGGTGCAACAAGCAAGCAGCCCAGGGCCATGGCATGAGCCAACAAACACACCAACACCTCTGGTGAGTCTCGTCCCCAGGTGCAACAAGCAAGGAGTAAGCAACCTAAAGCAATGGCATGAGACAACAAACACACCAACACCTCTGGTGAGTCTCGTCCCCAGGTGCAACAAGCAAGGAGTGAGCAACCGAAAGCAATGGCATGAGCCGACAAACACACCAACACCTCTGGTGAGTCTCATTCCCAGGTGCAACAAGCAAGCAGCCCATGGCCACGGCATGAGCCAACAAACACACCAGCACCTCTGTTGAGTCTCGTCCCCAGGTGCAACAAGTAAGGAGCAAGCAGCCTACTTCCATGGAATGAGCCAATAATGATCAATATCTGTCAGGAAGTTTGGTGCTAAGGTCAGATCCAAAGATGATACCAGTTACTGTTTATATGACTGGCTGCCACCAATAGTATTGATTTTTGTAAGATCTCCTTCTAAAAGTTCTGAAGAGCTGAGCAGTCAGCCAACAGATGGGGGTGATCAGCATCTGTGAAACCACAGCGGTGGCATGCACAAGAGGCCTGCAACCCCATAGATGCAACCGTCTTGGAATATATATTCTGTTTAATATATGATTGGGCTTCATGTGTAGATTAGACAGTTTGAGCATACAAACCTTCTATAGGTACCAGAAGGTTGAGTTCAACAGACCATGTGGAAGGTGTCATGGCCAAGCCAGGCGAGGTCCATCTCGGAGACTGGTGTAGTACACTGAGACCGAGGGGGCGGGGGGCTAAAATGTCGTAACAGCTAGCTAGGCTTCCCTATAAAAAGAAGAAGGAGAATGAGAGACACTGTTTCTGCAGGCTGAATCTGAACTTCATGCTTTTGGGAGGACCATGTGCCTGACAGAAAAGGTGCCAAGTGATTGAAATGTGTACTTTGGGCAATATATATTACTCCTCGGTCTTTCTAGAACTGTGAGAGTTTGCCTTTCATTGATAAAGAAAAAAGCGGATTGTCCCTGATTGGTGTTTCAGTTATAATGGCTTCTACTCCAAACACATGTGACGTGACCTTCCATACCCCAAACTGTGCAACAGTGGTGTGTATTCTTACTTTTACGCCAATTCCATTACAGTTAGTAACTGATTTGACCCTTTACAGAGGAAACTTCCTTCCCAAGATGGCCACCACGTTTCCTAATTTTTTAAACACATTCTCCTCAATATGGCCACCATTATTACTTAAAGGCAGTCCCTGGCCTACTAACACTGGGTGCATGACGACTGACTGCTTTTGGCTCCAGGCTTTCTTTGCCAATAATTCGCTTGCATGCTGGCACATGTGTACACCTTATGCTGTTGAGGTGAGTGATCTGGCTGGTAACATGGGCTATAAAATGCAGATTTTATCATATGTAATAATTGGTTTCCCCGCTACTTTCTAGACTCTGTTGGGTCCGATGGGGACATCTTGTAACTTGTTTGGCCCGAAGGTCAGTTGGTAACATGCATGCTGCACAATTGGTTCAATTACTGATAATTTGGTAGTCTTTTTTGGGGGGGTTCCAGTAATTACTGCTAATTGCCGATTGAGGGCCTTGATTGGGGATCATAACTAGGGTCAATTTATTGAGGACTTTTTAATTGACAGATGTCCCTACAAAGGTTTATTCTGGTGGGTTGTACCATTAGAATCCTTCTGCTATGCAACACACTGAGTGATTAGTTTGCTTAAGCCTGGAATGACTTCACAGCTTCATGGCACATAACCTTGCATTGGTGTACCCACAGAACAAAAAGTGACTGGTTTGTGTAAGCATTGACTGGGCTCACTGTTTTTGTGCCATCGGTGACTATACACATTGGTCCTGATTTCTTACTGTTCTAGGACACATTCAGTGGTTTACTAGCTTCAGTTATCATCCTGATCCGGGTGTTGATACAGCATGAGACCCTGCGTGGCGCATCTTTCCTGCATGTGATATTTGATGTGGCAGCACATTTATTTATCTTTTTGACACATAGCAATAGCTAATCTATTCCTTTTTTTCCTTTTTTTCTCTCTCAACTTTTTTCTTTCCTTTTTTTCTTCCCTTGCTTTTAACAGGTCTTGGTTACATAGTCAGTGACTACTTATGTGCATCTAAGGATCGAAACATTGTTGACATTTAGTACTTGGACTCTGTACAATAATATATATTTTGACATGAGCAAAACTACTTTAAAATTGTGACTTTCACTGTGCTTTCTGTCACATGGGGTATGCCTGAGCAATTATGATTTATGGTTTTCAAGGCGTTTTTGTTTTCCCACTACACTACTTTCGTTTGGAATAAATTTACTGATTTATTGCGTGTTTTCCATAGACTTCATTGTGATTCTATGTGGTATTTAAATATATAGACCTTTTATCTAAGGGACCCATGTTACTTTAAAGTATTGCAATCACATTTTCTTAGGACACATTTCATGCGGGTTTTGACCCTGCTTGGCCCCTCTAGTTAAAACTCATGATCATTTTATGGTTCTGAGCTTGGATTGGAGCAGGAGCTCAGCAGATACTCAAACCCACACTGCCAGCATCCCACGAGTCCTGCAGTCAAATCCAAGCACATATGTCACGTTTTTATTTCAATTCATGTGACATATCCACAAGTCCGGAGTGCTGATGAGTGACATTTCTATGCCTTATGTGTGTCACTTCACATAGGCACTACAATGAGTTCTTAGGCCTGTGTTCAGAGGCCGTGAAGTGAGTGGAGTGTTTCATTTTTTTTTTGCTTTCCCTTTTGCCCTGGTCTCAGACTTGCCGACTTTTATTTTCCGAGGGCGGTGGCCATTTTTACTCCCGGGCAGCAGCACTCTTAGGGCGCCATTTTGGGAGGAAGCAGTCTAGTTGTTTAGACCTCATATTTAGAAACCTATATTTGCTGCGATGCGGCGAGCGCGCAGCGGGCATGCCGCTGGAGCACCAAAGGAGCGCAAAAGGCAAGCCCGTCTGCACCCGTCCGCGCCAGACTGGACCTGAAGGCCTGTCCTGGTCAAACTACATCCCCAGAGTCTATCCCTTTGGCTCTTACCAGCTCTTCAGACTCTTTGCTCTCTCTTAGAGCACCTGCCCACAAATATTGTCAAGGATCTCTTGACCTAAGTGACAGGGGCTGGAGATGTCCCACCTGTCAATGGCAACCTCTCCAGACTCAGGCTAAGGTACAGCCAGCTTCCAATAAGTACTTCACCTTTTTTCTTATTAACTGTCGCTCTATGGCACGTCATAAATTGGACTTAAATCTTTTTATAAGTGAGTCACTGCCCTCAGCATTGTTTCTTACCGAAACCTGGCTTCATGAAGGTTCAGGGCCGGATATTAGTTTAGCCTTGCCTCAAGGATATTTAATAGCTAGAGCTGATAGAACTACCTCTAGAGGGGATGGCATAGCTATAATTTATAAGGATACCTTTAAGATGACCTCTCAGCCTCTTCAGTTATCTGATGGGGAGGTTATGTCGTTTTCCCTGGTCCTGGACCCTCTATTTACTCTTTCAGAAGTATTACTGTACCGACCCCCGGGACCTTATGAAAACTTCCTTAATTCCTTCCCGGATTTTATGGCCGACTTAATCCACAAGAGACCTAACTTCACTATATTAGGGATTTTAATATCCATGCCGAGAACTTGGACTTGCCGTCCACGATAAAGCTCCTAGGTGAACTGGAAGCTTTCGGGCTAGAACAGTTAGTGAAGGGCCCCACACATGAAATGGGTCACACAATAGATTTGGTGTTCAGCAATTTGTCAGGACTGATATCGGAACGCCCATTCCCCCTTCCCTGGACAGACCATTTTTCGATTCTCACCATGAAGCTGAGGAATTCTCATCTACATCCGGTTAGGCAGAAAGGCAGGTGTTGGCATAAGCTTACCACTAAAGAGTGGACTATGGCATTGGAGATGCGGAAACCTCATTCCTTTGAAGGGATGAACTGTGAGCCGGAGAAATGTAATAACTGGATTACAGATAGTTTGGACCTCACACTTCCCTACAGGGAAAAAACAGGTACACGTAAGAGCATTAGCTCCCCATGGTTTACTCGCAACCTCCACCAAAGCTAGAAAGAAGGTGGAGAAAGTCCTATGAACCGGCGGATAGGGAGGTCTATAGAAAAGAGATTAGAGTTTACCATCTGGAGATAAAACAAGCCCAAAGGACCTACTACGCAGAAAGAATTAAGAGATCCGCTGGATCGCCCAAAGCAGTATTCCAGATATTAAAGGAAATCATTCAGGTCCCCGGTGAAGAGGTTCCTATTGCTGCCTCAGCAGAGCACAGCAATAAATTAGCGGGATTCTTTCATCAAAAGATTTCAGATATCTATTCTAATTTTCCAGAATCTATTCCCAATTTAGAAGGTCAAGATCCTCCTCCTATAAAGAATAGGGTTACCCTTTCACATTTTATCCCTATTTCTCAGGAGGAAGTCTCCTCACATTTATCCTCGCTTAAGTCCGGTTCACCTTTAGATCCAGCCCTTCCGCAAATACTTGCTAAAGGTGCCAGGGTTTTTGTCCCAGTAATAGAAAATATGCTTAATAAGTCCATCTCCACGGGCGAAGTTCCCGTACTATGGAAACACGCCATAGTGAAACCCCTACTAAAAAAAACCTACTCTTGATGGCTCGGAGTTGAAGAATTACAGACCGATCTCTGTCTTACCAGCCCCGCTAAAATTCTTGACAAACATATTAACAAGCAGTTGTCCTCTTTTTTGGAATTAAATAATTGCCTGCATTCCACTAAGACAGGCTTCAGACCCCATCACAGTACGGAAACAGCTCTCATTGCCGTCCTGGAAGAAGCAAGGAAGAGTATGGACCAAGGAAAGATCACAGCGGTCATACTTTTAGATCTTAGCGCAGCGTTTGATACTGTGGACCATGAGGTGTTGGGGCAGAGGAAGAGAAATGTGGGAATAGAGGGGCTGGCCTTGGCCTGGCTTACTTCTTTTCTCCAAGACAGGTCCTTTCAGGTCTTAGACAGATCACACCTCTCAGCCAAATTTGATAACATCTGTGGGGTACCACAAGGCTCATCACTCAGCCCTACGCTTTTTAATATATACATGGCGCCTTTGGCTGAGTTGGTGGAGTCCTGTGGGATTTCGTTAATCTCCTAGGCTGATGACACGCAACTGGTGGTTTTGTTTAACTCCAACTCCATGCAAGACGTGTCCTCTCTACCCTCTTGTCTGAAAGCTGTAGCAGATTGGATGACTAACAGCAGAATGCTACTAAACAATGACAAGACTGAGCTGATGATCTTGGGTCATACATCGGGCCCCAATCAGACTCTGGAGATCGATGGGTCTAGAGGAGTGCTTCCGGCCCCAAAGGAACATACTAAAAGCCTAGGGAGATGGTTGGACTCATCTCTTACGATGGACCACCACACTAAGCACAGTTCTGGTATTTGTTTTGGTCTTCTAAGACTTTTAAGAAAAGTTTTGCATATTCTTCCTCCTGGAGCCAAAAGGCTTATAGTCCAAGCTCTGATTATTTCCAGACTGGGCTATGGAAACAGCCTCTTGGCGGGGTCACCCTTATATGTTAAAAATAAATTACAGAGGGTCCAAAATGCAGCAGCTCGTCTACTGCTAGACATTCCCAGAAGGAGCACTGTAAAGGCAGGACTGAGTCTATTACATTGGCTACTGATTGACCAACCCGTTAAGTTTAAGGTTCTGTGTTGTGTCCACAGATCCCTCCATAACAGTGGCCCTCAGATTCTTAGAACCCTTTCCTCCCTTCACAAGCCCAAGAGAGATCTTAGGTCAGCATCAAGGGCCCTTGCTATCCTCCCCAGAATAAATAAATCTAGATGGGGAGGTGCCACTCTTGCTTATCAAGGGGTCAAACTTTGGAACTCTCTTCCCATTGGTCTGCGACTGACGACCAATGAACTCAGATTCTGGAAGTCTTTAAAAACTTGGCTATTCTAGGTACAGGGTTTTTCTCTCCCATTTGTTTTGGTTCGTAGTCCTCTAGCGCTGGGAAGCCGGTTGGTAGCCATGCGCTTTAGAAATATGATAATATAACTTCGAATGACTGTTCATTACAAGCCAGACTAAGCAATGATGGCAAACTAAGCATTATGGCCACGTTGTAAGTTTACTTTCAGAACTTACCCACCTTCATGCCTCATAAGGACTAGGAAAGACCACAAAAGGATAACATGTGGTAACAATTGGTTTCTTGCCTATGCAACTCTTTGTTATATGTTTGGCCCCATGCCATGATTTTACTCATCTGGATAGCATTGCTTAAAGGTGGCATCAGTTAGTGGGAGAAAGGTGTGCACTTTTTATTCAAACAATGTACACAAGTCTGCTCTGGCTATCATTTTCTCATCCAGATGTTCTGTGTGGGAAGTAGATCTCTGAGAGATAAATAGTTCTGGCACATATATGTGTGATCTCAAGGTAAGAACATGTGTTGTCAAGAGAGCTGAGACTTGCTCAGTCCAGCCAGCATCACAGGACAGAAGGTTCACTCTCTGGGTCAGGCTGCTGGGAGCTGGGCACCTTGCCGCTTTCATCTGCCTTTTTTAGAGACATGCAGCAAAGGCAGCCAGTGCATTTTGGCAGAGGCTATTCCTCTTGGCTGACTTTGTTCTGCTCGTTGTATCTGGGTCGGGAAATAATATTGGCTTCATTCTTTTGAGCCAGAGACTATACGTCATGCATTCCTCCGAATCACTGATGCAAATGTTTTCTGAATGTTCAAGATGTTTTGCGTTCTGTTATTGGCACATTGTTGTTGAAAGGATGAAAGAGTGTGTTGTCCACGAGGATTCTGATCAGTGCCATCCAGGTTCTAGGTGAAAATGCAGGTGCAGGGCCCACAGACATCTGCATCAGTCACATAAATGAACTTGCTGCAAACACAGTCACACCAGGTGTATAATAACACAGAGAGTAGGTGGAAAATGATAGTGTCCACAGGTCTTACCTGCGAATAAATCAAGGATTGGCAAAGACTGACAAAGCCAATAGGCCTGGAGTTGACTGCCAGCATTCTGGCAATTATTGCTTTATTGTGTCATTTTTTTTATAAGCTTTTTTGTTTGGGAATATCCCTGTCCCTCATCAAACTAAAATAAAAAATTATTTGCTTCAGTCGAGAAAACGTTTTTAGGGTCTCAAAAACAGACGTTACCATAGCACGCTCTGGCCCTGAAGGGAGCTGCTTTGTGTGTGGATGTGTTTCGTGTGAAAGGGCGGCATGCTGTATCCCGTAGTGAAGTCAGCCATTGAAAGAAAAAAAGAACCAAAGAACGAAAGAAAGAAAGAAATTAGAGGAGAAAAAGAAAAAAGGAAAAAGATAACGTAATACAGAACAGTTTCCAATGGGCACAGTCTGGTATGGAGGAGCCAGAAAAGCAAAATACTGTAAAATAAATTTACAACAGCATTGTTGGGAGATGGGATCTGATCAAGATGTGGGTCAGAAGCATCCTGCTATGACATCAGGCTCTAAGCACAAATGTCACACTAGAGTCATCATGAAGTGAAACCAAAACACTGGCACTAAAGGGAACTAGCTTGTGTGTGGCTGTGCTCACTGTGAGAGAGCAAAATGTGGTCTCTCAAAGTGAAGTTAACCAGTGGCTGAAGAAGGCTGATCCCCTGCCACATGCTAAGTAGGGCGGAAACCAGTGCTTAATTTGTGCTTGTTGTTTCCTGTGCTGAGTCCCGGCACTTATTGTGGAGGGCCGAGGCTTATTTTTCTGCCTCAAGCATTTATAACAAGCAAAAGACATATATGGGGAAGACAGAGGAAGGAAAAAACGAAAAAGCATCACAAAGAGAGAAAGAAGAAAGCTGTGAGAGTGAGCTGAAGGGGCAGGGAGTGGCTGTATATGGATTGAATAGGCCCGAGATGGCTTCAGGATTACGCTGCCTCAGTATTCTGTGTCCGCACATTTAATTGCAGCAGCCGCATGTTTGAGTAGGGCTTTGGGAACCAGCGCCTTTTTATTTACAAATTAAGCACTGGCGGAAACAAAATGTGAATGACACAACAGACCAATTGTGAAGAAGGGTAGCTGAAATGCCCATGTAGGTAAATATAGCATACATAATTTAGTTAAATCAAAAGGTCTTGGCTAACACCACACCCATAAAACATGGCGGAAGCTCTGAGCCCCAAAACACACAAAATGCTCGAACCCCCAGTTCAGGGATGTAGAATACTCAGGTAAGCAGAGGTCGGTGACACAGAACAAGCGGGGACTGCACTGCTCGTAGGGCCTCAGGATATACCTGAGCTCTGACAATAGGAGCCAGAGAGTGCACCGGGGGCAGAGACTACATATGGACTTGGCGCTCAGGCGTACATACTGCCTGGACTCCTAGGCCCAGAGCACATAATGCAAAGTCACCCTGAGACCAGAGGCACAAAATACATAGGGATCCTGATCTCAAGGCCATAGAGTACACAACTAAACTCTCAGCTCAGGGTTGTAGAACACTCTCAATCAATCAATCAGTCAGTTTTTGTAAAGTGCGGCTACTCGCCCATGAGGGTCTTAAGGCGCTGGGGGGAGGGTCCTCAAATGAAGAGCCACATCTTGAGGTTCTTCCTGAAGATAGTGAGCGACGGGCTCTGAGGCCTTATGCTCAGGGCACGGGGGCACAGGCTTCAGAGACATAAGGAGCACACGGAATCACCAGCTACTTCAAGGTTGCACGATCGCGCATATCGTCACCAAAAACGTAACCTCAGCATGTGTTTGGCATATCTCCTTCTCTGAAGGGTATTGATAGGACTACGTAAGCAAGGAATATTGTGAACATAAATAAATACTGTTCCTGGACATGATTTATAAGAAAAAGAAAGTAATGTGGACCACTGAAGGACTCTAGTACACCCATGATTGGGTGACAATAGTGATAGAACAGAGACCAGCTCCTGGAGAAAGCAAGTCAAGAGAGTATCTGGGGTCAGATTGATGGAGATGGTGTCCCCGGCCCAGTATTGTCTAGCCTTAGCTACAGGGGTGTCTAAAACTAGGCCCAGGGGTATCTGGGTAGAATTTATCCCAATGCGCCTGTGTTGTAGCGTCAAACTTGGCTCTGTGTGTAGTGGTCTCTCTTAGACTAAGGCGACATGTTTCCTCCAGAAGAGTCTTATACAAATGTCTAAGGTGTTAATTTAATTTCACTGCACAAATGTGGTTTTGTAGTCTTTTAGAACTCTCTCAGCAGATGTTTCTTTTTGTGTAGAACAAATTCCTAGACATCCTGCCTGTGACGGCTTTTCTCTGGAAGGGTCTCTGGCTTCAGTAGGGATGGGCAGCAGTGGCAGGGGTGAAGGTACACTCTGGTGCCCGTCCAGGTGTTCAGCACTTGATCTGTACTGGTCCAGGTGGTACAGCACCACCTCAAGGCTACACCCACACACTCTGATGTACCAGGTGGGCTGGGCTGCACATGCACAGTGCCCCCAGGGGGTTAGCCCAGCCCTCATGCTTGCTCACTATGTAGAGAACACTCCCCCCCCACCATGTGATCAATGACCCAACTTTTGCACTGCTAATAGTTTATTGAATATTGATCAATCAAGTACATACTTTACTCCAATGATAGTATCCCAGGTAACAGTCATGCTTTTTATTGAGAGCACTCAATGCATATGTACTGACCAATCAGGGCCAGGAGGAGGCCACCAGCTTAGTCTGGGCTTGGCAACACAACAGTACAGTCCAATAAGGGTGAACCATACCTAGTTGCCAGACCCTCGACTGCCTGCGTCCTGGCAGACGGCCGCACAAGTTTCACCCTGAGCCTGAGGAAAAACGGTGAAGCCAGACGCCACAAGACACAGATTCAGATAAAACGCTTGGTTTTTTGGCAAGCTGATCTATGTGACAATGTCCATTCTTGCTGTAATTTGTTACATTAACCTAAAACGACTTTGGCTAGCACAAAATGTGTAGCAATTGGCAAGGCTTTTTAAGTAGTTCAAGGTAAGAGACCCATCACTGGTGATAGCATAGGCCAGGCCAATGAGTGACGTCGTAAATGAGCTAAACCATCTTATTTGAAGGGCATTTAAAGACTGACCACTTCAGTAGCACTTTTACCTAGACTTGTGTGACTGCTTTTTGGTTCATGCTTTGGACAGTTTTTGATGGCATGGACGTCTGCGCTCGGGCATGAATTCTGAAGCCACTATTTCGTATGCAAGTAGCATGATGGCTACCAATGCATTATAAATAAGCCTCCCAGTTTTCAGTTTTTACTGATTTTCACAGATAAATACAGACAGAAAACAATGGGTTTCCTGTCTGTATTTATTTTTGAATGCGGAAAAAAACTGAAAATGGTGCTTTTTGTGAGAGACTCTTCATGCTGTGTTTGATAAATTCCAGGCAAAAGCTGAGAAGGTTGACAGATAGGGAGTTACACAACAGAACCATATTTCCTTAAATACAGGCATATGCTAACATATATTTGTAGTATGAACCTAATAAGCTAATATGCAACTGTGGGTGTATTGTTTTGTTTTATGTGGCTACTTAATTTGCTAAAATGCGACAAGCTTCTATGTATGAGTGCATGTGTAAGAGTTAAATAAATGTGGAAATATACCATTTAACGACTCAGTTTATTCTCAAAACACAAAATAAATATGGAAAAATACCAATAAGATGGCCAAAAAATAAATATGGATAAATACAGTCGGAAATGTTCAAAAAATAAATGTGATAAAACTGGGAGCCCTAACTATAAGCATAAAATAAAATATTCACTTACAGAGCTTTGGTCATCGACATGTTTCAACCACTGCGGTAGGTGCACTGTTAGCTAGACTATTGGTACTTATCTCAATGAAGAAGAATCTCACGAGAACTGTGCACTTGATTCTGTGCTATTTTAAATTCATTGTATAATGTGGCCTTGTGCTATGTGGTGCTGGGTAACAATGTTTCGGCATTACCTTGAACAGTTCCGGGGCCTGCTTCTTGAGTTTCTCCATCTTCCACTCGTTCTCGCAGGGGTTGAGGGAGGACGGTGGGGCCGTGCAGGAACACTTGCAGTTCGTCCCCGAGCTGACCGTTTCCACGGTGTAGAAGTCCTCCACCCGCAGGCTGCCATCTTTGATCCTGCTGCAGGCGTCCTTAGTGAGTGGACGCAGAATGCACTTGCAGCGGCAGTCCGACCCTTCAGAAGTCATTCGAACCTGGTCAGTATCACCAAAAATCTGTTCAGATAAATAATGGAAATACTAACATAAGAAAGACTGAAAGAAATCCACAGAGAGTCCTAAAATGTAACATAAAATACAACTCCTTTACCAGACCGCTGTCAGTGACTCGTCTCGGGCCTGCCAAACACATGCGCAGTAGTCTCTCTCCAGCACGGCAACACAGTTGCCGTGCTGGAGAGAGCCTGCACAGGCTCCCAGCCTGCCTGAAAGCGCCCTAGCTGGGCGCTCGCAGCCAATCCTGACGCTGATTTGAGCAGCATCAGGATTGGAAGCAGGGCAGGCTGGGAGGCCTGGAGCGACAAGGAACAGAGGAGCGGCGCGCGGCGGAGGAGGTAAGTGTTTTTGTTTTTATTTTTTATTTATGTTATTTTTATTTACACCCCCTGCGCACCGCCCCACCACTTCTCATGAGCAAACAGGTACTCTAAATAGTCAATAAATGCAATTCTATATTTCAATTTAAAGCACCGGGTTTTAACCTCTGCTCAGGGTGTAAAGAGTGGTGAATGCCCTCCGCGTACTGCTAATTGTCCACCCCACAGTAATGGCCAGAGCTGAAGGAAAGGAATTATAGGAGGAAGGGCATTAACTAGCTATTAATGTTCTGAAGCATGTAGGCAATATGACATGCAGTATCTGCCCCTCCAACCTTATCAATCTCAGGCAAACGGGAATGTCCATTGACGCGCTCTGTTTTATTTTTTCCAGTGAAACTAAGATGCAGGCAAATAGGATATGTAGTCTTTACCCAGCAGTCCTTACCCCACAGGATGTTATCACACAGGTGAGTACCACACAGACCCCTTTTTGGCATTTGCCCTAGAGTACTTTACCATACGCATAAGTATTTTTAATAGGTCATAATTATAATATATTTTAAAAAGGGGGGGTTTAAGGGTAAGGGCGTGGGTAAGGATTCTAGGTGGGAATGGTGAAGGAGAGAACAGATATAGGAAGGGACAGGCTTTTAGGGTTATGGGGCAGGCTGTGGTAAAGTAAGGTGAGGGGTTCTTAGGGCTCAGAGGAGGATTGAGGTAAAGGGAGGGAAGGGGTTCTTAGGGCTCAGGGGAGGTCTGAGGTAAAGGGAGGTAAGGAGTTCTTAGGGCTCAGGGGAGGCCTGAGGTAAAGGGAGGTAAGGGGTTCCTAGGGCCCAGGGGAGAGCTGAGGTAAAGGGATGTAAGGGGTTCTTATGGCTCAGGGGAGGATTGAGGTAAAGGGAGGTAAGGGGTTCTTAGGGCTCAGGGGAGGCCTAAGGTAAAGGGAGGTAAGGATTCTTAGGGCTCAGGGGAGGCCTGAGGTAAAGGGAGGTAAGGGGTTCTTAGGGCTCAGGGGAGGACTGAGGTAAAGGGAGGGAAGGGGTTCTTAGGGCTCAGGGGAGGACTGAGGTAAAGGGATGTAAGGAGTTCTTAGGGCTCCGGGGAGGAATGAGGTAAAGAGAGGTAAGGGGTTCTTAGGGCTCAGGGGAGGATTGAGGTAAAGAGAGGTAAGGGGTTCATAGGGCTCAGGGGAGGACTGAAGTAAAGGGAGGTAAGGGGTTCTTAGGGCTCAGGGGAGGCCTGAGGTAAAGGGAGGTAAGGAGTTCTTACGGCTCAGGGGAGGATTGAGGTAAAGGGAGGTAAGGGGTTCTTAGGGCTCAGGGGAGGCCTGAGGTAAAGGGATGTAAGGGGTTCATAGGGCTCAGGGGAGGCCTGAGGTAAAGGGAGGTAAGGGGTTCTTAGGGCCCAGGGGAGGATTCAGGTAAAGGGAGGTAAGGAGTTCTTAGGGCTCAGGGGAGGGCTGAGGTAATGGGGTAAGAGATTCTTAGGGCTCAGGGGAGGAGTGAGGTAAAGGGAGTTAAGGGGTTCTTAGGGTTTATGGTGGGAAGAACTAAAGAGAAATAAACAGTTTCAGGGTTCAGGGCTGTAGAGGTAAATGGAGGTAAGGGGTTTTATTGTTATATATATAAATATTCCCTGAATATAGATAGATAGATAGATAGATAGATAGATAGATAGATAGATAGATAGATAGATAGATAGAGCAGGTAATACCACTGTATTGTGTGGGAAAGGCTTGCGTTGTAAAGCCCTGAGTTGTGACATCTGATATTCAGCGCGTCCCAGGTCAGTCTTCCCCCACTTCCCCTCGGAAGAACTCTTGCCCACCACCTACAAGTTAAGCCCCGTTGTTAGAGACTCAGAGGTGGAAGGCGGGTGACTGTAAGGCCCCTCCCCCTGCTCTCCTGGGTCTCTGCTGACTTGTGGTAAAGGATGGAATGAGGCTCCTATTCTGAGCCGCCCACTGTCGCTTCCCTACTAGCCGCAGCTAACAGGAGACTGTCAGTCGTGCCTACACCAGAAGGCTGTGGGCAAGGGTGGCGGGGCACCAGCTCACGGGGTACATGAGATGCTCATGGGGGCCACTCACAGCATAAAACTGCAAATGGGTAATTCTCAGTAACAGAGTTCCCCACCGTGTTGCTCAAAGTGACATCATAGTCAACTTGATTGCCACTCATATCACCAATTTAATGTGACTTGGACCCCATGGTAGAAAACAGCCCCGTTGTTCGTAGTTACTCGTATATAGTTCTATGTATTAATCTTAAATCATTTACACGGGAGTGGGTGCTGTTTAGACTTTCAGTCTTCTCAGTCTCCTAGACCCTGAGCATGAGAAAGGTGATCAGACAGCCAAGAAGCAGTTCCAAAGCCTGCAAGGCTCCAGTAGGGCCATGCTCAGCACTATAGTGAAGGAATGTATCACTCTCAAGTACACAGATGCTGCAGGCCTACTCATCACTCCATTCCATCAGGGTCTGCTTTTGTTCACACCTTAAATTCATGCCTCTCTTGGAGAAGCTATACACTGGTCAGAAGTGCCCCTAAGACATATCAGCCCATCTCTCATATGCTATTCCCTGGATAAAGAACTATTACTCAAGGGGTGTGTGAAATCCAATAACTACTCCCAGGTTCACAACTGAGAGTCATATCTTCACGTGGGAGACAATGTGCACTTGGCAATGTATAAAAAGGGGTCCTTGGCCCATTAGACAGTTTACTCGACAGCACTAGTGGTCCCACACCTCTCTACTCCTCTTCACACGACCCACCATGAACCACTATTCAGGCATGGTTGAAATCAGGTGGGACATCTGGCACTTTCCTGGATTCACTTAAATCAAGGCTCTCCAGATGGAGTGTTCAACTCTTTCCACCATGAAAAGCATTTCTTGCAGGGTCACCAAGGGGTCCTCGTTGTCACCATTCCTGTGCAATCTCTACATTGGCCCTCTTATCCAAGAAATCAAAGAATATTCCAAACACATGCAGAAGACAGGCAGGGCTTCTTCTTACTGTGCAAGATCTCTGTGGCCACGTTTACGCTTGATGCAGTAAAGCTACATGCACCTGAGTATAGCCAAGCCATAGACCAGGTTGATTAAAGTGTAATATGGACTGTTCTTTGGGCTCCTATGCTTCCATACTCATCAAACAGAACTATGTTCCCTGTGTAACTCATGGGGCTCTTATTTGTTAGGCCCTTAAGGAGGATTAAGCATTCTACCATAGTTAGTATAACAGAGTCCAGTATACCTGGAGATGGTGTTGATGCCAGCCCAGAGTGTAGAGTTCCTCCATCTCTTGTTTGATGCTTTGCTGCCCTGGTAGAAGCTATGTCCCGTACATGAACCAGGAACTACACTTGCCCATCCTAGAACAGAGTGAAGCTGGTTAAACCTGGTCACAGCCCACCTAGACTATTGACGCAGTGTCTAGCTGGCCCCCCAAAGAGCCAAGCTCGAAACCTGCAAAGGCAAGTGATTCACTCCTCCAGGCTTGGCCTCATCTGGAAAAAGACTTCCAACTGGTCTGCTTGGGCAGGGCCAAGTGCGTCAACAATAGGACTGTTCAGCAAATGGCGTGCCTGAAGTCTACTTGAGCCAGAGTGTTCTGATGAGAATAAGTGCACAGACTTCCAAGAAACTGCTGGAAGGTGAAGGCCAGGCCAAGACCACCAAAGGATGGGACTAGAGCTGAGGATTCCATGGGTAAGGAGGGTGGTTTAGAGGCCACTTCTGAGCCATTTCTGAGACCTCAAGCCGCCCGATCAGGAGAGACGAATCTGACCACTCATATATGTTATTTACTTGTTCAGTTTTGGAAGGATTTTGGCAACATCTTCCCTTTTTGTGGGACTACAACATTTTCCACTATAATGATGACACCATGTACTGCACTTTGTGTTATTTTATGATTTAATGAGAAGAACATTTACTTTAAGTAGTAACAGCTGGACTTGCAGTTGCTAGTTCTTGGAAAGATACAAAAACATCCAAAACTCCATAGATGGCTCGCGGAAACCTTGCAAGCTTCTGGATTCAAACTTTTCATTAGCTAGACGGTGCACGAATTTGCAAGACAGTGCAATCTAGATGTTTATTAAAGAGGGGTTCTTCCAGTCAATAATCGTTTCGCTAGGTATGACGTTAAAGATGTGGTGTCCAATTTTTCTCTTCCACTCATCACTAACTAGTATTCCTAACAAGTCTCTTTGGTGTTGACTGTTATGGGTTATTAATGTCTTAAATAGAAGAGTGTTTATAAATATTCCAGACTCATTTAATCTCACAATCTCACACTTTCATTGACACCAGACAGACCTGTGCTCGGGATCTTCTAGGTGATGGTCAATAATTTTGACCAGTGTGGGTGCAGTGTCTTTTCACTGTTGATCGGTGGAGCCAGGAAGTCCTAGAATTAAACCGGAACCAGGAATTGATGCAAAGAACCACATGTCCGGCCAACATTTCAGTATACATGCAGCATGAGGGCTTAAAAATCGAGAATGTTGCCTCTGTACTTCAGGGCTTTAAGTGGGATGAAAAACCCAAAGGGGAAAGGGGTTAATTAAGGGTGTGGATTAACACTTTGCTGCTTCTTTCGGTCATTGCTTCCAGATATTTAATACAACAAGTAACATTACACCTACAGCAAACCAGGACTATTGGCTTTGCCAATGGTTGTTAGTTGCATAAGATAAATATGCAACAACATTGTATAAAATATTGAGAATGCTTCAGTTCTGTAATGATGAGACTGTGAAAGAACTGGAAGGAGTCTCTTTAGAGTTGCATCAAAGGCAGTGAAGGCTGGGAATGATGACCAGTTAAGTGTTTTTTTTCCTCCGAGGGTGAGGACAAAAATAGGGAGCGCGATAGGAGCCCGTCTCAGCACCTGTCTTTTAGAACAGCCGGTGCTGAGACCGGCAGGACCCGGCCCACTTAAAGCCCTGCTGTACTTCCATGCAAAGCCACATCGATGGCAGGAGAATTCCACTGAAAGTCAAGTATTGTTTAATACCCTATATTATGTTATGTTCTGTAATGTCGCTATCCCTCTTCCGTGGGTTTGCGTTACAAAGCCAAAATAGGCACGCAGTAATACCAAAGAATGCGGCACATGCGCTACCTCTAGCCGCATTATTTGCCACATCATTTGCATTTCCTTATCACAAAATGTGCCTTTGCTCTGCCGCAAATTTATATCTTGTAAAATGCAACCTCCGGGCCAGAAACATGCACACAACACTACTCTAAGCCATCCAGTCAACACAACACGTGCACACTGACACACAACTAAAGTACACACAGATTAGACTCTGCTCTGCCCACTGCCATGCGCGCCCCCGGCTCCAAAGCATCTATGTGGCTAAGTGTTAGTGCAAAGGCATATATGGGTCACAATTAAGGCTCCCCGTTTGCCGCTTTTACGGAATTTTACAGATAAATACAGGCATAAAACATTTTTTTTAATTTTAAAAGCGGAAAAATGCAGAAAAGTGTGATTTTTGTAGCTCTCCATGCTGTCATTCATGAATTCGAGGCCAAGAGCTGAGCAGATACAAGCATGAGCAGTTAAAATAAACAGGGTGAGTTTTCCTTGAATACAGGTATTTGGTAGCATATATTTGTATATAATGCTCATTTTTATCTGTGGGTGTAGTATGTGTTATATTTGACTGCTTAGTTTGCTAAAACCTGAAAGGCATCAAAGTATGAATGAATGCTTGCAGTTAAATAAATGTGGAAACATACCATTTAACGACTCCATTTATTCTAAAAACACAAGATAAATGTGAATAAACACAAATAAGATGGCCAAAAAATAAAGATGGATAAATACAGTTGGAAATGCTTAAGGAATAAATACCATAAAATCGGGAGCCCTAGAGCACACACTACAGCACGGTACACATTAGACACAACCCTGACGCCAACACACGCCCAACACTGCTGCAAGCTACACGGCGAGATGAGAACGGAACGCCCCCATGGCACATCCGTTCAACTGATACAAACACACCTGCGCCCTCTCAGCAGTACACATAGTACACATCCTGACAGTGGTACCCTTAACCTACCACACACAGGTGCACACTGGAACAGCATCAAAGTTACGCGAGGACAGGGATGCTTGTTGCCAAGTGACCGCGGACATGTCCTTCAGCGCCCGCATCCTTCCACGTGAGCATCCCACTGACAGCGTAGCGGGTACAGCCGGTCACCTGAATACTATTACACTATGGTCTTATGAGCCAACCAGCTCGTGGGCCAGTATCTAATAGGGATTACAGGATCATCTGACACCCCAGCTCCTGTCAAAGGAAGTCCCTAAACAGAACGAACGCCACATTCCAAAAGCGCTTCGAGGCTGCACCAATGGTGGGAATCTATTGTATTGTGAATGGATTCATATAGCGCAGTGGTTCCTAACCTTTTGACTTCTGTGGACCCCCATTTTATCAATACTGGGGCCCGGGGACCCCCACTGACTCATTATTGGAATCCGGGGACCCCCACTGAGTCATTACTGATAGTTGGAACCTAATATTATTACATTTTCAAGCAGTCGCGGACCCCCTCAGGAGGCTTCGCGGACCCCCAGGGGTCCCCGGCCCACAGGTTGGGAACCACTGATATAGCGCTTAGCGTTCAGGAGGCGTTGAAGCGTTGTATCTCGGGCACGCTGCCTTGTTGTGTAACTGGTTTGTGGGATAATTCCAGTGGCCATGTCCAGCAGGAAATTATGACATATCCGCCTTCTTCCTGGCAGAGAAACTGGCCCTGTCGAGCAGCCTGTGTAAGAACAGAAGCCAAGCTGGGGCCAGAACGGAAGTTTAAAGCTGAAAAAGACAGAATAACTGCCTGCGCCTCTAGACATTGGGGCACACGCCACCTTGCCAATCCAAGGCGTGCCCTCCCTTTTTGCAATTCAATAAAGAAGTCAGCACCCACCTATTCATGGGGCACCTCGACCAATGCTCTTAATCTTAAATAAAATGTCCCTTTCTATACAAATCTCTCTAACTTTCATTTAGTTTTGGCTCTCTGGATATTCACTAAAACATTTCTTTTTAGTTGGCAGGATGGCTCAGTGACTTCAACACTCGGAGCTGAAACATATAGTGATTGGCAAATCACAGGTTCAAACCCCGCCATGGTTGATACAGACTTTCATCCTTCGGAGGTCGGTAAATTGAGTATCGCTTAACTGTGATATGGTGACTCCCTTATTTACATCAGTTAGATGCGGCACTTAACCAGAAAGTAGTGATACCTGCTATTTACAGCGTTTCGAAGCAGCAAAAGTGTGGAATTAAGTGCTATAACAAATAAGTTATTATTTAGTAAAGAACATTGGATGGATCTACATTGTTGTCATATTTAGCAGAAAGGGGTGCAAAGTCATTTTTTTTAGATTTTTCTTTAAACTTAGTGGCCCAGTGGAATGAAACAAGTACTGTGTGCAAAGTGATGGGCGACTGGGACGTTTTCTGGACCCTTCAATGAATAAACAGTCCTGCATTTGGGGCAGGAGCCAAATTAGAACCATCACTGCAGCCAACCGAGAGGCGGCACCTTTTATGTACTCGGGGGCATCAAAAACCTGGGGTGGCGAATGTTTGCTCTTAAGAATAACCGTAGGTACATCTGAGATGTTTACAAAGACTGACCAACCCGAAGGCGAGTCAGCGTACAATGTTGGGTCCTTCTGAGGCCTCAGATACACATCACAGAAAAAGAAAAAAGTGTTTCTGCCTGAACCAGTCCAAAGACTTCGAACATGCATGTTTGAATGTCACCTTGTGTGGAATTCGTGGTGAATGTGTCAGAGAAGAGATGACAGTTTCAGCAGGACCTTATGCGAAGATCTAGCAATATTACACTCTGCGGTGCTTAATGTGAGCCGGTGGTTTCTGGTACTGGGCACCAGCACTTATTTTTGAAGTCCGGCACTTATTTTTCTGCCTCAAGCATTTTGTGCGAGCAAAAGACTCATTTGGGAAAGACTGTGGAGGAGAAAAACGAAAAAGCGCCACACAGGGAGGAAGCTGCAAGAGTGCGCTGAAGGGGCAGGGAGTGGCTGTAAATGGAATGAAGAGTCCCGAGATGGCTTTAGGATTACACTGCTTCAGTATTCTGTGCTCACACATTTAATTGCAGCAGCCGCGTGTGTAAGAGGAGGGCTTTGGGCACCGGCACGTTTTTATTTACAAATTAGGCACTAGCACTCCGATGAGGGTGTTAAAGCTGTTAATTGACCAATGACCATCCTTCAATTATGGGTCAGTGCACGAGAGTGTATTACGAAGCTGAAGGTAAAATAACAGCTGTTAATGCCCCGCAGCAAGCAAACGACAACGCTATTGTCAGCCATCTTCCAGACCCGCTCCCTCGATCAGCCTCAGACTATCCATGAACTCAGAAGGCAGGTACACAGTGCTAGTCATTGCCAACATTCGTCATTACCAGCAGGCACTCATACATCTCAGTGTTTGGTATGTCCTGCTACCGCCTTCACGAGTTAATGCCAAGAGCATGAGTTCAGGTCTTGGCTTCTTCTGAAGGCTGCACACGCCCTGGGCTCCTACCCTGCACCCGGCACCCGCAGAATGCCAGCTGCCCCAGGAGGGCATGCGTATGCCACTCAGTGAGCGTGATAAGGTGGACTTCCATTCAGGGCCCCTCACCCAGCTCGTGTACCCTCGGGGGGTGGGGGGGGGGGGGGGGGGGGGGGTTCAGGGCAGGCGCACCAATTTCAGGGTTCTGTGAAATTTCACCGCAGGGACTGAACTCCAAGTCCTGGCACAGGCCAGGAACCTAAATATTTTACATTACGCAAGAAAATAAACGTCTGGCGTTCATAGTTTGCAAAGCTGCCCTCCCGTAAGTGCTGGGCCTGTGAGTGTTGTAAACACATTGTTGGCGGACAACCCGATGCTGTAACTCGCTGATGTAACTAGGGACCGGGGAAGGCAGCAAGGCCTCTGCCTGTGTATGTTCTCTCTCCGTGAACGAGCTACCGCTCAAGGATGCCCTGGGAGGGCAGGGTGGACCCACGGACTGCCATCCCCAGCCCTCAGGACAGGTGGTACTTGGAGGGTACTCAGGAACCGGGGCAGGGGAGCTCTAAGGCATTCAAGGCAGAGGAAGACCTTCGTGCCTGGTGTAAAGTGGGACGGAAACAGAGCCCACCCAACAGGGGTGCGGCCTGCACCCTCGTACCCGCGGCCTCGCCACCTGACCGAGAGCGCAGTACATAGCAGAGCTCCACCTGTGCTGTTATGTGCCTGACACAAGCTGATAGGGGGACAGTTGTGTCCGTTTTCTGTCCATGCACACTAGGGTGATCACCTCACTCCAGGTCATTGCGGACACTGTTCGCAATAGTATGCAAAGGACACCAATGGTGCATATGCATGTGTTTGCAAACATGTATACTTTAATTGTATGTCTGTATTCAGATATGTGCATTTCATTGCACAAATGCACATATTATTTATGAATACGTATATATAAAATGTCTTCTATTTATGCCTAACAAATGTACAAAACATATCTCACTTCTGGTTAAAATGTATACACTTCTTATATTTATGTTTAAAATGTCTATAGTTCATTTTATAAATAACATGTAAGTATTTGACTACATGCTTATAGAGCTCTATTTATTATGGACACTCATATCACAACATATAAACATTCTTGTATAGAACTATTTGTAAATGTTAACTATACAATACACTTATTACTTACAAAAACATTAATACATAAATCAAAGTAATAAAAAACAAATATTATTAATTAATAGGAAAAAACTAAAAAATGGGTACTTATTTTTCTATATAGATTTATACATTTGTATATATGTGGCACTAAGCATACTGTTTGTGTATCTCCCTGAAACAAGGATATGATTCAAATAATGCAGTGTTTTTGTTCTGCGTGTCTGCCTCCTAGAAGTATATAATACATACACTGCAACGTTTACATTCTTGTGTTGGCTGCACTAGGCGACGTGTTTGTGTATCTCACTGAAACACGGCTATGATTCAAACACTGCAGTGTTTACAATCTGCGTATCTGTCTGCAATAAGTATATTGTACACACACTGCAATGCTGGCTGTGAATGACAGAGTTTGTGTATCTCACTGAACCAAGGCTATGGTTCAAATACTGCAGTGTTCACAGTCTGCATAGCTGCCTCTTAGAAGTATATAATAAATAGTGCAGTGTTCACAGTCTGCGTGTCTGCCTCCTAGAAGTATATAATAAATAGTGCAGTGTTCACAGTCTGCGTGTCTGCCTCCTAGAAGTATATAATAAATAGTGCAGTGTTCACAGTCTGCGTGTCTGCCTCCTAGAAGCATATAATAAATAGTGCAGTGTCTACAGTCTGCGTGTCTGCCTCCTAGAAGCATATAATAAATAGTGCAGTGTCTACAGTCTGCGTGTCTGCCTCCTAGAAGCATATAATAAATAGTGCAGTGTTCACAGTCTGCATAGCTGCCTCCTAGAAGTATATAATAAATAGTGCAGTGTTCACAGTCTGCGTGTCTGCCTCCTAGAAGTATATAATAAATAGTGCAGTGTTCACAGTCTGCGTGTCTGCCTCCTAGAAGTATATAATAAATAGTGCAGTGTTCACAGTCTGCGTGTCTGCCTCCTAGAAGTATATAATAAATAGTGCAGTGTTCACAGTCTGCGTGTCTGCCTCCTAGAAGTATATCATAAATAGTGCAGTGTTCACAGTCTGCGTGTCTGCCTCCTAGAAGTATATAATAAATAGTGCAGTGTCTACAGTCTGCGCGTCTGCCTCCTAGAAGTATATAATAAATAGTGCAGTGTCTACAGTCTGCGCGTCTGCCTCCTAGAAGTATATAATAAATAGTGCAGTGTTCACAGTCTGCGCGTCTGCCTCCTAGAAGTATATAATAAATAGTGCAGTGTCTACAGTCTGCGTGTCTGCCTCCTAGAAGTATATAATAAATAGTGCAGTGTCTACAGTCTGCGTGTCTGCCTCCTAGAAGTATATAATAAATAGTGCAGTGTTCACAGTCTGCATAGCTGCCTCCTAGAAGTATATAATAAATAGTGCAGTGTTCACAGTCTGCGTGTCTGCCTCCTAGAAGTATATAATAAATAGTGCAGTGTTCACAGTCTGCGTGTCTGCCTCCTAGAAGTATATAATAAATAGTGCAGTGTTCACAGTCTGCGTGTCTGCCTCCTAGAAGTATATAATAAATAGTGCAGTGTTCACAGTCTGCGTGTCTGCCTCCTAGAAGTATATAATAAATAGTGCAGTGTCTACAGTCTGCGTGTCTGCCTCCTAGAAGTATATAATAAATAGTGCAGTGTTCACAGTCCGCGTGTCTGCCTCCTAGAAGTATATAATAAATAGTGCAGTGTTCACAGTCTGCGTGTCTGCCTCCTAGAAGTATATAATAAATAGTGCAGTGTTCACAGTCTGCGTGTCTGCCTCCTAGAAGTATATCATAAATAGTGCAGTGTTCACAGTCTGCGTGTCTGCCTCCTAGAAGTATATAATAAATAGTGCAGTGTCTACAGTCTGCGCGTCTGCCTCCTAGAAGTATATAATAAATAGTGCAGTGTCTACAGTCTGCGCGTCTGCCTCCTAGAAGTATATAATAAATAGTGCAGTGTTCACAGTCTGCGCGTCTGCCTCCTAGAAGTATATAATAAATAGTGCAGTGTCTACAGTCTGCGTGTCTGCCTCCTAGAAGTATATAATAAATAGTGCAGTGTCTACAGTCTGCGTGTCTGCCTCCTAGAAGTATATAATAAATAGTGCAGTGTTCACAGTCTGCATAGCTGCCTCCTAGAAGTATATAATAAATAGTGCAGTGTTCACAGTCTGCGTGTCTGCCTCCTAGAAGTATATAATAAATAGTGCAGTGTTCACAGTCTGCGTGTCTGCCTCCTAGAAGTATATAATAAATAGTGCAGTGTTCACAGTCTGCGTGTCTGCCTCCTAGAAGTATATAATAAATAGTGCAGTGTTCACAGTCTGCGTGTCTGCCTCCTAGAAGTATATAATAAATAGTGCAGTGTCTACAGTCTGCGTGTCTGCCTCCTAGAAGTATATAATAAATAGTGCAGTGTTCACAGTCCGCGTGTCTGCCTCCTAGAAGTATATAATAAATAGTGCAGTGTTCACAGTCCGCGTGTCTGCCTCCTAGAAGTATATAATAAATAGTGCAGTGTCTACAGTCTGCGTGTCTGCCTCCTAGAAGTATATAATAAATAGTGCAGTGTTCACAGTCTGCGTGTCTGCCTCCTAGAAGTATATAATAAATAGTGCAGTGTCTACAGTCTGCGTGTCTGCCTCCTAGAAGTATATAATAAATAGTGCAGTGTTCACAGTCCGCGTGTCTGCCTCCTAGAAGTATATAATAAATAGTGCAGTGTTCACAGTCCGCGTGTCTGCCTCCTAGAAGTATATAATAAATAGTGCAGTGTCTACAGTCCGCGTGTCTGCCTCCTAGAAGTATATAATAAATAGTGCAGTGTTCACAGTCTGCGTGTCTGCCTCCTAGAAGTATATAATAAATAGTGCAGTGTTCACAGTCTGCGTGTCTGCCTCCTAGAAGTATATAATAAATAGTGCAGTGTCTACAGGCTTCGTGTCTGCCTCCTAGAAGTATATAATAAATAGTGCAGTGTCTACAGGCTTCGTGTCTGGCCATAACATGAGCACTGTCTACGTATCTGGATGCAATAAGTAGTGCAATGTTTACTGTCTTCGTGGCCGGGTACAATAAGGATACAACACAAATACTGCACTGTTTACTGTCTGAAAGTTTGGCTTCAATACGTTTATGAAACAAATAGTGCATTGTCTGCAGCCTTCGTGTCTGGCTGCAACATGTATATGGTACAAATACCGCTGTATTTGGAATGTGAGTGATGGGCTCCAATAAATAGTGCACTGTTTACGGGCTTCGTGTCTGGTCACAATATGTTTACGGTCTGTGCATTTGTTTTCAGTAAGTATATGAAACACTAGTGCAGTGTTTACACTCCTTATGTCTGGCTGCAAAAACTATTTCACACAATTCAAATACTGCAGCATTTCCAGTCTGTGCCTGGTTGCAGTGAGCACATCATACAAAAATGCAGTACTTGCAGCATGTGGGCGTGGCTTCATACTGTATTATTTACATTCTGGGCCTGGCATCAGGAGGTAAGTGATTCAAATACTCAAACTGTAAAGTCTTAATGTCAGAGTGTAACACCTCTGTAATAGAATAAAACAGTTCAGTGATTACAGTGTGGTGGCTGTAGTAACTGTTCGAAAAATGCAGAAGTGCTTGCATTGTGTGTGTTCACTGCAAAAGGTACATGTTACAAGTACTGTAGTGTTTACAGGCTGGTGGCTGCAGTAAGGATGTGAAAAAATGTAGCAGTGGCTGCTGTGTGTCATGCAATACCAAGAACATTATACTTACAGTCAGGTGGCTGCAGTAAGTATATGGAAAAATGCAGCAGTGTTTGCAGTGTGTGTCTCTCTGCAACAGGTACATGTTACAAGTACTGCAGTGTTTACAGTCTGGTGGCTGCAGTAAGGATGTGAAAAAATGCTGCAGGGGCTGCTGTGTGTCTTGCTAAAACAAGTACATTATACTTGCAGTCAGGTGGCTACAGTAATTATATGGAAAAATACAGCAGTGTTTGCAATGTGTGTCTTGCTGTAACAGGTACATGCTACAAGTACTGCAGTTTTTGCAGTCTGGTGGCTGCAGTAACTATATGAAACAATGCAGCAGTGCTTGCAGTGACTGTCTCACTGCAACAGGTATATGATACAAATACTGCAGTGTTTACAGTCAAGTGGCTGCAGTAAGTATATGGAAAAATGCAGTAGTGATTGCAGTGTGTGTCTCGCTGCAACAGGCACATGATACAAGTACTGCAGTGTTTGCAGTCTGGTGGCTGCAGTAAGTATATGATGAAATGCAGCAGTGCTTGCAGCGTGTCTCGCTGCAACAGGTACATGATACAAGTAGTGCAGTGTTTGCTGTCAGGTGGCTGCAGTAAGTATATGATGAAATGCAGAAATGCAGTCAGTCTGTGTCTTGCCACAACAGCTAGGTGATACAAGTACTGCAGTGTTCACAGTCAAGTGCCTGCAGTAAGTATATGAAACAATGCAGCAGTGCTTGCAGTGTGTGTCTCACTGCAACAGGTATATGATACCAATACTGCAGTGTTTACAGTCCTGTGCTTGCAGTAAGTATGTGAAAAATGCAGCAGTGCTTGTTATGTGTGACTCACTGCAACAGGTACATGATACAAGTGCTGTTATGTTTACTTTCTGGCGGTGGCAGTAAGTATATTTTGAAATGCAGTGCTTGCTGCATGTGTCTTACTGCACAAGGTATGTGATACAAGTACTGAAGTTTTTACAGTCTGGTGGCTGCAGTACGCATGTGAAGAAATGCAGCAGTGCTTGCTGCATGTCTCTCACTGCACCAGGTACATTATACAAGTATTGCAGTGTTTACATTCTGGTGGCTGCAGTAACTATGTGAAGAAATGCAGCAGAGTGTGCCTCACTGCTACTGGTACATGATGCAAGTACTGCAGTGTTTACAGTCTGGTGACTGCAATAAGTATATGAATAAATGTAGCAGTCATTGCAGCATGTGCCTCACTGCAACAGGTAGGTGATGCAAGTACTGCAGTGTTTACAGTCTGGTGACTGCAATAAGTATATGAAACAACGCAGCAGTGCTTGCTGTGTGTCTCCCTACAACTGGTGCACAATAAAAGTACTGCAGTGCTTACAGTGTGGTGGCTGCAAAATGTGTATGAATAAATGCTGCAGTGCTTGCAGTGTGTTTCCCACTGCAACAAGTAGATGATACAAGTACTATAGTGTTTACAGTCTGCTGGCTGCACTAAGTATGTGAACAAATGCAGCAGTGCTTGCAGTGTGAGTCTCACAGCACCTGGTAGATGATACAGGTACTGCATTGTTTACAGCCTGATGGTTGCAATAAGTATGTGAAAGAATCCAGCAGTGATTGCAGTGTGTGTCTCACTGCAACAGGTGCATAATAAGAGTACTGCAGTGTTTACAGTCCGTTGGCTGCTGTAAGTATATGAAGATATGCAGCAGTCATTGCAGTGTGTCTCGCTGCAACTGGTGCATGATGCAAGTACTGCAGTGTTTACAGTCTGGCGGCTGCACTAAGTATGTGAAAAAATGCAGCAGTGCTTGCACTGTGTGTCTCACTGCAACAGGTAGATGATACAAGTACTGCTGTGTTTACAGTCTGGTGGCTGCAATAACTATATGAATAAATGTAGCAGTCATTGCAGCGTGTGCCTCACTGCAACAGGTAGATGATGCAAGTACTGCAGTGTTTACAGTCTGGTGGATGCATTAAGTATATGAATAAATGTAGCAGTCACTGCAGTGTGTCTCGCTGCAACTGGTGCATGATACAAGTACTATAGTGCTTACAGCCTGGTGGCTGCAGTAAGTATGTGAAGGAATGCAGCAGTCATTGCAGTGTGCGTCTCACTGCAACAGGTAGATGATGCAAGTACTGCAGTGTTTACAGTCTGGTGGATGCAGTAAGTATATGAATAAATGTAGCAGTCATTGCAGTGTGTCTCGCTGCAACTGGTGCATGATACAAGTACTATAGTGCTTACAGCCTGGTGGCTGCAGTAAGTATGTGAAGGAATGCAGCAGTCATTGCAGTGTGCGTCTCACTGCAACAGGTAGATGATGCAAGTACTGCAGTGTTTACAGTCTGGTGGATGCAGTAAGTATATGAATAAATGTAGCAGTCATTGCAGTGTGTCTCGCTGCAACTGGTGCACGAGACAAGTACTATAGTGCTTACAGCCTGGTGGCTGCAGTAAGTATGTGAAGGAATGCAGCAGTCATTGCAGTGTGCGTCTCACTGCAACAGGTAGATGATGCAAGTACTGCAGTGTTTACAGTCTGGTGGATGCAGTAAGTATATGAATAAATGTAGCAGTCACTGCAGTGTGTCTCGCTGCAACTGGTGCACGATACAAGTACTATAGTGCTTACAGCCTGGTGGCTGCAGTAAGTATGTGAAGGAATGCAGCAGTCATTGCAGTGTGCGTCTCACTGCAACAGGTAGATGATGCAAGTACTGCAGTGTTTACAGTCTGGTGGATGCATTAAGTATATGAATAAATGTAGCAGTCACTGCAGTGTGTCTCGCTGCAACTGGTGCATGATACAAGTACTATAGTGCTTACAGCCTGGTGGCTGCAGTAAGTATGTGAAGGAATGCAGCAGTCATTGCAGTGTGTCTCACTGCAACTGGTGCATAATACAAGTACTGCACTGCTTGTGTAGCTACCTACAATGAAGAAATGCACTGGAGAAGAGACTAACTAAAAGGACTTTTCAAAGAAAAATAATCTGAAATGCTCTGTGGTCCTCCCCCTCGAAATGCTTTATGTGAAACAAACAGTGGGGAAATCTACAGTGTCTATGTACATTAATGACGCGCTTGAGACGTCAGGGTGTTTGCAGGGTTCAATGTATGTCTACATACAGCTAACACAGTGCAACTGGGAAGGTTATGGTTCACCCTCTGCCCTCAGTGGAACAGCTCACACTTCTGGGTGGAGCTGTAACCCTGATCCCAGCCACAGTGAGCTGTATGAGATACAAGGAGTTACCAAGGTCCTCTCATGTTACTACCAGCAAGACACAGTAGGGGAGAACTGGGAATTATATTGGGAATCAGAATGGGAAATTCTGCTCCCCCTAGTAATTCCTCATTATTCATGAGATTCTCTTCTGTGGGTTTAAGATGCAATTCTGCACCCCAATTGCTAACAAGATGCCTGGTAGTGTTAACTGCTTGAGGGCAGGTTCATACCCCTGCACACAGGGACCTCATGATGAGCTCCTCGGGTCTGCTTGTGCCCGATAGGGTTGGGTGTTCCTAATGGGTGCCTAGTGCTCCACGAGAAGGGGCCTCAATTGCCCCCCTAAAAAGTAAACATTATGTATAAGTTTCACAGAGCATCTATTGTTTACACCAGATTCTAAATCGGGCAGCTCAGGGCTGTGAGCAGCAACAGTTGATGACAACACTCATTCCCCACTGTTGCTGTAACAAAGGCTTCCAGGCCAGGCTGGCAGGCGCCCCTGAGAGCCTGGTGCAGCTGTGCTTGTCTGCTTTGATTGAGAGCAGAAGCCCAGCTGCAGAAGAGGGAGACAGACATGGAAGTGGGCGTGGCTAGTGAAGAATTGCAGGTAATGTATTTATTTTTCACATTTTCGGTCAGACGGGAGGGGCCATGTTATGTATGGATCCCCCATTACTCCTCTGCGTAGCTGGGGAAGGCGGGGCAAATTACTTTGGGGTCATTTATAACATAAAATTATAGATGGATAATAAGTTAATCTTTTTCACCTCGGGGTTCTGAGTTACACCATAGACAGCTCCATCTTTTCTTTCGTTGTTTACTTGATGTGTCACAGAAATCCTCTATAATTCGATATATTGTTGGCAGATGACGTTCTGTTGGATCAGCCCCCAGTGGAGGGGTTTTCAGTCCACGTGTCCATGTGTCTATCAGCATTTCACTCAGCCTGCAAAGACTGCAGTGTTTACAATCCGTCTCTGGGCCTTACTGCACTAAATACATGACACAATAGTGCTGTGTGTTCACCCTGCCAAAGTGCCTGATTGCACTGAGCACTTTATGCAGACCATGCTCATACAAATGCTGCATACATGTAAAGGCAGACCTATTGGCTTTGTCAAGGCATGGTTTTAGCTCGCTTTAAGAAGAAACAACAGCAGATAAATGATTTGAGCCGAAGCTGAGTAAGTAGAGATCTAAGTGGTCCGTGGAATGCTTTAAAAACACATTTTCCCTTCCTGTAGCTTCAGCACTCAGTGCTCTGTGGTTAACCAGGCTCAGGAAGTGGTTAATTTAAACCACTTCAACCATTTCGGTGGAAACCTCTGCACGGACCTTAGTGCCAAAATGTACTTTTAATAACTTTAAAAAAATACTCGAGTGTTGAACAGCTTTATTCCATCAATGCACTGACATCGAATAAAAGTGATGATTTATCGAACACCCCTGGAGCTGAACTGTCCATAGGTGCTCAGAAAACAGGTTTATTATGCAACCTAAGGCTGTTCTTTTATCCGCTTAGGATGGATGAATGGGTGAGTGGGCTCTGACAGGATTTATTTTGTATGAGAAAGCTTTGTTTTAAAATAAACGACGGTCATGGGGGGGGGGGGATGTGGCGTGCACTCTGTTCTTTTACTGAGGATTGTAATATTTGTGCATGGACCATCTCGTGTGCAGCACAAGGAACCTTCCGGAGGGCTCCAGGTCGGGTTGCTGCTCTGGAAGGGACAGATTAAATCTACATGTGTTTGAAGAGGTAGGTGGTGTGACCCCTGCGGAGGTGGGCAGAGAAGGAAAGCGTGGATCTGGATTAGAACTGGGTGGAACTCGCGGAGTTTCACTCTGCGGAATTCCGCAGTTACCTAAAAACTCCATTCCGTGAGCAGTGGAATTTCAGTATGTCGCGCTGCTCAGATGATTTTGAGAGCTGGGAGCTTGTACTTTGCTTTAAAATCAATGCAGACTGCACCACACGGAGCACCACCGGGTGCTGTTTCTTCCTGCCACTTGAGTACATTTCTACTTGAATGGCAGCTTTCTCAGCGCAAGCGGCACCTTTCTCAATGCGAGCAGTAGCGCACCGCCGTGACCGCCCGCATTGAAAAATCATACCAGGAGGCACTCTAGTGCCTGAAAATCACACTAGAGGATGCAGATTCACAGATGCCAACTTAACCTTGACGAGTCGCGTGCGAGAAGAAACTCCAGCATGCAGCAATAGGCAGAATTTTGTCCGAATTCCACGCTCCAAACATAATGCGCAAAATTCAGCGAACTCTGCCAGTGGAGTGAAATTGTTTGCCCAGTCCTAGTCTGGAGCGGAGAGTATGCAGGGCAGTGGGGTCTCAGCCTCAAGTTCCTGGCTTCCACCAGTCTCCAAGACACATTGGGCCTCATTTAGAACTCGGCAGACGGGTTACTCGGTCACAACATTGACGAAATCTAAACCCCATTATTTCGTATGGGATTTAGATTTCGGCGGACGGGAAATCCATCACCATTGTGAAGGAGTAACCTGTCCGTGGAGTTCTAAATGAGGCCCATAGTCACTAATGCTAGAGGCCTACAAAGAGTGGTGTCTATGTAGTGTTCAAGGCAAGCTTAATGTGGCAAGGGGGTCACACTTATGTGCTGGCACAGTGAGCTTATTTCTTTTTGTTATGAGTGCCTTAGAGGAGGCGAATGTAGCTCTTTGAATCTACCAGCCATTTCCAGCTTTCATTGAAGGGAAAAGTCCTCTGACTCTTAATTTTATCTGTAAAGGACCTTTTAAAGACCCAGTGAGGTGAAATAAAGGTATACAAGGCATTATGGGGGTCATTACAACCTCGGCGGTCTTCTAAAAAGACCGCCGAGGCTACGGGAGTCGGAATACGGCCATTGACGGCGGTATTCCTGGCTCCCTATTATGACTTTTCCGCTGGGCCAGCGGACGGTAACAGTGTTACCGTCCACTGGCCCAGCGGAAAAGGCACATCAACATTGCTGCCGGCTCGTAATAGAGCCGGCGGCAATGCTGATGTGCAGCGGGTGCAGTAGCACCCGTCGCACATTTCACTGAAATGCGCGACGGGGCTATGCCTGGGGGCCCCTGCACTGCCCATGCCAAGTGCATGGGCAGTGCAGGGGCCCCCAGGGGCACCACAAGTCCCCTTTCAGCTAGCCTTTCAATGGCGGTGTTTACCGCCACGGACAGGCTGGCGGTCGGGGACTCATAATTCCCAGGGCAGCGGAGTTTGCACCGCTGCCCTGGGGATTAGGACCGCCAGGCAGAAGCCTGGCGGTATAGTGGAGGGGCCGGCGGTATGGCCGTGGCTATTGCGCCACGGTCATAATAGCTGGCGGAACACCGCCAGCCTGTTGGCGGTGTTACCGCCAACTTACCGCCGGTCGCCAGGGTCGTAATGACCCCCTATGTCTGATCCTAGAGGGCGCCATTTAAGGACTTCTCGTCACACAGGGCCTCAGGGCCTTCCCTGCATCACTGTAACTATTCCAATGCTCTGCACTGGATTGGATGTGTGGTGGAGTAAACCCCTAGACCTGTCCTTAGGTAGTAAGACATTCTGTCAGTGATATGGAACAAATTATGTTTGAGGTATTTTATTCTGCATAATAGTCACACAAGACTCTGGACACGCAGGTTCTAATGAGCTCATACTTCCACCTCGGTTCACATATTTTATTCTTAATAAGTAAATAGCTTGGTTATCTTCCAATGGTTTCTTATCTGTGTCCAGAGAATTATACTGTAGAGTCAAGTGTATAGAAATTTTCGCATAATCTTCTTCAAGACCCAGGTAGACATTTGTTGACCAGGTACGACTTCTCCACGGCCCAGCCTCATTAACAGCGATCCAGGCAAAATATTGTTTTTCCTCTACAGTGCTCCCCAGTTATAAGAAGAAAAAATCTTTTTGGGCAATTTTGCAGTAATTTCCTACCACTGCTAGATGGCGATCTAATGCTGGCTGCATGCCTTGGTTACAGAAGCCCAGCCCTCCCAGCTGGAGGCTTCTCTGTAATTGCTGGAGGACTTCAAGGGGGAGGGGGTGGAAGGTGGCTATGGCTGCCTCACTGTGCCTATTGCCAGGGCCATTGGAATTATGCGTCAGGTGAGGACCAAATTATGTGGCAGAGTTGATTAAATTATGCGGCAAGAAAAGGCACCTTATGCAGCATAATGCTGCACATTTTGCTATTGTATTACTTTAGTATTTCATTATTTTTAAACTTGGTAACACTGCATCGGCATTAGTTGCACCTCATTAGTGCAGCTTAACACCCAAATATAGCAAACAATATAAAGTTGACCAGTCCAGCTTTGCCAAGGGCCTTCCACTGTGCTGCAACAAGTCTTGCTCCATTTTTAGTAACTTTTGAACCGTTTGAGTTAGAAACAATTTTTTTGTTAAAATCTGCAGATTATGCGGCAGTTGATGGTTTAAGTGGCAAATGCGACAAATCTATAATTATGCAAAAATAGCTGCGTCCTCACAATCGCATAATTCCAGTGACCCCGACGATACCTACCAACTCAACAGTGGACAATGGGTGTATTTCAAGACTCAACAAGGCACTAGAGGGTGTGTGCAGACGTAGAGCATTGCTTCCTGCAGATTGTATCATTGCCTAATACAGATCTGACTTTTGCACCATGGTCTTTTGTTGGTCCACCATGCGCTAACTGCTAAGGTGTAGATGCAGGTTGTGAGTGGCCCTGCTATGTTTACTGTGAGCAGGGGGCAAGGACAGTGAACTTGTAAATGAATCAATCATGCTTTGGGGCTCTGGATGACTCGGCCCCACACCCATCTGCTGTGTAATATGTCATTTAGATCACTCACAGACCTTATGGAGCTCTGACTACCTGTCCAGACCCAGGTGCATGTGACAAGTCATCTTCAAGAGGCCAGAAGGCGGGGCCTGGAGAGGAATGAAAAAATGGGGGAGTATCTCAAAAAGGGGCGTGGCCTATGCAGCTTTAGGCATGGTCTAAACAATGAAACTGAGGGGCATATTTACAAAAAAGAGGAGAAGGGCAGGGCAGCATGTGACCATGCTGCACTGGCCAGCGCCACAGGGAAAGGGCAGAAATGCACCCTATTAACTAAATACGGTGCATTGCTCTCCTCGCCCCCTGTGCTGGCACCCTACTGGCTGCTTAGCAGCAAGGCAGGCCCCCTGCGGCATGGTGCAAGGGTGTCTGCACTGCCTGCAGCATTGTTTTTATGCACCTTCCTGCACAAAAACAATCAATGGAGAATATTCCCTCTTTGTATGTGTGCTGCAGAATGGTGTGACTTGCGCTTCGTTGCCTTACTCCATATCTAGGAGGCCATGAAAAGTGGCTTTGCGTAGCCTCGTAGATATGGGTTGCCCTCTGCCCCGCCAGAGCGTCTAACAAGTGACACACACCAGCCGCACATGGGGCCTGTAAATGTACCCCTTAATTTCTGTGATTCCCGTAGTGTTCTACCCGACCAGTATTCTGGTGTATCTCTGAGTTTCCTGTTATCGCATCCAGATATAAAACACAAAAACTGACACACACACCTAAAAGCAGACTGGGCTGTTGGCTTTGCCAGTGGCTGTCTTTGTGCAGTCTGTAGAGAGGCCACGGATTGGATGATCAAGTATTCTGAACTCCTTCTGACTCATTGAATTGCACCATGAGAAACTCGTACTGCCTGGAGTCTGAACCCCAGAGCATTAAACATCTGGGGGCGTCTCAGTTCACAGCATGCTCGACACAAGAGTAAAGTGTTGAACGAAAAAAAAAAAAAAATCCTGAGAATAGCTAATGCTGTATTAAAGTGCAGGATTCAGTAAAACATGAAATATAAACGGAAACTAAATCGCTGATATGGATCTGATGTGAATATAGGGCCCCAGGACCCGTTCAATGTCTGTTCTAAAATACTATGGGGTCTGAGACCAAGCTCTGTTAAATCCTTGCCAGAAGTGGTGCTTGCAAAGGGCACATCTAGGGACTCATTTACAAGGCCTTTGCGCCACCGTTGTGTCATTTTTTTTTACGCAGCGGTGGCGCAAGCAGTGCTTGACACTGCTACACATTTACAAACTGACGTATTGGGCCCAACGCGTCAGTTTGTTAAGCCTTGCATAACATCATACCTGCACCAGGTAAAATGTATGTAAGGTAGTTGTTCCCTCGGGAAAAGCTATACAGACTTCACGCAGTGAAATTTACAACATTTCCCTGCGTCATTCTGCTACTTCACTGCGTCTGAATTTTAAACTGACGCAGGGCTTTTCTCTATCGGATCCTTCCTCGCATTGCTGGAGAAGTGTCATTTTTTTACACTAGTCCAGCAATGTGTTGGTTTAGCGCCACAGACCGCATCTGTGAAAACGTGCACCATGGATATCTGCATGGTGTTGTTGGGGGTCATAGTGCATAGAAATCTGACGCATCAGAGCCGATGCGTCAGATCCTGTAAATGAGGCCCCTAGTTCTAAAACAACGCAGCGCTGCACGAGGCAGCAAAAGCAGTGTCTCTACAGGGTAAAGGCGCAGGGGGCGCTCTACCCACAGGCTTATTTACAAGCCCCTTCCACCGCCGGTGCGTCACTTTTTATAAGAGAAAAAGTGACGCAACGGCGCGAGGGTCTTGTAAATAAGCCCCACAGTGCCCATGGCCAAGGAGGGCAGTTTTCCTTGAGGGTTGTACGTGGTCGACCAACAGATCGGGGTCAGGTGGTCATAAACTTAAAAGCACATGAAAGGTGCGGGGGCAGCACCCCTTTAATCTTCCTTGCAGAAGGTCTCGTGGCCATTGCAGCTCAGTGCCGGCAAAGCAAACACGTCCGGGAAGATGGCATCATCACAATGAAGGCAGCCCTGCCCCCCACACAAGTGCCAGCTCGGGAAAGCTCTGCTGCATTGCAGGTGAAACCATGGTCGTGCAAGGCCTGTGGTAAACTGCAAGCCAATGGAGACTGTGCAGGAAGCCGTAACCCCAGCCGAGCCCTCGGACCCCTGACCTGCCGCGCGCTCAGGCTGGAAGTGGCTTACCACTCCAGTGCCAAGAAACGGGCGCTTTTCTACATGTGAACTGCGCAGCAGGGTTCCTCTAAATAATCACGTGACACAAACTTCCTTTGACTTATGCGGGCGATCACGCCATTCCCGTTTCCTTCGCCCCAAACACCCAGCTCTCATGTCTATTTGTTGTGCAGCCCAGTTACATCTGCAGCGCGCAGTTTTACGCAGAATAAAATATGTAACCAGATGAAAAGCAGGTGCCCCCGTTGTAGGCCTTGTGAGGTTAAGGACATTGGGTAGGGGCGGGGAGGGGGACACTTGACCTCGGCATTACCGCCGTGGCTGGAAGACACGTCCTTAATAAAACAAATTCACATGTACCCCCCGGCCCCCCCCCCCCCCCCCCCCGGCACAAGGGGCTAGAGCCAGCAATGCGGCCCCAGCCAGAGGCTGGCTTCAAGGCACCCAGGCAGACCTCTGCTGCCCCAACGCGTGGTTTACTTTGGAGACGTCACTGTTAAGTGGCATCCATTACTTCTTAGCATTAAACTGTGTGTCTCTGAATTCCTCGACCATTTCCCATGTGCACGAGAAGTGAGACTCCAAAGGGGGCCCTGGTCGCGTGTCCCCTGCATTCCAGGGCACTGTTTGCCTCATTAGGGCTGGAGGTCCTTGTAAATGAAGGCTGATCCCTCTTGGGTTCCTGGTCCGCTTGCTTCAAGCCTGGCTCCGAGGTCTCCTCTCGCCCATCACCGCCTTGGGAAGGCGCAGTCCTGCAGTGAACTCCGCATTAATTGGAAACACCACGTGCGCATACAGTCTGGGTGGAGGGCAAACAGAGACGGGGGCAGAGAGTGCAGGAATCCCGTCAGCACAGGCTGTGCCACATTACCATGTGACCAGCGTGGGCAACCAACTCAACCTCCGACGTGGGAGCGACAGAACCAGCCTTTCAAACAAGGACGTCTGACTTAGCTTGCAACATGGAAGCGTTTGAAGCCGGCCTTTCACGCACGGACACCCAACGCCAACATGCCAGCAACTTAAGTCGACTTTTCGCCTAATGACGCCAACATGCCAGCAACTTAAGTCGACTTTTCGCCTAATGACGCCAACATGCCAGCAACTTAAGTCGACTTTTCGCCTAATGACGCCAACATGCGAGCGATTGGAGACAGAATTTTAACCCAGGACACCCAGCATGCAATTGTTTGATGCCAGCCTTTTAACTAAGGGCAACAATTCAATTTTCAATATGCACGAGATAAAAACCGGCTTTTCACCCAAGGGCAAACAACAGAAACATCAACAACTCAGCGACTGAAGCCAACCTTCCACCCAAGGACAGGCAGGTCCGTTTTAAATATGCAAGAGACTGAAGCCAGGCTTTAGACATTCAACACATCAGTAATGTACAATAATTCACCCCTTTCATTTCCACACCTGCTGCAACCCCTTTCTGCACAGTTCTGTTAGGGTCCAGGTATGAAATTCGTAAGCCGGAAGTAAGTGGCAAGTGCCATCTGCCAACCACCATATATGTCACCAGGTCCATCTGTATAGCTGCCCTGGTTTCTTCTTGAATGTACCCCCACCTCCACGTGAGTCATTATCGGGCACACCAGCTCATTGGAATATCAAGGTCTCATCCACAACAGGCCAGCCTCCTCGCCATCAGGGTGTCATCTGGGGCAATTCGTACCCCAATATTGCTACTTCCACCCCTGTGATTTAGTTATTAAACTACCCATCCTTTAGAAGTTAATCAGCGTGTACCTTTTAGGTTTTTTCATTGGCTGGTTCTCTTCGCCTGCCATCAGTCACTTCCTGTCAGCAGGCAGCACTCGAATGTTTAGACTAAGAAGAATTACCTGAGATGGAGGAAATGCCACATGACGTCATGTTATGTTAACAGGGATAAAAGGGCTTGGATGGCCATTCCACCACCCTATGATTTTGTTTAAATAAATGCTTGCAGCAGGCCTGGGGGAGATGTTGAACCATGGTGAGCCCTGGTCAACACCTCCTCTCACGTGGATGTGTGTGTGTGTGTGTTGGGAGGGTTAACCCCCAGTTATTACCGTGCCAGAGGTGGCCTGATGATGGCTTGCCGAGGTGTAGCAAGGAGTACTGAACAGGGATTGTTTTGTGGCTATGACCATATATATATATATACATATAATATATATGACAACCAATAGCGATATATATATTTTTCGTTTGCCATCAGCTTCTTTTCCGCACAATGTTTCAGGTTACATCCAAGACAGTGTATATATGTATATATACATATATATAGATATATATATATATATAACCAATATATATACATACATATATATATATATATATATATATATATATATATATATATATAAAACGAACGAATAGCTATATATATATATATATATATATATATATATATATATATATATATATATGTGTCTGTATATATATATATATAGCTATTGGTTGTCAGATGTCAGGCCAGTCCTCTCCCTTGTCTTGGTTCACCACCTGTCTTGGTTGTAATCTGAAACATTATGCGGAAAAGTAGCTGATGGCAAATGAACAATTAAGCTGCCGCTAGGAGGTGATACTGCCACCTTTTTTTGACCTCTGGCATTATCTCTGCCTACCTGTGCAGTCATTACCTGCATGACCAGGCATTCGACCCCTAAGGCAGGCAGAGGGGGCAGTCAGAGCTCTTAAAATGCAGTATCTGCTGTTTTGAAATATTTCAAACCCTTTATTCTGCCCAGGCCCCTAAGCAGGGCATCTGGTTTACAGGAGTCTGGGATTGAAGAGGGAAAGGAACTGGTGCTTCCTCCACGGCTGTGCCACAACAGGAAGCGGAAACGTCAGGAAGGGAGTGGAGGCGATGCAGCTCGGACCCCAGTAGAATTCTCTAGCTCTCCCACAACGCGGCTGCTCCAACCTACCTCCATGCTGAGACAGCAGCAGGTAGAGGTCTCCGAACCCTGAAAACATTGGGGATGGAACCTCAAAGTAGGATGCAAACATGTCCAGAGCACAGGGTAAGGGGGTCAGTCCCTACATGTTAATGGCAGTAATGCTATCACACTGAGCGGCACGCCTGGCATAAAGAAAGACCCCCGCCCACAGCTCCCAGCGCATTTGGCAATATGCTGTCACATTGAGCATGACTGCTGGCATACTTGGCAGCCGTGGCACGGAGTACCCCCTATACACTGAGAGGGACCCACGCACATTGATCAACCCCCTCATCAGGCACACTGAGCAGAACTCAAGCACATTGAGCAACACCCATGGCACGTTTAGCATCCCTTCTACACAGCGAGCAACACCTATGGCAGATTGAGCAGCCTCTCTTGCACACTGAGTAGTATACAGCCTACCGCATTGAACAGCAGCACGGGCACATTCAGCAGCCCTTGTGCACAATGAACATCCTCAATGGAAGATTGAGCCGCCTCTCTTGCATACTGAGCTGTGTACATTCTGCCATATAAAGCTGACCCTCAGGATGTTCACCAGCACCTGAAACATCAAACAGCATCCTGGTATGTTTATCAGCACCTGAAACATCGACGGTATATTCACAAGTACCTGGAACATTGAGCAGCTCAGCAGTTCCCTGAGCATCCTCACCAACACCAGATCCTGGTGCTTCGGATGATCACGCCATTAACTGCAAATATCATCCAAGAGGTCCACTATGAACTCCTCCAGGCCAGACAACATACTCGACCAGGTGCCAAAGAGTGGCAAAGGCATCCTTAATCACAAAGGGACTAGCTTTACGCCACCTTCAGAGCCATGCTCCACAGTGTGCAACAAGTCTGGAAGGGGCCTAATCCCATTAACCTCTTTTGTCAATCACAGGATGCGATAAGTGTACTCTGTCCTGTAGCACAGCTTACGCTTGTTCAAGTAGTCTATCTTCTGGAGTTCCCGGGTTGCATCTGTGTCAAACAAATACTGCGCATCCATGATATTCCTCACCACCTTGTGAGAATTACTCCATGTGTCTTACAATACTCACAGGCAACTAGCTTAAATACTCAAACTTACTGATCCATTCGATAATCAGATAGCGTCACCTCCTGATGGGGCCATTCCTTCATCAGTTATTGGGTGGCCTTAAGGTTGTTTTTCTGGCTTGTTCATCAGTTTCCTGAGGCCCAGAACATAATTCACCATATTATGGCTTGGGACCAATGGGCTCCTCCTTCACTAAAATGTCTTGAGCATGGTCAGGATGCACAAACAGAATCTCAAAGGGGCTAAATTTGTACCACCCCTGTGTAGGCTTCCCCATAGGTGAATAAGAGACAGAGTAGAAGAAGATCCCATTTCCTCCTTAAGATTTCTGGTAGCGGTCCTATCAAGCTCTTCAGTGACATAATACTATGTTCCACTATCCCAAAGGTTTGTGATTTGTATGCAGCAGAAAAGTCTGCAATAGCGGAGTGTTAAGTCACACCAGCCTTGCTCCCATATCACCCTCATGTATGAATAAATTATATATGTTCCTCATCGATTATCAGAGGCTTTGGAAATTCAACTCTGGAATAGGTTTGATGGAGGACCGCCCCACTACCTTGCCACTTTTGCTCTTCCACTTGTGCTCTTGAAAGGTATCACCTCAGGGTACCTGCTGGCATGGTCCATGATAACTAATATATGTTTGTTGCCTCAAGTAGACGTAATTCAAATAGATCAATCATGTCTATGCCCACCTTCTCTAATGGCACACCAACCACAGATAAATGTAGTCATAGTTCCTTAGTTTGTACACCAGACTTGCAACTCACTTGACAAGTGGAGAACCTTTCTACATCCTGACCAGTAGAACAAAGCTTCTAACTTGTCCTTTGTCTTCTTGATGCCAAGTGCTCAGCCAAAGGTCCCTCATGGCCTAGAGACAACATAAAGTGTTAGTATGCTTATGCGATTACCAGCCTCTTCTTAGAGCTGGGTACTGGATGCACAGGTTTGCTATACAGCTGCCCACCCACCCAGACCATTGTGTCTTACAACCAATCCAGTGGCAACTTTATCCTGGGCCATCTTGTGTACGTCCACCAGAGTAGGACACTCTTCCTGTGCCAGGCAGAGATCCAGTGTAGTCGGCTGCCAAGAACAGATGATGTCCTCACACAGTTAAAATAGAAACACTAAGGTTTGAGAACATTCCACAATCAAGCTCAACCCTGCTTCCCCTTTACCATACTTTAGGGAAACACTGTAAAGGTCTCTTCAGCCATGCTCATGGACTTGTATTAGCTTCTTCTCATAGTTTCTTTTAACCCACTTCATTGTGTAAACAATGTATAAAGCTGCTTCTTTCTACAAGTGGATGTAGAGGCAGAAGAGGGACCACTCCCAGGCAGGTATTGACTGGGGACCTTGAGGGAACCCTCATCTTCAGAGCGGAGACTCAAGCCCTAGAACCAACTCAATAAGTAGCTGGGAGCACCCACCCTTTTTGTGAGCTTCATATTGTTAATTGACTTTTAACTCTGCATTAGACATACTCCCAAGATGATGCATAGGGAGATAAAGCAATTTGCCCACAACCACAAACATTTTGCTAAAGTGCCAGATCATGGCTAAAACCTTGGTCTCTGCATTCCTGGGCCAGAAAATTAGGCCCATATTTATTAAGCACTTGCATCGTCCTTGGTCATGTGAGTCAAAGCAAGTGCATCAGTGACAGTTACAAAGCTATGCAAAACAATACGTGCATGGCCTTGCGTCACTTTTCAACTACAAAGCAATGCAAGGCAGGCCCTTGCACTGACTTGCGCTACCCTGCATTGGAGCGGTGCTAGATGGGTGGAACATGGGTGTTACCGTGCATCCACCCATGTACTTGGACGCAAACCCAGATTTGCTAACGTCAGTAAAAGTGGGTTAGCACCACAACAGTGAGCCTACCCGATATTGGCATAACATGAGAAATATCTTTATTTTTCCTTGTTACTTGCCCTTTGAATTTGTACTGCATTCTGCAGCACACATACAAACAGGAATGCACATCCACGGGATGTTTTGTGCAGTAGGATCTCCCTTCCTGCACAAAAAAGATGATGTGCACAACGCAGGCACCCTTACATCATGGTCCAAGGGTGGCAGCGCTGGCACTAGGCAGCCATAAGTGTGCCAGTGCGGAGAGCAGGGCAGCACAGAAATTTGCCCTGCTGTGTCCCAATGCATGAGAGATCAGTAAATCTGTGTCTAAGCCTTTAATCCACATCTGTTCCTTGACACAAGCGGTGTCACTCCTCTCCCCATCCCTTCAGTGGTTCACTATCCTGCCTGCAATGATGTCACAGGGAGAAAGACCCAACATGGCTGATGCAGAACTTTATATATTTAATAGCGGAAATGTTACACCCTGAACATAATAACTGGACAAGAGGTTCTTGCCAGGATCTCGTAAACAAGCTGCAGACCTCATCCTCGGAAGGCAGATAAAATGCATGTTTTACTTAATATTGCCTCTTGCCTTGTCAGGATTTTCCTTCATTCCATGTGATCACTTCAGTCGAAGCTTTCCAACTTGGCACCAATGGCAAGGGCTTGTGTGAATTACAGGGATCCTAGGAAAGTCTGATTCAACCTAGTATCACGCGAACCAGCCAGTTGCTGATTCCTGCATCTGGTACACAACAGTATATGTACATTCCTTCTAGATGGCTCCTAGCCCCCAGGGTGTTCAGTGTAGGTCCTGGGCCATGTCTATGCCAGATTTTCACTCAGTAAATCAGTTGCATTTAGATTAATTGCATGCTAATTTTTAGTATGTAGATAGGCAAATTTTTAGTATGCAGATATCCTAAATATCTAGCATACTTCCAACCCTCCCATCATGGACCAACAGTGGACACCTAGCTCTCCAGCACAGAACTGCATAAATATACCCAGCTTAGACCTGCCCTACATGATGAGACAGTGGACTTGTCAGACATCCTGGATTCATCTCCCCTATAGGACAATCTGGTGGGTGGGCCGCTCGGCTGAGGGGTGGTCTCCGTCACATATAAAGTAAGTATCGACAATATCCCGGATGGCCTTGGGAGTCTCACGTGATGATGGGAATGGGACATGGGCAACATAGAGGACCTAGACTGGGAGGCGGCCCTGATGCACACCCCTGAGGTAGCCATCAGGGCATGGTTGCGTCTGATCCAGATAAAGCTTCAACATAAAGTATATATAGCCAGAGACACACACCACAAGATGGGGAACATTCACAGGACAGATTGCCTGCAATGAGGGGGATCTAACGGGTCTTTCTTCCACACGTTATGAAAGTGATCTTAGATCCAAAAATACTGGGAGAGTACACTGAGGGAACTGAGGGACATATTGGAGGACATCCTGCTAAATCCCGACTGCATACTCCTGGGAGTCCCAGTGGATATTGACCTGAAAGTGGTGTTCTGCTGGTTAGTCCTAGTGGTGGTAAAGAGGGACATAGCACAGGTATGGGGTGCCCAGAACATGCCCACCAAGGCCAAATGGATTGCAGGGATGGACAAGTATATGGGGTGAAAAAGTGGTGTATAGGGCCAGAGGGCGTCCTCAGAAATTTGACAAGCTAGTCGTCACAGGAGGGCTTAGGATTGGAGGGCCCTCAGGTGTCTTTGGGGTGATACTAGGGTACGGGCCACAGCTTTTTAGATTGGGTGTTAATGCGACAACCTCCCATGCCTTGGACTGCAGAACCTTACAAGAGTCCTGCCCCCCTGCACTGTATAGCCGGTTCAACGAAATTCCACCTGTGAGTCCACATTGACATCATGATTGTTGCTCAATATGTTTGTTTATGCACAAAATGCTAATAAAAAAGAGTGATTAAAAAACAGTGGACACCTATACCAGCCTAAGATAGAGATCCCGCTGCCTATGGAAACAGTTCACAGGGACATAACCAGTCCACCGAACATGGTCTTTCACAAGGCAAGGTAAGAGCAGGCAGGGCGATGAGAGGATTGTGGTAAAGCAGGGGTCTCCAACCTTTTCTGTAATAAGAGCTACTTTTGTTCATTGAAATCTTCAAATCAAATCAAATCATTAACATTTATAAAGCGCGCTACTCACCTGTGCGGGTCTCAAGGCGCTAGGGGGGAAAGGGGGGGTTATCGCTGCTCGAACAGCCAAGTCTTTAGGAGTCTCCGGAAAGCGGAGTGGTCCTGGGTGGTCCTGAGGCTGGTGGGGAGGGAGTTCCAGGTCTTGGCCGCCAGGAAGGAGAAAGATCTCCCACCCGCCGTGGAGCGGCGGGTGCGAGGGACGGCAGCAAGTGCGAGGCCAGCGGAGCGGAGGGGGCGGGTGGGGACGTAGAAGCTGAGGCGTCTGTTGAGGTATTCCGGTCCCTTGTTGTGGAGGGCTTTGTGTGCGTGGGTGAGAAGACGGAAGGTGATCCTTTTGCTGACTGGGAGCCAATGCAGGTGTCTCAGGTGTGCGGAGATGTGGCTGTTGCGGGGTACGTCGAGGATGAGGCGGGCCGAGGCGTTTTGGATGCGTTGCAGGCGGTTTTGGAGTTTGGCTGTGGTCCCGGCGTAGAGGGTGTTGCCGTAGTCCAGGCGGCTCGTGACGAGGGCGTGGGTCACGGTTTTTCTGGTGTCGGCGGGGATCCAGCGGAAGATCTTGCGGAGCATGCGGAGAGTGAGGAAGCAGGCGGAGGACACGGCGTTGACTTGCTTGGTCATGGTGAGAAGAGGGTCCAAGATGAAGCCGAGGTTGCGGGCGTGGTCTGCGGGGGTCGGTGCGGTGCCGAGGGCCGTGGGCCACCAGGAGTCGTCCCAGGCGGACAGGGTGTTGCCGAGGATGAGGACTTCCGTTTTTTCAGAGTTCAGCTTTAGGCGGCTGAGCCTCATCCAATCTGCGACGTCCTTCATACCCTCTTGTAGGTTGGTCTTGGCGCTGGCGGGGTCCTTGGTGAGGGAGAGTACAAGTTGGGTGTCGTCGGCGTAGGAGGTGATGATGATGTCGTGCTTGCGTACGATGTCGGCGAGGGGGCTCATGTAGACATTGAAGAGTGTCGGGCTGAGCGATGAGCCTTGAGGTACGCCGCAGATGATCTTGGTGGGTTCTGAGCGAAACGGAGGGAGGTAAACTCTTTGGGAGCGGTTAGCGAGGAAGGAGGCGATCCAGTCCAGGGCCTGGCCTTGGATCCCGGTGGAGCGTAGGCGGGTGATTAGGGTGCGGTGACAGACGGTGTCAAAGGCAGCCGAGAGGTCGAGGAGAATGAGGGCGACTGTTTCACCGTTGTCCATCAGGGTTCTGATGTCGTCTGTGACTGAGATGAGGGCGGTTTCCGTGCTGTGGTTGGTTCGGAATCCGGTTTGTGAAGGGTCGAGCAGGTTGTTGTCTTCCAGGAAGGTGGTCAGCTGTTTGTTGACGGTCTTTTCTATTACCTTGGCTGGGAAAGGTAGAAGAGAGATGGGGCGGAAGTTTTTCAGGTCGCTTGGGTCAGCCGTAGGTTTCTTTAGTAGGGCGTTGACTTCAGCGTGCTTCCAGCATTCGGGGAAGGTAGCAGAAGAAAAAGAAGAGTTGATGACGGTCTGGAGGTGCGGGGCGATGATGTCGTCGGCTTTGTTAAAGATGAAGTGCGGGCAGGGGTCCGAAGGGGCGCCGGAGTGGATAGAGTTCATGATGGATTTGGTTTCTTCCGTGTTGATGTGGGTCCAGTTGTTGAGGGTGATGTCCGGGGAAGCGGGTTCAGTGGTGTATGGTTGGGTCTGGTGTCCGAAGCTGTCGTGGAGGTCGCTGATCTTGCGATGGAAGAAAGTGGCGAGGGATTCGCACAAATCCTGTGAGGGCGTGACGGCGTTGGCGCTGGCGCTGGGGTTGGAGAACTCTTTGACGATGCTGAAGAGTTCTCTGCTGTTGTGGCTGTTTTTGTCTAGTCTGTCGGTGAAAAAGTTCCTTTTGGCAGTGCGGATCAGGTGGTGGTGTTCTCGTGTAGCGTTCTTGAGGGCGGTCATGTTGTCAACGGTGTGGTCCTTGCGCCAGGCCTTCTCAAGGGCACGACAAGTTTTCTTTGATTCTTTGAGGGTGTCGGAGAACCAGAGAGGTTTTTTGGTGTTGGTCTGTCGATGCGTGCGTTTGAGGGGAGCAAGGTTGTCAGCGCAGTTGGAGATCCAGTTTGTGAGGTTGAGAGCTGCGTCGTTGGGGTCGGTGGTGAGGGTGGGTTGGTTGGCGGCGAGAGCGGAGAAGAGTTGCTCTTCAGGGATCTTGTTCCACTGTCGATGAGGGATGGGTTGAGTGCGGAGGTGGGAGGTCTCGCGTCGGAATGTGAAGTGGACGCAGCTGTGGTCGGTCCAGTGTAGGGCAGAGGTTGAGCTACTAGTACTGTTCGAGTTGTAATAGTTACCTGTATGACAAGAGTACGTTAATGCCACCCTATGCACACAGATGCAATGCCCCTGGCACAAGGGGAATAATGTTAATAGTAAGTATCCCCAATCAATGCCTCACGATTGACAACTCAAATATCAGCTTTGAATATATTTTGTAAATTCAACAATTTTCCTCAAACATCAATTTATGAATCTTAAAAAGTACACACATTTTTATCTTGAAAACATACTTTTCTATATTGGTATACATATATTGATTCAGCCAAGCAAAACCTTCTAATTTATTAAGCTGGACTACATACATAAGAGCTGCTCAGAGGTAGCTGAGAGCTGAGAGCTACCAGTGGCTCACACGCTACTGGTTGGAGAAGCCTGGTGTAAAGTGTGATTGTGCTGGACAGAGCTGCAGAGTAACTCTCATCCACAACAGATCTGTGCTGCCCCCCTCGCTCTGTAAACACAGTGAAACAGTATTAATTCGGTACAACCAAACCCTATTCCTATCAGAAACTATTGAGAAGGTTTATTTACTGAAAATGAGTAGTATGGTTATTACTACATGGTGTTCAAGATATCAAATAAGGAATCAAGTCAAACCGCCAATGCCAGTCACGCGGGCAGCAGATCCAGGAGAGGATGGGGATGGCTAGGCAGTTGGGGTACACAGTGCATTTACTGGTTAAACTCCTTGGGATCTCTGAATATAAGTGCCTAGGATGTTCCCTGTAGTCACCATTAAGCCAAGTCCTGCTGTCAACCTGGCAACCAATGACTTTGTTGGATGTGGTTGTCCCACCTCAAGCATCACCTCCCACTCCAGACCTAGATGAAACACACTAGGATTATAGACCAGGCTGGGGAGAGGCACCTCTGGAGCATGGCCCAAGCCCGGCTTCCTTGCCCAGTGACCTTCCACTGCACGTGCTTTTTGAGCCACCTCTTTTTTTGTAGTTGCAACCCTCCACAGGACTGCATTGTTACACTCAGCATTACCGTTATTTTAAATATATAGAGCACAATCGACCAAAGCGCATTGGAACGCTTTTGATGAGCATTAGGTTATGCTAAACAAGGTCATGTTATTATTTTTGTTTCTATTACATTGTTGCTTCTCCCTTCCCTCCTCCCAGTTTGGTGCTTGACCTCTCTCCCAAACATTACTTTGCTTGTGTCAGTTGTGCTTGCCTCCATTGTTTCCCCCCATTGTTGCTTGGCATCATTGTTGCTTGCCCCTCCAACCCCACATTGTTGCTTGGCTGTGCTGTGTTCCTTTCATCTTCCGTCTTGTGTTGTGTGGCTTGCCCTCTTCCACCCTCCTGTCATTGCTTGCGCCACCCCACCACCCTGTCATTGCTTGCACCCTCTGTCGTTGCTTGCACCCACCTATTGATTCTTGCACTCTCACACCATCCTGCTGTTGCTTGCCCCATCTCACCCTCCCTTTGTTGCTTGCCCCACCCTACCATCCGGAAAAAAGCATTGGCAAAGCCAATAGGTCTTGCCTACAAATCCTAGTGGATTTGTCAATATTTTTTTACTGTGGTGCACACCAGGGCAATTGCTGTGCAGCATGGCTGAAAGTTTAAAACACAGCCCAATGTTTACTCTAATGTGGTTACGTTTGGAGCTGTAATAGTAAATCTGCCCTTCATCCCCCTAATTCCAGCCCTTTCTCCAATGCAGTTATATTTTGGTACGGGATTAGTAAATTGACCACCCCCTCCAAGTATTTTTATTGGCAGTGGGAGATTGGGGTAAGAAGCATTTAAACCCTCCTTGTTGCATGCCCTCCCTCCAAGACATCTCCCTCCACACCGCCCACCAGCATTTTATTTAAAAAAACGCAACAACACAACCAGTACTGCCTTCATCATAGTGCTTTAAGAAATAAAATAAAAAAACTCTCTACTCTGCTGCTGTGGAACGTCTAAAACATTGCCAACGCCGTATGCATAGGAGAGGTCTTTAGGCTTTGCCAATGCGTGCTGCTTACGGTTGGAGTGGGACTAGTAAATCTGACTTCTTCAAAGTGTAACGCTGTTCCGGCTGTTGCTAAAATTGAAGTGGGAATAGTAAATGTAACCTCTCCACAGTTTAACATTACCTCTGACTGCTTACTCTGGAGTTGGTGTAGTAAATTAAACATCTCCAAAGTGAAACACTTTCTCTATTGTTGTTGAGATTGGATTAGGGACAGTGAATTTAACCCTGCCAAAGTCCTACACTTTCCCCAAAGTTACTCTGTTTAGGGTGAGAATACTAAATCTAACCCTATCCAAATTCCAATACGTTCCATGCTTTTACTTATGCTGGAGTTAGAATAGGAAATCTGACTTCTTCAAACTTCAATACTTTCTCTAGTCTTGTTTGTTTTAGATTTTTTTTTATTTTTTATTACTTTTATTTATTTGTAATTAATATTTTCACTACATTACATATATTGTTATTTATGTTTCAATACACTTACATTTTTTGGATAATCTCTGTTCCATGATATTTTCCTTCGATAATTTGGTAATTTACTTACAAAGCATGTAAACCTGATATTTTTGGAGACAACATTTTTGACACAATATTCTGGTGTTACAATATTTTTGGATACAATATGTTGTCATACAGCTGTTGTAGCAATGAACATAAGTATTTGAATTCTAGTACCAATGAACCCTAATCTCTGACAGGTGTAGTATAAATAAACCCTGGTCTCTGACTGGTGTGGTAACAGCGAACCCTACTCTCTGACTGGTGTGGTTAAAATGACCCCTACTCTCCGATTGGTGTGGTAACAGCGAACCCTACTCTCTGACTGGTGTGGTAAAAATGACCCCTACTCTCCGATTGGTGTGGTAACAGCGAACCCTACTCTCTGACTGGTGTGGTAAAAATGACCCCTACTCTCCGATTGGTGTGGTAACAGCGAACCCTTCTCTCTGACTGGTGTGGTACCAATGAACTCTAATCTTCGACTGGAGGAAATATGAATGTGGCAGAGTCCAACGAGATCGATTATTGGAGAAGTGAGACATATATCAATGAACTCTTGGGACTGATACTGTATCAGTGAAGGCCACCATCTGAGAGTTCGGATTACGCAGCGGGGGCGGGAAGGAAGTAGCTGCTTGCAGAGCCCCCGGCACCTCTGCAGAGTGAGCATGGTAGGTCTGGTGATCTTCTGGTGGAGACCACTGTGTCAGACTTGCTTTGTCCCTCTGAGAAACGAGGCCCTCTAGCCTCCTGTGGCCGGCCCGCGAGGTACATCAGGATTCAGTGAGGAGGCCACTGCGTTGTAACCAGGAAATGGTGGGTAGGAACGAGTTTCACTCAGTTCTATAGTCCCCTCCTTTAGATGCAGTGGTCTGGGACTATAAACTGATGGCCTATCAGCTTTCCGGCTTCTTCGCCCATCTCCCCCCTTCTATGGAGGGCCCTCAAAGCATGCGCACTAAAAACTCTATTCATCACAGAGAATCCTGTGGACAGGAAGTCCTCCGCCTTGGCCCTCTACTTCCACCAGATATTTCACTTCTTTAAGAGTTGTGCACTGGAACTCTGTTTTGCTTAAATCACTTTCCTGCCCCTACAAGATCGCCCATACTCCATCTATCAGGAGTTTGCCTCTTCCTATGTCCTCCAGCAAAGTTTCTCAATTTCCTGATTTTACTCTCACAGAGGTTGCAGATTTATTCTGGCCAGTGCAATGTTTTTCATACACATAACGAGATACTCCCCCTGCTAGAACCCAGCCAGACCTAACAAGATCCACGCTACTTGCATGTTTGCGTCATAATGGCATGCTGAAGAATGTGAGCAAAATGTCTCTCTGCAAGTCTGCATTAACATAGCTTTTCTGTGTACAATGGCACTGAGGGTGAATAGAACACCTTTGGCCTCATTCAGATATGTGAAACTATTGGGTGTTCCCCCCATACCCTCCAATCTGCTGTTGACAACTTGCTTCCCCACCCCATCTCATCCCACCTGTCCCACCCTCTGTTGTCAGCTTGCTACCTCATTCCCTCCCGCCCCCCCCGTTGCCAGTTTGGTGCCACAGTGCCTCAATCACGCCCTCTATTGGTGTCTTGCCTCCCTAGCCTCTCTGCTCACCCTTCATCATTGTCAATTGAGTGCCCCTCCCGCCAGCCTCGCCTACTGGTGCCAGCTTGCCTCCTCAACTGGTCCTCAATGCCTTCCACTGGTTGCTTGCTTCCCAAGCCCCACCCACCCTCGATTGTCAGCTAGCTCTCCCAACCCTCCTACCCACCCTCAGTGGTCAGTTTGCTTCCCTAGCCCCACCCACCCTCCATTGTCAGCTAGCTCACACAGCACCTCCCGCCCACCCTTTATCAGCTTGCTTCTGAAGCCCCTCCCGCCCACCCTCCATTGTCAGCTTGCTTCTGCAGCCCCTCCAGCCCACCATCCATTGTCAGCTTGCTTCTGCATCCTCTCCCGCCCACCCTCCATTGTCAGCTTGCTTCTGCAGCCCCTCCAGCCCACCCTCCATTGTCAGCTTGCTTCTGCATCCTCTCCTGCCCACCCTCTATTGTCAGCTTGCTTCTGCAGCCCCTCCCGCCCACCCTCCATGGTCAGCTTGCTTATACAGCCCCTCGTGCCCACCCTCCATTGTCAGCTTGCTTCTCCAGCCCCTCCCGCCCACCCTCCATTGTCAGCTTGCTTCTGCAGCCCCTCCCGCCCACCCTCCATTGTCAGCTTGCTTCTGCAGCCCCTCCCGCCCACTCTCCCTTGTCAGCTTGCTTCTGCAGCCCCTCCCGCCCACCCTCCAATGTTGGCTTGCTTCTGCAGCCCCTTCCGCCCACCCTCCATTGTCAGCTTACTTCTGCAGCCCCTCCCGCCCACCCTCCATTGTCAGCTTGCTTCTGCAGCCCCTCCCGCCACCCTCCATTGTCAGCTTGCTTCTGCAGCCCCTCCCGCCCACCCTCCATTGTCAGCTTGCTTCTGCAGCCACTCCCGCCCACCCTCCATTGTCAGCTTGCTTCTCCAACCCCTCACGCTCACCGTCCATTGTCATCTTGCTTCTGCAGCCCCTTCCGCCCACCCTCCATTGTCAGCTTGCTTCTGCAGCCTCTCCCGCCCACCCTCCATTGTCAGCTTACTTCTGCATCCCCTCCCGCCCACCCTCTATTATCAGCTTGCTTCTGCAGCCCCTCCCGCCCACCCTCCATTGTCAGCTTGCTTCTGCAGCCCCTCCCGCCCACCCTCCAATGTTGGCTTGCTTCTGCAGCCCCTCCCGTCCACCCTCCATTGTCAGCTTACTTCTGCAGCCCCTCCCGCCCACCCTCCATTGTCAGCTTGCAGCCACAGCCCCTCTCACCCACCCTTCGTTGTCTGTGTGCTTCCCCAGTATCTCTTTAATGGCCACTCCCCCAACCACCTCCTTCTCTCTAACGCTCCCTGTCTCCGTGTTGCCTCATCCTCCAACCCACTCCCCCACTTATTTTCTTTTTCAGTAAAAAAAGTTGATTAGCGCTAGCCACGTCAAAGCACTTTTCTAAAATGTATTTTTAGCCATGCTACAGAGCAACCATGCTGCTGTACAGCACAGCTAAACATTATTGCCCAAGCCAATAACTCTCAAAGGCAAGACTTAGAGGTTTTTCCAAATCTCGAGGGGTATTATTTTATCCCTATATTCAGCACATTTTAGCAGATTCTAAAATATAGAAGAGCATTTTCAGTTTGTTACACCTCAAACAACAAACACTGGCAGAGCAATTGATCCCACCTGCAGTACCTAGATGACGTTTGGCTCTGCTAATGCTTGTTTTCCTTTCAATTTTGCCTTTTTAATTATTTCTTAATTTAACGTGATCATTTGTCATGTTGGAATGTAACATTAATAATATAGTATACCAAAAAAACAGGATGACTGGTGGTTCATCAAAGCAGCAACGACGAGCAGCCATCTTGAAATGCTTTTTATTGTATTTTACAACAAAAGTCATTTCAAGAGGGCCACCAATTGCTGCACAATCATGCTTGTGCCATGGTGACCATCTTGGAATGATTTTTGGAGTAAATAGAAAGCATTCATAGATTGGAATGGGTAAGTGCTGATGCACCGGCTGCCATTTTGGAATGTTTTTGTTTTACCTTCAGTAATAGTTACCAAGATGGCTAATGTCCATTAACGGTATGCAGCTGTCAGGCTCTTGCAAATAACAATTTAAAAAAGCAAATATAGTGGGGAACTGTGTTTTTAGTGGATGGGAGGGGCAAAGGAGTATCAGGCAAGTGGGGAGGCTGGAAGCGAATGCACTGGGAGTGGGACAGAGAGTGGCAGTAAGAAGAGAGATGTAGAAGAGAAAATAGTCCCTCATGCATCGACTCCATAGTGGGTGGAAGGAGACACAAACAGCCAATGAAACCTCATGGAAAGAATGAGGTGAGAGAGCAAATGTCCAGCTGGCAGAGCTGAGATCTGATTAACAATGTCTGAAGCACATGGCTAAAAGAGGTTGACCACATTAAGCCAATGGCTGAAGTGTTGACTGTAAGTGTATAGATAGCTGTATGTCTACAACAAATAGCTGATTCTGTCTGTAGGCAAAACCAAACAAGCAACTGCAGTGTCAACATCTCTCGCATTTGGGACCTATTGGCTTTACCAATGCCTTTTGGTGATGCTGGACGGCATCGGCTAAAAGCATTTTTTGCTAAAACTCTGCATCATCGGCCAAAATAAAAAAAGGGAAAAGATTCCATGAGGTAGCCGCTGCTGACAGCTGCGTCATCCCATAGGCAAGTGAATACGTGATGAGTTATGCCCACGCATCACACGTTATGAGATACATGTGATTTGTGCACACCTCGCCCAGTTCTCCCCCACATTCCCCAGTTCTTCTTCTTCTTTCCCAATTCTCCATCACCTTTTCCAATTCTTAATACTCTCTACTTTGATGTTTCGACACTCAGTTCCCTGTGTATAGGAATAGGTGTGGTGGAGCAGTGCATTTCAGGCACATGATTCTGAATACTTTCAATTCTTTTGGGTCATTTCAATTTGTAAATTTCCAAACACCCTTAAGTACAAGCAAATTAACTAAGTCTGGAGAACCAGCAGGATGTCTGTGGTAAAGCCCACCTCTACCGCTTAGGCACAGTCTTAGGCAATCACACACGCTTGAAAGCAGGGATTAGGCTACAAGCCTCTCTTAGGTTAGAATCAGAGACCCTTGTGGCACAGTTGCATCCCGCATACTTTGTTTTAAAGGACCTTTGATGCAGTAACATGAAAATAGGTGACGTGGACCACTGAGGCGGGCGGCCGTCGTGGATCACAAAGCGAGCACGAGGATCCAGCAATTTAACAGTCAGGAAATTAAGGGGGTGCCCATATTCTTCTAAGACCAAACTTCTATCTTTGGGGACAATAGAGACCATTGAGGGGCACCAAGCTCCCACCCGCCACGGCCTTTTACAACTCCGGACCCAAAAGACTCATTCATTTCCATTCAGCGGCCTCAGCTTTTTATCTTACAGAACATTCATTTCCTTTTTAGTTGGCGCTTTGTTTTATACTTGACGCGCTGATTTAACATTTTTCTTTAGCAAATAGAAAAAAAAGACTGTTAGAGCGCTGGGTCGTGTCGCCTGGGGGCTTTAGCTATCAATACAGGGGGCATATGAGGGGAACTGGGTTCTTTCATTTGCTAATGAGTCCCTACGTCATAGGCTCGTTACTGAGGCATGGGCAACAATCTGTCTTCATTAAAAGCTTTCACCATTGCCTTCAGTGATGAGCCATTGGGACACTGGGTCTACTGAGCAAGTTCTTTCTACCCGGCTACAATGTAGCTATTTCCTGGAGCTGGCTTGATAAGTATCTATAATCAGAAAGACTCCCAGCTGCTGAAGAATCTTTGTTGCCAGCAGCACAATGTGGTATTTTATTACTATTTTAATAATGTAAAATTAAAACGAAGAAAGATGAAGGGTTTGATTTGAGATCCTGGGTCCATCCTGGAAGTATCAACCACGGTATATCTTCATGAGCGGCTCCTGCCGTGGAAGGAGTAACATGGATGAAACAAGCTTTAGGTTGTAGTTTCTCAGTACATCGCCTAACCACCTTCCTGCTGCAACATACCATCGACGTAAGAGTGTAAGCGATGACGCGTGAGGAGAGGGAGAGGGGAGATGGGGCTCGCGGAATCAACATTGGCGATGAGTGGGGATGTATTGGAGTAACTTACTTAATACGCTTCCATACTAATGATTCTGTAGAACTTTGGAATATTTTGTCCATGGCCTTTTCATTATTCTTTCTCACACACAAAAGGGTGAGAAGTAAAGAAAGCCAAGCCCTTATCCTCCCATTGTAATTATTCAACCAATGTCAATGTATGCATTAGAATTTGATATGAGCTGTTGCTCATGTTCTCTCTTAAAAATGTTTTCAAAAGTTGAGACGGATGCATCTTTATGTGGTCTGAATGTTCTGGGTTGCATGTTGCAAGGGCAGCCTTGGAGTGAAGACTCCTCAGCAGGAGAATGATGCTTGGGGGGCATTTCGGGGTGATCCTGACAAACTAAGATATATGTCACTGTGGAGGACCCTTGAGGGGTGGGTCCTTGATGGATACCGTAGACCACCTCCATTGTTACCCCTCCTTTTTCTAACTGAACCCAATGTTGTGCTGCCCCCTCCCTTCTCTGTATCACCCCCTCTTTCTTCCCCTGGTTCTTCTCTTTACTATTATGACTATGGCAGGTGTAGTTTATGAACCCTGTTCAGTTACGCTGAGGCTACCACCAGAGACCCTGACTTGCGGCCAACAGTTGACTGTCATATGTTGCTCTTTTATTGACCCTGTATATGCAAGTGTTGATCGCAACTGAGCTCGCGTTGTTTCTTGAGGTCTATGTACACATGCCCAGTGCTAACTATTTATAATTCCAACTGTTTATGATGCCTACTAATTATAATGCCAACTGTTTATGATGCCTACTAATTATAATGTCAACTGTTTATGATGCCTACTATCTATAATGCCCACTGTTCGTTGGTGTTAATCTTATAACTCGTAATAAATGAATGAGGCATAAAAAAGCAAAATGAAAGGGAGAGTTACTGATTGCTAGAATTAACACACTGATCCACATTCCATATTTTAGCTCATCTTTGCCATGACAGAAGGGGACGCATCAGATGAAAATGAGCCCCGGGCTGGCTCCAATGGGAACAGACCCGCTGGCTTCTTTAGGCCATCTCCCTTCCCCAGTCGGAGCCCTTGTTGGGCTTCATCAGTGGGGTGCAACAGGATACTCAAGGCCCTTGAATGATCTTTTGCAAACCACTCGGGCGACTCAGCATAAGGTACCAGATAGAAATGTCTGAATTATTCTGAACCACTGCAAGTTACGCCGGGCATATTCTATACAGTCAATTTTGAGACTGTGACAATAAGCTAGGTGACCAATCACATGCAAATCATCTGGGTCTTTATACAATAGAAACAGTTTAGCCTAAACAGTTAGGACACAACCCAAAAAAACGAAAGGACGTGACACGAAAAAAACAGAAGTAATGTTGGTTGGCAATTTTTCCCTGCTTAAATCTCCCATCTCAATTCCAGAAGAATTAAAAAGACTTCCTTCCCCAAAGGAAACCATAAAAAGCCTAGGAGTATGGCTGGATTCCTGTCTATCGATCGAACAGCATGCAAAAAAAATTGCAGCTTCTTGCTTCAATCTTCTAAGAATGCTTAGAAAAAAAATCAAATCTCTCCCCTTTCTTGCCGAAAGACTTATTATTCAAGCCATCATATTATCCCGCCTAGACTATGGGAACATGCTGTTCCTGAGTTCTCCCATCTGTGTATTAAGGAGACTGCAGATAGTGCAGAATGCGGCAGCCTGGCTACTCATGGCCATCCCTAGAATTGCATCGGCCAAGCCAGCCTTAGCCTCCCTCCATTGGCTTCCTATCCAGCAAAGGATTAATTGTAAAGCTTTGTGTATGGTACATCGAGTTCTTCATGATAGGGGACCTTTTTTTTTATCAAGCGCATGATCACACCCTACACCCCCAGAGATCCCTTAGATCCTCATCTGCTGCTCTAATGAACGCCTGGCGTCTTAAAAAAACAAGATGGAGAGGAAGGTCCTTCGCATTCAAAGCAGCAAATCTATGGAAATACCTCCCCCTGTCATTTCGAATGGACAATTCCAAACTTTCTTTCCGAGGTAATTTGAAGACTCTGCTCTTTCCAGCATAAATTCTCACTGTGATGCCTTCGTCCTCTTTCAGTGCTGGGAGGCCTTCTGGTAGCCATGCACTTTATAAATCTATTAAACCTAACTAAATCTATTAAACTAAACCCACTGGACGGGTACACATTGGTGACAATGAACCACTCAGTAGGGTCCAGATCGCCCCTCAAGAGCAGACATAACTATTTTCTGCTTTGAAGCTTGACAGTGTTATTTTTTAACTGAATGTTCATGTTTTTTTTCATTTCCCACGGTGCATCTGTTGCTTTGCAGTATGAGGAGAGAATTGTATACTTTGCTTCCTATCACAGCCACTTTGCTGGTAATTTCTACTAATTCCTTCTCACTGCTCCACCTTCCTTTGTCTTTGCATCTTGTACTTTTCCTTGTCTATCCTTCTCTACAGTTTATCTTAGTGGTGAAGTAGCATCCATCAATCAATCATATTTTATGAAGCGCAACTACTCACCCGTGAGGGTCTCAAGATGCTGGGGGAGGGTCTGGCCTCATCCGATGAGCCAAGTCCTGAGGTTCTTCCTGAAGCATCCCTGTGGAGAATCCTTCACGTTGGTACTACAAGAATATGACCCTGAAGGAAGGAACTACACGTACCCTTGCTCCACAAGGAAGTCTTGAATCGCTGAGGATACATGGTGCGGTGCTCGGGAGATGGCTTCCTCTTTATGGGCTTTAAAGGCGCTCCTCACCTTTGACCCTTGTGACGTGCTTCCCAACTCCTTCTGTCCAGTGCTGGCTGCCACGTGGAGAATAACAAATGGGGAATAACTGGACTCTCTCTGAGGTCCACCGAGCACAGGGCCGCTGCACAGAGAAGGTAAAACGTATACCCTCAGACAAAATGGCACCTGGAGGTGATGCTTGGCACTGGAGCATCACCCCAGCGTAGAAGTACAGATGGTCCCTGAGGAGGTCAGGGATGATCCTTACAACAGGCAACGTGTGCCAGTCTAAGAGGTACCAGCTCAGAGTGGGAGCCACCAAGAAAATGCTCCCTGGGGGAAGTAGCCCAAACCGGTGGGCACCCATGGACATCCTCTGGCTTAAAGACGGAGAAAGACAATTCCAGGAGTATCTACTCCAGGGTGGAAACAATATTTAGCACTGTAAATAAAAACAAAAGATGGTGAAAGAGGAGTTCTTTCTCTGGCCTGTGAGGAAGAAGAGGTCTTGGGAAAGAACTAGACAGGGACTCCGCCTCAGGACCTTGGCTCATGGCCAGAAGGGATAAGGGCGACGCTGGACACAGCTCTCAAAACCGCAGAAACATATATCTGACTGTGGAGTTCGGCCTGGAGAGAGTGGAAGCTGACGAATTAGGGGTGGGAACGACAGCTGGAGGTCGGACCAGTGGCCTGAAAGAGACAAACTGGGAGCAAACTGGACGCGACTCAGAATCAACAGAGAATGGCTCTGCTGATCATGTTCTGCTTGCGAGAGAAGCTTGCACCGAGACTACCCATGATACACCCGTGCCCGGGAGTTACTGAAGCTTGGTAACAGCTTTACAATATACAGCGCCAAAATGATTGTCTGTTTAGTGTCAGGCCCACTCCCTCTCGCAGCTGCAGAGTTTGGCAGTAATACTGTTAAATATCCTGTTTTTTGGAAATCTGTGCTCCATCATATCAGCCGTGGTGCACATCAGTCAGCTAGGCCCAGAAAGCAAGCTAGGACGGTGGACATGGGAGGGAAGTGTTACCTCATTTCAAAAACAAACTTTTCCTGGAGCTCCTCACAATAGTGGTGCCTGGTGTGTGCTGCTAATTACTTTGAGTTTGTCAATCGCTGCTAATGGACCTGCTGAGCGTGAGATGTTCTGGGAATTCAAGCCCAGATTCTTTCACAGTTGTTTGCTTGTGATACTGGTCACGTGACCCTTTTCTTTGATTGAGGCTATCATATAGTCTCTTGGCATATGCACTTGTTTTTCTTTTGCTTGCCAGTCTTTCGTCGAGACACTCCCTGAGTAGCCGAGCGCTATGTAAGAACCATTCATTCATTCATCCTCGCCCTTCACCTGACTTGTAAATCCAAGATGGCTGCCATGCACATGAGCGAAGGGCTGTGCGCCATCAAGGATGGGACTTCAACCATCAACTAAGACAAATGACTAGTTCAAAGCCCAGCTGCTGGGACTCAACTGATGGGTTGAACAAGAGGATTCCGGTACACGGTCATGTTTCCTGTAAAAGTGAATACACTTTAGCTAAGTCTGATGTTAACCGGAAGTTCCCAAACCGGGGCCTGTTATTGCTATTAATAACTATGAGTTGCATGGAAAATCATGGATTTAATGCGCGTCCCTTTCAGGAAGTTATATTTGGAAGCGCCTGCAGTACGGAAGCCGACTTGGCAACAAGTTAGACACTTTTTCAGCAGACAGTAGGGCTGCTAGATGTCAGCGGCCGAGCGGCGCTTTGATGTGCGCCCTGGAAGGCACCAACCCCTTTTACCACTGTTTACCACTTTACAACAAGTCGGAGCCGCCTCTCGAGAGCCCTGGCACAGCCCTAACAAAGATGCTGAGCCCATTGGTTCTCACAAGCAACTTTCCGGGGAAGTCACGAACTTTACAAGTTCCATGTCTACAAGGGGGGGTATGCAGTTTTTTCAAAGTCTAAGAAAGGGAGAGTATAATTTTAATACAAGATGAATACAAGATCACCTCTGTCCAAATTAATGTTGATCCAGAGAGAGTTGTCAAGATCCCTAACGTTGAACAGAATTCGGAACTCAAAAATTACTTTAGAAATTTCTTGGCTGTGGGAGGCTTAGTCACACATTAAAAGAAAATGTAACCATTTGACATATTTCAGAATTGGAATTAAATAAATGACTTAAAATGCCAGGTCGTTAGCACAGCTTTCTCCAAGAGGGCAGCAAGCAACCAAAACCTGACTTAATTTCAAACAAATTGTGTCGAGAATGTGTCCAAAATTTGGAACCTAGAATTCATAGCAACACATTGTAGGAAGATCTTAGGCGAGCTCTGAGCCCAGAGAGCTCAGCTGCAGATGTCCATGACAAATTGATTTAAATGAAATTCAGCTGACACAGTTGGTGTTACACCCCGGCGACGAGGCTGTCATTTCCAAAACTGGGTGTTTCACTGAAAAAGCAGAACACAACACATTTCGTTTTATGACCCTTGACGAATTGCAGCTGCTCTACTTGGAATGTTTTGCGGGCTCAACATTTTTACAGAATCGGAATTTTCCTTCCATATTACATGGCATAAGTTATTTACAATTCCATTACTACTAAATCCAATGTTAGAAATATTGCACATTTGTCCAGATGCACAGTGCATGCAGGAACCTTGGGTTGGAACGTGATATGTGGCATTCTGTTACCTCATTTGCATAGCAAAGTTTCCTTGAAGGTAGGTGCCCTCCATAACTGATATTCTGCGGTCAAGGCCCTTGGTCCTAAATGTGTCGTGTGGTTAGTCCATTTTTCTGCTCCTGGTGGTAATTGTGCATACATATAGATTGCACACAAAGAATCCTCCCAGTCAACCCGGGAGTTTCAACTGGACCTAGGAATCTCTCGGCGGTAAATACACTTCTTAGTCCAGATACTGTCAAGGACACTGGGCAAGAAGTAGGCCGGGAAAAGCCTAAAGCTGGCACGGACCTGCCCATCTCCATCAGCATTACACTTCTGATGTGTGGCATGTTTTGCTAGTGGTAAAATAGATCAGGCACAGCACATTTTCAATGATTTCATTTGTGAAGCCATCTGTGATGTCACGTGTGACGTCATAAGCGTTGCACGAGGGGTCATTTGTTTGCAAATAAATGACATTAAACTGACAAAGCGCCAAGACTCTGACACCTGTTCACTTTATTATCGATAAGGGGGATTTTGGTGTAGGCACTTTTTTTAGTCAAGGAACCATTCTGCCCTCAAAATTCAAAATGCTTTTTAGGAATCCTTGAAGTGTGAAATCAATTCAAGAGAACACCAAACTCAGCCCACAGTAATTAAAGATATGTAATAAGTGTGGCTCCTGAAAGCAATGGAGTGGGCAGAGAGTGTCACGGAAACATAGGGGAGCAGCCGGGCTGTAGGAAAGTGCATGTATTTTAACAATAACATAAAATAAATCTAACAAGGTATTTTTGAAAAGTATGAAAATGGATGGATAGCATACTTTGCGTTTTAATTTGATATTCTTTCTGCATTGGGTATGCCAGGCGTAGGTCCAGAGCTCGCTGTGCCACAGGACTGAAGCTGGACCTCCCTAGTGAGGCCCACCTAGGCTGAAACCAGACTGGGGATGCTTGCGTTGCCTGTGTGCATTGGCCTGGCTGCATGGATTGTAATGTTCTTATTGGACCTGAACGAAGACTGAGTTGCTCCCCCATCTAGAATGTCAAAGTGAGCAAAAAAATAATGGACTGGAATGCAGCCTGACCTATTGAGGTATTGAACCCATCGCCTTTCATTTCTTAAAAATTACAATCTGAGGGCCCGTTCAGAGTTCTGGCAGTTAGCGTTATTCCGTCACAATCATGATGGATATCACGTCAGCTGTATTTGGATTCCATTATATCCTATGGAGATCATAGCACAGCGGTCGGGATGTCTGCCACATTTGTGATGGAGTAACCCGTCCACCAAACTCTAAATCAGGTCCTAAGCCATTCGCTGGGGCGTGTGCACTATACTCACTGCGCCACAGGGTTCAAGCTGCTCATTCCTGTGGAGTGTTTAACATCAGCTGTACCTCTTCTATTTGGGGAAGGTCTGGATCAGTTATAGCGCCTCCTGCTCACTTGATTACATAGTGTTTACTCACCAGCACATCTTCTATTCTGACAGCTCTGTAACACGACATCTAGATGTACAAACAGCTGCGTGCACCAATTATCCACACAGCCAACCCATCTTTAGCGCCAACAGGCCCGCGAACACTGTGATTACTGAGCCTTGTCTGAAGCTCGATATTACAGGGCAAGGCCTAAATACACCTCCCTGCCCTTTCATCTGGTGATGTCTGGGCTCAGGAGTACAGGCTCCTTTAATTAGAAATGTTGTATGAGGGACCCTGATTACATCACTCGTAGTTCGGCACACCAGGGCACCCGAAGCACGCCATCCTTTGTATGCGCTGTGTCCAATGCAAATGATGCTCCAGTATGACTTCTATGAGGATTACTTAACCAATCATTCATAAACCCCTTAAATAGCACAATCTTCTCTTGACTAGAAAGTAGCAAAGATACTAGAAGTCAAAGCCAGGACTGGTGGCTCGATAGACTAATGCATCCACTCCAGAAATCTGTGTTTAACCTCAAATCCAAGAGAGTCAATTCAGGCTTTCTTCCTTCCGAGGTCAATGAAATGAGTGCCATTGAGCTGAATAACAATAGACACCTGTTACTCAGCATCACGATGCCCCTGGGTAAAAGGAGCACTTAAAAAATACAAGTGCTATATTATCAATATTCATATATGTTATTTAATAAAGCCAACCCCTACTTAACAATCAGATTTGTTATATAAAACAGACCTTAAAATGTGGAGGAGGAAAACTCAATTGCGACAGACTTGAAATAATGGGGAACCCAGCACACAACAATAGTGTGGTGAACAAGTTTCCACATCTCTGGTCCCACACCTGGGAAAAACCTGCTTGGAAGTCAATGAAAGGCATTGAGCAGAAGCTGCTGTTGCCCCTGGCTTGCCCTTTGATAACACTGGCTCTGCCCTGGCCTCACTGCTCAGGTAGGCAGTGGCAGGAACAACAAGCATTTACAATGCATCGGGTCTCACGTTTGCTCATGTTAGAGCTGATCGCGTTGTAAACTCCTAACCCGACTTTTCACCTATCGGGCAAAAGTGCATTTATGTACATAACCCGAAAAAGTGAAATCAAGTATGTAAAGCGCTCGACTTCTGCCAAGCGAGATCGGGCTCGTAAATTAGAGAAAAAAAAGTCCACGAGCCCGATGGAAAACAGCGAGCCTCGCATGTTTTCTGTACTTGGTCGCTGCGCTGGAGGAGGGCTAGCCACCGGAAAAGGCATGCCATATGCGTGCCTTCGACTAAGGAAAGCAAGCAGATTTTATTAGGGAAGCCCACCAACCAATAAAAAAACACTGATGTGATGTTGACAGGGCTCCGAGCCCTTTTATAAATACAAAAGAGTCTCCCTGCGAAACGCATGCGCGACCCTAAAATGTAACCCGGGGTATAAGAACCATAATTGTTTTCAGCAGTATCCTGTCCATGCCCCTCCCTAGGGCCTCATGACCCGATTGCAGCAAAATTAAGGATATAATTGGGGTTTGGGTGAGACAACTACTCAACACTCCGTTGGAGGACACAAAGCGGATAATGTCACTTTTGCTGTACCTGGGAGTATTGTGAATCAACATCTATAAATGCAGCATGTACCAAAGTTTGGTTGGGAAACCATGGTTTGCTCAGTTACACTTTGCTTGAAGACTGTAGACACTTTCCATTAAAAACAGGAAAGATGGCCTTCCCTTGATGGGCGCCTAGACACAATCAGAAGATGGTCTACTTTTAAAGGGTTCTTTGACTCACTAACAAGGTGGTCTACTTTTAAAGGGTTCCTTGACTCACTAACAAGGTGGTCTACTTTTAAAGGGTTCCTTGACTCACTAACAAGGTCGTCTACTTTTAAAGGGTTCCTTGACTCACTCACAAGGTGATCTACTTTTAAAGGATTCCTTGACTCACTCACAAGGTGGTCTACTATTAAAGGGCTCATTGACTCACTCACAAGGTGATCTACTTCTAAAGGGTTCCTTGACTCACTCACATGGTGCTCTACTTTTAAAGGGTTCCTTGACTCACTAACAAGGTTGTCTACTTTTAAAGGGTTCCTTCACTCACTCACAAGGTGATCTACTTTTAAAGGATTCCTTAACTCACTCACAAGGTGGTCTACTTTTAAATTTAAAGGGTTCCTTGACACACTCACAAGGTGGTCTACTTTTAAAGGGTTCATTGACTCACTCACAAAGTGGTCTACATTTGAAGGGTTCCTTGACTCACTCACAAGGTGGTCTACTTTTAAAGGGCTCATTGTCTCACTCACAAGGTGGTCTACTTTTAAAGGGCTCATTGTCTCACTCACAAGGTGGTCTACTTTTGAAGGATTCATTGACTCATGCACAAGGTGGTCTACTTTTAAAGGGTTCATTGACTCACTCACAAGGTGGTCTACTTTTGAAGGGTTCATTGACTCACTCACAAGGGGGTCTACTTTTGAAGCGTTCATTGACTCACTCACAAGGTGGTCTACTTTTGAAGGGTTCTTTGACTCAATCACAAGGTGGTCTACTTTTAAAGGGTTAATTGTCTCACTCACAAGGTGGTCAACTTTTGAAGGATTCATTGACTCACTCACGAGGTGGTCTGCTTTTGAAGGATTTATTGACTCATGCACAAGGTGGTCTACTATTAAAGGGCTCATTGACTTAATCACAAGGTGGTCTACTTTTGAAGGGTTCATTGACTCACTCACATGGTGGTCTACTTTTAAAGGGTTCATTGACTCACTCACTCACAAGGTGGTCTGCTTTTGAAGCATTCATTGACCCACTCACAAGGTGGTCTACTTTTAGAGCGTTCATTGTCTCACTCACAAGGTGGTCTACTTTTAAAAGGTTCATTGACTCACTCACAAGGTGGTCTACTGTCACAGGGTTCCTTGACTCACTTACAAGGTGGGCTACTTTTGAAGGATTCATTAACTCACTCACAAGGCGGTCTACTTTTGAAGGCTTCCTCGACTCATTCACAAGGTGGTCTATTTTTGAAGGGCTCATTGAATCACTCACAAGGTGGTCTACTTTTGAAGGGCTCAATGACTCACTCACAAGGTGGCCTACTTTTGAAGGGTTCATTTACAATCACAAGGTGGTCTACTTTTGAAGGGTTCATTGACTCACTCACAAGCCCGTCTACTTTTGAAAGGTTCGTTGACTCACTCACAAGGTGATCTACTTTTAAAGGGCACATTGACTTACTCACAATGTGGTCTTCTTTTAAAGGGTTCATTGACTCACTCACAAGGTGGTCATTGTCTCACTCACAAGGTGGTCAACTTTTGAAGGATTCATTGACTCACTCACAAGGTGGTCTACTTTTGAAGGTTTAATTGACTCACTCACAAGGTGGTGTTCTTTTAAAGGGCTCATTGACTCACTCACAAGGTGGTCTTCTTTTAAAGGGCTCATTGTCTCACTCACAAGGTGGTCTACTTTTGAAGGGTTCATTGACTCATGCACAAGGCGGTCTACTTTTAAAGGGTTCATTGACTCACTCACAAGGTTGTCTACTTTTGAAGGGTTCATTGACTCACTCAAAAGGTGGTCTACTTTTGAAGGGTTCATTGAATCACTCACAAGGTGGTCTACTTTTGAAGGATTCATTGACTCACTCACAAGGTGGTCAACTTTTGAGGGGTTCATTGTCTCACTAACAAGGTGGTCATTTTTTGAAAGATTCATTGACTCACTCACAAGGTGGTCTACTTTTAAAGGGCTCATTGAGTCACTCCCAAAGTAGTCTACTTCTGAAGTGTTCATTGACTCACTCACATGGTGGTCTACTTTTAAAGGGTTCATTGACTCACTCACTCACAAGGTGGTCTGCTTTTGAAGGATTCATTGACCCACTCACAAGGTTGTCTACTTTTAGAGGGGTCATTGTCTCACTCACAAGGTGGTCTACTTTTAAAGGGTTCATTGACTCACTCACAAGGTGGTCTACTGTCAAAGGGTTCCTTGACTCACTCACAAGGTGGTCTACATTTGACAGATTTATTGACTCATTCACAAGGTGGTCTACTTTTGAAGGCTTCATTGACTCACTCACAAGGTCGTCTACTTTTGAAGGGCTCATTGACATTCACAAGGTGACCTACTTTTGAAGGGTTCATTGACTCACTCACAAGGTAGTCTTCTTTTAAAGGGTTCATTGACTCACTCACAAGGTGGTCTACTTTTAAAGGGCTCACTGTCTCACTCACAAGGTGGTCTAGTTTTGAAGGATTCATTGACTCACTAACAAGGTGGTCTACTTTCAAATGGTTCATTGACTCACTCACAAGGTGGTCTACGTTTGAAGGGCTCATTGACTCACTCACAAGGTGGTCTGCTTTCGAAGGGTTCATTGACTCACTCACAAGGTGGTCTACTTTTAAAGGGTTCATTGTCCCACTCACAAGGCGGTCAACGTTTGAAGGATTCATTGACTCACTCACAAGGTGGTCGGCTTTTGAAGGATTTATTGACTCACTCACAAGGTGGTCTACTTTCAAAGGGTTCATTGACTCACTCACAAGGTGGTCTACTTTTGAAGGGTTCATTGACTCACTCACCAGGTGGTCTTCTTTTAAAGGGTTCATTGACTCACTCACAAGGTGGTCTACTTTTAAAGGGCTCATTGTCTCACTCACAAGATGGTCTACTTTTGAAGGATTCATTGACTCACTCACAAGGTGGTCTACTTTCAAAGGGGGCATTGACTCACTCACAAGGTGGTCTACTTTTGAAGGGTTCATTGACTCACTCACAAGATGGTCTACTGTCAAAGGGTTCCTTGACTCACTAACAAGGTTGTCTACTTTTAAAGGGTTCCTTGACTCATTCACAAGGTGATCTACTTTTAAAAGATTCCTTGACTCACTCACAAGGTGGTCTACTTTTAAAGGGCTCATTGACTCACTCACAAGGTGATCTACTTCAAAAGGGTTTCTTGACTCACTCACATGGTGCTCTACTTTTAAAGGGTTCCTTGACTCACTAACAAGGTTGTCTACTTTTAAAGGGTTCCTTGACTCACTCACAAGGTGATCTACTTTTAAAGGATTCCTTAACTCACTCACAAGGTGGTCTACTTTTAAATTTAAAGGGTTCCTTGACACACTCACAAGGTGGTCTACTTTTAAAGGGTTCATTGACTCACTCACAAAGTGGTCTACATTTGAAGGGTTCCCTGACTCACTCACAAGGTGGTCTACTTTTAAAGGGCTCATTGTCTCACTCACAAGGTGGTCTACTTTTAAAGGGCTCATTGTCTCACTCACAAGGTGGTCTACTTTTGAAGGATTCATTGACTCATGCACAAGGTGGTCAACTTTTAAAGGGTTCATTGACTCACTCACAAGGTGGTCTACTTTTGAAGGGTTCATTGACTCACTCACAAGGTGGTCTACTTTTGAAGCGTTCATTGACTCACTCACAAGGTGGTCTACTTTTGAAGGGTTCATTGACTCAATCACAAGGTGGTCTACTTTTAAAGGGTTCATTGTCTCACTCACAAGGTGGTCAACTTTTGAAGGATTCATTGACTCACTCACGAGGTGGTCTGCTTTTGAAGGATTTATTGAGTCATGCAGAAGGTGGTCTACTTTTAAAGGGCTCATTGACTTAATCAAAAGGTGGTCTACTTTTGAAGGGTTCATTGAATCACTCACATGGTGGTCTACTTTTAAAGGGTTCATTGACTCACTCACTCACAAGGTGGTCTGCTTTTGAAGCATTCATTGACCCACTCACAAGGTGGTCTACTTTTAGAGCGTTCATTGTCTCACTCACAATGTGGTCTACTTTTAAAAGGTTCATTGACTCACTCACAAGGTGGTCTACTGTCAAAGGGTCCCTTGACTCACTTACAAGGTGGTCTACTTTTGAAGGATTCATTAACTCACTCACAAGGTGGTCTACTTTTGAAGGCTTCCTCGACTCACTCACAAGGTCGTCTATTTTTGAAGGGCTCATTGAATCACTCACAAGTGGCCTACTTTTGAAGGGCTCAATGACTCACTCACAAGGTGGCCTACTTTTGAAGGGTTCATTTACACTCACAAGGTGGTCTACGTTTGAAGGGTTCATTGACTCACTCACAAGCCCGTCTACTTTTGAAGGGTTCGTTGACTCACTCACAAGGTGATCTACTTTTACAGGGCACATTGTCTCACTCACAAGGTGGTCTACTTTTGAAGGGTTCATTGACTCATGCACAAATCGGGCTACTTTTAAAGGGTTCATTGACTCACTCACAAGGTCGTCTACTTTTGAAGGGTTCATTGACTCACTCAAAAGGTGGTCTACTTTTGAAGGGTTCATTGAATCACTCACAAGGTGGTCTACTTTTGAAGGATTCATTGATTCACTCACAAGGTGGTCAACTTTTGAGGGGTTCATTGTCTCACTAACAAGGTGGTCATTTTTTGAAGGATTCATTGACTCACTCACAAGGTGGTCTACTTTTAAAGGGCTCATTGAGTCACTCCCAAGGTAGTCTACTTTTGAAGGGTTCATTGACTCACTCACATGGTGGTCTACTTTTAAAGGGTTCATTGACTCACTCACTCACAAGGTGGTCTGCTTTTGAAGGATTCATTGACCCACTCACAAGGTTGTCTACTTTTAGAGGGGTCATTGTCTCACTCACAAGGTGGTCTACTTTTAAAGGGTTCATTGACTCACTCACAAGGTGGTCTACTGTCAAAGGGTTCCTTGACTCACTCACAAGGTGGTCTACATTTGACGGATTTATTGACTCATTCACAAGGTGGTCTACTTTTGAAGGCTTCATTGACTCACTCACAAGGTCGTCTACTTTTGAAGGGCTCATTGACACTCACTAGGTGGCCTACTTTTGAAGGGTTCATTGACTCACTCACAAGGTAGTCTTCTTTTAAAGGGTTCATTGACTCACTCACAAGGTGGTCTACTTTTAAAGGGCTCACTGTCTCACTCACAAGGTGGTCTACTTTTGAAGGATTCATTGACTCACTAACAAGGTGGTCTACTTTCAAATGGTTCATTGACTCACTCACAAGGTGGTCTACATTTGAAGGGCTCATTGACTCACTCACAAGGTGGTCTGCTTTCGAAGGGTTCATTGACTCACTCACAAGGTGGTCTACTTTTAAAGAGTTCATTGTCTCACTCACAAGGCGGTCAACGTTTGAAGGATTCATTGACTCACTCACAAGGTGGTCTACTTTCAAAGGGTTCATTGACTCACTCACAAGGTGGTCTACTTTTGAAGGGTTCATTGACTCACTCACCAGGTGGTCTTCTTTTAAAGGGTTCATTGACTCACACACAAGGTGGTCTACTTTTAAAGGGCTCATTGTCTCACTCACAAGGTGGTCTACTTTTGAAGGATTCATTGACTCACTCACAAGGTGGTCTACTTTCAAAGGGGGCATTGACTCACTCACAAGGTGGTCTACTTTTGAAGGGTTCATTGACTCACTCACAAGGTGGTCTACTGTCAAAGGGTTCCTTGACTCACTCACAAGGTGGTCTACATTTGAAGGATTTATTGACTCACTCACAAGGTGGTCTACTTTTGAAGGCTTCATTGACTCACTCACAAGGTCGTCTACTTTTGAAGGGCTCATTGACACTCACAAGGTGGTCTACTTTTGAAGGGTTCATTGACTCACTCACAAGCTAGTCTTCCTTTAAAGGGTTCATTGACTCACTCACAAGGTGGTCTACTTTTGAAGGATTCAGTGACTCACTAACAAGGTGGTCTACTTTCAAAGGGTTCATTGACTCACTCTCAAGGTGGTCTGCTTTCTAAAGGTTCATTGACTCACTCACAAGGTGGTCTACTTTTAAAGGGTTCATTGTCTCACTCACAAGGCGGTCAACGTTTGAAGGATTCATTGACTCACTCACAAGGTGGTCTGCTTTTGAAGGATTTATTGATCCACTCACAAGGTGGTCTACTTTCAAAGGGTTCATTGACTCACTCAGAAGGTGGTCTACTTTTGAAGGGTTCATTGACTCACTCACAAGGTGGTCTTCTTTTAAAGGGTTCATTGACTCAATCAGAAGGTGGTCTACTTTTAAAGGGCTCATTGTCTCACTCACAAGGTGGTCTACTTTTGAAGGATTCATTGACTCACTCACAAGGTGGTCAACTTTTGAGGGGTTCATTGTCTCACTAACAAGGTGGTCATTTTTTGAAAGATTCATTGACTCACTCACAAGGTGGTCTACTTTTAAAGGGCTCATTGAGTCACTCCCAAAGTAGTCTACTTCTGAAGGGTTCATTGACTCACTCACATGGTGGTCTACTTTTAAAGGGTTCATTGACTCACTCACTCACAAGGTGGTCTGCTTTTGAAGGATTAATTGACCCACTCACAAGGTTGTCTACTTTTAGAGGGGTCATTGTCTCACTCACAAGGTGGTCTACTTTTAAAGGGTTCATTGACTCACTCACAAGGTGGTCTACTGTGAAAGGGTTCCTTGACTCACTCACAAGGTGGTCTACATTTGACAGATTTATTGACTCATTCACAAGGTGGTCTACTTTTGAAGGCTTCATTGACTCACTCACAAGGTCGTCTACTTTTGAAGGGCTCATTGACATTCACAAGGTGACCTACTTTTGAAGGGTTCATTGACTCACTCACAAGGTAGTCTTCTTTTAAAGGGTTCATTGACTCACTCACAAGGTGGTCTACTTTTAAAGGGCTCACTGTCTCACTCACAAGGTGGTCTAGTTTTGAAGGATTCATTGACTCACTAACAAGGTGGTCTACTTTCAAATGGTTCATTGACTCACTCACAAGGTGGTCTACGTTTGAAGGGCTCATTGACTCACTCACAAGGTGGTCTGCTTTCGAAGGGTTCATTGACTCACTCACAAGGTGGTCTACTTTTAAAGGGTTCATTGTCCCACTCACAAGGCGGTCAACGTTTGAAGGATTCATTGACTCACTCACAAGGTGGTCGGCTTTTGAAGGATTTATTGACTCACTCACAAGGTGGTCTACTTTCAAAGGGTTCATTGACTCACTCACAAGGTGGTCTACTTTTGAAGGGTTCATTGACTCACTCACCAGGTGGTCTTCTTTTAAAGGGTTCATTGACTCACTCACAAGGTGGTCTACTTTTAAAGGGCTCATTGTCTCACTCACAAGATGGTCTACTTTTGAAGGATTCATTGACTCACTCACAAGGTGGTCTACTTTCAAAGAGGGCATTGACTCACTCACAAGGTGGTCTACTTTTGAAGGGTTCATTGACTCACTCACAAGATGGTCTACTGTCAAAGGGTTCCTTGACTCACTAACAAGGTCGTCTACTTTTAAAGGGTTCCTTGACTCATTCACAAGGTGATCTACTTTTAAAAGATTCCTTGACTCACTCACAAGGTGGTCTACTTTTAAAGGGCTCATTGACTCACTCACAAGGTGATCTACTTCAAAAGGGTTTCTTGACTCACTCACATGGTGCTCTACTTTTAAAGGGTTCCTTGACTCACTAACAAGGTTGTCTACTTTTAAAGGGTTCCTTGACTCACTCACAAGGTGATCTACTTTTAAAGGATTCCTTAACTCACTCACAAGGTGGTCTACTTTTAAATTTAAAGGGTTCCTTGACACACTCACAAGGTGGTCTACTTTTAAAGGGTTCATTGACTCACTCACAAAGTGGTCTACATTTGAAGGGTTCCCTGACTCACTCACAAGGTGGTCTACTTTTAAAGGGCTCATTGTCTCACTCACAAGGTGGTCTACTTTTAAAGGGCTCATTGTCTCACTCACAAGGTGGTCTACTTTTGAAGGATTCATTGACTCATGCACAAGGTGGTCAACTTTTAAAGGGTTCATTGACTCACTCACAAGGTGGTCTACTTTTGAAGGGTTCATTGACTCACTCACAAGGTGGTCTACTTTTGAAGCGTTCATTGACTCACTCACAAGGTGGTCTACTTTTGAAGGGTTCATTGACTCAATCACAAGGTGGTCTACTTTTAAAGGGTTCATTGTCTCACTCACAAGGTGGTCAACTTTTGAAGGATTCATTGACTCACTCACGAGGTGGTCTGCTTTTGAAGGATTTATTGAGTCATGCACAAGGTGGTCTACTTTTAAAGGGCTCATTGACTTAATCAAAAGGTGGTCTACTTTTGAAGGGTTCATTGAATCACTCACATGGTGGTCTACTTTTAAAGGGTTCATTGACTCACTCACTCACAAGGTGGTCTGCTTTTGAAGCATTCATTGACCCACTCACAAGGTGGTCTACTTTTAGAGCGTTCATTGTCTCACTCACAATGTGGTCTACTTTTAAAAGGTTCATTGACTCACTCACAAGGTGGTCTACTGTCAAAGGGTCCCTTGACTCACTTACAAGGTGGTCTACTTTTGAAGGATTCATTAACTCACTCACAAGGTGGTCTACTTTTGAAGGCTTCCTCGACTCACTCACAAGGTCGTCTATTTTTGAAGGGCTCATTGAATCACTCACAAGTGGCCTACTTTTGAAGGGCTCAATGACTCACTCACAAGGTGGCCTACTTTTGAAGGGTTCATTTACACTCACAAGGTGGTCTACGTTTGAAGGGTTCATTGACTCACTCACAAGCCCGTCTACTTTTGAAGGGTTCGTTGACTCACTCACAAGGTGATCTACTTTTACAGGGCACATTGTCTCACTCACAAGGTGGTCTACTTTTGAAGGGTTCATTGACTCATGCACAAATCGGGCTACTTTTAAAGGGTTCATTGACTCACTCACAAGGTCGTCTACTTTTGAAGGGTTCATTGACTCACTCAAAAGGTGGTCTACTTTTGAAGGGTTCATTGAATCACTCACAAGGTGGTCTACTTTTGAAGGATTCATTGATTCACTCACAAGGTGGTCAACTTTTGAGGGGTTCATTGTCTCACTAACAAGGTGGTCATTTTTTGAAGGATTCATTGACTCACTCACAAGGTGGTCTACTTTTAAAGGGCTCATTGAGTCACTCCCAAGGTAGTCTACTTTTGAAGGGTTCATTGACTCACTCACATGGTGGTCTACTTTTAAAGGGTTCATTGACTCACTCACTCACAAGGTGGTCTGCTTTTGAAGGATTCATTGACCCACTCACAAGGTTGTCTACTTTTAGAGGGGTCATTGTCTCACTCACAAGGTGGTCTACTTTTAAAGGGTTCATTGACTCACTCACAAGGTGGTCTACTGTCAAAGGGTTCCTTGACTCACTCACAAGGTGGTCTACATTTGACGGATTTATTGACTCATTCACAAGGTGGTCTACTTTTGAAGGCTTCATTGACTCACTCACAAGGTCGTCTACTTTTGAAGGGCTCATTGACACTCACTAGGTGGCCTACTTTTGAAGGGTTCATTGACTCACTCACAAGGTAGTCTTCTTTTAAAGGGTTCATTGACTCACTCACAAGGTGGTCTACTTTTAAAGGGCTCACTGTCTCACTCACAAGGTGGTCTACTTTTGAAGGATTCATTGACTCACTAACAAGATGGTCTACTTTCAAATGGTTCATTGACTCACTCACAAGGTGGTCTGCATTTGAAGGGCTCATTGACTCACTCACAAGGTGGTCTGCTTTCGAAGGGTTCATTGACTCACTCACAAGGTGGTCTACTTTTAAAGAGTTCATTGTCTCACTCACAAGGCGGTCAACGTTTGAAGGATTCATTGACTCACTCACAAGGTGGTCTACTTTCAAAGGGTTCATTGACTCACTCACAAGGTGGTCTACTTTTGAAGGGTTCATTGACTCACTCACCAGGTGGTCTTCTTTTAAAGGGTTCATTGACTCACACACAAGGTGGTCTACTTTTAAAGGGCTCATTGTCTCACTCACAAGGTGGTCTACTTTTGAAGGATTCATTGACTCACTCACAAGGTGGTCTACTTTCAAAGGGGGCATTGACTCACTCACAAGGTGGTCTACTTTTGAAGGGTTCATTGACTCACTCACAAGGTGGTCTACTGTCAAAGGGTTCCTTGACTCACTCACAAGGTGGTCTACATTTGAAGGATTTATTGACTCACTCACAAGGTGGTCTACTTTTGAAGGCTTCATTGACTCACTCACAAGGTCGTCTACTTTTGAAGGGCTCATTGACACTCACAAGGTGGTCTACTTTTGAAGGGTTCATTGACTCACTCACAAGCTAGTCTTCCTTTAAAGGGTTCATTGACTCACTCACAAGGTGGTCTACTTTTGAAGGATTCAGTGACTCACTAACAAGGTGGTCTACTTTCAAAGGGTTCATTGACTCACTCACAAGGTGGTCTGCTTTCTAAAGGTTCATTGACTCACTCACAAGGTGGTCTACTTTTAAAGGGTTCATAGTCTCACTCACAAGGCGGTCAACGTTTGAAGGATTCATTGACTCACTCACAAGGTGGTCTGCTTTTGAAGGATTTATTGATCCACTCACAAGGTGGTCTACTTTCAAAGGGTTCATTGACTCACTCAGAAGGTGGTCTACTTTTGAAGGGTTCATTGACTCACTCACAAGGTGGTCTTCTTTTAAAGGGTTCATTGACTCAATCAGAAGGTGGTCTACTTTTAAAGGGCTCATTGTCTCACTCACAAGGTGGTCTACTTTTGAAGGATTCATTGACTCACTCACAAGGTGGTGTACTTTCAAAGGGGGCATTGACTCACTCACAAGGTGGTCTACTTTTGAAAGGCTCATTGACCCACTCGCAAGGTGGTCTTCTTTTAAAGGGTTCATTGTCTCACTCACAAGGTGGTCTTCTTTTAAAGGGCTCCTTGACTCACTCACAAGGTGGTCTACTTTTGAAGGGTTCATTGACTCACTCACAAGGTAGTCTTTGTTTAAAGGGGTCATTGACTCACTCACAAGGTGGTCTACTTTTGAAGGATTCATTGACTCACTAACAAGGTGGTCTACTTTCAAAGGGTTCATTGACTCACTCACAAGGTGGTCTGCTTTCGAAAGGTTCATTGACTCACTCACAAGGTGGTCTACTTTTAAAGGGTTCATTGTCTCACTCACAAGGCGGTCAACGTTTGAAGGATTCATTGACTCACTCACAAGGTGGTCTGCTTTCAAAGGGTTCATTGACTCACTCAGAAGGTGGTCTACTTTTGAAGGGTTCATTGACTCACTCACAAGGTGGTCTTCTTTTAAAGGGTTCATTGACTCAATCAGAAGGTGGTCTACTTTTAAAGGGCTCATTGTCTCACTCACAAGGTGGTCTACTTTTGAAGGATTCATTGACTCACTCACACAGTGGTGTACTTTCAAAGGTGGCATTGACTCACTCACAAGGTGGTCTACTTTTGAAGGGCTCATTGACTCACTCACAAAGTTGTCTACTTTTGAAGGGCTCATTGACCCACTCGCAAGGTGGTCTTCTTTTAAAGGGTTCATTGTCTCACTCACAAGGTGGTCTTCTTTTAAAGGGCTCATTGACTCACTCACAAGGTGGTTTACTTTTGAAGGATTCATTGACTCACTCACAAGGTGGACTACTTTCAAAGGGGGCATTGACTCACTCACAAGGTGGTCTACTTTTGAAGGGCTCATTGACTCACTCACAAGGTGGTCTTCTTTTGAAGGGCTCATTGACCCACTCGCTAGGTGGTCTTCTTTTAAAGGGTTCATTGTCTCACTCACAAGGTGGTCTTCTTTTAAAGGGCTCATTGACTCAGTCACAAGGTGGTCTACTTTTGAAGGAATCATTATCTCACTCACAAAGTGGTCTACTTTTGAAGGATTCATTGACTCACTTACAAGGTGGTCTACTTTTAAAGGGCTCATTGACTCACTCACAAGGTCCTTTACTTTTGAAGGGTTAATTGACGCTCACAAGGTGGTCTACTTTTGAAGGGTTCATTGACTCACTCACAAGGTGGTCCACTTTTGAAGGGTTCATTGACTCACTCACAAGGCGGTCTACTTTTGAAGGATTCATTGACTCACAAGGTGGCCTACTTTTAAAGGGCTCATTGACTCACTCACAAGGCGGTCTACTTTTAAAGGGTTCATTGACACTCACAAGGTGGTCTGCTTTTAAAGGGTTCATTGACTCACAAGGTGATCTACTTTTAAAGGGCTCATTGACTCACTCACAAGGTTGTTTAGTTTTAAAGGGTTCATTGACGCTCACAAGGTGGTCTACTTTCGAAGGGTTCATTGACTCACTCACAATGTGGTCTACTTTTAAAGGGTTCATTGACTCACTCTCAAGGTGGTCTACTTTTAAAGGGTTCCTTGGCTCACTCACAAGGTGGTCCACTTTTGAAGGGTTCCTTGACTCACTCACATGGTGTTCTACTTTTAGAGGGTTCATTGACTCACTCACAAGGTGGTCTACGTTTAAAGGGTTCATTGACTCACTCACAAGGTGGTCTACGTTTAAAGGGTTCATTGACTCACTCACAAGGTGGTCTACGTTTAAAGGGTTCATTGACTCACTCACAAGGTGGTCCACTTTTGAAGGGTTCCTTGACTCACTCACATGGTGTTCTACTTTTAGAGGGTTCATTGACTCACTCACAAGGTGGTCTATGTTTAAAGGGTTCATTGACTCACTCACAAGGTGGTCTACCTTTAAAGGGTTCATTGACTCACTGACAAGGTGGTCTACGTTTAAAGGGTTCATTGACTCACTCACAAGGTGGTCTACGTTTAAAGGGTTCATTGACTCACTCACAAGGTGGTCTACTTTTAAAGGGTTCCTTGGCTCACTCACAAGGTGGTCCACTTTTGAAGGGTTCCTTGACTCACTCACATGGTGTTCTACTTTTAGAGGGTTCATTGACTCACTCTCAAGATGGTCTACTTTTAAAGGGTTCATTGGCTCACTCACAAGGTGGTCCACTTTTGAAGGGTTCCTTGACTCACTCACATGGTGTTCTACTTTTAGAGGGTTCATTGACTCACTCACAAGGTGGTCTTCTTTTAAAGGGTTCATTGACTCAATCAGAAGGTGGTCTACTTTTAAAGGGCTCATTGTCTCACTCACAAGGTGGTCTACTTTTGAAGGATTCATTGACTCACTCACAAGGTGGTGTACTTTCAAAGGGGGCATTGACTCACTCACAAGGTGGTCTACTTTTGAAAGGCTCATTGACCCACTCGCAAGGTGGTCTTCTTTTAAAGGGTTCATTGTCTCACTCACAAGGTGGTCTTCTTTTAAAGGGCTCATTGACTCACTCACAAGGTGGTCTACTTTTGAAGGGTTCATTGACTCACTCACAAGGTAGTCTTTGTTTAAAGGGGTCATTGACTCACTCACAAGGTGGTCTACTTTTGAAGGATTCATTGACTCACTAACAAGGTGGTCTACTTTCAAAGGGTTCATTGACTCACTCACAAGGTGGTCTGCTTTCGAAAGGTTCATTGACTCACTCACAAGGTGGTCTACTTTTAAAGGGTTCATTGTCTCACTCACAAGGCGGTCAACGTTTGAAGGATTCATTGACTCACTCACAAGGTGGTCTGCTTTCAAAGGGTTCATTGACTCACTCAGAAGGTGGTCTACTTTTGAAGGGTTCATTGACTCACTCACAAGGTGGTCTTCTTTTAAAGGGTTCATTGACTCAATCAGAAGGTGGTCTACTTTTAAAGGGCTCATTGTCTCACTCACAAGGTGGTCTACTTTTGAAGGATTCATTGACTCACTCACACAGTGGTGTACTTTCAAAGGGGGCATTGACTCACTCACAAGGTGGTCTACTTTTGAAGGGCTCATTGACTCACTCACAAAGTTGTCTACTTTTGAAGGGCTCATTGACCCACTCGCAAGGTGGTCTTCTTTTAAAGGGTTCATTGTCTCACTCACAAGGTGGTCTTCTTTTAAAGGGCTCATTGACTCACTCACAAGGTGGTTTACTTTTGAAGGATTCATTGACTCACTCACAAGGTGGACTACTTTCAAAGGGGGCATTGACTCACTCACAAGGTGGTCTACTTTTGAAGGGCTCATTGACTCACTCACAAGGTGGTCTTCTTTTGAAGGGCTCATTGACCCACTCGCTAGGTGGTCTTCTTTTAAAGGGTTCATTGTCTCACTCACAAGGTGGTCTTCTTTTAAAGGGCTCATTGACTCAGTCACAAGGTGGTCTACTTTTGAAGGAATCATTATCTCACTCACAAAGTGGTCTACTTTTGAAGGATTCATTGACTCACTTACAAGGTGGTCTACTTTTAAAGGGCTCATTGACTCACTCACAAGGTCCTTTACTTTTGAAGGGTTAATTGACGCTCACAAGGTGGTCTACTTTTGAAGGGTTCATTGACTCACTCACAAGGTGGTCCACTTTTGAAGGGTTCATTGACTCACTCACAAGGCGGTCTACTTTTGAAGGATTCATTGACTCACAAGGTGGCCTACTTTTAAAGGGCTCATTGACTCACTCACAAGGCGGTCTACTTTTAAAGGGTTCATTGACACTCACAAGGTGGTCTGCTTTTAAAGGGTTCATTGACTCACAAGGTGATCTACTTTTAAAGGGCTCATTGACTCACTCACAAGGTTGTTTAGTTTTAAAGGGTTCATTGACGCTCACAAGGTGGTCTACTTTCGAAGGGTTCATTGACTCACTCACAATGTGGTCTACTTTTAAAGGGTTCATTGACTCACTCTCAAGGTGGTCTACTTTTAAAGGGTTCCTTGGCTCACTCACAAGGTGGTCCACTTTTGAAGGGTTCCTTGACTCACTCACATGGTGTTCTACTTTTAGAGGGTTCATTGACTCACTCACAAGGTGGTCTACGTTTAAAGGGTTCATTGACTCACTCACAAGGTGGTCTACGTTTAAAGGGTTCATTGACTCACTCACAAGGTGGTCTACGTTTAAAGGGTTCATTGACTCACTCACAAGGTGGTCCACTTTTGAAGGGTTCCTTGACTCACTCACATGGTGTTCTACTTTTAGAGGGTTCATTGACTCACTCACAAGGTGGTCTATGTTTAAAGGGTTCATTGACTCACTCACAAGGTGGTCTACCTTTAAAGGGTTCATTGACTCACTGACAAGGTGGTCTACTTTTGAAGGGCTCATTGACTCACTCACAAGGTGGTCTTCTTTTGAAGGGCTCATTGACCCACTCGCTAGGTGGTCTTCTTTTAAAGGGTTCATTGTCTCACTCACAAGGTGGTCTTCTTTTAAAGGGCTCATTGACTCAGTCACAAGGTGGTCTACTTTTGAAGGAATCATTATCTCACTCACAAAGTGGTCTACTTTTGAAGGATTCATTGACTCACTTACAAGGTGGTCTACTTTTAAAGGGCTCATTGACTCACTCACAAGGTCCTTTACTTTTGAAGGGTTAATTGACGCTCACAAGGTGGTCTACTTTTGAAGGGTTCATTGACTCACTCACAAGGTGGTCCACTTTTGAAGGGTTCATTGACTCACTCACAAGGCGGTCTACTTTTGAAGGATTCATTGACTCACAAGGTGGCCTACTTTTAAAGGGCTCATTGACTCACTCACAAGGCGGTCTACTTTTAAAGGGTTCATTGACACTCACAAGGTGGTCTGCTTTTAAAGGGTTCATTGACTCACAAGGTGATCTACTTTTAAAGGGCTCATTGACTCACTCACAAGGTTGTTTAGTTTTAAAGGGTTCATTGACGCTCACAAGGTGGTCTACTTTCGAAGGGTTCATTGACTCACTCACAATGTGGTCTACTTTTAAAGGGTTCATTGACTCACTCTCAAGGTGGTCTACTTTTAAAGGGTTCCTTGGCTCACTCACAAGGTGGTCCACTTTTGAAGGGTTCCTTGACTCACTCACATGGTGTTCTACTTTTAGAGGGTTCATTGACTCACTCACAAGGTGGTCTACGTTTAAAGGGTTCATTGACTCACTCACAAGGTGGTCTACGTTTAAAGGGTTCATTGACTCACTCACAAGGTGGTCTACGTTTAAAGGGTTCATTGACTCACTCACAAGGTGGTCCACTTTTGAAGGGTTCCTTGACTCACTCACATGGTGTTCTACTTTTAGAGGGTTCATTGACTCACTCACAAGGTGGTCTATGTTTAAAGGGTTCATTGACTCACTCACAAGGTGGTCTACCTTTAAAGGGTTCATTGACTCACTGACAAGGTGGTCTACGTTTAAAGGGTTCATTGACTCACTCACAAGGTGGTCTACGTTTAAAGGGTTCATTGACTCACTCACAAGGTGGTCTACTTTTAAAGGGTTCCTTGGCTCACTCACAAGGTGGTCCACTTTTGAAGGGTTCCTTGACTCCCTCACATGGTGTTCTACTTTTAGAGGGTTCATTGACTCACTCTCAAGATGGTCTACTTTTAAAGGGTTCATTGGCTCACTCACAAGGTGGTCCACTTTTGAAGGGTTCCTTGACTCACTCACAATGTGGTCTACTTTTAGAGGGTTCATTGACTCACTCACAAGGTGGTCTACGTTTAAAGGGTTCATTGACTCACTCACAAGGTGGTCTACTGTTGAAGGGTTCCTTGACTCACAAGGTGGTCTACGTTTAAAGGGTTCATTGACTCACTCACAAGGTGGTCTACTGTTGAAGGGCGCAGTGTTAGTCTCATCAATCAGTCACTCCTGCCTGAAACATATCTGCTTCCTGCTCCATCCCTCCTACAAATTGATGACTTCTCCACTTGCAATCATCCAATTTCAGTGCCAGCTCCATTGAGGGATCTCGCTTTGCTCACACCGCTCACCCTCAGATTGAGGTGACAATGTACGACTCTCTTCCCCAGGTTCATTGTAAACGCTACTTTCCACGAAAACTGGTTCATGTGGTGAATAATCTGACAAAAAATAATTCCTTCGATTATGTAAGAACAAAACATACACACTAACCCTTGGCCAGGCTTCCTTAAACCGTCAGGCCCATATTTTTACTTTTTTAGGCCGCATTTGCGCCGCTTTTTGACGCAAAAGCGGCGCAAACTTACAAAAAACAATTCTATTTTGGAGGTTTGCGCCGCTTTTGCATCAAAAAGCGGCGCAAATGCGGCGCTAAAAAAGTATAAATATGGGCCTCAGTTTGGAGCCCACTTCACCCCCAAGTATCGGTCGGCGAAAGGCTGTGACAGAGACAACTGGTGTAGCCCAGGTCAATCCGCTTTAAGCCATATTCGAGATACTAATAGTTATGCTAGAAGGATCAGGATACTGTCTGACTTTGAGGATAAACAAAAATGTGCCCAGGTGAGTGAAAAGCTTCCAAGGATCTGTTCTTCAAATTGTTTTTCAAAGATTGTTTCATTTCCTGTATAGTTTTATGCTTTTGACATGTGATGTGTTTCCTGCTCATAGTCCAATGAATGAGCCGCTTTAGAAAGGATGTTTGGCTCTGATAAACCTGCTTTCTGGGTTGTCTCTAATCTGACCAAGGCTTTTTAGATATGTGATTCCAAGAATCAGTCAGATTACTACAGATGTGACGTGGCCAATGACCTGCACAGCAGTAAAACACCTCTCTCATGTCTGCTGGCCACTCTGGAGCCCAGGCACCAGAGCTGGACTGGAAACCAAAACTAACGTTGCCAAAATAGCTCCAAGCACTACAGAGGCTGCAGCCAAAACAGTCTGTGGGGTTCATGGATGGATCATGCAGGCCCACTTTGTGAGATTCTTTTACAGATGATTGTTATCAGAAGACATTGCACCAGTTCTGAGCCCATTGGCACCTGGACCAATTATCCTGTTTTTCAGATCATTTAGTGTTATAGCCCACTGCCAAGGACTATACTGGTTGTTAAATTCTCTGAACCGGAGTTATAGACCTGAACCAAAGGGAAGGGTCTCTAACGAGGGAGAAGACCTTTAAACATGGGTATAGCCCAACGCAGAAGGTCTATAAGGCCATTAGAAAATTGCTCCCACTGGGGATGAATGTTATGAATTAAAAAAGAAGCAACAGAAAGACAAACATTGGAATATTGGAACGGAAGCCTTTTAAGAGCCGGTATTACCCCAAGCCATGACATGGTCTTCAGTGGAGTGCCCAACGTTCCAATGTTTTAATAGGTCTTACAGCTTCATTCATATTGTAAAATCTTCATGTCTAACATGGCGAAGAGCTGCCATTTGGAAATTATAATACCTTACGTGTCAAGATGTTACCTTACAAAAGAAAGAACACATTGAGCGTAAAGATATTGAGACACACAAAAAGACATTTGTTACAAAATAAATCATGTTGCACTACATAAGTGGATCAGTGTTTTTGTTGAGACTCCTAAGAGTGTGTGACTTGGATTGGAGACCAGTGAAAAATTTCCAATTAAATCAGATTTGTTCTTAACCCTTCCCCATTTTCAGATGCTGGACCTGCATTGCGTCAGTGTCATCGGCCAACATAAGTTTCCAGACTTTCTTCAATGTCTCAGATGAGGAGACAAGAAAGAACTTCAAGGAATTATTGCTCTGGAGACAGATTTTTGTCATCCAAAAAGATAAAACTCAGAAATGTTACCTACACAAATACTACTGTAGGAGGTAAAACCCCACGAGACCTCCTTAGGTCATGCACAGAGGCTGCCACCCTACACCCAGCATGGATTATTGTGAAAGGCTGCACCGAACCACCAGCATTTCACACCCGAGCTCTCTTAATCTCAGTCCTTGGTCAACCAGTCATCAAGAGTAGGGACCCTGAGCCCGATTCACAAAACACAAGTAGAAATGTAATTCCCGGGGCTACACCTGAGTTTCAAGACTTCCAACTATCATGAAATTCACCAAGGGGTCCCTCAATCCTGCTAGGAAGTTGTGACTGTCACAGATTTCCAGGAGTTCCGAAATCCTTTGAGTTTTACACCTTTCTCCCACAGGCAACAATTATGTAGGTTTTTTAAAATATACATTTGAGCATTCGAATTTTAAAACCTATTTTTATATGTTTCTCCACAAAGGAAATAGTATTTATCCATGGAGAAGCCCCTTACCCTCCGCCCGTTAAGTGGGTTTTGCCTTCCCTTCCCCACCCTTAAAATGCAATGACTTTTCACGAAGGACACGGTTTGGAACCAGAAACAAACATGAAGGTTTGTGGGTGTCCGTGCTTCAAGCGCTCAGAAGCCAGCCCGGCGAGGAGATTCAAGGTTTTATTTCATACAGTTCCTGATTGAATATTTAGAAAACTTCCTTGTAGATACCTTATGCAGCATTATCGCTTGAAGACCTTGTCGAAGAACAACATACTCAATGAGCTATGGTGCATCGATTCTTCAGTGCCCCATAAGTTAGCTTTAAACTGGGTGGGAAATCTAACACTAACCTTTATTTCAGCATCATTTGGTGGGTCAATACGCTTTGTAAAAGGTAACATTTCAATAATGATTGCAATCAAAGTTCATCAGAAGACCAATCAGCTCAAATCAAAGAACGCTTAATGTCCTACTCATCAACCACCTCAGCAGACCCATCCATCCTTACTGTAGAGGACCAGCCACCATCAGAATCTAAAGCGCCTTATGATCTGTAGACTAGAGTGCACCTCTGTGGATCCCTCCTCCTAGTAATCTCAAGCTCTCTGAGAACCTTAGAAATCTTCATACGGTAGCAACATTTATAAAGAGCATGTGCACTGACGGAAATCTACCAACACTAATCCCACAGACCATCAACCATGGCACACAGGTGCTTAGGCAGGTAGCGTGCTACACGCCAGACCAGCACCATACACTCACCAATGCCCAAGGAAAGAGCCCAGCAGATGAAGAGACACCATGTTGAAGGTTGAGGGCCTTCTACAACAGGCTTGGGTCTTCTTGTTGTCACTAAGGACATTTATGCCAAAGTTGCACATTTTAAGAAGTGTTTAAAGGTGCTGTACAGTGCATCTCCGTTCTTAAAAATAGAAAGAGACAGGAAACCCTTTGTTCACCAGTGCAGAATGCAGCACAAAGTCCCCTACTCCATCTTCTTTACTTCAGCATTGTTTTCTAATCCGCGCCCTACAGTGAATACTGTCCCGCCACATACATTACGCAAAGCAGTGGACATGTTTCACTACTTCTTCATAAGGCACAAGAAATAGCAACTCTGCAAGGATTATCCAATGAAGGATAACACTGCTATCAGGACACAGAACTCGACAGAACAGCACTGAGGCGTTATACTACTGCTGATCCAGCAAGGCACTATAAATGATAACACGGCTATGAGGGCACAGACCTGGACAGAACAGCACTGAGGCGTTACACTACTGCTGATCCAGCAAGGCACTATAAATGATAACACGGCTATCAGGGCACAGACCTCGACAGAACAGCACTGAGGCGTTACACTACTGCTGATCCAGCAAGGCACTATAAATGATAACACTGCTATCAGGACACAGAACTCGACAGAACAGCACTGAGGCGTTACACTACTGCTGATCAAGCAAGGCATTATAAATGATAACACGGCTATCAGGGCACAGACCTCGACAGAACAGCACTGAGGCGTTACACTACTGCTGATCCAGCAAGGCACTATAAATGATAACACTGCTATCAGGACACAGAACTCGACAGAACAGCACTGAGGCGTTACACTACTGCTGATCAAGAAAGGCATTATAAATGATAACACGGCTATCAGGGCACAGACCTCGACAGAACAGCACTGAGGCGTTACACTACTGCTGATCCAGCAAGGCACTATAAAGAATAACACGTCTATCAGAGCACAGAGATCGATAGAACAGTGCTGAGGCGCTACACTACTACTGATCCACTAAGCACTATAAAGGATAACACGGCTATCAGGGCAGAGAACTCGACAGAAGAGCACTGAGGCGTTACACTACTGCTGATCCACCAAGGCACTATACAAGATAACACGGCTATTAGAACACAGACATCGTTAGAACAGTGCTGAGGCGCTACACTACTACTGATCCACCAAGGCACTATAAAGACTACTGATCCACCAAGGCACTATAAAGAATAACACGGCTATCAGGGCACAGACCTCGACAGAACAGCACTGAGGCGTTACACTACTGCTGATCCACCAAGGCACTATAAAGGATTACACGGCTATCAGAGCACAGAGATCGATAGAACTGTGCTGAGGCGCTACACTACTACTGATCCACCAAGGCACTATAGAGGATAACACTGCCTCAGAGCACAAACGTCAACAGAAAGGTGCAGAGTCGAGACATGACACTACTACACCTTCAGCAGGGCACAACAAAGGGTAGCAGGAGTGTCAGTGCAAAGACACCAAAAGGAAAGGGGCAGACGTGTTTCTCCCAGCAGACACGTGCGCGTGTGTGTTATGTTAAGTGTAGTGTTACATGACTACGTGTAACCTTCCAGAGAGGTGTAGCCCATGTGTGAGTCATAGTTGCTGCCTCACAGTGAGTGCCACACACACACCCGCACCCACACACGCTGTCTCTCTCGATCTCCGCCTCTCTCTTTTTTATCTCTCTCTCACATTCAATCTCAGTTTCTCTTTCTTTCTCTCTCTCTCACACACACTCTAAATCCTTCTCTCTCTCTCCTTCTCTCTATCTATCTCTCTCTCGCACACACGCTCACATACCAAAGGACTAGGCTGGAAACATGCCTTGAGCACCCTTTTCTAGGAATCAGTGCTTAATTTGAGGCACCGGCATTTATTTTTTAGGGTCGGCACTTATTCTTCTGCCTCAAAAAATTACTGAAATGAAAAGGCACGTATGGGAAAGACAGAGAGAAAATCTAAAAAGCGTCACAGTGGGAGGAAGCAGAAAGCTGCAAGAGTGAGCTGAGGGGGCAGGGAGTGGCTGTAAATGGATTAAAGAGGCCAGAGATGGCTTCAGGATTAAGCTGCCTCAGTATTCAGTGTTCACACATTTAAATGCAGCAGCCGCGTGTATAAGAGGAGGGCTTTGGGCACTAGCACCTTTTTATGGAGTCAGTCATCCTGTGCCATACGGCTCCCTCGATTAGTGACCCCAAAACTATGGTTTAGCCCTTTTGGTGCTGAGGCCCTTCTATGTACAGACCAGAAGACCTGACACGGTCACGGGGTGCATCACAGTTTGAGGGACAAGACAGATCTGAAGCGTAGGAAGGTCTAGGGTAACACGAAGACTTGGAAGGGGAGCACTATATGTGCCGGGTAGTTCTTCTCTGCCATGAAAATGCAAGTGCTTATAGGATAATCCTATACACCCGTCACTAATATCTGTCTCCACTTCCCTGGGCTCCCCCTTGCATTCGCTCTTCCGCAGCCAGTTCCCTGATAACTTCCCTCTTTTTCACCACTTTTTAGGTCTGCTCCCCCACCCTTCATGCGGACCCCACCCCCCGTGCTACTGCGAACTACTAGTGTCACCATGTGGTACAGCACAAATGTGCAAATAGAACCAGTAGCAGTGTGCCTTCCATATAAGCTAGGGTCAGTGTAATTACGTGGCAATATGTGGCCAAATTATGTGGAACTGTTGAGCAGATTGTGTGTCAAGAACAATAAAATCGACACTTTATCGTATTAAAGGAGATTTTGTGGCACATTCTTTGTGATACATACATAGTTATTGTGTAATTTTAAAGTGTGTAGGTTTAAATATAAAAATGGCCCCAATACTTCAGTTAACGATAGAGGTTTCTTTAAAAAATATACATGGATTCACATTTGGCAGATCTTACTGAACATATTATTGACAAAGATGTTGTCTTGCATGCAGTTGCAATTAAACCATTTTATCAATACTGTAAAATGTATTATTTAAATCGTATTAAATGCTTCATTCATTCATTAGGACACAAAACAGCAGGATCGCGCTGCTTGTGATTAAAGGTGTCCCCATGATATTCTGACCAGGAGAGCTGTTTCCCATGCTGTGGGCCTGAGCTCAGCATCGGATGTATTCTCCATTCTCACTCTGGGTTTCCGGAAGCCCCACTTTCCATCAAGACACTTCACTAGAGAGCGCAGCTGTACACGGGATATCCTGTAAATGTTTCACTTGAGGGCACTTTTAGATTCAAGACATAAGACCATGGAAAGAGATGAAATATGCTGGTGTTCCTCCTAAACCCCGAATGGCCTTCTGGAATAGCAGCTTTTTAAGGAACGCTGCTGCGTAAACATGACTTGGCCTCGACTGTGAAAAAAATGACAAAGAATGAATCATTGTGTTGTTAAATAAGGGGTGTGTTTTGTTTCCTGCAGTGGAGAAAAACATTTCACCCCACCCACTGTCCCCCGTGGGGATATTAACTCCATCTGGGTGACCCCCCCGCCCCCCACCTCTTGAGTGCCCGAAGACATCACTCGTGATGTGAAAGTGACCAGCTACGCTTTGGAAAGCGCCAGGTGCTGCCGGAACCCCATAACTAGTGTTCCTGGTGACTTTGAACTGTTGTGCCTCAAATATGTTTTGCTGAATTCTGCAAGTTATGCAGCAGATGGGGAATTACGCTTCAGAGTGGGAGATGTATCTTTACACGGACACCCCCGGGTCTTCGAATGACAGGATGTGACGTAGAGCGGCTGCAAAAGTGCTCCCAGTTGTATGGTCATTAGTGCCCATGGTGGGCGAGGGGCACCGAAGGCCGAACATGCTGCATGGCTGCTCTGTTCTCGTCTTGGTGCCTGTCCGTCTCACCCACTGTCCTTAGACTGTCCGTGTACCTGAGGTCAGAGCTCCTCACCCTGTCTATCCATGCGACCAATGCGCCTCACACGTGTGTCCCTTGTGGGCCACACGCCTCTCACTGCCTGTGTGCCAGTCTCCTAACACTGTGTGCCCACGTGCCCCACCACGTGCCCCAAACTCTTCACACAGACCCCCGTGTGTTCACTCCCTCCCCATGCCCTGCAAGCTCCTCGTGCATTCTGACAGCGCAGTAAAAGCCCCTCACACCACCTGCCCACGTGCCCCTCCACTCTCTCCATGTGCCCCAGGTCTCTTGTACTTGTTGATGTAGGTTTATAAAGCGCTAACTGGACCCCAAAGGTATTACAGCGCTTTACATGAGCACCAGGTACATTACACAAGGTCAAAATCATTTTTGAGGCATCATGACATTAAGTGATTTGCCCAGAATCACAGGATGTTGACCCAGAGCCGAGACTCGAACCTGGTTCCCCAATTCCAGTCAACAGCTCTCGCCATAATCAGTGCCAGCTTTAGGGTGGTGCGACCGGTTGAGCTGCACCTGGCGCTGACCTTAGGAAGTGTTGGGGGTTGGGGGAAGCGCTGAGTTTGGAAACAGTGTAAATAAGGTACAGTTTAAAAGCGCCTGCTGCAGAGTTCTGTCTGTGTTCGGCCGTTTTCAGGCAACAACAAAAATATCAAGGTACCTCTGGTGCTTAATGTTCCTGCTGGATAGAGAGAAGAATGTTAATTCTCTACAATTCTGACTCATCACAAAATAGAACAGCGGGTTACTGTGGCTGCTGCAAAGAACATGCGACCTGCAGATCATGGACTGTATTTTATGTGGCTAGCTCAGTGGGTTAATGCTTTTGCAATTGAGATCATTTTGCTACTAGTCATGTGTAAGTTACTATTCTAATATAGCGCAGTGACCTATGAACTGTCATCAAAGAGTTGCATTCAAATTACAGGCATGGGGTGGAACTTTATGTGTTTTTCTTGTCTTTCTTTATCCGAATGTTGCTAAAAAAGGTTTATTTGGGTAGAAATGCTTCTTTCTTAGTAAAGTCAACAATCACTATGGCACATGTTAAATCATGAGTTCGTGCTTCTCAAGACCAAGTGCTCCTAAAGGCCCTTCTAGTATGGATGACATAGGATCCATACACCCTGTAATCCTCACTATGTTAGGTAACATTTCATAGAGATAGATTTACACACATTGGGCCTCATTCCGACCCGGACGGGCGGCGGATGCCGCCCGCCGGGCGGAAACCGCCCAAACACCGCCCCGCGGTCAGAAGACCGCGGGGGGCATTTCAACTTTCCCGCTGGGCCGGCGGGCGATCTGCAAAAGATCGCCCGCCGGCCCAGCGGGAAAGCGCCTTCCACGAGGAAGCCGGCTCCGAATGGAGCCGGCGGAGTGGAAGGTGTGCGACGGGTGCTGTGGCACCCGTCGCGCTTTTCAGTGTCTGCTAAGCAGACACTGAAAATCAATGTGGGGCCCTGTTAGGGGGCCCCTGCAGTGCCCATGCCATTGGCATGGGCACTGCAGGGGCCCCCAGGGGCCCCACGACACCCGTTCCCGCCAGCCAGGTTCTGGCGGTGTAAACCGCCAGAACCAGGCTGGCGGGAAGGGGGTCGGAATCCCCATGGCGGCGCAGCTTGCTGCGCCGCCATGGAGGATTCCCATGGGCAGCGGGAAACCGGCGGGAGACCGCTGGTTTCCCGTTTCTGACCGCGGCGTTACCGCCGCGGTCAGAATGCCCATGAATGCACCGCCAGCCTGTTGGCGGTGCATTCGCTGCCCTCGGCCCTGGCGGATTCAATCCGCCAGGGTCAGAATGAGGGCCATTGTCTCTGTATAATGTGATCTAAAGCGCTGGGACACCCTGCCCTGGCATGAGTAGCGCTATAACAGAAATGAAATGCATGTGAGAGTGGGGTATGAAGAGATGCAGGGCACTGTTGGAGGGTGGTGGTGAGGGACTACGTGGAGAAACACGCCATGGGGGGGGGGGGGAGGTGCCAAAAAGATGTGGTACCAGGCGCCACCGGCCTAAAGCCAGCCCTGACGTAATCCCCACGTCCTCGTACTCCCTGCTAATATGATCTGCCCTGGTTACACTGCCCACCCATGCAATGCCAGCTCCTCGTGCTTTCTGTCGGGCACTACGCGTCCGTAGCACTGTCCATTCCTGCGCTGCACGCGCTCACACTGCCTGTGCGCGTGCTCCAAGCCAAAGCACCTCATAGGCTGCCTGAGTTGGCCACGCCCTTTATACTGCCTGCTTGCTCCTCACAGAGTCTGAGCATGCACCCCAACATTCACCAACTACCTGTCCTTGCAATATAAGACCCTCACACTGCCTGTCTATGCAATATATGACCCTCACACTGCCAGCCGTACAATACAAGTCCCTCACACTGCCTGTCCATGCAATACATGACCCTCACACTGCCAGCTGTACAATACAAGTCCCTCACACTTCCTGTCCGTGCAATACATGACCCTCACACTGCCAGCCATACAATAGAAGACCCTCACACTGCCTGTCCATGCAATACATGACCCTCACACTGCCTCACACTGCCTGTCCATGCAATATATGACCCTCACACTGCCTGTCCATGCAATACACGACCCTCACACTGCCTGTTCATGAAATACACGACCCTCACCCTGTCCATGCAATACGTGACCCCCACACTGCCACCCGTACAATACAAGACCCTCACACTGCCTGTTCATTAAATACATGACCCTCACACTGCTAGCCGTACACGACCCTCACACTGCCTGTCCATGCAATACATGACCCTCACACTGCCTGTTCATGAAATACACGACCCTCACACTGCGAGTCCATACAATGAGTCCCTCATACTGCCTTTTCATGAAATACATGACCCTCAAAGAGCCACCCGTACAATACAAGACCCTCACACTACCTGTCCATGCAATACACGACCCTCACACTGCCTGTCTATGCAAAACATGATCCTCACACTGCCAGCCGTAAAATACAAGACCCTCACACTGCCTGTTCATGCAACACATGACCCTCACACTGCCTGTTCATGAAATACACGACCCTCACACTGCCTGTCTATGCAATACATGACCCTCACACTGCCAGCCGGACAATACAAGACCCTCACACTGCCTGTCCATGCAATACATGACACTCACACTGCCAGCCCATGCAATACACGACCCTCACACTGCCTGTCCATGCAATACATGACCCTCACACTGCCTCACACTGCCTGTCCATGCAATACAAGACCCTCACACTGCCTGTTCATGAAATACACGACCCTCACACTGCCTGTCCATGCAATACATGACCCTCACACTGCTAGTCAATACAATATGAGACCCTCATACTGCCTTTTCATGAAATACATGACCCTCACAGAACCACCCGTACACTACAAGACCCTCACACTGCCAGCCCATGCAATAGAAGACACTCACACTGCCTGTCCATGCAATCCATGACCCTCACACTGCCTGTCTATGCAATACATGACCCTCACACTGCCAACCGGTCAATACAAGACCGTCAGACTGCCTGTCCATGCAATACATGACCCTCACACTGCCAGCCGGACAATACACGACCCTCACACTGCCTGTTCATGAAATACATAGCCATCACTGCCTGTTCATGCAATACACGACCCTCACACTGCCTGTTCATGAAATACACGACCCTCACACTGCCTGTCCATGCAATACAAGACCCTCACACTGCCTGTTCATGAAATAAACGACCTTCACACTGCCTGTCCATGCAATACATGACCCTCACACTGCCAGTCACTACAATATGAGACCCTAATACTGCCTTTTCATGAAATACATGACCCTCACAGAGCCACCCGTACAATACAAGACCCTCACACTGCCAGCCCATGCAATACAAGACCCTCACACTGCCTGTCCATGAAATGCATGACCCTCATACTGCCTGTCTATGCAATACATGACCCTCACACTGCCAGCCGGACAATACAAGACCTTCACACTGCCTGTCCATGCAATACATGACCCTCACACTGTCAGCCGGACAATACAAGACACTCACACTGCCTGTCCATGCAATACACGACCCTCCCACTGCCTGTTCATGAAATACACGACTCTCACACTGCCTGTCCATGCAATACATGACCCTCACACTGCCAGCCCATGCAATACACGACCCTCACACTGCCTGTCCATGCAATACATGGCCCTCACACTGCCTGCCCAGGCAATACATGACCCTCACACTGCCTGTTCATGAAATACACGACCCTCACACTGCCTGTCCATGCAATACAAGACCCTCACACTGCCTGTTCATTAAATGCACGACCCTCACACTGACTGTCCAGGCAATACATGACCCTCACACTACCAGTCAATACAATATGAGACCCTCATACTGCCTTTTCATGAAATACATGACCTTCACAGAGCCACCCGTACAATACAAGACCCTCACACTGCCAGCCCATGCAATGCAAGACCCTCACACTGCCTGTCCATGCAATACACGACCCTCACACTGCCTGTCCATGCAATACACAACCCTCACACTGCTAGCCGTACAATACAAGACCCTCACACTGCCTGTCCATGCAATACATAACCCTCACACTGCCTGTCCATGCAATACATGACACTCACACTGCCAGCCCATGCAATACACGACCCTCACACTGCCTGTCCATGCAATACATGACCCTCACACTGCCTCACACTGCCTGTCCATGCAATACAAGACCCTCACACTGCCTGTCCAGGCAATACACGACCCTCACACTGCCTGTCTATGCAAAACATGATCCTCACACTGCCAGCCGTAAAATACAAGACCCTCACACTGCCTGTTCATGCAACACATGACCCTCACACTGCCTGTTCATGAAATACACGACCCTCACACTGCCTGTCTATGCAATACATGACCCTCACACTGCCAGCCGGACAATACAAGACCCTCACACTGCCTGTCCATGCAATACATGACACTCACACTGCCAGCCCATGCAATACACGACCCTCACACTGCCTGTCCATGCAATACATGACCCTCACACTGCCTCACACTGCCTGTCCATGCAATACAAGACCCTCACACTGCCTGTCCAGGCAATACACGACCCTCACACTGCCTGTCTATGCAAAACATGATCCTCACACTGCCAGCCGTAAAATACAAGACCCTCACACTGCCTGTTCATGCAACACATGACCCTCACACTGCCTGTTCATGAAATACACGACCCTCACACTGCTTGTCTATGCAATACATGACCCTCACACTGCCAGCCGGACAATACAAGACCCTCACACTGCCTGTCCATGCAATACATGACACTCACACTGCCAGCCCATGCAATACACGACCCTCACACTGCCTGTCCATGCAATACATGACCTTCACATTGCCTCACACTGCCTGTCCATGCAATACAAGACCCTCACACTGCCTGTTCATGAAATACACGACCCTCACACTGCCTGTCCATGCAATACATGACCCTCACACTGCTAGTCAATACAATATGAGACCCTCATACTGCCTTTTCATGAAATACATGACCCTCACAGAACCACCCGTACACTACAGGACCCTCACACTGCCAGCCCATGCAATAGAAGACACTCACACTGCCTGTCCATGCAATCCATGACCCTCACACTGCCTGTCTATGCAATACATGACCCTCACACTGCCAGCCGGTCAATACAAGACCGTCACACTGCCTGTCCATGCAATACAAGACCCTCACACTGCCAGCCGGACAATACACGACCCTCACACTGCCTGTTCATGAAATACATAGCCATCACTGCCTGTTCATGCAATACACGACCCTCACACTGCCTGTTCATGAAATACACGACCCTCACACTGCCTGTCCATGCAATACAAGACCCTCACACTGCCTGTTCATGAAATACACGACCTTCACACTGCCTGTCCATGCAATACATGACCCTCACACTGCCAGTCACTACAATATGAGACCCTAATACTGCCTTTTCATGAAATACATGACCCTCACAGAGCCACCCGTACAATACAAGACCCTCACACTGCCAGCCCATGCAATACAAGACCCTCACACTGCCTGTCCATGAAATGCATGACCCTCATACTGCCTGTCTATGCAATACATGACCCTCACACTGCCAGCCGGACAATACAAGACCCTCACACTGCCTGTCCATGCAATACATGACCCTCACACTGTCAGCCGGACAATACAAGACACTCACACTGCCTGTCCATGCAACACACGACCCTCCCACTGCCTGTTCATGAAATACACGACTCTCACACTGCCTATCCATGCAATACATGACCCTCACACTGCCAGCCCATGCAATACACGACCCTCACACTGCCTGTCCATGCAATACATGGCCCTCACACTGCCTGCCCAGGCAATACATGACCCTCACACTGCCTGTTCATGAAATACACGACCCTCACACTGCCTGTCCATGCAATACAAGACCCTCACACTGCCTGTTCATTAAATGCACGACCCTCACACTGACTGTCCAGGCAATACATGACCCTCACACTACCAGTCAATACAATATGAGACCCTCATACTGCCTTTTCATGAAATACATGACCTTCACAGAGCCACCCGTACAATACAAGACCCTCACACTGCCAGCCCATGCAATACAAGACCCTCACACTGCCTGTCCATGCAATACACGACCCTCACACTGCCTGTCCATGCAATACACGACCCTCACACTGCTAGCCGTACAATACAAGACCCTCACACTGCCTGTCCATGCAATACATAACCCTCACACTGCCTGTCCATGCAATACATGACACTCACACTGCCAGCCCATGCAATACACGACCCTCACACTGCCTGTCCATGCAATACATGACCCTCACACTGCCTCACACTGCCTGTCCATGCAATACAAGACCCTCACACTGCCTGTCCAGGCAATACACGACCCTCACACTGCCTGTCTATGCAAAACATGATCCTCACACTGCCAGCCGTAAAATACAAGACCCTCACACTGCCTGTTCATGCAACACATGACCCTCACACTGCCTGTTCATGAAATACACGACCCTCACACTGCCTGTCTATGCAATACATGACCCTCACACTGCCAGCCGGACAATACAAGACCCTCACACTGCCTGTCCATGCAATACATGACACTCACACTGCCAGCCCATGCAATACACGACCCTCACACTGCCTGTCCATGCAATACATGACCCTCACACTGCCTCACACTGCCTGTCCATGCAATACAAGACCCTCACACTGCCTGTCCAGGCAATACACGACCCTCACACTGCCTGTCTATGCAAAACATGATCCTCACACTGCCAGCCGTAAAATACAAGACCCTCACACTGCCTGTTCATGCAACACATGACCCTCACACTGCCTGTTCATGAAATACACGACCCTCACACTGCCTGTCTATGCAATACATGACCCTCACACTGCCAGCCGGACAATACAAGACCCTCACACTGCCTGTCCATGCAATACATGACACTCACACTGCCAGCCCATGCAATACACGACCCTCACACTGCCTGTCCATGCAATACATGACCTTCACATTGCCTCACACTGCCTGTCCATGCAATACAAGACCCTCACACTGCCTGTTCATGAAATACACGACCCTCACACTGCCTGTCCATGCAATACATGACCCTCACACTGCTAGTCAATACAATATGAGACCCTCATACTGCCTTTTCATGAAATACATGACCCTCACAGAACCACCCGTACACTACAAGACCCTCACACTGCCAGCCCATGCAATAGAAGACACTCACACTGCCTGTCCATGCAATCCATGACCCTCACACTGCCTGTCTATGCAATACATGACCCTCACACTGCCAGCCGGTCAATACAAGACCGTCACACTGCCTGTCCATGCAATACAAGACCCTCACACTGCCAGCCGGACAATACACGACCCTCACACTGCCTGTTCATGAAATACATAGCCATCACTGCCTGTTCATGCAATACACGACCCTCACACTGCCTGTTCATGAAATACACGACCCTCACACTGCCTGTCCATGCAATACAAGACCCTCACACTGCCTGTTCATGAAATACACGACCTTCACACTGCCTGTCCATGCAATACATGACCCTCACACTGCCAGTCACTACAATATGAGACCCTAATACTGCCTTTTCATGAAATACATGACCCTCACAGAGCCACCCGTACAATACAAGACCCTCACACTGCCAGCCCATGCAATACAAGACCCTCACACTGCCTGTCCATGAAATGCATGACCCTCATACTGCCTGTCTATGCAATACATGACCCTCACACTGCCAGCCGGACAATACAAGACCCTCACACTGCCTGTCCATGCAATACATGACCCTCACACTGTCAGCCGGACAATACAAGACACTCACACTGCCTGTCCATGCAATACACGACCCTCACACTGCCTGTTCATGAAATACACGACTCTCACACTGCCTGTCCATGCAATACACGACCCTCACACTGCCAGCCCATGCAATACACGACCCTCACACTGCCTGTCCATGCAATACATGGCCCTCACACTGCCTGCCCAGGCAATACATGACCCTCACACTGCCTGTTCATGAAATACACGACCCTCACACTGCCTGTCCATGCAATACAAGACCCTCACACTGCCTGTTCATTAAATGCACGACCCTCACACTGACTGTCCTGGCAATACATGACCCTCACACTTCCAGTCAATACAATATGAGACCCTCATACTGCCTTTTCATGAAATACATGACCTTCACAGAGCCACCCGTACAATACAAGACCCTCACATTGCCAGCCCATGCAATACAAGACCCTCACACTGCCTGTCCATGCAATACGCGACCCTCACACTGCCTGTCCATGCAATACACGACCATCACACTGCTAGCCGTACAATACAAGACCCTCACACTGCCTGTCCATGCAATACATGACCCTCACACTGCCTGTCCATACAAGACCCTCATACTGTCGGTTCATGAAATACATGACCCTCGCAGAGCCACCCGTACAGCACAATACACTCACACTGCCAGCCGTACAAAGTAGGACCCTCACGCTGCCTGTCCATACAATACAAGACACTCACACTGCCTGTCCATGAAATACATGACCCTAGCTGCCTGTCCGTACAATATAAGACCCTCATACTGCCTGTTCATGAAATATATGACCCTCACAGAGCCACCCGTACAATACAAGACCCTCACGCTGCCAGCCATACAAAGCAAGACCCTCACGCTGCCTGTCCGTGGAAAGGCGCCCAACCCCGTTGGTAAGAACTTTATTGACAAATTTGAACGTGAAAACAAAAAACGTTAAATGAAAATCTTACACGACAGCCCGTCTGTTGCTATCATTTTTAGAAGGATTTATTGTGAATTTGAGCGACTCTGCCCGAAAATCCCAGCGCAGCACACACTTGTTGACTATCAGTGGCCCACACCTACTGGCCGTCACCCGGACAGACAACAAGTACATGGGGACCAGTTAAACGCACTCTGGTAAAGTGTGACATTAAAGTGCACTCGCCAGCCCGAGCCATGCTCACATTCCGCGCGGGCAGTGCTTAGAGGCATGCCTTCAAGGCTTCAAGCCGTTGTTTCCTTTGTATTCGAACACAGCCCTTGGTCCCTGTGGGGTGGGTCCTGGGCCCTAGTGCAAGGAAGGAAATGGGTCCGCTTTCTGCTATTTCCACTATGAAATACAGAAATAATCTTCTTTCAGTAGGCCCTCAGGCCTCTGTGCCCGGTGCCACTGCACCTGCTGCACCAATGGAAGCCACGCCCTGCTTGATGCTGGCCACGTAATGTCCCCTGATGCCCTTGTATCTAGCAGGTATTGTGCCACTGTAACCTGAGATTATGCAGGATTTAACAAACTACACCAGTTTTACAGAAATTAAAATAGATTTTTAAGGCAGGCCCAGCATGGTCCAGGGAGGAAGGAAGAGGTGGTGTAGGGGGTTGCCTTCCCATGAGCCGAGCCCCACGTGAGACGCATCCCACGACCTCTACCCCTGCAGCCCTGGAGATGCCGCCCGGGTCAACCCACACGGGCTGAAGAGGGGTGCACCGAAAAACCGCTCCAAAGATATCAAGGCACATTGCACCAGGCGAGAGCAGTGCGGGTGGAGCAAGTGTGGAAGGGATGGGGGCGGGCACGAGCTCTCACTGACAGCGCGTGAGCATTAGAGAGGCGAGTGAACAGGCGCATGCGCACACACATACATACTTGTGCCAGGGTCTGCCCACGCGCATCAAGAAAGCAGAAGGGGTGCGTGGGAGGGCATGCCTTAAGAGCCTTAAGCTTAATGACTTAAGGTCTTTCTTTTTCCATCCACCAGCCAAGGGCCATCACAACCAACGCTCCTCCTTATCTTGCAGACCAACTCTGGTGCTTCTTGGCACCCCCCAGCAGGGACACCATCAGTCTGCAGACTAAGGAAAGTGAAAAAAACAAGGCAGCAGGCCTTCTCCATGCATGCACCCCGGATCTGGGAGTACATCCCCATGTCCATCAGGACCGCCCCAAGGCTGATCCAATTAAGAAAACAGTAGAAGACCCCACTCTTTAAAGAACTTTACACCACAAAGCATTCACCAACCAGAAAGCAGCTACCTCTCCTGTCAGTCATTGTCATTTGTCTTTGAGCCAGCACTGAGCTACCTTCTGACTAGGTTCGTGCTAAAGCAGTGCTTTAAATGAGCCGGTACTGTCCGGTACTGAGTACCGGCACTTTTTTATTTTGAGAGGGAGAGTACCGGCGAAGCTTAAGAAAAGCGTAATACTTTTAACTGGAGAGTACCGGCACTTCTCGGAAACAAGCACTGGCACTTTCATTTTTCCATTTCAAGCTCTTCGCAGCAAGTGCATTGACTAAGTGAGCTATCTCACTTGCATGGTAACCTTGATGTACGAGCTACACAACCATGTCTCAGACAGACGCATTAAACCCCTGGGGTGTTGCCCCAAAATGGAACTGGTGCTTCGCATTTACGCAGCTCTCCGCAGAGCGCGCACAAGTCGCAATGACATTTTACCAAATAAACCTTCACCAATATATACAACATGATAGCAGCATAAAGCTGCGCCCAAGATCACACGATCCGTGCAAGTTACGATAGACGGGTGGGCGGAGCCTCCTTACCTTGCTGTCGGCTTTCACTGTGGCTGCCAGGATGGACCCGTGTAACAGGACCAGTTGTATGAACCACATGTTGCCCATGGTGTGTTCCAAGGAGCTGCGATCGCCTCTCACGGTGCAGACCGTGCCAGACGCAGAGAGATGTAGGGACCCTGCGCAGACGGTGTATCTGGTGCAGGAAACACCAGCAGTCCTGCAGGGTGCAGGCGCAATGCAAGGGGCCTGACAGGATGGTGGTTCTGTGCAGTGAGCTGCAGGAGTCCTGCAGGTGCCTACTGTATGCAAGAGACCGCAGGAGTCCTACGCGGTGCTTATTCTGTGCAGGATGCTGTATGATTCCTGCCGGGTGCAGTTTTGAGAAGGGAGCAGAAGCCCCTCAAGACGCTGCGTGTACTCAGGGCGCAGGGAGCTGCAGGAGTCCTCCAGGATGGAGGGAGCAGCAGTTCTTCGGGATGCAGAGTGTGTTCAGGGCGCAGCAGGAATGCTACAGGATGCAGGGAGCAGCAGTCCTTCAGGATGCAGTCTGTGTGCAGAGCACAAGAAAGATTCCTGCTGCAGGCAAGTTCTGTGCCTGGTGCAGGGAGCTGCAGGATGCAGTCTGTGTGCAGGACGCGGCAGAAATCCTGCAGGATCAGGTGGGGTTTCTGGTACAGGGAGCTGTAATATGCAGTCTGAATGCCGGGTGCAGGTAGCTGCAGAGTTCCTGTAGGATGCAGACTGAATGCCGGTTTCAGGGAGCTGCAGGGTTCCTTCGGACGCAAGGAGCAGTAGTCCTTCGGGATGCAGTGTGCAGGGCGCAGCAGAAATCCTGCAGGATGCAGCCTGAGTGGCTGGTGCAGGGAGTTGCAGGGTTCCTGCAGGACGTAGGCTGAATGCCGGGTGCAGGGAGCTGTAGGGTTCCTGCAGGATGCAGACTGAATGGTGGCTGCGGGTTTCCAGTGGAACACAGACAGGCTATCGTGAGTGCTTGAGTGGGAACAGACCCCACCCAGGGCCGAGCTCCTCTTCCTCTGGTAGCCGCCCAGGACTGCTCTCGACTGCCTGACTTGCAGCCAGCTTAGGGTGGGAGGGAGGAGCGCCAAGCAGGGGCTGGGCCAGGGTGCAGGGCGAGCACGGGCTCTAGGGGGCAGAGAGGAAGCAGGCCAGGGAGGGAGATGGCCACCCTCCAGGCTGCAAGCCTGGAGCATGGAGCTGTCCCCATCCCGAAGGCGGTGTCTTGTCCAGAGCCTGCCTGCGCCACAGACATCCCTGCCCCTGTCTTCCTGCACGTGGTGGGGTCTTCTATAACGCACAGGTTCACCTTCCTGCACGGGCCGTGTCCGTCCCACAGACAGTCCGGGTTTTCCTGCTCATGGAAGGTTCTCCCAGAGCGCAAAGGTTCACCCTCGTCCAGGGTCTGTGCTCAGGTACCAGGGACTTCATACACGTATAGGAGTCCACTACAAGGCACAGGTTCACCCTGGTGCCACGGACAGTCCGAATCTTCCTGGGCTCCACAAGGCGTGACCCATAACGCACAGGTTCACCTTTGTGCCACGGACAGTCCGAATCTTCCTGGGCTCCACAAGGCGTGACCCATAACGCACAGGTTCACCTTTGTGCCACTGACAGTCCGAATCTTCCTGGGCTCCACAAGGCGTGACCCATAACGCACAGGTTCACCTTTGTGCCACGGACAGTCCGAATCTTCCTGCGCTCCACAAGGCGTGACCCATAACGCACAGGTTCACCTTCGTGGCACGGACAGTCGGGCTTCCTGGACTGCACCAGGAGTGACTCATAACGCACAGGTTGACCCTCGTGGCACGGACAGTACGAGTCTTCCCGGACTCCACAGAGTGGTGACCCATAACGTACCGACAGTCCGGGTCTCCCTGCAAGCACAGGAGTGACCCATAACGCACGTGCTCACTCTCGTGCCACGGACAGTCCGGATCTCCCTGCACGTGCGGGAGTGACCCATAACGCTCGTGTTCACCCTCGTACAGAGTCTGTGCACAGACTACCCCGGTCTTCCTGCGCGTGGAGGGAATTTTCCCATAAGGCACAGGTTCACGCTCGTACAGGGGTCGTGTCTGTGTCAACCTGTGTCTCCCTGCACGCGAGGTAGCCCTCCCTAACGCACGTCTTCTCCTTCGTGCAGGGTGTGTGTCACGGACAGCCCAGCGCGTCTCTTCCTCTAGGTAAAGGAAGGCGTCCTCCATCATGCACGGGTTCACCCTCGTGCCACAGACAGCCCGGGTCCTCCTGCACGTGAGGAGTTTTCATAACGCACATGTTCACCCTCGTACAACGCCTGTCACAGACAGCCCAGGTGATGCCTGGCCGGGTCCTCCTGCGCGTCTGGGGGGAGGTGGGGTTCATAACGCACAGATTCACCCTCACACCACAGACAGCCCACGTCCTGCACATGGAGGAGTTTCTATTACGCACAGCTTCATCCCATACCACAGAAAGCCCAGGTCCACCCTCACATCACAGACAGCCCGGGTCCCCCTGGTCGTGCAGGAGTTTCATAAGGCACAGCTTCACCCCATGCCACAGTCAGCCCGGGTCCCCATGGTGGTGCAGGAGTTTTCATAACGCACAGGTTCACCCTCGAACCACAGACAGCCCGGGTCCTCCTGGTCGTGCAGGAGTTTTCATAACGCACAGGTTCGCCCTCGAACCACAGACAACCCGGGTCCTCCTGGTCGTGCAGTAGTTTTCATAACGCACAGGTTCATCCCATACCACAGACAAACCGGGTCCTCCTGCACGTGCAGGAGTTTCATAACGCACAGGTTCGCTCTCTCACCACAGACAGCCCTGGTCCTTCTGGTCGTGCAGGAGTTTTCATAACGCACAGGTTCACCCCATACCACAGACAGCCCGGGTCCTCCTGGTCGTGCAGGAGTTTTCATAACGCACAGGTTCATCCCATACAACAGACAACCCGGGTCCTCCTGCACGTGCAGGAGTTTCATAACGCACAGGTTCGCCCTCTCACCACAGACAGCCCGAGTCCTGCACATGGAGGAGTTTTTATTACGCACAGCTTCATCCCATGACACAGACAGCCCGGGCCCCCCGGTCGTGCAGGAGTTTCATAAGGCACAGCTTCACCCCATACCACAGAGAGCCCGGGTCCCCCTGGTTGTGCAGGGGTTTCATAAGGCACAGCTTCACCCCATACCACAGACAGCCCGGGTCCCCCTGGTCGTCCAGGAGTTTCATAAGGCACAGCTTCACCCTATACCACAGACACCCCCGGTCCTCTTGGTCGTGCAGGAGTTTCTATTACGCACAGCTTCAACCCATGCCGCAGACATCCCGGGTCCTCCTGGTCGTGCAGGAGTTTTCATAACGCACAGGTTCGCCCTTTCACCACAGACAGCCTGCACGTGGAGGAGTTTTTATTACGCACAGCTTCAACCCCTGACACAGACAGCCCGGGTCCCCATGGTGGTGCAGGAGTTTCATAACGCACAGCTTCATCCCATACAACAGACAGCCCGGGTCCTTCTGGTCGTGCAGGAGTTTTCATAACGCAGAGGTTCGCCCTCACACCACAGACAGCCCAAGTCCTGCACACGGAGGAGTTTTTATTACACACAGCTTCACCCTCACATCACAGAGATCCCGGGTCTCCCTGGTCGTGCAGGAGTTTTCATAACGCACATGTTCGCCCTCACACCACAGACAGCACAAGTCGTGAACACGGGGGAGATTTTATGACGCACAGCTTCATCTCATGACACAGACAGCCCGGGTCCCCCTGGTCGTGCAGGAGTTTCATATGGCACAGCTTCACCCCATACCCGGACAGCCCGGGTCCCCCTGGTCGTGCAGGAGTTTCATAAGGCACAGCTTCACCCCATGCCACAGTCAGCCCGGGACCTCCACACGTAGGAGTTTTTATTATGCACACCTTCACCCTCACACCACAGACAGCCCAAGTCCTGCACATGGAGGAGTTTTTATTACGAACAGTTTCACCCTCACATCACAGACAGCCTGAGTCCTGCAGAAGGAGGAGTTTTCATAACGCACAGTTTCGCCCTCACACCACAGACAGCCCAAGTCCTGCACATGGAGCAGTTTTTATTACGCACAGCTTCAACCCATGACACAGACAGCCCGGGTCCCCATGGTGGTGCAGGAGTTTCATAAGGCACAGCTCCATCCCATACAACAGACAGCCCTGGTCCTTCTGGTCGTGCAGGAGTTTTCATAACGCACAGGTTCACCCTCGAACCACAGACAGCCCGGGTCCTCCTGGTCGTGCAGGAGTTTTCATAACGCACAGCTTCATCCCATACCACAGACAGCCCGGGTCCAACCTCACATCACAGAGAGCCCGGGTCCCCCTGGTCGTGCAGGAGTTTCATAAGGCACAGCTTCACCCCATGCCACAGTCAGCCCGGGTCCCCATGGTGGTGCAGGAGTTTTCATAACGCACAGGTTCACCCTCGAACCACAGACAGCCCGGGTCCTCCTGGTCGTGCAGGAGTTTTCATAACGCACAGGTTCGCCCTCGAACCAGAGACAGCCCGGGTCCTCCTGGTGGTCCAGGAGTTTTCATAACGCACAGGTTCATCCCATACCACAGACAGCCCGGGTCCTCCTGCACGTGCAGGAGTTTCATAACGCACAGGTTCGCCCTCTCACCACAGACAGCCCGAGTCCTGCACATGGAGGAGTTTTTTTTACGCACTGCTTCAACCCATGACACAGACAGCCCGGGTCCTCCTGGTCGTGCAGGAGTTTCTATTACGCACTGCTTCAACCCATGACACAGACAGCCCGGGTCCCCATGGTGGTGCAGGAGTTTCATTAGGCACAGCTCCATCCCATACAACAGACAGCCCTGGTCCTTCTGGTCGGGCAGGAGTTTTCATAACGCACAGGTTCCCCCTCGAACCACAGACAGCCCGGGTCCTCCCGGTCGTGCAGGAGTTTTCATAACGCACATGTTCGCCCTCGAACCACAGACAGCCCGGGTCCTCCTGGTCGTCCATGAGTTTTCATAACGCACAGCTTCACACCATACCACAGACAGCCCGGGTCCTCCTGGTCGTGCAGGAGTTTCATAAGGCACAGCTTCATCCCATGCCACAGACAGCCCGGGTCCCCCTGGTCGTGCAGGAGTTTTCATTACGCCCAGGTTCGCCCTCACACCACAGACAGCACAAGTCGTGAACACGGGGGAGTTTTTATTACGCACAGCTTCATCCCATGACACAGACAGCCCGGGTCCCCCTGGTCGTGCAGGAGTTTCATAAGGCACAGCTTTACCCCATACCACAGACAGCCCGGGTCCCCATGGTGGTGCAGGAGTTTTCATAACGCACAGGTTCACCCTCGAACCACAGACAGCCCGGGTCCTCCTGGTCGTGCAGGAGTTTTCATAACGCACAGGTTCGCCCTCGAACCACAGACAGCCCGGGTCCTCCTGGTCGTTCAGGAGTTTTCATAACGCACAGGTTCATCCCATACCACAGACAACCCGGGTCCTCCTGCACGTGCAGGACTTTCATAACGCACAGGTTCGCTCTCTCACCACAGACAGCCCTGGTCCTTCTGGTCGTGCAGGAGTTTTCATAACGCACAGGTTCACCCCATACCACAGACAGCCCGGGTCTTCCTGGTCGTGCAGGAGTTTTCATAACGCACAGGTTCATCCCATACCACAGACAACACGGGTCCTCCTGCACGTGCAGGAGTTTCATAACGCACAGGTTCGCCCTCTCACCACAGACAGCCCGAGTCCTGCACATGGAGGAGTTTTTATTACGCACAGCTTCATCCCATGACACAGACAGCCCGGGTCCCCCGGTCGTGCAGGAGTTTCATAAGGCACAGCTTCACCCTATACCACAGAGAGCCCGGGTCCCCCTGGTCGTGCAGGGGTTTCATAAGGCACAGCTTCACCCCATACCACAGACAGCCCGGGTCCCCCTGGTCGTGCAGGAGTTTCATAAGGCACAGCTTCACCCTATACCACAGACACCCCCGGTCCTCCTGGTCGTGCAGGAGTTTCTATTACGCACAGCTTCAACCCATACCGCAGACATCCCGGGCCCTCCTGGTCGTGCAGGAGTTTTCATAACGCACAGGTTCGCCCTCTCACCACAGACAGCCTGCACATGGAGGAGTTTTTATTACGCACAGCTTCAACCCCTGACACAGACAGCCCGGGTCCCCATGGTGGTGCAGGAGTTTCATAACGCACAGCTTCATCCCATACAACAGACAGCCGGGGCCCTTCTGGTCGTGCAGGAGTTTTCATAACGCACAGGTTCGCCCTCACACCACAGACAGCCCAAGTCCTGCACACGGAGGAGTTTTTATTACACACAGCTTCACCCTCACATCACAGAGATCCCGGGTCTCCCTGGTCGTGCAGGAGTTTTCATAACGCACATGTTCGCCCTCACACCACAGACAGCACAAGTCGTGAACACGGGGGAGTTTTTATTACGCACAGCTTCATCTCATGACAGACAGCCCGGGTCCCCCTGTTCGTGCAGGAGTTTCATAAGGCACAGCTTCACCCCATACCCGGACAGCCCGGGTCCCCCTGGTCGTGCAGGAGTTTCATAAGGCACAGGTTCGCCCTCTCACCACAGACAGCCCGAGTCCTGCACATGGAGGAGTTTTTATTACGCACAGCTTCATCCCATGACACAGACAGCCCGGGTCCCCCTGTTCGTGCAGGAGTTTCATAAGGCACAGCTTCACCCCATACCCGGACAGCCCGGGTCCCCCTGGTCGTGCAGGAGTTTCATAACGCACAGGTTCGCCCTCTCACCACAGACAGCCCGAGTCCTGCACATGGAGGAGTTTTTATTACGCACAGCTTCATCCCATGACACAGACAGCCCGGGTCCCCCTGTTCGTGCAGGAGTTTGCCATGCCACAGTCAGCCCGGGACCTGCACACGTAGGAGTTTTTATTATGCACACCTTCACCCTCACACCACAGACAGCCCAAGTCCTGCACATGGAGGAGTTTTTATTACGAACAGTTTCACCCTCACATCACAGACAGCCTGAGTCCTGCAGAAGGAGGAGTTTTCATAACGCACAGTTTCGCCCTCACATCACAGACAGCCCAAGTCCTGCGCATGGGGGAGTTTTTATTACGCACAGCTTCAACCCATGGCACAGACAGCCCGGGTCCTCCTGGTCGTGCAGGAGTTTTCATAACGCACAGGTTCGCCCTCTCACCACAGACAGCCCGAGTCCTGCACATGGAAGAGTTTTTGTTACGCACTGCTTCAACCCATGACACAGACAGCCCGGGTCCCCCGGTCGTGCAGGAGTTTCATAAGGCACAGCTTCACCCCAAACCACAGACAGCCCGGGTCCCCCTGGTCGTGCAGGGGTTTCATAACGCACAGGTTCATCCCATACCACAGACAACCCGGGTCCAACCTCACATCACAGAGAGCCCGGGTCCCCCTGGTCGTGCAGGAGTTTTCATAACGCACAGGTTCACCCCATGCCACAGTCATCCCGGGTCCCCATGGTGGTGCAGGAGTTTTCATAACGCACAGGTTCACCCTCGAACCACAGACAGCCCGGGTCCTCCTGGTCGTGCAGGAGTTTTCATAACGCACAGGTTCGCCCTCGAACCAGAGACAGCCCGGGTCCCCCTGGTCGTCCAGGAGTTTTCATAACGCACAAGTTCATCCCATACCACAGACAGCCCGGGTCCTCCTGCACGTGCAGGAGTTTCATAACGCACAGGTTCGCCCTCTCACCACAGACAGCCTGCACATGGAGGAGTTTTTATTACGCACAGCTTCAACCCATGACACAGACAGCCCGGGTCCCCATGGTGGTGCAGGAGTTTCATAAGGCACAGCTCCATCCCATACAACAGACAGCCCTGGTCCTTCTGGTCGTGCAGGAGTTTTCATAACGCACAGGTTCACCTTCGAACCACAGACAGCCCGGGTCCTCCTGGTCGTGCAGGAGTTTCTATTGCGCACTGCTTCAACCCATGCCACAGTCAGCCCGGGTCCCCATGGTGGTGCAGGAGTTTTCATAACGCACAGGTTCACCCCATACCACAGACAGCCCGGATCCTCCTGCACGTGCAGGAGTTTCATAAGGCACAGCTTCATCCCATGCCACAGACAGCCCGGGTCCACCCTCACATCACAGACAGCCCGGATCCTCCTGCACGTGCAGGAGTTTTCATAACGCACAGGTTCACCCCATACCACAGACAGCCCGGGTCCTCCTGGTCGTGCAGGAGTTTCATAAGGCACAGCTTCACCCCATACCACAGACAGCCCGGGTCCCCATGGTGGTGCAGGAGTTTTCATAACGCACAGGTTCACCCTCGAACCACAGACAGCCCGGGTCCTCCTGGTCGTGCAGGAGTTTTCATAACGCACAGGTTCGCCCTCGAACCACAGACAGCCCGGGTCCTCCTGGTCGTTCAGGAGTTTTCATAACGCACAGGTTCATCCCATACCACAGACAACCCGGGTCCTCCTGCACGTGCAGGACTTTCATAACCACAGGTTCGCTCTCTCACCACAGACAGCCCTGGTCCTTCTGGTCGTGCAGGAGTTTTCATAACGCACAGGTTCACCCCATACCACAGACAGCCCGGGTCTTCCTGGTCGTGCAGGAGTTTTCATAACGCACAGGTTCATCCCATACCACAAACAACACGGGTCCTCCTGCACGTGCAGGAGTTTCATAACGCACAGGTTCGCCCTCTCACCACAGACAGCCCGAGTCCTGCACATGGAGGAGTTTTTATTACGCACAGCTTCATCCCATGACACAGACAGCCCGGGTCCCCCGGTCGTGCAGGAGTTTCATAAGGCACAGCTTCACCCTATACCACAGAAAGCCCGGGTCCCCCTGGTCGTGCAGGGGTTTCATAAGGCACAGCTTCACCCCATACCACAGACAGCCCGGGTCCCCCTGGTCGTGCAGGAGTTTCATAAGGCACAGCTTCACCCTATACCACAGACACCCCCGGTCCTCCTGGTCGTGCAGGAGTTTCTATTACGCACAGCTTCAACCCATACCGCAGACATCCCGGGCCCTCCTGGTCGTGCAGGAGTTTTCATAACGCACAGGTTCGCCCTCTCACCACAGACAGCCTGCACATGGAGGAGTTTTTATTACGCACAGCTTCAACCCCTGACACAGACAGCCCGGGTCCCCATGGTGGTGCAGGAGTTTCATAACGCACAGCTTCATCCCATACAACAGACAGCCCGGGTCCTTCTGGTCGTGCAGGAGTTTTCATAACGCACAGGTTCGCCCTCACACCACAGACAGCCCAAGTCCTGCACACGGAGGAGTTTTTATTACACACAGCTTCACCCTCACATCACAGAGATCCCGGGTCTCCCTGGTCGTGCAGGAGTTTTCATAACGCACATGTTCGCCCTCACACCACAGACAGCACAAGTCGTGAACACGGGGGAGTTTTTATTACGCACAGCTTCATCTCATGACAGACAGCCCGGGTCCCCCTGTTCGTGCAGGAGTTTCATAAGGCACAGCTTCACCCCATACCCGGACAGCCCGGGTCCCCCTGGTCGTGCAGGAGTTTCATAAGGCACAGCTTCACCCCATGCCACAGTCAGCCCGGGACCTGCACACGTAGGAGTTTTTATTATGCACACCTTCACCCTCACACCACAGACAGCCCAAGTCCTGCACATGGAGGAGTTTTTATTACGAACAGTTTCACCCTCACATCACAGACAGCCTGAGTCCTGCAGAAGGAGGAGTTTTCATAACGCACAGTTTCGCCCTCACATCACAGACAGCCCAAGTCCTGCGCATGGGGGAGTTTTTATTACGCACAGCTTCAACCCATGGCACAGACAGCCCGGGTCCTCCTGGTCGTGCAGGAGTTTTCATAACGCACAGGTTCGCCCTCTCACCACAGACAGCCCGAGTCCTGCACATGGAAGAGTTTTTGTTACGCACTGCTTCAACCCATGACACAGACAGCCCGGGTCCCCCGGTCGTGCAGGAGTTTCATAAGGCACAGCTTCACCCCATACCACAGACAGCCCGGGTCCCCCTGGTCGTGCAGGGGTTTCATAACGCACAGGTTCATCCCATACCACAGACAACCCGGGTCCAACCTCACATCACAGAGAGCCCGGGTCCCCCTGGTCGTGCAGGAGTTTTCATAACGCACAGGTTCACCCCATGCCACAGTCATCCCGGGTCCCCATGGTGGTGCAGGAGTTTTCATAACGCACAGGTTCACCCTCGAACCACAGACAGCCCGGGTCCTCCTGGTCGTGCAGGAGTTTTCATAACGCACAGGTTCGCCCTCGAACCAGAGACAGCCCGGGTCCTCCTGGTCGTCCAGGAGTTTTCATAATGCACAAGTTCATCCCATACCACAGACAGCCCGGGTCCTCCTGCACGTGCAGGAGTTTCATAACGCACAGGTTCGCCCTCTCACCACAGACAGCCTGCACATGGAGGAGTTTTTATTACGCACAGCTTCAACCCATGACACAGACAGCCCGGGTCCCCATGGTGGTGCAGGAGTTTCATAAGGCACAGCTCCATCCCATACAACAGACAGCCCTGGTCCTTCTGGTCGTGCAGGAGTTTTCATAACGCACAGGTTCACCTTCGAACCACAGACAGCCCGGGTCCTCCTGGTCGTGCAGGAGTTTCTATTACGCACTGCTTCAACCCATGCCACAGTCAGCCCGGGTCCCCATGGTGGTGCAGGAGTTTTCATAACGCACAGGTTCACCCCATACCACAGACAGCCCGGATCCTCCTGCACGTGCAGGAGTTTCATAAGGCACAGCTTCATCCCATGCCACAGACAGCCCGGGTCCACCCTCACATCACAGACAGCCCGGATCCTCCTGCACGTGCAGGAGTTTTCATAACGCACAGGTTCACCCCATACCACAGACAGCCCGGGTCCTCCTGGTCGTGCAGGAGTTTCATAAGGCACAGCTTCACCCCATACCACAGACAGCCCGGGTCCCCATGGTGGTGCAGGAGTTTTCATAACGCACAGGTTCACCCTCGAACCACAGACAGCCCGGGTCCTCCTGGTCGTGCAGGAGTTTTCATAACGCACAGGTTCGCCCTCGAACCACAGACAGCCCGGGTCCTCCTGGTCGTTCAGGAGTTTTCATAACGCACAGGTTCATCCCATACCACAGACAACCCGGGTCCTCCTGCACGTGCAGGACTTTCATAACCCACAGGTTCGCTCTCTCACCACAGACAGCCCTGGTCCTTCTGGTCGTGCAGGAGTTTTCATAACGCACAGCTTCACCCCATACCACAGACAGCCCGGGTCTTCCTGGTCGTGCAGGAGTTTTCATAACGCACAGGTTCATCCCATACCACAGACAACCCGGGTCCTCCTGCACGTGCAGGACTTTCATAACCCACAGGTTCGCTCTCTCACCACAGACAGCCCTGGTCCTTCTGGTCGTGCAGGAGTTTTCATAACGCACAGCTTCACCCCATACCACAGACAGCCCGGGTCTTCCTGGTCGTGCAGGAGTTTTCATAACGCACAGGTTCATCACATACCACAAACAACACGGGTCCTCCTGCACGTGCAGGAGTTTCATAACGCACAGGTTCGCCCTCTCACCACAGACAGCCCGAGTCCTGCACATGGAGGAGTTTTTATTACGCACAGCTTCATCCCATGACACAGACAGCCCGGGTCCCCCGGTCGTGCAGGAGTTTCATAAGGCACAGCTTCACCCTATACCACAGAAAGCCCGGGTCCCCCTGGTCGTGCAGGGGTTTCATAAGGCACAGCTTCACCCCATACCACAGACAGCCCGGGTCCCCCTGGTCGTGCAGGAGTTTCATAAGGCACAGCTTCACCCTATACCACAGACACCCCCGGTCCTCCTGGTCGTGCAGGAGTTTCTATTACGCACAGCTTCAACCCATACCGCAGACATCCCGGGCCCTCCTGGTCGTGCAGGAGTTTTCATAACGCACAGGTTCGCCCTCTCACCACAGACAGCCTGCACATGGAGGAGTTTTTATTACGCACAGCTTCAACCCCTGACACAGACAGCCCGGGTCCCCATGGTGGTGCAGGAGTTTCATAACGCACAGCTTCATCCCATACAACAGACAGCCCGGGTCCTTCTGGTCGTGCAGGAGTTTTCATAAAGCACAGGTTCGCCCTCACACCACAGACAGCCCAAGTCCTGCACACGGAGGAGTTTTTATTACACACAGCTTCACCCTCACATCACAGAGATCCCGGGTCTCCCTGGTCGTGCAGGAGTTTTCATAACGCACATGTTCGCCCTCACACCACAGACAGCACAAGTCGTGAACACGGGGGAGTTTTTATTACGCACAGCTTCATCTCATGACAGACAGCCCGGGTCCCCCTGTTCGTGCAGGAGTTTCATAAGGCACAGCTTCACCCCATACCCGGACAGCTCGGGTCCCCCTGGTCGTGCAGGAGTTTCATAAGGCACAGCTTCACCCCATGCCACAGTCAGCCCGGGACCTGCACACGTAGGAGTTTTTATTATGCACACCTTCACCCTCACACCACAGACAGCCCAAGTCCTGCACATGGAGGAGTTTTTATTACGAACAGTTTCACCCTCACATCACAGACAGCCTGAGTCCTGCAGAAGGAGGAGTTTTCATAACGCACAGTTTCGCCCTCACATCACAGACAGCCCAAGTCCTGCGCATGGGGGAGTTTTTATTACGCACAGCTTCAACCCATGGCACAGACAGCCCGGGTCCTCCTGGTCGTGCAGGAGTTTTCATAACGCACAGGTTCGCCCTCTCACCACAGACAGCCCGAGTCCTGCACATGGAAGAGTTTTTGTTACGCACTGCTTCAACCCATGACACAGACAGCCCGGGTCCCCCGGTCGTGCAGGAGTTTCATAAGGCACAGCTTCACCCCATACCACAGACAGCCCGGGTCCCCCTGGTCGTGCAGGGGTTTCATAACGCACAGGTTCATCCCATACCACAGACAACCCGGGTCCAACCTCACATCACAGAGAGCCCGGGTCCCCCTGGTCGTGCAGGAGTTTTCATAACGCACAGGTTCACCCCATGCCACAGTCATCCCGGGTCCCCATGGTGGTGCAGGAGTTTTCATAACGCACAGGTTCACCCTCGAACCACAGACAGCCCGGGTCCTCCTGGTCGTGCAGGAGTTTTCATAACGCACAGGTTCGCCCTCGAACCAGAGACAGCCCGGGTCCTCCTGGTCGTCCAGGAGTTTTCATAACGCACAAGTTCATCCCATACCACAGACAGCCCGGGTCCTCCTGCACGTGCAGGAGTTTCATAACGCACAGGTTCGCCCTCTCACCACAGACAGCCTGCACATGGAGGAGTTTTTATTGCGCACAGCTTCAACCCATGACACAGACAGCCCGGGTCCCCATGGTGGTGCAGGAGTTTCATAAGGCACAGCTCCATCCCATACAACAGACAGCCCTGGTCCTTCTGGTCGTGCAGGAGTTTTCATAACGCACAGGTTCACCTTCGAACCACAGACAGCCCGGGTCCTCCTGGTCGTGCAGGAGTTTCTTTTACGCACTGCTTCAACCCATGCCACAGTCAGCCAGGGTCCCCATGGTGGTGCAGGAGTTTTCATAACGCACAGGTTCACCCCATACCACAGACAGCCCGGGTCCTCCTGGTCGTGCAGGAGTTTTCATAACGCACAGGTTCGCCCTCGAACCACAGACAGCCCGGGTCCTCCTGGTCGTTCAGGAGTTTTCATAACGCACAGGTTCATCCCATACCACAGACAACCCGGGTCCTCCTGCACGTGCAGGACTTTCATAACCCACAGGTTCGCTCTCTCACCACAGACAGCCCTGGTCCTTCTGGTCGTGCAGGAGTTTTCATAACGCACAGGTTCACCCCATACCACAGACAGCCCGGGTCTTCCTGGTCGTGCAGGAGTTTTCATAACGCACAGGTTCATCCCATACCACAAACAACACGGGTCCTTCTGCACGTGCAGGAGTTTCATAACGCACAGGTTCGCCCTCTCACCACAGACAGCCCGAGTCCTGCACATGGAGGAGTTTTTATTACGCACAGCTTCATCCCATGACACAGACAGCCCGGGTCCCCCGGTCGTGCAGGAGTTTCATAAGGCACAGCTTCACCCTATACCACAGAAAGCCCGGGTCCCCCTGGTCGTGCAGGGGTTTCATAAGGCACAGCTTCACCCCATACCACAGACAGCCCGGGTCCCCCTGGTCGTGCAGGAGTTTCATAAGGCACAGCTTCACCCTATACCACAGACACCCCCGGTCCTCCTGGTCGTGCAGGAGTTTCTATTACGCACAGCTTCAACCCATACCGCAGACATCCCGGGCCCTCCTGGTCGTGCAGGAGTTTTCATAACGCACAGGTTCGCCCTCTCACCACAGACAGCCTGCACATGGAGGAGTTTTTATTACGCACAGCTTCAACCCCTGACACAGACAGCCCGGGTCCCCATGGTGGTGCAGGAGTTTCATAACGCACAGCTTCATCCCATACAACAGACAGCCCGGGTCCTTCTGGTCGTGCAGGAGTTTTCATAACGCACAGGTTCGCCCTCACACCACAGACAGCCCAAGTCCTGCACACGGAGGAGTTTTTATTACACACAGCTTCACCCTCACATCACAGAGATCCCGGGTCTCCCTGGTCGTGCAGGAGTTTTCATAACGCACATGTTCGCCCTCACACCACAGACAGCACAAGTCGTGAACACGGGGGAGTTTTTATTACGCACAGCTTCATCTCATGACAGACAGCCCGGGTCCCCCTGTTCGTGCAGGAGTTTCATAAGGCACAGCTTCACCCCATACCCGGACAGCCCGGGTCCCCCTGGTCGTGCAGGAGTTTCATAAGGCACAGCTTCACCCCATGCCACAGTCAGCCCGGGACCTGCACACGTAGGAGTTTTTATTATGCACACCTTCACCCTCACACCACAGACAGCCCAAGTCCTGCACATGGAGGAGTTTTTATTACGAACAGTTTCACCCTCACATCACAGACAGCCTGAGTCCTGCAGAAGGAGGAGTTTTCATAACGCACAGTTTCGCCCTCACATCACAGACAGCCCAAGTCCTGCGCATGGGGGAGTTTTTATTACGCACAGCTTCAACCCATGGCACAGACAGCCCGGGTCCTCCTGGTCGTGCAGGAGTTTTCATAACGCACAGGTTCGCCCTCTCACCACAGACAGCCCGAGTCCTGCACATGGAAGAGTTTTTGTTACGCACTGCTTCAACCCATGACACAGACAGCCCGGGTCCCCCGGTCGTGCAGGAGTTTCATAAGGCACAGCTTCACCCCATACCACAGACAGCCCGGGTCCCCCTGGTCATGCAGGGGTTTCATAACGCACAGGTTCATCCCATACCACAGACAACCCGGGTCCAACCTCACATCACAGAGAGCCCGGGTCCCCCTGGTCGTGCAGGAGTTTTCATAACGCACAGGTTCACCCCATGCCACAGTCATCCCGGGTCCCCATGGTGGTGCAGGAGTTTTCATAACGCACAGGTTCACCCTCGAACCACAGACAGCCCGGGTCCTCCTGGTCGTGCAGGAGTTTTCATAACGCACAGGTTCGCCCTCGAACCAGAGACAGCCCGGGTCCTCCTGGTCGTCCAGGAGTTTTCATAACGCACAAGTTCATCCCATACCACAGACAGCCCGGGTCCTCCTGCACGTGCAGGAGTTTCATAACGCACAGGTTCGCCCTCTCACCACAGACAGCCTGCACATGGAGGAGTTTTTATTACGCACAGCTTCAACCCATGACACAGACAGCCCGGGTCCCCATGGTGGTGCAGGAGTTTCATAAGGCACAGCTCCATCCCATACAACAGACAGCCCTGGTCCTTCTGGTCGTGCAGGAGTTTTCATAACGCACAGGTTCACCTTCGAACCACAGACAGCCCGGGTCCTCCTGGTCGTGCAGGAGTTTCTATTACGCACTGCTTCAACCCATGCCACAGTCAGCCCGGGTCCCCATGGTGGTGCAGGAGTTTTCATAACGCACAGGTTCACCCCATACCACAGACAGCCCGGATCCTCCTGCACGTGCAGGAGTTTCATAAGGCACAGCTTCATCCCATGCCACAGACAGCCCGGGTCCACCCTCACATCACAGACAGCCCGGATCCTCCTGCACGTGCAGGAGTTTTCATAACGCACAGGTTCACCCCATACCACAGACAGCCCGGGTCCTCCTGGTCGTGCAGGAGTCTCATAACGCACAGGTTCAAACGCACATCACAGACAGCCCCAGTCCCCCTGGTCGTACAGGAGTTTCATAACGCACAGCTTAACCCCATACCACAGACAGCCCGGGTCCCCCTGGTCGTGCAGGAGTTTCATAACGCACAGGTTCACCCCATACCACAGACAGCCCGGGTCCTCCTGGTCGTGCAGGAGTTTTCATAACGCACAGGTTCGCCCTCACATCACAGACAACCCGGGTCCCCCTGGTCGTGCAGGAGTTTCATAACGCACAGCTTCACCCTCGAACCACAGACATCCCGGGTCACCCTGGTGGTGCAGGAGTTTCATAACGCACAGCTTCACCCCATACCACAGACAGCCCGGGTCCTCCTGGTCGTTCGCCCTCACATCACAGACAGCCCGGGTCCTCCTGCACGTGCAGGACTTTCATAACGCACAGGGTCACCCTCGTCCCAGCTCCGGCTACAGTACTCCCTTTCCTGAGTGGTGTCGCCCTAAACTCGTCCACCCCTTGGTTTATTCAAGGGGCGGACGGCTGTATGGCTCGTTCTTGACACATCAACACTCTGCTTTTAATGTCACGTCACACAGCCCAGATCTGAGATTAGAGCGGGGCTTCTGCAGAAAGGAAAGTGCCCGTGAGTCTCACGAGTTCTGTAGCAAAACAAATACTTTATTTTAGCTCCTCCCGCCTGTAATTGCCTCTGATTGAACAGAAATCAACGGGAAAACATACTTTCCCCGATTTTTTTCAAAATCCACCGCTTTCCTGTTGTACAATGTTGGCATGTATTGTAGGAAACTACCATCTTGCCTGGCATGTTACCCCCATTTTTCACTGTATATATGTTGTTTTAGTTGTATGTGTCACTGGGACCCTGGTAACCCAGGGCCCCAGTGCTCATAAGTGTGCCTGAATGTGTTACCTGTGTAGTGACTAACTGTCTCACTGAGGCTCTGCTAATCAGAACCTCAGTGGTTATGCTCTCTCATTTCTTTCCGAATTGTCACTGACATGCTAGTGACCATTTTTACCAATTTACATTGGCTTACTGGAACACCCTTATAATTCCCTAGTATATGGTACTGAGGTACCCAGGGTATTGGGGTTCCAGGAGATCCCTATGGGCTGCAGCATTTCTTTTGCCACCCATAGGGAGCTCTGACAATTCTTACACAGGCCTGCCACTGCAGCCTGAGTGAAATAACGTCCACGTTATTTCACAGCCATTTTACACTGCACTTAAGTAACTTATAAGTCACCTTTATGTCTAACCTTTACCTGGTAAAGGTTAGGTGCAAAGTTACTTAGTGTGAGGGCACCCTGGCACTAGCCAAGGTGCCCCCACATTGTTCAGAGCCAATTCCCTGAACTTTGTGAGTGCGGGGACACCATTACACGCGTGCACTACATATAGGTCACTACCTATATGTAGCTGCACAATGGTAACTCCGAATATGGCCATGTAACATGTCTATGATCATGGAATTGCCCCCTCTATGCCATCCTGGCATAGTTGGCACAATCCCATGATCCCAGTGGTCTGTAGCACAGACCCTGGTACTGCCAAACTGCCCTTCCTGGGGTTTCACTGCAGCTGCTGCTGCTGCCAACCCCTCAGACAGGCATCTGCCCTCCTGGGGTCAAGCCAGGCTTGTCCCAGGATGGCAGAACAAAGGACTTCCTCTGAGAGAGGGTGTTACACCCTCTCCCTTTGGAAAATGGTGTGAAGGCAGGGGAGGAGTAGCCTCCCCCAGCCTCTGGAAATGCTTTCTTGGGCACAGATGTGCCCAATTCTGCATAAGCCAGTCTACACCGGTTCAGGGACCCCTTAGCCCCTGCTCTGGCGCGAAACTGGACAAAGGAAAGGGGAGTGACCACTCCCCTGACCTGCACCTCCCCTGGGAGGTGTCCAGAGCTCCTCCAGTGTGCTCCAGACCTCTGCCATCTTGGAAACAGAGGTGCTGCTGGCACACTGGACTGCTCTGAGTGGCCAGTGCCACCAGGTGACGTCAGAGACTCCTGCTGATAGGCTCCTTCAGGTGTTAGTAGCCTATCCTCTCTCCTAGGTAGCCAAACCCTCTTTTCTGGCTATTTAGGGTCTCTGTCTGTGGGGAAACTTTAGATAACGAATGCAAGAGCTCATCCGAGTTCCTCTGCATCTCCCTCTTCACCTTCTGATAAGGAAACGACAGCTGACCGCGCTGGAAGCATGCAAACCTGCAACATAGTAGCAAAGACGACTACTGCAACTCTGTAACGCTGATCCTGCCGCCTTCTCGACTGTTTTCCTGCTTGTGCATGCTGTGGGGGTAGCCTGCCTCCTCTCTGCACCAGAAGCTCCGAAGAAATCTCCCGTGGGTCGACGGAATCTTCCCCCTGCAACCGCAGGCACCAAAAAGCTGCATTACCGGTCCCTTGGGTCTCCTCTCAGCACGACGAGCGAGGTCCCTCGAATCCAGCGACTCTGTCCAAGTTACCCCCACAGTCCAGTGACTCTTCAGTCCAAGTTTGGTGGAGGTAAGTCCTTGCCTCACCTCGCTGGGCTGCATTGCTGGGAACCGCGACTTTGCAGCTACTCCGGCCCCTGTGCACTTCCGGCGGAAATCCTTTGTGCACAGCCAAGCCTGGGTCCACGGCACTCTAACCTGCATTGCATGACTTTCTAAGTTGGTCTCCGGCGACGTGGGACTCCTTCGTGCAACTTCGGCGAGCACCGTTTCACACATCCTTGTAGTGCCTGTTTCTGGCACTTCTCCGGGTGCTACCTGCTTCAGTGAGGGCTCTTTGTCTTGCTCGATGTCCCTTCTCTCTTCAGGTCCAATTTGCGACCTCCTGGTCCCTCCTGGGCCCCAGCAGCGTCCAAAAACGCCAAACGCACGATTTGCGCCTAGCAAGGCTTGTTGGCGTCCTTTTGGCAGGAAAATACTTCTGCACGACTCTCCACGGCGAGAGGGATCCGTCCACCAAAGGGGAAGTCTCTAGCCCTTTTTGTTCCTGCAGAAACCTCAGCTTCTTCTGTCCAGTAGAAGCTTCTTTGCACCCGCAGCTGGCATTTCCTGGGCATCTGCCCATCTCCGACTTGCTTGTGACTTTTGGACTTGGTCCCCTTGTTCCACAGGTACCCTAGATTGGAAATCCACAGTTGTTGCATTGCTGGTTTGTGTCTTTCCTGCATTATTCCTCTAACACGACTACTTTGTCCTTAGGGGAACTTTAGTGCACTTTGCACTTACTTTTCAGGGTCTTGGGGAGGGTTATTTTTCTAACTCTCACTATTTTCTAATAGTCCCAGCGACCCTCTACAAGGTCACATAGGTTTGGGGTCCATTCGTGGTTCGCATTCCACTTTTGGAGTATATGGTTTGTGTTGCCCCTATCCCTATGTTTCCCCATTGCATCCTATTGTAACTATACATTGTTTGCACTGTTTTCTAAGACTATACTGCATATTTTTGCTGTTGTGTATATATATCTTGTGTATATTTCCTATCCTCTCACTGAGGGTACACTCTAAGATACTTTGGCATATTGTCATAAAAATAAAGTACCTTTATTTTTAGTATAACTGTGTATTGTGTTTTCTTATGATATTGTGCATATGACACTAAGTGGTACTGTAGTAGCTTCACACGTCTCCTACCATTATCTATCAGCCTAAGCTGCTAGACACCCTATACACTAATAAGGGATAACTGGGCCTGGTGCAAGGTGCAAGTACCCCTTGGTACTCACTACAAGCCAGTCCAGCCTCCTACATGTATGTATTCAGAGAAGTTAGGATAAAGCATGTAACAGGCCAGATATTATAGTAGGCCCCCTTGCCGCGACGTCACACGGGGGTCACTGAGTACTGGGGGAATAAACTTCCATCCGCCCATAAATGGCCTGAGGTCGCGCCCTCATCACGTATGTCATGTATGTCACGTATGTCAGACAAGGCGCAACCAGAGGGTGCTGACGTTTGTGCTCGCCCTGCCTGGCCCAGGCGTGAGCCCGTGACCCAGCAGCGAAAGGATCCATGTAACACAGCGCCAACCCCTTGAGCTTCCAGGAGCTGTGAGGCGACAACCGTAATATCAAAGAGCCGTCCCGGTGCTGGGTAACACCACCAATCCATGGCACTGCTGACACAATGACCAGTCTTGGACTTTTAACCTAAAAATCATTTAAATCTGGTCTGCTGATCTAATAAACTCAGTGAAAGGAAAACTACACTACAACACCCAGAATGCATTAGGCTGTCATATGAAAGGACAGGGTTAGGACCTGTGACCGTGGTGACACGGAGGGCGGGGCCATCCTATCTGGCCATCGGAGAGCTGTACAACCATTCCCACAGGCCAGACTAGGGTAGGGGTGACCTACAGGGCAACCTGGCAGTGCCAGGAGGACTGGTCTGGCAGGTCGGTTTGGGGGCATTTTTTGTCAGTTGCCCTGTTCTATGGACTGGTGGGTCGGTGTTTATAGGTGATTTCGACGGTATTACCAAAGACATTGACTGCAGCAAGCTCAAATCCGCGCAGCCTCATATATCTTATAAAACACCTGTACAGCGTGTCAGTGCAATTTCCAAACCGCCCGACTTGCAAATGAGGGCCACTTTTACAGCTATCTGACGTGGTCATGGAGGTCACTTCTGTTTTGGTGTCTGGGCATACTTTCTGTCCCAATCCAAACCAGAGCCAACCTCAGAGCTCTCATGGTCGTCTGATTCCGCGGTGTTTCCAGTCTGAGTTGATGGATCAACAATTTATTTGCCTAATTCTCCTATTTTTTGTTCCTTCTGTATCATTTTTTAGGTCGAGCACACAAGCGCTTTGACCTGTTATAAGTATTGTGGGCTCTTAACCACGCCCACCTCACGCCCATCACTTTCACTCGTTCCTGGGCTTGCCTTTCAAAAATCCTTCATCATCATTGGTAAATGCTTTAAGTTAGTCCCTCCGTGGGGCGGTTTTGTTACCGCCTTGCAGACTTCCCCTGTTACATTGATAATTGCATGTTTGCCAACACGTTTGACTGCGAGTGAACTTCTTTTCCTTTTTGTGTCTCTCCTTTGCGCTCATGGCAGCCGTGGCACTTTGAATCAGCTGGCTTATGTCAACTGTTTTACTTTTCATTTTCAATTTAAGATGCAAGAAAAGTCCAATAAGGAATTTACAATGTTAGTAGCTCTAACTCGAGCAAACGCATTGCAATTGCTTGGTTTTTTTTGGTAATCACTTTTTTACTGTAATTCAAAGACAAAAGTACTTTTTATGTCTACCAACAAGGTTTGGATCAAAACTAAAATAAGGCTTTCTGAGATTTTTGTGAAATACACTTTCACAAACCATCTTTGTTGAGCTAGCAACCTTGAAATTTTTGTGAACTGCCTTAGCTCGCCAGATTGGGCAGTGCTGCATTACTGATACAAGCAGTCATTCTAAGGAATCCCTTACCACTCCCTCCCAGAATATCCTCAAAACTTTCAAGCTTAGAAGAGTCCTTCAAACATGCTTTTCACACAATAGCTTTCTTCTCAGTGGCAGGATACTGTGTATTATGGGTAACAGCGCAATAGACAAGAACTGCAAAAGGAAACCAACCTTCAACCCGGGTGAAGGAGTTTTTATAACTCACAGGATCACCCTCGTACAACGCCTGGCACAGACAGCCCAGGTATTCCTGCACGCGCAGGAGTTTTCATAACGCACAGGTGCACCCTCGTACCACAGGTATCCCGGGTCCTCCTGCATGTTTACTACTACATTTACCATGTACACGTCTCCCAGACGCTGTTGTAGTTAGAAAAGAGCTTGGAGCCCGCCTGCCCCTTACCATTTGTTGGGTTTCATGGCACTCTTCTATACAGCCTCGTAATTTGTCCACTTCAGGCTGGCATCATTTCCAGTCCTGTCCGGGGAGCAGGGACCAAGCACTGATTCATTCAACTCAATTAGTGCCTGTCTGCTGCTCCCGACATGATTGAGGTAGTCTTTTCTCACCCCTCTCCCTCTTTAATGTTTTTTTTTACATTTACCATGTGCACTTCTCCCAAATGCCTATCATTGACAATGGTAACAAACACGTTTTAGAGATGTAGGCAATTGGCCACAGCAGCTTTCTTTGTGCACGGGAAACCAGAGTACATCCCAGCTTCACCTCCGAATTCTGAGATTGGGCAAATTATTTAACCTCCCCACACCTAACAACAAAAAACCCACAAACGTGTAACCTCTTGGTTCTCACTTAAAAACACTTCAATGCCGCGCCTGAGCTACAAAGAACTGATAAAGGAAACCAACCTTCAAACCTAAAGCGGACTAACTATTACCATTTTTTCATAATTCTCAGCTATTTAATTTGAATGTTTAACTGTATCACGACAGCGCTTGGCTTTCACAGTGAAATTAATCTTTAAAGTAAAGGGCTTTCTTTACTGGAAAGGAGACTGAGTTCCTGGCCTACTTATAGCATTTGTTCGCCTGCACATCTGTGTCTTTAAAATGTAAACATCTCCAGACTGGTAAAAACATTTCACAGTAGGGGCCATATGTACGAACACATTTTCCCATACACACAGAATGGGCAAAACTGTTTGCTACACCTGGCCCTAGGTGTGTAATTACATCATAAGGAAACATGCAAATGAACAGCTTGGACAGCCCAATGTATTTGCAAATGTATGTAAATTTAATGAACTTGCCTTAGTGACTATTGTGTTGTTTCACATGTACATAAAACGCTTGGACAGCTATTGTCACCGGGTACTTCTCTGCTTTATGTCATGCAGAGTGTGCAGAAATATTGTACATTAGGTGAAACAGTTGTTATAACATCCATATTACACTATGACTGTTTGAACACTCTTGATATGTTTGGGTGAGCCTTCTAGTTTATTTCTCTCTTTACTATCCGTGGCAGTCTTGTGTCTTTGTTTTGGGAATTGTGTTAGCCAGCCAGCAACTCTGATGGTGGGGTGGTGAAAGTGGTATTCCATTGGAATTAGCATGGCAGATTTAAATTAGGATGCTAAAAGGCAACATTTTCATTTTTGGCTGCAGAAGAAGTAAGAAGGTAAATGGAAGTGCTTTAATTATATGCAGGCCCACTGGAATTATGTGGCAGGAAAAGACCGCATTATGAGGCAGGGTTGACCAATTTATATGGCAAGAAAAGTCGAGTTATGAATTTACAGCGTCAATAGCTCTAGCTCAAGCAAATGCGAGACCCACTGCATTGCAAATGCTTGTTATTTTTGTAGCAAGTGCTTGCAATCAAACTGACAAATCACAATCCCACCTGCTTGGCCAGCATAAACCTATTGGCTTTGACAATGCTTTTTGTACACGGGTCTAAACGGCCCAGTCAGCAAAGTGTTATTGTCGGAAACGGCCAGGTCTGGCTGAAGCAGCAACATATGATGGGGTCTCTTGGTAACTGTGCGTCTGACGTCACTGGCGAGGTTCTGCGTGCTGTTAGGATTGAGATCTCCCTGCATCCTGGAATCCTAGCAGGGTCGACTCGGTCTCTTATTCTTCCAAATTTTAGACATTATCTACTTTTGAGTTGGGTAGTGTGAACAACGTTGAGACATACATAAAACACACTTCAGCAAACTTTTTGAGTGTGAGAGCCTCGTTTGGCCAACTTTGAATCACTGGTACCTAATGTTTATTATGCACACAATCACGTTAGTTTATCCTGGAAACAAATAAGTAGTTTGCAGACTGGCTTGTTAAATGGCAAATTAAATAATAATACGTTGCAACCAGTCCACTACACGAGGAAAATACACTCTCTGCATAAAGGCTCGACATTGCAACCTAGTGTTCAACCTCTGGAATTTCGGGGAGATAAAGTGATTTTCTCAGATCCACAGCATGCTGAGCCGGAGACTGGAAGCTGGTCCCGCGGGTCTCACGTCCGCCGCTCTGGACATTAGGACGCATCTCCCTTTTGGTTTTAAACATTGATAGGTATTATCAGACATTGAAGAACATTTCGGCGGAAAAGAGGCTTGCGGGGACACTTTAGTTTAATCTCTCCTTTCTCGTTGAGAACTGTTTTGTTGGTGCTGATGGTTTGGCAAACACAAAGGACCACCGTGTTGTGACCAAAATAATGAGAATTCCGGCGGATTTACAAGGAGGCGCCTAATCCCCATCTTCTCCCACAATAAATGGACCAGAATCCCAAACCTCGCTGCAGAGTCCTTTTAAGGGATGGGCAAAATGGGCATCTAAACGGGCCCCCAGTTTCCGGGTCCTCACAGTAAACTGATACTAGTGTGCATAAAAACATAGGTGCATATTAACAAAAAAGTGGTGCGCCACGGCGCTGCACCAAAATTGGCAGCGCCTGCTATGTCACTTTAGAAACGCAGGGATGCTCGGGATTAACAAGAATACAGCGCACCCCTGTGTCCCCCTGCGCCGGCGCTAAGTTTGCTTCCGAGCACCAATGCAGCCACCCTTGCACCATGGTGCAAGGATGGCTGCGTTGCAGGGGGCATTGTTTTTGTGCAGGAACAATCTTCAATGACAATTTGCAGCACACAAAGAAAGAGCAAAAAACAAGGAGCAATGAAAGTATTCCTCCTCGTTGCGCCGTGCTAACGCCACCCCTGGGGTGAAGTTAGTTTTTGGCGCTGCCTCAGATTTACAAAATCTCATATATCTGGGGCAGCATCAAAATGCAATAGGTGTTGGGGTAGAATGTCCACTGCAACACCCATTGCACGCCGCTTCCATGCAAAGTGCTGCATGTTAAGGGGCCGTATTTAAAAGGTGGCGTAAGCCACAAAAAGTGTCTTAACGCTGCCTTGTAAATGCGGTGAAGTGCACAGCGCCACCGGAGCGTCACAAAAAGTGACTCTCCAGTGGCGTAAGGGACTTGTAACTATGTCCCATAGTTTTTTAAATTTTGACGGCTGAGCATGCGTGGCCTTCACAACTTTCACTCTCAAGCAGTTGGTGGCAATTATTAAAAAAAATGTTTTTCTGTCTCTCTTTACTTCACCTTACATTTTGTACTTTACTCACTCTCCTTAGCACTCTTTCTCTTGTTGTCTGTCCATGTCTCCATGTACAATTCTGCACCTCTCATGCAGTATGACTACCTCATGTGTCTGTCAATGCACCTCTCTCCGCCCCATGTCTCTGATGCTCTGTCTGACTGCAGCCCGCTCTCTATCACTCTTTGTGCCTCCTCTGTGTCTCTACTTCCCCACTCCTTCTCCCTACTTTAGCTTAATCTCTGTCTCACACAGGTCTCTGCACCTTACTGCCGTGTTCAATCTCACGTCTCTGTATCACGTCTCAAGCTACTTGTAGTCTCTGACAAACCCATCTTTATATCTCACTATTCTCTCTCTCTCTCTCTCAGCTGTCTCTCAATGATACAACTCTTTTCCACCCCACTCTCTATTTCAGATTAATTTTCTCTGTCTAACATGTCTTACAAACTCCTCTTCCTCTTCCCCTATTCTATCTATCTATCTATCTATCTATCTATCTATCTATCTATCTATCTATCTATCTATCTATCTATCTATCTATCTATCTATCTATCTATCTATCTATCTATCTATCTGTCTGTCTGTCTGTCTGTCTGTCTGTCTGTCTGTCTGTCTGTCTGTCTGTCTACTCACCTGTCACATTATCTCATCATCTTGTTTGCTACCTCACCTCATCACCTCTGCTCCCTCTTTCTACCAAAGTTCCCTCTACCTTACGTATCTCACTACCTTACTCCTTTATTTGTACCCCTTTCTGAACCTTTACCTCTTGTTCTCTAACATTACCTTCTCCCTCTTCCATAATTTCATTTAAGTCTCTCCGCCCGACATCTCTACCTCTTCTAATATATCTAACTTACCTCTGTTGCTACCTCTCTCTACCTCACAACGGTCTCTCAGTGTCACCCTCGTTATCTCTCTCTGCCTCTGCATCAACCTTACCTCTCTTTCTGTGTTACCACTCTACCTTACCTCTGTCTCTCTACTTCACCGCTCTATACCTCATCCCTCATTTAACTCTTTATCCTTCTGCCTCGCTACTCTCTTTACCTCACACGTCTTTCTATCTCTCTTAATATTGTGCCCCTCACTATACCTCACCACTGTCTCCACCTTGCATTGCTCTATATTTTTCTCACTACCTCCCCTCTCTACCTGTCTACCGTCACCTCTCTCTATCTTACCTCTTTCTACCTCCCATCTCTACCTGTTTACCTTCACATCTCTCTGCCTCTCTCTAACTTATCTCTTTCTACCTCCCATCTCTACCTGTCTACCTTCACCTCTCTCTAACATACCTCTTTCTACCTCACCTCTCTTCCTGTCTACCTTCATCTCTCTCTGCCTCTCTCTAACTTACCTCTATCTAACTGCCTTCTCTACCTGCCTACCTTCAACTCTCTCTAACTTACCTCTTTCTACCTCACCTCTCTCACACATCTCTCTCTTTCTACCTCACCTCTCACTGTACCCCACTCTCTCTGTGCATTTAGTTTTGATTATGGTTAGCTCTCCCTACCTCACTCTAAAACCATACCTGTATCTCTATCCTGTTTTGCCCCTAACTCTTCCTATCTCAACATCTCTCTATGTTCCTTTCTATCTTCCTTACCTTTCTCTCTCTTCTCTTTGCCTCTCTCCCTATGTCACTGATCTCTCTACCTCAACTCTGCCTCCTTCTCATTCCACCTCACCTCTCTCACAATACCATTCTCTCTACCTCTGTCTGCCTCCTGTTTCCTTCCACCTCCTATTACTCTCAGTAAAAAGAATCCGATGCCACTCTCTAGCCAGACAGAATTACTTTAGCTCAAAATAGGTAATACATTCAAAGTTGCCCCAACAAGGGTACCCGCATGTCTGCCACTTGTACGAGGATGCTGTCAGACATCAATATAGTCAGTCGACACACCAAAGCTTTTATGATTGACAGCCGTCAGTCAGTCCGCTCCTTCGTTGTAAGCTGTCACAGGGCTTGATTTAGGTTTTGGCAGATGGGTTACTCCATTACAATGAATATCCCGTCCGCTGAAATATAAATCACATTATTTCCTATGGGATTTAGATCTCGGCAGACGAGATATCCCTCACTGTTGTGCCGGAGTAACCCATCCGCCAATATCTAAATCAAGCCCTCAGTTTCAAGCCAAGAGAGACTCTGTAGGCGCTGTCCAACTTTACTAATAAAAATCCACGCCCAGAAATGGAATTTCTTCAAAAACGAAAAATAGGAGTTTTAAGGAAATGTATTATTGCAGGACACAGAACGCTTGTAAAAATATGAACATGCCCAAAAGAGTATATGTGCTAATGTTGTGATCTTTGTTTCGCAATTGTAGATCTTTGCCTTTCCTAATACATGACTTTGCACAGCAGGTTTATTTCTTTGCACAGCTGTCAACTGCAGCAAGCAGGTTACCATTAGCCATTCCTGGCATTTGAATTAACCACTCTATGCATTCTGGGATATGAATTATCCCTTTTCTCATCATAACATGTGTGTCACCTTCTCCGTCTCTCCAGGACACTATGTTCTCAGGACTGGGCCTTTCATTTATAAATCATTGTTATCAGTTGTGTCAGTTCAATAGGATTAATGGGGGGAACCAAGAACAGCAACTCCCAGGATGCACTTGGTTCTGAAACAAAGGCAGGACCAGAGCTATGGTGCCTTAGCAACACAGTAAGAGGTGGCAACTTGGTGTAGTACATATAGGACTTCAAATCCCAGTATGCAACACAAGCTTGGCTGAAGGAAAACATCTTAAAAAGGGACTTGTTGGCAGCTATACAAATATAATGTATGTGAATTAATGGAAAAATTAAATCTGAGTAACCACGTTGGAGGAAATCAAATCATGGAAAACTCATTTTAAGGAAAGACAATTTTAAGGAAAGTAAAAATAAACTGAAAACTGAAAGAAACATTTTAAAGGAAACATTATTTTAAGGAACATTCAAATTTACAAACTTGGGTGAAGATTAGGGGTAGTGAGGTTTTTTTTCTGGGTTCATGGATGAGTGATTTTTAGGAGCAATGAGGGGTTTTTAGGTCCACGGACAGGTGGAGTTCAGGGAAGATTAAGGGGGTCATTCCGACCCTGGCGGTCCAAGACCGCCAGGGCCCGGGACCACGGAAGCACCGCCAACAGGCTGGCGGTGCTTCCCAGCCCATTCTGACCGCGGCGGTAAAGCCGCGGTCAGAAAAGGGGATCCGGCGGTTTCCCGCCGGATTTCCCCTGCATGGGCTGAATCTCCATGGCGGCGCTGCAAGCAGCGCCGCCATGGAGATTCCGACCCCCTTCCCGCCATCCTGTTTCTGGCGGTTTTTACCGCCAGGAACAGGATGGCGGGAACGGGTGTCGTGGGGCCCCTGGGGGCCCCTGCACTGCCCATGCCACAGGCATGGGCAGTGCAGGGGCCCCATACTGGGCCCCATAAAGATTTTCACTGTCTGCTTAGCAGACAGTGAAAATCGCGACGGGTGCAACTGCACCCGTCGCACCCCTGCAACTCCGCCGGCTCCATTCGGAGCCAGCTTCCTTGTTGCAGGGCCTTTCCCGCTGGGCCGGCGGGCGCTCTTTTGGCGGTTGCCCGCCGGCCCAGCGGGAAAGCCAGAATGGCATCCGCGGTCTTCTGACCGCGGAGCGACCATTTGGCGGTTCCCGCCAGGCGGGCGGCTCCCGCCGCCCGCCAGGGTCAGAATGACCCTCTAAGTATCTTACGGATCACACGTGGGTAGAGTTTAGGGTGGTGAGGGGTTTTTAGTCACAGATGAGTGGAGTTTAGGGCTGGTGAGGGTTTTCACATTTTAAGGATAGGTAGAGTCTAGGACTAGTGAATATTTTTAGGGTTCAGTGATGGGGAGGCATTTGGGGTGGCGAAGGGCTTTAATGTTCAGGAATGGGTAGAGTTTAGGGTGGTGCGTGTTTGTAAGGATTCAGGGCTAGGTGGAGTTTATATGTATAAATGGTTTTTAGGGTTCAGGGATGAGGGAGTTTAAGGGTAGTGAGAAGCCTTAAGGGTCATGAGTGGGTGGTGTGTCAGGGTGTGGAGATACTCTAATTTTTATGAATGGGTGGAGTTTAAGGCTGGTGAATGTTTTTAAAGTTCAGTGATGGGTAGAATTTTGGGGTGGAAAAGGTTTTGTAGTGTTCAGGAATGAGTGGAGTTTAGGGAGGTGCAGGATTTGTAAGGTTTCAGGAATAGGTGGAGTTTTAATGTGGAAAAGGTTTGTAGGGTTCAGGAGTGGTTGTCTTTAGGGGTGGTGAGGGGTTTTAGGACTCATGAAGAGGTAGCTCTTAGGGGTGGTGAAGGTTTCTAGGGTTCACTGATGAATGAAGTTTAGGATTGCTGCAGGCTTTAAGGAATCAGGGATGGGTGGAGTTTAGGCACAGAAAGGTCAACAAAAATGTTTCTGAAAGTAAGACCAGCAACAATTTCATTTACACCTTAAGAAGTAAGTATACAGAAAACATTAAAAAAATACATTCTATTAATTAGTTTCTATGAAATAGTAAATGCCATTCATCCTAAAAATTTCCATTAAACCATTTAGATGAAATGGTTTCTCTGTAATGTTCTTCAATTATATTGTTTTTCTATGATGACCTATACAACCATGCAAATATGTTAGGAACTAGTACATTCTTATTATACTGCCACCCGGAATCTTATTTTCAGTGTTATTAATGAGTTTCTGCCTAGTGCCCCCAAGGGTAGGCACACAATTTCCAGCTTCGCAGATACAAGACCTCATACATGGCAATCAATTATGGTGCAGTAAATACTGCGAAGGGGAAAGTTAACTAAACGTTGGCATATTTACTAGTACAATCCCAAACGGAATGGTAATGTATTAGAACCTCAGCAACAGAAACATGATCACAGCTCCTGTAACATACATTCAAGTGTACAGCCACACCCACTCTGTGCCCATCTATTGGAATGTTTCTGCTCGTGGTCTTTGTGGGGAAAACAACGAAACATTGAAGCTTAAGAAAGCATATCAGGATGAAATATACAAAGTTAGGAGTGGTCACACGTTTCATTCTTAAAGGCCACAGTGTCGAGATTCCAAGTGTAAAAAATTGCTTCCAAAATGAAATATGGACAAAGTTGGCCCACTACAACTAGACTCCTATTTTTATTTTATTGAAATGTGGAATTCATTTAAGGGGTACCCTTTAAATGTGGAGGTCAATGGACTTGATCAACCTCAACCTGCACCAAATATTAATCTCTTTTGCACCTGGTCACCTTTCCTCGAAAACCAACACTGGCCATTTGTTTACATTTTGCTATTCTGGAAAAGGCAATAGCAAGTCGGAGAAAAATGTGTGTACAGTTGTTAGAAGCCTTTTGTAACATGACAGCTTTGCCTCTGTTTGATCTAATAATCATTCTGAAACCATTTAGACAGCTCTCACCTATTATTTACTGATTTCTATATCTGGTTGTTGTTTTGGAATTATCTTCCAGAAGAGAAAAACATATTAGATTTCACTGTTTTTCTGAATATTTTTACAGGCCCGGACTTAAAAATGCATCCAGGCCGGTAAAAAAACAATGGTCAAGTGGCAACCCTAGTATTAGATTACTTACTGGGGAAATACAAAGCCAAAAAGATGGCACTTGTGGGACACCAGACGACTGGGCATGGGACCTGGCAGAAGAAAGAAATAGGTTAGACACAGAAGAGAGACTGAAAAATAGGAAAGGTAACAAAGAACATGGACTAAAGGAGAGAAAAAAAGAGAATATGGAGGGAAGACCAGAAAAGGGATAGAGAAATGCTATAGGAAAGAGCGTAGAGAGTGTGCTAATGAGTGAATTGTTTCAGCTGCAGGACGTTTCGTTGGGGCAGCTAGAAGAACTGTATGACATCATCCGATGGAGGGAAGAGGTGTGGAAGACCCAGGAAGAGTGCAGAGCAGCGGCGGTTTCTTCTCGAGGGCGGAGGAGTGTCGCCACCCTCCACCCCCACTGCGAGTCGCGGAGGAAAAAATAGAACAACAATGACAAGATTTCATTGCCATTCTATTTTTTCCGCTCAGCGTGCACCAGCGCCGGGGCAGCCTCGGCTTCTGGCAGCAGAGGACTGGAGCAGTGCCTGGACTGGACTCTCCAAAGTGCGCATGTCACTTTGGCCGGCTGCTTTGTGCTGGCCAAAGTGAAATGCACACTTTGAAGCTCTCCACTCAGCTGTCTTAAGACAACTGGTGGAGACCAGGGATAGGCCTCTAGGGCCTGAAGCAGCATCCAGCCAGGATGCTTCATCCCATCCAGGCACTTTTCTCATGCTGGTTAACAGCATGAGAGAAGTGCCTGGATTGGTAAGGGGAGTGCTTCCTCTATCGGAGATCTGAAGAACACAGAGGAGGACGTGCAGCCTGTAGTTAAGTGCCTTTTTTTTTATACTGTGTAATGCATGTGTGTGTGTGTGTGTGTGTGTGTAATGCATGTGTGTGTAATGTATGTAAGTGTGGTGGTTGTCTCTATGTTATAGTTAGTGTTATTTGGGCTTTTGGAGGGAGGGATGGTTTACTTTGGGGTTTTGGAGGGAGGGGGTATTTTTATTTTATTTTTTGCAAACTGGTGGGGCTAATCACTCGCCCCACCACTTTTAAAGGTACAAACCGCCACTGTGCAGGGGAGGGGCAGAGCTCGAGAGAGATTCCACCAATCGAAGGGGGAAGACAAAGAGATCCATCATGGAGACTTGCTGGGGAAGGAAGAGGGTTTACACGCATCTGACCACGGAACCCGAGACGTGTAAGGCAATCGAGGTGGACTGGTGGTCCCTACAGCTCCACCAGGAGGAGTGCACCTACCCTCCTTCATGTCCCGAGAACTGGTTGTGGGCAGGCAAGTGATCTGGGAGCAGACACTTCACCAAAGGAGAAGGGAGGAGTGACCACATTCTCCAACCTGGTGGCAAAAGTAGCTGATTTACATCATTGCATCATTTTGAATTAGGAAAGAGGGAGATTTTGAAAAAAAAATCAGAGTACTGTATTTTCCAGAATGACTTGCATTGAAGCAGAGGTAATTTTAAGCGGGAGACTCCAAAAAAAAAACTTTTTTGGCTTAAAAAAATCACGAGCATCCTCTCTGAATCAGGTATGTTGGCATGTATAGGCTAACTTTAGGAAATGAGCAAAGGAAGTTAATGGAAGAAATGGGTAATGAGATAAAAGTGAAATAGCCTTCGAAGGAGCACTTTCTTAGGAGCAAGAGAGTGTTTGATTAAGAGAAAGGAAAATGAGAAGGCTAGAGAGTAAAAGGAAAAAATCTTGCCTTAGAATCTGGTGTTGTAGCTAAATTTAAAATCTTAACAATGTAGAGGAAATTACTAATTAAAATATTCAATACATATTGTAAGTCACAAAGACCAAGGTAGAGAGTGACAAGAAAATAAATCACTTTTTTTACGTCCTACTACTACTACTAACATGTTTCCCTTCAAGAGACTAAGGGGGTCATTCCGAAAGCCCCAGCAAAGATGAAGCCGGCTCCGAATGGAGCCGGCGGATTTGGTGGGGTGCGACGGGTGCAGTGGCACCCGTCGCGATTTTCAGTGTCTGCTTTGCAGACACTGAAAATCTAAATGGGGCCCTGTTAGGGGGCCCCTGCAGTGCCCATGCCAGTGGCATTGGCAGTGCAGGGGCCCCCAGGGGCCCCACAACACCCGTTCCCGCCAGCCTCTTCCTGGCAGGTTAAACCGCCAGGAACAGGCTGGCGGGAAGGGGGTCGGAATCCCCATGGCGGCGCTGCATGCAGCGCCGCCATGGAGGATTCCCTGGGGCAGGGGAAAACCGGCGGGAAACCGCCGGTTCCCCTTTTCTGACCGCGGCTTTACCGCCGCGGTCAGAATTGCCCCGGAAGCACCGCCAGCCTGTTGGCGGTGCTTCCTCCGCCCTCTGCCCTGGCGGTTACAAACCGCCAGGGTTAGAATGAGGGCCTAAATCATTCCTTGTGGAGAGGATGGATTTCAGGATCCGACAGCAACCTACTAGGAAAGAGCACTAAAGTCTTTAGACTACAGTCTTGGAAATCATAAACTATATCCACAAGATATGTTAGAAGACTCATAAATAAAGTTACTCTAAGATTGCAGATGTCATTCTTATCATATATTAACCTCACAGTATCATATCCAGGTCAATATATTTACTTCTGGATCAATGATGCACCAAAACTGGCAAGTTCAACCCCAGCCCCCAGCAATCCTTTCCATTTAGTGCAGGGCTGTCCACCATAGGTGGTGGAGAGCTGGATCTGTGACAGAATTAAACAAGTTCCATGTTATATTATTATATTTTTGGTATGAGAATGGATTATGTAAATGAGTTTTAGAGAAAGCCATAGTTTGCAAATGTATTTTACGTACATACCTTGAAAATCTGGCATGGATGCATTCTTCCTGGACTAGTGTTGCTCACCAGTGGATTACTGTTTGGTCCAGAATTCTGGCAGTGGAGTCTCAAGGTATTTTTGTGCCCTGGGCAAGTTACATTTACTGCACCAATGCCCTCTTTTTGGCATCCATGTAGCTAGGCCCTTGGTCAAATGGTTAATGACACATCCAGCAGATGACGCCATTCCAAGAGCCCTGTGCACAGACATGGCTCTGATAGCCCCGCCCTGCTCTTTTTTTAGTTTAAAATTGTCATTGACGCTCTCTCTTTGCCTGCCACCCTGGCCTTGCATTTCTTTCATGCTGCTCTGGACCAGACAACAGCAGCGTCAGATTGCTTTATGTGAAGGAACAAAGTACTTCCAGCCCTGGGCTTTGCTTCTTCAAATCACTGTTATAATGTGAGTAAACAGAAACCCTCAAACTGAAGGAAACAAACACTTAGGGCCTGATTACGAGTACTCACGGTGGCGGCCATGACCGTCGCCAATTTGGCGGTCCGACCGTCAAATTAAGAGTTTGGCAGTCGGAATGCCAAACCAGTGCCGTCTCCGCCAGGAACAATGTTCCGGACGGGCTGACGGTGGTCCAGGTTGAAATCAGTCAGACGGCGCTGAACTCAGCACCGCCCTGCTGAATACAACCTGGTTCTCCGGCAGCCTTTTCATGGCGGTTTCATGAAAAGGCTGGCGGAGAACAGGAGCAGGGAACCACAGGGGGGCACCTGCACTGCCCATGCACTTGGCATGGGCAGTGCAGGGGTCCCTCTGCCAAGCACACTTGCAGTGCTGAGAATTGTGAGGGTGCTGCTGTACCCCCTGGCGGCGGCATTGCTGCCGGCTCGATCGCGAGTGGGAGACAATGCTGCTGCCACTTTACTGCTGGGCTGATGGGCAGAAACACCAGCCCAGTGGGAAAGTCGTAATGGGTCCGGCAGGGAAGTAGCAAGTAAGGCAGCAACCTCCCCGTCGGACATTCGGTGGATGGGTCATCCTGTCCACCAAGCTCATAATCAGGCTCTACAACTCTAGGGTGAGACTTATCAAAATTTCACGCAGTGCAACGCAGAAAGACATCTTGCTGCGCTGCGTGAAAGAGGAAGGACAGTAATGTGCCGTAACTAACAAGATATGGCGATTCCTGTTCTCTGCCTGCACTGGTGTGCAATTAGGAGCCTGGCACGAACGCAGGGAGGCGGAGGACTTTGATGCATTCTCAGGCCTACTACTAATGGTAAATCTGGGAATGCACCAAAATACATGGGTGAATGCGTGAGAACAGCCATGCTTCACGCATGTAATGCCACCCTGGGGAAGAATAACGCAAGCCAGCGATTTGCGCTGCTTTGCCTTAATCCATATTTATCTAGCCATCCTGGGACATGCAAGGTGGCTTCATAAATCTCACATAGGTTTTCCTTCCCATTTGCACTTCCTTGTGTGGTTCAAGGGTGACACAAAACCTTAATAAGTCTGTCTGATGGACTGCAGTGATTTGTTCAGTGAAAATCCAGGACCGGAAACACGTTGCCCTGCACACGAAAACTGATCTGGCAGCACGTGATCTGGGCATGACACGACTTAACCCACCCTAAATCCTCCCAGGCTCCAAGTTGGCAGCAGTTGATAGTCTCGAACTGATGATTTGCAGTCCACTACTACCCCCTGCTGGCGGCTGGAGTGAAACTGTTTGTAATCACAATATTCCAGCACATTGATACTGCATGAGTTCTAGCAGTGGGTCTGCGCTTGGCCCTTTCCTACTCAATATCTGCACCAGTTCATTCTCTTGCCTCGCTATTTCCTTTGGCGATCATCAGCATTTTGTATTCTTTCAAAATTGTCTTCCCTCGGGATGAATTGTCCTTACTGGGGCTATTGGCACCGTCTTGACAATTATCCCCGAAACTCTGAACCATTATAGTTCTACTTTCATTTTTTTCCTGCCACAGACGTTGTCCCGCCAGAAACTCCGCTGTCAGTATAGTGGTTGGCGGCACAATGGTTGCATAGAAAGATTTTGAAAATGTTGGGTGATAGATGGAACAATGCATTCACTGCTCATTGCACATATACATTTATGTACACAGAGAGAGAGAGAATTCACAACAGGTAACTATGTAATATGGGCCTGTGTTGCCCTCTAGTGGTTCTGGTGACATTTACACTTCACGATGCTAAAGGCTGAGTGGTTTCTAAATGTTACTTGAACTCCGAGGTGCAAATACGGGACATATTAAAAATGTTACTCCTTATGTATTTTGTATATTGCATGATTTATTAGTTGACTTTTATTTTCTTAGAAAAACTTCTAGCATTTGAGCATCATCTGTTTAGTATTCATCATTTGCCTGAGACTGCAAATATGTCTGTCAATGTTTTGGAAAATATGCGTTCTATATCATGTGTGCTAATGTTTAAAGTGTGTTTTATACAGCAACGTGCATTGTTATAGATCACAATTTAAATGCAAAGCACATTGCAAGGCAATTAAAACTTGCATTTTAAAATGTGCCTTTCTTTTTTATACACTGACACTATAGGGTACATTTAACAAGACATGTATAAAGAATGAAATTGAAGTGTAATGTGGGAACATGTAACTTTTTGTTAGGGGTTTCTGGCTTGCGTTGTTTGTTTTCACAGGCTGGGGAGGATTCATTGGTAGATGTCTGCAAGGGTGAGCTTGTCGCGTGGGCGGAGTCAGAGTATTGGAGCGGCACTGTCATTGTGGAAGAAGTTTTTTTACCAGCATTGAAAGAAAGAGACAATGCTGAGTTTAACTTGTTTATTTGTTTAGGGTAGGTAAATATCCTTCAAATGAACGCAACACTGAATTATGTAGAATAGTTCACAGTTAGACCTCTTTCTCTGAAATATGAGATTTGACTAACTTTGGTTGAGTTATGATGCCCCCTCCATCCTCAACAATCGTAACATATAGAACATTACACTCGGCCCATCTGCATTTATAGTTTATACCACAGACTTTTTAATGTGTACTTGTTTTTTAAAAAGTTATTGAATTGAATCCAGGGTGTAAGGGGCTACATTTGTGGTACAATCACTTTGAATATACCAGGTGCCTATTAGGATAGTTGTGTTGTGTAGCCATTTAGTTATAGCTTCATGCACGTTATTTTAACATACTAGGCCTGCCGCTGTGCACTTTAACCTAGATATATGTTATTCAGCTTTGCTTTATTATTGTTACAGTAGCCACTTTTACGGTCCTGTTTTATTTTCCCTCTATCTGACTGTGTTTGCCTAGGCCAGCACTCTGTTCTCAAACAAGACATTCTTGCTCACTCTGTGCTTCTTCCAAGGCTGCAGTAAGATAGGTTGCCGGTGAACGTGGTATAAGTTTAGTCTCTAACATTCATAGAAAATACACATCCTTACGTAGGGACATTTTCTCAGAACATCATAAAACATTATAAAAACACTTCCCTGCCTCTTACACGCTAGAGGGAGATTCCAGCCAGAGAACCACGACTGTATGCTGATTGCTGAATGCTTTGCTACAGCTGTTTTGCAGACTTCAGGCCTTTGCTCAGGTATGGGGGATTATGTCTTCCCAGGGGAACCTGAAGGGCAGAATTAGAGCTTAACATGCTGTGCTCTATCATAGCTGAGGTAGGAATTAGTCTGTTGACTCTCGTGACAATATGGTAGCATTATTTTTTATGTTTTACGCTCCTTGTCACAATTTTAATCTTGTCATGCTGTATCGTCCTGGTTTTTGCAGTCCCTGCTTTGCTATCTAAGATACAGTCGCTTTATTAAAGCATTATTGAAACATAAACTGCCTCTGTTTGTCATTGTGTATGTGAGACTAATGTTACAGAGAGAAAAGGATGATACCTGAGTGATCACGGGTTCCCTGAGAAATCAGTTATGTTATGCGCTAGGTGGCTCAATCAACCCTGCCCTTGGGTAGAGGTGAGGCACGCCTAAGTTAGCCGGAGCAGAACCCAGATTGGAGTGACAGGTGTCACCTGTAGTGGGTTAGACTCAGTCTCCCACACCACAGGCGATTCTGCCACTCGAAATCCTGTAGTCTCATTAGTATAATGAGAGCCTATGCCACAGTTGTTTCCTGTGTAAAATACTTGTTATATGAAATTTGTGAGGTAGTAAAATGAGTTTTTTTATGTCAATGTTTCTCTACTATGGTAATAAACATGCATTTAACCGTTGCAATGTAGTAGTAATTGTGTGAATGTGTATTTATTGGTACAGTTGCACCAAGTAACATGTTTTTGGGCAGTGGTATGTAAACAAGACTCTTCGGAGTTGAAACGCGTTGGTGTTTGTTGGTATGGATTAAATACTGTGTTTTTTCAGGAGAAACGGAGTGCAGTGCTTTCTTTCCTTGGAATTCTGTACACACATATATATATAAATATATATATATATATATATATATATATATATATATATATGAGAGTTGTCCTGAACAAAAGCGCACACGCAACTGGCCATTATGGAAAGTAGCAAAGTCAGCAACTTACAGAGAATTCTTTGGCATTTTCATTATTTCAGGCTTATATTTTCAAGCATCTCTGGAGACGTGTTTCTGGGTTTATCCCTTCCTCAGCAGAGAACAAACATTTCCTTCCTTTTTCAAAGGCGAACTGCCCGGCTGCTCAGCAGATTTGATTGCAGGCACCTGATGTCAGTTGAATACCAGTTCTGTCCCAGTGGGCCTCAAGCGAGCTGCAAAGTGCTTCCTGGGAAGGGTAGTCCTGCACATTTTAAAATGATATCCCAAGTGGGTTGCTGAAGCCAAACAACATAATAAAACACAGTTCATTAACCCAGTGGGAAAATTCAAAGTAAGACAGTCGTTTTTGCTGCCAATCTTCCAACCTGCTGCTCTGAAAGTGACCATCCATAAAGTCACACATAGAACTGGTCCTTTATGCAGTGGTGCTGCCCTCACGGCTGGACAGGCCATTAAATTTGGATGGTAAGGCCGTGTAAGTTCTTGGCAAGCCCACCACAAGGGCCTGATTTAGATGCTGGCAGTAACAGTCCCGCTGTTGACTTTTTGACTGTAAACCCGCCGGCCACCGCATCGATCCGCCACTGTATTTAGATGTTGGCGGTCCCATAGACGGAAGACTGCATTCTAACTGCCGTCTCCGACAAGAAACATCAGCTGCATCGACGGCGGGAAAGAGAAAAGGGGATGCTGGCATGACCACAGCCAGCTTTCCCGGCGGGCAGACTTAGATGTGTCTTACCGCAAAGAAAACAGTGGGAGTCCGACCGCCACTCCTTAGTTGGCAGATTGGAGGGGAAAGGGTGTGAAAACTCTCCTTTTTACCACTTTACCCCTCTGTCTTCGACTGGGCATGACGGTTTTGCTGCTGTCACTGACCCAGGGAGAAAACACGACCTCCCACCCCCATCGTCAGACTACAAGGTAGGTACGCCGCATTGCCAGAGTATGTTGGGTGGGCACTGAGCGGGAAGTGGGGACCACTGGCCACATATACATGTCACAGTAATGTCTTCAATCACTGTGCAAGCATATGTCTGGGACACGAGTGGGTCAGACACGGTTAGGGACACACGAGTGCACAACACATATCACACACATACACAACTGTCATTATGGTGCCAGTATTCATTGGCAAACAAATGCTGGCACCACAATGACAATACATTCACACATGTCAACTGTGTTCATGTGTGCACATTGCAAGGGGACCTGTTGTGTTTTGCTGTGAGTTGTGTGTGTGCGTCAGTACGTGTATGTGTGTATGTGATGCAACTGGCAGGGTGAGGTGCAGGTGTGTGTGTGAGTGTGTTTGTGCAGATCAGTGTGTAGTTGTGTTGTTTTTGTGTTGTGTGTGGGTGCAATGTCAATGGTGTGTGTATGTTATGGCATGGATGTGTGTCAATGTGTTTTTTCGGCATGTACGGATTGTGTTGTGTCGGAGTGGCGAAGGCTAACGTGTATTTGTTGTACAGTGTAGAGTGCCACAGTGCAGCTGTGGCTAAAGGACAGTGTGTGTATGTCACTTGCCTCCCTTCCATAGCCGCTGCCATTGTTTGAAGTCCATTGAGTCTCGCCGCTGTCTCCTGCCACCAGCGAACCACCATTAGTACACCACTTGCAGAACTGTAACATTTAAATACGGTGGACAGAAAACCGGCGCCTTGATGGTCTTCTCAGGCCTGCTGCCAACACAGCTTGGCACTAACACCGCCAACATCGAAATCAGGCCCAAGTCTTTTGCACAAGACAGTTTGCACATGTTGTCATGCATGCCCCATGTAAACATTCACGAAGCTCAGTGGCCCCTGTTTAACCACACATGTGCATGTGTTTTGTGATGCATGCACACACGTGCATTGGCTGTTTTTTTTATTCTTCTTTCAAAGATGGCGCATACCATTGTTATTAAAAATAATAACAGTGTGCAGAGCACCTTTTTTTGTACCAAAGTGGCAGCATGCCAGCAAATTGCCTAGTGTATATATTGCTTATTTTAATAATAGGTCTCTGACAACACCCAAACAAAAGCTGTCTCTAGACAAGACCGTACATGAAACAAAATGTTTCTGGGAACAGAAAAGTCCCTCATTCCTGGCTAGTCCCGTGCAATGCATGAGTAGCTCATCCAGTCTTGTTTCTTTGATTCTGGTACTTGCAGTTTTGATTTTCTTCTCAGAAACACAAGAATGCAAATTCCAGAATGCAAAGAAAGTCCACGATGAGTGGATGAGTACACAAGAGTGCTTGAGGATTGTCCTTCCTTTATGATGCACAACTTCCTGTTTTCCGGGTCACTCCTATTTAAGGATGTCCTGGGTGGAAATGGCCAACAATAAAGTTTAATGCTTTAAAGCTGCTGGTGACATTTTAAGGTAAAACAGCAAATGTTCACTCTAATTGCTGATGACTTTGACTCAGCAAATCAGAAGATGGTTCAGCAGCCCCTCCATCACTCCCTATTCGCACAGGAATGGGAGTGTGGGGGGGTCTCCAATGGCACTGAAGCTGGGCAGCGGTTCCATGGGGCTTCAGTAGGGCTTTGCTGTCCCTCCAGCAGACTGGTAGGACACTGTTCTGGGGAAAGGGGCCCCTTACATTTCTGTGGATCCTGAAAAGAAATTAGATATATTTTTTATATTTTTCCACTAGTGCAGCCTTGAACCCTAGTTGCTTGTTTGATCGTTATTTCTGCTTTCTGAACTTTCTTTGTATTTCATGTTTTATTTTGTCTTTCCTTGTTTTGACATGAACCCATGCTCTACATGACAAAACATGAATGGAACTCTTTCCTGTATCAAGACCTGTGGAAGTCTTGGCCTGCATGTATGAGCTCCTAAATAAATTGAATTGTGCAGAAGAGCTGGATTAGATAGTTTTAAGAACAACAAAATACCCCATTATCGCCATCTAACATAAAAGCACGAATGCTAAGACATATATATCTATATATCTACTGTATAGGTAGATAGATAGATGATTTTTACGCTTTTTTGTTTAATGCACGGTACACTATAGCACTGGGATGCCTCAGGGTAGCTATGCTCTTTACAAGTGCTGAATAGTAATACCTTAGTAGACCAGAATGAGGCTTGGGCCTATCAGAAGAGGCGGCATCAACAAGTTGAGCATCATGAATTCAGAGATCTAAACAATGTCCTTTGGGCCGTAGGAATACTGACAGGGACTCAATGGCAAAAGAAATGTTCAGGGGTGCAACACAGGCCCCTCTAAGCCCTGCAGCACAAGGGAAGTCCACCCCCTTCACGAGGTCCCCAACCCTTCATGGGGCCCTCGTTCAACAGAAGGCCAATGTATACCAGTGAGGTATGGGAGGCTCGGGGCCCCTCACCATAGTCTAATATTGGGGGGGATTGGTGGGGGCATCATTTTGTGTTGCCCCATTGAAAATGTTGCGTGGTATTCACATTACACACCTGAATTACACTACTAGGCCAGAACACATGGGAAAATCTGTGTGCACCAACAGATGCAACAACTACTGATCCAGAAATTGTGGTATTTCAAAACCTGGGCTCAGAGCAGATAGATATAGCCCTCGTCGCAGTTTTAATCCTAAAACACATGTATTAGGTGCTACCATGTGTAAGAAGAATCTTAGTTAAAAAATGGCCTAATCAACGCTAGATCGAAGGTAAAACATGCCATTGAGGCACAAGATTTTCTACTTGCTTCTAATCTAGCCCATGTATGCATTACGGAAACCTGGACCTATCATTTTTAAAGAACAAGTTAAGGACAAAGGGCCAGATTTATAAAAGTGGCCCTGCTCCCAATGAAGCGCCACTTTTCTTGCGCTCCTTAGCACCCCTTAACGCCAGCATGCGTGCGCTGTATCTATGATACGGCATACCATGGCGGTAGTTAGGAACTTTGCAGGATTAGCATCAAAAATTTTGAAGCTAATCCTGCAAAGCCCATTGAGGCCAATTGTAAACAGTGGTGTGCCTCCTTTAAATGCCAGCTCTGAGCAGGCGTTAAAAGTGCGCAAAAAAAATACACAAAGAAATCTCTTAGAGTTCTTTGTGCCATTTTGTGGCCCCCTAATGGGGGAACACCCCCTCTGCATACATTATGTCTGGTGCAGGCATAATGTAGTGCAAAAGGTTACAAAGTGGCGCAATGCATGCATTGCGCCACTTTGTTACTATAAGGCCATCTTAGCGCTGCCTTAACATAAAAAAATGACGCTAAAGTGGCGCTAGGCCCTTTTAAATAAGGGCCGAAGTTTTAGACCTCAGTTCGCTTTCCAAGGATGAATTACTGGGACTTGAAATTGCTCGGACAACTAAAATAGCCTGTAGAGGTTTCCTTTGCTTTCGCCCTCCAGAACTTGAAACTGATTTTGCAAATGCGTTCTCTTACTTTCTCACTCCACTTCTGCTCTTTCCTACTAGTTTCCTGCTTCTTGGAAACTTCAATGTCTGGTTGATTTTGCCACTGACAAAGCAGGGACCTTACCTCCTTAATCAACTGTTCAGAGCTCCTGAATTTAAGACAACTGGTTGACAGTCCTACAGATTGGTCTAACTCCATGTTAGATTTAATGTTTTGTTTCTTGTCGCTAGATCTCACCATTGGTTTGGAGCGACCACTTTATGATTGCATTTGATACACTAATTGATTACATGTGGGACAGGAGAAGACATCCAACCTAAAACAACCATGAAGGATCAAAGGCATTGGACTAAACTTCAGTGCAGGAATTCTAAGCACTTCTTGCAAAAGTCTATCATGGGAGGGGGCTACTCCCATTGATGCTGCATTTATTAACTGTCAAGAACAGATTTGGATGTAGTCCAGCCTATGCCACCCCATACAATGAGGCGTCCGCATCCAATGGCTCAGTGGTTCAATGCTTCGTTAACAGAGTCTACATGTGGGTGCAAAAGATTGCAGTGTAAATGGCACACCAAATATGACCCCTTAGATAAGGTCAATCATAAAATGCACTTAAGATTCATTAAAAGCTTGTCATCGCTACAAAGGCAGAACTCTTTGCAAGTCAAATTCTTTAGTCACATAATGCGACTAAGAATGTTCTTAAAATTGTGAGATCAATTATATCTCCTCATTGTTTGATTTTCACTTTTGAGGACTCATAAGTCCTCCGTAACAGCCTCTCTAACATTTCTAACATCATCACCAGTTTAACGAACTTCGCCAGTGTGCGCAAGGCACATTGGGCCTGCTCCTCCAAGGCCCTTCCTCAAGAAGTTTGAGCGACTATCTATGGGCGGACTCAGGGGTCTGGTTTGGCCAATCTATTCTGGCTCGCCGTCAGACCCAATTCTGTCGACAGTTTGGAAAGCTGTACCTTCTTGCTCTACCATTGTTGGCAATCTGCAATTATTCCATGTATCTGAAAGTGGCCCTTTAGCACAGAAGAAAACTTAAGTTGTACTGTCACTGAAAAATCCTACTTAAGACCCTACTGACCTAAGTATTTCCATTTCCCCACTATCAACCAAATGGCGGTGCTAAGGAAGCAATAATCACCAACCCATGCTAAGAAGGTCCCCACAGAGTGTCTAAAGGCAGCCATGTCTCCATCCTTCCACACTTCATTGACTAGGGCTACACCCTCCAGGTCAAGAAGGCTGACAATACACTTCCACTGTCTGTGGAGGCTGTATCACCACCTCTGTTTTGTGCCATGTCAAACCAGGGACAATCCAAAATATATTCAACTGCTTCGGCATTCACACATTCCCACACTGGCAAACAATATGGAGTTTGATTTGTTCTGCATTCTGTCCATCATCTGTTCCCCTCGTGCCCTAAGGCAACTATAACTCGCTCCCTTGTCACGCACAGTTTTCTTATCAATAATGTTATTGCAAACGTTGCAGCGATATCAAAGATGCTATACAAGATCTCATCAATGACATAACACGTGGAGTAATTAGCTGTGTATGGCAAAGGCGCAAATTATATTTATCTTAGGACACGAGTTGTAGTTACTTGAAAGAACTCTATTACTGCTGAATTTCTATGGTTTTGAACAAGTAAATTCAGAACCTAACTATAATGGCCTTGTAACCTTTTTTTTCAGTGCATGTTTATGTTTTTTTAAAGTAAAGTAATTTTAATTACTATGGGGGTCATTACAACCTCGGCGGTCTTATAAAAAGACCGCCGAGGCTGCGGGAGCCAGAATACCGCCATTGCCGGCGGTATTCCTGGCTCCCTATTATGACTTTTCCGCTGGGCCAGCGGACGGTAACAGTGTTACCGTCCGCTGGCCCAGCGGAAAAGTCACATCAACATTGCTGCCGGCTCGTAATAGAGCCGGCGGCAATGCTGATGTGCAGCGGGTGCAGTAGCACCCGTCACGTATTTCACTGCCCGAAATTCGGGCAGTGAAATGCGCGACGGGTCTATGCCTGGGGGCCCCTGCACTGCCCATGCCAAGTGCGTGGGCAGTGCAGGGGCCCCCAGGGGCACCCTAAGTCCCCTTACCGCCAGCCTTTCCATGGCGGTGTTTACCGCCACGGACAGGCTGGCGGTCCCTGGGGATTATGACCGCCAGGCGGAAGCCTAGCGGTATAGTGGAGGGGCCGGCGGTATGGCCGTGGCTATTGCGCCACGGTCATAATAGCTGGCGGAACACAGCCAGCCTGTTGGCGGTGTTACCGCCAACTTACCGCCGGCCGCCAGGGTCGTAATGACCCCCAATGTGTTATTCCAACCCCTGCCGCTCACGACCTTCGGTCCTGCGCGGTGGGGGTTGGTCGCAAGGCCTGGCCTTGCAGCCAGGCCTTGCAACCAACCCCTTATAACCACCCAACTCCACGCCACGCATGGCCTTTGGCTGTGCACTGTGCAGGTTGGCCACAGGGCCTGTCTCTGTCAGTGGGTTTGTCAGTGGGTGCGTGAGTGTCTGAGTGGGTCTGAAAGTAGGTGTGTGAGTCTATGAGTGAGTGCATGAGTGTCTGAGTGGGTGTGTGAGTGGGTGCCTAAGCCTCTGAGTGCATGTATGAGTGAATGAATTAGTCTATAAATAAGTCTGTGTTTTTTCTTTTAAATTTTTCAATTATCACAAATGTTCATGAATATCGCACGCCGTGGCGCAAAATTATATTAAACCTATAATTTGCCCCTAAAACACACTTATATCATACCCCTGGTGTCAGGGTACCTTCACCCTGACCCCTTATGCCACTTTCAATTTGAATTTTCAGCCTTGGGCACCGTGTCCCGTAAAATGGCGTTCTCAACTTTCTAGTCAGGTTGCTGTCAGCCAATTGCAATACTTCTTTTTGAACGCGTATTCACTAAAATTCATGAATTTTGTGAATTATTCACAGCCAAAGATATACACATTTATTTGCCCTTAAATATCTCCTAAACTACTGACCGGATTTACACCAAATAACAAAAAGCACAATCTGCGTACCGACAGCTTGCTTTCCGCAAAATTTTGTGTCATTCTGTCCAGCGGTCCGGGCTGTAGACGTGTTGACAGGTCCTATGGGAATTAACATGGGAAACACAATATTTTTTTAGCTCCTTTTTCTGCGGCCCCCGCTTGACAGATCACCTCGAAACTTCCCATGCACAACAAGAATCGTCGTGCCACTGTGTTGGTAAAATTTCTCGAGGTGCCAAAGATATAGGCAAGTCAAAAAACATATACATTTTTTTTTTCGATGGAAACATGGTCCTAACTATAACCACCTACTGGCACCCAGCAGTAGGAAATATATATATATATATATATATATATATATATATATATATAAATATATGTATATACACACACACACACACATATATGTATATAATATATTTATATTTTTATTTAGAAGCTGGACAATAAAATCTGACCCGTCTAAGTTCCAACACATATTAATATACATTATATAATAGTAAAATCTTTTTTATATATTTATGGAAATATATATTCATTTCTTTGATGCATATATACATATATACACACATATATATCATATTTGTTCTATATATTCTATATGATATGTTGGACTAGTAAATGGGACTGTTCCAAGTTCCAACACTTTCCCTACTATTGCTAACATTGGAGTGGGAATAGTAAATTTGACCACTCTGCAGTCCAACACTTTCCCTACTGATTATTATGTTGTAGTGGGAATAGTAAATCTGAGCCCTCCAAAGTCCAAGACTTTCCCCAGTGTTGCTTATATTGGAGGGGGGATAGTGAATTTGCCTCCTCCAAGTCTACACAAGTCTACCATTATATGATTTAAAAAAAAATATTTTAACATATAGTTTGTGATTTTGTATTAAAAGTTACTTTCATGTAAATTAGTTGTATTTTTTTAAAATATTGTCTTTTATCTTTTTTTAAAATTGTAATATTGATACTGTGCATTTCAAGTACATATAGTGTTTGTAGATATAAGTAAATAATGTTAATATGCTCCTAATATTTGTGTTTAATTAACAATTTCGTGTATTTAAATATTATGTTTTTGCATTTTTTACAGTAAATATTATTTTATGTTTGTAAATTATACTTGTTTACACATATTTGATATCATAAGTGTATTTTTAATAACAAGTGTATTTGTGATATCATTTTTAAAGTTGCTATAATGTTCAATATTTACAATTTGATACACATATCTATTGTATGACAATATAGTTGTGTTTCATACTTTTGTAGTTGATATTTTTTACTTTACATACAAGTATGTAAACTCGATATTTGCGCCCAGTACATTTTTCTGGTCATATATTTGTTGACAGTATTTTTGTCGGTGGTGTTCCATAACAGAAGCAGTGTCAATATACCTGTTTCTCAATAGTGGCAGAAGTTGATCTACATATTCCTTATGTATTGTTCTATGGATTGATTTAAATATTCAGTGTATGGTGCACGCGCTAAGACGGCCTACCAGATTCTGAAGTTATTTCCAGTTATTTCCTCAGAGCTCTTAAAAGGGCAATGAAGCCCAAGTCGTAGACCTTACAAAATCCCATTTATGCACTCAGTGCAAGTCCTTGCAGCGTTTTCCTACTAAAAGCAGGCAGCAATGAGTTGATTTAATAAACGTGAAACAGGCCTCTGAGATGGCTTCCTCTCTGAGCTAAGCCTTCCTTTACAGAGAAGTATTTAATTCTGTCTTTTATATGGTGCACGCCAGACTTTGTCAGCCAGAGCTCGATGTGAAATGTATCACAACTGGCGCTGGATTATGTGAGATCGATAATCGATCACGACTAGACACTATTTTGGGTTGAACAGGGACCTCCTCTTCCTTACACGACGTGAAGCACTCAACAGAATAAACTCTTTATTTATTTGATGGAAAGATGAAGTTAGTGAAAAGTTGTGTTGTTAAATTTTCTATTATCGCCCAAAGTGGGAACTGTTCGTCCCCTGATTTATGTCTCTCTGATATTGACTTCCTGCCTCAGAGGCCTGGGACAGGATCACCTTGGGACAATTTCCGGCAGGATTAGTGCAAGGGAGGGGTGTTTTCAATGTGAAATGTCATAAGGGACCGGCTGAGGAGTGCTTCGACCTCCCGCAAAAAGCAGGACTAGGGCAATCCACATAGTGATTTTCAGGGCAGAGGGCTGTGCTTTGTACACCTGAGAAGTTTGGAGTTGGATTTTTAGGGGCAGTTGTCTACCATGTGCCCAGCTGTGGTCTGCTTGAGGAAGACGCTGGGCAGATATTACCAGGGCCTGGGACTAGAAATGTGGCCGTGGAGACAGCCTGTGTTTGGATTACTTTATAATTTTAGTTAAACTTCAGAACATCCGTTAATATTGCGTATTCCTTATTTGCATATAGCGCTGTGTGGCAGACTCGAAGCAATGTTGAAAATTAAATGAACATAAATCATAGGCACAAGGTAGAAGAATTAATAGGGAAGTCTGGGGTCCCACATGAATCTCCCCACGTGCAAGCCCCAGTATTTCCTAACTTTGTGATTACTGTTTGGGTGTACACCCCACCCTGTAGGCGTATTCGTGTGCTTTTCTTTATGTGGGATGTTCATAGAAATCTGCTCTATTAACTTTCCCCATAGAGGTTTCTTCGCAGTGTTAATGTTTGCTTTATTTTAAGTCATTCACCTTGCTTTCTTTTGTTTATTTGCGCATGCTGCATAATTTGGGTTGGTCTTAGTTTTATTTCTGCATGTTTTTTCTGGTAAACTGTGCACACCACTATGTTTTTAAGGGCTGTACATCTTGATTTAGTCGGAGTGGTTTTTCACCTAGCTGTGTGCTCACATTGTTTTTTGTGCAGGCTGTGCACTGTGCCTTGTATGCATTTTCAAGTTATTTACATACTATGTATAATATAATTCTAGAAAGCTGTGCTTCTGTTTTTTTCAGGTTGGTTGTCTGCACTGCTTTTTTGTATTCTGCTTGTGCACAAGGTTTTCTTTTCAATGGTTTTGTAGGAGGTTTTCCTTCGGTTGGGTTTGATTGCTGATTTCTTATGATTGCTTGTAATACTGGTTCTAGTTGCTTGTACACTATGCTTTCTCTTGTTGGTTTTGCGTTCTGTGTTTTAGATCTTGCCAACCTGACAGTTTACGAAAAGTCCTATTGTAAGCTTATTGGGGGCTTGGAGCCCATCCATTGTTTTGCATCATCTGGCTTTATTGTCACTCTTATTTGCTTGCTTCTTATACATTAGCTTGTGCGGGCTTTACTTCCTCTTCTTGTATTTCTCCCTCCACGGGAGCATAGGTGCATTACTTATTTCCTTCCACTGCTCACTTTTCAGGCACTAATTTTTACTTTTTGGTTAAGCACTCCACAAGAATGCATGTGTTTTCCAGCTGTCTGACCTGTATACTTATTTCCCCTTCCCCACTGCACTCTGTGTTGCTGTCACTCCCCTGTGTGCTTGTGCCCCATGTCACTCCATGATGTGCTCACTCTTGTGTGCTTCTCCACCGTGTTGCTTTCTCACCCCCCAGCTCCACGTTGCTCTGTCTCTCACCTATTTGCTTTTCTGGACCCCTTCATTCAATGTTGCTCTCTGTCTCTATGTTGTTTGCTTCCTTACACGCTCTATGTGGCCTTCACCTCACCTATGCCCCCATGTTGTTTCCACTTCTCCCTGCTCCCATGCTTCTTCCCTGTGTTGCTTCCTCCACCCACTTTAAAAAATGCCTTTGCATTTTTTTCTTTTTTGTTACAATTTTAAGTTGGATCGGTAAATAAAAAGAAGCATCCATTTCATTTTGTATTCACACATATGTGATTCACGCACCTACAAAATAGTGTGGCTAGCCCCATCATAGGCTTTTTTAAAATTCCTCTGTAGCTATGTTGCACAGCATAGAGGATGCTGTACATCAAAACCAAAGGTCACTGGCAAATCCTTTAAGTTTCAAAGTCAAGACCTATTGACTTTGCCAATGCATATTTTGCGTTACTGGTCCACGTTACTTTGTTTTGATGCTTATGAACTCTTCCTTCTTATGGTTTCTTGGGAATACTATTTTCTCTATTTGTGCAGTAAACATTACTTTGATTTGGTTCATTATTGACTCACCTGTCTATTGGTTGGGATTGAATGCTACTTTCTTTCAGTTGGCCAAGCGCAGTGCATGGTTTGGGTTTGTTGTACACACAACTTTCTCTTGTTTGATTGAGCATACTCCTTTCTTTTTATTGGTTGTACCTGCAAGTTCATTTGCATTGGTAGTGGATAATGATTGGTTGTGAACTCTCTTTGAGCCGATTGTGCATGTAGCTTGGAGATTGTTGTGCACCTACTGTCTTCAGTGTGGTTAAGCATGATGCTTTCTTTTCAGGGATTGTGCCTGCTGTCTTGGGTTGTTTGTTCATGTTACTTTCTTTGGTTTGATTGTATAATGTTTCTTCTACTGGTTAGTTGTGCTTGCTGTTTGGGGTTATTTGTGCACACTACCTTTTCTAGTAGTGAGTGCATGATTGCTTCCATGTGTTGCCCATTGCGGGTTAGTTGTATTTGCTATTATTTTGGAGCCAGTTATATATGCTGCTTTTTATGCTACCTGTCTGCATCCTTTTATTAGCATTGGTTGTGCTTGGTCTATTCATTTTATTGATAGATATTTATTTTAGGGTTTGTTTTGTGTGTTAATTTCTTTGAGCTGGTTGTGCACAGTACTTTCTAGGGGTTAGCTGTACGTAATATTTATTTTTGCTGGGTTTACATGCTTCTTTCTTTGGTTTGGTTATGCATGTTCCTTTTTTAAGGTATCTCCCACAGACAGCTTCAGCTGTCTGATATAGAAGATCTATTGTGTTCAATACATGAAAATATATGCGTAAAATGGGTGTTAGGTAAGCACCTTGCGCTTGATTGGATGGTTTCCTTGTATATCTCATTTGCCTTCTTCTTATTGGATGACTTTCTTTGTTTGCCATGGCTTTGGAACATTTCTTCTTTACCATGTTCCTTCAGCATGACTTCTATCCTTTTACTGTTTACATCAAGGGCCCTTTTTTTTCCTTTTTCTTTTAGCGCTCCATGGGAGAGCATGTGTTTTCTGCTCTCTCCCATGCATGCTTTTTCTTCTTTAAACTCCTGTCCTACTGTTGTCCCTCTGTTGCTCTATTCTCCTTTGTCCCTCCCTACCATTTTTCAATAACTGTGCATCAATTTTTCTCCCTCATCCCTCTCTGCCTTTTTGAAACATGTATTTGTAGGAAATATCCTTTTCTGCATGGTTACCTGGTATATTTAGCTTTTTGTTGGACCCTATATTTTTGCTGGTGTTAGATGTCTGTGTGGTTTAACCATAATAACCAGTGGTAAAGGGCGTGTGCTCCCCCCCCTTTGAGCAATGTTGAATTGGTCTATTTAACTTACCTATACGACCGTAGTGTATAGTACAAAATGTACCCAGTGGACTGCAGCACCCACAATGTCTATACAACTAACATGATCTTATATTGACTAGTAACCAAAAGCTATTTTTCACTGTGAAAGGCCTAAGTGTCCTATGTAGAAAAAAGTATAGATTAAAATCCTAATACTATACCTTGGGAATGGGATTAACTAGAAGGATGATTGAACAACTATTTTTAATCCTTATTAAAAATCCACTTCAATGGTGATGTCAGATTTTAAAAAAAATATTAAGGAAAAGTACCTTTTAAAAAGTTATCTTTTCCCTGTCTGAAGTTCCTTAAGGCTGATTTGCAGGTTCTCTCAAACTTCTCCCAACTATTATTTAGCTTTTGAATAGGTGTGAAAAAGGTGTAAATACTTCCTGTAGTAAATAATAAGGTGAACTGAATCGGAAGAGATGGCTTCTTTCAACCCCACATAATATGGGGCTAGGGCTGTGGGCATCCTTTTTGACATTACAGTATAAATTCCTGTTTGAGTGTTAAAGCCTGTTTGGCAGGTCTGTTGGACTTACATACAACACTTTGAAGAGCACTTGAAAAGCGGACGACATGATGCCAAGATAATTCTTACATGTTCACTGTCTGATTGCTGAAGGATTTGCTTTAGCCTACCAGACTTCTGTCTCTGGGTTTTATGTATAATAATTTGGGGGGCAGAGTTGAAAGGAAGGGGAACAGGATGTCAAAACAATTCTTGTATATCCACTGTCATGTTGCTGCAACACTCTACTTTTGTTCTACAAGACTTCTGTCTCTAGGTTTATTATAATTACCATAGTATACTCCCCACACTCCTCCCCAACCCTCAGAGTCCAAGTTGAGTGTGGCTGAAGTCTTTCAACATCTTGGAAATGCCCAGAGTGGGTAGGATTGGCCCAGGGAACTTTTACTCCATTGGTTAGGGCAAGCCCAGGAATCATTCCCATTACTAGCTGGTGCCAGGAATAAATGTGGCATCTCAAGGCACTCACTTCAGATTGCTACTGGACCTGTGGCAGAATCAGAAGATTGAACCTAATGTCTCTGACCTGAGAGGAGCCATGAAGAGCTGTACGCTGTGCAAAGACATGGCCCCCAAGGGCCATAAGGCTGCTACCGAATAGCCACATCTCTCTGATGACCCAGCGGAGTAGGGACCATTACAGAAATGGCCACATGTCCACTCGCCCAATCAGGATGGGTGGACATGTAGCCATTTTTTTACTGTCCATCATCGCTAGGCAAATCCCTGCAGTGAGAAATAGTAAAATCTAAATATTGATCTCCCTGCCATGGGAAATGACTCTCACAGAGAGGGGAGATTTATTTTTTTTCAAATTAAATCCCATTTCAGGATTTTCTTTTTGACAATAAAAAAGGGAATACTGTTTGGTGCAGTGTTATGTCGTGCTGACAGCCCTGCACCAAAGCGCAAATTGGTGGTGGGTCTTGTCAAAGCTCTATAAATGACCTCATGCTTGGCTGTCATTCATAAATTTAGCGGGCGGTCCCTCTATCATGGGGATGGAGGTACTTACTCCGTCTCCATGGTAGAACAACGGGCTCTTCACCAAGATATGAATGACTCCCTAAGTCAGAAGGTAAAATATTTGACCAGAACGAACCTGGTTGTTCTATTAGACCCGCGCTCTATCACGGTCAGTGTCAAACCGTACCTAGGTCCCAGTGTATCACGAGTATTGACTATCATTGGCGCTTCATGCTTTTGGTGTTATTTCTACGGAAAAAAATACAAATTCATATCTCCAATTCCCTGTGTTGGATGTTTGTGATTTTTGTGTAATTTTGTTTATCAAATCTTACTCTGTTTTTCTAATTTGGTTTGGGATTTTATTGTTTTGCAATTTTACTTTATTACTGTTTTGGTACTGCATAAATACTTTACACATTGTCCTTAGTTAAGTCTGCCTGCTCTGTGCCATAGCTTCCAGGGGGTTTAGCTCCAGTTAATTTAGTGACATTAAGGGTTCACATTGACAAGGGTTGTGATTATTCCTTGAGGTGGGTCCCCAGATGGCACCCTTCATGACTGAGTTAATATGACCGAAGATTAGATCTAAGCCAAAGATTACCCTAATATTCACCCTAGAATGGAATTATCTGGAAGACGTTTTGCCTGCTCTTCTCTTAGTACTGAAAATCTTTTCAAATTTTCATTTTGCCATTAAAGAAAACTTATTTTCAAACCCCTATGCTATATCAAGTAAGAATATACAGTGATAGTGAAATACCACTATTGCCCAGAAATGTAATACTTTCAATAAATTCCCCAGTGGAGTCTTTGTTTGAGTCTGGGAAGACTCTTATCCTCCTTTTCTCTGTTTTAAGGTATTGCACCTCAATAGATATATATGGAACAAGTAGGGCCTCTGCACAATGCTGGACTGAACTAAGATCTTTTCAATTAATTAATTTTAGAAACTTTTAGAATGCATTAAAACTTCTTCGTAATAGCCCTGGATACAGGCATAATAACATGTATGAAGTCATCTGTAAGTCCTCTCTCTTCAGAAGCTCCTTTTTGGGGTATGTGGTGCAGAGATGACCAGCTGAGTGACAACATTTTGGGCCATAAATTACCTTGAAACCGAACTTTCTTTTTCATTTTTTGCAATATATTTCACCATCGAGCACAGTTTATGCAATCCTTCTACCAGTTGCATCATCAGGGGCTATATTATACAAAATGCCCCAGGGGCACAAGGGGCATGTGCGCCCACTTTGCGCACCCCCGAGCACTTTGGTATTACAGAAAGGGCTGCAGGCGCTTGTACAGCCCTTTCTGTAATACAGATAGCGTGGGCGCACATATAGTGCCAACGCTATCACCAGAGGGTGTTCCCTAGTGTGCATGGGGGAGTGGCCCCATGCAAATGAGAGAATCCCTTTGCCTCGACGCCTGCGCCATAATATAGGCCGAGGCAAAGAAGCTGCCAGGAGGTGAACTGACAGTGCGCCCTGTGCTGGCGGCCCTGTGGAGGGAAGAAAGGGTGTCCTATGGGCCGCCCTATACATCCCCTTGGTGGTGGATGCAGTTACTCGAGGCTCTCTAATCCCCTTAAAAGTGCAGGTGCTTTGCACAATGAAACGGGGAGTGGCTGCTTCAAAGCTGCCCCGTTGTTCACTTGAATGTGCTGCTTCTAGGGCAGCACGAGTGCGCCGATGCCCTGGGGCAGCACATTGAATGTAATAGGGCGCACCTTCTCTGCTTGTGACCAGCGCACCTTTTTAAAAAAGGAAAAGTGAGCCCTATGTGTAACAGGGACCCTGGTGTACGTTAAGTGTGCTTTGCGCCAGACATTTACCTCCAGGTAAGCATATGTAGACAAAACATTGACATAAAGACCCTGGGCCTCATTATGATTTCGGCGGTCCTTTCACAGGACCGCCAAAGCCGCTGTAGGCGAAAGACCACCAGTAATGGAGGTTTTTTGCCCGCCATATTAGGAGTGTTCCGCTTGGCCAGTGGGCGAAAACAGCATTTTCGCCAGTTGGCCCAGTGGAACACTCACCACAACATTGACGCCGGCTCGTAATTTGGGCAGTGAAATGCGCAATAGGGTGTGCATGGGGGTCCCTGCACTGCCCATGCAAAGTGCATGGGCAGTGCAGGGACACCAGGCCCCCCCGACACCCCCATTCTGCCAGCCTTTCCATGGAGGTGTTTACCGCCATGGAAAGGCTGGCGGATGGGGACTCGTAATCCCCAGGGCAGCACTGCTTACAGCGCTGCCCTGGTGGATTACAACCGCCAGGACCGCCAGGCTGCAGGCTAGCTGCAGCCTGGCAGTGTCGGCGGTTGGACCGTGGCAGCTTTGCCACGGTCATAATGGGGCAGTCGGACTGCCCTGTCTGCAGCGGTCTGACCGCCATCACGCCTCGTAATGAGGCTCCCTGTTTTTCACTAGTTAGCACAACTGGCTGAGTGTTCATGTCATTTTTCCTCCCCACTGTACGTGGTAAGATGGAGTGAAGCAGATTTCACAATAATCAACGTGCATTCCAAAACGTGTTGTGCAAAATTAATTGTTTGAATAAAGAATGGAAGTGTTGTCATTCATTTGAGATGTTATGAACAGAAATATTGGTTTAAATGCCTTTGCAGATTGATGATGTAAAACTACTCACGGTAAACATTGCTGGTTTATTTGTTTGCATAAGCAACATTCTGAATATCCTGCTGCCTCGTTTGCTTAAAGTGAATTGGGATTGTATGCAGAGTAAAATTGTTACACAAAAAATGACCCAGGCATTGTGGGCACAAGTCCTTCTTTGTGCTCTTTGTGCACATTCAACATGTGGTTTATGCTGAGTCATAATGTGTCTGCCTGCCCACATATCTGATTAATTGAATACTTTGGTTTAGATATTCACAGATCTGACCAGGAACAGCAAGCTCATTGGCTTTCACAGAGTGTTACAAGCAATAATTCCTCAGCACAGTAACTTGTCTGCCCCGAAGATGATCTGTCAGATCTATTACCTTTAAAAGGACTGAAAAGTCGATAACTGCTTCTCACTGTGACGCAAGAGATTTTGGCCCGTATTTATACTTTTTTTAGTGCCGCTTTTTGACGCAAAACGGCGCAAACCTACAAAATACAATGGCATTTTGCAAGTTTGCGCCGTTTTTGCGTCAAAAAACGACGCAAATGTGGCGCAAAAAAAGTATAAATACGGGCCTTTATCTATTTTGTGTGTACCCATAATTGATGATTTCATTAATCATTGGTTGTTATTTGTAGGTTTTGTCACACTTTTTGCACGCACACTTGAGAGTAAAATGTATTTGCTTCGTTGTGCACTACATTATAGCGTCTCTACACAAAATGGCGTCTTTTTGCACAGGTTTCTTCAGGGATAATGGATAAGCTTATTGTGTTTGTTGGTCTACAGGTACAAGTTCACGCTAATGCGTATCAGACCACCCTGGGGATCATCTGCAAATCACGGGCTAGCTAACAGCACAGGAAACAGATTGAGCTTCTTAAGAGACAACTATCCATCTTAAGATCCTTTTCAGATGAGCCAGAGGGAGGAGCTGCCCAGAGCCATGATCATGTGACTCCTGTCATGTGATCTGCAATAGTCTCCTCAAAGAACTCACTAGAAAACTGCAACTGGAATCCATCCGACCATCAGCTTGAAACCACAGGACCAAATTTAACCTGCTATAGAAGCATTCCCCCACTTTATGTTTACGCAAATAATTATATACAAATTGCTCCTGACCACTTAGACGGTGTCTTGAAATAAATTGTTGGTAAGAGCAATAGTGGACATCACCAAGAACCCCCCTCTCGGTCAGCACTGAGACAATCTGCAAAAATCATCAACAAAAACTAAACTGGCAAAAACTGAGTCCTCATAAGTGCAGCTGTCGGCCAATGGCAGATGGCCGCGCTTCCTCCACAATGCATCTGTCGGCCATTGGCTGACACTGGGGAGGTGTATAGCGGCCCCTCTGGTGCTGCAGCTGTGCACCAAATAAACCCCTTTATTTATTTTATTTTTACTACGGGCTGCTCATGAAGGTCTTCCTGAGGAACCTAACCCTTTTTTCCCCTTACTGTAATGACGATCAACACACAGTTCGGACTGACGGCATTACAGCAAAGTGAACACAAAATGAGCCCATGGGCTTGTTTCACTTCCTCAGAATATCTTAGTCTTATCTTAGTCCCCCAATACTAATTCTTTTGGGAGAGGTATCATTGGAAAGGGGAGAATCTCCACAGATGAGCAATCCCCAAGCAGGGATCCACACGCTAGACCAGAGAGTTTGTAGGGAGCGGTCCCTTGGGCAAAGGCTTGTGCCCTCCCAACCCCCTGTAAAAAATACCAGTGTTTCAGCCTCCCCTGAGGGGGGCTGGATGTGATTACCCATGCTCTGCCCCCCCTTGAATTATATATGGGTAGGAACTGAGCACAATGGGCATGGTCATGTCTCTAGTCCAAATAAATGCACAAACAGTCTTTTGCCCCCCCCCGGGGTGGATGGGGGTAATTACCCCCATTCAGAATGTCCACTAGACAACATGGAAAATGAAAAACAAATTATAGGGTTGGGAGCTGCTCACCATGGACATTGCCATGCCGTCACCCAAAATAAATGCGGCAACAGTATTTTGCCCCCCCCCCCCGGGACTAAAAGCCCACTAGATACTATGGAAAAAAACATCAATGTGAGGGATGCAGACTATGTCCAATGCCATACCCACACCCCAAAGAAATGTCATCAGTCTTTCTGCCCCAAAACAAACAAAAGGAGATGGCCTACCATAGTATAGTTCCATAGCCCAGCCTCTCAGGCAGATTGGAAGTTGGTTCCTACCACCCAGCATTCTCCCACTTCTCCCACTTGTCGCAATAAAATAGCTGCCCCACTTCTGTGGCTAGGCCTAGTGCCCGCAACAGGACCGGATCTAACCAAGGTTAATGGGTGCTTGGACCCATGAACCTTTTATCTGTTCCTATCATAGCCACTAGGTCCAGCCACACACCCATTAACCTTGGTTAGATCAGTTCCTGTCACGGGCACTGGGCCCAGCCACATTAGTGGGGCAGCTTTTTTACTGGGGCAAGTGTGAGAATGCTGGGTGTAGGAATTTTGAGGGTTCCTTTGGATTCCAGAAGTTTCCATCACAGAACTGCAAGAAATATATTTGTGAATTTAGGCAAAGTCTGAGGTTTGCAGAGCATTGTGGGTAAGAAAAGCGATTCATGGAAGACAGATCACAGTGGAATCCCCTGGCTGGCTGCCTAGAATTCATAAATGGCTGTGGTTGGTAGGTTTCCATGGGTGGCAGCCCAGTACAGCCCCAAATACAGCAGCTACCCCTATGGCTGATCTCTCCATGTGGTCCACCCATCCAAGTCGGGCACAATTGTTATCTGATGATGTGTGAGAACTCTGGTTGTTACGACATTTGTGGATCGCAACAGCTCTGGAACCTTCCTGCACAGAAACGTGAGGACAATGTGTGAGGTTTAGAAGGTACTCTGGGTAATAAAACCTTTTGAGAGCCATGCAAGTCAGCCCACCCTGGAACCGCTTTGGTGTCTATTTTTTTAAAAATGTACAGGTTTGCTATGTACCCCTTTGTGCCGGCAGAGATAAGGCCCAAAAGTTACTGCTAAACACATTCCAATAAATAGTCCGTTTTCAGAGGAAAAATGTGATGTATCCATGTTGCGTTTTGGGCCCTTTCCTGTGGTGGGCACTATGCCTACCCACACATGTGAGATACCATTTTTTATTGCAGGACTTGGAGGAATGCTGGGTGGGAGGTAATTTGTAGCTCCCTGCAGATTCGAGAAGTTTTCCTGACAGAAATGTGAGGAAAATGTATGTTGCTATTCAAAGTTTGAGGTTTTCAAGGGTTTCTGGGTAAGACAACCTCATGTTACCACACATGGGATTCCTTTAAATGTCTAGTTTTCTAGAATGTAAACCTACAAACCCTATATATCTTCTCAACTAAAAGGATCCAGCAACTGTAATGCTATATTGCTTTTGTAAATCATCCATTGTAACAAAACGTTACAGATGAAATTACCATCACAAACGTACATTTTTCCTACTCATTTTCAATAGGTATAATATTTAACGGTTAGTTTATTTGACAAAACCTTGAGGGATCTACACATATGTCCTCTTACTGAATTCAAAATGTTGTCTACTTTTCAGAAATCCATAGCTTTCCTGGACTACCCATGGGTTTCACACCGGGTTCCACCTTCAAGAAGTAGGTTAAAAGCACCAAAAAAGGAAAAATGGGCCACGCCTTTGAAAAACGCCAAGAACTATGGTAAAAACTTTGTTTTTTTTTCCTTCAGCTCTGTTACCAAAAGCTGGGAAGATGGTGACTTTAGCACACCAAAACTTTCATTGATGCTGTTTTTAGGAAACAAACCAGAAACTGTTTTTTCAGAGCACTTTTTCCTGGTTTTCCTAAAAATCTCAAAATGTAGGTGTATTTTGTCTATTTTCTCAGTCCCCTCCAGGGGAATCCACAAACCTTGTGAACCTTCAGGATCCCCAGATGTGGGTAAGAAAGGATGCAAATTTGGCATGGACACCTTATGTGGAAAGAAGTTATGGAGGTCTAAATACAAACTACTGCAAACAACATAAAAAGAGCTAAGCACGGGGAGGGGAAGCCTCATCAGTTAAGGAATTTATATTCCATTGTTAAGTGCGGCCTGATTATCTAGTGTTCAGCGTACATTTGTAATCAAACCTTCCGCTGATAAAAGGGGTCTGAGCATGTGTAACTGCATTAAGACAAATATGAGCTTAAATCTTCAGGCTGTCTAGACTGCAAAGTTTGACACAAATGGCACACTCTACTTGGGACCCACCTGCTACCTTCTGTGAAATGTACACCTAAGGATATCAGCAAACCTACATCTGTCACCTTATATACGGACCAGTGGTTCCCAACTGTTTGACTTCTGTGGACCCCCACTTTATCATTGCAATGAATCGCTATTGGAATCCGGGGAAACCCCAATTGAGTCATTACTGACAGCTGGGGACCTAATCTGTTAATATTATGTAATTTTCTAAGCAGTCGCAGCCCCCCTGAGGTGGCTTCGTGGACCCCCCGGTGTCACTGGACCACAGGTTTGGAGCCACAATATAGACCAAAGCCCTCATTACGAGTTGCACAGAGTGGCCTCTCCACTGTGAAGAAACTGCTCCGCTCAACTATGAGTTGTTCAGTATTCCTGAATCCACAATTATCCGGTCTGGAAGCACTGAACCAGGTTTAACTGGGTATGTATCCTCATCAGGTAAAACCACAGATGCGGAGGGACAGAAGCTGAGGGCCAAGGGACAACTTGGCCTACCTGCGTCTCCTTCATCGCCAAAAGAGGTGCTGTCTACGCACCCCTCCACAGACTCCCGGAAGACCCCATCCCACAAACGCAGCCGAACAGCATCAACCACCACCAGACTCCCTCTGATATTTACCACCTACTCAAATCCGGGGGGGGGGGGGTAAGTATCTGCATTAACTGGAGTCAGGGAATATCTTTTGACAAAAACACAAGAAAATCAAGGTCCGGCAGGTTATTCCCCAATTCGGGACCTTTAACCCCCCGATAGGAAACATTGAGCATTTTCAGTATATTCAAATCATTGCAAAGAGCGCCATCAAGTGGCCACAAAGTGAAATGTTTGACACAGAATAAAACACCACAAATAGAATTTAGAACGATGATACTCAAAGTAAGGCGTTAGGGCTGCTTGCGGTTTGGTAGACCTTCATATGTGCCCCCAGCAGGACAACTTCACTGGGCTGCTGTTTACTTGATTGAGCAGTAACATTCAGAAAGATGGTAAATAAACGCCAAGAATGTATTTAAACTACCTGACGTAGAAGAGAAAAAGCAAATAAGGTGTTGTGCACCACTTAAGTTTAGGAACGCATTATTTTTTTAAATGTCTCACTTAAAAATGACCGTAGAGGAATTGTATATCTTTAAATGTAATAACGACCCATCTAAATGCTCTCCGATACAAAATCTACTTTCACAACTCTGCTGTAAGTAGCCCCAGAGTTTAGCTTATCCATAGAACAGAAAGAAAAGATTGACCCAACCAATTATTCTCAGAGCATTATTAGCCAACAACCGCAACAACCAATACAACTAAATGTCAGAAATGAATGTACAGATAAAGAGACTCTCAGCCCTCATACCAACCACTAGAAACAAAATGACACAATAGGACACAATAGGAAACCCTGTCAGGGACCATACCCTCTCTAGTGGAACTGCTAGATAACGATTCAGTGTTGCAAATTGCGGGCATAGGACCATGAAAGGATGTTAAGATCCATAACCCTCTATGTGGAATACATTAAATGAACTGTTCCGTTCAAGATAGTCTATCTACGACGTAGCCAGTATTTGCCATGCCACCTGTTGATTTAGACCCTTTTTAACTGTTCCTGCAAGCCAAATCCATTGGTTGTCTTTAATGGTCAACAAGCCGTCCACATTTACACTTCTTTTCGAGGGTTTTATAACATCAAGTACAAACTAGTGCAGATGGTTGGGGGCATGTTTCATAAGATTGTAATGTTCAGCCATAGGAGCATTCACAGCATTACACCATATTCGTGACAGATGTTGAATAATACATGTTCTGATCTCCTGAGTTGTTTTACCAATGTAAAACAAAGAACATGGGCATTGAATACAATAAATAACATTTTTAGAACCACAATTAGTAAAATATTTCAGCTGCCATGTTCTCTCATTTAGACAAGATATTTTTACAATTCCAGTGGAAGCAAATGCACTGCAGTTTCCACAAGGATAATGTCCAAACCTTGGTGTTAGCCCCCAGAGGTTACTCAGTGTGCGTGGTTCTGGTTCAATGTAGGCTCTCGCTAGACTGTCACTCAAGTTTTTCTCCTTTTGAAGAAAAATAACGGTTTCTCAAGTGGAATGTCAAGAGAGGATAATAAATGGCAATTTTTTAAAATAATCTTTTTAATTCCATTTGACTCTGAACTAAAAGTTGTAACACAAGTCATACAAGAGGGAACAGCTTTCTCTTTAACCTGGAGTAAGGCTTGTTGATCATAATACCAGGCACGTTTCAGGGATCTTTTAACCAGTCTATATGGATAGCCTCTTTTAATCAATTTGGACATTAGAGTCTTGGCTTCCACAAAAATAGTCGTCTTTCATGGTACGAAATTATGCTTAATCCTTGCGAATTGCCCAAACGGTAATTTGTCCCTTAAATTCCTTGGATGATGGCTATCATATCTCAGTATTCTAGCAGTGGGTGTAGTATATAGACCTACATACAGCTCACCCTCTTCAACTGAATTTTGTAAATCTAAAATATTAATGGAATGGGTATCATACTCCAGGGTAAATTTTAAGTTTGTATTTTGATTATTAATTCATTTGTGAAACTCTAGTAAGTCACTTATTGGACCATGCCAAATAAAAAGGATGTCACCTAAGTACCCGAGCCATTTTGTTATGTAATTGCCATAAGGATTGCCCTCCTTATAGATGGTATACTCTTCAAAAGTGGCCACATATAGATTTGCAATATCAGGAACAAAAATAGCTCCCATCGCTACTCCCTTTATTTGTGCAAAGAACTCATCATTGAACAGGAAGTAATTGCGTTCCAGTGCAATTTGAGCACAACTTGTGATAAAATCAGTGGGGACCCTATGAGGTCTTGGTCTAGAGCAGTGGTCTTCAAACGTTTTAATGCTGCGCCCCCCAGGTTGAAAAATAAAAAGCATTGGGCCCCCCTCAACATTTTTCACAATTATTTTAGAAAGATGGCAATGTTTAAATATGTCTAAACCTATTTAACATTGCAGTTAAGTACTGTTACCTTTTAAAAACTGCAATAACATGCTTCTGCTTAAAACAAAGGCATGTTATCTGTATTATATTTCTTTTGGCCAGAGTTTGGCGCCCCCCCTGGGATCACTTAAGGCCCCCCAAGGGGGGCCCGCCCCCCGTTTGAAGACCTCTGGTCTAGAGTCAAGAATGGTGCTAATTAGCTCAAGTGCCTCACCTTTTGGAATATTGGTGTACAAGTTTTCTATATCCATCGTAACCAAGATGTCAACCTCAGGATTACTTGGGTTTGAGGGTTGAAGTCCCCTAATGTGTTGCTACAGAGTCTATTTTTGCAACCTGTTGTAAGTAGCAGAATATAGCTATTCTGGTTGGGAGCCTGACACAGCGTAGTTTATGGTGCACGTTTGCTATGTTTTTCAAGTATTTTTTTTACTTTCTTTGTCATGTAGGTGGTGGTTTGTACTAGTATCCACACCTGTGTTTGTGGTGTTTTCTTGGGTTCAAAATGAGATACACATGGTGTGATTTGATAGATTGCATGTACTGTTTTATAATTATTTTTTCTTATGTGTAGGTATTATTTAACAACACTGCGTCCTGATGATGGTCTGACGGACCTCTGACTGCCACTACAGGCCGCAATGTCAACATTACCTTCTCATTTGACAAGCTGATCTGAAAGTCCGTGATATTGCTTGAACTGGGACTGAAAACGAGGCAATTATTGTGCAGGACTGTGTCAAGAGGAGGGTTATAACCCCTTGCTGGATCTCCGGTTGGGATTCAAACTTGTGATTTAGGGGAGTTATAAACAGTGTTGTTGTTTATGTAATGGACATTCGTTGGATTTGTTGTACATTTCTTTAACTTCCTGAATCCTATTGAGTAATATATTGGATTTTAACAGTACGGAGGTGTCCTATTCATTAGTTGAAGACTGGATCATTTGTATACAAACTATACGCAAACAATTCCTCTAGGAGCATTTATAAGTGAGACATTGTTTGTACCCAGTTCCTAGGAGAATACTGGGTTGTCCCTTAGTGTTTCCATTTAAAAAAAAAAAACATTTTGTCATAAACGTGGAAAAACATGATAAAGGGCCTAATGTTGGACTGCCAAAGCCACGGGGACAAGGCCGCCGTCAAGCTGGCCTGTCGTGTTACAATGTTTCCACCGGGCTGACTGGTGGAAACGTCACAATTACAATGTTTCCGCCGGTCAGCCTGGTGGAAAGAATGTGGAGGCGTTGGCCTCGGCTCGGCCAATGTTGTCGCACCAGCACCCTTGGAATGCGCATTGTCTGTGGCAGCAGACAGAGAGCATTCCAAGGGTGCTGGCAGGAGGCCCCTTCACTGCCCATGACATGGTCGTGGGAAGTGCACGGGCCCCCGTGTGACCCACAGCACTGCCTTTCCACCAGCCTTTTCATGGCAGGGATCCCGCCATGAAAAGGTTGACGGAAACAAAGTTGTGATCAGCACGGTGGTGCTGAACTCGGCACCGCTGTGGCTGAACATGACTTTGACTGCCACCAACCCGCCAGGATCCCTGATCCTGGCAGTGGCGGCGGTATCCTGGCAGTCCGACCACCAGGATCGTAATCTGGGAGCGAGACCACCAGGAGTGCGGCAGTCCAATCACCGGTGGTCTGACCGCCAAAGCAAGTTTGGTGGTCCGAGGACCGCTAAACTCGTAATTAGGCCCAAAGTCTCTTCAAAATTCAAAAAAGCGTATTTTATTAACAAGCAGATGCTTTTCACCTTAGTGTGTGAGATTATATCTGTGCATTCAGAAGTATTTTGAAAACTGATTGCTTTAAAAATTAACGTAGAAACATTCATGCCTCCGCACACCATGACAATAATGCCAATAGTGAAGTAAGACTCAAGTCAGTTGTGTCATACAACCTTCTGGGTGGTCTCGGTTGTTATTATACATGGACAACATTATAGTTTATTAAATCAAACACAAGAGAAGGTTTTGTACAGCGTATTTCCTAAAATCATGTATTTCAAGGTGTCCTTATATGTCATAATGAACAAAAAGGAGGCAAAGCGAAATAAGACAATTGCCTAGGATCACACAGAGGATCTCTCTGGCAGGTGTCTTAATGCCATAAGATATTTTAAAATGTGTGCTGGTTTGGGACCAACTAAGTAAGTCAGAAGAGATTTACTACCACATTTGTCCTTGACAATTTCAATAGGGCAGAGTTAAAAAAAGTAACTGTATAAGTTCACTGTCACACTACCCTACACATGACTCTGCCCCTTGGGACAACCCACTTTCTGCAGCCACATCAAGTCCCTCAATTTTTGGGATGCTGGAAAAAATGTGTTCCCTTCCATCAGTGAAATAGAAATAATCTGTGAATCAGACAAGAATTACTTTAAAGTACAAACATTGGCTCTGTGCTGCCAAAGTCCTCACTTGAGGAGGATTGGTCTTGGCGCTAGGAAACCTGATCGTCCCTTCCCATTTAACCCACATTTGAAGAACCTCATCGGATTCAGAGCCACTTGTACCTGAACTCCGACCCTAAGCTTCCTAGCAGTGCATAGGAATTGTCGGCTTTGTGACTGGGTTTTGAAAGAAGAGTAAAAGCAAGTAAATTAAAATTGTGGCCATCACATCTCAATGTGTACTTGGTCACACTACTGGATCCAGCATGGATGTAGTTGCTTCTTTTTAGACCAGTGGTGAGCAACATAGGTCCAGAAGAACTGATGGAACAATAGTGGCGAGCCACACAAACACATGACCGCTGCTGGCCCGGACCAACTTAGTTGACCCACTTCAGCATCATGACCTCAACACATCACCGCAAATGCTGTGCGTGAATGACCTGAAACATGTCAGTAGTAATTTGGCTTTGTGTCCAGGGATCGGCTGTCATTGTGGGTCATTGATTACCACACCCCTCAGATGGAGGAACTGGGATCTCTAAAACCCCTCAATCTGGTTTTCTTTCTACAGTGTGGGATCTGGGATCTTCTCTGCTGCAGAAACTTGATGGACAGTTAGTTATTTGCCGAGTGGCCGGTTGAGGTCACTACCTTGATGTGAGCTATGATTTTGAGAGGGACCTGTAAGATGGGGCCAAAGAGTGTCTGGGGAAACCAAGCTAGCGCTTTGGTATTTACTGATAGAGGTCCTGATTCACCCGAAAAATATAAAAGCATGAAGTTCCTCATGTGAAAATGTACACCTACCCCTGTGCATACTTCACAAAGGTAATATACACTTGTGAGTAATTTACATGTGTAACTTAACTCTTACACTGTTGAGTAACTATACTCCTTATGGGTATTTACAAAACCTGAGTGTACAGTTACTCAAAAGAGTAGACTTGTATATCTTCACCGTCTATAAAGGGGTGGAGTCAAAATCAACAAAACCTATACATTTAAGTTACTAGTTACAAACAAAGAAACAGTAGTAAGTCCAGCACCACACGTGGTCAACCACTGATACGGCAACACTCTCCCATAATAAATAATGTAGACAGAGACATAAAATAAAACTCATTATGAAATGAATGTAAATTAAATTAAATTATTTAAGATAGTTAAAAAAAAAAAATTCATGTTAAAAATACATATAAAAATAAAACATATTTAGTTTTTCATTATAAAATAGTTTAACAGCTTTTTTTTAATGTAAAAATTAATGTAAGATTACATTTTAGTAAAATAGAATTAAATTACTTTTAATTAATTCTGCACATCTCTTTTATTTATTATTAGCACATAACAAAAAACATTTACTTTGTTTACTATGCCATGCAGCATGCCTTTAAATAATTGAAGAACACTGACGCAGCCAGTGCTAATGCACTTCTTATTTACAAACAATAATGAGGGAGTGGTTTGGGGGAGGAGGCGACATGGAGAGAGGACTGAAAAGAAGGATGTGGTGGGAAGAGGGGACATGCAAAGGACAATGAGGATGCGCACAGGCAGCAGAGGGTGAGCCGGAGAGGCAAACGGACAGAGGGGGTGGACAGGAGGAGCGGGGAATGCAAATGGACTACAGAGGGCGGGTGTGAGGGGCAGCGGCTGCAAGCTGACAAGTGAGAGTGGCCAGGAGGAGCTGAGATAGCAAGATGACAATGGAGGGTGGGCGGGACGGCCTTGAGCAGCGAGAGAATATTGGTGGGGCTGGCTCAAGGGGCTGGGGCAGCAATCTAGCAATGGAGGATATATGCAATCTGCCGTTTCTGCGTGGTCACCCCTGAGCTTTTGCCATTTGCAAGACCCTCTATTTTTTGCTGGCTTTAGAACTCAGCACTTTACCCCTGATACCCATTTGTAAGGTGTCTGTGCTCCCCCTTTAAACATGGCTGTATTAGCATATTCCTGATTTGTATATTTACCTTACCTATAAGTCTCTAGTAAATAGGGCAAAATGTATCCAGGACTTATAAGTTAAAACTCATTAGTGGACTGCAACACCTATTGTGCACTCCCCTACAGTGCCAGTGTGAACCGCAGCTTTGTGTAGCCCGACTGTGGCAGTTTAACACCGCAATGTGAGGAGGCCCCAGTGCCACATGAGTGTGCCTCCCAAGTAGCTGCACGCCGTGCCTTGTGCATTGAAGGGAGCCGTGTGTCGTCCCACAGTTTGTCCTCATCAGAGCTGGATGACAGTCCGAAGGAGAGGGCCCTGGAACTGCAGCTGGTTACTATTTCCATTGAGGAGGGACAGCTGGCTACTGAGGAGAAGGCTGCAGCAGAGATGGCACCGGGGGAGAAGAAAGTTACCGTAGCATTGGAGGAAACAAAGGCCGTGGTGGCCCATGAGAGGAGACAACGAGGGCGGGACCTGTGAGCCAAGTGGGCTTCTGAGTCCATTGAAGATGGTGGCAGGGAAGTGCCTTAAAAGGCAAAAGAGTCCACATCCCCAAGGACCTGCTGCCCAGTCATGTGGTGGGAATGACATAGACAAGTGGTTTGAGCAGAGGATTGATGCTGCGTATCCATAGCATGCCAGAGGAGAACTGGAGACCAGTCAGTGGAACCACATGCCCATTGCAGTTAGGAATACATTATTCGCTCCAGAAGTAGCTGACTAGATGACGTATGCCCCCATGAAGAAAGCCCTTATCACTAAGTTTGGTATGACCTCTTAGGAGTATCACCTGAAGTTGGGTGATAGCCAGAAGCAGTCACACCAGTCATGCTTGGATCTTGTGGATTCTTCTATCAAGGCACCGGATGTTTGGTCGAAGGGCAGCAAAGTAAATAATTATGATGGGATGTACGGTTACAGATTTTCAACAGCACCTGATAGACACCACGCTCACTGTTCCCAGAGAGCTTGGGAAATGAATGGACATCTGGATCAACATCAGAGTGTCCAAGAAGGTATCCAGAAGTGACCACAGGAAGGCCCGATCCGCAGAGGGAATGGGAAGGCTAGGATAGTACAAAGAGGTCCCCAAAACTTCCCCTAAAGAGTTCTGTGGGGAAAGATTCCAAGACCTCTTCAGAGCATGGGGGAGAGCAGAAGCCCAGGGCTCCTTTTTACACACCATGGTGTTATAACTGTCTCCAGTCAGGGCATAAGATGGGGGACTGTGTATGTCCCAGAAAGCCTCCCACTTGTGGGACCACCACTGGGGTGGCAAATCAAATGCAGCCCTGGGGAGAAGTTATTCCCAGGAGGGGAGGGTAGAGTCTGCCCTAGAATCCCTTAGCTCGAAGATGGACCCATGAGTCACGCTGATGATCCCAGAGGGGGATAGCCATCATTTCAGCAGGATACCTGTGTTAGTCAGACCATAGTGATAGCAAGGCTGGTTTGTGCAAAACATTATCTGCAAGGACAGGCCTATAGTGTAACACAGACACTGGGGCAGGACATTTTCCGCTCTATAGACCTGGTATCCCTAGAATGGGAGGGGGTCCTTGCCCAGAGGAAAGTTATTGTCAGTCCTCAGAAGCCCATTGAACCCATCCTTAGCAATGACCTCCAACGGGTGAGAAAAAAGCTGAGATGGGCAGTCACTCAGGGCACTCCAAAACCCCAGACTTCTAAGGTTACAGTCCCAAAGCCAAGAGTATGGTGGCTCAAACAACAAGCAAGGAGTAGGTGGTGGATACCATCCACAGTGAGAGGATCTGAGGGTCATGGATTTACTGCAACCTAAAACTGACCATGGTGAGGCCACATCTGAACTGGAGGTGCTGTCTGCGCTGTCAGAGAGACAGAGGAGAGGAAGCCAGCATCAGGCAGACCCCTATAGGACACAGTCAGAGTGTGCCACCCTTGAGAGGTACTGTGTGTCCCCTTTGGAAGTCCTGGGTTGGCAGGTGTCTGTTCAGTGTCAGGGTATAGACCCTGAACTGAAAAGCCATCTACAAGGTGCCACCTCTGAGATGGCAGAAAAAAAGGTGAAAGAGGGGTGTCAAGCACCTGAGGGTGTGACTCCCCACTCTGAGGAACCTAAGAGGCCAGGAAGACCTTAGGAACATGTATTGGAATCCTTAACAGCCCCAGAGCTGGAAGCGAGGCCTACCCAAGGCCCCAACTGAAGCCTCAGCCTGGCAGTGGATGGCCAGTGGCCTGCCTGCTGACACTGACAGCTGTCAGTGGCCTCTGTTGGTAGTTGCCTTCTGGGAAGAACTGGTCCTCACCTGGGCACAGAGGCCTAGCATAGGAGGCAGGCTGGGGCACATCACCTTGGAGCATGCTTGTTTCCAGTTTGGCATACAAATGATGCTTCTACAGCTGTTAAATCTGGCACTAACTAGTAGAACATGCTTGGCCATTGAGTGAAAACAAATAATGATGTTGTCTTTATATAGCACACACCAAATGTCAATGAATTCTCTTGCTACTTCATCAGTGAAAAATTGGAAAGCGGTGGTGTGGTGAATCCTAGTTTGTTTCAATGGGGATACATGAGTTAGCTTAGCCATTGGCTTGCAGACTCGTGCCCCTGTCACCCAGTGACTTTTACCCTACTTAGCTTGCCCTGTTGTAGAACATTTATTTAATTAATTCTTTTAAGATGGCTGCCTTGTTTTGACTTAGGCCCATGTTTTGATTTGCATCATCAGTGCCACCGTGCTAAGGCGTCAAGATCAGGTGACAAATACAAACAAACTGTAGGTGTTCCTTTAGGTACTTTCCCTCTTCACGCTTTCGAGGGAATCGTTTATATTAATTACCTTCCCAAGCATGCCTAGTTATCTATTGTTTGGGAACAAACCTACATCAGGGGTCCAAGCGGATCTGTATATATACTCCTCACTTTATCAGAGAGTACCAATGATTTAGGTAATTGCTAAGGATGGGTTCAATGGGCTTCTGAGGACTGACAATAACTTATACTCCTCACTTTATCAGATAGTCAGAGGGATTCCAACCAGATGCCATCGCTGCTATCGCTGCGGCACGCCGCCTTGACACTGATCCAGTCTTCGTGTTTGTGCGAAGTCTGAGCTAGAGACCTCATTCCAAGGTAACGAGGGTTGGGGGCTGTTCTCATGGACATGGCATTGGCAGATTGAGGTTTAACATACCTAGCTCTATTCCAGGTTAGGGGTTAGGCCTACAGGCTAGGTTATTAGGACATATCACACACTTCATGATATCGAGTGATATTGCAAGATGGTGGGGGTTTTGTGTTAATGTCTCTTGTCTTTACCATTCTGTTTCTTGCACTGTTCATTATCCTATTCATTGCAGCCCATGCAACTTATCACAGATTGCAGTTTTGATTAAATAAATATTATTGAAACTTTACTGCATCTTCTTCATTGCCTGCGTGTGATTGAGACATGTTGTTAATGTGAGAAAGGGGTAATCACCGTTTATCCACAACGCTCCCTGAGATGTCACACTTTTGAGTCCATGCGTAAAGGCTGCCACAAATCACCTTTGACTGTTTAGAGTTTTTGGTGAGGTGCTGCTTGGGAGCCGGAAGGGTTGGGATGACAGTTGCGTTTTGATGTAGGTTTGGCATAGTCTCCTACAAACATAAGTACTGTCAGCCTTAAACCAGCCGTCTTGCCTAGAGCAAGAGTCCAACTACGACAGTGGGGCATGACTTGGTACTCAAACACACCGAACTTGGTTCAGAAGGCTGTCTTCCATTCATCTCCCTTTCGGATCCTTAAAGGATGATATCCCACTCGCAAATCCACTTTAGCGTAAATTACTGTATCCTTCACTCAATCTGGTAAAATGGGAATAAGTGGCAAAGAATAGTGATATTTTTGCTGTGATGTTGTTCAAGGCACAATCTATGCAAGTATGAAGTTTACTTCCTTTTTTGGACACAAAAAACAAGTAAGAAAGTACCGGTGACTTTGAATGGTGAATACATTTGTTTTCTAAATATTCATCTAAATATTGTCAGAGATGATCATTCTCTTTTTTGGTGTTAGGTCCAGGAACTACATCTACACTGAAATTGAAATCTTGATGTGCAGGTAAGGTGTTAGCCTTTTTTTTAAATCAAAATCATCTGTGAGATCTGCTTAGATGTCTGGAAGGCCCTCAATGGTCAACACACTATTAATGTGTTTAGGAATTTCTTGGGCATGGATAATCGTATTTCTAATTTCCCCTGGGTAACAATGAAAGTCATAGAACTTTGAATTTAAAGTTTTTTCTCTTGCATTCCAATAGAGGAGTTTTGTTTGGTGAGCCAGGAAAGTCCAAGAATAATATGAAAGTGAGGTGCATCAATTACATCTTGGTATATTTCCCCCTTAAGGAATTATCCTAAGGTCAATACTTTCCCATCTACAGCCCATACTATCTCGGGTTTGTCCATTTGTAGCATGTTTATGCCTAAAGTATTCATCAAGTGGGCATCTATGAAGTTAATGTTGGTTCCTGAAACAATCAGAGTCTCCACCTTTCATGAATGCTCCTTATTGAAACATAAAGTCACTGGGATGCTTAAATGATGATAGTCTGCACAAAACCGCACTCCAGAGGTCAAACTCAAAATAAAAAAGCCCTGCCGGCCGACCTCCTCGACTGCTGAGTTGACTCATTTTCTGTAACTTCCTCACTTACCACTAAAACAGCTTCGGAACCTAACTTGACTGAGGTTTTGTTGGTCAGGTGGGACAGGTGGGACCAGATCTTCCTCAGTAGCGACATTGAGTCAATTTCCTTCTCTTATCCTTTTCCTCTTTAGATAGAGCTACTCTCATAGTCCCTATCTGCATGAGTTCGGAAATATCTAGTTGCTTAATAGAAGTATCTGACTTAACCATTTCTCGGACCATGATCCATCTATGATTTAGACCTTTCCCCTTTTCTGACTTTCACTCAATGAGGATGTGATCTAATTTTTCCACCAAATCAATAAATTCAGTAGACTCCTCTGCAGGATCTAAAATTTGTGACAAGGGATCCTTCAAGTCATTTTAAGTCCTCTGGGAATAATGACACTTTTTTCCCCTGGCCTATTCACTTCTACCACTAATCTATTGGATGTGGATATATAATGTAAACAATTCAAATAACTTTGTCTAAGGTTTAGCAGTGTGTTACCTGCTGCTTGAACAAAAAGCATGTTTGGCAAAATGTTTTCTCATGCCTTCCTTGAAATTTGTGAAATTATAAAATAAAGGATCATCTTGTTCTAAAGAGTGCTGCATCTCCTCCAAAATATGAAAATATAAAAGCCACCTCAGTAGCATCATCGGGAAAGGCCACTGGAGTAGTCAGAAGGAGCAAGTGACACTAATTCATAAAAATCCTGGATTTATCACTAGCCCCAAATAATCTTTCATGGACAGAGGATTAGGGACAGATGTGACTACTTGACTTTATGTTGGCCTGCTGGGCTGGTATCAAGTGAGCTTGAAGCGCTCCCCAGAGCTTGATAGCTAGCAGGCTTCAGTACTGGTTTTGCTTCTGCACAGATTGGGTGAGGGAGAGACCAAGGCTTCTTCTTTTTAGGGGCCAAGTATGATCAAATAGTTGTTATGTTGTGTCTCAGAGCTACATGTTCTGCCTGAATCATCACTAACATAGAAGTGATGTCTCTTAGTGTAATCTCTTGGGAATACATATTGCCTGACTGAAGCAGTCTATGTGGGCTTTGATGTCTGTCAAATTTAAATAATACATGCCTTACCTTGCAACAGGCATTGTAACTTGGCAGAGACAATATGGTCCCAACTATGTAAACCCAACCTTTCTTACTCATAAATGTGTTCAGACAGCAAGGAAGATTGGTCGGGACTAAGGAAGAGGGTCCTGTGTTGAAGCACGGTCCTGTTGTGTTCCAAAGTGTGGTTGTCAAATATTAAAACATAAAGCCCTTGTTGTGTGTTGCGTCTTCCTAGTAATTACTCTCTCTCTCTCTCTGTATATATATATAGATCTATATATATATAGATATATATATATATATATATATATAGATAGATTCATAGATCTATATATATATAGATAGATTCATAGATATATGTATATATAGATAGATTCATAGATATATATATATATAGATAGATTCATAGATATATATATATATAGATAGATTCATAGATATATATATATATAGATAGATTCATAGATATATGTATATATAGATAGATTCATAGATATATATATATATAGATAGATTCATAGATATATATATATATAGATAGATTCATAGATATATGTATATATAGATAGATTCATAGATATATGTATATATAGATAGATTCATAGATATATGTATATATAGATAGATTCATAGATATATGTATATATAGATAGATTCATAGATATATGTATATATAGATAGATTCATAGATATATGTATATATAGATAGATTCATAGATATATGTATATATAGATAGATTCATAGATATATGTATATATAGATAGATTCATAGATATATATATATATAGATAGATTCATAGATATATATATATATAGATAGATTCATAGATATATATATATATAGATAGATTCATAGATATATGTATATATAGATAGATTCATAGATATATATATATATATAGGGAGAGAGAGAGAGAGAAAGGGAGAGAGTAATTACTTGGAAGACGCAACACACAACAAGGCTTTATATATAGTATAAGTTTGATGTACATTTAATTTTCGTCCAGATATATGTTGATTAGTCTCACGCTGATTTTTGAATTTAGAATGTATTATAATTATTGTTTTTAATTACAGGTGGGGTGCACAATTTTAAGTCATATGTCTGGACTTTGTGACACAAGAAGTATACCTGAATATGAACAGGAAAAGCAAACAAGCTATTATATCCTTTCTATGTGCCCACTAGGGCTGTATTATAGTTTAATCAACTGAAAATAATTAAGAATAAATAATTGACACACACTGATAACGGGGAAGTAGCAATGTAGTGCGTTCGGGTTAGAACTTGATTGGAGTATGGAGGTAAAGAATTCCAATACACCAGGTGCCGTGCGTAAGTGCTCTTTATTTTCTTCAGAATGAGTGTTTACTATTTTTCTAAATAGATTTATGTCCTTAGGTAACATCCCAGGGTCTTCTGGATCTCTGTTTCTGGGGTTAATACTTGGTTTTCTTCTTCTAGGTTTGTTTCATCCAGACGTCGAGTCCAAGAGATGGGTGGCAGTCTAGGTGGAGCTGGACATCTCCGTTCCAGGGTATTGGTGGCCGGTCCACAAGGAAAACAGAAAAACAGGTAAGTGTGGGTTTTTGGTGAATGCTTCTATTATAGGGTTAGTATGCAAGTAAGTGAGGGCAAAGGGGTTGGTTCAAACCGTGCAGGGCTGTTGGGTGAGTGGGTCAGGGTCGTTTATGTGCACCACAAGCCTCCCAAGTGATCGTAGTATACTTCTACTGTGGTCGAATTCTCTCTATTTTATTAGGGGGGGGTTATCTCTTGCCACTCCTTCCCCGTGGGATTATAGGTAGGTACATGCACTTAAAGAATCTTCCCCACAACCCCTTCCTCCCAATCCCTCCCCTGCGAACCCCTCTCACTCCCGCTCCGGTTCCACACAGGCAAGAATTTTACCCGGAAGCACGATCGTACCTGGGTTAGCCATGCCCATCCAGGGACGTGGCGTGTCCGGTCGCGTCTCTCGTCGGTCTCCGTTGACGTCTCTGTTGTCAGGTCGATGTTCCTCCGTGTCTCGGGATCCTCTGCTTCGTCCTCGGGTTGTGCGTCCTCTTCCTCCTCCGGCTCTGCGACTTCTCTCTTCTCCAGCCCTCTCCCTCGACTCTCTTCCAGCTCAGTTTCTTCTAGCGTCGCTTCACCTTCAACCCGGATATCCAGGTTGCTAACCACTTCCGGGTGTTCGTCCTCCTGATGTGTATCCCCGGGACACCCCTCGGACGTCTCAGGGGCTCGAGTGGTAGCCGTGGCGGTGGCTGCCCGGTTACATGTCCCTCCCCAAGACTGGGGCTGTTCCAGACCCGGTACCATCAGATAGCGGGATAAGTAGTCGGCATGGCACATTAACTCGCCCAGAAGGTGGCGCACCTGAAAGGTAAAAGGTTGCAGTTCCATGAACCATCTCAATATATGGGCGTTGGTGTTTTTATGACGTGACAGCCATATTAGAGGAGCGTGGTCTGTGTACAGAATAAAAGGCTGTCCCAGAAGGTAGTACTGTAAGCTTTCTATAGCCCATTTGATGGCCAGGCATTCCCTTTCAATAATAGGATAGCGTTGTTCCCGGGGCAATAGCTTACAACTGATGAAAACTATTGGATGGCTGGTACCCCCTTCTCCCTTTTGAAATACCACCGCTCCTAAGCCTACATCCGAAGCGCCTGTCTGTAAATGGAAAGGGCGAAGGAAATCACGACAACACAAAATAGGTTTTGTTGTGAGACAGGTTTGTAAAGCGACATAACTCCGGTGTTGGGATGGGGTTAACCTCATTATTTGTGTGGACTGACCCTTTTTTAAGAGATCAGTCAAAGGAGTGGCCAGGGTTGAATAATGGGGAATGAACCTCCGATAGTATCCTACCAAACCCAAAAAGGATCGTACTTCCTTTTTGGTAGTAGGTGGTGGTATGCGTGTAATGGCTTCCACTTTGTTCATCTGGGGTTTAATTAAGCCACCTCCTATGTGGTATCCTAGATAGGAAATGTCGGTATAAGCTAGATGACTTTTAGCGGGGTTAGCAGTTAACCCGGCGTGGTGTAAAACCGAAAATATGTTATCTAGGTGGATTAAGTGTTCTTCCCAGGTTTCGCTGTATACCACAATATCATCTAAGTATGCTGCTGCATATCTGGAGTATTGACGTAACAGGGAATCCATAAGACGTTGAAACGTGGCCGGGGCGCCATGTAATACAAAAGGGAGAACATTAAAGTGGTAAAGACCAGAGGATGTGGAGAAGGCAGTTTTTTCTTTGTCTGTGGATGCCAATGGGATCTGCCAATAGCCCTTTGTAAGATCAAGGGTAGACATGTATTTAGTCTTTCCTAATCGTTCTATTAACTCGTCTACTCTGGGAAGTGGGTACGTGTCAAATTGGGATATAGCGTTGACTTGTCGGAAATCAATGCAAAAACGAACCGACCCATCGGGTTTGTGGACCAATACCACGGGGAACACCAAGGGCTATTAGAGGGTTCTATAATTCCCATGTGGGGCATTTTCTCTATTTCTTGTTCTACCACAATTTTCCGGGCTTCGGGTATGCGATAGGGTCGAAGACGTATCACTTTTCCTGGTATTGTTTTAATATGATGTTGTACTATTGTGGCCTTCCCTGGTTGAGTGGAGAACAATGTGTCATGGCGGGACAGGAGTTGTGTTAACTGATCCTGTTGTCTAGGGGAGAGGAGTGTATTTCTCTGGGGTTCTTCGGGTTTGGAGTTTAAATTGGTAGGACACCACCCAATGTCAAGTTCTTTTACGGTATTAACCAGGAATCCTGCTACAGGTGCTGTTGGGAGATCAGGGGGTTTCACATTTTTTTAGGAGGTTTATGTGAAAGATTTGGGTTTTTCTAGGATTTTCTGTCATCTCAATGGTATAGGTTACCGGGGTTACCGCTCCTAGAACCTTATAAGGCCCTTGCCATCTAGCTAGTAGTTTATTTTCAGAGCTAGGTAAAAGGACAAGAACCTTATCCCCCATATTCAATGTAAGTATCCCGGTGTTTCTGTCGTAATATTGTTTTTGTTTGTTTTGGGCCTTCCCTAAGTGTTCTCTCACATCTTCCCAGACCAATTGGATTTGTGATTTCAGGTCACTAGTATATTCTAAGAGAGATTTTTCTCCTCCTTCCTCCTCCTCCCACATTTCGGCTGCCATATCCAACAGGGTTCGGGGTTGTCGCCCAAAGACTAACTCAAACGGACTATGTCCGGTAGAGGCTTGTTCATGTGTCCTCATTGCATAGAGAACTAAGGGTAACCTTCTATCCCAGTCCTTACCAGAATCAGAAACATTTTTTTTCAAAAGGGTTTTTAGAGTGTGGTTATACCTTTCTACTAGTCCGTCAGTTTGTGGATGATATACTGAAGTTCTCAGATGTTTAATTTCTAGAAGCAGGCAGATCTGTGCCATTAAGTTTGACATAAACTGTGTCCCTTGGTCGGTTAGTATTTCTTTAGGGAAACCTTCTCGGGAAAAGAAGCCGACTATGGCGTGGGCTACGCTCTTTGTATTTATGCTGGCTAGGGGAATGCCTCGGGATATCTGGTGGCGTAGTCGACCAAGACTAGGATACATCTATGTCCCTTTGAAGAAGGGATGAGGGGTCCTACTAGGTCCATACCTACTCGGGAAAAGGGTATGTCGATGATAGGTAATGGTTGTAAGGGAACCCTTCTCCTAGGTCCTGGATCAATAAACTGGCATTTGGGACACTGTTGGCAAAACCGCCAAATCTGGGAAAACACTCCTGGCCAGTAAAACCTACGTAACAGATATTCTTCGTTTTTTTCCCTTCCGTAATGGCCCCCCGACTGACTATGGGCTAAATGTAGGACCTGTATTTGATATGGTTCGGGAACGAGTAACTGTTTCTTTTCTTGATTATTATGACTCGTGATTCTATATAACAGGTTTTTATGTATGGAAAAAGAGGGTCCCTTTTCCCCAGGGATTCTAGGTCGGGCGGCTCTCCATGCATTTAAGAGTGTGGGATCTTCCCTTTGACAAGAGCGAAAAGGAGGAAGACTAGTGAAAGCGGGGGATTCGTGTATTTAACCTGGGAGATTCAAGATCTTTGGACGCATATAGGGGGTCATTACAACCCTGGCGGACGGTGTAAAGGTGCGGTAATACCGCAAACAGGCCGGCGGACAAAAAAAGGGAATTATGACCCTGGCGGAAACCGCCAACAAAGACAACCACTTTAACACACCGCCCGCCACAGCGGTACAGACAAGCAGCGCGGCGGTCACCACCAACAGACAGGCGGAAGACAATGTACCGCCCATAGTATCACAACCTACCAATCCGCCACCTTTTCCGGGGCGGATTCACCGTGGATAAAAACGCGGCGGAAACAGTTACTGCAATGGGAAAACGCTCACCTGAACACATCCCACGAGGAAGGAGGACTCCATGGAGCCGGAATTACAAATTCTACCGGCCCTTGCATTCCTACTCATCTATGAAGAGCAACGCTGGCGCGGGCGAAGACAACGGTGAGTCCTGCACCTACGACATAGGGGAGGGGGGAGGCAAAAGTTAGGGGGACACACACGAAACACCCCCACCCCCACCCTCGCATATTACAACACACACACCAATGCATTTACAAACATCACAGTAACAACCCACAATCCCCCCGGAAGAATGCAAAGACAAAACAAAATCAGTTCAAACATTGTAATGTATCAATATACATGTTTCAAAAATATACAGATATATTATAAAATCATTCAAAAATATATACATTACGAGAAGTAGTGCAGATATGCACATATCAATGTCTGTGCACCACTAGTCCAAAAATGCATGGGCGAGGCCCACAAAAGATACCTGTCCACAATCGGAGAGAACACTGCCGGGGCATCAGATAGAAATACAACAGGCACCTCAGGGGGAAGGGAAGGGGGGGGGCACCTCTGCCGGATGAGTGCAAAGCCAGATCCACGACGGGGCTCCATGCCCATTGATGTATCCTGGGGAGTGCAAAGCCACAGTCTCTCAAGTCTCTACAGTGGGTGGGTTGCCCACTGGACCATCCTGGGGAGTGCAAAGCCACAGTCTCTCAAGTCTCTACAGTGGGTGGCTTGCCCACTGTACCATCCTGGGGAGTGCAAAGCCACAGTCTCTCAAGTCTCTACAGTGGGTGGTTTGCCCACTGTTCAATCCTGGGGAGTGCAAAGCCACAGTCTCTCAAGTAGATAACAGCCTCCACTGGCTCTGGAGGGGGACTGATGCCCAGACTGGATTAGTCTCCCCGTGAAAGTTCCTGTCCCGTCACTGTCCCAGCTGCACATGGGATGACGATGCTTGATGTGGCGGTCTTTTCATTCTTCCCCGGTGCATGCCCTGTTCAGCGGTGCTTTGCCATGGCGGTCTCTGGACTGTTCAGCGGTGCTTTGCCATGGCGGTTCAGGACTGTTCAGCGGTGCTTTGCCATGGCGGTTCAGGACTGTTCAGCGGTGCTTTGCCATGGCGGTCTCTGGACTGTTCAGCGGTGCTTTGCCATGGCGGTTCAGGACTGTTCAGCGGTGCTTTGCCATGGCGGTTCTGGACTGTTCGGCGGTGCTTTGCCATGGCGGTCTCTGGACTGTTCAGCGGTGCTTTGCCATGGCAGTCTCTGAACTGTTCAGTGGTGCTTTGCCATGGTGGTTCTGGACTGTTCAGCTGTGCATTGCCATGGCGGTTCTGGACTGTTCAGCGGTGCTTTGCCATGGCGGTCTCTGGACTGTTCAGCGGTGCTTTGCCATGGCGGTCTCTGGACTGTTCAGCGGTGCTTTGCCATGGCAGTTCAGGACTGTTTAGCGGTGCTTTGCCATGGCAGTCTCTGGACTGTTCAGCGGTGCTTTGCCATGGCGGTTCAGGACTGTTCAGCGGTGCTTTGCCATGGCGGTCTCTGGACTGTTCAGCGGTGCTTTGCCATGGTGGTTCTGGACTGTTCAGCTGTGCATTGCCATGGCGGTTCTGGACTGTTCAGCAGTGCTTTGCCATGGCGGTCTCTGGACTGTTCAGCGGTGCTTTGCCATGGCGGTCTCTGGACTGTTCAGCGGTGCTTTGCCATGGCGGTTCCGGACTGTTTAGCGGTGCTTTGCCATGGCGGTCTCTGGACTGTTCAGCGGTGCTTTGCCATGGCGGTTCAGGACTGTTCAGCGGTGCTTTGCCATGGCGGTCTCTGGACTGTTCAGCGGTGCTTTGCCATGGCGGTTCTGGACTGTTCAGATATGCTTTGCCATGGCGGTCTCTGGACTGTTCAGCTGTGCTTTGCCATGGCGGTCTCTGGACTGTTCAGCGGTGCTTTGCCATGGCGGTCTCTGGACTGTTCAGCGGTGCTTTGTCATGGCGGTTCTGGACTGTTCAGCGGTGCTTTGCCATGGCGGTCTCTGGACTGTTCAGCAGTGCTTTGTCATGGCGGTCTCTGGACTGTTCAGTGGTGCTTTGCCATGGCGGTCTCTGGACTGTTCAGCGGTGCTTTGCCATGGCGGTTAAGGACTGTTCAGCGGTGCTTTGCCATGGCGGTTCTGGAACGGGCATTGGTGTGTGGCATGACGTTCCCTGGACTGGGCATTGGTGTGTGGCATGACGTTCCCTGGACTGGGCATTGGTGTGTGGCATGACGTTCCCTCATTGCCCAGCGGGGCTGTGGCAGCCGGGGCCCTCCTGGGCACTGACTCCGGCGGTGGTCTCCTGACCAGTGACGATACTTGGGCCCTCCTGGGCAATGACTCCGGCAGTGGCGGTGGTCTCCTGACCAGTGACGATACTTGGGCCCTCCTGGGCAATGACTCCGGCGGTGGTCTCCTGACCAGTGACGATACTTGGGCCCTCCTGGGCAATGACTCTGGCGGTGGCGGTGGTCTCCTGACCAGTGACGATACTTGGGCCCTCCTGGGCAATGACTCTGGCGGTGGTCTCCGGACCAGTGACAACGGTGCTGGCGGTGGCGTCCCGACCGCCGGGAAGGATGCCGCCCTTCTCCACCGTGATGCTCACACCAGGCTGTGCAGACTTCCTCTGGCCCTTCCCCACCTTTGAAGGAGTCACAGCTGACTCTGCAACCCCCCTGGGACCCCTGTGAGTTGTTTTGCCTCCAGGAGTCTTCACAGGGTCCCGTCGGCCACTTTCCAATTTCAGAGCCTTTACAGGAGGTGGGCTGCCAGTGCCTTGGCTCCGGGTCATACTGCCTGCCCTGGTGGCCGGTGCACTCCACACACCTTGAACAGGCACCACTGGTATTGGAGGCTTTTTGGCTGAGGCGCTACGACAGGACTGATGAATTGGAGTGGGGGGGCAAAAAGGTCAACTTTACAGAGGGACAGTTTCTGACAAACACTGGGAAGGGTAGTTTGAGGGGGCCTGGGAGTGGAGGAAGAGGAGGTGGTTGTAGGAGGTGTCACTTTAGGTGTTTTGGGTGCAGGTACTGGAGGCTGTCGTGAGGTGGATGGATGTTGGGTGTGTGGGTGCCCTTGTTTGTGTACTTTGGGAGGGGGCGTCACAGACACACTGGGAGAGGACACAGGGGACGTGTAAATGGGAGTGGAGGTGGTGAGTGCAGGTGAGCGGGTGTGGTGCTGGGTGTTCTGGTGCGAGTCCTTGTGCCTGTAGATGTAGTGCATGCAGGTGAGAGTGTAGACGAGACTGGGAGGGAGGAGGGAGAAGAGGAGGAGGGGGACACAGTGGAGGCAGTGGATGTTGCTGTGTCTGCATGTGTGTGATGCTTGTGTGCGTGCCTGTGGGTTGTGTGGTGCCTATGTTTGCCTAAGCTTCCCTTGTGTGTTGACTTGTGTGCATGCTGGTCTGTAGGTGTGCTTGGGATGGGCTGGGGTACAGGGGATTGGGTCTGGGTGGAGGAAGTTGGAGGGGGGAGGCTAGACGCAGGGACAATGGCTGCCATCAGTGCTGAGGCCAGAGATTGCAGGGTTCGCTGAAGGACAGCCTGACCAGAATGAATGCCCTCCAGGAATGCATTACCGTGTTGCAACTCCCTTTCTACACCCTGGATGGCATTCACAATGGTAGACTTCCCAACAGTGAGTGACCTGAGGAGGTCAATGGCCTCCTAACTGAAGGCAGCAGGGGTGACTGGGGCAGGGCCTGAGGTGCCTGGGGCGAAGGTGATGTCCACCCTCCTGGGTGAGCAGGCACGGGGCGAACGCTGAGGGGCTGCTGGGAGGGCGGTGCTGGTAGGGGAGGTGGCAGCTGTACCTGTAGAAGTGGGGCGCACAGATGGTGCCGCCACCACAAGGAAGCTCACATCGGCGGACGAGTCCGTGTCGCTGCTTGGTGATCCGGTGGCCGATGTGAAGACCCTCTCGCCCTCCGTCCCACTGGTGCATTCTGAGTCCGTGGTGTGGCCCTCCATGGCCATGTGGGATGCAGCTCCCTCGTGCTCCGGTGCCACTGTACCTCCGCCTGATGATGCTGATGCACAAAAGAACAGGGAGACCACAAAAAGGGGGGGGAAGACAGAAGATAGACAGGTTGAGTGCATGGCATACCGCTACCGTTGGCGGACAATACAGACACAGCAGCCCCCTGCACTACGCCGTGCTCCTGGCCTCTGCAGATGCAATTTCTGGGATCTGGCCTACATGGCTATGGTGGATATCTGCACACATGGATGCCACAGGGGCATCTATACCTGTACTTGGCACTCTACTGCGGTGGGGTGGAGTGCCACATGGCCTGCATTACGGAGGGGCCCAGTCTACGTTTTTCTGCCTGGCCTAGGTACACCCACAGGCCTCCTCCCGCACCCAGACCCCTCCACTGCGCGCAAAGTCCGCAGATTGAGAGTGTACTCACCCCTTTGTGTCTGCTGTGATGCCCTCAAGCGCCCATCCAACTCCGGGTATGCCACAGCCAGGATCCTGAACATCAGGGGGGTCATGGGGCGACGGGCACCCCTCCCACGTTGGGAGGCCATCCCCAGCTGAGCCTTCGCCGTCTTCTTGCTCCAGCAGCGAATGTCCTCCCATCTTTTCCGACAGTGGGTGCCCCGTCTCTGGTAGACCCCCAGGGTCCGGACGTCCTTGGCGATGGCATGCCAAATGTCCTTCTTCTGGTGGGCGCTGACCTACATGACATACACAAGAGAAGAAGAGAAGTCATTACCAACTGCACCGTCGATGTGAGTGGCCCCCCTCCCTACTCTATCCATGTGGCCCATTCATTCACATGCATTAATGTTCCCTGAACTCTGCCCCCTTCCGTCTTACAACCAGCCCTCTCCACCCAGGCCTAGCCCATACAACGTGCTCCCTGTGTACTAACCTGTTGGTCTGGAGGACCGTAGAGTAGCGTATACTGGGGGAGGACCCCGTCTACCAGTTTCTCCAACTCCTGAGCAGTGAAGGCAGGGGCCCTTTCCCCAGACACAGCAGCCATTGTCTCTTCCAGACCGAGGTCACAGCAGCACTTGCAGTGTAGGTCCTCTCCTGTCGAACATTAGGTATCTAGTGATTGAACAGATAGAAAATGGCGGTCACGTCCACGGCGGTGACGTCCGCGGTGGTGCGTATCATCACCGCCGGCGCACCTGTACATTGGCTCCTGGGACCCATAGTGTCCTATGTTAACCAATGCAGCATTGCGCCGCGGTCTACGACCGCCTACCACGACGGTGTGCAACGCCAACCCAGTTATCCCACAATTCCATTGTCCCAGTTTAGAGGTCAGGCAGCCGCCATTTCAGGGGCCCACATGGCTTCATTTACTTCTGCGTCACACATAGCTAGGCCTACACTCAACACACATACAGGAAGGGTTTTGTGTTTGGTGTCGTCATCTGTGTAACTGTGGGTACATACCTGGGAAAAAATTGACTTGATCGTCGCTGTTGTCCATCCTAGGCGCCGTCAGCTGGGACATTTGAGAAGATGGCGGAATCCTCCGGTGTACCGACTGCTGGTGGACCTGTTGACAATGGAGGAGCGACATTTAATCGTCACCTACAGGTTTGACCGTGCCACAATCCAGGAACTATGTAACCAGTTTGAGTCAGACCTGATGTCACCAATCCGCCATCCCACTGGAATCCCCCCTGACGTGCAGGTGCTGTCAGTGCTCCATTTCCTTGTAAGTGGGTCATTTCAGACAACAGTGGCCATGGCATCAGGGATGTCCCAGCCTATGTTTTCCAACGTGCTGTCCAGAGTGTTGTCTGCCCTGCTGAAACACGTAAGGAGATACATAATTTTCCCTGAGGTGGAAGATTTGGCTACAGTGAAAGGTGACTTCTATGCCCTTGGACATATCCCCAACGTCATAGGTGCCATTGATGGAACCCATGTAGCTCTGGTCCCCCCCCACAGGAGTGAACAGGTGTACAGGAACAGGAAGAGTTATCATTCCATGAATGTACAGATGGTCTGTTTGGCAGACCAGTACATCTCCCAGGTTAATGCTATGTTCCCTGGCTCAGTGCATGACGCCTACATCCTGCGGAATAGCAGCATCCCTGATATGATGGGTCAACTCCAGAGACACCGTGTGTGGCTATTAGGGGACTCTGGTTACCCCAACCTGTCCTGGCTATTGACTCCAGTGAGGAATCCCAGGACCAGGGCAGAGGAACGCTACAATGAGGCCCATGGGTGGACTAGGAGGGTGATCAAACGCACCTTCAGCCTCCTGAAGGCCAGGTTCAGGTGCCTCCATATGACAGGTGGTTCCCTATTCTACTCACCAAAGAAGGTGTGCCAGATCATCATCGCCTGCTCGATGCTTCACAATCTTGCTTTGCGACGCCAGGTGCCTTTTCTGCAGGAGGATGGTCCAGATGACGGTGTTGTGGCAGCTGTGGAGCCTGTGGAGCCTGTGAACAGTGATGAGGAGGAAGCTGACAAGAAGACAACGACAACAGGGAGTCATTCATACAGCAATATTTCCAGTGACACACAGGTGAGAACATTTTCATTTTTACCATTACATTCACTGTCACACGTCCTCCTCTATCCTGTGTGTAATTTCATGGGATTATTTGGTAACTGAGTTGTTTCTTTCCATTACGGTTTCACATGTGTGGTTACCAACGTGTGTCATCTGCATGCATCCTTCAAGGACTTGTGATGTGTGACATTCGTATGTTGCCTTTACAACTAACAACGCATTTTGACACTGTCATAGATATTACATTTTACCAAATCATAGACTGACTCCAGATTGTTTTGTGTTTCAAGGGTGTTTATTGAAGTGCTCAAAAATGGAGGGGGGGTTGTAAAATGGTGATGGGTGATGGCAGAGGAATGTCCATGGCAGAGTCCAGTCTATTAGTCTCACAGGTGCACTGCCCATATGGGCATAGGAAGTGGAGCTGGGGCAGTTTAAGTATGGACAGGGTAACAAAGTGGGACAGTGGGGGGACAATCAGGTTGGTCTCATTTCCTGGCGGGGGTCTTGCCATCTTGCTCTGTCCTGTTCCTGGATCTCAGGGACCGCTGGCGTGGTGGTTGTCTGTCTGCAGGGGGTGGGGTGCTGGTGTGGTAGTCCTGTGGCGGGGCGTCCTGTCCACTAGCGCCGGCGGAGGTGGTGGGCAGTTCATCGTCCATGCTAGTGTCAGGGGCCCCTTGGAGTGCCACGGTGTCCCTCATGGTCTGCTGTATGTCCTTCAGCACCCCTACGATGGTGCCCAAGGCGGAGCTGATGGTCCTGAGCTCCTCCCTGAACCCTAAATACTGGTCCTCCTGCAGGCGCTGGGTCTCCTGAAACTTGACCAGGACCGTCGCCATTGTCTCCTGGGAATGGTGGTATGCTCCCATGATGGAGGATAGGGCCTGTGGAGAGTAGGTTCCTTTGGCCTGTCCGCCCCCTGTCGCACAGCAGCCCTCCCAGTTCCCCTGTGTTCCTGTGCCTCCGTCCCCTGGACCGTATGCCCACTACCACTGCCCCCAGGTCCCTGTTGTTGTTGGGGTGGTGGGTTATCCTGGGTTCCCTGTAGTGGTGGACACACAGCTGATTGACTTGTCCTGGGTACGGAGGTTTGGGCCCGCTGGGTGGGTGCTGTGCTGGTGTTACCAGAGGGTGGAAGATCAGTGTTGGTCTGTGCCTGTGCAAGGGGAACCGACTGTCCTGAGGCCCACGATGGTCCGGGCTGGTCATCAGGCTCCAGTAGGGCAGAGCTGCTATCGTCACTGTGGGCCTCTCCTGTGGGTGGAGTGGAGTTATCTGGACCCTCCGGTGTGGTGACGGTCCTTCGTGATCCTGCAGGGGCATAAGAGCATGATTATTGCATGTGTGTGTGATGGTGTGGAATGGGTGGGTGTGCGTGTACCCCAGTGCAAGCATTCCTGTGTGGTAGCTTGTGTGATGATGGTTAGGGGGTTGTTATGGGTATGTGCAGTGGCAAGGCTTTCGTGATGGGTGTCCATGCTTAGTTGTGTCATGCAGGGCTTGGTGTTGGGATGTGAAGTTTGTGTTATTAGTACATTAGTGAGGAGTTGGGGTGAGAGGGGAGGGGGAGAAGGTGGGGGTGTGTGATAGCATGCAGGTAGGGTGGGGGATATGATAGTTAAGATTTGACTTACCAGTGTCCATTCCTCCACCGACTCCTCCGAGGCCCTCTGGATGCATGATGGTCAAGACTTGCTCCTCCCATGTTGTTAGTTGTGGGGGAGGAGGTGGGGGTCCGCCGCCAGTCCGCTGAACCGCGATGTTGTGCCTGGAGACCGTTGAACGCACCTTCCCCCGTAGGTCGTTTCACCTCTTCCTGATGTCCTCCCGATTTCTTGGGTGCTGTCCCACAGCGTTGACCCTGTCCACTATTCTGCACCATAGCTCCATCTTCCTGGCTATGGATGTGTGCTGCACCTGTGAGCCAAATAGCTGTGGCTCTACCCGGACAATTTCCTCCACCATGACCCAGAGCTCCTCCTCGGAAAAGTGGGGGTGTCTTTGGCGTGCCATGGGGTGGTGTGTGTGATGTGTGGGGCGGTGTGAGTGTTGATGTGTGTGGTGATGTGTAATGGTGTGTGGTGTTTTGTGTGTGGATGTTGAGTGGGTGATGGTGTTGTGTGCCTCTGTATGGTGGGGTTGTCTTTGCTGTGCTGTCTCTCTGGCCTTCGTCTAAATTTCTGGTCGTAAGGGTTTGTGGGTGATGTGGGTGTGTGTTTTATATTGTGTTGGGTGTGTGGGAGTGTTGTTTGAATGTGTATCAGGTGTGTGTATTTGCAATTGTCCAATGTGGCGGTGTTTTGGAGATGTGTGTGTATTTTGAGCGCGGCGGTGTGAACCGCCAATGAAATACCGCGGTTGAAAGACCGCTGCGTGGATTCGTGGGTCGTAATAGCATGGGCGTGTTTCTGTTGGCGTGGAGGTGGAGGAATTGTTTTCGCCAGTTTATCACTGACCTTTGGTGTGGCGGACTTGTGTGGGTGTCTGAATTTCGGCAGATTCCGAGATGTGTGTCATAACATCTGTGCCGGGATTCCGCGGCCGCGTCGGTGTATTGGCGGTCTTCTGCACGGCGGTAAGTGCCTTTTACCGCCAATGTTGTAATGACCCCCATAGTCTTTTTGTCTATCTTGCTTTAGTTGTCTGGATTGATTCGGTAGCAAAAGGGGCTTCTTTCCACCAGGGATCACTTTCTCCTGCTTTTCGGACATGGTCTAAGAGAGCCGCAAAGTGAGCATAATCAGTTCCAATAATAGCTTCTTCTACTAATCGCTCCACTACTCCCATTCTGATCTCATCTTCTTTTCCATTCCATTTAATTGAGGCCCAGGTCATGGGATATTCCCTTGAGTCTCCATGAATACCACATATAGCCACAGCGGCTCCTGGAATAAGGGTATTTTTATTGATCAGATCGGCTCCAATGACTGACTGACTACAGCCAGAATCTACCAATACTAAGGTTTTGGGTCCATTGACAATCATCTCTCTCTTATATTGCTTATCCTCGTTTTCTACACAATACACCCATCCTCGGGTGACGCCTATCTCCATGGGTTCAGGCCTGTCGATCTTATGGGGGCATATACAGGCGATATGACCCCATTCCCCACAACTATAACATTGGGGTTGCTGTAGGGGAGGTCTGTCCACCACCCGGGGTTTTACATTATCTTCGGGGGATTTTCTACTTGTGGAAGGGAAAGGCCCAAGGATCGGACGGGAGGGATTAGGAGTCCCGCGATGGGGTGTGGACTTAAATTCCATGGAGTGATGATAGGCGCAAGCTAACTCAATGGTTGTTGAGGTATCTGGATTGGGGTGTTGTTTAATCCAGTTGCGCGTGGCGCTCGATAAGGCTTCCATGTATTGTTCCAGTAATATGGTTTCTATGATGTCCTCTCGATTAGTTCCGATGGGTCCCAACCACTTTAGACCTAGGTCTTTTACCCGGTGGTACAATGCCTGGGGATTTTCTGAGGGCCCCCATTTAGACTTCCTGAACTGAAGTCGGTAGTGTTCTGTGTCGAATCCCACACACTCTAAAATACTTTTCTTGATGTCTTGGTACGGGGTAGTACCCCCAGGGTTCACTCCCTGATAAGTCGCCTGCAGGGTACCTGTCAACAAAGGGGCAATGTATTGACCCCACCGACCCTGGGGCCAGGTGGCGGAGGTGGCGACTCTTTCAAAATTTGGAAAAAAGGCGTCTGGATCTTCGCCTTCCTGGTATCGTTGTAACACTGAGCTGGGTACGTTGGGGTGAACTCTGGTAGCGGCAATGGTATCAGTCAGTGTCTTTAAGGCATTTTCATGGACCAACTGATTGTTGGCCATAATGGTCGCTTGACTTTTCAGAGCACTTTGAAGGGCCTCCTGCTCTGTTTTGGCCTCTTTCTGTTGCTCTTCCCAAAATAGCTGGAGGTGCCTTTGTCCCTCCGCTAGCTTTTGCATCATGTCCACTATGGTGGGTTTGTCCTCCATCTTAGAGTGTCCTTAGGCCTGTTGTTTTTGTGTCTATCCCACTTCTGACACCACTGTAGTGGGTTCGGGTTAGGACTTGATTGGGGTATGGAGGTAAAGAATTCCAATACACCAGGTGCCATGCGTAAGTGCTCTTTATTTTCTTCAGAATGAGTGTTTCATGTTTTTCAAAATAGATTTATGTCCTTAGGTAACGTCCCAGGGTCTTCTGGATCTCTGTTTCTGGGGTTAATACTTGGTTTTCTTCTTCTAGGTTTGTCTCATCCAGACGTCGAGTCCAAGAGATGGGCGGCAGTCTAGGTGGAGCTGGACATCTCCGTTCCAGGGTATTGGTGGCCGGTCCCCAAGGAAAACAGAAAAACAGGTAAGTGTGGGTTTTCGGTGAATGCTTCTATTATAGGGTTAGTATGCGGGTAAGTGAGGGCAAAGGGGTTGGTTCAAACCGTGCATGGGTGTTGGGTGAGCAGGTCAGTGTCGTTTATGTGCACCACAAGCCTCCCAAGTGATCGTAGTATACTTCTACTGTGGTCGAATTCTCTCTGTTTTATTAGGGGGGGGGTTATCTCTTGCCACTCCTTCCACATGGGATTATAGGTAGGTACATGCACTTAAAGAATCTTCCCCACGACCCCTTCCTCCCGAACCCTCCCCTGCGAACCCCTCTCACTCCAGCTCCGGTTCCACACAGGCAAGAATTTTACCCGGAGGCACGATCGTACCTGGGTTAGCCACGCCCCTCCAGGGACGTGGCGGGTCCGGTCGCGTCTCTCGTCGGTCTCCATTGACGTCTCTGTTGTCAGGTCGATATTCCTCCGTGTCTCGGGATCCTCTGCTTCGTCCTCGGGTTCTGAGTCCTCTTCCTCCTCCGGCTCCACGACTTCTCTTATCTCCGGCCCTCTCCCTCGACTCTCTTCCGGCTCTGTTTCTTCTAGCGTCGCTTCACCTTGAACCTGGATATCCGGGTTGCTAACCACTTCCGGGTGTTCGTCCTCCTGATGTGTACCCCCGGGACACCCCTCGAACGTCTCAGGGGCTCGAGTGGTAGCCATGGCTGTGACTGCCCGGTTACATGTCCCTCCCCAAGACTGGGGCTATTCCAGACCCGGTGCCATCGGATAGCGGGATAAGTAGTCGGCATGGGACATTAACTCGCCCAGAAGGTGGCGCACCTGAAAGGTAAAAGGTTGCAGTTCCATGAACCATCTCAGTATACGGGCGTTGGTGTTTTTATCACGTGACAGCCACATTAGAGGAGCGTGGTCCGTGTACCGAATAAAAGGCCGTCCCAGAAGGTAGTACTGTAAGCTTTCTATAGCCCATTTGATGGCCAGGCATTCCCTTTCAATAATAGGATAGCGTTGTTCCCGGGGCAATAGCTTACGACTGATGAAAACTATTGGATGGCTGGTACCCCCTTCTCCCTTTTGAAATACCACCGCTCCTAAGCCTACATCCGAAGCGCCTGTCTGTAAATGGAAAGGGTGAAGGAAATCAGGACAACACAAAATAGGTTTTGTTGTGAGACAGGTTTGTAGAGCGACATAACTCCGGTGTTGGGATGGGGTTAACCTCATTATTTGTGTGGGCTGACCCTTTTTTAAGAGATCAGTCAAAGGAGTGGCCAGGGTTGAATAATGGGGAATGAACCTCCGATAGTATCCTACCAAACCCAAAAAGGATCGTACTTCCTTTTTGGTAGTAGGTGGTGGTATGCGTGTAATGGCTTCCACTTTGTTCAACATTAAGTTAAGTCTTCGGTTTATCTTTCTCCCATTTCAAAGAGTCACCTTTACACATAGCAGGCGTCTTGCTTTCAGGGGCTGATAGATACACTGCAATATTCATAACTGAAAAATACAGCCATTATGTTAAGTGGCAGAAATTAAAAGTGCATAAGAATGTTCCAAATTATGAAAATTTGTGAATAACAGCATTCTCCCCTTTAAATAGCCCCCATTTTAAGAAAATGGTTGTATGTTGTGTTATACGTGTAACAATGCCATATATGGGGAAAGGTATGTCCTGTGCCACAAGTACATTAAACACAGGCTGTCAGTCACCCATACATATATATCTCATTCATACACACATATGTTCATACACCCCCAAAGACCACACTCTCACTGGTGCACATGCCAGCACTGTCACAGTGCCCTTTCTTTGGGGTCTCAGCACTCTCGGCAAAGTTCCAAAAAACCCTTTCTCGCTCAGAAAGGGCTTTAAGGGCAGGAAAGCTTTGGAAATAACTTTAGGAATCCCCCCAAAAGAGGAGGTGCTCCTACGCAACCATCCTCAGCTACCTAAATAGTGGAAGCAGGACTCCAAATCTTAAGACTCCCCAAAATGTAGTTGACCCCAAAACTTACTTCAGGCAGTTCTGCTTCAGCGTCCATGATCTTGTGATAGGACACCGTCCTCAACATGAAGCTCAACATAAAATTATAATAATAATAAAATAAATAACTGGGGCCACTCAGTATCTAAGCTCTAGATCAGAAGAAAGTCAAAGGGGTTTAATAGAAAGGTCTAAAGAATTAGGTGGTACAGAATAAAAGTTAAATGCCATGAAGATGTAAATTCAAAGTACATAAACAGAAATCAAGAGAATTCTAAGTCCCTAATGTAAAGGAAAATCAATAGAGAAATGGACAGAGTGACCAGTAGAACTATATAATAATAGAGTTATAATATTAATTATAATTATAATATATATATATATATATATATATATATATATTATATATTAACTCACAATTATAATAGAGTCACAAAGAAACCATCAGCTTCTCTGGTAGAAAATGGAAAGATTTTGGCTCAGCCCCAGAACCCGGGGTTTATATACACATTTTCTACATAATTAATAAGGAACATCTGCAGAGTCACAATGGTCTGACCAGTGATAACACATTTTTTAAAAATCAGACTTTGACACGTAAAAAAGAAAACACACAGCAGTGACCCATTTTGAGGAAGGCTCCGGCAACTTCTACGCTGTTTCTGCCCCAAGATGCAGAATATTATAGAACATTTTATTAGAGAATGACCCACACACCAATGCTTTCTACCAGGCCCAAGGCAGGAAGCTACAGCGGATGGACATTGAACTGGCTACTTTCAAAAAAGGACAAAAGTGTCATTCACAATACATGCATGTGAAGAAGATCAGTAGTTACGTCACAGTGTCACGTGCTCTGCAAAGCCTGCAGAGGCTGTGGGGGGGTCACATCTGCAGAGGGGTATTGATTGGGACGGAACAGATTCAACAGAACCTCAGAACAGCATTTATATTTTTAAAAATGGAGACCGATGAAAACATGGCACAAATAAATTACATTATTAAGTACACTTCTAAATGTGATAGCAAACTCTTTTTAAGTGCAATGTAATTTGCAATCAGAACCCATCATATATATCATTAATACTCAAAATTAATTGTCATCCAAATTGCACATTAAAAAAACGTTTACAAGAGATTGGTCTGAAGAAACAAAGGGGTGGGTTTACTAAGTTTTCAGGCAGTGTAGTAACCAAAGTTGTGATTCTGCACTGCATGAAAAAAAGAGAGCATAACAACACCATATGTGTTGTGTATGTGATGTCAAGCGTACGTTTCAAACAGGAAGGGTGCCCCTCCAGCACAAATGTATATGCTTTCACAAGTTTTAACACTTTCTATGTGTGCTGTGTGGTGCAGCAAACTTGCGAAGTTGGAAAGGTTTGGAGAAAATACATCTTTTGCCCAACTTTAAGTTCAAAGAGTCATAGTTTTTTATGCAAATCATTTTCTACCAAGGTTAGTAGATAGGCATTAGCATCAAACTCCATGGGCGGGTGCATAGGATTATTCATGTGCCACCAATGGTGGTTCACCTTCTTGACGCAAAGTAGTGCTTAGTGTTAGTAAATCCCCCCCATGAACTCAAGATTTGAAAGGTAACACAATGACTGGGGGGTGTCATACTAATTCAATTGTGTCACCACCCAAAGGAATCCTGTTTTGGCATTCTTACTATAAAGAAAGATTGAGTAAAAAATTATAATGTTCTGAAACTACGGTTGCAACTTGCATTCATTGCTTTGATGTCAGTTCATAGCTCAACGTGCTATAATGGATTATAAATCCAAGTAATAAAATGATCTCTATGACAGAAGCAGCAGCCCACTGACATATCTATATAAACTCCAAATCTATGATCTGCATGTTACATGTTGTGCTTTGTAGCAGGGACATTAACCCTTAATCTACCTTATTATGAGCTAAAACTGCAATTAGACAAATCCAGGATCTCTCAATAAAGGGGGAGATTTACAAAACTGTCACCCAGTGCAGCACAGCAATGAAAAATGATGTGATGCGCTGTGAGACAGGGAGGGTGCAGCAAAGCGCTATATCTACAAAGATATGGCACTCTCCTCTCTCTCTAGCGGCGGTGCTTATTTCAGCTGACATGCGCCACGCACACACCTTTGCGTCGTAGTGCAAGTGTGTGTGTATGAGTCTAGCATAGGTTTTGTACTTGAAGGATACCCTTCCAGTATAAAATACTATGCTTAGACACACTTTAAAACGTTTCCTACTTTGTGTGCGTGCTGCACAGTTCACCACGCAAGCAAACTCGGAAAAGAAAGGAGAAATGAAAAAAAAATTCGTTTGACACCTGCTTTTAAATGGCGTTAACTTTTGGGGCAAAACCCTGTCTACTATTGTTTGTAGTTTGGGTTTTGCATCAAAAGGCATGGGTGGTTGAAAGGCAACACCCGTGTACCACTCCCCTCGGAGCTAAGTAACGCAAAACAGTGCTTTGTCCTGCCTTGCGTTACTTTTAGTTTTGCGCTAGAAAGTAAATTGGGAAAAAAACATTTTGTGCTGGTTTGCATCTCTTTTGTGCCACTAACCCAGCGCAAGATGTTTGTAAATCTCCCCCTAAGTGCATTAACCAGGTTTATCATGCTATTGTTATTATCCACTGAAAAAAACTCTCTGCTCTTATGGTGCCTCAGCCTGTCATGCAAAGGATGCCTCCTCAGGCGTGGTGGCACTGATTAGAGAAGTCACAAAAGTTTGAATTGGCCCTCACGCATCTATTGAATGTCCTGGATTTCTTCCTTGGTGATTATGAATGGTTGGTCTCTGAGTCCTAATAGTCGAGATGCAAACAAGCCATTCTCAATCATATTGATTTAGAGTGTCAATATGAGCAACTGTGAGTGTCAATATGAGAAAATCAGACTTCACCATGAACATGTGCTTCAGCTTTGATGGTTCCCGAATGTCTAGTGTTGGCTGCTGCAATGCACATAGAATCATTGTTGCTGGCTGGACAGGGCTGGTGCTCCCAAGCATCAGGACATTATTACTGAAATTCCCAGAGCACAATTACTGCATCCTGAATTACTGTGATGATGTCCTTAGGGGTGCAATGCTTCTAGATTTGCTGCACAACTGAAACGGTTACAGTTAATCAAAGGAATCAAAGCAAAGCCTCACTATTGAAGATCCCTGATGGATCATGCTTCAATGACTGAAGTGTGCAATCTACAATTCTTGATATGTTTTGGAATGATTAGGCAACTCTGCCTTTGATCTATGTGAGAAGCAGTTTGCCCTGAGGAGGTAGCCCTGCTATCTAAGTTCTCAGGATGTCAAATCTGTGCAGTCTAACAGATGTGGGATCTGAGCCCGGGGGGTGAGTCTCGCCTGAAGGGCAGCTCTGTAGCCACATCCCAGAGCCTGCGTGACTGGTAACATGTGATAGCCCAGGTCTGTGATGCCCCATGAAGCTGGAAGGTGCAGAACAAGGATGAGATGGGGTGCGGGCAAGAGGCCCTCACAGTTCCTCGCATGGGGACACCGAAAGTTTTTGCTACACCCCTGGCTCTTGCTAGCCCTACAATGACACCTTGAGTGGAAGCACAAACAGCCTACACACAGGCAGAACTCAGTCCAAATGTAAGCACTAAAAACATAAAACCAGAAATCTTATGTGAATGCTCACTCAACCTTAAGCAAAATCAGGGCACAGTCCTGATGCAGCCTAATTCTGCTCTTGCCAAGAAGCGCCATATCTCAGTTAACCCAACAGGGCATCCTGTAGACACTACACCTACCCTTTGACATGTGTTATCAACTATAGCACTGAAACTTTCTGAGACGTAAGTTTCAACGTGATCTTATACACAGCTGAAATGTGGCTCGTAAAGGGGACTGAAGTGTTGAGCCTCTGCATGGTCCAGAGGAGGAAGGTTTAAAGACTTCACATTAGATGCAATCTATAAACATCCAAGAGGAAATGGGACTAGTGTTATAGTATGAACTCCAACACATGAACAGGCTAAAAAAACACATGGTTTCTCTGATTTTTAGGATATTCTCCGTAAGAGGGCCACCTGGCTTCTTCTATCGCAATACTGCGGTTTAAATGTTGTCCTATGAACTATCACATTCTTAATATGGACTATCATCATAGTAAGGTCAGGTAAGTATACAGTTAAGATTGTGCTTCCTTGGAAAAGGCATTTTTTTTTCTTCTCAATAACATTTGCACCATTTGACAAATCTTCAAAATATTTTCCAAAAAAACAGGTCTCATCCACCTCAGCTCTTTCCGGGAAAATTTTGGGGTGATCCGTCAAGCGGGGCCAAAACGTGTTTTCCCTAGTCATTTTTTCATAGGAAAATTGAAGAGTCATGCTGCAAAAACTGCCGAACAGAATTACACCAAATTTGGCAGAAAACTAGATTTTGGTATAGAAAATGTGTTTTTTTGTGATTTGGTGTAATTCTGTTTAGTGGTTTAGAAGAATTAAAGGTCACAAATATAGATATTTCAAGCTGCGGAGGATCCGTGGTGCTGACAGATCTCAAGATGAGAACTGATTGGCTGCCACAACATCAACAATGGTGTGGCGACAGCTATATTATGACTTGAAACTTAGTCCTGAGTTAAAAAGGTTAAAATAAATAGATACAATATTTCAGCTTAGGGATACAATGCACCTCTAGGCACCCAGTCAAAATTTCCTTAAATTAATTTTGGCGCAAATTTGCTGTGGATCCCCAAATAATGGCAAAATAAAAATAAAAAAACATTGGTGCCTAGGCATCAAACTCCCCTGGCCCCCTACCCGGGTGGGCCAGGGCCCTGGGAGGGTGGCACATTTGCATATTTAGGGGGTTGGGGGCACATGGCTCCCTCCCAGAGCCCCCGAAAGGCCCAGAGACCCATCCCCCGCGGCTGCTACTTAGTTACAGGTGGGCGCGCAGCCCCCTTCCCTGAACCTTGAACTGCCCCGGGGACATCTTTCCCCCTTGGGCCAACTTTTCTCTTGTGTCTCAGGGGACTTTCTCCCCCCTCCCCCGGACACTGTTTCTCCACCCGCAAGAGCACGGGCACGGAAGACTTGTCAGCTCTTGCCCAGCGGCAGCTTTAAAAATGCTCCCACCAGGTTGAAGCAAACATTTTATTCCCCTGCTCTCACAGGCAGAGAACCTCAGATTGCTCACGCCCGGCGGGAGCATGCTAAAATGGCTGCTCCAATGCCAGCTTCTGATGCACCCAGAATAAGTGAATGTAGGGAGCTAGCATGGCCATGGGGGCCCTAGATTTTTTAAATTAAACTTTATAAAAAAAATTAATGATAGCAACTTTTATTAAACGTGGACTTTGGGAATTAATGAAAAATACATTTCAACTTTTTATTTTATTTTGATGTTCTGATCCTTTCACAAAGTCCGGAAGTCTACCTTACTTAAAATGACATCCAGGCCCTGCACTCAACCCCTTGCTGCCCTTGCCATGACTCGAGAGGCAGGCTAGTCACCAGTGGGAGTTGGTGCAGGGCCTGTCTTGTGGCCAAACCATGTCACACATGGCCAAAGGCTGGCATGGCCGAAGGTCATCCACAGCATGATGGTGTCTGACTGTAAAGGGTTCATGTTACGTGTGTTAATACAATATTACTTTATGTTTTAAAAAAACTAGAAATTCCCTGAAGAAAACAAAGATTAAAGTGGCGTTATAGTTAGGTATGGTAACAATATCTTACAGTGCATTAAAAAAACTTAGAAATTACTTAGAAATTCAATGAAAAAAAACAAAGGTTAAAGGAACTTTATAGTTACCTGACAATGTCAGTTAAAACATACCGATTTGAATGAATAAAACCACTAACATTTACCATTTACAGTTATATCAAGTAACTGTACCTTGTGCCCGGAATTAACAATAGCTTGCGCCTTACCCATGCACTGCTAATTACCTCCCATATTAAATCACTAGTGACATATTCTGTTGCATCATTCATAGCATGACTGTTACATATGAAATTACATCATTTATGGCAACACTGTGCTTGGCACAGGACCGTAGCCACGGGGGTGGCATTTGAGGGCTGCGCCAGCCCATAATAATGCCCCACCCCCAAACCACTGAGGCAGCAGGCACAGTTTAGAGGTGCGAGAGGTCAGAAGGTGAAAGAGCAATCAAAATGCCTTTAGGTGTTATTTTTATATTTCTACATCTGCTGAATGTTCCAAAAACAGGTTAAAGGTCAGGCTATGTCTTCTGACAAATTACTGCTTATTTTTTAACCTGGAAATGTTTATTTTTCTTCATTTGACTGGAAAGTGAGAGGATTTTGTACAATGTACTATGTGACAATCTCTCTGTGGTACAAATAGGGCCACTGGAATTAGGTGTCAGGAGAGGCCTAAATTATGCAGCAATGTTGAATAAATTATGTGTCAGGAAAACACAAATTATGCAGCGTAATGCACATTGTTTTTTAGAATATCTTTTCATTATTTTGATGCCGCTGTAAGTAAGTGAAAGGTGACCAGTCAACCTATGTGAAAGGCTTATCACTCCACAGCAGCACAAGTTGCAGCAATTTTAGTAACTTTTGATCTGTTTAAGCTAGATACAAAATTTGTTTTGTGGTTACATCTGCAGATTATGTAGCAGATGATGGATTATGTGGCAAATGTGGTAAATTCACAATGATGCGGAAAACGCTGCAGCTACAGAAGTGCATCATCCCAGCGACCTTCCATAAAGGGAGTAAAAAAAGAAATACTGTAGAATGTCAATTTGTTTCTAATTCCCAAACAATTTAAATATCTGTAAATGAACCGAACAAACATTTCAACAAATATCAGCACTTATGAAAGCACAAATGAAGCACATTTTGTTCTGAAGTGAGCTGGAAGCGAAGATTTTATTAAGACAAAAAGAAATCCTGGTGATGCACAAGTGAAAAATATTGTATGGTATTGAATTGCGCATTTGTTTAGCACTTACCTACATGGGGAGAATGCTGTGCCATACGGGGTGGTGTTTGGTTAAAAGGGTGATTTCTTTGTTTTGTGATGCAATGTGGGAAGAGTTCCCATGTAGTGCGTGATGATCACTGAGGTGTGGTTATCATGTTATGAGGCGCAGCTCGTAGAAGTGTGGGGATAACGAGGTGTGAAAGGCACAGACATGCAGTTTATGTTTTTTCAATATGCTGGCAGCTTTGATCAGCTCTATGGGTCACATTATGGTATTTCTTCTGATTATAGTCTGCTTAGCTGATTACTGCCCTGGTTCATCCAATTAGACATTTTGGGGCAGATTTACTTACATTTCACGCAACACAATGCAGCAAGGTCTCACAGGAATACAGCATAAATGTGCCATATTTATGAAGATATTGCACATTTCTGCTGTCTCCTAGGGCTGGTGCTCTGCTTGCTGCCTAGAGACAACGCAGACCCGCTTGCATCATGGTGCAAGGGTGCCTGCATTACAGGCAGGATTGTTTTTGTGCAACTTGTTACGCAAAATATCCTTGGAGGCATATTCCCCCTTTTATGTATGCTGCAGAATGTAGCACACTTAGAATGAAAAGGTAACAAGTAGAAATAAAGATATGACTCCTTGTTATGCCAGACTGGGGAAGGCGTAGCACTTTGATGCATTCCCAGGTTTACTAGCTTTTGGTAAATATAGTGATGTGTGAAAATCCATGGATGGATGCACGGAAACGCCCAAAGAACACCTTCCTAATGCAAGGTAACGCAGGGCAGCAATATGTGCTGCCTTGCATTACTTTGTATTTACTAAGCAACGCAAAGCTATACAAAGTGAATTTGCATGGCTTGGTAAATACCAAACTACGTATTTACTCAGTGCTTAATTTGTAACTAAAAACGTGCCGGTGCCCAAAGCTCTCTTCTTAACCATGCGGCTGCTGCAATTAAATGTGGGAACACGGAATACTGAGGAGGCGTAATCCTGAAGCCATCTCTGGCCTCTTCAATCCATTTAAAGCCACTCCCTTCACCTTCAGCTCACTCTAGCAGCTTTTTCCCACTGTGACACCTTTTCGTTTTTCTCTTCCTCCGTCTTTCCCATATGTGTGTTTTGCTTGCAGTTAATGCTTGAGGCAGAAAAATAAGCGCCGGCCCTCAAAAATAAGTGCTGGTGCTCCGCAATCAAAAAGCACAAATTAAGCACTGTATTTAGTAAACTACGCAAAGCTATGAAAAGTGAATTAATCCAAAAAGTGATCCAACTCTGACACCATATATTAGTAAATAGCCCATTAGTGTATACCTCTGGCTAGAGCGCCAATGTTGGAGGGAGAGAGAAGTGGAGAGATCAGCTGGGATCTGCATTGTTACTTTCATCTCATGTCTGAAAGCCTTTGTGGGAAAAAAGCGTCAAAAGTGTATGATATTTGGGACCTGCAGTCCTGGACTAAAGCCCCCCGTTTGACCCTCAGTGTGTGACAGATTTCTTTAATTATTCCATAATTGTTAATTTAGTGATGGCTTGTTTATTGGCTGCACAGTACTGGTGATGGACAACCCTCACAGTATATATGCCTCAATTGAGTGCAAGAGGGGTTAAGTTACAGTTGGCTGCCGACGGCTGAGTGTTATGGTATTAGTATTAGTGTGAGCCAGAAATGTTATGTATGAACTTGAATAACTATATAATACCCAGAGGAAGGATAGTTCAACTCTCCTTAACTTTCCTGATGATTGAAAGTAGTTTGCTGGTTGGGCTGTTTCCAATCCATTCATTGTAAGCTAAAGATGGAGCTTGAGGATGCAACTGTCTTTCCAGATTCCGTTGCTGGGATGTGGGGTGGTGTAGCTATCTTGGAAATGGCCATGTTTTCATCTGTCTTCTGTAGTGTATAGGCTCCCGGATGCTTCAAATGCTGGCTGATAGTGTGTTCTAGAGCTTGGCTTCTTGTACTGAGAAAGCAGTGCCTTCGACAGATTTCTTATGGTAAGGTGGTAAGATAAGTGGTGCAAGCCTTGAGCTAAGTGTTCTAATTTGTTTGTATTGTTTGAATTTAGCTTCTAGTTATAAAAGTCCTTCTCCTTGGAGGCTCTGTGAACAATGCAGAGAGCCTAAACACTGCCCTTGTTTTTACAGGTAGCACGATAGTGATTGCAAGACTGGATTCATGTGTTCCCTTGGGTGAAGTCAGAGAAGAAATCTTGCAGAAGCATTTTGGGTGAGTTGAATTTTGTGTATATAAACACTGGTGTGCCCGAGGTAGGCTGCTGGCATTGTCACACTAGGAGATTACAAGTGTAAGGATGGATTGCAGTTTCTGTTGGCACGTAAGGTATGGAAGGAGGGAAAATAGTGTTTTCATTGTATAGAAGGCACTCTGTTTTTGGTTGTCAAAATGTGGCATCAAATGTTTGTCTGAATCCATGGTTATGCCTAGGTTTCTGACTTCTCTTGATACTGTTGGATTGACCTCATGTTCCTCAGGCCATACGGTGGCAGGCTAGTATTTTTGTCATAGTCCGCAGCTCATAAGCTGTCTTGTGTTATTTAGCTGTAGTTGGTTATTCATCATCCAAGCATTAAAGGCCCGGAGTCAGTCATCAAGTTTTAAATTGTAGAGGTCTTCCAGACCATCCATTTTTAGGAATGATCTGGATGTCATCTACATAGTGGTTACAGGTGAGATTGAATGATTTAATCATATTTGGTAAGGGGGTTAGGTAGATGTTCCATATTAGAGGAGATATGATGGACCCCTGTTGGATGCCACAGTGCTGTGTATGAGGAGCGGATATGAAAGGTGATATCAACACTAGTTTGCTATCACAGCCGAGAGGCCAATAATTCAATGGGCATGAGTTGAACTCCCTTCTCACCTTTCACATATGGTATGTCAAACAAGAATTAGTTGCATGAAGAGATTGCACCAATGTGTAGGGTATAGAGTCATGTTGTTTTTAAGACAGCAACTTTCATGAGATTTCCTAAACGTGATACATAACTGGTTGCCACTACCCAAACCTACCGGTCATTCCGAAGCAATGTATACTCTGAAACTCCAGATTCCAATTTGACATGGTACTTGGATTCATCTAGTATGCTGAAACAGAGTTATCACACTCTGGTGGGATAATGTATCTGCTCTACAAATCATTATTTTGTTTGCAGGATACAGATAGTGTGTTAGGTTAATGTGCCTGCTGCAGAGGGGTGCAAAAAATCTAACTAGAAGTATTGTGAATTTGAACTGACACAAAATAGCCTGCTATGTCACAAAGGACTGCTTTAACACACTTGCTTTCACAAATGTTTTAATACCTAGATAACCCAACCAGGATCAAAACACTGAGAATTCATCTCCTTGAACCAAATATTGTGGAGGCCATAATCAGGGAATCTAGTACTCAAAGCATGTGTATTATAATTGGCCTCTCATGATATCTCCGCAGAACATTGACTAACATGTTTTTTTTTTTTGTATATTGTAATTTAAGATTTCTGTAGTATGAATCTGCTTTTCGTAATTAATGCACTCCTTTGAAATTCTGTTTTATCTTTATCTAATTCATGGTCATAACAAAAACATTGCTGGTATGCAGTTCTACGTAATTAATGCACTAAATGCATAATATTTGGTGAACATTTGGGGTAGTATTTGTATTGGGACAAGCGTGTGAACACTAGGTGGTATGAATTTTATGGATCCTCACAAATTTTCAAATTTCCTTCACAGAAATACGAGGCAAATCTCTGACTTAGCCAAAACTTGATGTTTGCAGGACATTTTGGGTAAGACAAAGTATTACGATCCACACAAACTACACCACCCCAAACTTCTTTTGGTATCTTGTTTTCAGAAATGTGTCAGCCTGGAAGGTTACCCTGGGTGCTGGCCGAGCCCGGCCAAAATTCCACAGGTACCCACATCACCAGAACTGATCAATTTGCAAGGCAAAATCTTCATCTTTCCTTGTGTTTTGGGAGCCCTAGGGAGCCTTTCCTTTAGCGAGAAATAGCTCAGTCACACAAGTGGGGTACTACTATTAGAGGGAGTGGTGTAGGTACACTGTGTTGTAGAACACTTGTAAATCCATGCAGATTCCATTATTTCACTTTTATTTTACTGTGCAATGTCCGTGTGCACAGCATGCTACGCAATACAGTGAAACAAAAAAATAAACATGGGTCTCGAGAGAAGCAGTTTTCTCTCTTGCCAACTTTGATTTTGGAAAAGAAAACATTTCTGGTGTTTTTACCTGAAACATCTTCTTTTCCAGTACTGTGGATGACCCATTGAAGTCCACTGCCCTATGTAAGTAGTGTTGTGGGTGTCAACGGGTTGCGGTCTGCCCTAAGGGAGTTAAAACCCACCAAATCCATGTGGCCTGATGTCCAGTCCGACAAGACTAGACTGCAAGCTCCACTGATATGACGGCCACATTGCACTGATTTCTTTGTTTCATGGTCGTGTGGGACTCCTCCAGTTCCAGCAGGGCCCGAGGATGGTAGGTTCTGGCACTGGGGAGCAGCAAAAAGCACAGTGGCCAAAGAAAGGTAGCAGCGGCTGGTAATGGCCATGCACAACCAAGAGAAAGTCTCACCTGCCATATATGGTCAACGGTGAAGAGGGCTAGTGAGAGAATAAAAAATATTCAGCAGTAGAAAGAACATAGAAAGAAGATACAAAGAAAAGGTTCTAGGACACTAGGAGAAAGAAAGGAATGGGAAGAAATATCCAGCAGCAAACAGAAAGGATAGTGGGGAAAAGGTTGAGAGAGGCAGCGGGTCGGAGATTGTGAGTTTGGGAGTGGATGGAGAAAGTAAGCAAGAGTCCAAAGGAGCACATTTAGAGTTAGGTACATACAGAGAAATGGTGATTGGAGATTTTACGTGAAATTTATAGCTTATCATGGTTTAGCCAATAAACCTAAGCTGTGTGATTTCAAGGCACAATTTTTGCACTTTATTTTTTAAATGGGATCTTAGTGTAACACCCGAAAACTCACTTTGGATAGTGGTCTTTAAAATACTGTAATAGTCTTATTTTTGTAACTTAATCCACATTGTGTTTTCCAGATTGCTTAACAATGGCACCCGCTTGCCATTTGTTAGAAGTGCTGACACCTTCTTTTTAATTCACATCAGCCATGTCTACATTTGCTAGTATAGTCGCTGGAAATTACAACCTTCTAGCTGAGAAGATAAAGTTCTATTAAGGAAGTGATTTGGCTTTCTAGTGTTCATTTAAGTATGGAAGTCTTACCTGTTTCATACCATGAAGCTTGACCTTTACCTGCGCCTTTAGTAATACTGAGCAATCCCCCTGCAAGTAAATATTTTGCATTTCTACTACACATGGCAGGCTTCTATGCTTTCTAAATTTGCCACTCAGGAAGGTGCATGCTCGTCCAAGCAATGTTAGCCACATATGAGGTGCCACCTTGTAGTCCTATGCAAGGATTCTACTGCGTATGAAAGAGTAGAGAAAGTCCTTTATTCTGGAAGAGGAGGACTCTGTAGCATCCGAATGGGAGGCACCATGCAGGCAGCATCAAACAGAGATGTTATCCCAGAGAAGGATCCAAGATGCAAACTGCAGAACCATCACTCAGAGCATTAGAGACGCTGCTGCTGCGAGTGTCCTCAGCCAGGCCACGAGCCTCAAATGGACCCATTCCGAGATTACACAATCGCCTATAGTTTTCTATTCCTACATGTCTTGCTGGCTGATGTCTTCAGAAGGTCTCTTTGTACAACACCTTTTGCACAACCTGCTTGCAACTATGAGCTGCGTGTACCAGCGTCGGACCCTGTTTCAAGATCATGCAGTTTTGATTGGTGTTTTGATAAAATGTAATTGAACTACACTTTGTTGGTCACAACCTTACAGTGAAATTAATTGTAAGACTTTCTCGACTTCCCCTGTGAAATGACATTCAAACTCCATTTAGTTTTCACCATTGTTGCATCCCTAAAATGTTTAAAACTCACTGTGTACCACTTATTTCTCAAAATGTTCTTGATGGATTGGTTCAAATGATTCTGCAAAGTTGTTTTAAGTTAGTGGTGAGTTAAATTAAAGCTTCACTTACAAAGTTGTTCGGAATTATGAAACTCAACACTTGATGGTGGGGCCAGCGGGGAGGTCTCCAGCATGGCGGCGACCACCCTGGCAGGAGTTTGGCGGAAGGGTGTGCCCATCTGCCATACTCGTAATAGAGCCCTTAGTCTCTCGATGTTGTAATATACATTAACACCAACAGTCTTCGGGCAGGAGCGATTCACATGCAATAAGTAGCGGCTTGAAGACAGTACCTGCATTTAAGGCTCCGCAGTTTGAAATGATGTAAATGTTAATGGAAATAAGCTTAATTAGAAGAACGCAGCAACTTGTTTTGCTGTGATTAACTTTTCCTTTCATTTGATATTTTGTGGGTTGAAGCAACGCATCGCCTCCCCATCCTCGTGTAATCTTTCCATGCCCTGCTCTCTGCACTGCTCATCCAACTGTCTAGCTTTGATTAAAGTGGCCCCGTCTGCAAAAGAAATACATTCTAAATAGAGTAATTTTCATTCATATGTTTTCTATAGCATCTACATACCTATGCATGCTTCTTGGCGCTAATCCACCAACCTAAAACACTAAAACAGACAAAAAAAAATGTAATATCCCCATTTTATAAGAATACTGATTATTTCTGCAATAAAGCGGACTTCAGTGGGAAATCAGAGGCAGAGCAGAGGTCCCTAACTGGTGAGTAGCACCTAAATGATCTTCCCGAAGGGGGTGAAACAGGCGGCGCGTACTCTAAACTACGAAATAACAGTCTCTCCGATCAAAGGAAAGGCCCACATTGGGGTCCGGAGGATGGGAACACGAGCAGGTCTGTGGCAAGGAGGCCTTTGTGGGGAGCCGGCGCGGTCCAGCTGATTCACCAGGAATGCAGGGAGCTGAGGATGGATTAAGACGTTCTACTGAAGTGAGGCTGGCAGGGATTAGTGCCAGGCTAGGTTTAATCAGAGCAGGAGGGAGCGCAGGCTCGCTTTTATGTCACTTAATGTTATCCGCGGATCACGTTCCGTGCTCGGAAGGGCTGACGCACGGTTACAGTAAATGGAAAAGTTCTTTGTGTGTTTAGTTCTGGGAAACTGGCTTTAGGAACTCCTGGCGCGACCCCACCATTCACCCGCCTGTCAACGGCCCAACCACTTATACTTCACTGACACACGAGGCAAAGCGTTTTTCTTTATTTACTTCTCTCTATTTCTTTCTTTTTTCGTTCTTTCTTTTTGTTTTGTTCTTTCTCTCTTTCTTTGGTGCTTTGTTACTTTGGTCATTGTTTCTTTCTTCCCCTTTTATGTCGCTTTCTCTCTCTTTTCTTTTTCTCTTTTTTATTTCTTACTTTCTTCTGTTTTGCTTTCTCTCGCTTTCCTTTTCCTCTTGTTTAGCTTATTTCCTGAAATTATTCTATTTCGCTTTCTCTTTGTGTTCTTCTTTTTCCTTTCTTACCTTCTTCTATGTCGCTTTCTCTCTCTTTTCTTTTCCTTTTTTTCTTACTTTCTTCTATGTCGCTTTCTCTCGCTTTCCTCTTTTTTTTAAGCTTCTTTCCTGAAATTATTCTATCTCGCTTTCTCTTTGTGTTCTTCTTTTATTTCTCTTGTATTATTCTTTCTTTCCTATGTCTTACACGTCCTCTCTTGGTTTGTTTCTTGTCTTTCTCTGTTTATTTCTCATGCTTTCTCTTTCCGGTAGTTAGTATTTCTTATTTTTCTTCTGTTTTTCACACTTTTCTTTCACTCTTCTGTTCTCACTAACCTGATTAGCAAGCCTGCCTCACGGCTCGGAGCCCTAATGTGGTGGGGAAAATATCAGACTTGATTTCAGAATAAGGCAGACATTGCTTTAAGTCGCCACGTAAATATAACTATTTTCTAAACATGCCCCAGCCTTCCATGCTTTGACTGCTACAGACAAATTAAGCCAAAGACTCCTTGATATGTCAGAGGCTGACTCAGACCAGGTCTGATGACTCTGTGGACTTCTTCGTTTGGTGACTCAGTGGATCCATGCATCTACTCTTCCTGTGTTTCACCTACTGTCAGATATACTCAGCGTTTCATCCTTCAGAAGCTGATAAAATTAATATCATCGAGTTAGATAACAAGAAAAATCTATTATTCTGCAGCAAGAGGCCCCAAGATGCAAGCGTATGGTTTACAAACACACGTTATATTAACCTCATTAGGTCACACATATTGGATCAGCACACATTTGGTATTCTGAGTTGTGTGGTAATACCACACACCCGTTTTCTCAGTGCAAATTTCGACAGGTCACACATCACAAAATGTGTCCAGAGACAAGAGTTTGGAAAGAGGGGTCATATGCAGAAACTGGGTTCAGTGCCTCTGTTTATTGCTCAATCCGACCTTGTAAACCTGGAACTCTGGAAAATGGGATGTTAAGTTGTTGATTTCCACTGAAGGGATTCAGTTTACAAGGAATCATGTGGAGTTCAGTACGAAGACGAAGACGCCAGTCCCTATTACTCGAGAACAATTTGGAGCCTTCCTAATCTTCAAATAATCTTAGTTAAAATTTTTAAACTTCTTTGTTGATACAGAGAACATTTGAAAAGAGCTGGCTGAGAATGTGATGCAATTTGAATATGAAATATTGTCATATGGGCTGACGAGGAAAGAAATTGCCAATAAATAATGCCCATAATGGACTGAATTTGGGAAATGCGCTTAATCAATGTGGGTGTAGACTGAGTGTGGCCTTAAAGCCAGAGGATAAACGTAGGCCCCAGCAGCCCTAACAGCACAGTGGACCACCATCCAACTTGAAGTCTACAAATAAATGTGAAGTACCAAAGTTTCAAGGGTCTCTGATCACATTCTGCTGGGGAGGAGAGGGCATCATTTGGAACTACACCACTGATTAAATCAGTTTGGGCACTGAAGATGAACATGTTACTTTTGGGTCACACACTTTGAGAGGCGCTAAGATACAATTTTCTATCAATTAACATGAAATGCTGGCTGGTGCATGTAAGAAAACATCTCAGGACACCTATTTGGGGCTCGAGGTTTATGATGAAGGATAAGCACAGCTGCTTAGTCGGGGTTTTGTCCCCAGAAGGATGAAAGACACTCACAGGAAAGTTGGCACATTTTGAAGCCAAGCTTAAGCATTTATATTTGAGACTGTATTTGTTCCTGGGAAGGTTAATGTACAGGTAGATTGTACAGTATATACAAAGTGCCTTGGCTGGCAGTGAAGAGACGTGTTTTGACATTATGGAGTATTTTATACCTTTGGCTGGAGTGCATGGACCTTCAATCAATCATTTTCTGGACTTGTGCCAAAGAGACAGAATGCGCAATCGGTAGAAAGCTGACCATGACAATCCCTGACTTCCAGAGGGACTTAAAACAGCACTTTCTAAAAGACCATTAGTAAGTTGCACCCACCGCCTGAACCAGGACTCTTCAACCTCCATGCTGAATGCCCCTCCCATCTGTACTGCTACAGTATTAAATCCTGTCGACATTGTAAATTGCATTATTTCCAAGTATACTTTGCATTAGTATAACCTTGTTGTAAAGTGCTTCGCCACTCAGTGTACGAATGTTGTTGTACTACATTACAAACTAAAATAATATATAACAATGAGTTTGATGGGGGATTATTTACTATGAACCGAGTGTAACTAGGTATCAGTGTAATAGTGGAAGAAAGGCAAGCAGGGAGATGATGTCTTCTCATGTAATAACAATGTCACTAATTAAAGTACACTACTTTAACACTTATGTGGTAAAATGTAATACTGCATGAAATATTCAGAAAAATGCACTTCTATGAGATATATGCATGCACTATAATTTGATACAATCCAGCTCTCTATCTACTAATAAGAAAGGAAATAAAGTTGATTTACTAATTTCGCCAACCAACCCCATATCGCCCAAAATCCATTCAGACTTGATGTCCAGAATATCCAAGATAATTCTATCCCAACGCATCAATACACTGGTGATACTCATCTATACTATGAGTCTTAGGGCCAGATGTAGCAAGGGGTTTTACCCATTCTATGTCTATGGGAAAATGTGTTCGTACATATGGCCCTTAGAACTGTTACCTTTAAAGAAAATCTCAACTCCTTCCTTGAAAAGGTAACCAATTGGGCGACTTCACTCTTTCTAAAAATTAGTTTCACCAGAGCTGTATTCCTACTGATATTCTCAACTGACTCTGCACCTCTATTCCAAAATACCTTGATACTCCTTGGACTGTGGTATTTCCTCATTCGCTGTCCTTCATGCACAATCCATCTCCTTGATTATCAACCAAATCCACAATCTAAATGACCACCTAGCCAAACTGATTAAATATGCATACTGCCACCTCCATCTCTCAGCAGACTACAGATCAGCCATAGCGGTGCTTGAACTCACACGTCCTTATGGAGAAAAAGCAATCCTGGGAGGTCTTAAAAAGCTTTCTGATGGGTATGGTAGAGTGATCTTCCATGGAACCACCAGATTCTTTACAGGAGCAAGCAACTCGAAGCACATCACTCCCATTGTATGACATCCTCACTGGATTCCCCTTAAAGCTTGGATTGCCTTCCAAGATGGCCAGCACAACTCACAATTTAATACATACCAGCAATCCATCCTACCTGAACAACAAAACTCCTAGTTGCAGGTGGTCAACAGAATACCAGAGAGAGAAGGTGCCTGGCACAGAAAATCCCTGAAGCCAGGAAAAACACAACCTCAAGCCAAATCTTCTTATACTCAGCACAGTGACTGCGACGCACTAATCCTGATCACATCAGAAGAAATTCTGCTGTTCTCACATTCCGTAAGGATGTGGAAACACATTTCTCCTGACTTTACTCTACTGGTAAACTCACAGTCATATGTCTCCCTTAGCACAGATATCTAATTTCTCACAAAATTCTTTGACACTAACTAAGAATGATTATGTGACTGAAATCTGTAAAGTTCTCTGCTACCCTCATCCTGCAGGATAGTTCTGCAATATTGAAATACTTTAAATTAATATATAAAATGTCTTAAAGGTTGTCAATGGGTAAACGACCACAGGGAGATATGGGGAAATGGTCTTACTTGAATTGCTTGGGTTGCCTAACATGAGAGGAGAGTTAGCAAAAAAAAAAAAACATTTTTTGTAATGTCTCACAAACTTGTGATGTACAATGTCTGAGAGGGAAGGTTGTAAGACTCTCCCACAAGAAGCATTTGGGTATCTCAAAGAGTTGGGACTCTAATTAAGAAACTAACAAGGTAGTAGGTGGGAACTGGACTATCTGAATCTCTCACAGACTGAGTCCAGGCCTAGAAATAAACCCTGCACACAAAAAAAATCTGAAGTAATCAACCTTGTGAGTTTATTAAAAAATTTAATCATTACAGAAAGCAACATTTAAGTAGTTAATTAATCTAAACAGAATTAGCATATTCATAAGTATCTAAATAATCTTCAAAATGGACTGGCAGAAATTCCATCTCTAAAGAAAATTCGAAAAGATCACTCACAAATCCTAACTGCTCTGTAGCTAAAAGTAATTTGAATAACAAGCTGACTGTTCCCCAAAAAGCATGTTTTTAATAATGACAAAGAAAGCACCCAATGTTTTATAGGTTGACATTACATAAATGTCCTCAACTGAATGTTACTTGCACAGCACCAATCGCATTAGTATTTTAAAATAACACATATTTACATTGGCTTAAAGTGCACATAATTGGTTGTAGAGAGAAAATCATGTGTTTTATTTATGAAAACACAAATGGAAACACTATGCTGCTTTTCAGACTTTTAGACAAAATCAACACGTTAACAGAGACTGAAAGTTACAGTAGCACAACATTCTCTCCCAGTGAAGTTAATGAAACAATATTTTGTTACACGCAGGCAGAAACTATAGTTTGCAGATACATTTAAATGTTTTTCTGAAGCAGAGAAAAACACATGCACATGGAATGCTTGTGCATCTAAAATATACACGCACTTTTCTGTAGCATTTCATGAATGACTGTCAATGCGGCCTGGTGTCGCCTAGTTATGCTAACTGAAGCAGACTAAATTAATCATTATTTTCTAGCAAATTAAATCTCGTTCACAGTTATGAGGCTCACCCACGAGCGGCATTTGTGAACTCAAATACCAAGAGAGAAGTTTGTGAAAGATTTTCATGGACAGATAAATATTCAAATGTTGAGGGATGCATGTGAATCCTAAGTGTAAAGGGAGCAATACATTATCTAACATGTGTATTGTTCTTGGTGGCATGTAGGTTTGCTGATAGCACCGTAGCATTTAAAAAATAAGGGGAGTCTTTCAGTGGGGCCAGGGTCCTGTAGATATACGTCAGTTTTGATAGGTTATTTCTCTGGTCAGATTTTACAGTGGGGCAATTGTCTATCGCTACAGGATGGGTTTTTTTGGAGAGTGTGTTCACATGGGAAGAGTTACCAGTGAAACTGGTCCCTCATAATGGACTGTCATCTATGTTGAAATAGACTGTTCCACTGGAGAGGATGAAGAAAGTGATTTAGATTTTGTTCCACTAACAGTTGGAACGGGACTACCTTGTAAGAGATGTGACTGTACTCTTTCAGTGCTTAAACGACCACTATGAATTGAATTACAAGGAAGACCCCGATAGAATTGTTGAGATGGATTTTTCTTGGAAATTTCATTTTTTGTTGGGGAGGTAAGAATGATTTGCATATAATTCACATTTTTTAACAACATGGATGGCAAAAACCTGAGAGACTGGAATACCATCCGGAGTACTGGCCACTGGTCCAGATTAATTCTAGCCTCCCTCCCAGCCCTTCCTTCTATTTAATGTTCTCAGTGAGAGGCCCCTGATGGCACGGGTGCACCTAATGCGGATTACCTAAATCAATGAGCCATGGGGGCTCAAGCTGCACCTTCAGGAAGCCAATAAATCTACAATACATCTGGGGTTGCAGGTGTTCCAGATCAATAGACCTGCCCTATAGTTCAGGCTTGACTGGCCCTTTTGGGACATTGCACAAAGAACAAAATAATGATGAAGAGGAAGAGTAGGGGATAATTTACTAGTGGTATATATTAAATGAAGCATTCCTCGATCCCCTTTAATGTTAGTTTTGCTCAGTGAGATGTATAGATAATCCCAGACCGTGAGGTCTGTTGCTGTCTATACCATTGGGACTCAGCTGCACCTTGCCAATAAAGCCTGTATGCATCTGGGATGACGTGTGCGCCTCTTAATGAGGAACAAGGCCGTGGTCCTTGTTGGCCAACTCTAAGAATAATACTGTATATGTCTAGTCCCGTCTCAAGTGACATGGAATAATAAAACAATGTGTTTGGAATGGCTCCCAGTTAAATTACTTGTGGTTTGGACGAATCAATGAATTACCTACATCAACCTCTATCACAATTTTCTACTACAGGAATGCAACCTCTCAGGTTTACTTAGACCTTGAAGTATTGAAATTAGTCATGAGTATTTTGTCAGAAATACCTGTAAATAATTTTAGATTATATATTTGTGAAATATTGCTGTAAAAATATGGTTTGGTCACATTAAAAAAAAAAAAAAAAGATCTTGCTGACAAACACTACAAACCCTAATGGAGAGTGCCATATTTGTTGTGTGCATTTACTCTGTGGAATATGGTGATGGTATTTACACATTTGCCCGAGGCGGTTTAGCTCCTATTCAGTCCTAGGCGTGACTGGAGTTGGTGGTTTAGTAGTGAGAAGGACAGGGCCCTGGATTAACCCTTCGCAGACACCCCACAGCAATGGAGTATACAATCAGAGTCAGAGGCAACAAGAGACAGGGAAAGACCAATAGAGAGGTACAACTTCTTGCTGGCAGTATAGATGATCCCTAGGCTAAGAGCTATTAATTAAAGCAGCATATATTGTTGATTCAATAAGTAATTAAAAATAAACCCCATGAGATTTACAAAGGTTTGCAACATTGAATTCACTGCACAAATACCATAAGATAAGTGCTTGCTTTACCTCCAGTATTTAGAAATGCTTTTCCTTTTATTTTTTTAAACAAATACTTTGAAGAACATTTACAAAGTCAACCACTTGGTACTTGCGTTATAAATGCAAAACCTATCACCTTTGTTAAAGCTTATTAGCATTGTGTGCGTGACTGAAAAGAGGGTAACACCCTCCAAATGAGTGTGAGTTGACAGGAATGAGAAAATAAGGTGCTTTTTCCAATGAAAGTGAATGGGTAAATACAAGTCTCAGACTTTCCACTGTTTATGTATGGTTGCTCAATTCTTAGGACATTTCTTAGAGAAAAAACAGGTACAAGCCATTTGTTTTCCTTTTGCTGTTCCGGAACAGCCAAGAGCTGGTAAACGAAAAATAATTTGTGTACAATTGTCAGAATTCTTCTGTTAACACAGCAATGGTCCCTTTGTTCGCTCTAATAATCTTTCTAAAATGACTTTGACATCTAAGTAATTTTCAACTATTTTATGTGTTTGTTGTTTTAGGGTTAATTTTCAAGAAGTCAAAAATGGTAGACTTCACTAGTTTCTCTAATATTTTTACCAGCGGGTGCAAAAATGGTGAGCAGACCTTAATTGGTGAAAGAATGAAAGCCAGTCCCCAAAGCTCTGCTCAGAATTCCAATGGTTGGGGCAATTAATGTCAATGCATCCCATACAAAGGTTCCAAACCATGCCACTTAAATCCACTACCAGGCACTCCCTGTCCCTTTATCTCACTCTTGCAGGTTCCTGCTTTCTCCCTTTATGATGGTTTTCCCGTCTTTCTCTGCCTTTCTGCTTTGTTTTGTCTGCTTTATTTCTCTTGCTCTAGATAAATGTCTGATGCAGAAAAATAAGTGCCGGTCCCCAAAAATGAATGCGGTGACCCACTCAAACCACCAGCTCATATTAAGCACTGGCATGGTGGCAACCTACAACATAGCAGTGTTTTGGAATAAGCACGAGAGAGATTTCACATGAGGAAATTGTAGCTGCCAAGGTTTCAGACGGCTATGTGTGGCATTTTTATTTCAGTGTAAGTATGAGTGACATTTCAATGACTATGAGTGACACTTTCTTGCAAGCAAAGTGAAGCGATGATGAGGGAACCATATAAATATCGTAACAGATCAGGATCTATATCTTCCTTTGTAAACCAGCGCCATCTTGTGGCCTTTGATAAACACTACTCAGAGCTTAGCTAGCAAACTGACAAACTGGAACAAGAAGGTTTTATCACACTTCAGGACTTGGCAACAATCTCAGGCATTGCGGTAATGCAGGAAAAATTATCGGAAATGCGCTATTGTAACGCAAGATGCGTGACACTTAGCAGGACTGGAAAATCAGGATAATTGTATTTGTTCTATAAATGCGTGAGGGTGTGCAATAAAGGAAGTAAGGAGCAAAAACATCTTACAAATCGACATATAGGCACAAAAATGGCCCCTCTCCGGAATGTAATACTAATATAACACCAGGCAGGAGCGATTGCATGCCTCTATTTTCATCTTATTCTGGCCCACTTCGGGTCACAGCCGCGTGGACCATGCCACGGTCCCCGCCATCTTGGCTGCCAGCAGCGCCCCCGCCACGTGACCAGGGAGCCGGTCGCCTAGGAGACGGTGGCGGGCAGGTGGGAGGAACCACCGTGGAAGTGGAGGGGGGGCTGGGCTGGAAGTTTCACGCAGCCGGAGCTCCTCTTTCAGCCGGGGAGCCCTGCCCCCCTGTTTATCCGTCCGGGGCCTGGAGCAGCCCAGCCGGTGCGGTCCCCCCACTCGGTGACAGCGGCCGGGATGGAGCAGGGCAGGCCCCGCTGAGCGCGCGCAGGTATAGCGCTGAATTATTCACCTGCGGCTTCTAGCATCATGGAGCTGCAGAGCATGGCCAGCGGCTTCCCCCAGCTGGACCCCGGCAGCGGTGAGTGGCACCGATGCAGCGCGGAGCTGACCTGCCTCTTGGCGCTTTAAATTGTGGGTGTAATGATCGGCCTGGGAGGATGAAATGCGCAGTCAGCTTCACCCAGCAGCAGTTGTGCGCAGGGACCCAACCCGCTCAGCTGCCTCAGTGAGACGGAACTTGCGCCTTTAAGGCGAATCATGCAGTGATCTCCGCAGCAGGCGCTTAACCCGATGCGCTTTTTATAAGGGTATTCATTGTATTCTGTGCTGGCACTCCTGCATTGTATATTACTATTCAGGGACCAGGCGCACCGCTTTTATTGAAGATGTGCCGCCCCGTTACCAATTATTACATTTGAAAACACTTCACCTGAGTTGTGGTCCCGGTTTGACTTGCCGCGTGACCCTTAGAGACGCAGCTCGTGCCCACAATTTCCGAACATTACCTTAAAATGCATGTATAATAACGTGGGCATGTATTTATCTTTGGTGTCAAAGCACATTACCGTTATGTGTAAATTCTGTTGGTTTGGTCCGTATATCAGATGATATTGCTCTAACACTTTGTCCTTCATCTACACGTACATTTATTGGCATGGTGTGCGTGCAGCAGGTGCAGTGGCACCGGGGCCCATCTCTTTGTAGGTCACTTGAACCCTGCAAACTGGCTCTATTTACCTCCCCAAACAGCAGTAAAAGGGACCGTTTCCCGTGCTTGCACCAGAGTCAAGGCATGCATGCCACGCTCCTGCGCGCAACCATCACATGCATGGGAGGAATGTTTATCTTTCAACCTGTGGAAGCTACAAATATTCTGCAGAATGAGGGGTATTTGGGGGTCCACCCGAGGGATATGTTGAGACGTCATTAGTGCATTGTGATGGGATCAGCAGGTAAACAAATATTAAGATTGATATTTCTAGCTCGTAAATGAGTTCTGCATCTCTTAAACATGTGAGGATTGGGAGTCAGGAGTTGTTATTCTGTCCGTCAACCTGCCATTTATGTACCCTCTGGGAAGTATTAAATGTAAGTTTCATCTCAGGAAATGTGCATTTAAAACTACTAATTAAGTACAAGCAGTTTTGCTGATTTTTTTTCTCTTAATTTCCTGGAGCAATACTTTGTTAAGCGAACCTTAAAAATCACAGAGTTGATGTTGTAAATAAAGTGTCTGCGTAATTTAAATGCTAGAACTACTGGCGCATGTTATATAGAGCATTAACCCAACAGTTTTTGCACCATCTAAACTACATACCATGTAATGTGTGACTTCAACATTTGCTTACAAATTGTAATAAGCGAGTGGTCACAGTGTCCTGCAATAAATGCACGAACAGCCCGCCCCCCCAAAATCTTAAATTAACCTCCTTGTTCTGCTTAATCATGAAGAAAGTGGCTGAAGTTGCCAAGCATGGAATAACTGCCTATTGTTCCAGAATTTTGGAATGAGTGCCTGCTTCTAGGGATTATTGATGTTAGAAGACCTTGTGAAGCCAAGCACGGCCAGGGAAGGACCGACTTCCAGCATATTGGGATCAGATCACGGATCCCAGAATATTGGAGTGAGTGCCTGACGCCTTACAACATCGTAATGGTTGAGTCTGGCCCGCCAGAATTTTGGAATAAGTTACCTCATGCCCCCCACCCCAAATTTTGGGGTAATGAATTTTTTGAAGCAGAATCGAGGCTTAAATGCTCAGTTCCAGAAACTCAGCGTTACATGCCCAAGTCCACACACTTTTGGAGTACGGTTTTGATCATGCAGAATCCCATTTTAAATATTATTATTTTTTTTACAATGTTTTGATGTAGCCCTTGCTAGACCCTGAAGAGTGAAAGGGAGCTTTACAACAAAGTGTACTATGATAAAAACGTGCACAACATCTGCCAATGGAAGAGAAATGGCATAAAAAATACATTGTTGTAGCAAATGAGAACTACATACATGTGTGGTTAGCATTTAAATGCATACACCTTTGCAGTCAGCAGTAACTAAACATACATATCGAGAGAGGCAGAGAACAGTAAGGTACATTTGTAATTAGCCGCAGTTGTAGGGTTGAGCACGAAGGAGCTATGAGGTTTACTTGAACCTGTATTTGCTGATAGGTATCTGACATACTGTGTCTAGTGCTGGTGCAGTTGACGGGGTTTATACATGTGAGACACAACATTACTGCACCAGTGGGAGTTCTAGGTCATCGGAAGGCTTGAACAAAGTGGGTGATATTAGGGCAGGCGTAATAAATTAATTTTGGTTCGGCTTGAAGACTTAGAGTATAACAGCGAGTCTTGGGATAGGTGCCTGATCACCCAAAACACTTTTGGGTACGTGCCTGATCGACCAAATTCTTGGGATGCATCCCTGGTTGCCCAGAAATTTAGGATACATGCCTGATCACCGATTCTCTTGAGATAAATGTCTGATCCTATAGACTTTGGATATGTGCCTAATCGGCCAGTAAATGTTTATAAATGCCTGATCACTAAGGATATCAGAGTAAGTGTCTGACATTTAAGAATCTTGAGAAATGTTCATAATTAACCAGAAGCTTTTGATTCATGGCTGATTGCCCAGAATTTTGTGAGATGTGCCTGATCGCAAAAATCTTTAGATATGTGTCTGATTTCTCAGAATCCTGCGATGTGTGCCTAATCTTTCACTGTTTTGGAATAAACGCTTCATTGCCAAGTACTTTTGGTTGCATGCTGGTCAACCAATATCTTGGAATAAGGGTGTGATCCTACAGGATCTTGTGATATGTGCCTTATCTTCTAGAATCTTGGCACACTTGTCTGATCTGCCAGAATCTTGGAATGCGTGCCTTATCATTCAGTATATTGAAATAAAAGTCTGATCCTGCAGGATCTTGGGTGTGTGTCTGGTTGCAGAGAATCCAGGAATGTGTCCCTGAATGTCCATAATATTGGGATGTGTATCCAAGAGACCAGACTATTGGGATGTGTGCCTGATAGCACAGAATCCTGGGATGTATGCTTGATTGCCCATAATCTTAGTATACATGCCTGATCAACCAGAATCTTGGGATATTATACCTGGGTTCCCAGAATATTGGGATATATGCCTGATCACCGTTTACCTAGGGATAAATGTCTGACCCCATAGACTGTGGGTATGTGCCTGTTGGGCTGGTACATTTGGTTAGGTACCTGATCATCCAGTATATTGGATTAAATGTCTGATCCTGCAGGATCTTGGAATGTGTGCCTGATCTCCCAGAATCTTGGCATACTTGCCTGATATTCCTGAATCTAGGGATACATGCCTGATCATTCACTATCTTGGAAAAAAGGTCTGATCCTGCAGGATCTTGGCATGTGTGCCTGATTTTACAGAATATTGGGATGTGTGCCTGATTGCCTACAATTTTCGGCTAACTTTGAGATGAGTATACACATGCCATGTAGCGGATTGGGTCGGGACTTTTAGAGGTGCTGGTGAGGAACGATGAGTCAGACATAGTTCATCTGTCCATGAAGATGCCAGTTGAGATGCAGTATGGCTGTTTGTGAGGTGAGTGTGGCCAGTGTTGGTCTTCAGTTTGGAGAGATGGGGTTTGAGAGATGTCTTGATAGCTGGGAAGGAAGAAGCAGCTATTGGTTTGTGAGGGAGTTCTGCTGCAGGGGACTGAGGACATTGAAGCATCTGACTCAATGTGACGCACCTGGAGGTTTTGATGCTGTGGAAAGGCTGTGGTTGGAAAAGTGCAGATGTTTGGAAAGGGACTCACAAGAGCGATCTTGGAAGAGGCAAGTTTGGGGGAAGGTACTTTGAATAGCTTTAGGTACCAGAATTAATATTTTCTACAGGCCCACATTTTATGCTTCCAGCAAACCCTACTTACTCATAAGAGAGTTGCTGGTGTAACTGGGGAAATTACTGAGGGGTTTTGTGCCAATATAGATAACCTTGTCAAGAGAAGAGCATGGTGTGAGGGAGGCCAGGTTGGATTTTCCGTAACATAAATATCTAGTTCTCAAATGCCCAGATTGTTGGAATAAGTTCCTGACCATGCAGAATTCAGAAACACTCCTAGGTGCTGCAGGATCCAGAAATAAGTGTTGAACTGTCTAGCTGGTGTAGCAAAATCCAGAAATAAGTGTCTGGTCCAGCAGCAATGGACGCTGTAAAAGCAAGAAATGAGAGGCAGGCCTTGTAGGATCTAAAAATCAAGCCTGCTCCAGCAGGAACCAGAACAATTGCATGAGCAGCCCCAGTCATGAAATAAGTGCCTGACCTGGAAGGGCCTAGAACCCTGCAAAGTCATTGGATCGTTAGTGGGCCATCCATGGTCTTGAAATGAGTACTCAGTACTCCATAGACTTGGAATAACTGCCAACCCCTTCAGAATCTTGGAGCCGGTTCTCTAGCCTGGCATCAGAATTAAATCATTGCATAACCCTTCAGAATCTTGAAATCAGATCCTAGCCCTGCAGAGTATTGAAAGAATTGTCTAACCGTTCAGAAATCTTGGAATCGGAGCCTACCCCTGCAGAATCCAGTAATCAGTGCCCATCCCTGCAGAATCCAGTAATCATTGCCCATCCCTGCAGAATCCAGTAATCAGTGCCCATCCCTGCAGAATCCAGTAATCAGTGCCTAGCCTTGCAGAATCCTGTAATCGTTGCCTATCCCTGCAGAATCTTGGCATCAGGGCCTATACCTGCAGAATCCTGTAATCTGTGTCTATCCCTGCAGAATCTTGGAAGCAGTGCCTAGCCCTGCTAAATTTTGGAAGCAGTGCCTATCCCTACAGAATTCTGTAATCAGTGCCTAGCCTTGCAAAATCTTGGAATTAGTGCCTCGCCCTGCAGAATCATGGAATCAGTGCCTAGTCCTGCAGAAGCTAGGAATTAGTGCCTAGCCCTGCAGAATCATGGAATCAGTGCCTAGTCCTGCAGAAGCTAGGAATTAGTGCCTAGCCCTGCAGAATCATGGAATCAGTCCCTAGCCCTGCAGAAGCTAGGAATCAGTGCCTAGCCCTGCAGAAGCCTGCAATCAGTGCCTAGCCCTGTAGGACCTTGGAATCAGTATTCAGTGCTGCATAGTCTTAGAGTACATGCTCCACCTTTCGCAGTTTTGGCATAAGTGCCAGGCCCTGCCAAATCTTAAAAACACTGCCCATCTGTCCTTCCGTCCAGCATCTTGAAGAAGCCTCGCCTTGCAGAATCCTGGAATAAGTGTTTAGCTCTTCTGTGCTGCACCGTCCGCTACTTTGAATGACATTCCCGACCATGGCGAACATTGAAGTAAAGCGCCATGATGTAAGTGCCTGGAACGCTTTATGCCTGACGCTCGGCACTGTTTTTAGAGTCTCTCTTCCCTTTCAATGAGTGTTCCCTCAAGATGTGGCCGTTCGACTAATGCAGACTGAGTCCCAGGCAGGAAGCTTTCAGTTTCTTTGTAGATTCCCTTATTATCAAGAGGGCGGGGTCTCCAGGCCCCAGGATGTGCTGGTGGGTGGAGGGCTCTGTCAAGGACCCTTTTATTGGCTTCAGACATTTCCCCCTGGTGTTAGTAATGGGCAGGTTTTATTGCTAACGTGTGAGAGGTCACTGGAGGTCGTAAAAGGTGAACTTTTGAACTTGGGGAAGGGCCTTGGAGCAGTTTTCTGAAGCAGTACCACGGAGGGCGTCCCCACAGAGGGGTTTGGGGGCAGCGAGGAGGGAAAACAGTGCGCCGAGCCCTCAGATGTGTGTTGGAACAAAGTGTGCGCCTCGAAGCACACGGGAGCTGTGCCTGGACTCTAGCCACATCTGTGCGTTGTGAGTGTGACGTTACATCTGTGCGTAGCGAGTGTGACATGTTACCTCTGTGTGTTGAAAGTGAGCACAAACCCCCGACTGTATCAGAATCATACCTACATCTGCTTAATGTAGGGTATGGTAGTCACATCTGTGCGTTCTGTGTGAGCGTGATATGTCGAGCTGTGTGTTGTGAGCGTGATACCTAGATCTGTGCGGTGTGAACGTTGAGTGTGACACCTACATCTGTGCGTTGTGAGTGTGATACCTAGATCTGTGTGTTGTGTGGGTGATACCTAGATCTGTGCTTTCTGAGTGTGACACCTACATCTGTGTGTTGTGTGATACCTAGATCTGTCTGTTGTGTGGGTGATACCCAGATCTGTGCTTTCTGAGTGTGACACCTACATCTGTGTGTTGTGTGATACCTAGATCTGTCTGTTGTGTGGGTGATACCTAGATCTGTGCTTTCTGAGTGTGACACCTACATCTGTGTGTTGTGTGATACCTAGATCTGTCTGTTGTGTGGGTGATACCCAGATCTGTGCTTTCTGAGTGTGACACCTACATCTGTGTGTTGTGTGATACCTAGATCTGTCTGTTGTGTGGGTGATACCCAGATCTGTGCTTTCTGAGTGTGATACCTACATCTGTGTGTTGTGATACTTTCATTGGTGCGTTGTGAGTGTGATACCTTCATCGGTGCGAAGGTGCGTTGTGAGTGTGTCACCTTCATCTGTGCGTTGTGAGTGTGCATTTTAGGCCCCAGTGGGACTATACGGGACCCATGTCCGTGTGTACCTCGAACTCATTGACGCTGTCCGCGTTGTTTAGTCCTTTGGGTGCTCGTGCGTGTGCGCGCGCCCATCTTAAACTTCACTCAGCATGTGCAGGATGGAATGTGTACACAGTGTGTTATTTTTGTGTTCCCGAGCCTCTTGGATACGATTGGCTCCAGAAGGACACCTGTGCGTGCTTGAGGTGGCGGTGACTTCTCGAAAGCCGGGAAAGGAATCCGTCACCTGATACTGTAATACTCGGAGGACGCAGGCGAGAGCGAGAGGTTGGGCAGACGGTGGCATTACCTTGTCTCATGCACTTGCATCGGATTAAGAAGTATTTAAGCAGCGGTAATAAGTGATGCAATTTATCTGTTTAAGTTAAACAATCGCGAGCCCCTCCACCGAAATAAGGAAGTCCCGGTAAATGACACAGTTGCACTTAGCTTTGAACTAACATGTCAAAGATCCCGGGAAAGGTGTTCGTTGTACTTCATCTAGCTCCTGTCGGCGGTGCAGCCCCTTCAGGGAGCATTGTGACTAGCGGGAGAGTGAGATGGGGTGTGGGGTCCGCAGAGAGCCGATTACAGGGGCTGGGCTGCCCCCTTTACACGGCGCATCTCCAGGGAGAGGCGCGTTGCACAGACTCACACGGTTTGTAGTGCTGCAGTCAGGATGCCGGGATTCGAGCTCCCACGCCGGTTCCAAAGTTCCCCGGGAGACAGGCGTGTTCCTTTGTTGAACTTACCGAAGCAAAGGGTCCACAGTTAAATGCCTGCTGTTGTGTATGCTGCTTCTTTGTATATATATATTGCAAAAAACACAGTTATTCTTAGAAAAAAATGTTACATTAAATTACTACCTTTTTGCCCACCGACCCTTAACAGCCATTCTAAAAAACTTGACACAGATCGATTCACAAAGTCATTTGCGAAGCCTAATTCTAATGTAGGTGTGTAAAAGGCTTGATTTTCTGAGTGTAGATTTACAGCTTGGAGGAGACTAAACGAGTTCTACTAGTGTAGATGCAGGTGGAGATTTACTCCAGTCACAGGCAGGAGATTGCACCGGTACATATAGGTGGAGATTTACTCCACTCACAGGCAGGAGACTACACGTGTTCTACTAGTGTAGGTGCAGGTGCACATTTACTCCAGTCACAGGCAGAAGATACACATCTACTAGTGTAGATGCAGGTGAAGATTTACTCCAGTCACTGGCAGGAGACTACACGTTTTCTACTATGTAGATGCTGGTGGAGATTTACTCCATTCACAGGCAGGAGACTTCACAGGTAGGTACAGGTGGAGATTTACTCCATTCACAGGCAGGAGACTATACGTGTTCTACTAGTGTAGATGCAGGTGCAGATTTACTCCAGTCACAGGCAGGAGACTGCACGGGTACATACAGGTGGAGATTAACTCCAGTCACGGGCAAGAGACTACATGTGTTCTACTAGTGTAGGTACAGGTCGAGAGTTACTCCATTCACAGGCAGGAGACTTCACGGGTAGATACAGATGGAGATTTACTTCAGTCACAGGTAGGAGACTACACGTGTTCTAGTAGTGTGGATACAGGTGGAGATTTACTCCAGTCACAGGCATGAGACTACACGTGTTCTACTAGTGTAGATGCAGGTGCACATTTACTCCAGTCACAGGCAGAAGATACACATCTTCTACTAGTGTAGATGCAGGTGAAGATTTACTCCAGTCACTGGCAGGAGACTACACGTTTTCTACTATGTAGATGCAGGTGGAGATTTACTCCATTCACAGGCAGGAGACTTCACAGGTAGGTACAGGTGGAGATTTACTCCATTCACAGGCAGGAGACTATACGTGTTCTACTAGTGTAGATGCAGGTGAAGATTTACTCCAGTCACAGGCAGGAGACTAAACGTGTTCTACTAGTGTAGACGCAGGTGCAGATTTACTCCAGTCACAGGCAGGAGACTACACGTGTTCTACTAGTGTAGTACACATGTTCTACTAGTGTAGATGCAGGTGCAGATTTACTCCAATCTAAGGAAAGGGGGGGGCGGGAGAATTAATGGTCCAGTGTACAGTCTCCCATAGTCATTAATCACAAAAACAAAAGGTATACTGTTCCAAAATTATAAAGACAGGGGGACCTGATTCTTCAGGAGCGAGCACCCCCAGGCATCACAATGGATGTCTAGCTTCATCATCGGGAATGCTCCTCGTCAAACCGGCACTGCAATGCCTCACGGGCTCCCCAAAGGAGGGGGCTCTTAGCCGAAAACCTCTAAAAGTGACTTGTTCGGTATGGTTATATAGAGGTGAACACCTTATTACAGGCACCAAGAGAATCAGGAGAGGAAAAAAACTAAAATTGTCTCTTAATCTCAAAACACATCATAAATTTAATCAGTTTAAATGAGATGAAGGCCAAGATTAAAAACGAACCGAAAGTGGAAGTTGAGTGGTAATGCTCATGTACTTTCAAAAACAAAACCAAAACTTAGAGGCCTGAAACTATCATGGAAACTCTAATCATGGGTCAACATGTTTCACGTCTTGTGGTCCAGCCGGATCCATCGACGCTTCATCAGGACCAAAAAACTACTTCTCCTATAACACAATTAAATGTAAACCCTAAACTTGGGGCTAAGTAGTGAACCTACCCTCCGGCAGTGCTCCCGAACAGCACAGGTAGGAGACTACACGTTTCCTACTATGTAGATGCAGATGGAGATTTACTCCATTCACAGGCAGGAGACTTCACAGGTAGATACAGGTGGAAATTTATTCCAGTCACAGGCAGGAGACTATACGTGTTCTACTAGTGTAGATGCAAGTGGAGATTTACTCCAGTCACAGACAGGAGACTATACATGTTCTACTAATGTAGAACGTGGTTCCCAACCTTTTGACCTCTGTGGACCCCCCCACTTTATTATTACTGGAACCCCCACAGAATCATTATTGGAATCCAGGGATCCCCACTGAGTCATTACTAAAAGCTGGGGACCTAATCTGTTAATATCATTTAATTTTCTAAGCAGTCGCAGACCCTGTGAGGAGGCTTCACGGACCCCGAGGGGGTCCCCGGACCACAGGTTGGGAACCACTGGTGTAGAGCAATGTGGCTAGTGGGGGGGTATGCCACCCCTCCTTCGGACAAGCCCTGTCAAGGTGTGAGGGACCTTCTCTGCATCCAGCTTTGACACCAGGAATTATCTCACAACTGTTGACCATTTCAAAACCAGTATAAAGTTAAAACTCGAAAGATAGGAGTAAACCAGGGTGAAGCGCCCAGAGTGGCATGTAAACGCTGTGTGACGTACTGGAAGAGTTTTAGAATTCAAGGCAAACTTATTTTTGACTATGTTATGCAATTGGATGATTGATATATATATAGTGTAGCGCTGCGAATCATACCAAGGGAACATCACGGCGCTGGGCCAGTACAGCACACCACAACAGCTAGAACAACCATGTCTTAAAGAGTTTTTAAACTTGAGAAAAGTATGTTCTTAGTGTAAACTGTGAAACGCGGAGACAAGCATCAGGTCCTTTAATGCTACAATAAAATGGTTTTCGCATCTTAACACGCTATACTCTAGAATTACTGTGGTGGGAAACTCCGCACAGAAGAGGCCGCCATAATTAAAAATAATAAAAACCAGCCGCGACAGAATTTAGAGAACATTGAAGGGTAGAGCATTTGAATCCTCAGATCGGTAATTCTAAACCTATAGTCTGCGGATCTTTGGAGGTTCTCAACTGTTTAGCAAAGTAATATTAGCAGATTGCTGAAAATACATAATACGGCAACATTAAAAATAAAATGCTTTGCAAATGAGAAGGAATTTCATACTGGAGGCTAAAACCTCTGTAGGCGTCCTTAGCTTTATTTGAGGGGAGCTGTCCCAGCCCCCCGAGGAGCATCTGGTGTGGGCATTGAAGCCCTGGTCGAGCATGCATTAGGAGCTACACAGATGATATGCTGGGGTCCAGGCACATAGTTATGTCCTTCAGAAAGAAAACCACATATTGAAAAGCTCCAACCTTACTTTTAAAATTAATATTTCGATTTTCATTTTTGTGTGTGAGTTAATTAAAATATTTCTTACTTTGTATATTTATTTGATGCACGTTGGTTTCTGAATGCTGTGTATTGTTTTAAGACACAAATGTCAGAAACAGCTTAGGCGAAGTCCCCTGTTTCTAGTAGTGATTGGGGGGGGCTCTCCGGATTCCAGTAATGATTCAATGGGGGTCCCAGGCTTCCAGTAGTAATTCAGTGGGGGTCCCCGGTTTCCAGTAGTGATTCAGTGGGAGGTCCCTGGATTCCTGTAGTGATTCAGTGGGGGTCCTCGGCTTCCTGTAGTGATTCAGTGGGGGTCCCAGGCCTCCAGTAGTAATTCACTGGGGGTCCCCGGTTTCCAGTAGTGATTCAGTGGGGGGTTCTCATTCCAGTAGTGATTCACTGGGGTCCCTGGCTTCCAGTAGTGATTTAGTGGGGGTCCCTAGATTCCAGCAGTGATTCAGTGGGGGTCCCGGTTTCCAGTAGTGATTCAGTGAGGGGGGGCTCCCAGTTTCCAGTAGTAATTCAGTGGGGGTTCCTGGTTTCTAGTAGTGAGTCAGTGTGGGGTTCCTGGCTTCCTGTAGTGATTCAGGGGGGGTCCTCGGCTTCCAGTAGTGATTCAGAGGGGGTCTCTGGCTTCCAGTAGTGATTCAAAGGGGGTCCCTGGCTTCCAGTATTGATTAAGTGGGGCTCCCCAGCTTTCAATAGTGATTCAGTGGTGTCCCTTACTTCCAGTATTGATTCAGTGGGGGTCCCTGGCTTCCATTGGTGGTTCAGTGGGGCCCCGGCTTCCTGCAGTGATTCAGTGGGGGGCCCAGGCTTTCAGTAGTGATACAGTTAGGGTCTCCATATTCCAGTAGTGAATCATAGGGGGTCCCGGGCCTCTAGTAGTGATTTGGTGGGGGTCCCCAACTTCCAGTAATGATTCATTGGGGTCTCCAGCTTCCAGTAGTGATTCAATGGGGTCCCTGGCTTCTAGTAGTGATTCAGTAGGGGGTCCCCAACTTTCAGTAGTGATTCAGTGGGGGTCACCATCTTCCAGTAGTGAGTCAGTTAGGGTCACCATCTGCCAGTAGTGATTCAGTGGGGTCCCTGGATTCCATTGGTGGTTCAGTGGGGGTCCTCGGCTTTCAGCAGTGAGTCAGTGGGGGGTTCCAGGCTTCCAGTAGTGATTCAGAGAGCGTCCCTGGTTTCTAGTAGTGATTCAGTGGGGGTCCCGGCTTTCAGTAGTGATTCAGTGGGGGTCACCATCTTCCAGTAGTGAGTCAGTTGGGGTCACCATCTGTCAGTAGTGATTCAGTGGGGTTCCTGGATTCCATTGGTGGTTCAGTGGGGGTCCTCGGCTTTCTGCAGTGAGTCAGTGGGGGGTTCCAGGCTTCCAGTAGTGATTCAGAGAGCGTCCCTGGTTTCTAGTAGTGATTCAGTGGGGGTCCCCGGCTTTCAGTAGTGATTCAGTGGGGATCACCATCTTCCAGTAGTGAGTCAGTCTGGGGTCACCATCACCATCTTACAGTAGTGATTCAGTGGGGGGTCACCGGCTGCCAGTAGTGAATCAGTGGGGGTCACCATATTTCAGTAGTGAGTCAGTGGGGGTCACCATCTTCCAGTAGTGAGTCAGTCGGGGTCACCATCACCATCTTACAGTAGTGATTCAGTGGGGGGTCACCGGCTGCCAGTAGTGAATCAGATCGGGGTCTGCAGAAGGTTAAGAACCGCATCTCTCCTTCATTTGGTGTCAGCTGTCTGTATGTCCCCCGCGGCCAGCTTCCTGTCAGATACTAGTAATACATGTTCTCTTCCCCTCTAGACAGTGCAAAGCCCCTCCCACACTTTCTGACCACGCTGTGTGGTTTCCTTACAGTCCATTTTCACTCAAGATTTGAGTTATCAACACGCGCCTGATCCGGGCTTTGGCTGGAAGAGATAAACGTGTGGAAAGAGGGTCCGATAACAGGAATGTGTTTGAAGTTTGAACCAAGCCTATATTCCTTGTACAATCTGGAGTTACCAGAACAGGCAGATAACGAGCCAGGGGTGGGCTTTGCACTTTCTTCACCAACAGTTGTGTGGCTGGCTCAGGAGGTCGGTGATGAAGGCGTTATTTGGCGCACACAGGATGCGCACGTGGGGATGTTCTCCGTCCATGCTTGAGCGCTCCCGCGTAAAGTCACCTCCCAGTGACAGATTTATAATGCACACGTTTATCGCCGTTGTGTAGGGTGACCAGAACCGTGACAAAAAACAGGACATTTCACAAAAATAGAAGAAGGACTACAATTTTACTTCAAACGAGCGCCCAGAATGACCGCGCTCATCAGCACCGAATTGCAGAACAGGCACTAAGGACATAAAATGCAATTTTTTAAAGCCAGTATATTGCCTTTTAATTTAATTGCTTTCTGATAACACCTGCTATCTCTTCTTTGGAAAAAAAAAAATCACCTCCCACAGTTTTCAGGAGCCCCTCTTTAAAAACCGGAACATGAGCTAAATTTCCCAAAATCTGCCAGGACAACTGGTGAAAAAACGGGACTGTCCGGGCAAATCCGGGACGCCAGGTCACCTTACTGATGTGACCTTCTTTCTGCTGTTTACCTTACAAGGGCTGACTTGAGCAGCCCTCTGATTGGTCGATCTGTACCCCTCAGTGTTTGGTCTGTTCTGGCACCAGACATTCTGATTGGCTGTCACAGCATGGAAGCACTCTTCTGTTGCCAGAACAGTGCTTAATTTGAGCCAGTGGTTGTCAGTGGGGGGCACCAGCACATATTTGTTTTGACCGGCACTTATTTCTCCACATCAGACATTTCCCGAGACCAACAGAGGGAAAAACAAACAAAACGAAAAAACAGAGGAAGAGAATTACATAAAAGAAAGTAAACAGACACATCAAAGAGTGAGATAAGGGGGCAGGGAATGCCGGGCAGTGAACTGAAGAAGTCTGAGGTGGATTCGGGACTGCTCGCCCTCGCTGTTCTCATTTATACTGCCAGCTGCACATGTCTGAGCAATGCTCTGGGCACCAGCACCTGTTATTGTACAAATTAAGCACTGTGCCAGAATAAACAGCACGCTCGCTTGTGAGCTCTTTGGTTCTCCCATCAATGTTCAGCATTCACTAATGTGGTTTACCTCAGCAAATATTACCTCCCGTCTTCCTTCAGTGACACGTGTGTCCAAGCATCGAGAACTTCATAGGTAATGCAGTGCATTCAAAATGGCCGCACATTCACTAGCGCTTCATAAACTGCGAATCGGGCCAATCTGAGATGACACTACATCAGGGGAGGGGTGCTGAACTTTTCAGAAAAGCATAGAGTCTAGTTAACTTTGTGAAACATCATTTAAATACATTCACTATGAGTAGGCACTGAGGAAGTATAGGGTATGCAAGAGCTGCAAAACGATAAAGTGTATCGTACCAAACAGTGCTTAATTTGTAAAATAGTAAGTGCCAGTGCCCTTGTCAGGAGGCCGCTGAAGCTTGCACCACCTACGGCCCATTCCAGTTATACCAATGACATTATAAACACAACTACTAACCATCACACTCATACCCGTGTGACTATTCAGACGATTCCAGGTCACTCGAAGCTGTAGGTGTAGCTTGGGCAGCAGGTAATAATTAATTTTAGTATACATTGAATTAATAAACACTGTTGTTGTGCTCTTCTCAAAGTTAGACCGACACCACCACCATGTGGTGGACTGTCATTAGTGCAGGTGTTGACAATTAAGTGCCGGTATTGAGCACCTGAAACCACTGGCTCAAATTAAGCACTGATATCCTGGTACTGCAATACATAGGTAACTATGTATGGTTGCCACCACAGCATGTCCACACAATGCCACCAGTGTACCTGCAGACTATGCAACCGTCATGTACCAATAGTGTAATCTATAGTGTACTCACCGACTGCATTGTGTATTCACAAGCTGGAAGCATAGTTGCCTACGTGCTGGCAACATGGTGAAACTAGAGCCCCCAAGCATAACATACTCACATACCAGTTGATGCCCACATAATGCCACCAGTTTTCCTGCATACTGAAAACCTATACAACCATGGCATACCTTTAGTGTAATCTGAGAATATCTGCAGCCCGCAAGCACTGTGTACCCACAGGCTGCAAGTATTACGTGCACATAGCCATCATAGCACTCCCACATAATGGCACCTGCTTATCCACAGACTACAAGCCTATAGATCCATGTTATGCTCAAAGTGTAATCTGAGCATACCCATATACTGCAAACATTGTGTACCAATAGACTATTGACACACAATATCTGCATACTTCAAGTACAGTCTACCTGTTGAATGCAAGCATAGCGTACCCACATGCTGCAAACTTAGGGTACCCACATTCTGTAGGCATAGTGTACTTGTAGACTGAAAGCATGTTACTGAGTTTTTATGTAGTGCGAACAAGACAGAAGAGCTTCAGCTTGCTCTGAAGAGCTAATTGTACATACAAAAGGCAGTAAAACATTGGAGCCTAACCAGAGATGTCTACCGGGAGGAATAAGCACAGCAAATTGCTCCTTTTGTGTTGCGTGGAAGGGAGAGAGCAAAAATTCACCATATTTATCAGGATATGTCACACGTCTGCTCTCTCCTTGTTCTGGTGCACTGTGTGCTGTCTACCGCCAATGCAGACACCCCTGTGCCATGCTGCAAGGGTACCTGCATTAAAGGCGGGATTGTTTTTCTGCACAATCCTAAGAGGCAAGTTCCTCTATGTATGCGTGATGTGGAATGCAACACACATAGAAAGGGGAGGTAAGAGGAGAATATATATTTCTCATTGTTATGCCTCTATCGAGTAGGTCCCCCATTTTGGTGCAAACCCAGGTTTACAAGCCTTTGTAATCTGGGTGTGTGCCAGAATACATGGGTGGATACATGGGTGCACCCCTACTACATCCATGTAAGGCCTACCCAGCACAGCGTAACGTAATACATTCTAATCTGTACCATGCAGTTTGCCTGTAGCTCTTTGGCAGTTCATCGCTCACTGTGCTAGATTACGACTGTAATTTACGAACTGACTTTAAATTTAAATCCAGTGTGCCAGTGTATCAGAACCTTTCAACGCCCAGTGTGCCACTGCATAAGCTCTTTAAATGCACAATGCGTCTCTACATCATGCCTGTAAATCCAGTATGCCGGTGTACCAAGCATCCAAATGCACAGTGCGCTGTTATATGCTGCCTTTAAATGCACAGCGTGCCACTGCACCAGGTATTTAAATGTACAATATGTCGCATGGGAGCTGAAAAGGGGTCGCCCTATGGTTACCACAGCAAACCGTGACAGTTCTATCATATAAGAATGATTTCAGCAGCATCAAAGCATCATCTCTCAAGCCCACCTGCCGCAGCCTTTGCACCATCAAAGCAGGAGAGATGGTGTCAAAGCCTGCAGAGGTCTAAAAAAAACAAAATTTCGTAGCCAGATATATCTTTAACTTGGCTGCTAGCCATGTGCAACAAGGCACTCTATATAGTAGAAACGAGCCATGGCTCAAGGAAACAGGAAACAGGACTTACTGAGTTGTTCATCTCTGGAAAACACCGGGGAAAAAAAAATGATGATTTGTCCAATGAGATGAACTGAAATCTAGGTGGGGGCATCTATTTGGGAATATTACCTCATAAAATATTCCTTCCAAAGTGTTCTTGTGTGTTCCACTTTACCAAAATCTGCAGATGTTGCCCATAAAAATCTGATGGTTCTCGAATCAAATAGAAATTTAGGGACAGCAAACACATTGAGAAATACACCCAGCGTTTTTTTTTCCGTTGGCTGGGAGACGTAGGAGTTTGGTTCCTAAAAAATGAAAAGTTGGTGCGTCAGAATGACATCATTTTGACCCCAAAGTGAGATTTCCGTAAAACGAAAAAGTAGTTCCAAAGAATCCAGCGTCTTCGCTCAAAGAAAATCACAGTGTTCTCGTGGCCATTTTGATCCCTGACTGTGTTTTTACTTCTGGGTATGTAAATGACACAGACTGTTCCCAGCGCTAACTGTCAGATTTTGCATATGGTAGTATGGTAACACGTTTAAGGCCATATTCGGAAACACTGCACACACACGCATCCGATGGGAAACACATTGCGGTTTTACAAAACACAACATTTTTAACATTGTAATGAACGTATTTATCTACAGTTTCCGCGCTGTTTTAAAATGATGCAACAAGAATGCCGTTTCCAGTGTTCCATATGGTTGTATTTGGAACATAAAGTTTTTCATAAAGGCAGTGCTGCAATGGAATATATAAGAGAATGAAAACGTGGAAGAGGGACTGCAAAATAGTGAAGAAGACGGTTTTCTGTCAACTTGAATAACTCTTAAGCAGATTGTTTTTAAATATAGTTTTCTTGTAGATTTTTAGGTCGAGCTCGCAAGCGCTTTGACCTGTTGTAAGTATTGTGCGCTTTTAACCACGCCCACTGCATGCTCATCACTTTCACCTGTTAGTGGGCTTGCCTTTCAAAAATCCTTTGATATCATTGGTAAATGCTTTATGTGTGTCTCTCCTTGGAATTTTTTTTTTTTTTTTTTACCCCCTGTTACGTGGATAATTGCATGATTGCCGATATGTTTGACTGTGAGCTAACTTCTTTTTCCTTTTGCGTGTCTCTCCTCCACATCACGCTCGTGGCGGCCGTGACGCTTTGAATCGGCTCACTTATGTTAACTAATGTTTTACTATTCATTTTCAATTTATGTGGCAAGAAAAGTACAGTTAGGAATTTACAACGTCAGTAGATTTAACTGGAGCAAATGCGAGACCCATTGCATTGCAAATGTTTTTTTTTTTTAAATGTGGGGGAGCCTATTAAAGGCATTTTGCAAATAAATGTTGTTTGTTACATGCAACATCCATAACAAAGTTACTTTTTGATCGAAACAGAACCTCACATATGAGAAATGGGAGGGTGTCTAGGGGATTATTTGTAGTAATGTTAGTGAGCTACTGTTACAATATTGAAAAAAGGCATCAATATCCCTGAATATTAGATGTAGACACTTAAAATTTGGAGAAGTGCTCCTGTGACCTGTCAGTGACCTGGCCAAAGAGTGCATGAAAGAGCTGAAACTGTATCAAAAATTCAAAGCTGTTCCCAACAGGGGCCCCCAAAATACGTTGACTCAGGGCCCCTACAATTCTTAGGATGTCCCTGACGTCACCAAGGTGGAAAATCTCGGCACGGGGCAGCGCTTTCAGCCTCGTTCAACAATCAGAGACGTTTTTCGCCTTCTTTCGGCACAATAGCCGGGCTCACAGAAGGGGAAGGGCCCTTTAGAACAGAAGCCTGAAAAATTAATTTAACACAACCTTGGTTGAGGCCGGAAATGCAGGCATCCAAATCCGAGCAGGAAAGGAACTTCAAAGCACCCCAGCGCTTCCACATCTGTCCGAGGTTATTCGTGTTTTTAACTGGCCTCACTTGCTGGGCCATAATTGGTCTTTACTTATATTGTTCATTTCTGCCGATCCGGCCGGGCGAGGCCATGAAAATGTCAGGGTGATGGCGCCGACACGGGAGCCGAGAAAGGAAATGGCTTTATTACGTTTTTTTTTTAATATATATTTTTTTGGTTTCTAATTGCGGCATCCTTCCCTGCGGGGTGAAAAGGTGAAGGCAGTAAAGTGAGTGTGAGCGCGCGGCTAATGACTTCCGGTGGCTTCGCTTTGTTGAAGGTATTCAAGGTGGGGTCTCTGGGAGGATGAGGTTGTGCGGTCCTGGCGATTTCCGCATAATTGCGGATGTAGCGCCTATGACACATAATCAGTCGTCTACCGCATAATCCGCAGATTTAACTAAAACATCGTTTGTAGCCCATACGGACAAAGTTTAAAAAAACATGGTGACATGTTCCCGCCCCGTGGAACGCCCTTTGCATAGTTTAACTGGTCACCGTTCAGTTTTTTTATTGCTATAGTTGGGTGTTAAATTCTGATAATGGAAGTGAAATCTTTTTCTAGCTACCTTTGCCTTCTAACATACTAATGAAGTAAAAACCGTCTTAAAATGTACAGCATGATGCAGTATAATGTGTATTTTCTTGCTGCATATATTAGTCAACCCTGCCGCATAATTCCAGTGGCCTTGATAAATTGTTAACAATCTCTGCCCAGCTATCTGTTTACAAGCAGCATTAAGCACTCTTTTTTTAACCTTCCTCCTACATGTGCGCTGCAAAATATTCCATCAGCTCCCCACTAACAGCAGGTCTGCTGTCACCCAGGCCCTCATCACCACCAGACCAGACTACAGCAACGCACTCCACGCCAGCATCACAAATCAACTTATACTAAGACTCTAGACCTCGCCAGAATGCCACCGTCAGATTCATTCTCAACAGCTCCGGAAGGGCACATCATGCCCTAGCTCAGAGAGCTACACTGGCTACTAATCCAGAGGCGATGCCAATTGAAGCTGTATACCAAGCACTCCACAGTCGGACCGGCCCACCTCAACCACCACCTTAACCGTCCACCAACCCACCAGGCAACTGCCCTCCTCCTCTCACAAATACCCCACATCCGCAGGAGCAAGTCAGGAGGATGCTCCTTTCCCTCCATCACGGCCAAATCCTGGAACGACCTTCCACACCATATCAGGACCTCCCCATCCCTTCTCGAATTCCGCAAGAAACTGAAGAGCCGGCTATTTAAATAGAAGCCCGACCAGCCTACTCATCTTTTCCAGCGCCTGGATACCCCTCGGGTAATAAGCACGCTCCACAGACCCTTATAGCATACCATACCATAACATTTTAAACTACTTTTCTGCACAAATGCATTTCATCAAGAAGTTGGAAATTCTCATTCGTAGCCTGCAACCTGCCCTGTATTAAGTCGACCCATCTAGTAAAATTGGGAATATCTACAATCACTAATATCTCCCTTGAATTTTTAAACTTGAAATAACAAATAAAAGAAACAATCAAATTAAAGTAGTTCAGAGCTGAATTAACTATTCCTAAATTGCCATTAAAGCAAATCGAGGCAGACTTGCCCTAGAAACAGCAGATGAGTTTACCTAACATGTTATTTAAATGTCCGCTCACAGACCTTCAGAACTTAAAAACAAGAACGGATAGCTGTTTTTTTTCACTGTAGAGGATGGGAACTGGACTTTCAGACCCAGTGTTTCCTAGACGTAGGTAAAAATATAAATGCTGAGAAAAAAAAGAAAATGTTTGATTTAAACAAATAAATTAGAAAATGTATGTTATATATTGTAAAGAGAAAAAAAAACAGAAATGAGAGACCAAAAAAGCAAACATCAAAGCCGGTGTATGTTATTAATTAGTCATACCAACCATTTCTCGAACAGTGAAGGTCTAGTGGCAAACAACTATTATATTGGAAAGTATTTCACATTTTTAATCACAATTTCAAATCTCTGTTGGGTGTCCTGATCGTGGACAACTCTGACCTATAAAAGTTAATATTTTACTTCTTAAAAAGTTCTAACATAAATGTTGAATATTTCGGGGGCCAGGCAAAGCCACGTGTCCACCAACACCTTCCGCAGTTCCAGAGTCTTCTGACAGATTGATTTTACTCTGTTTCATTGAAAATGAGGGTTGGTGGGTGTCCCTATTGCCCCAAACAGCTCTTCCTACCTCTTCCCTTCCTTGGTCCTCAAACAGCTCACATTGCCCTCTCCCCACCATGTTTGCCCTTATACTTCGCATTGCCTCTTCTGCACATAGTTCCACAAACACTGTTAAAACTCAATGTGTTCCTCTTCACAGCATTAACTGCCTCTTCCCAACACTGTTCCCCAAGACACCTCTCTCTAGCTTTTCTCATGTCTCCATGTTCCCCAAACTTTTTATTGTCTCTTCTCCTCATTGTTCCCCCAAACACTCCTCGTTGTCTCTTGTCCACATTGTTCCCCAAAACCTCTCTTCTCACCCAGTGATGAACAGGAAACATATAATGCACACCTGGCGCTGTGATGGCACACGCCGACCGACCTCTGACTGCACCTCCAGAGTGCTTCTTTCTTGTTAAACATAACATCGGTTGTCTGTGATTTAGTCTAATTATATTTGTAATTTATTCATTTAATTTTGGGAAAATTGTATTATGTTTAATAGGATTTGCTATTCTAATTAGATGTTCTGCTTTGCTTCAAACTAAGAGGAAAACGGCATCTAGGAATGCAGCACTCCTAGTCTGAGTAATTAACTTATTAAGGCACTTCCCAAATATCAAATAAGATTGCACGAAAATGTAAACGTGAGCATTTAATTGGAATGCAGTTAAACACATGTAAGTGCTGGAATACTTACAGCAGTTAAACAATGACAGACATAAAAAAGTACAGTGCATCAACAATGAATATATATGCAGTGAATATATATATATATATTCATATATAGGTGTGTGTGTGTGTGCACAGCCAAGCACGAGCATCGAATCCAACATAATCCTTTTGCCAAAATCAAGTTGAGAAACACTGGATAGTTGCGACAGGAGAACCTTCTCCGATGGGGATTATGTTTTGGGATATGCATCCACCCCCAAAATGAATTCCTTCTACCTCAGTGCCAAGCTTCCCCACCTTATATACCTTAAACAAACCCAAGAGGAAGGTTATGGCAACCTCCCCCTCCCTTCGCGTAAGTTATGAAATTCAAGCGCTGGCTGTACTCGGTCTGCGATGAAAACGTGCAAAGGAACGTGTCCTGCACAGATGCGCATTCCAGAGACAGAGGAGCAATACTTTTCCGTAATGAAAACATTTAAAACATTCCCAAGAAGAGACTGTCTTATCACATCAACTGTCCACATTCCCCATGTTATGTTCCTGCACAGTGCAACCCGGTGCTGGTGGGAAGAAGCACACACAGGTTCTATGTAGAAAAAAAGCTTGGTATGGAAAAGTCCTGCACCACTGATGTGACGGCAAGCAACTGAAGCTAAGCTAAGCACAAAATGGGGTCAGTGGTTAAATACAGATAGCATTCCACTTGCGCATTCCTTATAGCATTACTTAATTTATTTTAAATGCATTTCTTTTCTCACATTTATTTTTTATTTTCACCTCCCCCCTATGTGCTGTGGGACTGCCTTTTCCAAAAACGGGAGAAACAATGGGTTGTTACACTCTTCTTCAACTGCTAACTACCCACCAATTTCACATGCAATAAACTCTCCTCCTTTGAAATACACATTTGAGAAAATGTAATCATGGGTCGTCTATTTAGCCATGGAATGTCAACCTGCATATTAATGTGCTACGCAAGCAATGTATAACACATGATGTGGCAAACAATTCTTATGTGTAGAGCTACATCAGCCATGCCTGTTAGTTTAGGTTTTGCATCTTGTGACCTCCCATTTGACTGATACAAGAATAGACATAGCCAATGGAAGTATTCTACTCTCTACGTTTGGCAGTAAAACTATGCGTTATGAAATTAAAATACATATTGATGCTTGATGAGAAACTTTTAGGTGAGTAAACGCTATAAAATCTATTTTAAATTTTAATTCATAGGTATTTGTTGACCTGCCCTCTATTTGTGGCTGAATATTGATATATATATAAGATTTATTTTTCCCCCCCTATAGCCCCTCTTCACATACCACAGCAGCAGTAGTAGTACTGCGCCTTCCTGAAGCGGTCACTGCTGATGTCACTGATGTGGGCGTATACTAGGGCAGGGAGGGTGGAGGATTGGGAAACGCTCAGTCTATCTTAACTTTCTATTTTGTTTCTATTCAAAGCATGTACGACATTAACAGCAGCCAGAATGGTCAGTATCCCTCCTGTTTGATGAGATGCACTGGGGTTTGGTGACTGTGACAACATGACCAAATACCTTCTTATTGCTCCCTCTGTAGGTTCCATGCTTGAGCGGGAACGCAGCCTCACAGCTGACTACCATACCACTCCATTAGGAGCAGAGGTGGCGACACAGTCCTGTCTCTTGTGTGCTTCCTGGTGGGAGATTAGAGGTAACCTTTACCAGCCTGTGTGGCACAGACTTCAAAGTGAAGGAGTACAGGTGACATACATTGGCTTCTGTGGCACAGGCTTCTAACTTGAAGAACAGACATGGCGTACACCGCCCTGCATTGCACAGGCTTGCAGTTGAAGACGCATAGGTGACGTATACCTTCCTGCGCAACACACGTTGCAGGTGGTGGACTAAAGGGGATGTACACCCCTCCCACAACACATGCTTCGAGGGGGAAAGGAGGTGGTATTCGCTTCGCCGTGTGTCACAGGCTCTCAGATGGAGTAGAGGTGGTGCGACCCACCCTTCAAAGCACAGGATTGCAAGTGGAGGCGTATAGGTGGCGTGTAGTGGCCTGTGTGGCGTAAGCTAACAGGTGGAGGAGTATCAGTGATGTATGCCAGCCTGCGTTGCACAAACAGGGTGCGGGTTAGATGTGGGATATGCATTCCTGCATTGCACAGGCTTGCATGTGAAAGAGTAGAGAGTAAAGGTGATGTGTTCTGGTCAGGGTGACACAGGATCACATATGGACTAGTGGAGGTGAGTTGTACCGTAATGCATTTCACTGGCTTGCAGATGCATAAGTGCATAGGTGGCATAGATCAGCTTACGGGGCACCGGCTTGAAGGTGGAGGAGTAGTGGGGGCAAACACCAGCATGTGTGGCAGTGGGTTTTAGGCAGAGGAGCAAAAGTGGCATATACTGTCCTGTGTGTGTAGTAGATTTGGTGTATACCAGCCTGAGCTGTACAGGCTAAAAGATGGAGTACAGGTGGCATATACCAGCCTGAGCGGCATAGGCTAGAAGATGGAGTACAGGTGGCGTACACCAGCCTGAGCGGCACAGGCTAGAAGGTGGAGGAGTACAGGCGGCGTATACCAGCCTGAGCGGCACCGGCTAGAAGATGGAGTACAGGTGGCGTACACCAGCCTGAGTGGTACAGGCTAGAAGGTGGAGGAGTACAGGTGGCGTACACCAGCTTGAGCGGCACAGGCTACAAGGTGGAGGAGTACAGGTGACGTAAACCAGCCTGAGCGGCACAGGCTAGAAGATGGAGTACAGGTGACGTACACCAGCCTGAGCGGCACAGGCTAGAAGATGGAGTACAGGTGGCGTACACCAGCCTGAGCGGCACAGGCTAGAAGATGGAGTACAGGTGACGTATACCAGCCTGAGCGGCACAGGCTAGAAGATGGAGTACAGGGGGCGTACACCAGCCTGAGCGGCACAGGCTAGAAGGTGGAGGAGTACAGGTGGCGTACACCAGCCTGAGCGGCACAGGCTAGAAGATGGAGGAGTAGAGGTGACATATACCAGCCTGAGCGGCACAGGCTAGAAGGTGGAGGAGCAGACGTGACATATACCAGCCTGAGTGGCACAGACTTGAAGATGGAGGAGCAGACGTGATGTACACCAGCCTGAGTGGCACAGACTTGAAGATGGAGGAGTACAGGTGCTGTATACCAGCCTGAGCAGCACAGACTCAAAGGTGGAGGAGTAGAGGTGGCGTATACCAGCCTGAGTGGCACAGGCTAGAAGGTGGAGGAGCAGACGTGATGTACACCAGCCTGAGTGGCACAGACTTGAAGATGGAGGAGCAGACGTGATGTACACCAGCCTGAGTGGCACAGACTTGAAGATGGAGGAGTACAGGTGCTGTATACCAGCCTGAGCAGCACAGACTCAAAGGTGGAGGAGTAGAGGTGGCGTATACCAGCCTGAGTGGCACAGGCTAGAAGGTGGAGGAGTAGAGGTGGCATACACCAGCCTGAGCGGCACAGACTCAAAGGTGGAGGAGTAGAGGTGGCGTATACCAGCCTGAGTGGCACAGGCTAGAAGGTGGAGGAGCAGAGGTGGCGTATACCAGCCTGAGTGGCACAGACTTGAAGATGGAGGAGCAGACGTGATGTACACCAGCCTGAGTGGCACAGACTTGAAGATGGAGGAGTACAGGTGCTGTATACCAGCCTGAGTGGCACAGGCTAGAAGGTGGACGAGTAGAGGTGGCATACACCAGCCTGAGCGGCACAGACTCAAAGGTGGAGGAGTAGAGGTGGCGTATACCACCATGAGCGGCACAGGCGAGAAGGTGGAGGAGTAGAGCTGGCGTATACCAGCCTGAGCGGCACAGGCTAGAAGGTGAAGGAGCAGACGTGAGGTACACCAGCCTGAGTGGCACAGGCTAGAAGTTGGAGGAGCAGACGTGACGTACACCAGCCTGAGCGGCACAGACTTGAAGATGAAGGTGGAGGGGCAGAGGTGACTAATACCAGCCTGACTATCACAGGCTAGAATGTGGAGGAGTAGAGGTGGCGTATACCAGCTGGAGTGGCACAGATGTGCTGGTAAAATTTTACTTTTTAGGTAGCCTGCGCAAGCGCTTTGGCTTGTTGTAACCTATCTGTGGGCTTTTAACCACACCCACCGCACGCCCATCACTGTCACTCGTTCCTGGTCCTTCCTTTCAAAAATCCTTTGTCATCATTGGTAAATGCTTTACGTTTGTCCCTCCTTTGGGCAGTTTTGTTGCTGCCTTGGACATTGACCCTGTTACATGGGTAATTGCATGATTGACGATACGTTTGACTGCGAGTGAACTTCTTTTTCCTTTTGTGTCTCTTCTTCGCGCTCACGGTCATGGCTGCCGTGGTGCTTTGAATCAGCTGGTTTGCTTATCATTTTTTTTGATTGATCAACAGTTGGACTCTTCGCAATCAGCCCCAATTCCAAGGTTCTGTCTACAGATGGCTGTGAGTGGAGACTGTACCTGTACCTAAGGTCTTTATTGATATATATTCTCCTGTACGACAAGGTCCACAGGAATAGACGGTGCAGGTCTCCTCTCCAGTGGTGCCACCGTAGGGCCCAGACAGGGCGCTGCATGGTTAATGTAACAGGGACATGTCAAAGATGGGTTTCTCCCTCGAGGATGGACTGGTCAGAGTGGGACTAAAAAGGGTAGAAATGCATTTTCCGCCATTGCAAGCCCCAGAGCGCCTCTCAATGGTCATTTTGAATGTTTGATCCATATCCTTTGGTATGTGCTTGTACTCCCTGAAAAAGCGTATCAAGTTATGGAAATATAAATCTGAGGGGATCTTATACCAGTGTGGCTTGGGCTTAGCCTACTGTTTTCCCAGAGTCCATGTGCGACTGGAATTTTCAAACAGCCTGTTCCTGTGCTGGCTGCAGATGGGGATTAGATTTAATGCTGGATCACTGGAATTATGCAGCACTGTAGGTCCAAATTATGTACAAAGTTTGCTAAATTATGCGACAAGAAAAGGCAAGTTGAGCAGTATCGTGCAGCATTTTTATTATAGTATTATTTCATTATTTTGTTATTTGTTTTGCACGTTAACAGTATCTGAGGTAACGTTTCACCTCGTTAGTGCCACTTTAACGCACAAACACAGCACTAAGCACCAGAAAGTTGACCAGTCTTTTGATCGGTTTAAGTTAGAAACAACATTTGGTGGTGTTAAAATCTGCAGATCATGCAGCAAGTGGACAAATGCGGCAACGCCATAATTATGTGGCAAACGCATCAGCCGCAAAAACGTGTCATTCCAGTGACCCTGGTTATGTGCACAGGACCCCACGCTAAGGCCAAAAGGAGAGGTGAGATCAGAGTACTTGGTCTTCTAAAACCAAAATCGTCAATTTAACCACTAAACCGAACTTCCCCAGCAGCTAGTTCAACTTAAATGGGGAACCTGTGCACCATGATACATTTGCACACACACACATATATATATATATATATATATATATATATATAGTGCGTGTTTATAATCTTGTGATCTGACCTTGATAATATATAGGTTGGTAATTATTCAAAGTTTTAGACTCGACAATGAGCTTTGTATATGAGTAATCGCATAGATCACAACAAGGCTGTTAAAAAATCAGCTTTTCTAGTCACTATGTGTGTTTTTTTCTGATTCCTGATTAGTTCCTTATATGACCCTTCACCCCTCTGGCAGAAACCACCAGAAGAAGAAATAACATTATCTTTTCAGCAGCATTCTGGAAGGAGGGAACCCAGGCCTCCTAAACCTCATTATGCTGTGAGGCCGGTGGCAGGGCAATGATGTAATTCGAATTAAGGCTTTACATAAACTGCAGCTCCAGGATTCCCGGGCACTGCCAGCTTCTGCCTGTTCAGAGAGGCCGAAAGAGGAATTGGGGGCTATTCCTTCCTACTCGTGCCTCTGAAAGGCAGGTACAGAGGGGCAGAGTCAATAACAAGCAGGGTAAAGCTTTTCCGAAATACCAGTACTTCGGACAAGTCTGACACGAGTGACCCTTCCCCGGCTCTGCTGCCTTTATAGGTGCTGTCAGGAATCCTCCGCGTGCCCCATAATCCTGCCATCTTGTCTGGCATGCTCATTTTTAGCAATAAATTGTGAAATTTCGAATTATATCTTTTTGTTTACGCCCTTAAGATCCAGATCTCTGAAGAAGCAGTCGCATTAAACATTTTATAAATCATTGTAGACAAAGTTTGAATTTAAATAATTGTAGTCAAGTCTTCCCAAAAATTCAAGTCGGGAGGGTCTTCGTAAATTGTTGAGGCACTGTCTGCGCATAGTGCATTTTTCACTTTCATTAACAACAAATAAACATATGTTTGGTTTTAAAGTGTGGCATAAATGCCCCGGCCCCTGCTTCCTGCCTTAAAGGACTGTTGGCGTCGTAGGAAAGTCCCCAATTCAATTATGGTCAGACGGCATTGGATTTCATAGATCCACACTACTGGGGTCCAAAATGAAGATTCAATACCGTTTGGGGAAGTTACCCCCAAGGGCACCCGTTTGGCGGTGGCTATAAATTTGCAGTCCCTCATGCTCCCATGGTATCCTGAAGATTTTTCATGGGAGATTAAGTCTGCCCTTGTAAGTGTATCCAACCACTGGGAACCCCGTGGGAGCTCATCAAAGGCAGTGGCCTGTTATATTAAACCACGAGAGTTATTGGTGCAGAAACCACAGATGGCCTTGGGGTGCGCCTTTCTGCGGCGGGGCCGGCCTCTCCATTCAAGTAAGTGTGCAGAGGTCTCCGTCGCGCGCGCGGTTTGTTGGCCACCAGGTTTAATGTTACTGGCAGGCGACATCCTTCATTCATTCCATCGTTTTCTTAAATGTATTGTTTGGGTGAGGGTTAAGTTTCTTTTAATTTCCAGCAGGATGTAGACTTCCCTACAGATGTTCCCCTGAAAATTCTGTTAAAGTTATTAATTACCGGGGTAATCAGTCTTCGGCATGGCCAATTTTTAAGGTCAAAGATCTCCAGTTATCGAGAGGTGCCTCAAAATAACATCCGATACACTACCATGTATTACGGGGGCAATTTTTATATGTTTTGTAGTTGTGGGAACCGGTGATATAATGAGCACCCCTGCAGCCGGTGGGAGTCGCTTGTTAAGACTTTATGAGGTTTGAGACAGATAGGACAGAACATTATTCGTGTTTGCAAATTCTAAAAATGCAGGCAGATTGGCTCGAGTAAAAGCCCGGATATTGTAATCTAAAAAGTACCATTCTGGATATTCTTTTAGAAGGTTGATTGTTTTCTAAGCACTCGGTTCAAAATGTTTAATAGGGTTAATTAGGCCTTTATTGTATCCTGGGAGGTTTCACTTGGTGATGTTGAACGTTGGTCAAAATCTCTGGGAAAGAGATATTATGAAAGATAAAGACATAACTTTTTTTTTTGTTGTTCAAGTCGGCAGAGTGCCCTTTGAACTCTATGACCCGGAAGGTAATGTATCTGCATAGCCCACAATACTGATACGTCCTCAGTCCACCCAATGGGTTCACGACCATAGCCTTTGAGTTCCGGTTTGAAGTCTATCTGATATGGAAAGGTTTCTGCTGTACTTATAAGCGGCTTTTATAACTGGACGGTCCACTCGATCCACTTTCACATTAATTGTGTCTTTTTCTCACTATCAACAGCATTGTGAGCCAGACGCATCTCACCTGTGACCTTTTCAAATCTCTCAAAACTGATGAAGAATCTTCACTTATTTATTTCTTAGTAAATTTAATGGAGCGCTCTCTAAGCCTGGATCAGAAGCCTCCCCAATGAGGGGCTACTAGTGAGAGATCCATCAGAGAAGGGGGGGGGGGGCTTTGTAATGTTCTTCAGAGAGGCTCACCTGTTTTCTGGGGCGCCTGGGGTTTGGTTCAGATGTTACCCAGGACCTTATGGCATTCCACAACTTTAGATTGCAAACTCCTGGTGGGTCCCCCCCTTTTGTCAGCATTTTAAAGACTTTTGGGTTATCAAATATTTGATGTTAAATTTATGTTGGAGTGAGAATGCTTTTTGGAAACTCGGCAACTTTTTTAAACTAGTTAAAATAATTTGGGCGTGAGCTAGGAAGGAGACCTACAGCCCTGCAACGCATTGCGGCGGCACCCAGAAAAACCTGTTGCCAGACCCCTAAAGTTTGGCAGATATGCAAATCTTGAGCCAGGTTTGGGGAAGAGGAGAGAACCAACCGCTGAAGGGAAAGGGGAGCACATTACGCACGAGGCTTCTGTGCGCGCGGGGAACCCCTACATTTTTACACCTCAAAAAAGACGCGTCAGCCATATGCCCATGGGTGGATGGGTTGGGGTGCTGTTAAACCCCGGTTTCATGGGGCGGTGTGAATTCGGAACTCTTTCAGCCCCTACGGTATCGCGACAGTCACAGTGCACTTATTTTGCCCTAATGGGGTATTTGTGAGATACGTCACCATCTATCATTAGTAATAGTTTGGTGTTGGGGAGTTTGGAAACATTTAAAAGGGTCAAACCTTCTTGATGACTCCCACAGGAACACATTCAAAGCATTCTTGTTACTAGGAAAAAGGCACCATTGTAAGTGAGTCCCGAACCAGCAAATGAGCTTCTACAATACTTCCGTGGTTTATAGTTTATTTCTAGTTTGTGTTTTCTTATGAAAAACTCGTCCTTCGGGAAAAAACAAACAAAAAAAAAAAAACAGTCCTTCCTCTTTTAATCAGCTTCTCGTACAACCGGTCAGGCTTTTAAAAAAAAAAAAAAAAAATGCTTTGGATCCAGAGCCTTCTAGCTTTGATTTTTCGAACGGAACAATAGACCTACAAGTTCCAGCATGCAGTGCGCGTCACCGTACAAAGCCAGGAGTACGTGAAGGTGTTGCACGCGGCGTGGATGAGGGGATTACTGCAGCAGGGAAGATGCAGCATAATCTTCTGAGCACTTCTTGGGGGTCCGAGGACCCCGCAGACGGCCGTCAGAGCACCACCGAGAGGTAAGGCTCTCTTGTGAACATCAGCCGAGTCAAACGTCTGCATCTTGGACACACGATTTGGACCCCGTCCATGGATTCTGCTCCTCCCTCTCTCTCCAAGAGTGACAGACATCCGAGTTAAACGTTATCAGCGCTGTTTAAACACAGTATGTATGTGCTTAATTTGTGAAACGGTGAGTGCCGGGGTCTACAGTTTTGCAGAGAAGGTCGAGTGCTGAACAACAGGGCTACGTTGTCTCGGTTCCACCCCAGCCCGTGCCTCTTCCACCGCCAGGCACCCACTCCCTCGGTATCTCACACTCCCTGGTTCTCCTTCAGCCCCGATTTCTCAATGTGTCACCCTTGTCTGGCCTCCCCTTCCTTTGTGTGTTCTCTCTTCCCCCTTTTCTGTGTTTGTCTCTCTCCCCTTGAATGGAAGTCTGAGGTGGAACAACAAGTGGCACTCCCCAAGAATGCGTGCCACCGGTTCAAATTAAGCACTGATAGTTAACTCTTACATCACTTATGTACAGTTTCACATTTGACACATAACACTTCTAACTATACAAATACAATTTTTCGCCTTATCGGCGTGAGCCACCCTATAAGAAACACATTTCTAAACCATCTAGATGTCCCAATAGTCTGCTGCAGTAGATACATTTTTTTCATAACCTTTACTTTCGACGCGTGTGCAGGTTTCTTCTACAGCGGGGTGAACGCTGTAAGTGCTCGAAGAATGGCCGCACACTGAGCTGGGTCAGAACAGGAAACCTCTCCTCACAACCTGCTCTGGGGACCGAGTGACCAACAGTTAGTGTGCCCGACTATCGGGTTTATAGCGGATTGCCACCAGGTGCAACCGTGGAAGGGATAGCTTTTGTTCAGAGTGAGAAAGAGAATGGAATTAAAATAGAACCATAGGATATTGGCCACTGAGGTAGGCGCTTTAAAACACCTGGTTTGTTTGAGTTGCAGCTCTTTTTTTAAGTTTAAACATCATCCCCTGGGAAGCACTGTTTTGCAGTGGATGTTGACTGTTTAGTTCTCGCCCGTCTGCTGTTGAAAGTCCTGTGTACAAAGTGGGCACCGAGTCAGCCGATGACTTGTCATTGGTTGGCTTTTCCTGTCACTCATTTGCTTTCTTCTTTTTCAGTGGCTTTTCCTACCCTTCATGTGTTTATCCGGCGCACAGAGCATGCCTGTTTGCCATCCTTTTGATTAGATGACTTATACCCTTCATTTGTTCCCATTCAGTGAGTTGTTTTTTTTGTTTTACCTACCAGACAATGTAAGCCGCCTGTTGACAAAAAGACCTAGGTGGCTGAGAGCCCTCCCATTGCTTACCATTGGTTGGCTTTGCTGTCAGTCTCATTTCATTGCTTTTCATTTGTTAGCTTGTGTGGGCTTTCCTTCCTCTTCTTTTGCTTGTCCCTCCCCTGGAGCATGGACATATTACTTGTGCCCCTCCACTGCTTTCTTTCCATGCACCACTTTTTTCTTTTGTGTTAAGTGTTCCATAAGAGTTCAAGTATTTTCCGGCTATCTCCCTTGCGTACGTCTGTCCCCTGGCTGCACCTTGTGTTGCTATCTGGCACCCGTGTGCTTCTTCCTCATCCATGTTGTGCTCTCCCACCTGTACTCCCCCCACCCCACCCACCCCCCTCTCTGAATTGCTTTCTTGCCCATGTGCTTCCCTTAGTCCACTCTACATTGCTTTCCCTAGGCTGGCGCTTCTCCCCATCCCTTGTGTTACTTACTTACTCCTACCCTCCATAATGCTTCCCCTCCCATCTGTACCTTCTGTTTCGCTCCCGCACCCTCACCCTCCGTGTTGTTTCCCCCACCTGTGTTTTTTGTGATGCTTCCTCCCAACCCTTGTGACGCCCACCTGTGCCCTCCATGTGGCTTATCCAACCATGATTCAAAAAAACAAAACACTTTCTCGCTACTTGTTTTTATTTATTTTTAATTACTGATCTCATGTGGTAAATAAAAACAAAACACTTGCATAATTTTGCAGGTGCACGTGTGCATGGTGTTCGCACTTTCCTGATAATCTGCCCCTACATCATGCCCCTTTTTTGTTTTGTTTTCTTTGGCCATACTGCACAGCATTTGGGATCCTGTACAAGCTTGGGATCCTGTACAGCCTGGGGATCCTCTACAGACTTGGGATCCTGTAGAGGCTTGGTATCGTGCACAGCTTGTTAACCTGTACAGCCTGGGGATCCTGTACAGGCTTGGGATCCTGTAGAGCAGTGGTTCCCAACCTATGGGCCGGGGACCCCTGGGGGTCCGCAAAGCCTCCTCAGGGGGTCCGTGGCTGCTTAAAACATTTAATAATATTAGGTCCCAGCTATCAGTAATGGTTCCTTGGGGGTCCCCGTGTTCCAATAATGATTCAGTGGGGGTCCCCGGGCTCCAGTATTAATAAAATGGGGGTCAACAGAAGTCAAAAGGTTGGGAACCACTGCTGTAGAGGCTTGGGATCCTGTAGAGGCTTGGGATCCTGCAGAGCTTGTTAACCTGTAAAGCCTGGGGATCCTGTAAAGATTGGTAACCTGTACAGGCTTGGGATCCTATACAGACAGGGGTTCCTGTACATCATGGGGTTCCTGTACAGCCTGGGATCCTGTATAGGCTTGTGATCCTGTACAGCCTGGGGATCCTGTGCAGCTTGGTAACGTGTAGAGGCTGGGGATCCTGTACAGCTTGGTGACGTGTAGAGGCTTGGGATCCTGAACAGCCTGGGGATCCTGTAGAGGCTTGGAATCCTGTACAGGCTTGCAGTTCAAACCTTATCATTATATCCATGTATGAGTGAACCCGTGCTCAGCATACCCTCGAGGGGCATCACGTTTAGGCTGTTTTCAAATCTCCACTATGTGGCATAGTGCAGACTCTCTCTCTACCTCTCGGGGTCCCCGTCTATTCTCTCCCCTACCTCATTTCCGTATCCTTGGTATTGTTTCCTGGTGCATTGAAGCCTCAGGCGTTCTATGGGCCTCTTCTCAGGGTGAAACAAAAACGATGGCCTGGCGTGCAGCCAAAGTGTCTTCTCGCTTTCAAACATTCTACCCATCACTTTTTTATTTTTCTTAGTGCGATGCCCGAAGTGTGACGTCGGTCCTCTGCTCTCTGTGCCAAAGGCCTCCAGCTGTACCCTACAGACCAGGCCCACTTGTGCCAAAACTGGCCTAGCGTTACATGTGCTTGGGCTCAAAAGGGACCTGACCTGGAGATTTTGGCTGGACCAAGGCAGGATTGCAGACGGCTGGATCCTGTCGGAGGTGGTACGATGGGCAACACAACAGTGGATTGGAATGCGGCTCTGCTGATCGCCAGTGACTGGGATTCACTTGAGCATTCCACCCATAAGGTTTTTGTTTCCTTCTTATGATGGTATTTCAGTAAGGGATAGGGAAAGTTGCATAGCTGCCAGGTTTCCCAGATCCATGCGCAATGTGCTGCTCCACTCGAGGTTTTTTCTTTGCATTGTGGGAGTTGTAGTCCTGTTTTATAGTGGGGGGGAAAAACAAGTCTACAAGTCCCAGAATTCAAATAAATAACCTGGACATGGAGCAGCACATCACGCGTGGACCTGGGAAACTTGTCGGGCTGGTAGAGACCCAGGGAGGGCACGAGTAGAGGCCAATATTGGAATGAGCATGTATTGTGAACCCTTGTATCACACACTGACGGGCAGTGGGAGTACTCACTATGTATGAAAAAAACTACAGAAATATAACATCCTGGAAAAGCAGATATTCGGGAATGCAAAAGTGAGAAACACGTGTAATGTGAACTGCAGCTGCAACAGAGGAAGCAGTTTCTCTCCCCCAACTACCCGCCCCACCCAGTTTCTGTTCCCTAGCTCCCCCCTCTCCCCCACAAAAGGGAGGGCACTCCAGGATCTGCTGGACAATGCTGTTCAACAATCTGTGCCTGACGTGCGAATTTCTCTTTAACCACAAGGTGGGGCTTCAGACAAACAAACGCACCTTCTAAATTCACAAACTGCTCATTAAACGGAGAGCAGTGGAGAAACACGCGCCAATGGTCCCACTCGGCTGTCTAGGGGGGAAGATACACCCTTACTAGGGAGTAGTGGTGCCTACAAGCAGTCATTTGCAGGAGTACATTCCCTGTGGAAATCAAACTCGACTGTTGATGTTGCCTCTGTTTAACGAAACTGCCTTGAACAGCACAATCCCCGGGACCATCCGTAGCCCTCTGGCTGCTGGCCGACAGGGGCTGATGTTGTCCCCATAACCTGGACGTTGAGTGATGCTCTAGCTCACGGGTCCTCACAAGCGTGGTCTGTGGCGTGCCCGAGGGCCGCACTGATGCCAGCGTGGTAGGGACGGGCATTGTGAGGGCAGGGGTTAATGTGGCAGTGGCCTAGTTGGGAGATTCAAGTGTGAAAAGGAAGTAACTTGAGTACTGAAATAGAATTGCACAATGTGAAATGAGAACCTGGGATCAATCCTGGCTTCCCCACTTGACCAAACTGTGTGATCCTAGACAAATGCCTAATTACACTTTGCCTCCTTTTCTTCATTATTATAACATATAAGAGCACCCTGAAATTCATGAGTTCATTACGTGCGCTGTATAAAACCTTCCCCTGTGTTTGATTCATTAAACTATAATGTTGTCTGTGTATAATAATGACTCTGACCACCCGGAAGGTTCTATGTGACAGCTGACTTGCCTCTTACTCCACTATTGTGTTATGGGCTCGTGCTGCCTGGGAGATAAGAATGTGCCAAGTTGGTCAAGTGGAGCGCATAATTCCAAGGAAGTCACTTGATTAGGAGGACTGGCTGAGGGAGGCTGTGCTTCAGCTGTAGAGCTTCTACTTTAATAAACTGGCACTTATCTTTTTAGGTCGAGCCTAGACAGAGCTTGCGCTGTCAGGATGATCTGTTGTATGTAGTTTGTGGGATTGGACTCCTCCCATCGCTTCCGATTTGTGTGATTGCTTGTTTTTTAAAATGCCTTGCTTGCAAGTGGGTAATTTGTCTTCCTAGTCCCTCCTTTTTCTAACTCGTTCACTCCCCTGGAGCATCACCCCATGACTTGTTGACCTCCGCTTTTTCCATTGTTACTGACTCTTGATTAGCTTTGCATGCCAGGCTTTATCCCTTGATCAGCGCGGCATGCCATGCTTTATCTTTAAATATGGCGGCCGCCTGCCATTCTTGTGTTCTGCACCGCGCAGCTTGCCCACCTCAATTTTGAATTTATTTTGTACCCAAATGTAATAATCAAAGACCTTCTTTGGTGATAGAAAAAAAGTTTTATTTTCGCGCCCCAATATTCCAGTTGAGTGGTGGAACATTATTTCCTACCCACTCCCCATTATATATTTTTAACCTTGAACTAGACTCTCGACGATCAATACATTTGGGTTTGTGAGGTTCTGGGGCCCATTTTAATCCTTTTTCTTCTGACTGTAGGTCCAAGTTTACTCCTACTAAACTTTGAATTACGGCATGCACGACCAGATAAGATCTCGGGCAAAGAGCCCCCTTGAGGGGCCCGTCAGATATTACAGCGCCAGTCTGATGAGGTGCATACTCTGTGATGAAGAATGACATACTAATGGATGTGTGAGGATTTTGTTTCTAGTTCACCAAGTGCCCTGTGGATTTCTGTTTCTGTGGAACAGTTTACCCTTTTGATTGATGAATATCTTTGCAGGACAGGAAGTGCACCGTACACCTTAGTCATGTGCTTAGGGTTGAGTCCCAGACTCCCTGCTCCGACTTCGCTTCACACGTAAAGACTGTTTTTAGGGTCATCGCGCATGCGCTGTCCACATACACCTGGTTTCCTCTGCTCTGCTTCTGTGCAGCAACAAGGTGCCCTTTCAACCAAGACAAACAGGATATGCTTGCTATGGTGGGCTTTGTCTGTGCCCAGCGGAGATGGTGCCACATGAGTCAGAGGGAAGCACTGGGCATTGAGTACCCACCATTTTCTATTTCCATTTCAAGTACTGATGTATGGGGCATTGCTTTTATAGTCCCTAGATATTTTTTTCTTCTGAATCCGCCTTAGTAAAATTCAAGTTTCATACAGTTTGACTCAGTAACTTGCTGAAAGAAACAAGTACTCTAAAGAACCAATCCTTGCCGGCATTCCATCCCAGGTACTTTCTTCGGCTGCAGATTTCCTTCCCGCCCATGCCCTTTGAGCCTGTTGGTTTAGTGTCCCCTTGTGAACAATGGCATTTTGGTTCAACCTACAGTTCTTTTCCAGTCCCGACAACACCCTCCAATCCTAATTGGCTGACTCTAATTTTTCACTGCCATAACGTGAGCTTTAGTTAACCTCTGCTTGAAGCAGTGGTTTAACTGTGTAAAGTTACTAGCGTTTTTCTTTTTTTACGCCTTTCTTTTGCCATGCGCCAATCCCCGATCGATCAGAGCCGCATTTGCTGTATTGCCGCCACAAGAATTCTTAAGGTTCTGTCCTGAGACTGTCGCTTTCAAGACATTTTGGGCCAGATTTAAGAGGGGCTAGTGCCTCCTTTCACCACATTAGCATAATTTTTTATGATGCTAATATCACCCAATAAGGCCAAATTTGCAGCACTATGTTTACAAAGTGGCGCAATGCATGCATTGCGCCACTTTGTAACCCCTTGCACCATGTTATGCCTATGCCAGGCATAATGTTTGCAAGGGGGGCGTTTCCCTGTCAGGGGGACCGCAACAATGACGCAATGGAATCTAAGAGATTCCACTGCACCTTTTTTAGCAGTTATTTTTAACGCCGGCACAGAGCAGGCGTGAAAAGGGGACACTCCATTATTTTCAATGGGCCCCTATGTACACTGCAGGATTAGTGCCAACATTTTGGGGCTAACCCTGCACAGTACATCAATAGCATCAAATATGTTGACGGCATTGCCCCTACCCTGCACCATGGTGCACTATATATTAAAGAAGGCACACACATGGTGGTGGTAGGGGGGCGATAAGGTGATGTAAACAATGCCTTTCTTTACATACATAGGGCTAAGAGCTCAACTATTGCTTCCCCCACTCAGTTACCCACTCTACTGCCAAAGCTGAAAATAGCTCGCCCACAGGCGAGACCTATTGGCACGGCCAATGCTTGTTTTAAAGATGTTGTTGTTTCTTTATACCGGCTACAAGAATTTGGTGACGAGTTGCCAGTCTTCATGTCTTCAGCCTAAAAGCCAGCACTGAACCAATGCGGAGACAGGAAGCTTGGACTGGTATTCCTGTTGAATCAGACGCCCAGTGGATTGCTGAACCGTTTGAGGAGCGTCAAATGGTTTTGGGAGCTGTGTATGGCTACAATTGACATGGTAACTTCTTTGATTTGAGGCGCAAGCGGCTTTCACACCCATGCAAACTCGGCTACAGCACGAGCGCTCACCTGTGGATGTCACTCCAAGCATTCTACACGTTCTACGTACACAACTTAGCAACCATTTTGAATCAGTCTACGCACAGTGATATGCGTACACGACATGGTAGCCATTTTGAATTGGGCTGTTTATGGTGATACGCACACCGCTTCCTTTGTCTGCACCAAAACAGTGTTAACAGTGACACGCACACTCCTTACTGCATTATTAATCTTGTACTCTATGCGTGCACCAAGACAACGTGTTAACGGTGACACGCACACCTTTTACCGTATTATTAACTACTATTGGCATTGTTGTCAGGGTGGCGGAGGCATGAATGTTTTGATTATTATTATTATTTTTTTTTAAATTGCCAGTTTAAAAAATACTTCTGAATGCAGTGAGATAATCTGATATGCTAAGGTGAAATGCATCTGCATGTTAATGAAATATGCTTTAATGAATTTTGAAGAGACTTTGGGCCTGATTTAGAGTTTGCCGGCCGGGTTACTCTGCCACAAACGTGACGGGTATCCTGTCTGCCGTATTACGATTTCCATAGGATATAGTGGAATCGTAATACAGTGGATGGGATATCCGTCACGTTGTACTGGAGTAAACCCGCCCACCAAACTCTAAATCAAGCCCTTTATCTTATTTTTCCACATTTGTAGTAAAATGTCTTTAAAAAAAATGAATGGGCTCCTAATAAGTGGTGCAGGACACCTTATTTGCTTCTTCTCTTCTACTTCAGCTAGTTTAAATAAAAGATTGCTGTTTATTTAACATATTTCTGAATGATACGCTTGGTCAAGCAGGCCAGTGCATTCGTTCTGCTGGGGCAGCATGTGAAGGTCTGGAGGGACGCATGCGCCCCCGGGCCGTACTTTGAGTATCACTGCTGGTCCCTGTGATGCGTCCGTATTGCTGGTATTCTCATAACCTGTATGCTGATGGGAGGTTATTGCTGCTCCATGCACTCTTTTTGTTTTTCCGGTGTTCCCATAGTCTGGCTCCGTGCTTAATTTGTGCTTATTGTTTCTGGTGCGGATCACCTGCACTTATTTTTGAGGGCCGGGGCTTATTCTTCTGCTTCAAGAATTTTCTGAGAGCAAAAGACACATATGGGAAAGACGGGGAAGAGAAATACGAAAAAGCTTTGCAATGGGAGAAAGTAGAAAGCTGCAAGAGTGAGTTGAAGGGGCAGGGAGTGGCTTTATATGGATTGAAAAGGCCTGAGATGGCTTCAGGGTTACGCCTCCTCAGTATTCTGTTTTCACACATTTAATTACAGCAGCCACGTGTTTAAGAGGAGGGCTTTGGGCACCGGCACGTTTTTATTTACAAATTAAGCACTGGTCTGGCTAGTCCTTGCGCTGCTCTTTCATTCCTGTTTTCTCACATGTTGATCCTTGGGTGCTGTTATTGCTGGTTCCTTCACAACTCTTGCATTGCTGTGATTCCGATAAACATGACATGACTTTGGTTATTGCTCGTCCCTGTAAGTCTCTTTAATTGTTTGTATTCCGAGTGCCTGGACCTCGAAGCGACGTTATTGCTGGTTCCTGCACAGCTCTTGTTTTGCTGCTGTTCCCATCACCTGGAGTAGTGTGAGGCTGTCGCTGGTCCTTGAGCTGCTCTTGTACATTTAGTATTCCCATGGCTGGTCTTGTAAAGCTGATATTCCCATAGCTGAGTAGTTTTCAAACTTTTTAATGCTGCGCCCCCGCAGTGGGTAAAAAAAAATCATCGGGCCCCCTCAGAATGTTTCACAATTACTTTATTAACTTGGCATTGTTTAAGTATGTCTAGACTTAAGCATTGCAGTTACGTTCAGGTACCTTTTTAAAAATGCAATGCATTTTTGTGTTTAAAACAAAGCGCTTCTTTTGGCCAGAGCTTAGAGCCCCCCTGGGATCACATGAGGCCCTCCTAGAGGGGCCTGACCACAGTTTGAAGACCCCTGCCATAGCTGGTCTTGTATTGCCGGTATTCCAATAGCTGGTCTTGTATTGCCGGTATTCCAATAGCTGGTCTTGTATTGCCGGTATTCCCATAGCTGGTCTTGTATTGCCGGTATTCCAATAGCTGGACTTGTATTGCCGGTATTCCAATAGCTGGTCTTGTATAGCCGGTATTCCAATAGCTGGTCTTGTAGTTTTGGTATTCCCATAGCTGGCCTTGTATTGCCGGTATTCCCATACCTGGTCTTCTATTGCTGGTATTTCCATAGCTGGTCTTGTATTGCCGGTATTCCCATAGCTAGTCTTGTATTGCTGGTATTTCCATAGCTGGTTTTGTATTGCCGGTATTCCCACAGCTAGTCTTGTATTGCTGGTATTTCCATAGCTATTCTTGTATTGCCAGTATTCGCATAACTGGTCTTCGTTTTAGTATTCACATAGATGGTCTTGTATTGCTGGTATTCCCATAACTGGTATTGTATTGCTGGTATTCCCATAGCTGGTCTTGTATTGCCGGTATTCCCATAGCTGGTCTTGTATTGCCGGTATTCCCATAGCTGGTCTTGTATTGCCGGTATTCCCATAGCTGGTCTTGTATTGCCGGTATTCCCATAGCTGGTCTTGTGTTGCCAATATTCCAATAGCTGGTCTTGTAGTTTTAGTATTCCAATAGCTGGTCTTGTAGTTTTAGTATTCCAGTAGCTGGTCTTCTATTGCTGGTATTTCCATAGCTGGTCTTGTATTGCCAGTATTCCCATACCTGGTTTTATATTGCCAGGTATTCCCATACCTGGTCTTATATTGCCGGTATTCCCATAGCTGGTCTTGTATTGCCGGTATTCCCATAGCTGGTCTTGTATTGCCGGTATTCCCATAGCTGGTCTTGTATTGCTGGTATTCCCATAGCTGGTCTTGTATTGCTGGTATTCCCAAAGCTGGTCTTGTAGTTTTAGTATTCCCATGGTCTTGTAGTTTTAGTATTCCCATGGTCTTGTAGTTTTAGTATTTCCAAAGCTGGTCTTGTAGTTTTAGTATTCCCAAAGCTGGTCTTGTAGTTTTAGTAGTCCCATAGCTGGTCTTGTAGTTTTAGTATTCCCAAAGCTGGTCTTGTAGTTTTAGTATTCCCAAAGCTGGTCTTGTAGTTTTAGTATTCCCAAAGCTGGTCTTGTAGTTTTAGTATTCCCATAGCTGGTCTTGTAGTTTTAGTATTCCCATAGCTGGTCTTGTAGGTTTAGTGTTTCCATAGGTGGTCTTGTATCTTTAGTATTCCCATAGCTGGTCTTGTAGTTTTAGTATTCCCATAGCTGGTCTTGTATTGCTGGTATTCCCATCGTCTGAACTTGTAGGTGAGGTTGTTGCTGGTGCTTACGCTGCTCTTGTATTGCTGATATTGTCGTAGCCTGCATGCTAGATTGAGGTTATTGCTGGTGCTTGTCCTGCTCTTTTATTTGTAGTGTTCACGTATCTTGAAGTTTGAGGTGATATTCCAGCTGGTATTGGTTCAGCTTCACAGTTTAGCTTTTGCAATGTTAGCATTCCCCATTGCCTGGATGTTGAGGTTAGGGTACTGCTGGTCTTTTCTGTGCCCATGTATTGCTGGTATTCCCATCATCTGGATGTTGTGGTGAGGTTATTGCTGTTGCTTTGTGTGCTCTTGTATTGCTGGTATTCCCATCATATGGATGTTGAGCCGAGGGTTTTGCTGGTCCTTTCGACGCTCATATATCGCTGGTATTTCCATCGCCTGGATGTTGAGGTTAGGGTATTGCTTGTTCTTTGGGTGCTCATCTATTGCTATAATTCCCATAGCCTGGATGTTGAAGTTAGGGTATTGCTGGTCCTTTGGGTGCTCATGTATTGCTGGTATTCCCATCACCTGGATGTTGAGGTGAGGGTATTGCTGTTCCTTTGGGTGCTCATGTATTGCTGGTATTTCCATTGCCTAGATGTTGAGGTTAGGATATTGCTGGTCCTTTATTGCTGGTATTCCCTGGATGTTGAGGTTAGTATATTGCTGGTCCTTTGGGTGCTCATGTATTGCTGGTACTCCCATCGCCTGGAAGTTGAGGTGGGGATATTGCTGGTCCTATGGGTGCTCATGCGTTGCTGGTATTCCCATAGCCTGGATATTGAGCTGTGGTTATTACTGGTGGTTGTGCTTCAATTGTATAGTTGGTATTTTCAGAACATGGATGTCACAGTGAGGTTCCTGCTGGTCCATTTTCCCTCTTCCTTTGCATTGCTGAAATGGATCCCTGTGATGCAAGAGCTGCCCAGGGACCAGCTGTTGTTGGTCATGTACTTAGCCGGCATGGTTGCATCTGCATTGCTGGTATTCTCATTGCTTGGATGTTGACGCGTGGTTATTACTGGTCCAGTTACTTCTTCAGTATTGCTGATATTCCCATAGCTAGTACGTTGAGGTGAGAGTTATTGCTGGTACTTACGTTGCTCTTGTGTTGCTTGCCTGCCTGCTCCTGTGTTGCTGGTATTCACATGGCACTTGCTTCGAGGTGAAGGTTGATGTCTGTGTAACTGTCATCTTACTGGATGTGTATACAGCAGGGCTGGGGTGATCTTGTTGCATTTTAACTTCAGGTGACTGATTGGTGTGCACATCACCTGCAGAATATGGAGAAGCATGTATTGTATGCATGTGGTTCAAGGCTGTTCTTTATGTGAGTCTTCCCCACTGGCAACAACCAAATATCATGAAGTCGAGAAATCTCTGGTATAGGAACGTGAGACCTGAAAAATATGCAATTTTTCACCCCAAACTAAATCAAAGGCCAGGGAAGGATTCCAATTCTCTCTGCAAGTGATCATTATTGGCCCATGACCCAGCAGTACCATTGTTTCCGCGTGGAAGCCATTAGTGCAGGAGGGTCGCGTACTTCCCATGCATGTATTTAACTATGTTCGCCCTCACCAAGGCGTTTGATTGACACCGGACGGCATGAGTGACCAAAAAAAAAAACATTTACAAAATAAATGCCAGTGCATTTAAAGCACTTATCAACATTCCTTTTCATAATTAGCAACTTCATAAACACTCTACCATCTAGCAAGTCTGGGAGGTGGATTCTGATGAATATTCCTGTTTCATCCATAAAATAGAAACATCCCATCATCCCCTGCGTGCTTCCTCCTCCCACTGGTTACAAAGGCTCTTGGTGAGTGGTCAAGAGACGCGGTCATTTGGTAGCTCAGCCATTTGGTCATGTAGTAGATATATAGGTTTGGGGCTGTTCTGTAATTACAAGCGGTCAGTGGCTATCCCCTCGCCCCAATCCTGTATTAATCGAGGCTGGGCCTCCTTATGTTTCGGTCCTCCACAGGCTCCAGGCTGTTCTCATCCCTTCTTCAGGACACAGCGACTCCCCCAAGGATCACTGGTCCTGTTGTCCCCCCTCCCCCACACCCCCAAGCTCTGTCTCTTTCTTTAACTAGAACAGATTTGCTAAGTGCCCAGTTATTGCTGCCTCTGACAGCCAGACTGTATATCAGCTCCCATTTTATGGGCAGAAATATTTTCAGTGCCTTGCCTTCTTGACCCCATCTGGACACAATGAGGACATCTGTACTCTATGGTTGCTATACAAAGAAGCTCTGGGCGGCCTTTCTGCACCACTTCCTGTCCATGCAAGTTATTGAAGTTCAGTACTTTCCTTTCTCTTGTTCTTTGACACTAAGTGCCTGTTCTTTCCTCTTTGACTTGTAGCCACTGGACTTATGGAGCTCTTTTGCCTTTATTTGGTAGAGTCTGTGTCATTGGGTCAAGTTCACAAGCCAATATATTACTTCGCCAAGGATCTTGACCCCGGATATAATCTTCGGTATGGGTCAAACGGCATATGGGGTAGAGGGACATCTATTTCCAGACAGCCTGACCTCATATTCGACCTGATGCTTGAAAAAAGGACATGACGTTGGTCTTGGTTTCACATTCCCTGTCTAGAGAACACTCAACTCAACTTTGGGCAAGTTGGGAATCTTGTGTTTGAGAATCTGAATTTTTGCAGACATTCAGTGTGGATTTGCACTGGTCATTTCAGCTATCCCAGTGGTCATTAAGATTTGCGATTCAGTATTCGGCTTGCCTTCATTTCCAATTCAAGATAGTTTATGAATTAGACGTTCTTATTGACTAAATCCAAGTTCTTAATGGTGATTGACTTGCACGTTGAAATTTGGAATCTTCTTTTTTGAGACACGAACGCAAAAAATCTAGTCCTTTACAATATTCACCCACCTCCTAATGACTAGTGTATGTGCACACAATGTTGATATTGTTTAATTTGCGATTAGGCACCACATGCTGACTTGCACCTGCATAGTTTTGTACATCACTGGCACATCACAGAGCCCATTCAGTGCATTCATTTAGATGGTTCTGCGTGAAATTTTAGTGTTTAATGTTTTTTAATCATATATTCCATCACTGATGGGGTTTCTGTGTGTGACTCCTTTGTATTTCATTTTAAACATATGTATTTCTTTTCTGGTAAAATATAGTTTTAGAATCTGCAGCTTCTTGTAGAAACCGAGGCCTGAACCAGTGAAGATTTGATGCACTTATTGGAGATACCATAATATTGTTATCTACAGTAATCACAACCTTGCCAAGTACCCAAAAGGCACGTGTTGCTGTTGAATGGACAAACCTAGTAGAGTGACAGTGACACCATCTAGTAAAGTTATGTGTGTAGGACGCTCATCTGTTGTATTTCATAAAAAAACATCATTGCAGAAATAGATTTAGTGGTTGCCTAAGAGTATAAAATGTTGGAAGCTTGAATTCAGAAATATGTGTACGTTTGTCATTGACCGTCTTTGGAAAAGCTCCATGCTGGGTTAGTTTCAGATAGGATTAAGGCCCTCATTATGATTTTGGTGGTCTTTTGCAAAGACCGCCCAAGCCATGGGCACCAGAAGACCACAGGTGCTGGCGGTCTTCCGCTCACCATATCACGAGTACTGAAGGATTTCTGCCACATTTTGGTTGGAAATCCACCAGTAGTCATGCTGGCGGTCAGAGGCGCATGGGCGGTTCCACCACCGGCCCCACCCCGCCAAAAGGACACCACCAGCCGTATTACGAGCAGTACTACGGCCTGGCGGTGTCCTGATGGCGGGGCGCTGCTGGCGGTGGAAGCCCCCGTACCCTGCCGGACGACCTCCTAGTAGGACAAGGTAAGTCGATTGTCCGACAGGGAAGGGGGCTGGTGGGTGTTGTCTGCGCATGTGCATGTTTGTGTGTATGGGTTTGTGAATGTATGAGTGTATGCATGGTTGAATGTGTGTATGAATGTTGCACTAGAAGTGTGGTGGGGAGGGGACGCTACACTAGAAGGGGGGGTGGGTAGGGAAGGGGGCTCTGTTCTGGTAGGGGGGGGTTCTGGTATGGAGGGGGGGCACTGAGCTTGCAGGAGGGTAGGGGAGTCATCTGCCGGTGACAGGAGTTCCTGTCACCAGTAGCCTTTCCTCCAGGGTTTTTGTGGCGGTGCTACCACCGTGGAAACCTTGGTGGAAAGCCGGCTCCTAATACTGCTGATAGTCTTCATTGAACCTCCAGGTCAGAGATGCTAATCTCCGGCCCGGCGGGTCCAACTGCCCTGGCGGTACAGGGGGGACGTGGCGGGTTGGCAGAGGCCAACCCGCCACACTCATAATGTTGCGGTCTTCACCGCCACCGTGGCCCTGGCGTTCAGAAACTGCCAGGGTCATAATGAGGGTCTAAGTGTCTTTGTTAGCCATGTTCTTTAATTTGAGCCGGTGCTTGGCACCATGAATGCTAGTGACAATAAGCATTCATGCTTCCTTTTTTTTCAGTGCGAGTCTGAAGCAAAGTCACTCCAAGATTTGTGGAGCAAGTAATTGCTGTTTATTGACTTTCAGAGGCAAGTTATCTTCACTTCTGTACCTTTGAGTTAATGTGTTTGGTTGTGATTTTTACCAAATTCAGAACTAGGGGTAATGTGATGTCTGAGCTGTAATCTATGAAGATTCTAGGAATGTTGAGATGAAATATTGCTCTCTACTTGACTCAGGAGTGGCATTTATGAGGAAGAAGACACCACGGGTAGCTTTGGTAGAAATGTATCTTCTATTAAAAAACGGGCATTTACATAGTCAGTAGGCCTGCTGTTGGCCGCCAGCCTTTAAGCTTTTTCTGTTGTTGTTTTGTTGTTTCATTGTTTTGGTAGGGGAGCTGCTGGGTCCTCATCAATCTAAAAAACACATTAGCTAAAAAGCAAAAATATTTTTGTTGACCATTGTAGTCCCTGGCACTTAAGAAAACCACTTTGTGTGTGGAGATATTCCATGTGAAGGGGAAGAATGCTGTCACTCAAAGTGAAATTAGCCAATAGAAGGCCTAACCCTTGTTCCAATGCTGTATGCTAAACTGAACTGAACAAAAATGTGGATGACACAGTAATGGACCAATGGAGGAAGAGGGCTGGCTGAAAGCCGTTATAACTAAATATATTACAAATATAATTTCAATAAAATCAATAGGTATTGAGTAACGACACACATAAAAATGGATATAATAATGCTCTAAAAAGTCATTTGGGCTTCATATCTGAGCGCAGTAGTCTGTGGGAGGTTTCCTCATTGCTAGATGATTCCCATAGCATTACCTGTGAGCCGCAGTGTTCACTGTGCTCTACCTAGAGCCTAGTTCTCAAATTGTCTAATTATTTTGTTGTCATCTTAGGTGCTAGTCATAATGGTACCTTCATGATGTCACACTGGGTTGACACCTCCCAAATTCTTTCTCTAGATTTCAGCCCTTTTGGTTAAATCTTTATGCAGTACCAAGAGAGTGATGAAACATTAACATGGTTGCTCGCTTCCATTGCCATTTGTTAATGCCTGTCCCGATAACAGAAATGTTTTTGAGGTGCTGTACTAGTTTACTCCTTTTATCTGCATTCACAGACATTCTTCATAATTGTTGGAAATTGTCATCTTTCGTGTGGTGATCTCCCAAGATTTTAGTCCAAATGTCTTTTTATAGGCTATAGAACTCTGTGCATGTTACCCGTAGTAACCAGTGGTAAAGAGCCCGTGCTCCACCTTCTAAGGTAATGAAACCAGCATACCTCTTACTGGCATATTTAACTTACCTATACGTCCCTGGCATATGGTACAAAGTGCACCCAGGGACAATACTTTGAATGTCCCTAGTGGACTGCAGCATTTATCGTCTCGTCCACTCCAGTCCAGTACAAACATCACTGCAGGCCTACCATTAGTATCCTGGCTGATGCAGCTTTCAACTGCAAATTTGACCTGTCAAACTAACACCTTTTTGACAGGCCTACACCTTCCTTTTAAATTCTAGTAATTCACCCCTAAGTAGTCCTTACTGCCCCTAATGAAGGGTGCATGGTTTTTAAAAGTAGAACAAGTAAAAGCTTACTCTTAAACATGTCCTTACAGCGATAATGCCCCAAAAGCTATTTTCATGGTAGCAGGGTTGGCTGTTCCATTTGAAATCACTGGTCTTTAATATTACATTTAATAATGTTAACTCTGGCAAGGAAACAGCTACAATTTTTTTAATATTTATTACAAGCCCAATTCACTGGTGAGGTCAGTCTCTAAGTGCCTCCACAGTGGTCCTGGGGGCTTTGGAAGTTTACTCATGTGGTGGATTGGGACTAGTGCAGAGGTGAAATCTTTGCCTAGGATGAATCTGGTTAGTGTATTCGCATCGCAGTCAATTTCAAATTGTGTCTGAGTCCTGCTCTATGTAAAAGTCCAATAAACAGATGGTCTGGTGCATAGAAGATGTTCTTTATTCATTTAAGTTTTGATAAAGAAGCCCTATCCAGTGAACAGATACAATGCAATCCCCACATAACTCTATAGACCAACTGGCACTATGGTATTCTATGTTCCATGTGATGATGTATTCTACATTCCATGAATTCATCATCGCATAGTTACCAAGTTCCTGTGGACACAGAACACCCACTGCCAGCACGTTACCACATCACCTCCCTTCCACAACATAAGCTAAATTCAATCTTTATGAAATTACTTGGATAACCAGGATTCATTTTGCTAACAGAGACTATAAACTATCATACATGAGACATTGCAAATAGACAAAGATCTTTCACTTGACATTCAAAGACTCATACATACTCTTGAAAATGTGTTGGTTTTCTTACATTCTGTTTTGGTCTGGAGTGAACTTCATATCCTAGTCTTAATTCAGGCAAAGTACCAACACTTGGTTCACTGATTATAACATTTTGCCACCCTGTTCAGTTTCCAAATTCTTTGATAATTTGTTTTCACTGCATTTTTTAAAACATTTATTACTTTAAAAGGTCCTATAAACTTAGATGACCTCTTCTCATGCCTTGGAAATTTTATCTTTATCCAATCACCGACCCCTACAGTTGTTTCTTTCACACCTTTGCGTGCATCATAGAGTTCCTTTCTTTTAATCTTTTTTTCACTTTCCCTTCTTCTCCATCCTTATACATCACCTACATGAGCATCAGTCCTTTTCCTTTTCTCCCGCACCCAACCAGGTGCAACCTCATTACTGGGTAATCTACATCTGAATAACTGAAAAGGTGTTATCTCAGTACAGGAATGTGGTGTTATGCGATACTCACCTATTTTCTTCCTCATTTCACTTTCCCATTGCATCCCTTGTACCTGAGCCAGTTGTAAAAAATCTTTGAGCACCTTAATAAAACGTTCCACTACTCCTTTGGATTCAGGGTGGTACAATGCTGCCTTTGTGTGCTTGATGCCTCTATCCCTCAAAAAGGATTCCACTAATCCAGAGGTAAATTGAACACCGTTATCAATGAGAATAGATGAAGGAAAACGTTCCCTCTCAAAAAGTTCCTCAAGAAAGCAAATTACATCTTTAGATTCTATAGAGTTCCCTACTTTAACTTCTGGCCACCTTGAGTACATGTCAATGCACACCATGACATACTGAATATCTGATTTCAACCTGACTGGACCAAGTATATCTAAAGCTATGTGTACCACGGCCATGAAGATTCCTCGCTTATCGTCATTGGTTGCGTTCTACACTTGAAAGTTTTGTCAGATTGGGCACACACTTGACAGTCCCTCACTTCTCTCTGTAACATCATATCCATTGCTGGCCACCAGTAGGTAGCTCTGATCCTCTCTTTGGTGTTGGAAATGCCCATATGGCTGGCATGGACATGTTTCTTAGACTATAAGGTGGAATCAACTTGGTGCCCCTCACCAATACTCCATCCATGACAGCCAATTCATCCCTCACCTGCCAGTAAGCTAAAAGAACATCATCACAGTTCCATTTTGTACCCCAACCATTTTTTGTCTTTTCCATTACTCTGTAATTTATCATCTTTCAACAATTCCTCCTTCCATTCAGATTCCTGAATCACAGCTTCCGTTATAAGACATACTTTTATTTCTTCATCCAAATCTTCACCTGCAAAATATTCTCCATCATCATTACACCAATCTTTTGCAGCTTGGGAGTTATGTTCTTCACACAATCTTGAAAGACAATCTGCTTGCACATTGAGTACACCTGGTATTTAAGAGATTTCATACTCAAACTCTTGCAGACCTACAACCCACTTCCGAATTCTATGTGACACCAAATCAATTCCTTTTTTTTTTTAAATACTTCCTTGAGAGGTTTGTGATCGATTATAAGTTCAAATTTACGACCTCATGAACATTTTTTCAATTTTCTTACGGTCCAATATACTCCTAGTTCTTCTTTTTCCGTGACCAAATAGTTGCATTCGGCCCCTTTCAGATTTCTCGATAAGGAGAGTATTGTCCTATTTAACCCTTTTGATTTCTGCATCAAAACAGCACCTATACCTTTAGAGCTGGCATCGGTCATTAACACAATTTCGTCTTTTGCATCAAAGCTTCCTAAGTTGGATGCCTTTTCTAAGCTATTCCTAATATTTTGCAATTCCCTGGTACACTGATAACAGCAGTTAAATAATTTCCCCTTTTTTAACAGCCTTCTCATGCTCCCAGTCCTCTCTGCAAATTTGGGTACGAACTTGTTATAAAAGTCTGCCATTCCCAAAAACTTTAATAATTCTTCTTTATTCTGAGGAATTGGCATATTCTTGATGGTATCAACCAATCCCGCTGTTGGTCGAATTCCCTTTTACATTTTTTAGATTTCAAAGTTAGACCACATGTTTTTAGTTTGCACAAAACATCCTCCAGCCTTCCATCATGTTTAGTCAAATTGGCCCCAAACACCAGAAGGTCATCTTGAAAAATCTTTACTCCTTCTATACCTTTCAAAATCTTTTCCATTGCTCTCTGAAATACAGATGCTGCTGATATCAGACCAAAAGGCATCCTAAGAAACTTGAATGTACCAAATGGAGTAATAAATGTGGTGAGTTCTTGAGATGAATATATATATTAATATTAGGGAGAGGGTAATGATCTACAATTACTGACTTGTTTAACTCTCCGAGGTCAAGGCACAGTCTAGCCTCTCCATTACCTTTTCTTGCCATTACTACTGGTGCCACCCATTCCGATACCTCAATCTCCTGAATTATCCCATTAATTTTTGATTAATTTATCAATCTCTTCCTTCATTTTTTTCTTTCACACTTAATAGGACCCCTCTCAATTTAGCAATTTTTGGTTGAACGTTGGGTTTTAGTTTGATCTCATGTATGTAATTCTTCAGACAGCCTACTTTTGCACTAACAACTTCAAGGAATCTATTTATCCACTTACTCCCAACTTCTGACACACAATTTACTTTGGGAATGTCTTTCAGTTTGACAGGCGGATCTTCATTTGGATTTAAGTACACGTGACTGTCACATTGATGAAACCAACTGATTAGAGAGACCCCTTTTATAGAAACATATATTTTCCCCAGAATAATGTGTTCTTTAAATTCAACGGTTCCCCAGAAGTACCCTAGTAATTTGAGTGGTTCCCCACCATACCCTTTGGGTTTTATATCAGGCTTCATCATTGAACTTTCCTTTTAAGTATTTGTCATAAAAACATCTTGGTATAAGTGTTATCTTTGCTCCAGAGTCTAATAGAATTTTGACAGCTTCATCATTCACTAAAATTTCACCCACCGAGTCTACATCACGTTTCATTTTCCTATTCAACCTCTCTCACTTTCTTTATATCCATTTTTGTCCTACAACACCTTGCTAGGTGACCCCTCCTCCCACAGCTTTTGCAAATAATCTTCCAACCTGTGCATTCCTTATTGTTAGCCACATGTCCAACATTCCCAAAGGCTTTACTGGTTTTATTGTCTTTTCCTTTGATACTTCTATTTTCTATGGTGCTGCTGTGCACAGTTTTAACAGTAATATTCTCACTTTTATCAGAATCATTTGTTACTACCTTGTCACCACGAAGAACCTCTACACAGTTCCTAGAATGTTCACTAGTTTTTGCAACTATGAGTACTTCATCCAAAGAAGGATTGTCCTTTCACCACATATTCTTCTTAGCTTTCTCTAGTACACATCCCACCATGAATTGAACCCTTAAACGCCCTTCATAGGAATTTGTAAAAGCACAAGTTGCAGCTAATCCTTGTAATGCAGTTATATACTGTTCTACTGATTCACCCTGGCGTTGCATTCTTTTCCCAAATTGATAGGGCTCAAGCACCGTTCTTATCTTGGGCATATAATGTAGATCGAGTTTTTTTTAATACATATTTCATATTCATTAAGGCCTGTTGCATCAGTATCTGACAAGTCTTGCAAATTCTCAAATATTTCCTGCCCTTCTGTACTAAGACAGTGCATTAGCAAGGAAATGTTCCTCCCTGCTCTGAGTGAGGTTCCACACACCTTTAGCATAGTGAATAAAAACTTTCTTCCACTTCTACCATTTTATCGGTGAATCGCCTAGAGAAACAAAAAAATGGTGCTGCTGGAACATTCTGCATGATGCAAAAAAAAATAATAGTAAAACCGGATAAAAACAAGCTTGTTATGTTCAGTATTGTTAGAATTTTTAAGTGAGCAAACTATAAACACTGTTGCCACACTGTCTGTATCCCCGCTTTATATACGAATTTCGTTGTGGTCTGATTATTTGTCCTTGTATTCTCATTTTTTTTTTTTTTCTTTTTTTTTTTAAATAATCCCTTCCAGGTGTGCGTATCGCCTCTAGAAACGCACCGCTGTAGTGTCCCTCACCGGCTGCTCCAACACGTAGGGAAGCGCTCTGACAGTGTTTGTTACCATAGAGATGGACGCTGAACGTTTGTCAAACGTAATAAGGAAGCGTCACGTCATTATGTTTGATCACATCATGTAGAAACGTTGCGCATCCTGGCTCGCGAGTCCTATCACGAGATGCACATCGTCATCAGTGACAATTAGCAGTTGTGAGCTGAGCGAAGTGCCCTTGAAGGTTGTCAAAGTATATGTTACGGTTTTATATCTTGCCTCACCTTCTTTTTAGGGGCATTGGGCTGCCTAGCTGTCACCTTAATTCACACTGGACTTATTTGTATTTCATTTCCGTATCCTGAGTTAGGGCTTCTGCTCAAGCAAGTAGATCGGTGAAAACGTCACTTTCCGTAGCACGGCACTCGTCGCCAAATGTAAAAGTCCAATAAACAGAAGGTCCAGTGCATAGAAGATGTTCTTTACTTGTTTAAGTTTTGATAATTAAAGAAGCCCTATGCAGTCAGCAGATACGATGCAATCCCCACATAACTGTATAGACCAACTCCCTCTATGGTATTCTATGTTCCATGTGATGATGTATGCTACTTTCCATGAATACATCATCAAATAGTTACCAAGTTCCTGTGGACACAGAACACCCACTGCCAGCACGTTAACAGAGTCTACCATGACAATTGACTGTCATTGGCACTTTGTGCTTCTTTGTGCTATTCCCACGTAAAACTTTGAAAAATCTCATCTCTGGATTTGTACTTTTTTCTTTTTGATTACTGTTACTCTTTTTGTACTGTAAAAATACTTAATACATTGTCTGCTTTGTGTCATAGCTGCCAAGGGTTGAGCTCAGGTGAGTTTACTAATTTGGAGACTTCACTGACCAAGATTGTGATTATTACGTGTAGTGCTACTTAACCTCCGCCCCTTCAACTTATTACTCACTCTTTTTCACTAATCAGATTTTGTGATGGATGATTGGGGGGTCACACCATGGATGGGTAGCATCCTTTCAGATGTCTTTTACATATGATGTTTGCCAGCAAGCTCCTCGGACAACATGTCATCCTGTTCTCTCTGTGAAAGATCCCTCTCAATATTCTTTTTGCCAGAGATGTGTTGATGAAAATAACGTTACAAAATGACAAATTCCATTTGTCATTACTAACTGAGGTGCACCACAACATTAATGGATGATTGTAAAGCTCTACAGCCAAACCACTGGGCATCTTTTGCTAAAGAAAAAAAAATACATCTTGACACACCTGTGTGTAGTGTTAACATAAATTACCACGCTTTAAGATATTTCAAGAAACCTGATGATCTGACTGAGCTTGCAGAGTTGGGGGGAGGCAGGAGTTAGGTAAAAAAAAGGCTCTTCCCTCCCCCACCGATGTAGAGTCATTTTGGAAAGAGCAGAGATGGAGTTCATTAAAGCAATGATTGCAAGGGGGTGCATATCTCTGAAAGAGGGATTGCTAAAACATTGGGCCAGTTGTGAGCATCCCATGGTGACATTTTCACAAGCATTACAAAACACCAAAGTACTTTAGCGAGATGTGCAGAAATATGGACCTGACGTGAAAGACCAGTAGCTTAATTAGCAGCGACGAACTGTAAAGTCTGGGCTTGTGAAGTGAGATACTAAGGGGGCCACGGTAGACTGAATCGTGATAGTCGAGGCAAGATATTACTGCTTGGCCATCTCTTTTCTGGCATTCAGTGGAAAGAAGTCTGGAGTCTGAAGGATCTTCCAGAAGGTTTTAAGCATACAAATCATACGTCGGAGAGTTTATTCACATGGAGATTGAGGTGTAACACCTTACCAAAGATAATTCAAAGGTTTCCTATGGCCGAAGAAGGTGATGCGGCAGTGTCCACAGATAGTGGTCCTCAGAGGCCTCACCTAAGAGTTCTGGCTTCACCTTGTACAAGGATCTCAGCTTTGCCAGTGTTGCGTTTATGCAAATTGTTCCACTTGGCTATAGAGACATAACCATCCAAATAAGCAATACATCCAGACAAATGATGAGTTTGGTGTAATCAGCATAACTGCAAAGAAGAAACCTATATATGCAATTGGGCTTCCTCAGAGGGTCAAAAGCAATGTTGAAAAGCGTTGGACTAAGAAAAAGCTCTAGAAGAGAAACAATACGGTGGGAGGGAGACCGCCTGTGCGCATCTTGTAGAAAGCAGTCGGGACAATCTAGGGCTCTGCACCCCACCCCCTGATTCAGCCAGGTAGGGACACTAGGGTGAGAGACAGTATCAAAAGCTGCATAGAGAACTGCATAGAACACTGCATAGTGGCTGCATCAACGCGGGCGGATCGGTACATGTCCAAAGTGAAGCACAGATCGAGGGCTGCCATTGGACATGAAGAATGGGCAACCTACTCGAACTCTTCAAGGAGCGAGGCAGTAGGCCAAGCCTGGAACTGTGCTAAGGTCTGGCCAATCAGAATCTTCCTGCTCCTTCTTAAAGCCACGTCACATAATGGTCACATAATGGTTTGTTTGATCAGAATTTCCAATGGGTTTAAGCATGTGACTCTCTCACTGCTCTCATGAGCTTATGCCTGCTGCAGTGATAAACTTTGAGATGTCTACCTATGAGACACCGCCATCCCCTTAGCCTAGCCATCAGTTTTCACAGAAATAAATATTTGCCTATCATGATCTCAATGACCACTGCCGGAAGCAATAACTGCACTTTTTCAACTAAAAGTGAGAATTTCTACTCCACTCTCTTGCTTTAGGGGTCCTCGCCTGCCTGTGTAACCCTGTTGGGTAGTCTGATACTAACAAACATCATTCCTCGACTTCTATTGAGGGTAGGTGACTGGGATGGAGTGGACCTTTTAGCTGTCTACTCTGAGTGTCTCCAGTGACTACCCTTGGCCTTACAAAAATAGTCCTTTGGTTTTCCAACCAGCTGTTAAGTATTGTATGTGTTGTGAGATGCCACCTGCTTGCTTGAAGGTGCCAAGTCTCCACCCTATATAATCCGTCATGGCACTTGACCTGGTTTTCAGGCTGGGGAATGTCCCCAATGTGTGGAGGAAAACACTCCAAGATGGTATTGAGGTTTGAAAGATGTCTTCATTGAACAGCTTCTGTTTCATAGACCAGTTACGTAAAATAACAATGTCTGCAGCCTGGCAAGGAAGTGCTTAAGCAGGGACTCCCATGTCAATGGCAACACTGTTGCGTCAGCCCTATGTCTGCTTTGGCATCATGAGTCTTCTTTACGAAGTAACAAAGTAACAGGTGCCTCTTGGAATGTCAGAGAACACTAAGAAGCTAGAAAAGAGGCGGTGACAAGTTTAACTTTAAGCCGTTAAGACTGCCATAAAGCAGCAGACACTACATTGGAAAGAATAAAATGGCCGGATGATTCTAGGTTTGGTGAAACACCAGTCATTGACCTGGGGCCAGTGCATCAGTCGTGAGGTGCCTGGGCCCACCCATTGCTCTTTCTGTGACTCGCACTCCATAGGACTCCAGTTCAGATTAGGGTTGTAATGTATCACAAAAGGCCTGGTCACCAATGTGCATGCCAAAGTCAAACTTTCAGGTGGAGGTCTCTACTGGCTGTCCCGGAAACACCTGCCATCACTCTAGGAGTTTGGTGGTGCTTCACTGGCGACAAACTCCTACTCCAACAACCACCCGATGATCCTGGATCTGTCCAGCAAATGGCTTCTGATACATATGCATCACGTGAAATCATCTTATTCCTTGTATTGATATGTTTGTCACTTTCCGATCGCCATACCAAGTACTGATGTTAACCTACCCTCATTTTGTTCTACGCAAAGTGTTTCTGGTTCCCAGACTTGCGTTAATTATGCACATGTGGAACCAAATGTCAACTTGTTACCTTGAAGTCCCTTCCACTTTGTGGGAGGTTGTGGACAAACAGGAAGGCAGGAGGTGAACAAGCCACCATTGCTTGGAGGTGAACAATACGTTGTAAACTCTGTTTTTAAAACGCTGTTACTTCATTGGTCTTTCTGTTTGTTGGGGACTCCTTAAACATTTCAGTATAGACACTTTAAACAATATTGAAGAATAAGATTTGGAAAGGATTGAGAACCAAAAATTCAGTACACCTTAAATAAAGTACAGCAATCATGGGCGGCTCCTACGCAATGGTGGAGGGGCGTCGCCCCTCTGGCTAAGAGCCAGATGATGAAAAATAATACGATAGTTCCACTATCGTTTTATTTTTCAGCTCCTGGCTCAGCCAGCAGTGCAGGGAAGGGCTGGGCTATGGCAGGTGGGAGAGAGAGAGAGTGTGCACCTAAGTGCGCATGTGTGTTTGGCCGGCCTAAGACGGCCGGCCAAACACACATGCGCACTTAGGTTTCTCCAACAGCTGGAGAAACTGCACAGACCCTAGTGTACTGTCTGGGCGGCAGCCCAAGCCACTCAGACCAATCCTGACGCTGCTTTCATGCTAGGTTTAGTATGAGAGCAGCACCAGGATTGCTGGGGAGCCTGTGTGAATGTCCCAGTGAATGTAGGGACACTGTCAGGAGCATAGGAGTGAGGCAGCGACGGCAGGAACGGCGGCAAAGTATGCTTCTTTTTTTTATTATTTGTTCCTGTAAGGAAATGGCTCCCTTGACCCCCCACTTTTTGCCTGATACTGATGCTGGATTGACTGAGAAGTGTGCTGGGACCCTGTTAACCAGGCCCCAGCACCAGTGTTCTTTCACCTAAAATGTACCACTGTTTCCACAATTGGCACACCCCTGGCACACAGATAAGTCCCTTGTAAAAGGTACCATTGGTACCAAGGGCCCTGTGACCAGGGAAGGTCCCTAAGGGCTGCAGCATGTGTTGTGCCACCCTTAAGGACCCCTTCACCTAACACATGCACACTGCCATTGCAGATTGTGTGTGTTGGTGGGGAGAAAAGGCAAAGTCGACATGGCATCCCCCTCAGGGTGCCATGCACACAAAATACTGCCTGTGGCATAGGTAAGTCACCCCTCTAGCAGGCCTTACAGCCCTAAGGCAGGGTGCACTATACCACAGGTGAGGGCATAGATGCATGAGCAATATCCCCCTACAGTGTCTACGTCTATTCTTAGACATTGTAAGTACAGTTGTGGCCATATTAAGTATATGGTCTGGGAGTTTGTCAAAAACGAACTCCACAGCTCCATAATGGCTACACTGAATACTGGGAAGTTTGGTATCCAACTTCTCAGAATAATAAACCCACACTGATGCCAGTGTTTGATTTATTAAAAAATGCACACAGAGGGCTTCTTAGAGATGCCCCCGTATTTTACCCAATTGTTCAGTGCAGGACTAACTGGTCTGTGCCAGCCTGCTGCTGAGAGACGAGTTTCTGACCCCATGTGGTGAGAGCCTTTGTGCTCTCTGAGGACAGAAACAAAAGCCTTCTCTGGGTGGAGATGCTTAACACCTCCCCCCCCCCCGCAAGAACTATAACACCTAGCAGTGAGCCTCAAAGGCTCAAGCTTCCTGTTACAATGCCCCAGGGCACTCCAGCTAGTGGAGATGCCCGCCCCTGGACACAGCCCCTACTTTTGGCAGCAAGTCCAGGGGAGATAATGAGAAAAACAAGGAGGATTCACCCACCAGTCAGGACAGCCCCTAAGGTGTCCTGAGCTGAGGTGACACCTGCCTTTAGAAATCCTGTAAGGAAATGCCTCCTTGGCATGGTTACCCCCTGACTTTTTGCCTTTGCTGATGCTATGTTTTGAATTGAAAGTGTGCTGAGGCCTGCTAACCAGGCCCCAGCACCAGTGTTCTTTCCCTAACCTGTACTTTTGTATCCACAATTGGCACACCCTGGCATCCAGATAAGTCCCTTGTAAATGGTACCCCAGGTACCAAGGGCCCTGATGCCAAGGAAGGTCTCTAAGGGCTGCAGCATGTCTTATGCCACCCTGGAGACCCCTCACTCAGCACAGACACACTGCTTGCCAGCTTGTGTGTGCTGGTGAGAACAAAACGAGTAAGTCGACATGGCACTCCCCTCAGGGTGCCATGCCAGCCTCTCACTGCCTATGCAGGTATAGATAAGTCACCCCTCTAGCAGGCCTTACAGCCCTAAGGCAGGGTGCACTATACCATAGGTGAGGGCACCAGTGCATGAGCACTGTGCCCCTACAGTGTCTAAGCAATACCTTAGACATTGTAAGTGCAGGGTAGCCATAAGAGTATATGGTCTGGGAGTCTGTTTTACACGAACTCCACAGCACCATAATGGCTACACTGAAAACTGGGAAGTTTGGTATCAAACTTCTCAGCACAATAAATGCACACTGATGCCAGTGTACATTTTATTGTAAAATACACCCCAGAGGGCACCTTAGAGGTGCCCCCTGAAACCTTAACCGACTATCTGTGTAGGCTGACTGGTTCCAGCAGCCTGCCACAACCGAGACATGTTGCTGGCCCCATGGGGAGAGTGCCTTTGTCACTCTGAGGCCAGTAACAAAGCCTGCACTGGGTGGAGATGCTAACACCTCCCCCAGACAGGAGCTGTCACACCTGGCGGTGAGCCTCAAAGGCTCACCCCTTTGTGCCAGCACCGCAGGACACTCCAGCTAGTGGAGTTGCCCGCCCCCCTCCGGCCACGGCCCCCACTTTTGGCGGCAAGGCCGGAGAAAATAATGAGAATAACAAGGAGTCACTGGCCAGTCAGGACAGCCCCTAAGGTGTCCTGAGCTGAAGTGACTCTAACTTTTAGAAATCCTCCATCTTGCAGATGGAGGATTCCCCAATAGGATTCGGGATGTGACCCCCTCCCCTTGGGAGGAGGCACAAAGAGGGTGTACCCACCCTCAGGGCTAGTAGCCATTGGCTACTAACCCCCCAGACCTAAACACGCCCTTAAATTTTGTATTTAAGGGCTTCCCTGAACCTAAGAATTTAGATTCCTGAAACTACAAGAAGAAGAGGACTGCTGAGCTGAAGAACCCCTGCAGAGGAAGAACAGAAGACACCAACTGCTTTGGCCCCAGACTTTCCGGCCTGTCTCCTGCCTTCCAAAGAAACCTGCTCCAGCAACGCTTTCCAAGGGACCAGCGACCTCTGAATCCTCTGAGGACTGCCCTGCTTCAAGAAAGACAAGAAACTCCCGAGGACAGCGGCACTGCTCCAAAAGAACTGCAACTTTGTTTCAAGGAGCAGATTTAAAGACCCCTGCAACTCCCCGCAAGAAGCGTGAGACTTGCAACACTGCACCTGGCGACCCCGACTCGACTGGTGGAGAACCAACACCTCCGGGAGGACCCTCCGGCGACTCCGAGACCGTGAGTAACCAAAGTTGTCCCCCCTGAACCCCCACAGCGACACCTGCAGAGGGAATCCCGAGGCTCCCCCTGACCGCGACTGCCTGAACTCCATTTCCCGACGGCTGGAAAAGACCCTGCACCCGCAGCCCCCAGCACCTAAAGGAACGGAACTCCTGTGCAGGAGTGACCCCCAGGAGGCCCTCTCCCTTGTCCAGGTGGTGGCTACCCCGAGGAGCCCCTGAGGAGCCCCTGCAACGCTGAAGAGATCCCTTGATCTCTCATTGAAAACCATTGTAAACCGGACGCGTGTTTGCACACTGCACCCGGCCGCCCCCGCGCTGCTGAGGGTGTACTTTTTGTGCTGACTTGTGTCCCCCCCGGTGCCCTACAAAACCCCCCTGGTCTGCCCTCCGAAGACGCGGGTACTTACCTGCTGGCAGACCGGAACCGGGGCACCCCCCCTTCTCTCCATTGAAGCCTATGTGTTTTGGGCACCTCTTTGACCTCTGCACCTGACCGGCCCTGAGCTGCTGGTGTGGTAACTTTGGGGTTGCTCTGAACCCCCAACGGTGGGCTACCTTGGACCAAGAACTGAGACTTGTAAGTGATTTACTTACCTGCTAAAACTAACAACAACTTACCTCCCCCAGGAACTGTGAAAATTGCACTGTGTCCACTTTTAAAACATCTATTTGTGTTTTATGTGAAAAGTATATATGCTACTGTAATTATTCAAAGTTCCAAAAGTACTTACCTGCAATACCTTTCAAATGAGATATTACATGTAGAATTTGAACGTGTGGTTCTTAAAATAAACTAAGAAAAGATATTTTTCTATAACAAAACCTATTGGCTGGATTTGTCTCTGAGTGTGTGTTCCTCATTTATTGCCTGTGTGTATGTACAACAAATGCTTAACACTACCCCTTTGATAAGCCTACTGCTCGACCACACTACCACAAAATAGAGCATTAGTATTATCTCTTTTTGCCTCTATCTTACCTCTAAGGGGAACCCTTGGACTCTGTGCATACTATTCCTTACTTTGAAATAGTGCATACAGAGCCAACTTCCTACATCCTCCATCTTGGTTTTGGAGGATTCCCCCTATAGGATTAGGGATGTGCCCCCCTCCCCACAGGGAGGAGGCACAAAGAGGGTGTAGCCACCCTCAAGGACAGTAGCCATTGGCTACTGCCCTTCCAGACCTAAACACACCCCTAAATTCAGTATTTAGGGGCTCCCCAGAACCTAGGAAACTAGATTCCTGCAACCTTAACAAGAAGAAGGACTACTGACCTGAAGCCCTGCAGTGAAGACGGAGACGACAACTGCTTTGGCCCCAGCTCTACATGCCTGTCTCCCAACTTCGAAGAAAACTGCAACAGCAACGCATCCAGCAGGGACCTGCGACCTCTGAAGCCTCAGAGGACTGCCCTGCAACCAAGGACCAAGAAACCCCCGTGAACAGCGGCCCTGTTCAACAATCTGCAACTTTCTTGCAACAAAGAAACAACTTTAAAGACTTCACGTTTTCCGCCGGAAGTGTGAGACTTTCCACTCTGCACCCAACGCCCCCCGGCTCGACCTGCGGAAAACCAACACTTCAGGGAGGACTCCCCGGCGACTGCGAGCCTGTGAGTAGCCAGAGATGACTCCTCTGAGCCCCCACAGTGACGCCTGTAGAGGAAATCTAGAGGCTCCCCCTGACCGCGACTGCCTGTAACAAGGGACCCGACGCCGGGGACCAACACTGCACCCGCAGCCCCCAGGACCTGAAGGAACCGAACTCCATTGCAGGAGCGACCCCCAGGCAACCCTCTGCCTAGCCCAAGTGGTGGCTACCCCAAGGAGCCCCCCCCTGTGCCTGCCTGCATCGCTGAAGTGACCCCTGGGTTTCTCCATTACTTCCTATCTAAAAGCAGATGCCTGTTTGCACACTTCACCCGGCCGCCCCTGTGCCGCTGAGGGTGTACTTTCTGTGCCTGCTTGTGTCCTCCATGGTGCCCTACAAAACCCCCCTGGTCTGCCCCCCGAAGACGCGGGTACTTACCTGCTGGCAGACTGGAACCGGGGCACCCCTGTTCTCCATTGAAGCCTATGTGTTTTGGGCACCTCTTTGACCTCTGCACCTGACCGGCCCTGAGCTGCTGGTGTGGTAACTTTGGGGTTGCCTTGAACCCCCAACGGTGGGCTACCTTGGACCCAACTTTGAGACTTGTAAGTGTTTTACCTACCTGCAAACTTAACCTTTACTTACCTCCCCCAGGAACTGTTGATTTTTGCACTGTCCACTTTTTAGCTTATTGCCATTTTTACAAAGACTGTACATGATATTGTGGTTATTCAAAGTTCCTAAAGTATCTAAGTGAAGTGCCTTACATTTAAAGTATTACTTGTAAATCTTGAACCTATGGTTCTTAAAATAAACTAAGAAAATATATTTTTCAATATAAAAACCTATTGGCCTGGAGTAAGTCTTTGAGTGTGTGTTCCTCATTTATTGCCTGTGTGTGTACTACAAATGCTTAACACTACCCTCTGATAAGCCTACTGCTCGACCACACTACCACAAAATAGAGCATTAGAATTACCTACTTTTGCCACTATCTTACCTCTAAGGGGAACCCTTGGACTATGTGCACACTATTGCTCACTTTGAAATAGTATATACACAGCCGACTTCCTACAGTTCCCCAGTCCCTACTGTCACCCCACCCCTTGACATTCGTGGCGACCGCCACTGACATGGATTTATACATTCAATAAGATCCAGAAGAAAAATACCTCCACCACCCACCTGGGCTTTATGCGACTCCGTGCCAATTACAAATCGGACACATTACTCCAGTCCCTGATGTGCAGGAAGCTGATACGAGTTGGCTTGTGTTTTGGCTGACCCATAGGAATGCAGGCTCTGGTCATGACTGCAGCCACTGAGTCCAGAAATGTGGCCCGTGGTTGTCTGGTCATTACCATCTTTATTCATAAAGTATTGCTTGTATATAGAGTGAAAATAGCTAATATAATAAATACTTCAGCTGTTCCGTGTAGAGGGGTGGGTAGAATTCAGATGTTTCATTCCATGGATTTTGAAAGCAGATCACCAGCTGGATCCACCAAGTCAGGGATCTATAGAAGGAACAGTGGTGGGAAAAACTGCACGCAGAATGCGAGACTCGTTCTGCAGCACGCTTCTGACAGGTCTGGGCGACATTTCAATTACGCCGGAGAAATAGAAGTAATTTTTTGTTACTCTTTTGATGTTAATTTATCAAAAATTAAGCAATTACGCTTGTCTCTTAGTTATGAAGAATTTGGCACAAAAATCGTACCTCAGGAGCACAGGACCAACAAAGTTAGCGACGCAAGCTGCTGCTGGTTGCTGCTATCCAGATTCTGTTGTTCCTAGCTCTATTTTCTTAGCACAAAATCCATCCTCATGTCTATTTTTGCGGTAAGAAAATAGTGATTAATGCTGGGTTACTCTCCTCGTGTAATTCTGTGTAGTTTTGCATCATTTTCTGTAATTACCCTACAGCAAATTATGTCTGTTACACCCACCCCTAGTTCTTGGTTCCTTGATTCCCTGTTCCCAACTCTTCCTCCCGGAGGAAAAAACACACAGCGTTGCTAACTCCATAGCTGTCTAAAAAGTTGTGAGGGTGTGGGTGGGAATGCCAGCCATTCTGATCCGGAGACTAGCAGATAATCAGAATTGGATAAACACAGGAGTCGATTATGATTTTCTTAGAAAGTGGCCAGTCAAGTTGAGCCTTTCTCAACGGCTTTATTCAGGCTTTCAGAGTTGATCTCTGTTTCAGCAATTCTGATTGGTTGTTGGTCACCCAATTATACTAGCAGAGGGTTCCCCACCCTTTTTTGTAGTGGGTTGTGCTTCACAAAGATGCAGGTAAGAGTAGGGTTCAATTGTGAGTAAGGCTGATTTGAAATATGGTGTTGCGTAATTCAAATAAACAAAGCATGTTCTGTATTGCTGGCATAATACTGGAAATGCCGTACCCCAGTGGTTCCCAATCTTTTGACTTCTGGGGACCCCCACTGAATCATTATCAGAAACCAGGGACCACTCTGATTCGGATGCTTAACAAATAAATACATGAAATATTAAATATCTTGATAAGTCACAATTTTGGACATTCTGAGCCTTATTCAGAGCCCTCTTGAAATCCGATTTAGTGACAGAAGTTTGTTTCTGACGCCTGATTCTGAGGTTTGCAGGAAAAGCCATGCATCCAACATGTTCAGCTTTCACACTCTGGGGAGGAGATGTGGCTCGGTGTGGAGTTTTGCCAACTTTGGAAGCCCAGAAATGAATCCCGGCTTCATTTCATGACTCAACATTGTTTGACTCTGAGCAAATCACTGAATCTCCCAACACCCCATGCACAGTGCTCCATTCTTTTGCAGCTCGTTTTGCACTACTTAAATACCAACTCATACAAATGTCAGATAATCAATAACTCTAAATGTTTAAAACTTGGGCATGATATACAAAACTTCTTTTGCAGTCACCAACACTCAGAACCCACTTTAGGAGTCAGTAAAGTTTTATCGACTCCTAATATGGGAGTTTGAGTGGATACCGGCTCGGTATTTTAAAGGGTTGTGTTCTGGGCATCTCTTACAAAAACTGCATCAGTATGTATTAATAGTTTGCTTCCTTTAATTAGATCACAAAGTAATGAAAAGTTGCAGAGTCCCGTGGTCCACTGCCAACTCTCATTGAAACTTTACATTTTTTTGGTCTACTTTATTTGAAATCAGAGACATGATGGTCTGCTGACCTTTGCGTCCCACCATTCCTATGATTTTGGCCAATCAGATTGAGTCACAATCCGTGACCAACCTAATTAATAATTGGATTGGTCGAACTGCGAGCCACTCCGATTCATTATTTGTTATTTTACGCAGTGGTGTATTTGTAAATAAATTGTTTCACAAAAAAAGTTTCTGTTCACAAGTTTCAAATATTTTTTGCAACCAGTACATCTGGCCCATTGTTAGTGTCTGCACCTTAGCATTCAGCACAATGGGTTTATTTCTTTCATATTTTAGGACGTTAATTTGTTTAAAATTACATAGCACTAGAAGGAGTCTCACATAGTTCACGCTCCAGGCAGGTGTTAAATCTTTGTGTCTCCTATAAGGGGCTGTGTGTAACCAATTGGTCCCTGGTTCGAATCTGACCTTTTATTTTTCTGTCGATTAAACTAAATACAGTTTGGCTACCAGTAAAAGGCCTTATCTGCAGTACTACAAATTGGCAGCATTTGTCATATAAAACCATAGATTAATACACAAATTATGATTATTACCTCTAAGGAAAATAACTAAGATATTACACAGTTTTCTGTAATTGGTTTTGCCGGACTTATTTCGAAATGCAATGTGAAAAAAACAATGGTTTCATTTGTTGTAGCAATGGAGGAAGTTTAATACAGTATTTCACCAAAGTAGATTTGTTTTCACCATAAAATGTACACAAAATATCACATTTATTTCACTTCTGTGGTTGGTAAGAACTTTGTGCACGATGCAGCATGTGTGATTGAGCCCTGCAGGCACTTTTTTTTACTTGGGCACCACCTTGAATGTGGCTCTGCACTGCTCACCAGAGCATGTAATGGTCACAACAGGCTAATTATGGTCAGATTGCTCATGCACTAAAACTGATCTCATTTTTGAGCGTTCCACTATGTCCTCCTGAATATCCATTTTTGTCTGCGCTGCCTCAGTCCCTTTGTCGTACAGTGGCGGATTGCGTAGTCGATACTGAGCGCTACCACAGTGGAGCCGACCTCAGTTCCTCCAGGTACCTGAATGAGGCGGATCACTTTACTCACGTTAAGTGATGTAGACCCAACCTGAACGTGCTCATGCGATCTACCGCCATATCAGATTGCACCGATAGCCTTCCGATAAGAGCGTATAATGTTAGCGTACCTGAGAAAGCGGACGCGCCCTAGATACCGACATGGGACCCTGGATCCGGAAACTGGAGCGACATGTGCTCTCAGAACTAAGAACACTCGCCTGGAGCTCCATTTCAAAAACCATTCCTTGCCCATCAAGTCCAGTAAAGTTTTGAAATCTTTAAAAGATAGCCCTAAATACCTTTTTTCAAGAAATAAGAGTGGTGTCTGAAGGTATCACAGGTATAAGCTTCTGCCTTTACACCCTCTACAAACTTTTAAAGAGACATTTCCTGAGGTTCAAAATCTAAAAGGTCTTCCACTTATACACATTTTAATTCAGAAGCAGACTTCCTTCTAGGCTCTTGGAGCTTCTGGTTGGATTTGTGTGTTTTTGTAATAATGTATTTAAAAGTATTACAATCAAACTACTTTGTCCCACACACACCTGTTGAAATGCAGCGTATGGTATTCTGTTATTAAATTACATCAACAAACACAAAAAAGAAAACACAAAAGACCTCATCCGTAAAAGTATTTACATATAAAAATTAGAGTTAAATATGCAAGGAGACGGATTTTTTTTAGTAAAAAACCTAAAAGCCACATACATGATCTCTTTCTCACGTAGGGCTCACAGTGTACTCACATACATATTATCTCTTTCATACACAAAAGACCTCATCCGTAAAAGTATTTACAATTACAAATTAGAGTTAAATATGCAAGGAGCCGGATTTTTTTTTTAGTAAAAAAACACTTTACAAAGTGTGCTCCCCTCAGTAGACTTCTCCCGTGGTGGGACCAGTTGGGGTGCCGTGAAAGGTTGCCAACACCATAAACTTTTTACAATTTTCCGGGTATTCACAAACTATTTCTATTTCTAAGCCCTTTCCACACTGGTAAAATTTGATGAGTTAATCCCCTCACGGTTCCATCCAGCTTCACACCCTTCCTAGGGGAAGGGAGAACCCCCTCACCCCCCATCCCCCCACGCCTCCCAAATTGTTGAGGGTCTGGAAAGGTACCTATGGCAATAAAGTTTTATTAAAACCATGACACACAAAAACAAGCATTTACAAAAGCCAAAGGCTGGCAGCCAATACCGAACCAACTGGCTTTGCCAGTGTTTGTTAAATGTTGACATTCTTTTGGCTGTGCTCAGATTCTTGGCTAAAACCGGTTTGTAAATTTCTTCAGAGATTATCCTTAGAAGTGCATTCTTGGCGCTGGTGTATCACTAGTCGCAGAGCACACGGTGCAAAGCAGAGTTTATTAGAACAAATGTACTTCGGCTGTGACAGGTACCATTAGCGGATCCTAGAGAAATGAGTAGAAATTGTGTGTTAGTTGTTGTCAAGGGACACCAGACCCCTTGTTGATGGCAGAAGGGTTTATTTTAACCTTTTTCAATTAATGTCACCAAGAATCAATCTGCTTTTCGTGCAGTGGGTGGTTCTAGTGACCTTTTTATGGGATTCCTTACGCAGGCCAGGGAGGGACCGGTTTGAGTAGGAATGTACTGGTCACGGTTCGTGGGATGTATGACCAGCAGAGAAGGGGTAACTTACAGAATGTTCATTTGTTCTGTTCGGGTGAAGTTTTTCACAGTTTCGAGGGGTCCCCTTACCACCTGTCGGCGTGGAAATAGTGTGTTACCAACTGTTTGCACTTCGATTGGTATCGGGCACCACCCTCCTCAGTGTCTGGTGGCTTTTCGTGTGTGAATTGTTACTGTGCTTATGTGGGCGTAGCATGGTGATCGTCGCCACTTGGCGAAGCTTGGTAGATCCCTGGACCCCTTTTTGGTACATGGTATTGTTAATTCCCAAGTGGTAAAAACAAACTAGGCAGTGTTTAAATTAGGCAAACAGAAAAGAGAGCTAGGAGGTCCCATTTCAGTTGTAAATAATTGAAGGCAATAACTATTTTCTGCAAGGTGGTAGTAGGATGTAATACATATTGTTCGATTAGGACGTGTTTCCTTCTAGTTTGCGTAAAACCCAGATGGGAGTAATTGTGTAAATCTTCATTATGTAATGGTGAAAGGTGGACAGTGTCTTGGACATGTTACCACTTCCTGGTAAAAGGTCTAAGCCACCACATCAAGGTGGCCCTTGGCAGGGGACGGTCCAGTGTTGCACCCCCACCACCAACAGTGGTAAGATGGCTGCTGTCACCACCCCTGAAGAGAGAAAGGGGTTCCCTTGCACCCCAAGCATTTTAACAGCTTTAAGGCTAAAACCTGCAGGTAGCCCCTACAGTCTAGTTGTAAAAATGAGTCCCTCTAAAGGCCGGTCTGCTTCTCTGCGGTGCGTAGACTGCTGGCACGTGTCTGCTGCCTCGGGCCAGTGGTGATGGTGGTGAGAGTCCTGTCTATTAGACAGTGCCTTTAAATCCAGTTTGAATGCTCCAACGATAGACTGCTTCTTATATAGTGTGGAAGCAGTTAGTTGTCAGAGCTCTTTGTTATGAGATTCTAAGTCTCTAAATAGCTATATTCAGGCAAAGTCTTCAAGCATTGGATTAGGGGACTGTCAAAAATGTGTAAACAAAATCCTACTTCTTTTAAAGAATCACAACTTCTTGATTAGCAAACTGATGTCTGTGACCACTTGGAATTAAATAAAATCAAGTTCTTCATAAACCCATCTGGCTGTCTGGTGTCCACATGTTCACATGCTCACATGCACAAGTGACCAGCACAAAAGAGGCCGGTTCTCATGGGCGGACTTAAGAATCTGTCCAGGCGAGTGTGTGCATATCAAGAGCTGGAGGTCATTTCATGCCCTGGTGCCCTTCTGGGTATCCCAAGGCAGGCGCCACCTCTTGTGGCAGCCATGGCGCCTGCACAGATCTATGAACAGGTATGAAGCAAGTGGTTCCAGACTGGGGAAAACCAGAAGCTGCACAATGAGTACATCATCTTAACTTTTAAGGCATGCAGACTGCACAACCAGCTGAAGGGACCAGGCAGGGAAGAATTGTTGAAGAGAGAAGCAATCACCAGAAGAACGAGGAAAGAAGAACAGGGAGGAAGGAGGCGGCAAACTGAAGCCATGAGACGTGGTCCACTTGCTGGTCTGGCCTGAGATACTCTCCACGGCATCATCTGATGAGAACTTGTGGCTGGGAAAAGATCTTCCATCTTGGTTTGAACAATGAACATGGAAAGTATAAAGAATAGATTGCCTTGGTTGGTGACTTTGCTGGGGGGCCCTCAAGTTTCGTTACCCTGCTGTCTGATGTATAATCTGTAGATTTTTACTAAATGTTTCTAGCTCACTTGGATTAGAAGGTACTAAAAATGAAGGCGCTTTGCTATGATTGACTGGGTGCTTTTCAGCAGCTTGTTACTGTATTTTATTATACAACTGGTACTAATGAGGTGAAGCCTATGCCCAGACAATGTTAAGAAGGATAACAAGCATTTGCAATGCAATGGGTCTCGCTTTGCTCGAGTTATGCTATTGGTGTTGTAGATTCCGAAATGGACTTTTCTTGCCACTTAAATTGAAAATGAAAAGTAAAACAGTTGACACAAGTGATCTGATTCAAAGCGCCACAGGCACCATGAGCGCGAAGGAGAGACACAAAAGTAAAAATAAGTTTGCTCGCGGTCAAACCATATCGGCAAAAGTGCAATTATCCATGTAATAGGGTCGATGTCTAAGTCGGTAACAAAATTGCCCCAAGGAGGGACAAAGGTAAAGCATTTACCAATAATAACAAAGGATTTTTGAAAGGCAAGCCCATGAACGAGCGTTAGTGATGGGCGTGACTTAAAAGTCCACAAGACTTAAAAGAAGTCAAAGCGCTTTCACGCACGACCTCAAATTTACAAAATAATGAATACTATCACAAAGTGTGCTGCATTGTGCCACTTAATTTACCCTTCTGCATAATTTGGTGCTCTCGTGCCGCATAATTCCTGTGTCCTTGACCGTAGCGCACACCGCACTGACAGTCTAAAGCGCATTTGAGAGCATCTCTCAGCTGAGACAGGAGTAAGTCAGTGCTGTGACACCAGACCCACAGCCCAGCCCCACGGCACACATTGTGCAGCCCCTCGAAAGAGACACGGCGGAGCTCGAAGGAGAGAATGTGATAGTCTGAGTACACCTGTGTGATGCTTGATTAATGAAATACTTCAAAAAAAATCTTTTTTTTTTTTTTTGCCACAACAACAGGGACTTTTATTTGTATGTGGCAAAGTGGTGTAGCCGCTTGTGAGTTGATGCGTTGGGTTTGGAGTACTTTGCACATAAAAGTGTTTCACACCAAAGGTACATTTCCTTTTTTAAATACGGTAACCTGAAAAGATTACTTTCCGCAATCCTTTTTTCGGTGAATGGAGGCAAAAAAGTTAAGATTAGCATCTGTTACTAGCCGAGGTTTGAAACAGTAAAAGTATGGTGTGAAGCACTTTATAAAAAAGTTATTATTAGGATTGAAGTCACTGCCACTTTCAGATTTGTGGACTGGACTGGATTATGTTCAGAGATTTAGCCGTGATGGATTGCATCCGTGGCCACACGTCTCAGAGCCAGATGGCCCCTGATGTTTGCACAATAAAACATTAGTGTATGGTTTGTTGCATTGGGCTCATAGTTCTAATCACAATGACACATGAGCTCTGCAGTAACGCATTTTTCTAGATTAAGCGCCACGGACTGTCGAGATTACAGTGTTTCACCCGTCTGGCACGACTGACACACCGCCAGGTTGGAAGACGGTGGGTGAGAGTGCTCAGGGGGGAGGCGCTGAGGAGCTTGATGGATGAATGGTTTGCTCACTTACCGTCTGCAGGCCCAGGGAAACGCGTCTTCCACTCAGGGGTTCTCTGCATCTGCCCATCTTTCCTCACACACGTGTTATCTTTCTTGTGCAGGGGTCACTGTTTTCTCACATACATGATCTCTTTCTCATGCAGGGCTCACAGTGTCCTCACATACATGATCTCTTTCATACGCAGGGCTGACAGTGTCCTCACATACGTGATCTCTTTCTTACCCAGGGCTCGCAGTGTCCTCACATACATGTTCTCTGTCTCGTGCAGAGCTCACAGTGTCCTCGCATACATGATCGCTTTCTCGTGCAGAGTTCACAGTGTCCTCACATACGTGTTCTCTATGTCGTACAGGGGTCACTGTTTCCTTACACGTGATCTCTTTCTCACGCAGGGCTCAGTGTCCTCACATACGTGCTCTCTGTCTCATGCAGGGCTCACAGTGTCCTCACATACATGATCTCTTTCGTACGCAGGGCTCACAGTGTCCTCACATACGTGATCTCTTTCTCACGCAGGGCTCAGTGTCCTCACATACGTGCTCTCTGTCTCATGCAGGGCTCACAGTGTCCTCACATACGTGATCTCTTTCATACGCAGGGCTCACAGTGTCCTCACATACATGATCTCTTTCATACGCAGGGCTCACAGTGTCCTCACATACGTGATCTCTTTCTCACGCAGGGCTCAGTGTCCTCACATACGTGCTCTCTGTCTCATGCAGGGCTCACAGTGTCCTCACATACATGATCTCTTTCGTACGCAGGGCTCACAGTGTCCTCACATACGTGATCTCTTTCGTACGCAGGGCTCACAGTGTCCTCACATACGTGATCTCTTTCATACGCAGGGCTCAGTGTCCTCACATACATGATCTCTTTCGTACGCAGGGCTCACAGTGTCCTCACATACGTGATCTCTTTCATACGCAGGGCTCACAGTTTCCTCACATACGTGTTCTGTCTCATGCAGGGCTCACTGTCTGGGCGTCGCTGCTGCAGAGGTCTTTGTTTTACTGTGTTCTGCCTGCTGCCGGGTTCTACAACAAGCGCGCAGCCGTACAGGGCAGCCCGAGAGCGGGCACCCGTCCAGCCCTCAGCCCCGTCGGTGTCCGGGGGGGGCGGGGGGGGCCGGGACAGCAGCGATGGGAGGTTAAATGATGCGGTGGTCGGTGGCTCAATACGCATCGCAGACGTGCAGAGGGTTGCGGCGGTGTAATATCACTCTTGTGACATTTGACACACTTTGTATAGTGTGAACCGCACTATCACTTCCGTAATGCCGTTCTTGCACCCCAGTTCAGTCCACAGCAGAAGAAAGGCCACGGCCCATCCTCGGTGAAGGACATCCCTCTCAGTACCACTGTGTGCGGCACAGAACTCGAATAAAATGATTACATCTGGAGGTTAACCAACAAGTGGCGTATTATATGGCAACCGCCGTGAATCCATAATTATGCGGAAAATACCACGGCCACAGAGACGCTTATTTGCAGTGACTCTGCTTATGCACAAGACACTATACAATTTGTGGCAGCGAAAAATGTATCTTATTTTCACATTTAACAATATGCACTATTACTAAGGGAGACTTTTTATTAAACATCCTGAGGCCGTACAGAATCGAAGAATGAAAATACAGAATTGTACAAAAAAGACTCCCAGATAAAGAAAGCGCTGCAGAGCCGCACAAACGGTAGACGGTGTCAGACCAGTGCAGATGACACAAAAAGTGAACTCGCGCATTCGACACGTGACTTTGTACTCGTACAGGTGGTCAGTGTGCTTTCAGGATGCCCAACTTGTTTGGAGGGAATGACCTATTTGCATCACCCACATTTTTGTTTGTTTTTACCAGTCCCTTTTTCTCTGTAAATATACCGCCCTGCTCACTGCAACAAAGACCCTTCCTGTACGCAAGGGCACCTCTAAAACGCAGAGCCAGACCTTTCGGCTTTGTCAGGCTGCTCGGGTCACGCGCGAGGGAGACGGGGGCCTCTGTGCTCAGATGTCAGGCCTTGGTACCCTCCACCGGCCAAGCAGAACAGCGACCATCTGTGCCCAGGGGTGGAGGCCTCCCGGAGAGCTGTGGGCCGCGGAAACCCCCACTACTGGCCACGGAGCACACTCAACTCAACCCAACGGGCAGAGAGTACCGTCATCCTGGCGGTCCAGACTGCGGACGTGAGTGGGAGTAAAGCACTGGTGGCCGAGAGCCGAGCCGCAACATTCTCCTACGAGCCAGAGCACGAGCCGAGCCATTGATAAACCAATTATGCATACTGCACAGTAAGTGACAAGTAAAAAATATGACAAGACATAGGGCCTGATTACAACTTTGGAGGAGGTGTTAATCCGTCCCAAAAGTGGCGGTAAAGTGACGGATATACCACCAGCCGTATTCAGAGTCCATTATATCCTATGGAACTCGTAATACGGCTGGTGGCATATCCGTCACATTTGGGACGGATTAACACCTCCTCCAAAGTTGTAATCAGGCCCATAGTCATTTGTAATTTCATAAATTATTTACTTTTTTACAATGTTTTTTGATTATTTTTTATAAGCACAGTATTATGTGAAGCCATGCAAGCTGCACTCAGAAAATGCGTATTTTATATTTAACTAAACACCAACACCCCGCAACTCCCCCCGATAACCAATCAAAACCGTGGATAAGCACAGAAACTGCTGTTAAATTATGGAGAAGCCAGCACTCAGTTAAAAAAAAAGATCACATTCCAACCATAAATAAAGTGATAAATCAAGCAACTATATCCGAGTCCACAACCTCGTGTTTAAACTTCAAACAAACACATCAGCATTAGCATAAATCTTAAACTTCATCCTTAACCCGGAATTGAAACCCCCAAGGACATCCGGGCCTCTGAAATACGATGATTGTGCAAACCGCCCCTCTCTCTGCGTAGATTTCACTGTCAGAAATAAGCCAGGGGAGTGTCATTTTTTATTTTATCTCCCAACTGAGGAGGAATTGGCCTAGTCCAATTAATCGTAATATTTCGTCTGGCTGAAAGCAATACCAGGCCCAAATATTTACTAGACGCTTACGACGATTTCCGACGAGCAGGGACATCTTAAGGATTTTGGGGGCCCTGAGAAAAACGTATTTTGGGTGCCACGTTTTGGAAGAACTTTGAGTTTATGATCTAGTTTCAGCTCTTTCATGCCCTCTTTTGGCCAGGTCACTGACACTGCGCACTCGTCCAGATTCTAAATGTGTTCACATCTAATATTCAGGGATAGTGAAGTGTGTTTTTAATAGTGCAACACAGCAGCAGCTCACTAGTTTTACTGCAAAGAATCTCTGTGACACCCTCCAATTTCTCATGTGAGGTCCTGTTTTGAAAAAGAAACTTTTTTTATGCAGGTTGAATGAAACATAAACACATTTCTCCTCAAAATTTCTGTAATAGACTCGCACATCACCCACATTAAAAATAAATTAAAGGAAAACTGTATTTAAAACCAGTCATGGTGCACGGAAGGGGCGGGGCGGCACGCAGGTGGGGTGGAATAAAAATTACATTAATAATAAAACCAATAAACACCGTGATTGCCGCTGCATCGCTCCAGTCGCTCTTCTGCTGCAGGCACAGGCTCCCAGCCTGTCCTGTGGCCAATCCTGACGCTGCTCAGAGCAACGTCAGGATTGGCTGGGAGCGCCCAACCAGGGGGCTCCCAGGCAGGCTGGGAGCCTGTGCATGCTCGCTCCAGCCCGGAAACCGTGTTGCTGGGCTGGAGAGACCCTACTGCGCATGTGTGTTTGGCTGGCCCATGACGGCCGGCCAAACATATATGCGCAGCACTCCCCCTCACTGCTCGTCACCCCCATGGCCCCTCTCTTTTACAAGAAAACAACAATAAACAGAGTTTATTATCGGTTTCTTGTAACGGTTTTGCAGTTGCCGCTGGTGGCGGGGGGGGGGGGCGACGCTCCTCCGCCCTAACACAGGAGACACCCCTGTTTAAAACATTTAAAACAATCTGTTTAAGAATTATTCAAGGTCATCAGGGCAAGACTCTCTGCAGAACTGGCTCTATCAGCCCCCCTTCCAATCCCCTGAAAGGTTGCGGTCCTGGGCCAGAGCCCGCTTTGCCCATGCCTTAAAATGTCTCTGGGGACGAGTCCCAATTTAGTAGTCTCCAAGGATTTACACATCCCTCGTCCCCTTGTATGAGAAAGAGTTTCAACACTCGTGTCCAATATATGAAAAGTGATCTATGGGCCCATAGCATGTGCACAAGAGCAGCATCCGGGGCCCAACCATGGATGTCATTAGGGGTCGCATCTGCGACCACTAGTACTTCCTTTGCGACCCCTGGGCTCAAAGGTGGCAAAATGAGTGCCTGAAACACAGGAGCAGTTTGTCCTCATGGTTGGGGGTCTACTTTCCTAGTTTTATGTCATTTTTACTGTCCAAATAGTGAATAACATTATTCACCATTTGTGTGATTAAAAAATTGAGTACAATCAGCTGGGCTGTAACCCTATCTGGCAGCTAAGGTAAGTAAAGAAGCTTTTTAAATGTATCATGTATGCATCGTTGCAGGTGAGAGTGTGTTTTATATGAAAGAGTATGTGTGAATGTGTGAATGTGTGAGTGTGGGTAAGTGAAAGTGAAGTTCAAATGGAATGGCGTGTGATGTCACTTCCGCTACACCTGGCATTTTGGTGAATTGGCGCCCATTGGCCAAACATCTATAGTTGGGCCCCAAATATATCTACTACCCTGCGTAGGCATCCAGTAGGCTCAGTTCAGTATATTACACTGGATCCATTTAAATTGCACACCAGAAGATAGCTTTTACTGGTATCTTCTGCCACTTGGAATCATGCAGGACACCAGGGAAGCTGGCCCAGAGCTTGCTCGCATGGTACAGTGTCTCAGTGCCAAGTACAGCAGCTGCAGTCTTAAGATATAATTTGACTTTCTTGGGTTGTATTTAAGTATAAATGCAAGACCTGTGGAAGGAGAAATGCACATGTTTCAGATGTTTCTCAAGTTCATGGTGTGCTGCAGCAGATTGCCTTGACATTTGCAAAACTGCAAAAGGCAGAGGGACTGAGGACCTGGCTTTTCTGTGGCTCATCCTTTATTCGTGCCAGGAGCCAGGCCAGGTACTCTGGTATAGACACACACTCCCTTATATTGTTCTGTTATTGCATACGCCTGCACCTCCCTGCTTCTTTCTGTGGTCTGGTGGCCAAGGGCATGGAAGTTCCTTTTGGGAAACTGACGGAAGCCCGGAGAACCCTATTTTCTTTGATATCTTCCGTTGTCCACTTAACACCCCTCAACTTTGCTCTTTTGCTGCTGCCCTAGCATACCCCTTTCGCCTCTAACTCTCTATCCTTCCTCTGCCCCTTCATGTAGACAGACCCTAGCTGTCACCTGTTTCCCCATTGCCCTTCTGTACTATGCCCATCAATGTGGCCATTGTGACCTTTCCTTCTGTCCCCGAAGGGCAGGGCTCCGCAGGACAGATATGTGGCCAATGTATTAAAAGTCGCTGCTTATTGTGAAGTGAAGCACAAACTGAAACAAGTGTCTGAGGTGGTATTGTGTGAATGAAACACATATACACTGATGTGCATGGACATATGACAACTCTGCAGGACCTGGCAATATTCTCACTCTTTTGGCGAAATGTTATCTTGACTGCAACAATTTAGGCCATTGATGGATACCCTGGTTCTTTTAGAATCACTTTACCAACAATTTTTCATGTTTGGAAGCTGGCGCATCAAAGCCATCCGGATTCAAAGGTATATATGATAATAATAAAGTTCTACATACACAAAATAATAATTCATGTGAGAGAGTTTTAAAACAGAAGAACAATAACATTGGCTTTTTTTTTTTTTACAATGCTTCAGTGTGGAGCCATGTACTTAAACAAAGGCACTTAGTGGTCTGGGCAGATGTTTGACTGGATTCAAAACTTTGTGAAACAGAAAAGGGGAGTAGGTTTGTCTGATACACCGACTAATGATAGCAAAGCCCCTGTATTAATAAACAGTGGGTTAGGAAGACCAGAATAAATCCAGCAAGTCATTCCAAATGGGGTGCAATCAACGTTTCAACTATGTACATTGAATACGTAGTCCTTCATCAGGACAAGAGGTTCCTAAGTAATACACAAAGAGGCTAAACTTAGATTATGGGGAAAAGATGATGAATACCATTATTACCAAATCAAGTTCTTGATAAAGAAGAGGATGTTAGTATAGCGGCACTAAATACAAATGCAGAAGATATTTTGGTTGTTTATATTCAGAAATCCTATTGACATAGATACTAAATCAAGAAAACAGTAGGTCACAAGCAGTAATGCTACTTTCTATGTCAATCAAATCAATGGCTGTTATTGCTTTAATAAATCTTACCTTTACTATTTGTATCTTACTATATTGTGAAGACCCTGTCATTTATCTGTGAAGTCTTAACCAAAACGTATAATGTATGAGACTCAATTTGGAAAAACACGGCTCATGATGCAAAAACAATTGTATTGACACAATGAGGGAAAAATCAGATAAACTTACCATAATGAATTGTATTGTAAAATCCAGCCTTAAAGAGAATTTGGTATGCATAAGCTGCACAAAAACTAGCCTTTGGAAACGTCGAGATGTAGGGTAGTCGCAACAGAAGATCAAACGTTTTAAGAAAATAAGATGCTTCATCTTACCTGTAAGGCACACACAAAATGGATTTTGACATGTAATTTGTCAATAGCACTTGAGTGTTCAAGTGCTCTGCACATACAATGCAGCAGTATGCCAAAAGACTATACCCAGAATGGATGCCTAAACATTAAGTTTGGGCCCGTAGATCCATAAAGGGGATGATACTCCAGGAGTATTTGCGATGACTTTTGCTGAAATTCTGGCACAATCCCCTTGTTAAGGAACTGTGAAAGTGTTGTGCTGTTTGAATATCCATTTGGATATCTCATGTTGTGCACCAATGTTATTAGTCCACACCTTTCTAATTTCTCTCATCATTGCATATATTTTGTATGAAATTGACAGTAGCAAAAATTATTCCTGAATTATCAGAAATAACCAGTATAAAAAAAAGCTAAAATGTATGAAATTACATCAAGAAATGAAACCATTGTAAGAAATGGGGTTACTAGTTGACTCGGGTGTAAACCATGGGCAAGCAGCGTTTACAATCCTTGCCAGTGTGCGGCACAAGCCAACCCTAAATGTGCTCTACCCTCTGGTAGCTTGGCACAGAGCAGTTGTGTAAAGTATTTGTGCAATACTTCAAACAGTAACATGGTGAAAACACACCACAAAAGGATCCCACACAAAATTAGAAAAATAGAGTAATTTTTAATCAATAAAACAACAGAAGTACTATTAGTAAAACTGGAGATATCCAGTTTTGAAGATTTCAGTGAAAATAGAGCCAAAGAGCACACATCACCAAATATGGATATCTGGTTGTGCCGGACCACGACAAACTCACAAGTTCAGGATGACTGTGATGGAGCGCGGACCGGCTCCAGGGGCCCAGTTAGGCCCACTGAACAAAGTAACTTAAAATCTGGTTTGTGGAAAGTTGCAAGGGTCCACGTTGAAGATGCATGAAGCAGCCAAAGCAATGCGGCGAGACTGTGATGCGAGGTCCTGCATTGTTTTTGAGAATCTCGTCTACGAGGGCCTGCAATGCGAATCCGGCAATCCCTTAGCAGGGAAGACTCGCAGATGGCAGAGTCCAGGTGCTGAGTTCATGGTTGTTGGAACCTTTTTGTCCCTGAGGCTCAAGTCAGGAGGCCAGCTAGCTAGCCCTTGGAGTCGCTCTGAGTTCCTGGGTTCAAAAGGTGCAGGTCCAGTCCTTCTCACCCAGGCAAAAGGGCAGCAGGTTAGCACAGTAGGGCAGAAGTTTCTTCAGAACAGCAGTCCAGCAGAGTGCCAAGAAGAAGGATTGCTGTCCTGCTGAAAGGATTTCCATAGTATCCACATGTTCTGAAGTGTTATGAAGATTTTGAGTCTGATGTGTAATATTTATACCTGGTACCGTTCCTCTGGAAGGTGGAAGAAGCTTCTAGAGGTTTCCCTTTAAAGTCTCCAGGCATCCTGGCTTCTGTGTCGTGACTCCAGACTAACTACAGGGTGCATGCAGCCCTTCGAGTGGAATGGAGGATACCGCCTGTTCAAGGGTAAATAAGGCTGTGCCCAGCTCTGCCCTTCTATCCTGACAGTGATGGCCCATCCAGGCACGCCTAAGCTCTCTATTGTGTGTGGCTGTCTAGTAGGAATACACAAAGCGCTACCATCAGCTACACCCAGTCATGTACCCGGGGCATCCTACAGTCACTAAATGGCTGAGGCAGGAAAATGTCAAGTTTTTGAAAGTGCCATTTTCAAAATTGTAATTTAAAATCTGACTTTACCGTGAAAGTGGATTTCTCGTTGCAATTTCCAAAGACACCAAACATGAACTGCTTACCTGCTCCCATTTGGAAATTACAGGTTATTACGTTTAATAAGGTAACTCCAATGTTATCCTATGGGAGAGTTGAGCCTTGCAGTAGTGAAAAATGAATGTAAGAGTTTTTTACTACAGGACATGTACACCTTAAAATTATGTGACCTATTTTTTAAATACATTGCACCCTGCAAGCTGCTTAGGGCCTACCCTAGGGGTGACTTATATGTATTAAAAAGGAAGTTTGCAGTAGCAGGCCTTAGAGATGTTTAAAGGGCTAACTAAGTGGGTGGTGCAATCATTGCTGCAGGGCCACTAGTAGCATTTAATTTACAAGGTCTGGGTAGATGTAATACCACTTTTACTAGAGACTTCTAAGTATATTAAATGTGCCAATTAGGTATAAGCCCATTCTACCATGTTCAGAGGAGAGAGAGCACAAGCACTTTAGCACTGGTTAGCAGTGGTAAAGTGCACAGAATCCTAAGACCAGCAAAAACAAATTCAGCAAAAAAGTAGAGGTTAAAGGCAAAAAGTTTGGGGATGTCTTGCGGAGAGGGTCCGGCCCAGCAACCATCAGTGATGAATTTGTAATAATCAACTCTTCCCACTTCATCTTGTGCACATGATCAGCCCTGTTCCTTCATAAATCTGTCAACAAGCTACTGTGTACATTCAAGGCGTGTGGCAGCACGCATGTCAGAAGAAGTTGTGGGGCCCGGGTCAGCGTTAAAGCAGGGCTCTTCCTGAGATCAGGACCTATTTCAGAGTTTAATAGACTGCCCTATAGGGAATCGAGAACACACAGCAGTTCCAAGATTTGGTACCATCCAATGGTATTAAATGTGTTAGTTGCCTTGTATTTAAAAATAAAAAAGGGAAGCTTTGCTGTAAAGTCTATAAATGTGGCAGCACAAATGCGGGGACCACAAGAAAATGCAGACATGTGGAACAATGACTCGTTTGTACGTCTTAGAAGTGGGTGAACCATCAAATAATAGGGAGAGATGATGGGTGAACCATCAAATAATAGGGAGAGACGATTCCAGGGTCTGGCTCGGCTCTAAGAGCCCATGCATAAGTGTGCCCTGAAATATTTGGCCTGTAAATCATGCAGCAGACAGCATAGGTGCATATCTCGACAGACCCAGACTAGCTAGGCATTTTTTTATTGTGTAGAGATTAAATGATTTGCCCAGGGTGTTGAGCCAAGGTCAGGATTTGAGCCTAGTTCTCTATGTTTAGAGGCTGGAAGCTCCAGCCACAGGGCCACATATCCCACAAAAATGTTTTGGACTTGAGGTTCTAAGACAGTGATACTCATGGTACAGCCCGGGGGCCGCATGCAGTCCTCCTGACCTTTATTTGTGGCCCCCTAGTCAAAAGAAGCTCTGGGCTGCTGTTCAATCGACTCAGCCGTAACTTTAAAAATATGTTAAATAAAGGGATAAGCATTTATTTAAAGGTTAATTGCAGTTTAAGAAAATAAGTATCAAGGGTGTCCTGCAAAATGTAACTTTAGCAACACCTTCATTTATAAAGACGTCTTGCAGCATATGTGTGAAAATATGATAATGTCTTCAAAATTCAACGTGTGATTCATTTGCATGTAGAACTGTTTCAGCTTAGCACATCGGATTATATCAGTGCAATGAGAAGTATTTGTTTGAAAGTTATAGTTTTCAAACATGAAATTAGAAACATTAATGCTCCCCCACCCTGACAATGCCAAATGTGAACTAAAAGGCAAAGCAGTTGTTATGTGCTCCCTTTGGGTGACCTGGCTTGCTGTTATAGATGAACAACATTATAGCTTATTAGATCAAACACAGGAAACATTTTTGCACAGCGTACATCCTGAAGTCATGTGTGTCGAGGTCCTTTTGTATATGATAATGAAGAAAAAGAAGGGAAAGTGAAATAAAACAATTGCCTAGGATCACACAGTTTAATCAAGTAGGGAAGCCAGGAATGATTCCAGCTTTTTCGGTTCCACCTTGTTCAATTCAGTTCAGTCACTAGATGTACCTGCCCCTACACCAGCCTATTTGCCCACCCCTCCCCCCACACACCCACACGCACACCACCTGGTGTCACCAGTTCAGCCCTCAGTGGTACACCACCAACCAAACTTGTTGGCCCCTCGGAAAATGTTTGTGAGTACCTGTAGGAAACTGGCTTTGTATATACTATATCAAAATGAGATATAGTGTGCACAGAGTCCAGGGGTTCCCCAAGAGGCTTGACAGGGGCAATAACAGATAATACTAATTCTCTATTTGTGGTAGTGGGGTCGAGCAGTTAGGCTTATCAGAGGGTAGAGTTAAGCATTTGTTCTACACACACAAGCAATAAGTGAAAACACAGACTCGATGACTTAACTCCAGACCATAGGTTTTTATATAGAAAAATATTATTTTGTTAATTTATTTCTAGAACCACAAGATTAATTTAGCTGGTAAATAGATTAAATAAAAGGTACTTTGCACAGTAATTCTCAAAACGTTGATAGGAATCAACAATGTACACAGTTTTCTTTAAAATGGCAAAAAGCTATTTTAAAAGTGGACACTGTACAAATTCCAGCAGTTCCTGGGGGAGGTAAGTAAAGTACAGTTAATGAGGCAAGTAAGAAACTTTACGGGTTCAATCTCTGGGCATAGGTAGCCCACCGTTGGGGGTTCAAAGTAACCCTAAACACCCAGCACCAGCAACAAAGGGCCGGTTAGGTGTAGAGGTCAAACAGGAGCCAAAATACTGTGGTCCCCAAGAGAGAAAGGGGGAACTCCGATTCTGGTCTGCTTGCAGGTAAGTACCCGCATCGTCGGATGGCAGACCAGGGGGTAGTGGAAGAGTATTGGAGGGGTCCCAAATAGGCAGAAAAACCACACCCTCAGCAGCACTGGGGCGGCCGAGTGGAATGTGCAAACAGGGAATCAGTATCTCAATAGAGATCACTTAGGTGCTGCAGCAGGGCACAGGGGGGCTTCTTGGGCATGCCACTGAGTGGGCAAGGGTGAGGGCCACCTGCTGGTTGTTGCTGCACCAGTGGTCGGTTTCTCTCAGGCCTGGGGGCTGCGGGTGCAGTGTGTCTCCAAGCGACGGATATCTTCGTCTTGGGCAGTCGCAGTCAGGGTGGTCCTCAGGGTTCCCTCTGCAGGCGTCATCGTGGGGGTGTAGAGAGATCAGCCCAGGGTGGACACATAGTCAGAGTCACCTGGGGATCCTGTCTGGCTAGTTGGTTTCTCTGGACGCGGGTGTCGGGTGCAGGGTAGTTGGACTCACGCTTCTGGAGTGAGGTCAGAGTCTCTTTAAAGATGGTTTCTTTCTCTTCTTTTTGGACAGGTCCACTGTCCACAAGAGTTTCTTGGTCCTCAGTGATGCAGTTAGTCCCCTGGAGGGTTTTCATGGGTTGCTGGTCCTGCGGAACAAGTTACTTCTTCTCTTGCAGCTTTTTGAAGCAGGAGACGAGCCGGTAGGGCTGGGGTCAAGTCAGTTGTTGTCTCCTTCTCTTCTCTGCGGGGTTTTCAGCTCAGCAGTCCTTTTTCTTTCTTGAAGTCATCAGGAATCTGAATAGCTGGGTTCAGGGTCATCCCTAAATACTAAATTTAGGGGGGTGTTTAGAGTTAAGGGGCATTAGCCAATGGATTCTGTCCCTGAGGGTGGCTACACCCTCCTTGTGCCCACTCCCTTTGGGAAGGGGGGCACATCCCTATCCCTATTGGTCCTAATCCTCCAAAGCAATATGGAGGATTTCTCAAGGAGGGGGTCACTTCAGCTCTGGTCACCTTAGGGGTGGTCATGGCTGAGGGGGTGACTCCTTGTTTTTCCTCATTATCCCACCAGACTTGCAGCCAAAAGTGGGGGCTTGTCTGGGGGGCTGACATCTCCACTGGCTGGAGAGCCCTGGGGCACTGTGACAATAGGCCTGAGCCTTTGAGGATCCCGGACAGGTGTTACAGTTCCTGCAGGGGGAGGTGTGAAGCACCTCACCCAGGACAGGCTCTGTTTCTGACCACGGAGTGCACAAAGGCACTCACCCCATGTGGTCAGAAACTCTTCTGGAAGTGGCAGGCTGGCATAGACCAGTCAGCCTTACACTAGGAGTTGGGCAAACATACAGGGGGCATCTCTAGATGCCATCTGTGTGCATTTTTCAATACATCCCACACTGGCATCAGTGTGGGTTTATTGTGCTGAGAAGTTTGATACCAAACTTCCCAGTATTCAATGTAATGTAATGACAGACTTCTAGACTATATGCTCAGTATGGCTACCCTGCACTTACAATGTCTAAGAATTGACTTAGACACTGTAGGGGCATATTGCTCATGCAGCTGTGCCCTCATCTGTGGTATAGTGCACCAATCCTCAGGGCTGTAAGGCCTGCTAGAGGGGTGACTTACCTATGCCACAGGCAGTGGTTTATGGGCATGGCACTCTGAGGGGGGTGCCATGTTGACTTTGTCTTTTCTCCCCACTAATACACACAAGCTGCGAAGCAGTGTGCATGTACTGAGTGAGGGGTCCCTGAGGGTGGCATAATACATGCTGCAGCCCTTAGAGACCTTCCCTGGCCACAGGGCCCTTGGTACCAGGGGTAGCTTTTACAAGGGTCTTAACTGTGTGCCAGGGCTGTTCCAATTGTGGAAGCTAAGGTACAGTTTTAGGCAAAGAACACTGGTGCTGGGGCCTGGTTAGCAGGGTCCCAGCACACTTCCAATCAAAGCTGGCATCAACAGTAGGAAAAAGTGGGGGGTGACCATGCCAACAGTGGTATTTTCCTACAGTACCCATGAGCTGATCCAGAGCCAGTCATCTGGCTCGAGTTTTCAGTGGGTTGGCCACCTTTAGTTGCCCCAACTTATTTTTCAGGGGCTAGTGGGCTCTCTTTTGTACCTGCCCCTCCTCAGCCCTGATGGTTCTTTTACTGTGGCGTTGTATACGGTCAGTTTCTTTCCCCTCTCTCCTGTCACTATTGCTTCATCATCGATCGTCAGTCTCCATGTCTGTCGCTTTTTGCCTCTTCATTGTTTACTACTATAGCTCAGTGGGTTGATAACCCAGTGAAGAGATCCGTGTGCAGCAGGCAAGGCCGTTTACAGGCCCAGGTTGTCCATCCATTAGATAGTGATAAAATGCGTCCAGGTGAGTTCCATTGCAGTAATACCCTTTACTCTGAGCACCGAGAGACAATCCAGTTTGGATGTTTGTGAATATTAAAAAGAACCATTGGTTGCTTCTATTTCCCACTGGATTTCTCTCTGTCCCTCTTTTGGCGCCTCTTATTGGCTGCCTCCGTTGACGCCTGCTCTGATTTTTATCCCCCTTTCTCACTTTGTATTATACTGTATTAAAATTGTAACCGTATAGCGCTTAAATACCCACTCTTTCCCTCTCTGTACATTTTAGTGTCCCAGAGTTGTGTGGCCAAGAGCCCCCTCTCTAAGTACTTGTTTTCACACATCTTCGCTACGTCTAAGTTGGACGTTTGCTACGGGTTCAGAACATAGGTGCAGCAACAAATGTGTGTATTTGCAGTACCACTTATTATGCCTCACTGTGCGATTTGCTGTTGAGATATTGTGCGTGGAATCTGTATTTCATTCGCACTTCGATGAGTGGTTGATATCGGATGTCAGTATTCAGCAGTCTTTCTGCTGAAGGCTTCAAACACTATGGACATTTTCTCTCAATTGGTAGTCTCATGTGTTAGTTTAATCAAGGTGTGTCCACTGTGGGCCCAGGACAGCCGGACTGATGCCAGTTGAGGATGTAATACCTACTGTTCCAATTCTTAAATGTAATATCTATCTATTCATCTATCTAACTATGCATCTATCTATCTATCCCAATCTTCTGGCCCGTGCCTGGTAGGCCATCAGTGCTTGACTGAAGTCTGAAGTGTTGACCTGCAGGGTCAGACTTAACCAAATTCTAGCGCTTCACTCAAACTTGATTTAAGCCTTGATGGAGTGAATGAAGCCCCGTGACATGGACGAGGTTTCAGATACGTTGCCCTGATCGGGGTAGCTTAGCGGCTCGTGGTTAAGACTTCCATCTGACAGTATTTGAAAGTTTGCACCCAGACTGAAGTATAATCTTTACAATAGAAAATAAAATGAAATAGACTCTAGAGTACGGTGAATATTTTAAAGCAATTGTCCAGATGTGACCAGTACCTCAGTAGCGGTCAGGTGACACGGTAGTTCACTCACTACATGCTCATGTTGTCCCTATCACACCTATAATTCCACATGCGCTCACATCACTTTTAATCTGAGCACAATCCAAGTCGCGCTGTTCCTTCGTGAACCTCAGGGACGCCGAACAGACACATTTTGTTTCTCCTCCTTCAATATCCAGGATCATCTACTCTTTGGAAAATCCCTATCTTGGAATATTTCATGCCTATGATTAACTAGCTCCGGTACTGTCTTGAATGCTCCCGGGGTCAAAGGTTAAAGATGTGCTATCTCTTTGTGGCCACACAATGGGCTCCAGTTGCTGAGTCATGGGCCACAGCGCCTCGGGCATTAATGACTAACAGTTGGGACGAGCGATGCTCATTAGTTTAATTGTTTCAGATTCTAATTTTCCAAATCGGCCACAACGTTCGTCAGTCCGGCAGGGGTCGGGGGTCTTCCGTGCTCTTCTGTTAACCTGCGGCTCTTGCTGCCTAATCTTCTCTTAACTTGTAGCGCCAAGAAGTCTTCCGATGATAAAGCGCTTTCTCGAATGAAAGAAAAACTTAAAGATAAACCCACGTTTAGGGGGGAAATATTGAGACGTTCTGTTGACGTTTTCATGCCTGATTTGCTATTTTTATAGACAATTTTGCTTAAATTCTCGCAAATTCGTCACTCAAAAATATACTTGACCGACCCAGGGGACTTTAAACACGGTTGCCATTTTATCGCGACACAAAGGACGCACATTGCATTGCGGTCGCGAGCGTCATCATTTAAACCTCTCCCGTTGCAGTGTAACCCCCCCCCCCCCCCCCTGCCCCAGAATTGACTTTTAATGTAAGAATGACATTGCTGTCACCGGATTTGGTCCCGGGCAAAAGCATCCCGTGCCAAAACCTTCCACGCTTTGTGCTCCGAGCATGAATGGGCTGGACCAGCTTAAATGCCCCTCGGAGGTCCGTTCGACATGAGCATCTTTGTTCGAATGTCCCTGATGCTGAAATCTGTGTAGGGCCCCAGACCCTACAAGCATATGCCGCGCGCAGTGGTGTGTGGCCTCGGAGTGGTCTCTGTTGTGTGGCCGGCGTGTGCCGGGTCACGGGGGCTGCAGATGTCTGGGAGGGGCCTGGAGCCTGTCCGATGGCTGACAGGCTAATCAGGAAAGATTGCCAAATTCAATTTCCGAGCGGGCGAAGGTAGCGCCGCACGTCAATTTCTGGTGACCATCTCTGGGCACTTACCGCGCGCCCGGGGCCTCTGCATTCGGGATTGTTCTGTAAGAGGAAGCCTACAGCACGTTTGGTAAGAACACAAATTGTATTCTGTCAAGTGCATTTTCTAAAAGTAAGGGATTTTGGAGCAAGCTGGGTTTAGTTGGGGCGAGCTCTACCTCGTCCTTGTGAAATTCACTATTGATTTATTGCACCGCAGCTATAGAGGTCTGTCAAATAACAGTATATGTTCTGTCGCATTTAAGAAGACCTTAAAATAAGTGCATGCCTTAAGTTTTTAATGCCTGCGGGTTGTGAGATACCTTGTTTAACCGTTTTTAACAATTTTTTGTTTGTTTTATTTACCAGCCCAGTTGTTTAATATTCTTACTTAGGCTAAATGAAACAGCGGTGTTTATTGTATGTATGTTTGTGACAAGAGCCATCACAGAAAATAATACTTGGCCGCACTCTTCCTCACTTAAAATATTTTTTCAGTTCGGTTTTACGTTTACAGCGTTTACACATGGGAGTTGCCTAAAGTTTCTTTTCGATGCCATTATATTTTCAAATTCATTTCTGACATTAGTCTGTATTTTTACGCCCAAACCGCAATCTTAGCTTTTCGGGTGCGCGGCGGCCTGACTTGTGCGGAGAAGCCTGAAACACTTGTTTTATTTTATTTATTTATTTTTTTTCATTATGTCTTTATTTGTACATTTTGGCGCTGTGCTTGCCTTTAGACCTTTTGTGAAGTACTGGAGAAACGAGCTGTTTTGTAGTGGTTCTCCTTGTTAGTAACCACGGTGCCAATATCCAGGTCTGAACATGGGGCTTGTGGGCTGTACGAGGCCATATTCTACGTGCGACCATATCCCAAACAAACACACGGATATAGGTTTAAAAATCAACATAGGTAAACCAAGCGGCGACAGGTAGAAGCAACCAGCTGGTTTAAGTATATGAAAGGCATGCGTCATAAAATATGTGAACAAGAAGTGATTATATAAATATATAATATTAAAAACAAATGTCTAAACTATATATATATATATATATATATATATATATATATATAACCTAGTGGCGGTCACCACTCCATACTTATAGTTAGGACCAAGTTTCTATAGAAAGAGTGTTATTTGTTTTGCTAATAACTTTGGCGCCGTTTGATGAATCTTCACGAAATTGACCAAGAAAATATGATGCTCACTTGAGCTGTTGTCTGGAAAGTTTCGGGGTGATCCATCCAGGAGGGCCGAGAGGGAAATAAAAAAAAAAAATATATATATATATATACACACACACACACAAACAAACAAATAAAAAAGATAGAACTCTGGGTAGTTCCAAGTTTAGGTGGAGAGTAGCTCCACTAAGATATATATGTCAGTGGCGGAGATTTTTAGGTAGAAACAAGTGCATTGCTCAAGTGTGAGTAGTTATCCCTGAATGAGACCTGTAATAAACAAATACTACTTCCACAGATCTCCCAACAACAGCACACTCCATCGGGACGCCTGTACCTGTCACTCAAACCTTCATTCAGCAGGCTTTTCTCCCATCTCTAGGGACAGCGCAGGTCCCACTGCCCAGAAGCCACGCGGCCTGCATCTCCACACTTGAGTCCAGTGACAGCTTGTTCCTGGAGGCTACTGCCTGACACAGTGGAGATGACCCCTGCTGCCCCGGGGCTTGGCCTTTGGAACTGATGGGACATCAATGTGGGTTCAGTTCCACTCCTTCAATCTTGGAGTTCATTCGTGAAGCCCCAGTTTGGTCTGTTGTTTACCTCTCATTTTAAAGGGCTGTTAGTGCACAAAGGAAAGTTGTTTGTTTGCTGCAGTTTGTGAATGACCACACTTCCTATATGCATTAAATGGGGCGGCTCATTTTTGTTTAGTCCAAAGCATATGAGCCTAATTTACAAATAAATGCGTGAATAAAGCACCCTCTGGATCATGACTCACAAAAAGGAAATTTACTCATTTTAAGAATTCAGAAATGTTTTCTAGATCACGCCTGGAAACTCACCGCAATTTCACTTTTCCATGTGCGCTCCTTGCAAAATTGCAAATTCAGTTTCTGCATACCCGAATATAAACAGGTATATTGTTCCACAAGAAAAAAATGGCAGCACAACTCTATAGGGAAAATATGTTCCCTAAGGAACATATGTTTCTTTATATGAAAACCCCTTGTTTAACACCTCCCACCAGTTGGGGTGGGGCCCCCTTTTCATTCTGGAAAGAAGTTTAATTCTGTTGACAAACAGAATACCTAGGAAGGGGGGTGCAAAAACCTCCCGAGCATTAGCACCCTGGAGTGGCCTCTCCCTTTGAACCATCACAGGCAGATCTTTGAGTGAGTAAATAATTTTGCTACTACACCAGTTTTGGTGGCCGCCTTACACCAGTGATACATTATCCACAAAGAATACTGCCCAGTCGCCACTGGCTACCCCATGCAGGAAGAAGGCCTCTCAATCTGCTCGTCCATCAGTTGGGACTATCATAACCATCTGAGCTAAATTCCTAAATCTTTAATCCTTCAAGACATCAGTCAAAAGGTGAAAGGTGGTTATTTAACTTTTACAAAGTGTGAGGAGCTGCATTTTATTCAGTGTTCAAGATTGTAGCAATAATTAATCATTTGAGATATCAAATGTGTAAATCATGCAGCAGACGGTGGAGTTTGTTGCAAATGTATCGAACCCCTCCCTGTGCACAAATCCCAGTGGCCACAGAGTCCAAGGATTGTAGCGGTCCTGCTTGTGACTGAGTGTTTGCATGCAGACAGGTTGTGGAGGTCAGTTTGTGGCAGGGGGAGCTGTGAGTATTAAATATTGTGCATGAAAGCAATTGACATGTTTTTTTATCAGAAGATGACGCAGGATCCCGGGGTGCAGCCCGGCCAATGAATATAGGCCTGTGGGTGGATCCCTGTTAGCGGATGGGATCCGGGAAGGTACAAGCTCAGCGCCACACAAACCAGCTACCGTATCTCGGAGAGCTCTGATTGGGTGAGGGACCGTCATCCACACCATTGCGCCCACCCAGTCGAACTATCTGCCTCAGGACCGGTCTTATTTCCTGAGGGACAGTAAACTGATGAAAATGTCCACTTGTGATTATATATACGTATCAAAATGATTTGACTGCTTTCAACAGTAGCTCCAGTTTAAAAACTGAACTATTGAAGTTGCTTTCGAGCGTCAGGGATTCCAGCGAAAAACATCAGAGACAGTCACTCGCCGCTCCGATCGGACTTTACATTCTCTCTAATCCCTTTTCGAAGTTTATATTTCTCATTATTTTCAGTGCTTCGAGTAATCTAAAGGATTCTTACAACGTTTTATAAGATTTCTTAATTAACAAATAATATACACCTAAGGTAAACTTACAAACACTGATTCTAAATTAAAAATACCTAAAACGTCAGTGGTTCACCTAAAAGTCTATCATGAGTCTGGTCCTCCTGGGCCTATGGTGGACACCTCTGTGGTATTATAGGCCTCGCCTGTTTATGGCCCTGATGTCCTTTCACTTTACACTTGAATGGAAAAGCCCAGCATGTTTTTTTTTCTCTCCTCTGTAGCTGGTAACACAATTGTCAACTGTTTATAAGAACACTTTTTCTCCTTCATTCACTGAATTATGCACCCAGGTAGGACGTGCACCTCTGCAGCCATCTCTCTGGGATACATTGATTAAATCCCTCCAAACTAAAGAGTCGGTTGTGGTGACAAGCCAACGCTAAAGGCTTTAGCATGATTGGTCAAATGGGAAAAGTTATGTCTAATGCCATAGGTCGGATGTGTTTGTTATAATAAGTGACGACAAAGTCAGTAGGAAAGATTTTTTTTTATTGTGGATAGTACTCGTTAAAGAAATGTGGCCTTTAAGGTGGATAGTTTTTACAATGTGTTAAAGCCTGAAGATGGGTATTTTTTTTTTACATGAAATCTCATATGTTACTGTTAGGCAAGGGGTTTAGTGGTACCATCCCCTCTGACTAACCCTGCAGAAGAGAATTCGCACTCTGATAATTAATTTTAGGTCCTCTTAGGAGGGGTTATATTTTACCAACAATATTTTCTTTACCATATTTGTATTTTTTAGATGTTTGATTTGTGGGAATACATATGTTCAGTGTTAGACCCTATTTGCTTATGGTTTCAAGATAAAGGCTATAGGTCTGATTGTGTATTATATAATAGTTATGCTAAAACCAGTAGGCCTGACGTATTGATTGGGAAAAGCATATGTTAAAGTCAATAGGCATTTAAGGCGGACTTGTTATTACTCAAATTGGAGCCTACAGAAAGGTAATTTGCTACATGGGATCGCACAAATTATCACAGTAGGCAAAGGGGGTTGTGTTGGTTGCTTCCTCTTATAAACCCTAAGGGCTGTAGACTTGCTACGTAATAATGCTTTCTATTACCTTTTTTCAGGAGAGGGCTCTCTATTAGTTTGTCAATTGTAATTTTGGATATATTTGTGTTTTCATCTGGGGTATTAAATAGTGTGTGTAATTGTATTGTATTGCGAGTAGCACACTACTCCGGGACCCAACAAGAATTAGTGGTGGATTAGTATAGGGAAATATGAGTACAGTTTTAGTATTATTAAGAGTTCATTTGAGCCGTGGATATGTGAGTTTTCTTTGTTGGATTGACTGGAGTAATGGAGTGGTGGAGGAGGGAAGAATCCAGAAGTGTTAATTGGGAGTTTATGGTAATAGGATTTAGGCTTGGGATGAGTAAAGGAGGATGGAGGAGGGAAGAGTCTGTGGAAAGGGTTAGGGAGATCATAGTAGCAGGGTGAGATAAATGAGGGAGAATATAGTAGGGTTGTTTGGAAGATCATGGTAGTAAAGTGAGGTTTGGGTGAGTTAGATGTGGAAGCGGAGGGAAAAGCATAGGCAGGGTTATTTAGGAGATGAAAGTAGTAGAATGGATTTGGGATGAGTCAGAGTGGGAATGTGAGGATAGATTGATAGAGACATGACATATGGTGATGGGTAGAAAAGTATGATATAAAATAAGAGCAGGGATTCATACATTTATAATATAACAACTTATCTAGGAGTTATGCAATGACCTATGAACATGTTAAGCATAGAATAACATACACATACACACATGAATACACACACATATGCATACATATATGTACATACATATACATATTTAAACCAGGAGTAATATACATTAGTTAAACAGAAGAGTATATGTGTTATTTATTGTTATAACATAGCAGCGATACATATTTTCTAAAGAACTATATATAACTAGAATATACACATAAACAGATAAAAAATATTTATCAGCATAGGCATATGCAGTCCATAGCTGTTTGAATATGGTGGTTATGAATTAAGTACTTTTTATATCTGGCCTTACAGATTTAGATATTTAGCAAACTCTTGTAATAAAAAAAAAGTACATCTCATATATGTACATCGTGGGCAGTGCCTAAGTTGAGCCGGTGGTTTCCGATGCGTGGCACCAACACTTATTTTTGAGGGCTGGCTCTTTTTTCTCTGCATCAGGCATTCACTACGAGCAAAAGACACATAGGGGAAAGGTGGAGGAAGAGACAAACGAAAAAAGCATCACAAAGGGAGAAAGCAAAAAGTTGCAAGAGCGAGCTGAAGGAGCAGGGAGTGGCTGTAAATGAATGAAAGAGGCCTGAGATGCCTCGCACATTTAAATGCAGCAGCCGCATGTTTCAAAAGAGAGCTTTGGGAACCAGCATGTTTTTTATTTACAAATTAAGCCCTGCTCTAGGGACTTAGGGTCACGCTTCTTCACCTACTGGTCTGTTTGACTGCCATTCATATTCTGCCCATCACTGAATATTGCATGAGCAATGAGTCAGCCCCCTTCAGCCTTAGGCTTTAATGCCATGTAAGTATTGGCATGTCACTTGATCACATTTTCACATCTGCATGAAAGTAAGTATGCTTCAGTGCTAGAGCTGGTGTCCTTTTGCTTTAGTTTTTCATTTTGTCCTTTTATATGTCCCCTTTCATTTCTTTCCTTTTCAGTTTTTGGTCTCTCGCCACTGGCCACTCAAGTTTTCAGTTGTAGATACCGTTGTATACAGGACTGTGCAGACTCAGGCCTTGCTCGTGATTAAATGACTTTCTCATCAATATCACATCCCTGCTCTTTATTGGATGGCTTCCTCCTTGGTCTTTGTCCCTCCCCTGGAGTTTAGCTTGTTTACTCTTGCATATGATTGGCTAGTGTGTAACCTTCTATTGCTGAGGTCATGGTAGTGCGTTAGTTGTAAAAGAATAAGTGCGGTGCCCAAAGTGCTGCTCAGACACATGCGACTGGTGCTATAAAAAGTCTGAGCGTGAATAGCAAAGGTGCGCAGTCCTGAATCCAGCTCAGGCCTCTTAAATTTACTGCCAGGCACTAGTGAGTGCAGGAGCCCATTATTTCACTCTTACAGGTTTCTGCTTTCTCCGTTGCTGATGGGTTGTCTGTATTTCTCTTCCTCTTTTTCGTTCTGTTCCCCCCCCCCCCCTGTTGGCTTCGGGAATTGTCTGATGTGGAGAAATAAGTGCCGGTCCCCAAAAATAAGTGCTGGTGCCCCCCAACCAGCCACCACCGGCTCAGATTAAGCACTGTCATGGTACTACTTTTTCATGACTTCTTTAGCTCTCTATGGGAGTGCATTTCGTGTTGTTCAGAGCGTGCCTGCGATCTTTACACCCAATCTCTCGCATCCACCCTCCTTCCCATCTTCCTCTGTGGAGCGCCATCGCTGGATGGGAGCCCTCCTGATCCCTCGATCTTTCACCTCCCACACTCCTGATGCTCTCTGCAGCGTGCCGGATCGATGGTCCTGGTGATGCCCTGGATGTTGCCCCACTGCTCTGCCCGGCGCCGCCCCTCACCATGGTAGTAGCTGCTTTCGGATTTGCCAGTGCTTAAGACTTTTAAACGCTGTCAGCATTGGCACAGCCAGCAATGCTAAACATATAGAAAACAATAGATAAAACGTTGTTTTCTTTACTTTCAAGATGGCTGCTTCTTGGCATGATGCACATGCGTTGCAATGTCACTTCATGCAACATGTTCTGTTATGGAGCGTAGGGATCATCTTGAAAATATAAAAACCAATGTTTTTATACATTGTGTTTTTTTTAATTTTCAACCTTGCTGTTGAGGCACTGGCAAAACCAATTGCGTCAGTCGCTCAACATTTGATGCAGGATCGCTCGGTGCTCCCAGTCCTTGTTTTAATTTTGTTTTACAACTCACAAAGCTCCACAGGAAGTATTACTGTCCGCTTGCTTGCTGTTGACTTCATCCATAATGTCCTGTATCCTGTGCAGCCATTGCTGTAAACATGACGGCCATCTTGGATTGGGATTGTCAGTTTCCCAGTTTTTGATTGACGGTGCAATGATGCAGTATTCAAAATACAATTCCAGGAGAGCCATTCAATGTGATGTTTGCTGGGCCGTCAGTGTGTAATGGTATTGCAATTAACATATTATTGTCTCAGTGTTCCATGTTGGCCGAAACCTTGCTTCAAATAATAATGACTAATTGACCTCACCCTAATGCTATGTTTACTTTTTTTTTTTGCTTGTTTATTGCTGGCATCGGGTGACCAGGCGTCCCGGATATGCCGGGAACACTCCCAGATTTTCACCAGGTGTCCCGACAAATGTCAGCAAATTTGTCTTATGTCCCGGTTTTTAGAGGGAGCCGAGTGAAAATAGTGAGAGGTACTTTTTTAGGTTTTGCAGAGCAGGGCTAGTTAGCAGTTGTTATAAGTAAGCAATTTATTTAACAGTTATGATGCAGGTTTAAAAAAAATACATTTTATTTATTTCCCTAGTGCCTTTTCTGCGTCCCGATGTTGATGAGAGATGTCATTCTGCGACACTCCATTGATGTAAAATGTAGTCCATCTCTTATTTTTGCAAAATATCCTTATTTTTGGTGCCCAGGTTCAGCTCACCTTAAGCATATTCCCACCGTGTTTAGGTGGCTGCATTTTTTATTTTTTGTACGTTAATTTTCTTAACCAATGTTGCATTTACTTGTTGAGTTTTATTTATGCATTTGTGTTATTGTGAGGGGTTGTGTGGGTGAATGTATGAATGCGTCGGAGGGTGGATGAACGAAAACACGAGTTAAAGGATTAGTGACAGAGTGCATGTATAATGAATTATTGAGTGCTTAAACTCATAAGTGACTGAAGAGCTACTGTTATTTATAGGCCAGACCTATCCGGACAGCATTGATTGTGAAGATTCGAGAAGTTGGCCTAACAAAGTAAATATTCTGATGTGTTTTCTGCATGATAGAGACACCCCCAAATGAATGACTGATTCCCTCAGCAGAGTAGGTTGTCGAGAGATGGCACAGGGACATTTCAGCTGATTTAAAAGTAGGCTCCGTATGTGACGTAACCTTCTCTGTGGCCAGTTCACTTAAGCTCTATGCAGACACCATTGTTTCAATATATATATAGCGCACTGATATCTCAACGGTTCATTCACACTTTATTTTTTACAAAAAGGCAAAAGAAGTAAATTATGTGGTAATTGGATGGCAGGGGAGCAGGCGTCTTTGGCTCGTGTGCTACTAACCGTTTAAGCAGGTTGTGCAGTTTAATTGGGTTATGTTATCAGCATTTATGTGGGGCACTTGCTGCACGGGGGTACTGGGGAGAGCGCCCTGCTCCTCACGAGGTCCCCTTGCATCGACCATTTTTAGGTTTCTCCTGCGACAGCGGTTGCACTGCAAAGCGGTGTTGTACACAACAAGGGGCTTGAAGACCACCCACTGCTTACCATTCTCTGGCTTCGTTGTCACACTTTTTTATGCTGCCTCATTAAGCAGAGCTTGCCAGCTTCACTTCCTCTTCTTTCCTCAGGAGCATGGACCAAGAATAGATTGATAGTCTTCAATTAGTGTCCTTCCGCTGCTGTTCGTGCTGGGATTGAAGCGCTCTTCTTTTTCACCTCCCTCATCTCTCCCATTTTGCCGGGCCCCCTCACTGTTGTGCTCATTGTGTGCTTCTCTCCACTGCCACCTCTCACCCATTTTGCTTTTTCTTGCAGTTTTAAATAGAGCAAACTCTACCCAATTACCCGAAGGTATTTGAGCGCTTTACATTAGCGTCAGTTACAATACGCAAGGTTCACTTTCATTTGTGTAAGGCTCTGTGACCTGCCGGAATCACATGATGTTGAACTGATGCAGAGACTCGAACCTGGTTCTCAGTTCCAAAGTCAGCAGCTCTGACCATAACACAGTGCTTAATTTGTGCTTTTTGTTTTCGGTGCTGAGCACCGGCACTTAGGGCCGGCGCTCAGTCTTCTGCCTCAAACATTTGCTGCGAGAAGAAGACACATTTGGGAAAGACGGAGGAAGAGAAAAACGAAAAAGTGTCACGGTGAGAGAAAGCAGAAAGCTGCAGGGGCAAGCTGAAGAGGCAAGGAGTGGCTTTAAATGGATTGAAGAGGTCAGATATGGCATCAGGATTACGCTGCCTCAGTATCGCAGATTTAATTGCAGCAGTCATGTGTTTAAGAGGAGGGCTTTGAGCACTGGCACCTTTTTATTTACAAATTAAGCACTGCCGTAACACCACATCATCTCAACATCACTTTCACGTTCATCCCCGCACAGTCCTGTGTGTTCTTTCTGCATTCTGCCTCCTCCGCCCTGTCCCCTGCTCCTCCCCCCATCACTGCACCCTCCAGGGCTTTGGGAACAAACATTGTAAACAATAGAAGGAAATGTTGTGCAACCTAAACATTTAGCTGCAAGGTACTGTGATAATATTTTAATGTAAACTGCAGCGAAATCATCAGGTTTTTTTGTACCTGAAAACGCATGAGCGGCCTCCAAGCGAGACTCGCTTAGCATGTATGTTTCAACTTTATTTATCTTACGGTCCAAGATAGACAGCTACTGCGCTTGCATGGGCTACTGCGCTTGCATGGACCCCAGCCATAGTACTGGTTACGGTACGTTCCCACTGTCTTGTTTCTTTGTCTGCGGCTCCCAGGCACGCATCGCAGCCTGCGCAAACTCCGCCACGCAGCACATACTGCAGCCAATGGTGCTGAAACGTGACAGTGGTAGTACAATTTAGAAGGGAAAGAAAGGCAAAAGAGATTTGTATGCATGCCACACAATGCTGCTCCACGAAATGCTGCATAATTCCATTCCACCCCACACCACACAATTCCACTCAATTCCATGCTGCAGAATTCCACTCCACACAATGCCACACAGTTCTACTCCATGCCACACAGTTTCACTCCACTCTACACAATGCCACATAATTCCACTCCATTCCAAACGACATACAATCCCATGGCACACAGATCCACTCCACTGTACTCCACTCCACACAGTGCTACACATTTCCACTCCACACAGTTTCACTCCATTGCACACAGTGCCACACAGTTACATTCCACACCATTAGACTCGACTCCACACAATGCCACTCCACACTGTGCCACACAATTCAATGCCACTCCGCGTCACTCAATTCCACAGTTTCACCCCATGCCACACAATACCACTCCACTCCAAAACACTCCTCACAATTCCGCTCCACGCCACACAATTCCACTCCACATAAGGCCTCACAGCTCCGCTCCACATAATGCCAGAAAATTCCACATCACACACTTCCACTCCACACAATTTCACTGCAGGTCACCAAATTCCACTACACTCTATGCAATTCCACTCTACACCACACAGTGCCACACTGTTCCACTATACAGTGCCACCCAATTCCACTGCACTCCACATAATGCCACACAATTCCACTCCTCACAATGCAACACAGTTCCACTCCACACAGTGCTACACAATTTCACTCCACACTGCACAGTTCTATTCAGCTCCACCCAATAGCACACAATTTCACTCCACTTCATTCCACTCAACACAATGCTACACAATTCCACTCCACACAATGCAACTCCACACAATGCCACACAATTGCACTCCTCTCCACACAATGCCACACAATTCCATGCCACTGCACTCCATATCATGCCACACAATGCCATACAATTCCAATCCATTCCACTCCATTCCACACAATTCCAACTCTACTCAACGTCCCAAAATGACACTCCACTGAATTACACTCCATTCCACACAATGCCACACAGTTTCCCCTCCACTGAATTCCACTCCACACAGTGCCACACAGGTCTACTGTAGTCCACACAATGCCCCACAATTACACTCCACACCAAACAGTTCCACTCCACACAATGCCACGCAATTCCCCTCCACACAATGCCACTACACTCCATGGCACACAATTTAACTCCATTCTCTTCCACACAATACCACTCCACTTCACCAAAGCCAATAGATCTCACATAGGTGAGACCAATTGGCCTTGCCGATGCTTGTTTTTAATTGCCCTCATTGCCCCATATAGGAGTTTGGCTTTAGAAAATGTGAATGGAGGGCAGGAGGTCTGCTGTCCCTCGCAGGCCTTTGGAGGGATCCACAAACGGAACCCCCCATAAATAACATGAAAGAAGCAAGACTTCTGATAGCCTTCTGAACGTCACGTTTGCGCAGAGGTGGACGAGCCAACGATTTAAAAGGAAGAGCTGAAAATGTTTGCCAAAAATGATAAGATAAAATATGATAAAGTTTTCAAATTTCACAATTATAATCTTTTAACATGGAAGTGTTGATATTAACATGTCACATTATAACAGTGCACTGAGAAGTACTTATTAAAATTGGTAGTTTCCAATCATTAACCATCGGTGGACTATGAGGCAAGACAGTTGCCAGGGGAATCTCTAGGTAGCCCAGATTATTACAGAGTCTATTAAATCAAACAAAAGAGGTTTTTATACGACTGGCATTCTCAACTCACATATTTAAAGTGATTTCATATGCGATAGTGAAGAGAAACAAGTTATTTAAATAAAATATTTGCCTAAAATCACAATATGTGCCAGTTAGCTGTTAGAGGCGGCACGGGCTGATGGTCCGTGACTCGGCCCTTCTCCCGCGGGCTGGGCAGGCCAGCCAGAAACCTAAGCCTCGGAGCGCTACAATGGAAACCCGAGCAGCCTGCCCAGGACAGAGGCCTCCTGCCCCAGTCCAAAGCCGGCCTGGGGCGCACAGCCCTGCCCGGGAGCCCATGGAGGGGAGGTCGGAGCATCCCAGCATCCCTGCCGGTCTTCGGTCCTTGGGTAAATGTGTCTGTTGTTGGGACCCCGGAAGGGTTCAATGGGGCACTGACTCGTGTCCGAAGAGACTCGTGCAGGAACACGCCAGAAAAGTACCCCCACCACCACACCAAAGAAGAATGCCCCCACACAGCCCGCCCTACCTGGAATCACAGGGAGTCTGCGTGACCCCGACACTTGTGCCGCCGCTCGCCTCACCTGAGGGGAGTCTGAGAACAATATGGCTGAGCGTTGCCTGCCTGTCCTCCCCCTGTGCAGGGGTGTTTGTGTCCGGAGCTCGGAGCCTCCGCGTGAAATGAAAGGAGCCAAGAGCAACATTTTAAACATTTTATGTTACACACATTGCCCCGCCCCCCCGAGTGGGTTTCATGAGTCCCTATGCAAAGTGTACTATCATTGGCAGAAGTCCGGGGTGGGGGGGAGGTGGTCATTACAATGCTCTGATATCATAGTTATGGCAAAAGAACACCATATTTTATGCGCTCTAGTTACAGAATAATAACAAAGGAACCACATATTTAAAGCCAAGTCTACCTCTCGGGCCCCACAATTATCTCTGCTGGACATTTAACAAAATAGATTTAAAATTCCCTTTTTTGCTCTAGAACGTGTTATAATGCGCTACAGGACTTTATGGGTGAGCCAGACATATTTTTAAGTGTGCGGCACAGTACAGTGCCTAGAAGCGGTCCCAACGCCCCTGGGCTTGTTAATTCACAAGGGCACCGTGTGTTACGGGGTAAACATGTCCTTGAGATCCATCTACCTTGAGCGCTACAGCGACGTCATAAATGTATTTTCCCCCTCTTTATCTCATGTTCGAGCACCTGTTTACCTGGGGGGGGGTCCTGTGTTTCTGAAGTCATATTTGGATTTCCCTGTCCCATGCTTACAATCGGGGCCGCTGGAATTATGCGGCAGAAGGGAGACAAATTATGCACCAGGGTTGGTTAAATTATGCGGCAAGATAAGGCAAATTATGCGGCATCTACAGCACATTATTGTATACTATTACTTCATTGTTTGGTTATTTTAAAACTTGGTCACACTGTCTGGGCCTTGGTTGCACCTCATTAGTAACAATTGAACGCCTAAATACAACAATTACAACAGAAAGGTGACCAGTCCAGCTTTGCGAAGGGCCTTCCATCATGCAACAACACGTGTCGCTGCATTTTTAGCAACTTTTGAACTGTTTGAGCTCGAAACAATTTTCTTGTTAAAATATGCCGATTATGCGCCAGATGATGGATTGTGTGGCAAACGAGGAAAACTCTAGTTATGCGAAAATCACAGGGGCCGCTTAATTCCAGTGACCCTGCTTATAATGCCCGAGTTGGATCCGTGTACCCCATGCTCATTTTTACAAATCTGACCCATCTGCCACATGCTCGTGGTTGCTTCACACTACCCTGGATTAACAGCCACAGACGAAGAAAAGCACAGCTTCGACAGCATACGGACAACCTCAGAAGTACCTCTCTGCTCTTCTGTAGCTTTAAAGTTTGGTACCAAATGCTTTTTTGACCAAATTGTTAGCGCCTGGTATTATGTTTTGCCTTTATACCACATGCTCTTGATTTACTGTTTGGACCGTGTTTCTCATATATATATATATGTATATATTGACCTTGCTGCCCGATGGTTTTGCCTTCCTGATGTATAGGGTGGCCAGAGTTTCAGAAGAAAAAACAGGGATAGCCATTAACCTAGAAATAGGACTAAATGGTATGTGTGTTGTTGTGACCAGATTCAGGACAGGAGACTCCTGATTTTCTTTTAAGCCAAAAAATGGCTTGGTCGTGGCTGTCTCCCACGTGAAATTGCCTTTCCTGCATTAGAAGTCAATAGGAGAAACACACTCTAATGATTATTGTTTTTGAAATCTACTGCTTTCCCCTTCTCAAATGTTAGCATGTGTTTGTGTGTGTGTGTGTATATGTGTATATATATATATATATATAATATATATCTCCCCTAGTGCCGGTCGCCACTAGGTAGTTACTGTTAGGACCATGTTTCCATGGAAAAAGTGTTTTTTGACTGGCCTATATCTTAAGCACCGTTGGACAAATCTTCACAACATTTTCCCAAAAAAGTGGCCCATTGATTCATGGTGCGACTGGGAAGTTTCAGGGTGATCCGTCAAGCGGGGCCCGAGAAAAAGGTGGCTAAAAAAAACATTGTTTTTCTCATGTTAATTCACATAGGCTCTGTCAACACGTCTACAGCCCGAACCGCTGGACGGAATGACACCAGATTTGGCAGAAAGCTAGCTGTCGGTACCCAGATTGTGCTTTTTGTTAATTGGTGTAAATCTGTTCAGTAGTTTTTGAAAAATGTAGGGAAATTCAGATTTGTATATCTGTGGCCGTGAGGTATTCATGAACAAAGATGAGCTTGTTAGTTTAGCTTTAGCATTAGTTTGGGAGGAGGGGGTGCCAGAGGGACTCCCCCAGAGCAAAAAAGCATTTTTGAAAATTATTTTTGCGTAAATTATAGACCCTGGGTGGGCCAGGTCCCGGGGGCATTAAAAATGTTGTGTGAGGGGGACCTCCTGCCCCACCTCCCCAACAGCCCTGGGTACCGCCACCTCCACAGGGCTTTCATTTTTCTATGTGATTCTCCTAGGATGATGGACTGCGCGATGGTTGATTCAGTCCTCATTAAATTCTGCTGTGATGCTTGAATTGTCAAGCAGCAGAGTTGGAGGCTCCTTTAAACAAAACTCGGTCCCAGGTGTCATGAGAAGGCCACCGTGAACGTGAGCCTTCACAGCACAGTTCTAAATTTGCATGCTCAGCCAACCCGATGTGAAAACTGGGACATTGATTTATTTTTGCGACAAGTGTTGGGACCCTGGGTCATCAAAAAACCAAGGACTGCACGGGCTTATCAGGGGTGCCTGTTCACCTGACTGATGGACCCTGCCGCTCATGATTCCTGGTTTGGTCCTTCTCCCCAGTCTCCTGATCTCTTGTTGGAGCTGGTCTCATGCTTGATTTCTGTTGCATCCCCCGGCTCATTGTTTCTGGATTGGTCCTTCTCCCCATGGTCATGATCACTTGTTGGACCTTGTCTCATGCTCGCCGATCTGTTGCATCCCCCAGGGCATTGTTTCTGGTTTGGTCCTTCTCCCCATGGTCATGACCTCTTGTTGGACCTTGTCTCATGCTCGCCGATCTGTTGCATCCCCCAGCTCATTGTTTCTGGATTGGTCATTCTCCCATGGTCATGATCACTTGTTGGACCTTGTCTCATGCTCGCCGATCTGTTGCATCCCCCAGGGCATTGTTTCTGGTTTGGTCCTTCTCCCCATGGTCATGACCTCTTGTTGGACCTTGTCTCATGCTCGAAGTTCTGTTGCATCCCCCAGGGCATTGTTTCTGGTTTGGTCCTTCTCCCCATGGTCATGACCTCTTGTTGGACCTTGTCTCATGCTCGCCGATCTGTTGCATCCCCCAGCTCATTGTTTCTGGATTGGTCCTTCTCCCCATGGTCATGACCTCTTGTTGGTCCTTCAGCCTATGGTTATAATTTAATATTTGATTCCTCTGCCCCGTTCTCGTGAGTTCTGGTTTGGTCTTGTTGTGTCATGCTTGTACTCGTCGGGAGTAATATGCGCCATATAAATGCAATTACTTTCCATTGGACTTCGTTGTCCCGTGTTTGTGATTTCCTGTTTGGCCTCTCGTAAATGTATTTTTCCATTTGGACCTGCAGTTTGGTCATGATTCCTATTTAGTCTCCTTTCTCTTTGATGTACTTTTCCAGCTTAGCTTCCATTTTAAACCTGGAATTTCCTCCCTTCATCCTCATCCACAGTTTCCTGCAATCCATAGTCTGTCTCTCCTTGCATTGCCCAGAAAGTAAGTGTGTGTGACCAGTTATTGCTGGTTCCAGGGGGATTGTGAGTTTTAATTTTGAAGTAAATGTATATATTTGTTTCTGAAGGTGTGACCGCTTGAGGGGGCGTACATCCTCTGAGCCCCCTACCATCCAAGTGATGGGTTTTAGGGACAGTGCCATAGTACTGCCCACTTCCACCTCCGGTTTGCGCCCACCAGGTTAAATCTCGCCAGAGCGTCTCTAAATGATGCTGATATTTTGTTTCCATAACAACTGCTGCTTAAAGACCCTCTCTGTATGCTGTGAATGAAAACTGCTTTTCAATCCCCTGCGCCACTCATAATTAATGCTGCGCATGTCAAGGCCGGGGTTAACACACATTTATTCACAATTGTTGCTTTCTGTTTTTCTTCTTTTTTTTAGGCTTGTATAGAAAGCTTGCATCGAAAGACCATGAGCACGCTGCAGGTAAGTCTAAAAACCGAATATGAAAATGGCAGCTATGGCTGCCTGTGAGGAGATGTTTGCGGCAGCTGTGGATGTGGGAGGGATCTGTTTGGATCGATCAACCAGATGTATGAAGGGATCTTGGGATGTCAATGGCTCAGATTTGCAAAATAGGAGCTTTTACTGTTGCAAAATGACCGTTGGTATGTACAAAAATATATTTTTGTACAAATGTACCAAAAATAGGGTTTGGGAAGTAGGATGTTTAGGGTGCCCCTACCAAATAGCGATTTGTAATGCAATGTGTTGATCTTTCACAAACGAAATATGGTCACTGAACATAAAGAGTTTACCGGCTAATGATAACCCAAGGGACACTTTTCACTCTGAATTTTACCAGGAAACATTTTGTCTGTGTAGACCACTGCCTATATTAAAAAAAAAAAAAAAGTTTGTAAAACTTTTCTTTCTATTTTTTTTATTTAAACAGATTTTTTCCTTTAAGGACAGCAGGCTGCATTTAAAAAGAAAAACACTTTATTTTAAAGCACTAATAAACATGTGATGACAGCTAATCATAGTGAACCATAGGTTGATACCTACCTCATTAATATGGATGATGTAGGTCGAATTGCGACCCGTTATGATTCAGTATTTTGCGACTTCACCTATTAGTACATAGGTACATTCGCAAAATACCACTGGATTCGCTAAACGTCGTCGCGCAGATTGCGACCACTTTTAGCAAATGCAATGTTCATAGCTCTGGCACTACATTCCTAAGCTTTTCTTAATTTCACAAATGCAGTTCTATACTTTTTTGTCAAAGCGTCTGCTCCTGAGGGGTTAATGCTGACACAGAGGTACCCCAGAATAGAAGGGGAGGATGGGGTCTCTTGTACTGTGGAGGGAGAGGGGCACACCGCTGAAGCAGAACAAGGCTTTCGCTCCATGGTGCCTGCTACCCAAAGGAGATGTAATGTCTGCAGTTTGACTAACCAGCACATCTCAGGGCTGCTCGGGAGCATCATTGGCTCTCAGTTCTGAATAATTTGAATTTTCCTTGTGGCTGAGTTGTTCTTTATGGGACATCCTGTAAGGGAGTTACTCGCTGGGTGCAGGTGTGCTTAGTTTTAATGGCACTAATGAAAATAAAATGTACACTATTATAAATATTTTTTAAAGTGCATGTTTTGTTTTGCATACAATCTTCTGCACATTTGTTTGGCAACCTATCATTGTCTACTTTGCGTAGCACATTTACAAAAAAATGACTTAAATATTCACATAGCTTTCTGTCACAAGTGTGGACCTCCTAGCACTGAACGCACACCACTATTCCCCAATGCATCAACTAGGCACACCAGGGAATAGTGCGGCCAGTGTGAGGAATCTTCGACCCTCTGAATACACACTCATCTGCAGTGTTTACATTAACCAGCTGAGTTTACCTACGAGTTTACCTTCCCATAGAAAAGTTTCTTTCCCCTGTATTTATTTTTCATTTAAATTGTGTATGTGACATTTTTTGTGTTACCTCTAGATCAGTGGTTCCCAACCTTTTGACTTCCATGGACCCCCACTTTATCATTACTGGAACCCGGGGACCCCCACTGAATCATCATTGGAATCAGGGGACCCCCCACTGAGTAATTACTGGAAGCTGGGGGCCTTGACCTAAACATAGTTGATGATTTGAAATGCAAAACAATACAGACAAAATAGAGAAACAAGTATTTGGCAAACACATACACAAATGATAACACATTTTATTTTATTTGCGAGCAAATATGAATCAAAAAAATTAAAAGGAATGTTGGAGCTTTTCTAAATTCAGCTTAAGACACACATTGTCCATACTGTGTTCTGTTCCATGCACCTGGACTGCTCCAGAGAATGAATCTGAGGATACCAATCTAATTTCTAGCCTTCAATTTCAAATTTATTGACATTTACAGTACTTTTTAAAAATTTCAGTTGCACATTTAGCCACTTTATTTATATACACTTTATTACCATGTTCATATTTATTTTTCTAAGCATTCGCGTACTCCCTGAGGAGTCTTTGCAGACCCCCTGGTGTCTCTGGACAACAGGTTGGGAATCACTGCTCTAGGCAGACTGGGAGCCTGTGCATGCTCTCCACAGACAGGCAACTCTGTTGGTGGGCTGGAGAGAGCCCACTGCACATGTGGATTTGGCCGGCACAAGACGGCCGGCCAAACACACATGCGCACTGAGGCGGAGTGCTGTCCACTACCCCCGTGGCCCCGCCCCTTTACAAGGAAACGATAATTAACACTGTTTATTATCCTCTCCTTATAACAGTTTTGCAGCCGATGCTGCTGGCGGGTGAGGGGTTAGCGTGACACTCCTCCGCCCTCATGAAGGAGCCACTCCTGGGGTAGTACCGTACCCTTCAAATGTAGCTCAGCGTCTGCACAGACAACTAAAACGCATTAATTAACATGTAGCTGCAAGTTCTGGATCGCACAGCTTCAGAAATATATTATTTTAGGTAATAGGAGATGTTCAGCCCAGCCCTCGAGGCGGGGACCTTTTCCGCCAGACATGAACCGGAAGTTGTTTCAGCCACTGGGTGGAAGGTCCGAGATTCTCTGTTTACCGTGACCACCTTTCAAACTAGCAGATCTCATATATTTTATTTTGATTGTATTTAATTAATTAATGTGTTTATTTATTGCTCACGGAGAAGAAGGCACGTTTGTAAATTGATTGTCCCACGATCACACAGTTTCATCGAGTTGTGAGCGTTTGGGACAATCTCAGCTCTCTGCCGTCGCTTTCCTCACATTTAACAGTTTGATCGTGTTCTTCAGATTAAAGCCACTGGCTGGTAATGTTGATCGGCTACGAGAACGGAAGCAGAGCTAGGCAGGCCCCCAGAGGTCAAATTGTCCAGTATAGGTTTGGTACCAGCGGTTCAGTGCACTTTTCGAAATCGAATTGAATTTTTCCATCTGAAGTTTGCGATTTAAAAAGACATTGCAGTACAATACCTGATATGTTTAACCTAGACGTTTTAGGCCATGGGTAACCGGGCTACCCAGGAGGGCCCCTACATAACAAGCCCCCTCTCCCCGTATATTGATTTATTTCTCTATTTTACCTATAGCGGTTCTATTATGTTACCTGATCTGCCTGTCTAAATTTACATTTGACGGTCTTTCAGCCCAGTGTCACTTTAAGGGTGTTGATGGGCCCCAAGCAAGATCAGGGAAATCTTAAGGATTTAGGGGGCCCTGGGCCAGTCGATTTTTTTTTTGGGGGGGGGGGGGGTGGCTGTCCAGAACAGCTTGCAATTTGTCATCCGAATTTGGCTCTTTCAGCCCCTCCTTGGCCAGGTCACTGACAGCGCACAGGCACACCGGCCCGAATTGTAAAATATTCGACGAGAGTCACTTGCGTTTTCAATTTTGTAAAACACCAGCTGCTCACTAATATAATTGCAAATAATCTCTGTTAATCCCTTCCGTCTCTCATATGTGAGGCCCTGTTTTGACCTAAAACCTTTTTTGGGATGTTTTATGAAACAAACACATTTCTGCGCAAAATGTGTGTAATAGACTCTCACGCATCACCCACATAAAAAATAAATGCAAAGAAAATGGATATTTAAAACAGTATTGTTAAGAATTAAGGTTATCAGGGCGAGAGCTATCTCTATCAGTGACCCCAGAAAGGCTGGGGCCCGGGGCCAGGGCCCACTCTGTCGTTGCCTTAAAACGTCTCCGGGCAAGACACACTTCAACAGAGTTTAACATTTAAAGTCACTTTGCTGACATCATATGGGCTCGAACTAGCCGTAAACAGTAATACAATTCAGTTTTTTTCCAAACGGGGGCTCTCAAAGTATGCCTGCCCCGGGGCTCCCAGAATCCTTAAAATGTCACTGATTTGTAAGTGAAAGCCGGTAGGTGGGGTGAAAGGAACATTTTCCGGGTAAAATGTAGTGGCTTGTTTTCCGCAGGAAAGAAACCGGCCCGTGACAGATGTTCTGTCAAACGTCGCCGGTAATTAAAATAAATATATTTTCCTGGTTTGCAAGCTGCCACCTGAAGAATATGCATGGATTAGGGATGCGTCTATGCAGAAGGGTTCTTTCGGCGGATGTGTACATGCGAGCTTTTCTCTCATTGCGACTTGGACGTAACACCTGCTTTTAAGCACTAGAACAAACACGCGAAAGGCGCTTTATCACTGTTCGCCTCCTTCACGGCGCGTTGGTGAGAGGCCTGCTGTTTCCCTTTGTTTGGCGCGGTTGTGATCGAGGCGCCACAGATGCCGCCCTGCGATCATTAAGAAAATTAGGAATAAAAGACCCCAAGGGATGACACGAGCTCGAAACTCGGCAGCGCCAACTCGGCATTTCATTCTTCAGAGTGGAACCCGTTGAGTAATGGTTACGGCCATACTTTAAAGTGCCTAGGAACGGCCAAGCGAAATGCAAAAATCATTACTATAATTACAAATATACATTGTTTACTCAAACGTTTTCTACTCTGTTTTCTTGTCTCTTTTATGGTCACGTCAGACATTTCTAGACATCAATGTATTACTTTGACAGCCCGCTTTATGGTAATGTCAGGAGGTTGTAGGGAGTGTGTTTTATGAGATAAAACATCCTGCTTTAGGTTCATGTCAGGCAGTTATATTTTCACATGTTCTATTCCAGGTCAGCCAGTAAAACCACTTGCGCCCAGAGACATGAGGCTGAAAACTCCAGTGGGAGAATGATCCCTTGTCCAGGCAGACTTGAATGTCTTTTTCACTTTTTACCACGAAATGCTCCTTAGTTATGTTTTTACAATGAATTCACAAATTAAGAATCGGAAGGAAATCCACCCAAAAGCGTCCTGTAGTTGAGCTACCTCATAGGACTCGGAGGCCGCCAGAGGGCCCTTACCCCAACACCGGTCATACACCAACCGACAAGACAATTTTTGTTTGATGGAAGAAGTATTTATTTTTATATATACTTTCATTAAAAATCATAAACACAATTTATGCAAGTCATCATATGCACATTACTCAAATAAAACATTTCACTGCAAACTTAATATATATACTGTTATAGATGCTACTTTATCATTTGTAACCATAAATTATTTTGACAGGATCCCTTCCTGTCCTGAACCTCCTTTGAACCACACAGGGACTGGTCGTCACCTGTATCCTTAGGGGGGGGCGGTATCCCTGCTTCCTCTGTTCCTTGCACCCATGCTCAGGGTTCCGCCCCCTCTCCAAACACCAATCAACCAAGGGGTGTACCGGGGATGCCCAGGGCATGAGCCCCATGACCACCCCAGTGATCTGGGCTCCCTACCCCCAATCAGGTGTGTCCATCCGCAGGTTGGTCCAGAACTTCAGGATCCTATCTCTGTTGTTATACCGGGGCCCCACTCTTGGGGTCCCCTCTGTTGCTTCCGGTTACTTTATTCTCTCTTTCTGTGCCACGAGGGCGACCAGGGCCCCAGGGTCCTACGCCCTCCCCACCAGAAAACAAACACTTAGCGAAGAACCACATGTCTACAATGAATTGGTCAGTACCTGCATCGGATAAATGAACCAAATCTCTATGAAACATTTCAGGTCCTTTCAATTGTCTATGAGGGATGTTCCACAAACGGCCTGGACCAGGGCAAAGCTTTGACATCTCCGCGTTAAGTCGCCTAACTGACACACTGATTGTTCTTGGTTTGATTCCTGGGCCCCATCTTTTCCACTGCACCATGTGAGACCAGGCGATGGCTGCATTAGGGAATTGCTTAGCAAGCTTTGTTATTTCTAAGAATATTGCCTCTCTGAGGGCTTTACGACCTAAGTGTACCAGGTCGTTGCCCCTAAGGTGAATGATGATGAGGTCCGGGGATTGGGGCCCTGCACATCCGCAAGCCAAATCAACCAGCTGCTGCAGCTGTTTAATTCCTTTGCCGCCAACCCCGCACCACCTGAAGGCCACGTCTAAGCTTGTCGCCGGATTCGGTTTACGGAGCTGCTGCAACCGGTACGCCGCCCGACGAACGAATGAATGCCCCAGTACCCACACCACACGCGGAGCCATCTACTGCAATAAAGGGAAAATTGTGTGAGAAATGATACAGATTTTTTAGATACACAAATAACTACAGATTAGACCAGCTCCGGCCTAACGTAACGCTTATAACAGTTAGACGACCATCTGCCAATGGCCTTAACCTCAGAGATGGGCAAGTCTGCCCCCGCAGCTAACGTAGCCGCGCCAATCCTGAACGAGTGAGGGGAGTAACCTAGAGGTTCTATGCCCGCTGCCTTTAGTGATATTTTCATTACCTCTGTAAATTGGTAGCGCGACAGACAGTCCCCATTTGCGTGTATGAATAACGCCGTTGATTTTTCTAAAGGGCGCACCTTTAGGTAAGCATCTAGGTTAGCTACAGGACAGATAAGAGACCCCTGCGCTGCCCGAAGAGCAATACTCGCCCCTTTTCCTGACTGATCAGTCTTTGATTTGCGCAGTAGTATGGTGGCAGAGTTATTATTGATTATTACATCTGGCCACTGGAGACCCCCCGCATGGTCGCTCTTGGATGTACCTAACATTTCCCCAATACGGAAGGCCCCATAGAAGGCCACAGAAAAGGCTGATGTGAATAAGGCAGTCTCAAACGGGGATGAAGTAACTACAGTAACTGCGCCCAGCAATTTTTCTAATAATTGGGGGGTTATAGGCCACCTGGAGTCTACCCTGGGGCCCTCTGCTCTTGACCACTCCACCAGCGCCTGCTTAATAATAAAGGCCTTGAGTTTAGAGTCTTGCCCTCTTAGCTTGGCGAAAAAACGGATGGCTGCCAAGTTGGCCTTGGCGCACGAGACAGGTTTACCATTGCTCTTTAAATGTTGCAAAAAGGCACAGATTGCTTCGAATGAAAACCAATCTGAAGAGTTCACTGATTTCAAAAACAGTCTATAATGCAAGAAGGCCCTTTCGTATGCCCCCTTTGTTCGTGTCGCCAAAGAAGCCCCTACTAGGGCTGACAGTGCGGGACACCAATCCTCCACAGTGATGTTGGAAACTCTGTCATCCTCTCCGACGCCTGTGGGTGGAACCTCTGAAAATCCTGCATTAATGATCGAGACAAGGCATCAGCCGCATTGTTATTTACCCCAGGAACATGTTTCGCCCGGAATGTGATGTTGAGTTTCAAACATTGCAGCACCAGATACTTAAGTAGTCTCAGCACCCATCTGCAGCTAGCTTTTTGTCTATTGATCGACTCAACGACTGCCATGTTGTCTGACCAAAATACTACTGTCTCGTTTCTCAATGTGTCCTCCCAGACAGAAACCGCTACAATTATGGGAAATAATTCTAAGAATGCTATATTTTTGGTGAGACCCAACTCAACCCAATCAGTTGGCCAATCTGCCCTGCACCAGGCCGAACCTAGGATAGCCCCAAAGCCCACACTGCCTGCAGCGTCCGTGAATAGGCCAAGAGAAGGGCTGTCGGCAGGGGGATGAGGCCAGATCACCGCCCGTTAAAGTCTTGTAGGAATGCCTCCCACACTCTCAAATCATCCTTTACTTCAGCAGACAGCCTGGTGTGGTGGTGTTTCTCGGTCAACCCTGCCACAGACCTAGCTATGGATCTGGAAAAAGGACGGGCCATGGGAATGATCCTCAGGGCGAAATTCAATTGACCCACCAGGACTTGTAATTGGTGCAGGGTGACCTTGGTACGGGATAAGACAGTTCTGATGGACCCCCTAAAAACCTGAAGCTTGTCCAGAGGAAGGCGGCACTCCCCGCTACGGTGTAAATTTCGATGCCCAAAAAAGTGATGCATGTGGACGGGCCTTCTGTTTTTTCCTGGGCTATTGGGACCCCGAAGTCCCTGAACACGGTTGTCAGAGACTGCAGGGCCCAAAGGCATTTTTTAGACTCAGGGGGGCCCAAAACTAGGAAATCATCCAAATAATGTATTACATTCGCATGACTTGTACGCCTGGTGAAAATCCACTGCAAAGCAGAACTGAACTGTTCGAAATAACTGCAGGACACACTGCACCCCATGGGCATACACTTGTCATAAAAATACTCCCCATTAAATTGGAATCCCAAATATGGTAATCTTCAGCGTGCACTGGCAAAAGCCGGAAAGCTGCCTCGATATCTGTTTTTGCTAAGAGCGCACCCCGCCCTAGACCCCTCAGCAACACTAGTGCCTGGTCTACGGTAGCATAACTCACTGAACATAGAGTCGGGTCTATCGCCTCATTTATTGACGCGCCACGTGGGGCTGATAGATTATGGATCAATCTGAACTGCCCCGGCTCTTTTTTGGGTACTACTCCTAATGGGGAACAAACAAAATTAGCTGTGGGGGGGGAAGGAAGGGGCCAGCCATTCTCCCTAGCGCGCATTCTTTTGCAATTTTTCTAGCCACCACGCCGGGGTTTCTCACGGCAGACAGAAGATTTCTGCAATGACCTAAGGGGAGGACCTGGGATGCTGGAATTCTAAAACCCTGAGAAAATCCTTTAATCAGTAGTTCAGCTGAAGCCTTAACTGGGTAAACCTTCAGCCAAGGCAGCAAAACCTCTAAATGAATGGGAGAAGGCAAGGAGGAACTAGGTACTGGATTTACTCCCTTCCTTAGCTTTCTCCTTTGGTTTTTTAAGGCATTTAAATTCGGGGTGAGAGGGATGCCCACAAAATGCACAGGAGTGCCTGAATTTGCACGTCCCAGGGGGGCGTGAACATACTTTCCTGTTAAACGCCCAGCAAGACCCTTTTTTTGTCATTTGGATACTGTGCTCGAAAGGGCTGCTTGCTGGGTAATTTGTTGTTCACGCACTCCAACCAAACATTTACTTCAGTCTGGTCCCAACCAATTGCTGGATCCTCTACCTTTGCCCACCTAAAATCACAGTCATACTCCAGCCAAGCGTTCCCACCGTACATATGGTGAGCTTTTAAAATTTTGTTAGCATAAAATATAATTGACAAACCAATTTCAGGCTTCTTTTCCAGCATGACCGACATAAACACATTAAAACCGAATAACCAATTCGTGATATTCTCTTCTATCTTTGTTTTTTTATCTGTATATGATGAAGCTTTAGTATCTTTATCCTTTGATTCTATTTCCCTTCTCTTAGCCCTTACCAGGCTAAAAATGTCCACAAAATCCCCTTTCCATATTTTCTCTTTGATTTCAGAAGCCACATGTGCAGCTAACTTCCCCGGCCTAGATAGCAATGTGTCTGCACCCATGACCTCAGCTGGCGCCGGTGTTTTTATGATGTTAACACCCTGTTCCATGACCTTACCATGTTCTTTTTCAACTGGAGGAGTCTGAGACAGCGAGCCCGGTGCCTGGCTGACACAGGGGCCTGAGGTCGTCACCTGCAATGAAGGAACATTACGCGCTGCTACAAATGCCTCCACCTGGCGCTTAAGTTCAAGTACCGTATTCTGCAATGGGTTACTAGCCCTAGCCCATGGGGTCGTGGGGGGTGGAGTTGGCATTGGCACAGTGAGATTGGCCAACATCTGGGATACTGACACCAACGTTTGAGTTGTCAAGTCCTGGGATGCCCCTGATTGGGCCATTGCCGCCTGCCCTTGCTCTGCAGTTGTGCTAGCTCCTGGTGCCACTCCCTGCACGATGGGTAATACTTGTGTGGGTACATCATTAGTTGGTGCTGCTAATGCTGCTACAGAACGCCGTATGTCCGCTAGCATAGCTTCCACACCTCCCGCCGGACCCGTACTCGGCGTCGCCACCCTTACGCGAGGCCCAGCAATTTCTTCAGAAGGCGCAGCCGCTGCAATACTGGGGGCCACCACGGTGCCTAACTCAATCATAGGAGGAGAGGGGGCGAGAACTGCCTGAGGCGTAGGTTGTTGGACTACTGTCCCCCCAGTCTGTTTTTTATTCATACGTTTAACTGGAGGAAAAGCTGCAGGTGGTGCTACGTGCGCACGGCGCGGGCGGGAAGTGCCTTCCTCACCATCATCTCCATCTGAAGGGGCAGCCTCCCCCTCTGAATCCCCGCCCCCCAATTTTTCTAGGACCAATTTCAATAGTTGGGCAAGATCAGGATCTGTGCCCTTCCTCTTACCCCCCCCTCACCCTATTAGATGCCCTAATGCAAATGTTAGGTAAACAAGTTATAAGCAGTGGCAAGAAAACCTGCTAAATTAATTAACCTGAAAGGAATAATTCTGTTAGCCCAATGCCCAAAGTATGTTTGCAAAAACACAGTGGCTGACGGACCTATAACACTGTCACAGTTAAAACACGTTCAATTGGCGACAATAATACCAACATGAAACAATTATAACATGTGAATAAGCACCATCAACAATCAATATCATAAAACCCCTTAGCTCTAACCATGAAGTGAAGAAAAAAGGGAGGGGGGGTTGAATATTTTACCCAGATTCACTGGACTGCCGATTTGGCCCTGGCGCCACAGCCCTCTCCAACGTGGAACCCAAACAATTAAAAAATTCAACAATTAAAACCGGGGGTGAAACCCCTAAACCTTTAAACCTGGGGTGAAACCCCTAAACAATTAAACCTGGGGTGAAACCCCTAGCAGGTGAGAGCGCGCACAGAACAACCTCCTAAAAACGGAGTTAGCCTCCGTGCGCTCACTCACCTCGCTTTCCCTGAAGAAATGCCCAAACCGATCGATTGACAAGGTCGCTCCCCTGCGCTTGGAATTGTGCATCCGATCCTCAGGCACCGTCCGATCTTTAGGCACTGCCGCGTCTTTACAAGGTCGCTCCCCTGGGCTCAGAGTTGTGCGTCCGATCTTTAGGCACCGCTGCGTCTTTACAAGGTCGCTCCCCTTGGCTCAGAGTTGTGCGTCCGATCTTTAAGGAACCGCAGCGTCTTTACAATGTCGCTCCCCTGGGCTCCACGAATCGACAACAGGCCCGTCTGCTCGGGCCGCCACACACGAAGTAAGAAGGCAGAACCTTCTGGGGGGGGCGCTTTTATGCCCCCCCCCCCCCACCGGTGCGCGGCGGCCCAAACCGGTCCGGCACTGCTGCCAACCACCGACGTTCCCCATGCGTCGGACTTCCGCTCACGCGTCTCGCAAGACGCGCGAGCGGAAGCCCACAGGCCACCTTGCGCACAACTAGTGCGAGGGCCAGCCCCAGCGTCCCCGACCCCTAAGGGTCCGCGCTCCCCCCATGTTGGGGGGGCGCTCTTCCAAAGTACTGGAGAGATTTACTATAAACTACAAAATTAGGGTTTTCGCAGTTACGTTCTGTCTTCAAGCCAAGGTTATTGCAATTCATTTTAGCACTTATTGGCGTAGTAGAGAGAGAAAAGTTCCATGAGACTTAAAACTGAACATCCTTGTTACAGATCACCCCAGATAACTTGGTTCCTCTGGTGATGCAGTGGCCATGAGCGTTTTGTGCACATTCATGAGACACTGCCTAGTTTGGCCACTGCTTAGTTTCGGGTTAAAATAGGCCCCACCTGGCAGTATATGTACAAAATATATTTTTATATATATATATATATATATATATATATATATATATATATATATATATATATATATATATATATATATATATATATATATATTGGAATTGGTGTTAAAACCCATTATCTGAAGTTCACTTAATTGCCCCTAGTGGATAGTGCAAGGAATTGAAGCAGCCAATTTTCTTTACACTGAAACGTGCAACACCAGTTGCCAGTGGTGGGACTTTAATAGGGGTGTCAGGGTCCCACCTTACCAGACTATCCATGAACACAAAATACTGCTGTGGCTCATGGCATCGTTGATATGCCACATAGTTAACTGTGTATCATAAGCCTGCCTGTAATGGCTGCCAGCCTGACTCGTAGCACTGTCCCTGCCCGGGCATATATGGGGATCGAGTAGGGCACAGTCTTGCACAGCCTTTTTGCCTCCTCTTGCCCATATGCCCTGGCCTGTTGGTCCCTGGCCAATCCCCTGCATCCTTGTCCCACATGGTGGAGATGCTAGTTCTCCCCATGGTTCAGGTTGGCTGTTTCTCGCCATCTCGTGGGCTCTCAAGAAGCCAACCACCATGTCATGGCTTGCTTCCACAGCCCCCTCTCACCTCCCTCTGCTACCTGTGCTGTAGAGCCTGAAGAGATCCAGCAGGAGGCCTCAGAGCTGTGCACCTGGATCATCACCGCTGCCCAGTAAGGGCCTGAGAGATGGAATGTCTGTGTGAGAGTTTGCCTATCTGAATGTGTACTGGTAAGCGAGTGTGAGTGGGCGTGTCTTGTGTGAGTGCATGTGTGTGTCTCCCTACCTGTGTGTGTATGGATGGGGAAAGTGGATTGGTGGATGGCTGCTCACTGTTAACTATTGCATGTTATGGCACAAACATATTGTGGCCATTTGGCTGTCCCTGGCATTATAGTGTACTTTCCATTGGAAAAGTTGGAAAATTCAAAATCTGATAAACCTGAGATATTCTGTGGAAATTTTGGCAAGCATAGCAAAATACTGAGCATCATTTGGGGTATTTGTGGCTTGGTTCTGGCTGTTCCCGGTAAACCATGACTCATTTCTTCCTTATTGTTGGTATTTTGTGACCCTCTGGCTATCCCTGGCACATTAATGCCCTGTCTGTGAGAGTTGGTACTGTGCTGACATGTTGGCTGTTCTGGGTATAACAGTGACTCCTCCTTGACATATAATGGACACTTGCTTTACAAATTGTGGGCTCTGTGACCCATGGCTATTCCTAGTTTCATAGTGGTTATCTCAGATATGTTGAGGCCATTCTTCAACACATCCTGATTATCCCAGGCAGAAATAGTGACCCGTCCCTGATAGATTGTGGGTGTTTTTGAAGTAAATGTGTTAATCCGTTGTGTAATGATGGCAAATACAGACCTGTGCCCATGCTTAGCGTATTTTCGTCTTTTTTGACATAATTATTTAACAAGCATTTCAATGCAACGGGTCTCGCATTTGCTCGAGTTAGAGCTATTAGCGTTGTAAAGAAAAAAAAACGCAGCGCAATCGCGCTATGTAAAATGCAGCACGATCGCGCTGCGTGGAAAATAAACAGATGAAGTAGTCCGGACCCCAGGCTGAAAACATCGAGCCTTGTATGTTTTCAGTAGTTTACCGGTGCTGTGTAGGAGGGCTAAACACCGGAAAAGGCATGACGTATGCATGCCTTTCACAAATGAAAGCAAGCGGATTTTAAAAAGCAAGCCCACGAAGCAATGTAAGTGACTGACGTGACATGGGTGTGGTTTCAAGCCCAAAGAGAGATTACTGAATGCACTGAGCGCTTTGCGCTCGCCCATAAAAAAGTGGTTAAAATCACTGCCATATGATGGATGTCCCATGATGATAAAGGATCACGAAAGGCAGAATCTTTCCTGGTGTGACAATAGTACACTTCAGTGCTTGTCAGAAATGAAAAGATCATGCTTGGGGACCAAAAGTGTTTGTAAAAAATAAAAATCTGGTATTTCAGCGCAGCAATAGCATGCTTTGGGGAACTGTGCTTTTCATCCCAAAATTAAACGCGTTGTTCATGGTGATTGTAATATGTAATCTGTTGAAGAACTATGCAACTGAGCAGTAACATCGCCGCATGGGCCTAAAGTATTAAAACCCAGAGACCGCCAGCAAGCCCTCACCCCCACACCACCAGCCATACGTAGACCGACAACTTATTGGTTGGAAGAAGTTTTTATTACAAGATATTTATGATATTTTTACATATAACTTCACCATAAATCACTTCAAATAAACTTTTTCATATTCACAAAAACATAAATCACATCCATAAGATATTTTCAGTTACCATAAATCATTTACTTATGACAGGATCCCTTCCTGTCCTGAACCACCATTGGACCACACAAGTGAGCCGTACCTCACCTGTATCCCTAGGAGGGGCGGTTGCCCTGACTACACCGTTCCTTGTCCACACGCTCAGGGTTCCGCCCCCCCTCCAAACACCAATTTGCATAGGGGTGTAACAGGGCGGCCAAGAGCGGGAGCCACGTGGCCCCCCCAGCGATCTGGGCTCCCTACCCCTTGATCTGGTGTGTACATCCGCAGGTTGGCTCAGGACTTCAAGATCCTATCTCTGGTGTTAACCCGGGGCCCCAGCCTTGGGGACCCCTGTGTTGCTCCTGGTTACTTTAATACCTCACTTTCCGCCTAATACTTTCTACACAACCTAAATTAAGGAGAGGGTGGGTGGGACAACTGCGAGCCGACACTCCAGCCGCCACAATGCAAGAAGGCCGAGCCTTCCTGGGGGGGCGCTTATGTAGCCCCCCACTGGCATGCGGCGGCTGGAACCGGAGCTGGTGCAGCTGAAACGTTCACCTTCCTAAACTTCCGCCCCCACACCTCACGAGGCGTGGGGGCGGAAGTCACAGGCCAGCCCATCGCACCACTAATGCGAAGGGGTTCTTGGGCCTCGGGGGTCCCCAGCCAGGGCGCTCCCAGGCAGACTGGGAGCCTGTGCATGCTCTCTCTAGCCCGGAAACTGTGTTGCTGGGATGGAGAGAGCCTACTGCGCATGTGTGTTTGGCCGGCCAGAGACGGCCGGGCAGCATACATGTGCACTGAGGGGGGGTGCTGAGCACTCCTCGTCACAGCCCGTAGCCCCGCCCCTTATACCAAAAAACAATAATAAACACTGTTTATTATTGTTTGTTGGTAAAAGGTTTGCAGTGGCTGCTGCAGGCGGGAAGGTGGGGCAACGCTCCTCTGCCCAAGCGAAGGAGCCGCACCTGCACCTTCCATACCGGGTTGGCCCAAAGCAGTGGGTGGCCAAGGGTGCGGGAGTGGGGCAGAAAGAGTGTGTAGGGACCAGTAAACCATGAATCTACCATCTTCAGTGGTTAGAAGATGGCCTGATTTGTCCATGTTTCCTACAGCAGGGGCAAGAGCTGAGCCCTGTAAAGGTCAGATTGAAATGTCCACCCTCTCAGGTAGCATTTTATCAGTCCCTGGTGCAGCCCACCACGACCGATTACTGTCTTTTGGTTCCGGGCACAAAGAACACAACTAGTACTGTGGTTGCTAAGTTTTCACAAGTATGTGTTGGAGTTTTAGCTAGGAAAGAGTGTGACCGAAAGAATATTTTACTCCAGGTGTATAATTGACGTTGAGTCTGCGTGGTGTTGGCCGGCCTCAGTGTATTTGTGAGGTTGTCTGTCTTCATTTCTTGGGTTTTGTTTTGTGATACAGATATTGGTCTGGGCAGCCTTTTTTATCTTAAATATTCACTCCTTTACGATTGGCCCTTTCACAACAAGCCTCGCCGCTTGTCTTACTTGCCCAGATTGTTACTGTTTTTATTCACGTAAACTATTCACACACATCTGTGTTGTAATTAGGGATAAATCATTGCATTGTCTATGGTGGTGATCACTCTTTTACGAAGATGAGCCGAGTGGAGACCCGGCCCAGCCCTCGGTTGGAAGAGCGGTGGGACTGAATCAGTGGGCTGTCGACCGCCCTGGGGGTGTGAGGGGTGAGCCACCCGAAGGCTGGGACACTGGGTCTTCCGATCCCGACTTAGGGGGAAATGCCGCACCCCTTCCTGATGCAGCAGCCTGTTTTTAGTGAACCCCCTTTCATGTAGGGGTGCCTGCCACATTTGATCACGCGCACTCTTTCTTCAGCCTCCTGCTTCCACCTACCACCATCCGCCATTTCATGGACTTTACTCCCCTGCAGGCGTAAAACCCGCGTCACTTCTCGGATGCCGGCGACTCTCCGGTAAGCAAGCAAAATGAGCCCCCTAGCGGATGTGTGGGTACTTCTGTGCGGCTATAACGGGGGTGCAGGTGAGTCCTTAGACCCTCCCCACCTCCTCCCCCCCCCCCCCCGGTGCCATAATCCTGCACCTCTATTCGTAGTTACCCAGTTTACTGTTCTGAGGGGTTGGGCGCGATAGAAAAAACTTGGTAAATAAATGTACTATTTGTCAGAATTAGACAATCACGTCAGTTCATCAAAGAAAGGCAGGGAGCTGCCTGGTTGGCTCTGAAGTGCTTACCGAGGCTGTTATCCGTGTGTAACACTCCAGAGGCTTAAACCGTGTCTTGTGCCGAGGGGCCCGGGGCTGCTTCAAGCTCTGGGTTTAAAGGGGCGGCTAATTCCATGAAAAGAGCATATCCAATCCATTTTAGAAGACAAGCGGGCAATGGGTATGGAGACATCCTCAGAGTTCAGGGAAGAGGCACTTCTAAAAATTCATTCTCTTGCTTGTCCCTCAGTTAAGCACTTGCTGCTGACATCTTTTTCGTATCTCACAGTTTAAAGGCTCGAATGGCAGCAGTGTTGACTGCCTTTCATCCTTCGAGGTCGATAAAATGGCTATTATTAGATGTTTTAAACTTCTATAATTCCAGTGCTGTTAAACAAAAAATATGCTGTCGGACACTGTCAGCGCTACAAGTTTTATTCATTCTCTAGGCTGAACACCAGGCCAAAATTGTCTTTGCTCTGTATTTTGTTAAATTGGGGAGATGTTTTGTAATAGTTTAGCTCGGTATGTGGTTTTTGTTTTACTAGTTCTAATTTGAATCAGATGTTGAATGTTAGAAATTAAATTCATGGTCTTTACAGGGTTTTATGTAGCATTTTCTTATATTTCTTTGAACAACTAAACAGGGTACAATTGTAATTTTCCTAGTCCATGCGAGCATAAAATGACACGTTTATTTAAATACACAGGTTCACATAATCTGCATATTAATTTACCTGCCAAAGCTTAGCAGCTTTTTAATATTATAAAAATAGCCAGCAATGCAACCTTCCCTCCTGCACAGAACAGCTGCTGCACAGACTGCAGCAGTGTGCATTCACAGCCACCCTTCCCATCCACCCATCCCCGCGCCAACCAGCCCACCTGCACAGTGTGCATTCACAGCCACCCATCCCAGCACCAACCCGCCCACCTGCACAGAACAGCTTCTGCACAGTGTGCATTCACAACCACCCTTATCAGCCCCCCATCCCTGCACCAACCCGCCCACCCGCACAGTGTGCATTCACAGCCACCCTTCCCAGCCCCCCATCCCCGCACCAACCCGCCCACCTGCACAGTGTGCATTCCCAGCCACCCTTCCCAGCCCCCCATCCCTGCACCAACCCGCCCACCCGCACAGTGTGCATTCCCAGCCACCCATCCCCGCACCAACCCACCCACCCGCACAGTGTGCATTCCCAGCCACCCTTCCAACCCCCCATCCCCGCACCAACCCACCCACCTGCACAGTGTGCATTCCCAGCCACCCTTCCCAGCCCCCAAACCCCGCACCAACCCGCCCACCTGCACAGTGTGCATTCCCAGCCCCCCTTCCCAGCCCCCATCCCCGCACCAACCCGCCCACCTTCACAGAATAGCTTCTGCACAATGTGCATTCACAGCCACCCTTCCCGGCCACCCATCCCCTCACCAACCATCCACCTGCACAGAATAGCTTCTGCACAGTGTGCATTCACAGCCACCCATCCCCGCACCAACCCGCCTACCTGCACAGAATAGCTTCTGCACAGTGTGCATTAACAGCCACCCTTCCCAGCCACCCATCCCCCACCTGCACAGAATAGCTTCTGCACAGTGTGCATTCACAGCTACCCATCCCTGCACCAACCCGCCTACCTGCACAGAATAGCATCTGCACAGTGTGCATTCACAGCTACCCTCCCCAGCCACCCATCCCCCCACCAACCCACCCACCTAACTGCACAGTGTGCATTCACGGCCACCCTTCCCAGCCTCCCACCCCCGCCCACCTGCAAATCACAGCCACCCTTCCCAGTCACCCATCCCCACACCAACCCACCCACCTGCAAAGAATAGCATCTGCACAGTGTGCATTCACAGCCACCCTTCCCATCCACCCACCCCCGCACCAACCCACCTGCACAGTGTGCATTCGCAGCCACCCTTCCCAACCACCCATCTCTGCACCAACCCACCCACCTGCACACAATAGCTTCTGCACAGTGTGCTGCACAGTGTGCATTCACAGCCACTCTTCCCAGCCACCCATTCCCGCATCAACCCGCCCACCTGCACACAATAGCTTCTGCACAGTGTGCTGCACAGTGTGCATTCACAGCCACCCTTCCCAGCCACCCATTCCCGCACAAACCCGCCCACCTGCACAGAATAGCTTCTGCACAGTGTCCATTCACAGCCACTCTTCCCAGCCACCCATTCCCGCACCAACCCGCCCACCTGCACACAATAGCTTCTGCACAGTGTGCTGCACAGTGTGCATTCACAGCCACTCTTCCCAGCCACCCATTCCCGCACCAACCCGCTCACCTGCACACAATAGCTTCTGCACAGTGTGCATTCACAGCCACCCTTGCCAGCTCCCCATCCCTGCACCAACCCGCCCACCTGCACAGTGTGCATTCACAGCCACCCTTCCCAGCCACCCATCCCCGCACCAACCCGCCCACCCGCTTAGAAGATTTACTGCACAGGCAGCTGCAGTGCACACTCATCTCTGGGGCCTATTCGCAAACTGCATTACTAGCGCATTTAGTAGTACTGCAACAGTACTACTAAAGTACTACAAAATGCTATTCACAAGCCTACAGTGTAAATCTCCTCCTCCACCCAGCCTATATTTTCTATGGGGAGATCCTCACACCTATAAGTTCCCTACTATGTGGTAAATGTGGGGGCGACCAGGCGGAGCGGCTGGAAAGAAGGAATACTTACTCTAAATGGGAGGGATCGGGGAGAAGTAAGGGGAAGTTTAGGAATGGGCTTAGTTGGGGCCGTGTACCCACCCACAAAAGAATAAACCCATTGCTGTTCACAAAATGCACCTCTAAAGTTAGGACAGTGAAAACAGGGCAAAACACTAGCAAAAGGTTCCAGCACCACACCCCAGGTATGGCAACACCCTCTATAGAAAATAATGGCACAGGCAGTTAAAATAAAACCCCTTAGGAAACAACATTACATTAGTTTAAAAGGTTAAATATATAAAGGTAATTTAATTTTGAAATATCTAAACATAACACATTTATTATTTAATTATAAAGTATTTTAAATTAAAGTAATAACTATGCGAGGAAAGGAGGATCCTAGAAGGAGACGGTGACCCCGGACACATCCATTCTGCTGGACACGGTATCTGTTCTGTGGGGGTGCGCCTCAGGTATTATGACCGCATAATAAAACATATTTTACTTTAGGTTGGAATTTATTGTTTAATTTAGACTTAAATTTTATTTTTTTATTTTTGTATTTTTATTATATTAAATTAAATAAACAATTCTGAATTATAATTTAAAAAATACATTTCCTCATAAATGCAGTAATAATTATCAAAAGTGAAGTATAGAATGTAAAGTAATCATTTTATTTAAAGTTATAATACATAATTATTATAAATTGTATTTGTATAGTGCTTACTACCGATGATGAGGAGTTGAAGCTCTTTACGGTGAGTAGCACGCTACCCACAGCCTAGTTAGTGGCCAGTTAATTGGTTATTAGGGTTAGATTTGCATGCTGTGTGGGGGCTTGTTTCGTTTGATGTGATTATTAGAGGGGCTACGTGAGGCACAATTACTAGCTGGAATTAATATTTTTATCGTTTACAAACAGCTTAAAGGCAGACGGGAATGAGATTTCTAGAGCAAATTGTATACAGATGAGGAAGACAGAAAGCACAAAGAACCAGAGGTCGATTAAAAAAAAAAAACATAAGTGATGGAAGGTCAGTTTTTCATGCAGAGAGGAATTACAATGAGGCCCATGAATGTACTAGGAGGGTGATAAAGCGCTCAATAGGTCTCCTGAAGGCTAGATTCCGTTGCCTCCATATCTCTTTTTCCCGGCACTTCCTACCCCTTTACCAGACTCTTGCAGGATTCTCCTTTCTTCCTTGGTTACTGCTGTTCCGTCTCTCTCCCTCCTTCTTTCCCAGTTTAGTGTTTTCTTTCTATTGTCTGAGGAGTGAAATAATGAAATAAGAGCTGGTGTGCCTAACGCCTCACGTGCAGCCAACGCCCACAAGTAAGCACTGGCTGTGCCCTGTTCTTTAAAAGGACAGGTACGCAGTACCTGCACTTCTTTCATTTTAAACGCAGAGTACCGGCACTTTTCAGCTGAGGTGCAGTACTTGCAGTGGGAGAGTAAACACATCTCTTTCAGCCACACTACCGAACTCTCCTGGAGCGACCACAGCTGTGTCCACTTCAGCTTCAAGAAGACCAACGTACACCACCACGCCCAACAACCACCAAGAAGACAGTGGAACCAAATCTCCACGGAACAACTCGCATCAACCCTCTCTCAGAACCCACCCACCAGCACTACAGACCCCAACGAAGCCGCCAACAACCTCACTAGCTGGATCTCAGACTGCGCCAACCTCCTGGCCCCCCTGAAGACCCAAGCAAACAAAAACAGCCACAAGAAAAACTCCTGGTTCACCCCCGACCTCAAGGACTCCAAAAAAGAATGCCGCACCCTCGAGAAGACTTGGCGCCTCAACCAGACCGACGAGAACATGTCTGCTCTCAAAAAACGCCACCCGCAAACACCACCAACTCCTCCGCGCCGCACGAATATCAGCCTTCCAGAACAGACTAGACAACAACGCCCACAACAGCAAGGAACTATTTGGCATCGTCAAAGAGCTCTCCAACCCCGACGCCGAAAACAACTCCATCCCTCCCTCAAAGGACCTCTGCGACTCCCTCGCAGCCTTCTTCCACCACAAGATCACCGACATCTACAACAGCTTCACCACAACCAACACGAGCCCTCCACCGGAACCCGCCACCGACAACACCACCATCCACACCTGGAACCCAACCACCACCGAGGAAACCACCCGCGTCATGAACTCCATCCACTCAGGATCACCATCCGACCCCTGCCCGCACCACATCTTCAACAAAGCCGACAACATCATCGCACCCCACCTCCGAGACGTCATCAACACATCTTTTACCACCGCCACCTTCCCGGAGAACTGGAAACACGCCGAACTGAACGCCCCCCTAAAGAAACCAACAGCAGACCCCACCGAACTCAAAAACTTCCGGCCCATCTCGCTCCTACCGTTCCCCACCAAAGTGATTGAGAAAATCGTCAACGCTCAACTCACCACCGCCCTGGAAACCAACGACTCACTCGACCCCTCACAGTTCGGCTTCAGAGCTAACCACAGCACCGAGACCGCCCTCATCGCAGCCACGGACGACATCAGATCCCTGACCGACAAAGGAGAAACCGTGGCCCTCATACTCCTGGACCTCTCTGCAGCATTCGACACGGTCTGCCACCGTACCCTGATACGTCGCCTCAGCAACGCCGGCATCAGAGGCAAGGCCCTGGAATGGATCATCTCCTTCCTCTCCGGAAGAACTCAGGGAGTCCGCCTCCCCCCCTTCAGATCCACAGCTACGGAGATCATCTGCGGCGTCCCCCAGGGATCCTCCCTCAGCCCCACCCTCTTCAACATCTACATGACCCCCCTGGCGAACATCGCACGTAAACACGGACTCGACCTCATATCCTACGCAGACGACACCCAGCTCATCCTATCCCTCACCAACAACCCCACCTCAGCAAGAACCAGACTACACGAAGGCATGAAAGAAGTAGCGAACTGGATGACAGACAGCCGGCTTAAACTGAACACAGAGAAGACGGAGGTCCTCATCCTCGGCCGTACACCCACCGCCTGGGACGACTCCTGGTGGCCCCCCGCCCTAGGCAGCACTCCCCAACCCACGACCATGCACGCAACCTTGGCTTCATCCTGGACTCATCCCTCTCCATGACCAGACAGGTCAACGCGGTGACCTCGGCATGCTTCAACACTCTCCGCATGTTCCGCAAGCTCTTCCGCTGGATCCCCCCCGATACCAGGAAGACCGTCACCCACGCCCTCGTCACCAGTCGCTTGGACTATGGGAACACTCTGTACGCCGGCATCACCACCAAGCTGCAGAGGAAACTTCAACGAATCCAGAACGCGGCCGCACGACTCATCCTGAACATACCCCGCCACCACCACATCTCCGGACACCTGAAGAAACTTCACTGGCTCCCAGTCAACAAGAGGATCACCTTCAGACTCCTCACCCACGCACACAAAGCCCTGCACAACCTCGGACCAAAACTCATCAACCACCGCGTCTCCTTCTACACTCCTCCTCGCACCCTACGCTCGACCGGACAAGCCCTGGCAGCCGTACCTCGCATTCGCAAAGCCACCGCCGGAGGCAGGTCTTTCTCTAACCTAGCAGCGAAGACCTGGAACTCTCTTCCCAGCTACCTTCGCACCATACAAGACCACCTCCCCTTCAGAAGGCAGCTCAAGACCTGGCTCTTCGAGCACTGACCCCCCCCCCCCAGCGCCTTGAGACCCTTACGGGTGAGTAGCGCGCTTTATAAATGCAATTGATTGATTGATTGAGAGTACTGGTACTTCTCAGCAACAAATAGGTGCACTGGAATAGTGATGACCTAGATTTCTGTATGTCCATTCCAAGCAGTGGATGCTTCCAAAGACACCTGTGCTTTCAGCAGCCAATATGTGTTTACGATGCTGCGTATGGTTCATAGCAGAGCCACCTGGTCCTTATCCACCCCACACGTTTAGATCTCCTGTCGACCACATCAAAAGGGGGCCACTGGACCTTGATCCCTCCAAGGAGGGATTTGTTTCTCGAGTATACTGCTAACGGCCATACATTGTGCCACTGGAAATACACAGAACGTACTTATTATGTATTCATTCTGCTGGTTAAGTGGCAAACCAGGCTTCAGTGAGTGCTGTCCTTCTTGTGCTCTGACACCTCCTCAGTGGTTGGACATGATGTACAAATGCAACTGCAATATAATTCTTGGTGTCTCAAGCTCAGATGTTGCTGAAGAAGCTCTTCCTTTGACCTCTTTGCCTTCGTCTTTTGCAGGAAACACAACTTGCCCTTTGAGGTAGGTGGATCTGAGTTGGACTACAGCTGTACTGGAGAGTCTCCCTTAGGAGTATTCTTTTTGTTATGAAGGCAGTATGGATCTCAGACAGTAGAACTGCTGATACCACTCATGTAAGAAGGCTACAACTTTACATCCGTGCTGTGGAGGTGACTCCTGTGGCTGTTGGGCTAGGAGTGGTCTGAATCTGTTCCCAGGTTGTCACCCGCTTGAAAGGAGCGGGCTGGGTACCGGTGTGCGGCACGACAGTAAGAGGTGGTAGGTGGTACCCACCCTCAAACTCATCTACACCATGTGGACGAAAGACTGAGAGAGACATCCTGCCCCACGAAATGCATCCTTCAAGAGTCACACCAGCCTCCTGTCTTTACACCCCACCCTGTCAGTGTACTTCAGCAGGTGTAGTCGCATGTACATAGGTCTGCCCTAGACTAGCACCCGTAAACTGCGTTCCGCTTCAATGTGCTACAGTGAAATTCCTTCTTAACCCGCGTAAGTTTGAGGCGGGGTCTCCTCACTTGTGAGCCAATTACATTGGCTACCGGTTTACAAGCAAATTCTGTTTAAGTCGATTTGCACATCATATAGTTTATACGACAATTCCGGAACATCTTTCTCGAACAAGAAATTTACCATTCACTCCTCTGGGCGCAGTCTTAGCTCGCCATCTAAGGTTCTTTTTGCAAATCTGGCGACCAGAAACAGGAAGTTGGCTGGCAGATTCTTTTAAGGCACAGGTTGCTGACCTATGGATTAGTAATCAGTTGACAGTCACAGTGAAATAACCTTAAACTCTGGGTAAAAAAACAGAAGAGGCTGAAAACCTGATATTTCTTGCTTTGGTATCGGACCCCCTCCTATGTGCTCTGTATGGTTTGTTTGTGTGTTAGTCTGTTAGTGGAGTTGTTCTTCAGGTAGCGCCTAGAGACTCCATGAAAGTGGACGTGCACTTTATAAATCAGCACTGATAATAAATAAATAAGGCGGCCCAGTTCCTGCATTAGCCAATGAACTGGCTCCTTCAGGAAGCCCACATCTTTTCATTAGATGCCACCAGTTTCCCAGCACAGGGGAATTCCCAACAGGTTGTGTTGTGCGAACTGGAAGCACTTGACAATGACTCTCTTGATGTCTGATGTCCACTGCACATACACACATCCACGATACGCCTCACACCAGCCCGCAGAGTTGCAGAGGTGAGTATAATCTGGCCTGTGGTTAAGGTTGTCTCATAGCAGTCGGCCCCCATATTGTCTTGAAAGACCAGTTTGGACCCCAGTGGATGTGCCCTTGACTGATCTTCGGAGGAGCAGTCACTCATACTTTTGGGGGTAATCTGTTCGGCTTCACTCACTCCCGCCAAGGTCTCCAAAAGCCAACCCCGGGCTCTTAATAGATTATATAAATCCATGTTCTTTGCATGTCCAACCCTGACAAGCGTTCATCTCCACTTTATCGAAACGCTGTCCCGCGCCATAAAATAAATGACATATTATTCGCCAATGGTGAAAGGCCATCGCCTTTTGAGGGCTAAGTGCTTCTGCAAATGTGATTTTAACAGCACTCGAATGGTATCTCGCCCTCTGAGTTGTGGAACAGATGGATGAATGATCCGAGGCCGGTGTTCTCACACCCACCAGGGCCCAGGAGCACAGAAACACGACAGGCAGCCGCCTGGCCTACTCTGGGCCCGGGAGTCCAATGCTATGTCACAGGTTGAAGCGAAGTTCATTTCTATCGGGGGCACATGCGGAGACAAGGGCAGTCAGAGGTCGAGGGGAGTTCACAAGAGCATAACCTTTCCATCTTAGTGTTACCAAACAGCGCCGCGGCCTTCAGGCCTGCTAGGGTTTTCTTAGCTGCGGTGTTTACTACAGAGCTGTAAAACCCGAGAACAAGGAGTCACTTGATCCCTAGGAAGTGAGGAGCCCGGCCCGGAAGAATGGGCAGCATTGTTGCTTAAAAAGGGAGAAATAGTTGATTTATGTTGGGGTGTCCAATTAGGCTGTAAAGTCGCGAGAGCACAAAGCACCCCCTGGCTCCGCGGGAACTTTTTACCCCATTTTCTGTTCGGTGAACTGGAGGCTCCCCAATAAAGGTCGCCAGTTTTGTAAGGGCGACGTTATTAATGCCTTTGCTGCCGCTCGAGGCTTGTAAACAGTATATTATACAGCAAAACAATTGGCCCTGTTCAGTGGCTGGTCAGGGGAAAGGTCAAAGGGGAAATAGCTGGACCGCCAACAGCTGTTCCTCATGGTCAAGTAGGCTTGTGTTTCCCTTCTCGCTCGCTCATCATTTATAATGCAGAATAGGTAGAATGTGCGCGTATTAAACCGCGGGCAAGGAGGTCTGGGATTTAACAAAATGGCCGCTATGGTTGAGTGGTGTTCTGTGTTGTCCTTTTAAGGAGCGTACCACATGGAGGGGGGTGCTCAGGTTGTTGTTAATGCAGCCAGTAGCTGAACCGGAGCAGAGCGGTTTTATATATATATATATATATATATATATATATATATATATAAAACAAAGATTACAGGGGTGTTATTGTTAGGAAATAGAATTATAAAAAGTACGTTAATGTTAGGTTCACATTTACGTACATGTAAAAAAAAAAACCCATAAACATTCATCCGTTATAGCCACCTCAGCTAACTATAACTTGCGCCCCGTAATGCACTGCTTATGACCCCACATATTACATCACTAATGACATGGTCAGTGACATCACTCATGACATCTCAAATGACATCACTCATGACACCCACAGAACCACTCATATCCCATTTAAACTCTCATACATCCACACACACACAACTACTCATACTCATTCACAGACCCATAAAACAACTGACACACACTGTCACTCACACAGCCACTAACTCACCCATACAGCACTAACTCAGCTATTCACACACCCATACAGCTACTCACACACACACACACTCAGACAACCACTCACACACTCATACAGCCACTTTCACACCAATTCACTCACCCATAAAAGTATTCACACACCCAGCCATACACTCACTCACACAGCCACTAACTCACTGATACAGTCACTTACATACCCAGTCACTCACCCATACAACCACTCACACACCCACTCACTGACCCTAACAGGCACTCACACATGCACTGTCACCCATGCACCCACTCACACACCCATTCACTCACCGATACAGCTACTCAAACATCCACTCACTCCCCCGTACAGTCACTGACACAGCCACACTCTTATGCATACAGCCACTCATACACCCTCTCACTCAACCAATGCAGCCCCTCAGTCACTTGCTTACCCATACAGCTACTTACACATCCACTCACTCTCCACATAGGAGATCACTCAACCACTCACTTACTCATAGACCCACTCACACATACATACAACCACTTACACTTGCTGGATGATGTCATCAGTGATGTCACAGAGCATGTCATGAGTGACGTAATATGTGAGGTCATAAGCAGTGCATTACAGGGGCGAAAAATATCAGCTGAGGTGACTATAACTGCTAAATGTCTATGTTTTGTATAAGTAACTTAAGAACCTAACTAAAACTTTCCTGTGACCTTTGTTTTTTCAGTGAATTTCTAGGTTTTTTTTAACGTTAAGTAATTTTAATTACTATACGTTAATCCAACCACCACCATGCATGGCCTTCAGCTAGACCCTGCATCCAAGCCCTTAGAACCACCCAACCCCGCGCAGTGCACGGCCTTTGGCCGTGCGCAGCGGGTCTTGGCCAGTGGATCTGTGAGTGGGTGTGTGAGTGTCTGAGTGGGTCTGAAAGTGGGTCTGAGTGGGCGTGTGAATGGGCGCATGACTTTCTGAGTGCATGTATGAGTGAATGAATTATTGTATGAATGAGTCTGTGAATTCTTTTTTTTTTTTTTTAAATTTTTGTGCATATCATCAAATATGCTAAAAAATTTAAGGATATTCCCAAATAATGCCTGGTGAAGAGAAATCCTTTTAAACCCATAATTTGACCTTAAAACATCGCTATACCACTCCCCTGGGATCAGGGTACCTCCATTCTGGCCTCTTATACCACTTACCATTTCTATTTTCAGCCCCCGGGATCCTCTCCCATAAAATAAAATGGCGTCTGCAACTTTCTAGTCAGGTTGTGGCCAGCCAATTACAGTTCTTCTATTAGCGCATACATTTGTGTAAATTTGTGAATATTCATGAGTTATTCGCTGCTAGAGATGTACAAATTTAGATTTTCCTTAATTTCTCATAAACTACTGAACAGATTTACACCAAATAACCAAAAGCACAATCTGCGTAACCAAAAGCTATCCTTTTGCCAAATTTGAAGTAATTCTGTTAAGATGTTCGGGCTGTAGTCGTGTCTTAAAGGTCCTCTGGGAATAAACATGGGAAACACAACTTTTTGGACCCCCCCCCCCTCTTTTTTCTTGGGCCCCGATTGACGGATCACCCCGAAACTTTCCATGTGCAACAAGAAACACCGGGGCACTTTTTGGGAAAATTTTGTGAAGATTCGTCAAAAGGTGCAAAGATATAGGCAAGTCAGATATACATCTCAGACTGGAATAAACATCCACTGCCTATCGTGGGAATCTCTGTTATTTAGCTCCAGCTCAAATATTTTGATGATGCAGCACAGCAGCATCTTTCCAAATGTTTCCAATGATAAAACCTCTGTGGGTCATTCGGAGAAGTATGGTGCAGACACGTACCTATTACTAAAAAGATTCTGAAAGCCATGCCCTTTATGGAAGACTTAATACAATGCAAACCACTTCCCCAAACTTTAAATATTTTTTATTTACAACTTTTGATGGTAGTCAATGCTTTTAGTCAAGCATAACTTTGCCTCTTCTTTCACGTGGTAGCAAAACTCATCGGGCCAACAGATAATAATGAAGAGCTTCGTTATTGAGACATTAGATCAGACCACATGGGACATGCCAAACTATAAATACATTTGAACTAAGGGGCAGCTTAAGAAAGCAGCCATTATTTTACCAATTTTAAAGGAAGACACTTTAGTTTGTGCTCTTTGTTGTGTAGACCTTGGTGGATACTGAGCATTCTCCATCCGTAATGGTTCTGAAAGGGTGTACATCACAGAGTTATTGATGTTTAGCGTCCCCTCCATGAGACTTTTTTTGTGGCCCAGGTATGCAATACCGACTTCAGTGACTGGGCACTATGATCAAAGGGCAGCCGTCTCCACAAAACCACTTCAGTGGCCTCCAACATGAAACATCCCCAGCTCCAACCAAACGTGTAAAACACCTGTGGTGTGGGGGTTGGCACAGGATTCTTCCATCTCACCACAGATGTGTGCCTGTCACAAAAAGCATCAACATCCTGCCTGTAATGTTGGGAAAGATCTCCGATCCTTGAACTCTCTCGAGCCCTAGCTATATTCTGGATTGACTACCGCAATATAATGGTGGCTGCTGCGTGAAGAAGAAAGTCCAAAATCTCCAGAGGATCCAAAATGAGGTGACCAGCCTGTTCCCGAAATTTGTGAATCAGATCAAGTTACTCCAGACTTGAAAGAACACTCCTACTGCAAAAAGCTGGAACTGTGTGCCTCATCTTGGTGGAAAGAGGCTGGGACACCTTCAAAAGCTGGTCCCCCACTATATCTCCAGATAAGCCATTAGATCAAGCTTTTTGTGCCCAAAAACGTCAACAAAAAATAAAACAGGTGGGGGTGCGGTATCAAACTTAACATTGATCAAAAACAAGCTAAATCCTTCCTTGAAAAATGTGCCTAGCCTCAGAGGCGTCAAGACCGAGTTGAAGACTCATCTGCTCGAAAAAGTCATCGGAACCCCATTTCTTCACAAAGGAATTGGGTTGCATCAACAATAACCAAAGCATCAAACAAGAAGCTGCCTTCCACCTCTACACCATGAGAAAGAGATTGTCGAGGCTCGGTAACATCCAAACCGAACAGCTGGCAGGGCCTTCTTCTACCGCCAGTTGGCTTTGCAGCTATTAGAGTGAGGAAGTCACAGGCCTGTTCTCAGGCTTGTCGAATGGAAGCCACAACATTCTGTCTGTCATCTTTATTTAGTTTTGTCGCTAAATAGATCGCGTCATAGAATTTTAAGCATAGACTCATTCAGTTTCCCCCAAAAAAATGAATGATGTTTCCACCCGTAGTGGGGGCGGGACCTAGAAAAGTCTCACACGCACACAGACACACCCTCACTCTCTCACAACAAACCACACCCCCACCATACTACGAAACAAACAATAACTATACCAGCAACATCAACTTCTCACATGTTACCACCTGTTATACTCCATACCACATGATTCAAAACAGCATCCAACACACTGCATCTTAACACATCAGACCACACATCACAACAGCACATGTCCCACTTTGTTCATCACTGCATTGCACAATATAACACCAGGCGCATTACTGCCTCACCGCAGCATATTTCACTACAAAGCAATATACACCTTTGGGCCTGAACCTGCAATATCATGTCATATGCGCCAGTACCAAACCACACTAGACAACCCCCATAATATACAACTCACGTGAATCCACGATGCAGCACACTAACCACACCATGCAACTTCACACCCCCATCCCCCTCTGTAACCGGCTTTACGGGGCCTCTACTGAAACATAGAATTTTGCTTTATTGCATATTACTTTCCTCTCTTTTCATGATTATGGATGGCTTTGATCTTAACTAATTTTTTGACTAATTTGACCATACCTCAGTTTTCTTTGATATTTACCGGGGACTTGAGAACAACGTAGAGCAGAGTGCGGGGAGAGTGGGCTCTCTAGAGCGAGATGTGGGAGATTTGCATAAACATAACTTAGTTCAAGGACTAGAAACCCTTAACAAAATCTCACCAGACTCGTGTGGTGCACGATGTGGACTCGCACATACATAGGCTGCTTGGAAGGACCAAGACCCCTGGCCCTAGAGAGGCCCCGCTCAAGACTGCAAGTGGCACACAGCTCCACCACCGCTGACCTGGTTAGGTGGGGAGAGGCCAGGAGGACAGACCAACCTAAAAGGAAACCCAGAACATGGCTGCCACTCGCAGTGGGTGGGAGGAGGTGACAAGGAGACCTTCAGGCCCCAACCCCCACAACAACTTGTAGGGAAACCGTGTCCTACACCCAACCGCAGCAGCTGCGCTTACCTAGGACTAGGAAACTTCTAGTTCCACCACCCTCCTCAGCCCCTAGATCTCTCCAGCACAGAATGAATCTCCATTGAGAAAACCCATAAATTCTGGACCTCAGTCTGCTTCTGGTAACCCATAACAACAAGTGGCCAATGAGCCTACAACAGCAAGTGGTCAAGTAACTCAGAATCTCGGGCATCCACGGAAAGCGCCTAATTTACCAAACTGTTAGGCAGGTAAATTGTATTACCTACATTCCTCCAAAACTATTGTGAACCTCTGCGTTTGTGTGTCAACAAGAGCTCATCACCCACTAAGCTCCTTTGGCGGCCTGGCCCATGGTACGGAGTCGTTCTTCGAAGGTCAGGAGAGTGCGGGGCTTCATGCCCCGGAAAAGACTAGACCGGTTCTCCGCTCTTGCCCGCCTCTGTTGAACCACGTCACCTAGTTTTAAGAAGGTAACTTTCCCTATCCTCTTCGGCCATTTTAAACTGCTGTGATGCAAGGATCCTGCAAACAGCAAGGGTTATCATGGCCTGAGCATCACGGGCCTTGATAATTTTGCACTGGCATCGAACATGGATCTCTCCTGAAACTTCCTCATTGAGCCCAGATGGCAAACGGCGGTAAGGCTAGCAGGACTTTCATCTTTCCCAGGTCCCTATGAGAGCAGCATTATGTTCTTTCTTTTGCATTCTGGGATTTTCTGTTCTGTGAAACTGTTAAGATTTCAGAACTGCAAGTATTAGAAAGCAAAGAAAAACGTGGGGTGGATGAGCTGCTCGCCTTGTTGCGGTGTTGTCCGCATAATTGTGCATTTGCCGCATATGCCACCTAATCCATCGACTGCGACATAATCTGCGGATTTTAACAAAAACATTGTTTAAAAAGGATCAAAAGTTATTAAACATGGAGTCGCTGCACATGGAAGGCCATTCGCAAAGGTTGACTGTCACCTATCTGTTGGTTATTGCTGTAGCTGGATGTTAACTTTGTATTAACGGAGCGAAACCTTTTTCCAGAGAGTTAAAAACAACAAGATAATGAAGTGGTGTTATCACAAGAAGTGCTGCATTATGTTGCATAATTGTCCTTGTCTTGCCGTATAATTTAGTCCACCCTGTTGCATAATTTGGTTTTCCCCTGCCGCATAATTCCAGTGGCCCTGATCTCAGGCATATGTTCTTTGAGGGATACCGCCATAACAGACGCAGCACCTCTCCGTTGTCCGCCTTAGGAATCGTCCTTTACTCTGTAGCCGCCCCGAGGCCTTGAAGTGATGTTAAAACAAAGCCCCGCGGAAGGTGGTGTTTGAATTCCGCCCCCTCACGCCGCATGCGTGACCCGCTGTGCGTGAGGTTGACGGGTGCTCCATCACTTGGTCCAGATGTTGGCAGGTGTGGGTTACCCCGGCAGGAAGTGGGTCACTGCAAGCGTGGGCTCCGTGCCACCATCTGCCCATGTCAGAGGGCAGCTGCCCCACACACGCGGCACAGCAGCAGGTAGGGCCCGAGTGGCCATCTGCTGACCCCGCCTGACCTCTCTTAAAAGCCCCTCCGTCTGGGGCCAGCTTCCTTTCTCCGGATTTACAGTAGGAGAGGTCCGACTGTATCCGGCCTCTACTGGACAAAGCTGGCAGCGAGCATCCCCGGTCCTTACTTCTGGCTGAATAGACCACTCTCCCGAGACCACGCCTGACCCTTGGAATTGTGACTTTTGTCCTAGCCCAGCTGCTAATGCGATGGGCGGTTATGGGTTTTCAATCTGCAAGTTCGTGTTTTTTTTAATCTATTATTTTTAGTTCAGTGGTTGGTCACAGTTCTTAAAAGTTGGATGTCCGAGTTTAGTTTCTAAAAATAAATACATAAATAAAATGAATAAACATTAAGAGCGGGAGCCCAGAGTGTTTCTTAAAAGCCCGACGCTGGCGCTGCCCAGGGGTGCCTCGGCTTGAACCCACCTCATGCGTCTGTCATCGTCACTCTCCGCTTCTCGTCTCAGTATTCCGCTTTTAATCCCAGTTTTCTTTCTTTGTCAATGTTATCCTAACTTTCTCATCCCGTTTTCTTCCATTTCTGTGTTTCCCTCGCTTGTTACGAGTCGATGTCTGAGAAGAGGTTAAGTCCCGCGCCACAGAGCCGAGGGACTAGAGTTTTGGGTGAAGGCGCTGTTGGTTCTGGGTGGAGAGGGCGCGCAGTGCAGGTTACCCTGCACGAGGCGTGACGAGCACAGCTCGTACAATCCTTTCAATTAGGACTTATTTTTGGTTTTCATTGTTGCTTCAAGGCGCTTTGTAAGCGCATGTAGTCTGTGTACAGTCACACATATTAAGGTCTGCCTGTTTCGTGACAGTTTCGACATACTACAGCGTGTGGCACGTGCCGACCATCCTGTTTTACGATGTGGTCTCGGCAGTCAGTCACGTAAATATTTTTCCCATTTGGGAGTCGGCCAGCAGGAAATGTTGGGTCAAATCAGTGTACCACAGAGCACCTCAAATATTGCGTTCGCTTGCAAAAAACAGTTTATAAAGTGGAACTTTTGCGTTTTTGCCAAATAAGGCTTTGTTAGTGCTTGTTGTATGCTCCACTTGCCACGAGGTGGCGCTCCTTTACTGTCGTCAGAAAAAGGCAGTTTAAAGATGGTCCATGTTTTCTTCATGTGATGGAGAGAACTGGGCAGGGCAGTGTTAGAAACTCCATTGCACCTCACTGCCTCAGTCCTGAAGCCTTCTCCTTCCGGGGAATGACCACGATCGCTTGAGTCCTTAATGTTAGCAGTGGTCGAGCAGCCGAGGATTAGTCTAGGCGGTGGGTAGAGGCTTGCGTTCAGAGTATCCGACATTGGTTATCTCAGAAAATAGCAAGCATTGACAAAGCCAGTAAGTCTCGCCTTTGGAACCCATTGGCTTTGCCAATGCTTGTTGACTGTACAGCAGCTGTCAGATGTCGTGCAGCATGGTCAAAAGAAGATAACACAAAAAAGGCATAATGACGCAACTGGATCATTTTGTAAGCATGGACATCTAATTTGAGCCTTTCCAGTCCTGGGGCTGTATTACACCTCGCCTTCACCCCCTTTGTGTCATTAACTTGAGCCCAAGGGCAAACAGGCCTTTAGGAGGCGCACTGATTGTGACCAAGTATGAAGTGGGGTGCAGTCACTGCACCCAGGGGGATGCCCTTTAGATGTAGTACCCGTGGGGTCACACGGATGCCCCAGGCAGCGCCTGAATGTAGAGTCTGCCTCGCGTGGGGATGCTTTCCCCCGATGCTGCTCTTCTGTCTGTAGTGAGAGACCCCGGTGTCATCAAACTCTGTACCCTGAAGCCGCGCACTGCCCCCAGTGTGAGTGTGTGCTTGCACTGCGGGCAGCACATTTTTTATGACTGTTGTGCACTGTCCAGGTCTTGACCTGGTATTGTGTTGCACAAACGGACTTGCGTTCGCAGTGCGCATGTGCACCTGCTTTCTGATGCCCAGGACACGTTGTTATTACAAAAAGTTGTAAATGCTTGTGCGGCCTCTTCTGTAATATCGAATATATTGGTGGACATTTAGCGCCGGCACAATTGTGTCCGAATGTTCTCTCATTCACATGGGGGTGCGGCTCTATACTAATGAGAGAGATACTTTGCCTCTCTGCCCACGCTGCATTATGAACGTTGGCACACAGTCAAAGAGACAGTCAGGAGGCACACTGACTATGCATCCCAAAGCGGTGGTATGTGTCACTAAAGGTGGCACACACTGTGCCCCATAACGGAAACCATTGCAAGGGTTGGAGGAAAGGATCCCAGGATTCCCCAGCATCCCCCTCCCCGTGGGTGGGTTCAGTCTCTCGCTGCACCTGCATCCAGGTGATCCACCCCCCTTTCCAAAGCAGGACTGGTGCCGTCTGCACTGCGAGAGACAGATCGGCTGCTTTGAACAGCTGTCCACCTTTCACTAGTGCACAGCACTCAGGGCACGTGCATGGTAGCACATTATCTGTGATATGGCTCGCTGTCCCTGTTTGCCCCTGGTACACCTAGTTTGAGGTGCGCCGCAGCATAAACAGTAACAATGCGCCCTGTTTATTTTAAGACTCCAAGTGGCCCAGCAAGAATGTGCCGGGCACAGTGCACCATTGTGCATGATACCTAATACTCACCTCCTCCCGTCCCCCTGGTTGGTGTTTTCTAGTGCTCCGACGATCAGATATTCCCTGTCCCCTAAATGAGAACAAGGTGGGTGAGGCTGAATTTTGTCTGTGAGTTCTGGTAGGCTGTTTAGTGACTGAATTGTCCTGCATCTTTAGCCCAGTTTGCTTGGCATTCTTTTATGCATGAACCGCTTTTGCAAACTTGTGTGTTATGTTAATGGCTATAAGGCTCTTTTATGTGTATTTGTAGAGTGCTCTGTCACCCAGGGGATATGCTGGCCCTTGATGGGGTGAAACCTGGTCTGGCCTAGGGCAAGGCTGGCGGGACCCATTCAAAAAGTCACATCTTTAGCTTCCTGAGGAATTCTAGAATGGAAAAGGTGGCTCAGATGGGCAGCCATAGCTTGTTCCAAGCTTTAGGACTGAGGTAGCAGCAGGCCTGGCTGCCGGATCTGTGATGTGGATGTTTTCAAGTAAGAGTCAGCTGAGCAGAGGTGTCTGGTGGATTTGTGGAACGTGATGCGATTGTCGAGGTAGCCTGGGCCTGCATTGTGTAAAGGTTTGAAGGGGTGCATGACGAGTTTGTAAAGTGCTCGTTTGAGTCTGGGAAGCAGCGGAGTTCCCTGAGGTGCAGGGTAATGTGCGTGCGTGTTGAGTGTGATCCTGGCTGCTGAGTTCTGTATGTTTTTGAGATGCTTGGTAGGTTGGGTTCTGATTCCAGCATAGAGGGTGTTCCTGCAGTCCAGATTTCTTGTGATGAGGGTTTGGGCAACCGTTCTGCAGGTGCTGGTGGGGAGCACTTGAAGGTTTTCTTTGGTATCTTCAGGGTGTGGAAGCAGGAGGCAGCTGTATGTTGACTTAGCGGTACTGGTGAGGTGATCGTCAATGACAACATTCTTGGCATGGTTGGTGGGGATGGGTGTGAGCTGAGTCCTGCTGGCCACTAGATGAACTACCATGCTGATCATTTTCTGTCAAAAATCACTTCTGCTTTGCCTTTATTCGGTTTGATACAGTTAGTTTTCATCCAATTGGCAATTTCGGTCAACAGGCAGCTAGCTATCTTGGCCTGGATGTTAGGTATTTTGTCTGATACTGAGAACATCAGCTGTGTGTTGTCAGCATAGGAAAGTATGTTGTTACAGGGGCAGAGTTGATACTGGCAAATAGAGTCATGTAAGTGTTGAAGACGGTGAAGTGCATTTATGAGAGAAAGAAATTAGGGTTCTGAAGAACAAATGAGGTGTAAAATATGCAGATGGATGACAATATAGAGAGAAAGAGGGTGATCTAACATAGAGTGAGCATAACAGGAGTGATTGAGTTACTGAACACCACTACCCCTTCCACAGGCCTAAATAATGTTACATTCACAGTCTCAACACATTTCAGAATTGAAACATGTTTAATATTATTTAGAAGAAAATCATGTATCTTAAACAGCTAATAACCACTGACAAAGCCAATAGTCGTGGCTGGCTTTAGGTATGTGTCAGTTGCTGTTATATATCTGGATGCAATAACAGAAAGCTCAGAGATGAACCAAAATACCAGTCAGTAGAAAACAATTAGAATCACATAATTTTAGTGTACATGTTTAAACCTCACCCTTTATTAAATACGCCATGCCTCTTTTAAGCACTCCCCACTTTTTGCATCCCACATACAGGTGTGAAGCCACCCACCCCCGTGTTACTAGAGCAGTTTCTCCATAAACCAGCCTCCGGGTCTGTGAAATCTGAGTATTGGATACATTTTAGCTATTGAACAGGCTCGAAAGTGAAGAAAGACTAAATTAAAAGTCCTTTTCCATCTTCGTCCTGGTTTGCTATTGGGTAATGTGTTTTCTTCCGGCACTCCACCTCCGCCCAGAAGGATGGGAGCAGCGAACTTCACTGACGTGGTCAGTATACGGTGTGGCTCCTGGTTTAATGTGGCAGACGTTTTCATTCAGCTGGTGGACAAAGCACTGATCTCGACTGATGACTCTTAGTTTGTGCTCTCACGTTAGACAGGCTGAACACATTTTCCACATTTAAAAAAAAAAAAAATGCAACTGTTGTGGGGTGATGGAACCTAGTTTCGAACTGATGAACCTTTTACTTTTTTATCCACGTTAATGGGACCTGAAAAAGTGTGTTTGAAATTGTGCTAAACGTGCTCCTCTACTGGCTGGTGAGCAACAGAGTTAATTGATTCCAAGATCACGAAGACATTTCTCTTATTGTTAAACAACGAAATGATTAACTGTCCTACCTGGTAGTAACATTTCTGATTAATTCCCAAAAAAGGTAGATTTTTTCCTAATCTTGGGATAAATTAAATGTCACTGTCCACTTTCAGCATCTTGTTTGCTTTTGACCTTTTCCCCTGATTCTGTCCATCTAACACTAGAAGGTGTGGTATCCAGGCTGGGGGAATTTGATAAGTACACATTTGGTCTGCAGGGTAAGCCAAGATTAGAACGCTAGATACTGGACTCTGTTATCAACAACTTGGCCAGTAGACCACATCTCCGAGCAGCTGCGCTGCGCCCTTGGGGGCTGAGCCTTTGCGCCTAAGTCACGTGTCTCTTCTGCTTTCAACAGATGCACAAGACATGAACTCGCCGGCAGTGATTCCGATGAATTCACCAGTGGGTAAGTGAAAGCTGCCATATTTGTTTCAAGAGGTAGCCAGACGTCTTTTTAAACTTGATTTCCTCTCCTTCTGCACAAGCAGACAAACCTCTTACCACAGCGAGTGTGCTACTTCGATGCAAAGAAATTTCTGTTGGTTTATACGAGTCGCCTGAGTTACTGAACTTCATTATTGTAAAGATTTACACATGTACCAAACGTGTGTTTTAAAGAGATTAGTGAACGTTGTCTGCAGAAAAAAATACGAAATGATATTGTGAAGACTTTTTCTGGAGACACTTTTCGGTAAAGAATTCTCTGACTAAAAACAGATTTTCTTTTTGCTGAGATTGTTTTTTTCATTTTATTAATAAAAGCACTATTTTCCGAACAATTTAAACTTTGCTAAGCTTACAATGATTCGAAAAACGATTTTTTTTAGTAAAAGCTTTGAGTCTAAACCCTAGGTACATTTATTTTTATAGAGGAAAGTGATGGCTCCAATTAATTTACCCGGTGAGTGTTATAAGGCGGTGGTTTGAGTATTGGTGACAAAGTCTGACATTTCTGTTTCCACTCACCTAAGTTTGTGGACTGAAAGCTTTGTGTATAAACCCCAGTTGCATTTCTCGTTATAGTGAAAACTGATGGCTTCAATTAATTTACCCGTTGAGTGTTACGGGGCGCTGTTTTAAATATTGGTGACATTTCTGTTTCTAGTCACATTCTACAAACATTTTTATTGGGCATTAGTCATTTTGGCCGGATTACATCTTTTGCCGACAGACAATAGTTTTCCTCGAACTGGCTGAATTCACACGTTTGTCCGCTGGTGTCCACTAGATGGCAGCACACACTCAAAGAATACGCCCACTATAGTGATGAACTTCTATAGGAAGCGGATTTCCCCTCATTTCCCAACAGAAGCATAACGGGTCATGCCATTGATACTCCAGGCCGCAAATGTTTTCAGAATCAGCCCAAACCAGCGTGAAGTACGACCGTGTGCAGACTTGCACCATGCACGACGGCCGTTTTAGCAATCGGACGCCTCGATTCAGGCCTTATTTTCCTGCTCCTGGGCTGACCTTCTCATTGGAGTTATGTTGCCCCGGTGTGCACAGTTTTAAAATCTGCCTGTTTTTTGTGTTTTATTTTAAATTCATTTACTTGTTCCACAGCAGGCCTTCTACTGGGAGCCTGCTCTTTTCATCCAGAGCCCATTCAGTGAAGACTCGTGTTGTATCACGTGTTTAGCTTAAGATTGTATGGCACTCACACGTTAGCGTGTAATGGGACACTGCACAGAGTAACTATGCAAATAACTATATAGTCCTTATTTAAATTATTAAACAAAATCAATGTATAATGTAGTCTCATAATATCCTGCTTACAGGGAGGACATTCCAGACTGGCTCAGCATTGCCCCAATATGAACAGTAAAGCGTTTTGGGGTTTCTAAAGTCTGGGCACCAACCCCAACTCATCACTTCACTGTTTCGCAAGCTGCTGGCGCGATATCGCCTGAAGTTGTTAAACTTCTGGTCACCGGGATTAAACGATGAACTGGTTAATGGCAACGCAAATATTACTTTAATTGGTTCCGGGAAGCCACTGAGGGAATTGAGGTACATAGAGAGGTGAATTTATCTCATTAGGGTCTTGGCATAGAGCAGCAAAGCACTCCCCTTGGAGGAACCAGGAAGGAACTAGACAAATCCTTTAGGGCAGAGTTTGCAAAATGTACTGCGGAGGGACTCGGTACTTGAGCCACTGAAAAAGTTTGATTGGAAGCTGTTAACAGACACCCAAAGTGTAACAAGGATTTGCAATGCAATAAGTCTCTCATGTGTGAGTTAGAGCTATTGACATTGTGAATGACGATGTCTTTTACCTATGTGTTTTGGTTTGGAGTTTAGTGGATGTATGACCAGAGACACAGCTGAAGCACTGTCTAGAGCACTAAGAATGAGGAAGAGTGAAAGTGGATGAGTGTGTGTCTGCCAGAGGGTGCAAAACACGCACGCAGAGCCAATTATTTCTAAAACAGCAGTGGAGGGAAAAGTGGCTTGAAAAACATCAATTAAGTATATCCGAGCGGAGGCAGAAGAACAAACAAAACCTGAAAGCTTCGGGGCCTTTCTAAACACAGTGTTTTCACTGGTGTGGCCTGAACACATTGCTATGGTCAACCAAAAGAACACTAAGGCCGCAATGCCCAGACGGGAGGAGGGGCCATCACATGCTGTAACAGGAGGAAGTGTGAACACACGTGAACATAGTGTGATGGCCAACAAAAATGCTCTCTTTCTGAAATCGCTTGGGAGGTAACTAAGCACACAAAGGAGGGACTTTCAGAAAAATGCACCAATAAAAAGGAAGTATTGAAGGCAGGCACAACAAAGAACGAATAGTAAGAGTGGGCGTGGTTGAAGCCCATAGGCTCAATACAGCATGTCTTGCAGCCAGCGTATGCACGTTGCCTAGGCTCGACATAAGGAAGGACAAAGACGCATGACTGACCCCTAGCAAGCAAGGATTTTTGAAGGATACTGAAACAAACAAATGGCTTGAATCCCACATGAAGTACACTAAACAAGAGGCTGTACGCTCTACCTAAAAATGAAGTGCTGACATCACAAAATGTGCCGCAGTAGGTTGCATAATTTGCCTTCTCCTGCTGAAACATTTACTCGATCCTGCCGCATAATTCGGCCCTCATCTGCAATGTACATTCCTGGGGCCCTGATTATACTTCAGGGTGCACCCTCAGTCCTGGGCGCTGGAGTCACTGCACATAATACACCATTGATAGATAGGACCCTCGAAACCATCCTCATTTTGACCTTCAAAAGGTGACAGGTATGCTTCTAATGTATGTGTTTCACTATACTCATAACATCATATAATATATATGGCCAGCAAGTGAATTTAGCCAGGCCTTTGCTTCCCAAAACTCTAGCTGACCCCGCAACAGTTGCGAGAAGCAACAAAGTCTGAGATAATTGTCAGCCATGTCAGTCAGTCAGTCAGTATGTTATTTACCATCATAAAATGGAACAGGCTGTGGCGGGAGAGGTGTACAGAGGGTCCCATGGGAGTGGGCATAGAGAAGTGTGCCATATTTACAGACTGTCACTGCTCTGAGTGTGGTGCACACCAGATGGAGAACTGTGCACTGAGCGGGGGGGCATCAATTTATATGCAGAGGCCTGCTATTGTGAGGGAAGCTTGTCTAGTCGGGGCACAGACATGTCTGCTGTGCAGTCAGGTCGTGTTTCTCTACTCTCTCAAAAAGGCTTTTTGCCTCAACCCTGCACTGTACCCCCATCCTCTTCACAGTGGGGGACAGAGCAGACCTGCTGGGCTCCTCCATCCCTCGCTTCTCTCCCCTGCCCCTAAGGATCCCCCAGATACTCTTTCAGAAGGACTTGTGGAGAAAAACTCCTCATGGGAGGTCCGGGATCTCTTGGGTGTGAGATCCAGCTGAAATAATGGGTGTATCACCTTTAATTTTTGTGTAAAACACTGTTAAGTGAGAACAAGTAAGACAGCCCCCCAGCAATATCCAAAGATGGATTTCAAACAGAGGGTGCTCATTTATTTTAAATGGTTTAAAGTTTTGTGGCTTGAGACACCGCACCCTATGATATATGGGGGTCACAGGTGTGTGTTTTGTTCTGAGCTCAGTTTTGGCTGACAGGAGCAGTTTTAGTACATGTTCTGTTTCTTAATTCTAGACTATGACAGAAGCTGCACATGGTCAGTGTAATGAAAGTATCCTTTTGTTTTTGTATAAAAACACAAATATTATATACAAAACATATGTAAGTTTAGACTCATGACTTACGATGGCCGCTGGTAACATTCTTATTTTACACTGTTGCGCAATGGACGTTGACCTAAAATTGAACGTTGAGGGTGGGGGATCAATAACCCCTCTTCCACCCCCTCCAGTGCAGTAGCATTGGGCCCCTCAGCACCCTAATGGAGCAGGCTTGCTTGCACTGGGATCCCTGGCATCCTTGCTACGCCATCGATAACACAGGCAAAAGGTGATGGAATCGCTCTATGACTCTGCATAATATAAAATTTATGGGTGCTCACTTTTCTGAGTCCCCTAGGACTTGTCCCAAACAGAACCAATACCGCTTGAGTTTCTAGTTTGAGGAAATGTTCGGGCTGGATTTTCATCCACAAAAGGGGGTTAGGATGGTCAGGATGGTTTGTGAATTCGTTAAAAAAAAAAAAAAAAAAAAGCCTCACTGCCTGTTTTTGATTTACACTGTGATCCTCAAGGGGGAGTTCCAGCCTGTAATGCAAGCACGGCTGAAGACATCATTCTTAGATTCTCTGGGGTTTTATAAACATGCATGCCCCTCTCACACAATATTACTGTTAAAATTGATTTGTTGTGCTTTCCACACCTGACTTCCTTGTCTGATAGTTAGGTTTGGGGTCAAGGGCAACACGTTTTTATGTTTACTTTGTCCTTGGGACAAGTAGGCCCAACCCTCTGCAGCGCACACCCTTTAGCCTCCTGTTTACAGAGAGTGGAACTCTCTGCAGTTGAGGTAATGTGTTTCCAAAAGGTAATGCTGTTCGAACTTGTATTTATGGTTCATTATTTGAAAGCCTTCATTATTAGGGTGAGTGCTGTAAATAAATGTTTTAAGGTCACACTTCACTACCGACGTTGGTTCCAGTACAAAAAAAAAAAAGTGTATACACATGTTTGAAAAGTTTAGGCTATGAGGCTAAGTATAATGCTCCCAGAATGCCCTCTGATTAGATGCAAATGAAGTGTCATTTAGTAAAATGTTTTGATGCATGCTAGTATTTCCCAAAAATATTTCTAATGGAAAATCAGTGTAACCATTTTCAACACGATTATGGGAAGCATGAAAATAAACAAACACTGACAAAGCCAACTGATCTGACATATTTTTATAAGTCCTTTAGTTTCATCAATGCGTGTCTTGTTTTGACATGGCTTTTGTAACACTTTATTGTTGTGGGAGCTACCAGGCCTTCAACATTGTAACAAACACTGGCAAAAAAAAAAAAAAACTTTTTTGAACTCTAAAAGCACACGTTGCCACCAGTGGCATAACAAAGGCCCCGCAGCCGCCCTCCAGGGGGCCCCTTCAGCACAGCACCTGCCCTGAGTGAGTCTGGAGAGGGGGCTCCTCCATGTTCTTTGCAAAGGGGCACCCTCCAGTTTCGTTATGTCACTGATTGCCACTGTAGTTCCTGACACTGAACAAAACTACTTTGTGTGCCATATGCTCCTTGTGGAAGAGCAGAATGCGATCACTCACAGTAAAGCCAGCCGAAAGAGAGAGAAATAGAAGTTTAATAAAAACAAAATGTCTTTGTTAACACCAGACGTAATTAGGGACCAAGACCCACATGTAGGTAGCTTTTTGCATGTCGCAAACAGCGACTTTCGCTGTTTGCGACGTGCAAAAAGCACATTGCGATGCACAAACCCAGTTTTGCGATTCGGTAACCTGGTTACGAATCGCAAAACGGGTTTGCGACTCGCAATTAGGAAGGGGTGTTCCCTTCCTAATTGCGACTCGCAGTGCAATGTAGGATTGTTTTGCAAATGCGGGCGCAAACCAATCGCAGTTTGCACCCATTTCAAATGGGTGCTAACACTTTCGCAAAAGGGAAGGGGTCCCCATGGGACCCCTTCCCCATTGTGAATGTCACTGTAAACATTTTTTCAGAGCAGGCAGTGGTCCTGCCTGCTCTGAAAAAGTGAAACGAAAACGTTTCATTTTTCGTTTTTGTAATGCATCTCGTTTTCCTTTAAGGAAAACGGGCTGCATTAGAAAAAAAAAAAACCTGCTTTATTTAAAAGCAGTCACAGACATGGTGGTCTGCTGTCTCCAGCAGGCCACCAGCCCTGTGAGGGCCGCCATTCGCAAGAGGGTCGCAAATTGCGACCCACCTCATGATTATTCATGAGGTGGGCATTTGCGAAGCCCTTGCGAATCACAGATGGTGTCAGGGACACCATCCTACATTCGGATTTGCGACTCGCAATTTGCGGGTCGCAAATCTGAACCTACCTACATGTGGCCCCAAATTCTTAAAGAAAGTCACAAAAGTGCACCCATGGTATATGTCGTACCCCTATAAAATATTCGTGAACTGTATTTTAGCATGGGTAAATACACATGTGTAGATTTGCTCATGTGAAAATCTATTGAGCATTTGCAAGTTCATTTTCCCTCTAGCCACTTTCTTCCTAACCCTGGAAGAATTTCTAATTCTGCCATTGTCAGGAGTAAATGTCCAACCTTTCTTATTATGGGAAAATATTAGAGAGAAGCTGGTGAAAATCTTTAAAACATGCAGGTTAGTAGGTTTGCAGACTCAAAGGCATTCCAGCCCTGGAACTATTGCTTACTGCTTCCTCCAGCCCAGTATGCAGATCTGCAGAAAGGTGGCAAAATAAGGAAATTGCTACAGTAGGGATTGAAACTGCAAGTATTCAAGCCCTACTATGGTAGTGGCCCTGGCATAATCAGAGAGGCTATTATCAGAGCTCTTACATAATGAGATTGCTGCCATAATTTGGCGCCACACTACATGGCACCAAAGGGACAAGTAGATCTTTTTACGGGACAAGTAGATTTGAGAAGCAACCTGTCCCCTGGACAAGTAGATATTTTAATAAATTCCACACCCCTGCTAGATAAGATTTACAGCCCTGTTTACAACAGAGCTCAGAAAGAAGAGCACTTCTCTTCAGTGCTCCAGATGAAAGATCAAAGTAGCCCCTGAAGACATCTTAAAATGGTGAGCAGTGTATTTAGATAGTAGTTGGTCTGATCTCTTGGGAGGAGACAAAAGAGAAAAAAGGTCGGACAAAGAGAACGATTACCCAGTAGCAAACAAGGACTTTAAAAGGACACTGGCATACACAAATCACAATGACTGGATGGAGCTGAACCTAACAAACCATCTACAACAGGTCGATAAGTGACAGCACAAGCGCTGTCTAGGCTCGACCTCAAAATGGAAATCTGTGTTTTTATGCACATCTTCATGGAAAGCTCGAGGTGTGATGATCCCTAGAAGTGTGGGGTGTCTGTGCTTTTCTTTGCCTTTACGTCTAGCATTCTGGGTTCAGTTGCTAATTCACACTGGATCGTTACCTGTAGCAGGAGCCATGCCTCAGAGGTATCATTTTTATAACTTCAGCAGATATCCGCTGCCTCGTTCTCCGAAGACGCAATCGGACCTTGTTCAGTCGGTGATGAATGTCTTGTGCAGGTGCACCCTTGTGTCTTCACATCAGTTAATTTGGAGGTCTTGTGCAACAAATATTTCTATATCTATTTCAAGAAAATATCAACATGTACTTGTTTTCCAAACACCTTTGTATCTCTGTTCAAACAGTGAGATGATGTAGTCTAACTTCTACCTGTAGATTTACTCTTCCCACTATCTTTACCTGCATCTCTTTTTTTCCAATTAACGTAACTTGTATGTTGCGTTAGTTCATCTGTGTTCTTTCTCAGCAGCATCTACCTCAACAGTGTCCATTATGTCGAGTGTATGTGTGTGTATATATATATATATATATATATATATATATATATATATATATATATATATATATATATATATATATATATATATAGAGAGAGAGAGATATATATATATAGATGAGAAAGAGACCATGTTTATCTAGAAGTGTAGGAATACATACATGTGCTTTCATATGGGCTTTTAACACTACCTCTGACTGTAGGTTTGTGTAAACCTCCGCTTGTACCTTTCCCTAACGGTACCTTCAGAGAGGCCTCTCTCTTGCCCGCCCTATCATGATGTAATTTCCTTTCTCTACATTGGTATTGGAGTGACTTTCTCCCTCGTGCTCTACTGCGGCTTTTCCACTGTCTTCCATATATTTACTGTTTGTACGCAAGTCCTCTCTCTGGACTTTTCTTGAAGATCTGCTTTAAACCTGTACCCTATAAATAGAAAAGACGCACTTACCCATCATTTCTGCTGCATTAAACCTTGTAATACTGTTCCATTCATAGTATATATATATATATGGTGGGTAATTCGACTGATCCACGGGGCTCACCAAAGGGAACAGGGGCTTGTGGGGACTTGAAACCCCTGTTGTGAGCACTGACAGTGTCATGACGTGAAGGAGGAGACCTTGTACATCAGCCCTTCACCCACCCATCCAAACCTCTTCTAGGAAAACCGGGGGTGGGGGCGGGGGAGAGAATTTCGATGAATTCTCAAAATGAAGAAAGTCAAGATGATGAAACATTATTTTGGAGAAATTTCAAAATGACAAAATACCTTTTCTATTAAAATAGTATGTTTTTGTGGAAAGGCATAATGGGATTTAAAAAAAACAAAGTTGCTGTAGACGTTTATCGTCTACCTCAACCTGCAAGTAAAGAAACAAAAGAAGGAGGATGAGGTATGAGGAGGAGAGTGAGACAAAGGTAAGAAGATCAGTTAGTGGGGGTAGTGGATGGCGGTGGCTTCAATGAGGTGGAGAATATTGTTAGGATGGAGTGGATCAGCAGAGAACACCAGTGGGGATTTAAAGACCAGGAAGGAGATTGATAGGGTTGGTGAGGTTAAAAGGCAGCAGAGGCTGAAGTAGGTGAACCCCTCCTTAAAAGAAAACAGGAATTGATGAATTGGTGGGGGAGCTCCAAATTAAAGAAATTAAAAAAAAAGGGAAGACAATTTTTTCATCTAGAAAGATTTTCACCATTTTGGTTTTGTCAATCTGATGAAACAAATTCTAGAAGAAAAAAGTTGTCATGCAAGGTTTGAAGAAGAAATAGGATCAAAATCTTTTTCAGCACTTGATTTTTTGAGGAAAACACACATCGCTCTAAAACTCAGTAAATCTCAAAACCCTTTCTTAAACAAAGCAAAGCTTAGTGACGGTTTGTCAAAATAAAATCAATTCTAACACAAATGGTTTCCCTTATCACCAGCTTTCTAAACAGTGGGCCTCATTACAACCCTAGCGATCAAAGACCGCCAGGGCTGTTTTGGCGATTGTACCGCCAAAAGGCTGGCGGTACAATCTGGGGAATTACGATACCGCCGCGGTTGCACCGCCGGGACCGGCAGTTTCCCGCCATGTTTGTCCCGGCGGTTTTAATCTGCCAGCGCTGCCCAGGGGATTACGAGTCCCCTTCCCTCCAGCCTGTCCATGGCAGTAGAAACCGCCATGGAAAGGCTGGCGGGAAGGGGAGTCGCCGGGCCCCTGCACTGCCCATGCACTTGGCATGGGCAGTGCAGGGGCCCCCAGGCACAGCCCCACACTGCTTTTCACTGTCTACACAGCAGACAGTGAAAAGCGCGACGGGTGCTACTGCACCCGTCGCACGCCCACAACACCGCCAGCTCCATTAGGAGCCGGCTCCCATGTTACGGCCGACATCCCCGACAAACTCTGTTTCTGCCCGCCGGCCCAGCGGGGATGTCAAAATGGGGCCGGCGGGAGTGTGGACGCATTGACGGCCACTCAGCGGTCAAACCTTGGCTGGCGGCCTTCGCCACCCGCCAAGGTTGTAATGAGTGCCAGTGTTCTACAATTGAATTGTTATGTACGCCAACAAATGAACTTACATCACAATTATTGTATATAATCCTTTCCCACCGGCTTGTCCACCTCCCACCTCTTGTGTCACCCCCTTTTCTAGAGTGCACCTTATGGATACCTCTAAGCGCCCGACAATGTATTGCGGACCAACAGTATAGGGGGATTTACTACTGATGGATTGGTACCCTATGGACGTTTTAAAGAGACTCCTGAAGCTGGCTAAGGGTGTGACCTTCAAACTTTCCACACGCTCCTCTTGGGTGTTTTGATTTCTTCCAAGCTCGCTTTTTGTCCACGTTGGCCTACGGAAGGCCCTGGCGGCCTATAAAAGGTAGTCTCCTTAAATCAACACTACCTCCAAATCAATCATTGTGGCCCAAAAACGAACTCTATTAAAAATAAAACACAGCCCACGGATTGGTGTTTGGTAAGATGGTTTGTTTCACTGGAAAAAGCACAGGGGCCAAGTAAGTGATTATGTGCTCTGAAATAAGTTGGAGATTTGCCAGCCAAGGACTTGTGGCTCAAGAGTATATTTCCTGTCACTCAATGAACACGCTTTAGAGCTTAAGGGCAAGTGCAACTCACTCCGCGTGTCACACGCACCGTAGGAAACACGCAGCCTATTACTAACCCCAGCCCGCCCTTTGCAGTGGTGATGTATCCAGCGGAACTGATGGCGGGATGCTCATATCTATACCACGGTACGCGTATCCATGTAATCGGTTTACACCCATAGATTCTAGCCTGCTCTTTTGTAACTGGTTGAACTAAAATGCAGGGATTTTAGGCGTCTTCAATGTTAAGTCGTTCAAATTATTAAACACATTGTAAAAACAACAGAAAGTAAGTAATATTAAAAAAATAAGAAGAAAACGTTTTTCAAGGATGGTAAAGCCACCCTTTACGATTGCACCAGACATTGAAAAAGCTCAGAAGACATGCAGCGTTGTGACATCTGCTAGGAGGGTGTGCCTAAGTGCACATGTGCACACTGAAAGTGCATTTGTCCCTTTGCTCCCATCGCAAGGTACCAGTTAATGATTCTAGGAGCAAGAAAATCCACCGAACTCTGTAACATCTCCCTAGATTGAGAGCAAGACATCAGTAGGGGATTTTAAAAACAGGTTGTTGCTCTGGTCCGTTTGTGATGGTTCAAGAAACCCGATTAGCGACAGGATCCTGTAGGACGGTTCTAGGAGCAGCGTAACCTCCAAGAGCCTTTAAGATGACTCCAAAAAGCAGGGTAGTCTCCATAATCAAACAATATGATCCTAGAAGAAGGGCCATCCTAGACCCTAAATGTGGTGTGGAGGTCACTCCTTGAACACTACTATGATTCTAGAATTAGATGGACCCTCTGAACTCTCTGTGATGATTCTAAGCTCAGGGTCCCACACATTGGTGTAAGACCGCTCAGTCTTCAGCATAGTCCGAGTCTGTCGCTGGCTCCTTCTGGTAACTCATTGAGTGCTCAGCAGCGCCTGTGAGTAGAGAGAAAAACGCATCGGGAAACTTTTTTGGAGACTTTTTTTGTAGGGGGGGGAATTCTGGCATAGCATATGCAAACGCATTGCACTTTTGAGAGGTGGAATTGCTCGTTTGTCTAACTTTGAGAAGGACATGAAATTGATGACAAAAATTATTGAGGTCAGACAAAAAAGTCATCAGTTAGGTAAGTTGTGAGGAAGAATGCTCTACATTTTTCAGTTTCAGAAGCAGCAGATTTGTACGAGCACCAATCTAAAGAGAGGGTGAGAATGGTGGAATTCAAGGAGATGTAGGACCTAAGAAATGGCCACCTACCTGTTCATTTAAAAAAAAAAAAAAAAAACATTTTTTAAACACAATGCGATGTATGGAAGTCATACATTTGGTGGGTTTTTGGGCTTTCTCCAGACTTGATGCAGATTTTCCTGGATGTTTTTAAGTCCGGAGAAAGCCCCAAAACCCACCAAATGTATGACTTCCATACATCGCATTGTGTTTAAAAAATGTTCGAATGACTTCGAATGATGGATGCGTGGTTATCTACGCATGTGTTGACATGCTGATCTTATAGGATGAATATGTTCCTGCGTAGCTCATAGAAGTCACACACTTGCAGTAAGTGCAGAAGAGGCCTCCTGGGTGGTCTGAAACACAGACCTGCATCATGAATAATGCACTCAAGGAAACCTGCGGAGCCTGGAGTGAGTCGGAACTGACATCACAGCGGCGCCTCGCGTGCGAGAAATGTCTTCAGAGTAACAAACTCAACAGCACACGAAGCGTGGGTGTTCACTGAAGTCCTTTCCACCTGACGTATCTTTCGTACAAAGGTTTTCTCATGCATAATCTATATGTCCTGCTCATCTTGGTGGTCGTGGATCAGCTGCACCATTTATAATGGTCTCTAACCATGTTTTATCGAAGGACCAACATTATGTCCTAGCAGCGTGTGCCATGTTGTACCCATGAGTCCATAGATCTGGTCCGTATCTCAAACCAGTAGGAACCCGCACCACAGTTCTCTTCGTCATTGAGAACAATGTCGAGCTGCACCCTGGGATCCGACTGTGGTTCGGCTCTTTGTTGTACTCCAGCCAAGTTTGTGCTCTACAGACTCCCAAACATATGTGCTTTAGTTAAAAACATGCTTCATTCTGTGAGTTTGTGAAGGTCAGTCTCACTAAAACCAACAAGTTTACTAGCCTGATTACTTTTCATTTACTAGTTTTGTTTCACCAGTAAGACATCAGAGGATTTCTCCAGCATTGCCTTCATGATCAGACAGGGGTTGAGTAGGAATGAGATGGCCTATACATCAGTCACACGCCTTTTATCTGCAAACTGAGGGGCATTATCACACCTTTGCATGCTCAAAATGGTAATAAATAGCATATTATGCTGTGTATGTCTGCATGTCTAACGACCCGAAGATGTTTCATCTAATCCTTCGACATATGGTCATAGTTCATTTCTGTTTCTTTGATACTAATAAGACGGACCCTGTTCATCATGCACTGTGAGGGACTTTTGTGGTGGCATGCTTACTGTCCTATTCAAATAAATAAATAGTCAGTCCATGCACATCGTCCAGCCTGGCAGAATCTGATTTGCAACATCTCCCTCCTCCTGAGGTTTATATTGTAGGGCTTGCGACCCTGCTGTAAGTCCATCTGTAAACCCCATCCTGTGGCGCAACTCCGAAAGTCCAAAGCCACACATTCAACTAGCTTTTCTGCATCAACGCTATTGAGGACTAGTGGAAAATATATATATAACCTCATAATTTATGGCATTCAGTAAATGAAAGCCTGGTTTGACACCTAGCTGGGACAATCCCTTGTTGAACTGACCCATAGTGAAAATAGTTTCAATTTCATTACCTTGTTGTCTTCTGCTTTACCCATGACGATCCGTTAATCAATTCTGTAATCTCATTATTCACAAATTACACCACTTCCCAGAGATCCCAAAAAACACAAGATTCTTATCCCAGTCCTTCCATCAATGTCACCCTTTGATCCAAAGTGATTAGGATTCAGGACTTCACCATCCTATTCATGCGTTCCACCAAGCTGTTGGCCTGTGGGAGATACAACACTGTCCTTTGGTGCGCAATAGATAACTCCTTCAAAAAGTCCTGCATTTTTCTCAATGCAAGCACCCTGTTGTCCATTATAAATGTTTTTGGGAATTACCTTACAAGCAAATACCTCCCTAAGGAACACCATAAATGTTTTTGTGCTAACTAAATTCACATAACCCGCACTGACGCAGCATGAATTCAAATTGACTAAAACCAACATATGTCTTTCAGAAAGAGGTAGTAATTCAAGAGGACCTACAGTAGCATTACCCAAATTCGACCAAGGTTCTGCTGGGTTTTCTTCAGGCAGCAAGAGTGCTTTCCGCAAAACTTTGGACTTCACACTTCTTGCACATAAGATAAAAATTCAGTCTCTTACTATATGTTCCACTTCCATGTCTGTTCTGGAGCAACAATAATGTTCACATACCATTGCCTTCATGAGATTCCTCCCCAGATGTCCTTTGTGGGCATGACTACGATTTTCTCTTAGCAAATGTGGAAGTATTAATGTACCACTCCCACATGAAATCTGCATTTCTGTCCATTCATGATCAGACCACTTTTTCTTAACTTGTTATCTCAATAATCTTAAGTCCTCTGTTAAAACGTCCTTAATTGTCTCTACTTTGTCACTGAGATGCATGACAGACGTGACCCGATTGGGTGAACTGGGATTTCAAACATTCCCAGATCTCACTGGTGTCTCCACCCTAACAAGTTATCCCTACGCTTGGCCACATAAAATTTACCAATGGTCCCTGTAGTCCTAAATATTATAAACATGCCAATATACCCAGTCAAGTCAGTCTTCACACCTCTATAGCATCCAGAGTTAATATCAGTTGGTTACAATGCAGTCTTCTCTTGACTTAGTAGAGTGTCCCAGTTCTGGGTTCCATTAAGGGTGTGTGGCATTGCAAAACCTCCTAAAACCACAACGGTCTTGCCTACTAGCGCGATGTCCCGTTCAGACTTGATCAGGGGATCTGTGTCCACTCTACCACAAGCTTGATTGCTGCAGATCATAAGAAGTTTAAAAGTTCATTGACGGGTCATGGAAACATCACATAAGAGACCCACCAAAACAATATGGCTGATCACTGTGTATATGGGTAGGAAGTCATCCCTTCTCCATGTCTTGTCGACCCCTAGGGCTTGCCACACCACTGTGGTGAATGCTTTTGCCCGTACCCTTTAAATACAACCGCTCTCGGTTTGATCAGAGCATCTATCATGGAGCTGGTCACAGTCCTTGCTATCTGTCAACCACCCAGCCCACCATCATAAATGCCTTATTGGGAGCAAGCATCTGTAGGGCTCCTCACCCGCCGCACACTGACACGAGAATCAGCGCGAACAGGGTAGCTGGTCAAGTGATCCTTGTGTCTTAATGCCCACCCACCATCCACAGAGGATGGTCGGTGGGCAGGTTGGTTGCTCCCTCCTGCGTTGCAAGTGTTCTGATGCCCGCTCTCCCTGACCTCATGTCCGTCTGCGTGCTCCACCACTCTCCTGCCTGAAACGCTTGTCACCCACACTACCAGTGATGCCTTGGGCCTGGCAAACCTGGCACTAGATGCTAGCTCGCCTCTTCTGCATTGACTCTCTGAAGTATTAGAAGGTGAGGCAGGCATCTTTAGGTTTCACTGTCACTTGCGAATTAGTGACTGTTCTCCCACACGACAGGCCACCCTACCCTTGCCACCTGCTTACTCCGCATTATTCCTGTTTCCACCAGACAGAATAGTCTCTGTGACCAGTCTGCACATGGGTTCATTGGTCACCCATCTTCTCCCAGTCCTCGGGCACCACCCCATGCAGATATGAGGATCCCTTTGTTGTAAATTACAAATGGCAGCTTCTCATTGCCAATGTTTGGACTTCCGGCCGTGTGAGAGAGCAACGCCCCGGAACCCCGTCACCTGGTTTCCACATCTCTACTGCACCTGTAGTGCTTGTCGCCTCCGACACCACCTTTCACATGTCAGCACTTTAACTTTCCTCCCCTCTTTCGACCTCTTTACTGCCCCTCATCCACTGCCTCTTCCCCCTGCCTTAGTACCATTTCCCCACTTAAATTAAATTCTGCATCCATTTTCTACGTCTGGGATTAGCCAAGGCCTTTTGATTTTACTAAAATTACATATATAAAATGATGAACTTATAGTGGCTTCTAGCCGGCACTTTTCAATCATTGGTCTATTGTTTTGCCGCTCACAGGGTTCCTCTGCCCGGTATGACGTACAGCGTGGGGCAGTGGGGCAGCCCACTTCAGCCAATGGCTGACTTTACTGCTAGTGACGTCATTCTCTTCTTTCACAAGGAGCACATCCACGAGAAAAAACACAAATCAGTTCCCTTTAGTGCAAGGAAAGTATGACAATGTGTGCTTTCTGAAAGCAAAAAATGTAGTTTTGCTTTTAGTTAACATTTATTTTTATGTTGCTAGGCGCCATACAGATCCCCCACTAATAAATTATTACAGAAAACATGACAAAACTTAACAAGCATTGGCAAAGCCAATAAACTGGCGTCCTTGACAGACCTGTTGGCTTTGCCAATGCTTGTTTTCTACAGCAACATAGAAAGCGTTTTCTTAGCAAAGATGCCAGCCTGGGCCTTTTTCTTCTTTGAGCCAGGGAGACTTTTCTCTCTAGTCAGCAGGAGTTGTGTCAGTGCTTAGACCCGAAGTAATGACTGTTTTGATCCGAAGGTGTATCGCGGTAGTTTAAGAAATTTCAAGGTATTTCTGGGAGCAGCGGTATTCACTGATGTGGTATCTCCCATTCAGTTAACCACAATAGAGCTGCACAGGTAGGCGCTTTGTTTTTTGTTTGCGTCTGCAGGTGACCACCGTCTGGTGATAGCTCTCACCCCATCGGGTGGAGCTTTCTGTTCATGTATGGTGCGGGGTGTAGCGGCGGAGAATGTCTCTTCACAGCCCACCGCGAAGAACCCACATCGCCCACCCATACCCATCCGTGCCAGGCTGGCACACCACCTGACAGATGAGATGCACAGCAAACTGGGACCAGTGTCTCCAAAGGGTCTGTTTTTGCTGCTGTGGTCAGTGCCAACATTGCAGATATCTCTGTTCCTGTGTCCCTATGCCTTCTCAGAATGCATCCACGAGCCACGGTTTCCATGCAAAAAAATATACATTTGTGCAACACTAGGAATGTATTAGCCAGCTAAGCTGTAGTCTCAAACAGAGGGTCACCATCCCAGCATTGATGCACCACACTATGGTGGTCATTACGACCCTGGCGGATTACTTCCGCCAGGGCCGCGGGACGCGGTGGCACCGCCGACAGGCCGGCGGTGCCCCGCGGGGCATTCTGACCGCGGCGGCTTAGCCGCGGTCAGAGAAGGGAAACCGGCGGTCTCCCGCCGGTTTCCCGCTGCCCCCAAGGAATCCTCCAAGCCGGCGCAGCTTGCTGCGCCGGCTTGGGGATTCCGACTCCCCCTCCCGCCATCCAGTTCCTGGCTGTTCTGCCGCCGGGAACCGGATGGCGGGAGGGGGAGTCGCGGGGCCCCTGGGGGCCCCTGCAGTGCCCATGCCAATGGCATGGGCACTGCAGGGGCCCCCGTAAGAGGGCCCCGCTAGTATTTCACTGTCTGCATAGCAGACAGTGAAATACGCGACGGGTGCAGTAGCACCCGTCGCACCTTCCCACTCCGCCGGCTCGATTACGAGCCGGCTTCATGGTGGGAAGGTCGTTTTCCCCTGGGCTGGCGGGCGGCCTTTCGGCGGCCGCCCGCCAGCCCAGGGGAAAAGTCAAAATACCCGCCGCGGTCTTGCGACCGCGGTACGGTATTTTGACGGCGGGACTTTGGCGGGCGGCCTCCGCCGCCCGCCAAGGTCCGAATGAGGGCCTATGAGTTGTGCTTGTCTCTTGAGCTGGGCTGGTTCTTCAAAACAATGGTGGATAGCTGCCTTACCGTGCCACCGCTAATGGCCACAAGAGGGTGCCAGAGCGCAACCAATGGCCTAAAAAATGGCGCCTACACTGCATTTGGGACACATGCAGAGGCAGCCTGGCACATGAGAGGTAAATGAAGTCAACAGGTTCCATAGAAAGCAATCATATTTTAAAATGTTGAGGTAGTTTATTTAACCTGATGCAAAATTAAAGTTTTATTTAACTCAAGTACGAGTTTCTTTCTCCTTAAAACCAAAAGGTGAATTCTGGCTTCTTTATTTGTCCAAACGTGTTTCCAGTGTTCCCGCGCCTCCTCGCACGTGCCAAGGCCTTGGGTTCATAGGGCAACCGACAGCTAGCTCGGTGGGTTGAGTGAGTGTCTGCTTTTAACACAAGTCTTGGGTTTGAAGATGAGTTAGTTGAATCTAGTAGGGATAACTCGTTCTTTAACTATCCCATTTATTTGTAGTTACGTACTCTGTAAGTGACCATGACCATTGGTTACATATATATATATATATATATATATATATATCACAGATAATTCTCACCCCACCCTTCCCAAGAAAGTGAAGGTCACACACACGCTTTTCTATTAAAAATATAGATGAATCAGTACGAACTGGGACGATTTCTCCCAAAGCACTTCAGAATGTTTACGCAGACTGTGAAACTGTGATTATTTCTGGGAGAGTGCTTGGTTTTTCCCTCCGACCTCCCTTGTAAAGGTCACGTTTTCCTTCGACACACCCTGTTAATTTGCTGCTTTTTCTGGTAAGATTACACGCCCACACCGTAGCCAAGACCGGCCGGATCTTAACAAAAAACCGCACATCCGCCGGAAGCGCCAAATTGAGCTCACTTGGGGAACTTTCAAAAACTCTGAATGGCGTTTGCATTTTATGCAATCTGTAAATCTAATGACTTTATTGTAGCCTATTATACGGAATTATGACATAACGGGTGTAATTGTAGAGCACAGAGTCACCCCCGTGGGATCTATTGGCGATATTTATACATAATATATATATTATTTTGACTTATTTTATCGACACTGGAATGATGAAAGGCTGACTGAGCCCACAGGGATTCAAACCTGTGCCGTCAGCTCAAACGTAGATCCCTGCGCTGGGTGCATTAGTCTTCTTTGCATCCAGATCATGGCTGTTAAATGTTGAAAGAAAAGAAATTGTATGTAAGTTTTCAGTTGTTTATGTAGGTGTAGTATTTGGTGTAGACTGGGGCAGGGAGGATCAGAGAGGTGAAACAACTGAGTAACTGCAACTCTTCTTATGTGAAGGAAGCCAATCAGGAGTGAAGTCCTATTTCCTATAGCAGTCAACTGGAAGCACAGTCCCCGGGGTATTTAATTTTTTTTAAAGATCTAGCCTTGCACGACCTCGCCCCTCGCGGATACACCCTCACAGTGATGTCATCTAGATCTTGGTTCTGACGGAAGCCCAAGGGGATCTGCTGGGAGTTATAGATTCTGCCTGCACACAAAGGGCCTGACTTCAACCTTGGCGGATGGGATACTTCGCCACATGGCGGATATCCCACCCGTTGTTTTACACGTTCCACAGGATAGAATGGAATTTGTAATACAGTGGGCGCAATATCCGTCACGTTTGTGACAGAGTATCCCATCCGCCAAGGTCGTAATCAGGCCCAAAGTCCCACGATTGGTGGATCCTGTGGAAGTCGGCACCTGTGCACGGGACTGGCTTCGACACCTGACAGCGAAGATGCCTTATGTGAATTGCATGACTAGAGTGTCTGACCAGCTTCTCACCTGTGCAAACTGAACGCTTGATAAATCAGGTGTAGATATGCCCCTTTCCCCCACTTCTGTTTGAAACCTGCATATAGGGGGTCATTCCACATGGGGTTGTGTGGTGCCTGTTGCATATTATATTGATAGGGTGGTGTCCACCATAGTTTGGAGACAATCATTCTCTTTTGAAATTATCAAGGCTTTGCTTTTGATATATTTTTATATCCCTGGCTCAGCGGCTTTTATTTCGTAAAAAACCATACAAACATGAACTTTATTTTTATACTAAGAAACAACACAGACAAGGGTGGAGGCTGGAAGGGTACTAAGAAACTACACAGACAAGGGTGGAGGGTAGGAGGTACTAAGAAACTACACAGACAAGGGTGGAGGGTAGGAGGTACTAAAACTACACAGACAAGGATGGAGGGTAGGAGGTACTAAGAAACTACACAGACAAGGGTGGAGAGTAGGAGGTACTAAGAAACTACACAGACAAGGGTGGAGGGTAGGAGGTACTAAAACTACACAGACAAGGATGGAGGGTAGGAGGTACTAAGAAACTACACAGACAAGGGTGGAGAGTAGGAGGTACTAAGAAACTACACAGACAAGGGTGGAGGGTAGGAGGTACTAAAACTACACAGACAAGAGTGGAGGGTAGAGGGTAGGAGGTACTAAGAAACAACACAGACAAGGGTGGAGGGTAGGAGGTACTAAGAAACAACAGAGACAAGGGTGGAGGGTAGGAGGTACTAAGAAACAACACGGACAAGGGTGGAGGGTACGAGGGTAGTAAGAAACAACACGGACAAGGGTGGAGGGTAGGAGGTACTAAGAAACAACACGGACAAGGGTGGAGGGTACAAGGTACTAAGAAACAACCCGGACAAGGGTGGAGGGTGGGCGGGTACTAAGAAACAACACGGACAAGGGTGGAGGGTACTAAGAAACATTACAGACAAGGGTAGGCGGGTACTACAGTAAGAAACAACACGGACAAGGGTGGAGGGTAGGAGGTACTAAGAAACAACACGGACAAGGGTGGAGGGTAGGAGGTACCAAGAAACAACACGGACACGGGTGGAGGGTAGGAGGTACTAAGAAACAACACGGACAAGGGTGGAGGGTAGGCGGGTACTAAGAAACAACACGGACAAGGGTGGAGGGTAGGCGGGTACCAAGAAACAACACGGACAAGGGTGGAGGGTACTAAGAAACATTACGGACAAGGCTGGAGGGTAGGCGGGTACTAAGAAACAACACGGACAAGGGTGGAGGGTACTAAGAAACAATACGGACAAGGGTGGAGGGTAGGAGGTACTAAGAAACAACACGGACAAGGGTGGAGGGTAGGAGGTACTAAAACAACACGGACAAGGGTGGAGGGTAGGAGGTACTAAGAAACAACACGGACAAGGGTGGAGGGTAGGCGGGTACTAAGAAACAATACGGACAAGGGTGGAGGGTACTAAGAAACAACATGGACAAGGGTGGAGGGTACTAAGAAACAATACAGTCAAGGGTGGAGAGTACTAAGAAACAATACGGACAAGGGTGGAGGGTACTAAGAAACAATACAGTCAAGGGTGGAGAGTACTAAGAAACAATACGGACAAGGGTGGATGGTACTAAGAAACAATACGGACAAGGGTGGTGGGTACTAAGAAACATTACGGACAAGGGTGGAGGGTAGGCGGGTACTAAGAAACAACACGGACAAGGGTGGAGGGTAGGAGGTACTAAGAAACAACACGGACAAGGGTGGAGGGTAGGCGGGTACTAAGAAACAATACGGACAAGGGTGGAGGGTACTAAGAAACAACACGGACAAGGGTGGAGGGTACTAAGAAACAATACGGACAATGGTGGGTGGTGGCAGGGGAAGAAGCAACAGGGAGAGGAAGAAGCAACATGATTGGAAGAATAAAGAAACTAGTATCTGAATCAGAGCGAGCAGTAGATGGACAGTGGAAGGAAACTGATCAAACTAAATCAGAACTGGCGCCACACTTCAAATAAAGGACAGGAAGTGACATTGGCAAATCCTGGCCCATTATGAAGCAGTTAATCAGAGTGAGAATGAAGCCAGCGAATGGTCAGCAATGGGTGTGTCCCAAGCGTCACATCTTGCAGTGACCGCACACGCGCGGTCTCCAAACGAGACCTAAACATTAGATACCAGCTTGTTGTGTTGAGTTTTAGGAGTCTAAGAATTGTAAGGTGAATCACCGGACACCTCAGATGACCTTCCCTCGTCACGCTGAAGTGGGTGTTAGGGTCTGAAAGCCCACATGAGTGTTGGGTAGCTAATCTCGCCCCCCACATGTAACAGCAGCTTTAAATAGTGGTCTTTGACCTTTGTCAGGGCTTAGGAACAAAATGTTGTCCTCAGTTCAACTGCAGGCATTTACTTCTCCAATTAAAATGAGCGTTTGAAGGTAGTGTAGATGTACCCTCAAACTTCGTTGCTGCACCCGAGGCAGCAGCGCACAGTCTCCCCGCACAGCGCGGGTTCTGCAATGTGAGTGTCTGATCCCAGAGCTCAAGGACAGTGTCGGCAGCACAACGTCACCACTCTCATGCACCTGTGCAGTCTGCACTCTTAACACACCCATTAGAGTGCTTTCATAGAATGGGCTGTAGGTTGAGGGTAGGGCGGGTGCTGGATAGGAGGTGTTGGTGGCGGTGCACTGAAATGGGGTATCGGTGTGGTGGGTAATGGAAGATGGACATGTCAGTGGGGGGGCTTAAGTCCGTGTTGGACAATGTAGAATGTACAAGTGTGAGGTCATAGGTGGTAGATTAGCTGTGTGGGGTGAATCAATGAGCCTGACGATGGGAAGCACAGACTCTTGTTTCTGTTGCTTCAAGGGAGACGAGCCTCCCGAGGGGCGGGAGAAAACTATATATGCTTGGGTGTAGGTTGTGGTGTATGGTGTAGATGGGTAGCTTAGTGTAGAGCCCTGTGTAATTGTGGGGCATGATGTTTAGGTGCATGTGTTTGGGTGCCATGTGAGTCAGGAACGGCTTGCAGGGCTAAAAAAGGGGGGGGGCGTCGCAGGTGGGGGGATTAATAATAAAAAAAAAAGTACCTGTATCATTGCCGCCATCACTATCACCACCGCGACTGCGCTCTTCTCCTGCAGACAGGCTGCAGGCACAGGCTCCCATCCTGCCCTGCGGCCAATCCTGACACTACTCAGAGCAGCGTCGGGATTGGCTGGGAGCGCCCAGCCAGGGCACTCCCTGGCAGAGTGGGAGCCTGAGCCTGCTCTATCCAGCCCGGCAACACAGTGCTGGGCTGGAGAGAGCCTGCTGCGCATGTGTGTTTGGCCAGCCCGAGACGGCTGGCCAAACACACATGCGCAGTGAGAGAGAGTACGGGGGGGCGACGCTTCTCCGCCCTAGCGGAGGAGCCGCACCTGATGTAAGTAGTGATAATGGGGGTAAATGGGATTGTTGATGTAGCATACGGGTGGTGAAAAGTGTAGAGCTTATTTTGGAGTTTTTATAACTCTCTGATCATCCTTGAGGGTATCCAGACGCTCTGTAGCCTGGGAGGCCAGCCCTGGAATGCTTGCTCAAAGAATGACTTCAGCTTCCTGAAAAAGTAAAAAAGAGAGGAGGCGGCTTTGATCTGTTGTGGGAGGTCGTTCCAGGCTTTAGGGGTCAGACATGAGATAGCGTAGCCCTGTGCTCTGCTTTTGTGTATGCGTGGGGTCAGAGCGGTGGTGTCAGGAAGGTTGGGGAAGTTGACAGCGGCTGTTCAGGTAGGCAGGGCCTGTGTTGTGGAGCGCTATGTAGGTTTGGGTGAGGAGTTTGACGTGTGCTCACTTGTGTATCAGGAGCCAGTGGAGATCCCTAATGTGTGGTGTGGACTCGGTGTGTGAGGATGAGGACTAGTCTGGCAGCTGCATTTGCAATGGTTTGTAGTCTTTTTTCTGATCTGGTTGGTTATCCCTGCACACAAGGTGTTCCCATAGTCTAGTCTGCTGGCGATGAGGGCCTGGATAATCGTTTTCCTGGTGGTGTTTGGTAGCCACATTGTAGGTGCTGTAAGCTTAAGGTGAGGGGGGTCGTGCTGCCAAAGGATGTAGGTGAAAATGAAAGCCTGTGTGTACACACTGGCCAAACCCTCCCCACACGTCGGCCACGATGCTCCCATACGTAAATAAATGAATGAAGGACTCATGTGCGATGCTTGTAAGCATCAGAGAATGCATCTGTTGCAGAGGCTTGGATAATGAAACCTATGTAGCGTCCTGTCTCGAGCCCCCCTAAAACCAGTGCAGTAGTACACCCTGGGTGACGGGGAGCACCACTATGCCAGACCTGTGCCACTGAAGGTCTCCTTTCAATTTATTTTCTGCCTTTAGTTGTATGTTCCGCCGAACTCATCACGATGGTTCCATCTTTACGCAGGATTCCTCTCCCTGCACTCTTCCCTCCCCCCTTTATTGCAGTTTGTGCTGAAATATTTTAGTCTCACTGAAGACTGAAATCACCTTTCGCCCCAGTCAGTAAAGCAGATTTGCGTAGAACCTGAAGGTCTCAGGGCTGAGTCCAGGGGCCTCCACTCTGGGCCGAAGTTTGAGGCTATGAGCCGCCTTGAGCTGGGTGACAATAAGAGCTGTTAGTGGCTTCTGGGCGGTAGATACAACGGGCTGCTCAGTCCTAGCCGTGTTTAATATTATATTCCAAGTTAGCTCAGTGAGTCAAAGCCCTGCAACTGAGGTCTGTGTACAGCGTTTTAGTTACAGATTAGAAGCCTTTCACTCTCCTGAGGTCATTATATGATCGCGCAGAGAACAGGTGTTCCTTATAGCGCTAAGTAGCTACAACTGTCTGCCAGTGAAGACTATATACAGACTACTGTCATTTGATAAGGATCTGTTTTAAAGTTAAGGAACAGCGCCGGAAATGACATAATTTAAAGTGTTTTCTGGAGCGAACAGTATTATGTTCTTTTGATTAAAAAAAAAAGTAAACTTCTCTGGCATATAAGTGCTTAAGAAATTGTGGTGTGCGCAAGACTGAACTATTCACGGGGTGTGGGCAGAGCTAATGAAATTAAAGCAGACGCCAGTGACAAGGTTCCCTCGTGGTGGTTGTTGCCCACTCCAGATTGTATTGTGCCCAGGAGTGGCTCTGAAAGGGAGCTGTGGGAGCGCAGAGCCCTGCAGAAGATCAATATTCACCCATCTCGGAGAACATTCAGTCATCTTGAAAGTATGAGTGGTGGGCGCAGCGCGCGTCACTCTTTGATCGGGCTCTGCCCCTTGCCCACTCATCGCTGCCCTCTACTCATTCTGTGTTGGCAGAGTGCGCCGGCTGGCCTCATTACTAAACAGGAATTCTGCCCTGTAAGGCTGCTGAGTGCCCCTCATTAGCGGCCAAATGACGACATGGGCGCAACGTCTGTGCGTAATGACGCACTGTAAATAAATAGCAAGCTTGAGTGCAAAGGAGACCTTTGTAAACATCTGTCAATAACCACGTCAGTTCAGATAGGATTGCAACGTTACTTTATTGAAGCACCTCTTAGAATTAGGAGTGCAAGTCACAATTACTGCTCGTGGCATGGCACGGCAGACCAGGACACTGGTGGCCACAGGGACTCGGACATGCAACATCGAAAACATGGCACAAAAAAACACCCTCGTATTAAAAACAAACCAGGGTGCGGAGATCACTGATTGCAAATTGTTGTCGATTGCAGGTGGCTCAACAGCGTTGGCCAATGCGGGTATCCTTGGCCCTGAAACACTGTCACGTGCAGTTGTCCTGAGCATCAAATCATTGTCCACAGTAGAAGGCTTCGGTGTAGAAGCACTGGTCGGTGCAGTTGTGCTTGACGCCGAAACAATGTTCCAGCCCGTTCTTCTCGGCGCCAAGGGGTTGTCCTACGAAGCTCTGTTCTCTGGTCCGCAGTTTGCATTCATTGGTCAATGAGTTGGTATAGAGTGAAACCCACCGACAGCAATGAATGTGGATTGCAGCCACTAATTTTGCACGTAGCGTGGCTACCAGGGTAACCGTATACAGCCAGTGCTTCCCACAGATCGACACTTGATGGCTGCTCTGTTCCAGGTGATGGCTGCCATGAAGCTGGTTTGAAAGGTTGTTGCTTTGTTCTTCAGTGTGTTGTTCATGGCTAAATGCTCAGACTATGGGTACAATTCATAAGGAATGAAAGCATATGTGTAACAGTTCTCCTGTAGCAAGTACTGTTTTTAGTGCACTTACCTGCGTTTATGAATTATCCCAGGACATCGGAAATAGGAATATTGATATGAAATTAGTACACATAGAAAGGATTGTGCCCTCTTTGCACTTTAGGGATTTGGATGTTTTGGGGTTGATTCACAAAAACATAAGACTATATAAATGAGTACTCTGACAGAACTACCTCCCACGCTCATAAATGCTTTTGTGGATTCCTCCCCGCATATGGTTCACCAATTCCTTTTAATAGCTGGACCTATTAACCATATTCACCTTTCCAGCATCCTATATACACCAAATTCAACAGTTTGTTGCAATATTGGGGAGATTGCCGCACACGGCTTGTGTAAGCACCTCTTCCTAACACAGTGTGCATTTTGTAAAGACAATGTTGTGGGAGCACTTTTTTTTATTTTTTTTAACGATGTGGCACTTTCAGGATACAACATGTGAACCTTGCTTCTAAAGCCACAAAGACAAGTGAAGACCTGAAAGAAAATAAAGGACAAGGGGCCAAAATAATGCAATAATATTGATTTGTGTCCTTTAAGTATTTTTGTAAGCAAATTATGCTTTTCTTCCATATCGTCTATGTTCAAAATATTGTACACTGACCTATTATTATTTTCTGTAAGCATTTGACAAGTCAGTTTTTATCGTGCTGCAGAAAGTAACCATTTTATTTCACTCTCACACCATAAGAGTGCCTGGAAGACAGTTTAAGTGGACAGCTGCCATTTTTCCTCATTTTATTAGGCTGGCTTCCAATTACTTTATTTCTTAACACCATTGTGTTAAAATTGTTTAGCATTACATTTCCTATAATCGTTATCCGAACAGTGATCAAGGATCCGGATGTAGGCAATGCAGATATGGGATCATTTGAAAATATCTGCAAGCCAAGTGCTAAAAACGTAAATTTGAAATACTCATTTTGAAATATTTGATGTTACAAATACTTTTCCCCTAACCAAATTTGGACTGCCTAGCATGCATCTTAGGGTCAGCACGCAGGACTTGTGTTACTTTTAGAGCTATAATTGCTATTAAGGCTAAAGGTGTGAATTGACCAAGTGATATATTTTGGCTCGAGGCTAAAGTTAGGGTCATGCATATGGTTCAGGACTTGGGGGTAACTTTAGGATTAGGTTTAATGTTATTAAATTAATTACTCTTTTTGTAATTATTTAGTTTGTTTTAACATTTCGTGACTATATTGTTAGAAGAATAGTGAAATCGAATGATGTTGTATGTATTTACATTTTGGTATTTGTTTTCTGTATTGCTATTTTCAAACATTAATGTTTAGATAGTTAAAACCTACAACTAGTTTAATGATATTTAAATATATCAATCTGTGCTATATATTCATATCAAAATCTGCTGCTATGAAATTTGCACCTTCAGCTGTCTAAGGTTTAAAAATGAGTACTTAGCTCCATTAAATAAGCTTTCATTTTGGTAATTTTCAGGCAGTGGTTTTAGAGTCTGCTACAGGGAGATATAAATGTATGTCATTAACAACACATATGAACAAAGAAGCACATTTATTACCTATCTATGAGCTACATCTGAGGTACCATCTTGAACTAAAAGCAATCACCCTCTATGGTGGTAACCGTAGGTGTTTATTGAAGCCCACAGTATTGTGTCAGAGGCTTCCATGAACTAATAATTCAACTCAAAATCTGCTTTTTTTTTTAAAGATATAAGCAGACAATAAAAATGGGTCCTGTGCATTCCATCCAGAAGGCTGCTTGGTAGAGGCTCTCAGCCTTCTAAAACTATCTATTTAAATTCTGGTGCATCCTTTTTCTGAGTGGGCATCTCTTATAGTTGGCACACAGAGAGCCTTGAACACTTGCTGCTGTGGGGGACCATAATGTGTACATTTTGATTTCCAGCTTGCTTTTAGGTCGTATTTTCAATTCTCATAGACATTTGAATTGGTTGAGGAATTAACCTTTAATGATTAAAAAAATTCTTGCATGGCCACCAGTGCACGAGTCTTCGATACAGTTTTTCACTTTTTTTGTCGGTGATGTCAATGTGATGTTATTATGACTTATTGTTATGTATAGTTGGAATAGAGCGACCTTGTTTATAAACTGTGGCTTTATGATTCGTGAATAGGGTTCTCTTACCTCTCTATATGCTCACCTTGGGTTGTTTGCGTAAATGAGCGAGAACGAGTGACGAACACTGAAACAATATCCAGTGCTGCTTCCTCAGGTAGCGCCTCGAAAGGCCTGAAAAGGCTGCTGAACGAGTGTCCTTGGTGGTCAGGGCTGCGAGAGCTGCGTCTGCACGAGCGACACTGCGCACATTACAAACCGGTGTAATTTATCAAATTCCAATTGATTCCTTTGTGACGTCATCACCGGTTGATATTCACAACGACCGAAAGATATGCCATCAATTAACGTTACAAGGACTTGGAATTAACGCAATATTACAAAGGGATATTTGCATGTATGACATTGAGGGGTAAAAGTTTATTTTCAAGAGGTGAAGTATTAGAAATAACAGCTCCTTCTGCGCCTGATAATCTGCATAAATCATTCTTTCCAGGCTGGTGCCCCCTAAATCATTTACTCCTGACCCTGCTTAACACAATATGAGTCTGTACTTAAAGGAATGCAGAAAATGCTATTCAGAATACTAATGTATACTCAAACAAATAAGCCTAAGTAACCAGTGGCTGCCTCTTAATGTAAATTATATATAGTTATCCTGTAGCCTATAGTAACCCTGGATTGCCCAAGCTCATGAATGTAGCAATGCCATGTAAAGCATTACAACATATAGTCAGTAGAAGAAATATAAAAAACAGAAGATGGCGGCACAGCCCAATACCACTGCGTTTAGCAGATAGCCACGGCTTCGGCTACACGGCGAGAGCACACCGCATCTCTAGCGTTATCACCCCGTATAATATGGTCCTATGGATTGCGGAGCCCGGCGGATATCGTGGGTAATCCGGCTATGTGGAAAATACCTACTATGGAAAGAACTATATTTATTGGGTCCATAACTTTCTTTTTTCACAAATGTTCCTCATTTTCAATGGAGTCCTATTGGGGTAGAATGTCAGGTAGGGTTGTTGATGGAACCACGCATGCAGAAACCACGCATGCCTGAACAACACGTTTGGAATAACGACCGTGTTGTTTCCACGCATGCCTTTACCACGCATGCCTTTACAACGATTTTTCGTTGTAAAGGCATGTGTGGAAACGGCATGTGTGGTTGTCGTTTGCAATCCCCCACCCTAACAACAGAAGTACCTCGACACCCCCACCCTTAAAAACTACCCCAATACCCCCACCCACCCTGAGCTCTAAAACCGAACCCCACCCCCAAAAATAAAACCCAACCCCTAAAAACAAAATTACCCTGACCCCAACCCCGCCCCTAAAAAACAGAAGTAACCCATCCCCCACCTTTAAAAACTACCCTGATAACCCCCACCCACCCTGAGCCTTAAAATCGACCCCACCCCCCAAAAAATACTACCCAACCCTTAAAAACAGTTTCCCTGACCCCCACCCCGCCCCCTAAAAACCAGACCACCTCACCTGCTCTGAATACAAAATTACTCCAACCCCCACCCCCAAGTCCCGACCCACCTACCCTAAATACCCCCACCTCTAATAACCTGCCCCCCACCCACCCTAAATAAAAAAATTACCCCAACCCCCCACCCCGCCCGTAAAAACCTGACCCCCACCTGCCCTGAATACAAAATTACCCCGACCCCCCCAACCCCCAATAAATTGCCCCCACACGCATTAAATACAAAATTACCCCAACCCCCACCCGCCCCTAAAAACCTGACCCCCACCACCCACCCTAAAAACAAAATTACCCCACCACTAAAAACCCACCCCCACCCACCCCAAAAACATAATTACTCCAACCCCTTAAAATGCAAAATTACCGTGACCCCCCCACCCTGCCCCTAAAAACCTGACTCCCCCACCCACCCTAAATACAAAATTACCCCACCCCACCCCTAAAACCCCAACCACTCCCCCTGTAAAAACAAAACCACCTCCCCTAAAAACAAAATTACCCCGATCCCCACCCCTAAAAACAAAATAACCCGACCCCCCCACCCCGCTCTAAAAATAATCCAACCTCTCCCACCCCTTAAAAAAACATAAAATAACCTAACCACCTCATCCCCGCCCCATCCCTAAAAACTACCCCCAACCCTGCCCCAGACTCACTTCCCTGACCACATCTTCTCCCAATGGATCTTCCATTTTCTCTGCCTTAACCGCGCATGTGCGTTGTTCAGCACATGCGTGGTTAAGGCAGAGAAAAAGGCCTGCGTTGTTCGGGCAAGCATCGTTCCGCTTGCGTGAACGCCACAAGTGTGGCTCCGGACACGTTGTTCCAGATCTTTCCTGCCAAGTAGCATCCACAATGCAAAGACTTATTATACAGAGAAAAATAAACTTGTCACATGAGATCTTCGCTCGATTACAATCAAACTTTACCTTCTCCAGAGAACAATGGTGCCTACAGAATATAAGACTTCGCTGCCATTTGAAACAAACAACGTCCTCATTGTTTAACCAGTGGCACGTCTCTGGCTCCTCACTAATTTTGTGGCTCATTACAGGTGCCACCAAATCCCACCATAGTTGGGCTTTCCTACCTTCCTTTCAAATTGGACTTTTCTAACTCCTGTCCAAGTTACGCTCTTGTTACTCCTTCCTGGGTTGGGTTCTCATTTCAGTCTGTATTACAGTTGTCGGCCTCATGTCTGGGTTGGACTCTTTAAATAGCTCCCAGACTGGGCTCTTCTGAATCACTCCCTGTTTGGATTCCCCTTCTGACACCCATCCATGTTGGACTCTTCTCTTCCCATCCAGGTTGCAGTCTAACTCCCATCCGCCTCGGCCTCCTCCTGGCTTAGACTGGTTTCACTGTCTCCACCTCTGGACTGTCTTCACTCCCTCCTGGTCTGGACTGTCTTCACTCCCTCCTGGTCTGGACTGTCTTCACTCCCTCCTGGTCTGGACTGTCTTCACTCCCTCCTGGTCTGGACTGTCTTCACTCCCTCCTGGTCTGGACTGTCTTCACTCCCTCCTGGTCTGGACTGTCTTCACTCCCTCCTGGTCTGGACTGTCTTCCCTCCCTCCTGGTCTGGACTGTCTTCCCTCCCTCCTGGTCTGGACTGTCTTTACTCCCTCCTGGTCTGGACTGTCTTCACTCCCCTCCTGGTCTGGACTGCCTTCACTCCCCTCCTGGTCTGGACTGCCTTCACTCCCTCCTGGTCTGGACTGCCTTCACTCACCACCTGGTCTGGACTGTCTTTACTCCCTCCTGGTCTGGACTGCCTTCACTCCCTCCTGGTCTGGACTGTCTTCACTCCCTCCTGGTCTGGACTGTCTTCACTCCCCTCCTGGTCTGGACTGTCTTCACTCCCCTCCTGGTCTGGACTGTCTTCACTCCCTCCTGGTCTGGATGCCTTCACTCCCTCCTGGTCTGGACTGTCTTCACTCCCCTCCTGGTCTGGACTGCCTTCACTCCCCAACTGGTCTGGACTGCCTTCACTCCCTCCTGGTCTGGATGCCTTCACTCCCTCCTGGTCTGGACTGTCTTCACTCCCTCCTGGTCTGGACTGTCTTCACTCCCCTCCAGGTCTGGACTGCCTTCACTCCCTCCTGGTCTGGACTGTCGGGGCAGGTCTTGACAAGGTTTAGACTCCAGACATCTAGCGGGTTCTGACACTTTTTACTCCCATCCGAATGAACACTCCAGTAGTCTTGATGTGAAGAGGAAGCATTAGGGCAGATTACTTCCTACTCAAAGAGCAGCAGTGTAGATGTAAGGATGTTTTCTTTCTCATAATGAGTTATAGCTACACACACCATGGCATGAGAACCTCCTTTAGACAAGTGTATCCAACACGAGGGATGGAGGAGGCTGCTCCTGAGAAAGCTTTGACTTGCAGTGCCAGAAGGGGTTCCTTAGAAACAAAAAGCCCCAAGTGGTTGGCAGGAGGCTCCTGTTTCAGTGGAAATAGAGGTGATCTGATGTAGCCATGTTGTGTAAGGTCTCATAGCACTTCTGAAATCTGGGCTCCCTTTATCATTCTGGGATTTTCGTAATGAGAGCTCAGAGATCTCTTGGCGTTGCTGTGTTTCGTATTGTATCGTGGTGGATTATATTGGATAGCGGGTTACCGGGTACTGTTACAGATCTGTGTGAAGCATTATCTACATTAACGAGGGATCTGCTTCTTGTTCAAGTCTGTTCAGGCGAACGACTGTCCTCTGCTCTACAAAGGCATCTTTTACGAATAGAAGCATCTTCTCTAGGTATGTGTTTTGATGCAATGTTTTAGGCGTGCGGTTATGATGTAGTCAAGTTTACCCCTTAGGGTGGTTGATGTGTAGATGCGCATTTGAGCTGGCAGCCCTCAGAGAACTGTATCCCTGAGAACCTCATTGAACCCCCACTGGTCCCAGGGTTGTTTCTAATGTGCACTGTTGGTGTGGTTTGAAGTATGAATGTACCTTGATGCATCTGAGGTGCCAAACTTGCCCAGCTATCTGTTGTGCGCACAGTAGTGAACGCAGTGATGTCTGATGAGTACTGATGGTGACACGTAAGCATTTACCTTCTATCAGTGCTTTAAATGGGCCGGTACTCTCCGGTACTGAGTACCGGCACTTTTTTATTTTGAGGGGGAGAGTACCGGCACATCTCAAGAAAAACGTAATACTTTTAATTGGAGAGTACCGGCACTTCTCAGAAACAAGCAGGTACTCTGGTACAGAGTACCTGCACTTCTATTTTTCCATTTAAAGCACTGCCTTCTATAATCTGCAGGATGTACGATTGTCCTGTGGGAGAGGACCACTTGTAGATGCTAGGTTTTAAAATTAAACATATGTACTTATAGTTACTGCAATGTCATAATGAATGTAGAAAGTGATACACCACTTTGTTGGTGTGGTCTGAGGTACATTGGCAGAGCACTGTACTGGCAGAAGTGGCAACAGGTGGCATGTGTGCAGATGTCTGATGGGAGTGTTGCCTCATCAGGTTATATCAGCATTGCAGAGATCTGCTTGCGGGTTAGTCCTAGCTGAGGGGTGAAACCTTCATGGCAGGTGGATTTGGTACAAAGGAGATTGTCTTTCGTTAGCCAAAAGCATCCTACAAAGTTACTTCCTTGGTTTGTTCGTATACCCCTGCTTCCTACTGCATGTGACAATATTTAGATTTGCTTCATTCAGAATTCTCCTGCTTTGTGGCAGTGGGTGCTAGGCAGTGGCTAGAACAGTGGCCTGTTCGTGGAGCTTAAGAACCAGTAGATCTGAAAAGTTTAGCACCAACTCTGAAAGCATAGGTGCCCTGAAAACAAGCATTTTCAATGCAACGGGTCTCGCATTTGTTCAGTTAGAGCTATTAGTGTTGTAAAGGAAAAAAAAAACACAGCGCTATGTAAAATGCAGCGCGATTGTGCTGCGTGGAAAATAAACAGATAAAGTAGTCCGGACTCCAGGCTGAAAACATCGAGCTTCGTATGTTTTCAGTAGTTTACCGGTGCAGTGTAGGCGGGCTAAACACCTGAAAAGGCATGAGGTATGCCTGCCTTTCACAAATGAAAGCAAGCAGATTTTAAAAGGCAAGCCCATGAACCAATGAAAGTGACTGACTTGGAAGGGGGGGGTTTCAAGCCCAAAGAGAGATTACAGAATGAACTGAGCACTTTGTGCTCACCCATAAAAAAAGCAGGAAGCTTCCCCCAAGTTTTCTTGCTGTTGCTGATGGTGAAAAATCTGCAAGAAACAGAAAAAAAGAAGGCACACAATGATATGTTAGGTTCTGGGCTGTCGTTGCTTGATTTTTGCTTTCCAGCGTAATCATTTTTTTTTGTGGGGGGTCCGTTTTTTTGTAGTCCAGATATCGGGCAAGCATCAGGACACATTGGTAGGTGGGAAATATAAGGGTTGTAGGGCTGTGCTTGCTTGTATGTGCCTAGAGGGGGGAACATGTGATGGGCGTAGCTTGTCCTTTGGGAAAGCATCATGAAATTATTTAGAGTATTAAAATAATGTGTCCCTCCCGTGCTTCATCCCCACGCCGCTGCTAGAAGTCCAGTGGCGGACCATGTGTGGACCTCTGTCTGCAGAATAGTTTTCATGGGATTGTCTCGTCAGTGCAGACGGCAGGTTGTGATCAGAGACAACACTGGTGTCTACCTTAAATATTGCAGCCATTGCTTTTAAGCTTTTTGGCTGGGTTTGAAGCGCTGTCTTTTTTCCAGGGTTGTAAAACTCTTTGAAATATATTTCCTAAGAATTTTCAATGCGGAGCGGAAGTTGATTGTTGCAAACCTTCGCGCCAGACCTTGGGACTGGCCTCGGGGTGTCTACACTGTGGATCACAGGCCACGAACTGGTATAACCTGGGTCTGCATGGACTTCCAGGAGAGCATTGGTTGTCAGTAGGTCGGTGTGTGCTTGGTGCAGCCCTAGTTGTTCAAGCATGCTTCATGTGCAGCACTGGACAACTCTGTAAACATTTCTGCTGTGGGGCTTGGGTGGGCTCGCCTGCCTTGCTTGTGTGTACCCCCGCAGTATCCATGGAGGCATCATCCTATACTTCGATCGCATTGGACGCCTTTTGAAGAGTCGGGTGTTTTAGGTCAATGTATTGATGATCCCCGCCATGGGAGTCTTTTTGAGAGCACCCCAACTCCTCAATACATTATAGGGTGACATACGGCCATCTGTATACCGCAACAGAGAAGTTCCTTCTTACATACAGGGGAATATGAATTGATCACATCAAAAAGTGTTGGAGAGAAAGGTATAAATGAATACAGGAAGTGCATCAATATCAGACTGCATCCAGCACGAGCTCTATACTACAGCTGGGAACGGGGTTGGGGGTTGGTTGCAGGACATGAATACATCCAACACGCTAAACACACACTGTACAACAAAATGGCCTCAACACAAGTGAGGACCACAGAGGATTGGCTGTAGGTTGCAAGAACAACCCTGGCCTTGCAGCCCCCACAACCAAATGGAGACATCTATAGTGGTAACCCAAAGCCAGCAGGCATGAAGGCGTGAGCACATGCAGAAACAGAACACGCAACCACCACAAAGCGCCAAGCATCGGGAGCAGGTTATACACTCTCTAGAACAATAGGAGCTCAAGTTCTGGGATACAAAGACACAGGCCTGTTAAAGGTGATGGTCGTCAGGCCTTATCTCAAGCGGGCACACCCCCGGAGTTGGGTCAACCAGGCTTTAAGTACGAAATTGAAGACATTACATGGTATACATACAGCTGAACCCGCCGTAGATATATAGATACAATGCAGAATATTATAACATACACTTCAAATGGAGACCTCAATGGCCATTGCCTGACCTTGGTAATTTAGGAAGTTTGCTTACAATGAACACTGAGTGAAAATAACACCATCATGTCCTGGGAAGGTTTGTCCACACAACAGGTTCTACACAATTATTACCAGTGGTCCCAAAAGTACACTTTATTCTCGTTGAGCAGTGCTGGGTGCGTGCCCGGATTACTCGTGTTACATGCACCATACCGATGGCTGACCTCACCCACATCCAGTCCATCCGCCTTGCGCCTTCCGGCCACCGAGATGCCTGCGACGCGCCTCAGGGTACAGTCAACGATCGATGGTTTCTGCTCAGTCCAAAACTCACCGACAGCGTTGAATGTTCCCGGAGGCGCTCGGGGAAGCGGCCGGACTTGGCTCGCATCTGAGCCCAGCAGCGCTGAGTTCAGCAAATACCTGAAGTGATCGGAGGCGCGCGCCTTGCCATTATGAAACGCCTGCAGGGTTTCCCAGGCCCGGAGTGTTTACAGAGCCTGAAATTGGCAGGACTTTAACAAAACGTGAGTCATACTTACAGAGGTCTTTGGAAGGGATGAGAGCCGGAGCTGCTCCTTTGAAACATTGGACTTACCGCCGGAGTGGATACTCGGGGAATCACTTTTTCATAGGGTAGTTTCACGTTCTTGTATTTTTCGTTCACGGCCCAGTGATGGTGAAGTTTTTACGATTACTTATTTCAACTGTACAATTTGCTGCGTCTATTGGTGGGTGAATCCCAGATGTGAACAGCATTATTGACTATTTTAATTTCCCTAACTTTCTACTGGAGAGGCAGCTGGAGGGGGGAGACACGGAGGTTTGCATCTTCAGTTCTTTTGTAGTCACAAGACGAGAGCACAGGAGGGGTCTATCTAGGAAGGTGATTTGGCACGTACGTGGGCCCCAGGCAGGCTTCCCAGTGCCAGTGAATTTATTCTTTCTTTTATTTGGGAGTGTTGCATAGCTCTAAATCTCGGAGTCCAGAGGATGAAATAGGTTACTACATCCATGTGGAGATGCAGGCTACAAGAATACAGGTGCGGGAACAAGATGCTTTGTGTCGTCCTGTTATCTTTCATTGTATACTCAACCCCTAATGGTGTAGGGAAGGGTGTACCTAGAATAAACAGGTTTCAGACGGGCCAATGCCAGGTGTGAGTAAATCACAGGATATTTTTCATTTGTAGGGATGTGTTTTCTTCCTATGAAGCAGTCTGTGGCACTGGTGGAGGGACACACAGCTGCTCACATTTCTAATACCAGACTTACATCTCTTAAAACTGCCTGCACCCCAGATCATCCAAGGACCACTTAATTCAATCATGCCAAGCTTCCCTTTGCCCCTTTCCACCAGCTGCCTCTCACCCACTAGAACTCCCAAACTGGCAAACTAAAAAAGTCTAACTCCTCTTCAGGCACTGTAAGCTCTCCATCGATGAAGCTATCTGCTCAGACACGAAGAGAGTCTAAAAATACCACACGTAGCGCCCTGAAGTACTTGCATGGTGATAGTAAGACTATCACTCTCAACCAAGCCTTCTCTTGCAAGTCCAGGACCTCTGAATCCCCCTCTCTCTCCCCTTAATGGTCAGGAAAAAAAACTTGACACCTGTCCTACTCAAAGTGCTCTCAGATCTTGATCACCGAAGCTCCTGGCTCTGTTTTGCCTTATTTTTGAGTCATTAATGATTATCTGTGCAGCTAGGTGTGCACAGTTGAATATATGTTTGATGGCATGTGTGGATCTGAAAGGTGTGTGTTGGGGCAGAGCAGTAATGCCTAGGATGTCCTTGGATTGGGTAAGAGCCAGACAGGAAGTGACTGTTACTTAGGGTGGCCAATGAAACGGCGGGTCCCAGAGCGGGATGCCGCTGTGAAACCTACAACTGCATTCGACTCCGCTGCAAGAAGCGGGCGGGATGCCAACACGGTCTCTTTCATCGTGACTCTTGAGGCCATCTTGGTAGCGTAGGCCATCCATCTGGAAACCATCAGCATCTGCCATTCCTGTAAGCGGGAATGCTAAATATGGCGGCCGCTTATTCTCTGCGCATGAACTGCGACTGCAAAACGAAGAGCAGAATAAAATTAAAGAAAAACCTGGGTGCGGAGAGAGAACCGTTCGGGTTGGTGCCCATTCCTGAGCAACGAACAAAGCTGAATACTTACTTGCACACTTCCTGCCCCAGAAGAATCCACAGGACTGCGTCATCTGTCCAACACACCCTTCCGATGCCCTACAAATCTGCTCCAGATGTGTTATGGCTTCGAAACACAACGTCCCAACCTAACTGGGCGGGCTGAAACGAGAACCAGATTGAAGTAGTTAGTACCAAACACTTACAACTTTCATTTATACATGAAGAACGTCTATAATTATAATAATATTTCTTCTACGCTCACTACATTACAGCTGCATAGTGACATACGCTCTTTACTTTGCATAGATTGAGGTGGGGACAGTTGCGCCATGCTGAATGTACACCCTTGCGTAGTAATACATATAGACGAGTTTTGCCGTCACAGTTGATGAGGTCATACTTATGGCAGCCAATCACAGTCTAGACTGGAAGAGTTCAAATGTCATGGAAAGAAGCACACACAGCAATAAGTGCTCAAAACCCCGGTTTGGGGGCTCATCTATTGGGGAGCTAAGTGAGGGTTAAAAAAGTGTGAATGCAGGATGAGAAAAAGGACGACAATAGATAGGACTTTTTTTAATAGAGCCATGGCTGCCACAGACTGTAATTGGTACCTGAGAAGAGCAATACATAATTTGTCTAGTATTAACACGTCAAGTAGTTTTTGGTTGGCCTCCTTGCTCTAGATATGGGACTTGATTGACCCTTTTTTTCACAAAGTACAACAGAATAGAGCAAGCCAGATCAAACCATCAGGGGGCGCTGCCATCATCCACAGGCTTTTTCCATCACACTCTGCACATACTGAACCCCATGCTATAAGTGAGTGCTACGTCGTGACGGACGCTAGGGATACCCATGTCCCTGGCTGCGTTACCCCGTGAAGCATTGTACTGTCACACCCTCCCATAGGTTTCTTCTACCCTATGGGTCAGAGAATCGATAACCACTTGTGCGGGCTTGAGCCTCTCTGTGATACACAGTACCTCTACCTCATGCCACAGGTAAGTCCCGCCCGTTCCAAATTTTAATTATGTTTTCCTTTTAGACGAAATACATAGCGAAGTCCATGTTACAGTTCAGCAGATTTCTATGGCGGGTTTTATGACTCCGATGCTCAGTCTTCCAGTAGAGTTTAGGTGCAAAATGATCCAATAATAAACCATACTCGCTGCCTGGCGGGAGATCTACAACTGTGAAGGGGCGGCTCCTTCACAATGGCAAAAGCGTGCCCCCCCCCCCCACCCCACCCCACCCAGCACAGCCAGGAGCTGAAAGATAAAACAATACTTAATTATCGTTTTACCTTTCAGCTCCTGGCTCAGCCAGCAGCGTGTTCAGGGAGTGTCGGGCCTGCGGTACGGGGGGGGGGGAGGAGAGAGTGTGCACCTAATTGCGCATGTGTGTTTGGCCAGCCATTTCTAGCTGGCCCAACACACATACACTCTTAGGTTTCTCCAGCCCGGCTCTGTTGAACTGCTGAGCTGGACAAACTGCACAGACCCCAGGGCTGTGTCTGAGCTGCAGTCTAAGCCTCTCAGACCAATCCTGACGCTGCTTTCATGCTAGCCTTAGCATGAAAGCAGCGCTAGGATTTCTGGGAAGCCTGTGCTGTGTCCCAGTGAATGCTGGAACACCAGATAAAGAGGAGCGACAAGCGAGGCGGCATGAGACTGCGGCGAGGGGAAGAGGTAAGTGTTTTTAAATTTCATTATTTTTTTTAATTCCCCCCCCCATGTCCCCACCACTCCCACCCCTTCACTTCCCCTGCCCACCCCTCCCCTTGAGATTTGCGGCTGACGTCAATGCAACTGTGGCCCCTAGAGTCAATGGACTACGGTTGTTTCTCATAGCGTGGCTACCTATAAAACTAACAGACATGTTTCACACCCATTTTGTATTCTTATTGGCCTAGGACAGATACAGCCTCAATATCCTCCTTCTATCGAGCTTAAAAGTATCTTCTCAAATGACTGCATGTGTCCCAGGAGCATGAAAAGGGAGAGTTAGCCTCAGATATATATGTAATTTAATTCCCCATTCCCCACACTTTACAGGTAAAATAACTTTTAAGGCCTTTCAGCCTCAGAGTTTGCAAGCTGCTTTGCTGAAGCAAATTCCAAAATATAAATGATGCCTTTTCTCTCCTGGTCTACGCAGCTGGGTTATGAGTTCTAAGAGACAGGGCGTAAGTCTGCCCCCGCTGCGGGTTGGTTCATTCAATTTAGAGATGTGTATTTTGTAAGCGAGCTGCGCAAGCTATGATAGATCCCCTTTGAGTACAGTGTCATCTCCTTTGAGAACACAGTCATACCCTTTGAGAACACAGTCATACCCTTTGACTATGTTGTCATCCCCTTTGGAGAACAACGCCATCCCCTTAGGAGACCGACGCCATCACCGACGCCATCCCCTTAGGAGACCGACGCCATCCCCTTTGGAGACCGACGCCATCCCCTTTGGAGACCGACGCCATCCCCTTTGGAGACCGACGCCATCCCCTTTGGAGACCGACGCCATCCCCTTTGGAGACCGACGCCATCCCCTTTGGAGACCGACACCACCCCCTTTGAGTATGACGCCATCCCCTTTGAGGACAACACCATCCCCTTTGAGGATGCTGTCATTCTCTTTGAGTACTCCACCATCCCCTTTGGCTAGTCCGTCATGCACCTTTGAATACCTTGCCAACCCCTCTGGAGAAGGTCATCTTGCCCTTTGACAACTCACTGAGAATAAAAGTCTGAATATTTGTTCAGAAGCGCAGTGGAACTGTAGTAAGGCAGTCTACAACACCTACAAGAAAAGGGGATGGCGACACATCTTCGTACAAATCTCCTACATTACTCTGTACGTTACTGGCTGATTGGGGGTCTTCGTTTTATAAACTGTTAGAAAAGGTCCATGACAGCTGCCCCACAGGTGAATCCCAGTACTGCTTGTCAGGGCCAGAGACTGAGTCACTTCTATTAGTAACTACTTATACAAATGAGGACTCTAATCTGCTATATTTCCATTGTCTGTTACTCACAGAGTGCTTGGAAGTGACGTGTTTAATGACTATGATAAATCCGAGATTCTGGTGATGCTGGAAACAGAATCCGATTCAGTGGGCTTCAAGTGGTCCCCATGCCTCAGAGCAGCGCCAGGCTGGAAACCATAACCATCCCTGGCAAAAATGCTGCAACCAGCTCCACATTGCAGGGAATCACCACCAGATTGCGGACAATGGGGCACGGCCTAGGTCATGGCAGCCCAACCTCCCCTGAAAGCAGCCCCAGAGCCTTCAGCTTACTGGGGAAATGCCAGAGTGTCAAAATCACCGGTCCCCCTGACTCAGAATCTCATTTGGACCAAGTAACCTGGGGATACTCTTCAACTGTGAAGATAAATCCTACCACTTCTCAGGCCTGGATGATGACTCGTCTCCGCGGATGTGACAATATCTACACTAACCTCCCAGGAAACTAAATACAAATCGAAAGAACCAAGCAGCCAGGATGCACTTAAACATTTGTAAGCTTTGCCATATCATTCTTGACCTCAAAGTGCTTCACTGGCTACAGGTGAAAGCAAAAATTGAGTTCAGAGTCCTTCATGCTGTTCACAAAGCCTTCCATGCTATTGACATAGCCTTTTGCGGAGGCCCTGAATAGAGGCAAATCCTGGCACCACCCTAAGTTGCAGGCAGGCTGCTCACCTGATTAACCAATCGTTCAAGAGGCTTAACATAGATGTGGGTCCTCGAAAGAGCGGGGTGCAGACTGCGGAACATCCTTAACCCAAACTTGACGCTGCACCTTTTCAAGAATATCAGATGGGGCTTCCACCTCTTCCGACTGAAATCTAGCATCCGCAGAAGACTTGGTGCTCTGAAGTAGATGAAAGGTGACATGCGGCACTATATACTCTTTCTGGACTCAAAAGTACTAGGTAGTCTATCTCCAACTGCGGGGCAGGGTGGGACTCATGCCAATGTGAACCTTTACAAAGAAACAATTTCCAGATGGTCCTTGATTAAGAGCAGCAGTACAAAAGATTTACATTAACAATAGCCTGATGTTAAGTCTTCTTGAAAGAAACGTGACACTAATTGGATTTTGCCCTCGTCAGTCAGCGCTGCATCCTGCAAGGTTTAGCATACCTGTCACAGCTCAGAAAAGGAGCTGTCAGAGCCGGCCTGAGCGATCAGAGCCTCAGTGAATTGAGGGCCGGTCTGAGCGAGCAGAGCCTCAGTGAATTGAGTGTGTTTGTCGGAAGACTTCACCTCACGTCTGCTAAGAGCTGTAGTTGGCGCGGTGCCTAGTCGTGACAGCATCATCAGGCGATCTCCTCACTTCCAAAGCACTGCACTCATGTATTGACTGTCAGAGATACAGGTTGTGGTGGGTACTGTGGGGCAGGTACAGGTTCATGTACTGCTTTCTGTAATACACTACAAAGATCACTTAGGACGTAAGGCTACTTAAGTAACTGTTGAAAAGCATGGGTCAGGTATGGGTAACCCCCAGATTCCAGGAGAGGCTCGCGGTGCGCTGAAAGCGCGGGGTGGCCCGGGGATGGAGTTAAATAAACATTACATTTATTAAATTAAAAAAAACACTTACCTTCTCTGCCACTGCGCCCCTACTCTGCCTCAGGCTGGCACAGGCTCCCAGCCTGCCCTGCGGCCAATCCGGACACTGCTCAAAGCAGCGTCAGGATTGGCCGCCCAGCCAGGATGCCCCCAGGCAGACTGGGAGCCTGTGCAGGCTCTCTCCAGCCTGGCAACTGTGTTGCTAGGCTGGAGAAAGCCTACTGCGCATGTGTGTTTGGCCAGCCTGAGACCTCCGGCCAAACATACATGCGCAGTAAGGGGGAGTGCTGTGCACTCCCCCCTCACTGCTTGTCACCGCCGTGGCCCCACCCCTTTATAAGAAAACGATAATAAACAAAGTTTATTATTGTTTTCTTTTAAAGGTTTTGCAGCTGCCGCTGCTGGCGGTGGGGGGGGGGCACACTGTGTTGGTTCCTCATGGTAAGCAGCGCCTTTCTAATCTGTGTCCCGGAACATCCCCCATAATACTGTCATCCCCACCCCGTGTTCCTGATGGCAACAGTATGAGGACGCAGACGTGATATTTACTGTGATCCTGGAAATGAGCCCCACAAGGTTTATAGTTCAAGTGATGCAGGATTTAAATGCCCAAATATCCTTCCCACTCTTTCCCCCCCTGCAGGAAGCTGGGAGAGGCAAAGTAGCTACCAGAGCCCTCAACACAGCTGCTTCTGTGGGATGCCCAGGTAGTCACTACGAGGAGCTGGTCCTAGGGATGCCTGGTCAGTCAGTTCAAAATGACTGAGAGGAGCTTGTCTTATGGGATGCCCAGTCAGTCACTAGGGGGAGCTGCTCTTATGGGATGCTCGGTCAGTCATTAAGAGGAGCTGGTCCTGTAGGATGCCTTGTCAGTCAGTTCAGAATGACTAAGAGGAACTGGTCGATGCCAGCGTATCCCCTGGGGATTGTAATACAGCAGACAGGATATCCGTAACGTTTGCGATGGAGTCACCCGTTCGGCAAACTCTATATCATTCCCTAAATTAGGGGACACCGCACTTTTCAAGGTGCACCAGAGGGGGGTGGGTCAAGATGAGTTTAATGGTCGGTCAAACAGACTGCTGTGGCATTTATACCAAACCGGAGAGCTGGAAACGTACCACGTGAACTGTTCTAAGATGCTGTGTGAGGTAGGTCCATTTTACTGCTTTCTGGAATTCCTTTTACTGTTTACAAGGACATCTGGGCATTGCATATACAGCTTGGCCGGGCAAATTAAAGAAAGACCTGGGCTAATTACGTTACAATGTAAAATGTGACATCACCTGCACCAGGAAGTATTTTTTGTTCGGTGTCAGATTCGTGGAACCCTGATACGTGGACAGTGTGACTGTGGAAAGCATTGAGGCTGTCCTGCGGTTCTAAGGAGGGGCACGAGACTGGACACCGGCTCTTTGCCACGTTCACCGGTCGGGCCATCCAGTCATGACTGGAGCGAGTAATTAAATCATAAGGAATTTAAATTTTGGGAATGTTGGTTCATTTTATTTTTAGCCATTCACAAGCCTTCACACTCAATTTACACATCTACATTGAATGCCAAACAAGCATTGGCAAAACAAGTAGGTCTGGGTTTAATGTGCTGACTTCACGTGCAGCATTAGCCTACTGGAGGCAAGGCACACAGGAGAAAGCCCAGGGAGAACAGTGAGCTGTAGTTATAACAAAAAGTCCATCGTGCAGTTAAGTGCAAGCACTGGAGTTGAGGTGGAAGGATACACCAGCAGTTGCTGAGCAATAAACACACCACTAGGCTGAGTGTAGACGTGACCGACAAAGGGTCTTGCTGAAAGATTCTGGCTGCAGAAAGCCAATGGTTGAAGGGGAGGGCCCAAATCCCACTTTATGTATTTTGTTAACAATATGTCTGACGGCTGTGTAGACGCCGTAGTGACTTTTCACAATGGGTATGAAAATACTTAGACACCTATAAGTTTACTGTGATGGGGAGGAAATAATGTAGAAAAAAATGACCTTCCCTTTCTGTAAATCAGGAGGTTTACTGTTGGTACAAATACTCCCTTTTAAGGCATAATCGTTTGTAGAGAAAGCACTTCGATTTACTTGAAAACTCAAAAACGAGTAACTATATGGAATTTGTGGGCACACGCCCAGGACTCAGTCCCTACTTTCTTTGTGAAAGGGCACCTCTGTGGTGGCCTCGAGCGGCCACTGAACCCCCCTTGTCCAGAAACAAGTACACGCTGTGAACCGGCTCCTTCAGAGAAAGTGAATAAACAGCGGGCTTTCTTCGGGCGCCTTGAAGGGCCCTCTAGCCGCTTGAGCTGAGGTGAGCCGTTTCACATTGGTGTTTTAGTGCACGAGCTATCAAAATAAACCGCCCTCGCCTTAATTGGAACATTATGGGGCAGGCAGGGTCCAGGTTGGGTCTGATCAAAAGCATACCACTCTAAGGGAAACAGCAATAACGAAAATAAACCGAGGGCTGAAACCAAGGTTTAAGTCCCATTAATGCGGAACAGCTGCGGGGGCATACATAATAACTGTATATTTATCTAGCTTGTAAATTTCTTAAATATTATGTGTTACAAAGGGTCCATTGGCCTTTTTGTTTTCCGTTCTCAACCTAAAGAGAAAATTGAAACGTTTTGTAAGAAATACCAAGTGTGGAGTGACGTTAGTTTTACAAAGAAGAGTTAATAAAAAGACCTGGAAAATGTAATCCTGCATTTATGTACAAGGAGTGAGGTGAATTAAGGAAAGGTCCTATTGCTGGGTCAGCAGGTTCTCAGCTATCCCGCACAATGTACTGTTGACAACTGAGGTCTTTCGTGCCTTGGACTGAAAGCAGCGTAATGCTAAGGGGTGGACTTGTGTCCAGTAACAATGTGACCGCACTACCACCCTCTCTCCAGCAGGGGTCAGTAGAGAGTTTGACTGCACATCTGTGTCCTATTAATTGCAGGTTAGTACTAAAACCCAGGCACTTGGACAAGGTGCACAAGTGACGACTTTCTTTGCCATAAGTCATTAAAGGTGTGTCCTTTTGCTTTGCTGTAAGCGCACGTGCGAGTCACACGAGCTGAGGTTCACTCCTGGGGCCCGTCTTCGGTTTTCAAACCATAGAGTGCGTGGGTCTGAGATGTTTTGCCTACAGTGACCATTTCCCTGACTTACGAGTTGCCCATCCATGCCCCCTGGCATTGTGTGACTGAGGTGTGTGTTAACTGGGCTCTTGGCACGGGCAGCCATGCACCAGTCCTTCGCCACCAGCCCCCCCCAACTGGGTGATGGTGAGGCGCAACAGGGAGAACTCGGACGCTGGCAGCGTTGGCCTCTCACGCAGTTTGCCAGGTTTTGCCACCTTGACTTGGGGGATACATTTTCTAGAAATGAAAGGTTTTGTGAGAGGATTATCCAGCTGAAAGCCTTCTTTGCACAGTTTTTCTACTAAAAACTTATTTTTCCTGAAGTTTTATTTTTAAATAGAGGCAAATTGTGAGGAGTTTAAATAATGTTTTTGAAGAAGAACTCTGCCGAGCTTCCGCCATCACCGAGTTGTTCGGATGAAGCTTTGAGGGCCCTCGTGGGAGCCCCCACCCCGATCCTCCCGTTGACGGGTATCACCTCTTGCCAGGCCGGACCCTCAGACTCCATCAGTAGAAGTGAAAGGCTGTGAGCACTGGTGCCCCTGCATGGCCTCCAGGTGGGGGTCTGACCCCCCTTCTCCTGTGGGCCACCTTCCGGTGGCACCCCTTCCCCACAGGAGGTGCAGCGTCCTGCAGGGGTCCCAGAGGCAAAGAGAAACGGCCAGTCACAAACACATGTATGACTTCTGGGTGCTTTGCACACTAAAACATGCGGGGGGGAGGATAAAAAAACACGGAAAGCGTGCCCTGTGTTCACCATCCCGACTCCACTCACTATAGGATTCCTGTGTGAAGTAGGGATGACGTGCGGCCTGCTGGCTCCGTGACACACAGCCTAAGAAGCGTCATTGTGTGACAAGATCCCTCTGTGACTCGCGCCCTTGTGGCTGTCGGGGTCACGGCTGTTCCCCGGTGTAAGGTAGCATGGTTGGGTGCTGCTGTCTTTTTTCAAGAGCTCCTGCCCAGAAATGGAGCATCTGTGAGCACATCTGATAGGGCTTCCAGGTGAGACTGAGGGTTAGCGCCTGCCTCTTCTGCATGTACCCTGCGTCTTCATGTACCCGGCATCTTCTGCAAGTACCCTGCATCTCCATGTGCCCTGCATCTTCTGCATGTGCCCTGCATCTTCATGTACCCGGCATCTTCTGCAAGTACCCTGCATCTTCATGTGCCCTGCATCTTCTGCATGTACCCTGCGTCTTCATGTACCCGGCATCTTCTGCAAGTACCCTGCATCTTCATGTACACGGCATCTTCTGCAAGTACACTGCATCTTCTGCAAGTACCCTGCCTCTTCTACATGTGCCCGGCATCTTCTGCAAGTATCCTGCATCTTTATGTGCCCTGCATCTACTGCATGTACCCTGCATCTTCATGCCCCGGCATCTTCATGTACCCGGCGTCTTCATGTACCTGGCATCTTCTGCAAGTACCCTGCATCTTCATGTACCCGGCATCTTCTGCAAGTACCCTGCATCTTCATGTGCCCTGCATCTTCTGCATGTACCCGGCATCTTCTGCAAGTACCCGGCATCTTCTACATGTGCCCGGCATCTTCTGCAAATACCCTGCATCTTCTGCATGCGCCCGCCTCTTCTGCCTGTACCCTGCATCTTCATGTACCTGGCATCTTCTGCAAGTACCCTGCATCTTCTGCATGTGCCCCGCCTCTTCTGCATGTACCCTGCTTCTTCTACATGTACCCAGCCTCTTCTGCAAGTACCCTGCCTCTTCATGTACCCAGCATCTTCTGCATGTGTCCTACCTCGTACGCTGCCTCTTCTGCCTGCGCGCTGCCTCTCCTGCCTGCGCCCTGCCTCTTCTGACTGTGCCCTGCCCCTTCTGACTGTGCCCTGCCTCTTCTGACTGTGCCCTGCTTCTTCTGCATGTACCCTGCATCTTCTGACTGATGCCCCGCCTCTTCTGACTGATGCCCCGCCTCTTCTGACTGATGCCCCGCCTCTTCTGACTGATGCCCCGCCTCTTCTGACTGATGCCCCGCCTCTTCTGCCTGTGCCTCGCTTCTTCTGCCTGTGCCCCGCTTCTTCTGATTGTGCCCCGCTTCTTCTGATTGTGCCCCGCCTCTTCTGATTGTGCCCCGCCTCTTCTGATTGTGCCCGCCTCTTCTGCTTGTGCCCCGCTTCTTCTGCTTGTGCCCCGCTTCTTCTGCCTGTGCCCCGCTTCTTCTGCCTGTGCCCCACTTCTTCTGCCTGTGCTCGGCCTCGTCTGCCTGCGCCCTGCCTCGTCTGCCTCGTCTGCCTGAGCCCTGCCTCTTCTGCATGTACCGTGCTTCTTTTGCATGTACCCTGCTTCTTTTGCATGTACCCTGCTTCTTTTGCATGTACCCTGCTTCTTCTGACTGATGCCCCGCCTCTTCTGCATGTGCCCCGCCTCTTCTGACTGATTCCCCGCCTCTTCTGACTGATGCCCTGCCTCTTCTGACTGATGCCCTGCCTCTTCTGCATGTGCCCTGCCTCTTCTGATTGTGCCCTGCCTCTTCTGATTGTGCCCTGCCTCTTCTGCCTCTGCCCTGCTTCTTCTGCCTGTGCCCTGCTTCTTCTGCCTGTGCCCCGCTTCTTCTGCCTGTGCCCCGCTTCGTCTGCCTGCACCCTGCCTCGTCTGCCTGCACCCTGCCTCGTCTGCTGAGCCCTGCCTCGTCTGCCTGAGCCCTGCCTCTTCTCTCATCCCTCCTGGGAGGCCCCTCCCCTTTGAAAAGTGCACGTGCAAAGATCAGAGGTATTCTACACGGTCCCAGAAGTGCTAAATCATCCACAGAAACCCTTGTTCAAACCTTTACTAATGTGGCCTGGAATGTAAGGGTGAATGTGTACATTCTGCAGAGCTGGCATGCGAGGCCAGGGCTGAGTGCCTCCTCTCACTGCAGCAGTGAGCAAAAATATCTGATGCAGGGCGACATGTATGGATGACAACTGTCAGCTACGATGGAGATACAGCTGTAGTAACAATGGAGACAGCAGGTGTAACAATGGAGACAGGAGTAGTAAAGATGGAGGCACAGCGGCAGCGACAACGGAGGCACAGCGGCAGCGACAACGGAGGCACAGCGGCAGCGACAAGACACACAGCGGTAAAGCACAGGAGTAGTAACAATGGAGGCGCAGCGGTAGCAACAATGGAGGCGCAGCGGTAGCAACAATGGAGGCGCAGCGGTAGCAACAATGGAGGCGCAGCGGTAGCAACAATGGAGGCACAGCGGTAGCAACAATGGAGGCACAGCGGTAGCAACAATGGAGGCACAGCGGTAGCAACAATGGAGGCACAGCGGTAGCAACAATGGAGCAATGGAGGCACAGCGGTAGCAACAGTGGAGGCACTGCGGTAGTAACAATGTAAGCACAGGAGTAGTGACAATGGAAGCACAGGAGTAGTGACAATGGAAGCACAGGAGTAGTGACAATGGAGACACAGGAGTAGTAACAATGGAGGCACAGGGGTAGTAACAATGGAGGCACAGCAGCAGTAACAATGGAGGCGCAGGGGTAATAACGGAGGCACATAAGTAATAACGGAGGCACATAAGTAATAACGGAGGCACATAAGTAATAACAGTGAAGACGCAGGAGTAATAAGTAAGGAGACACAGCAGTAATAATGGAGGCACAGGAGTAATAACAATGGAGGCATAGTGGTAGTAACAATTGAAGCGCAGAGGTAGTAACAATGGATGCACATGAGCAATAAAAATGGAGGCAGAGGAGTAATAATGGATGCACAGTGGTTGTAATGGAGGAACAGCAGCAGTAACAATGGAGACGGGTGTAATAACTAAGGCACAGCAGTAGTAACAATGGAGACACAGGGGTAATAATAATGGAGCCAGATGTGAAAACAATGGAGGCACTGCAGTAGTAACGATGAAGGTACAGCAGTAGTAATGATGGAAGTACAACAGTAGTAACAATGGAGACTCAGTGGTAGTAACAATTGAGACAGCAGTAGTAACAATGGAGGCACAGAAATAGTAACTTTGCAGACAGTGGAAACACAGGAGTAAGAACAATGGAGAAACAGATATAATAATAATAGACTCACAGAGGTAGTAACATTGGGGGCACAGCAGTAGTAACAATGAAAGCACAGGAGTATTAGCAGTGGAAGCACATGGGTAGTAACAATGGAGGCACAGGAGAAATAACAATGGAGACGCAGTGGTAATAAGAATGGAGATGCAGAGGTAGTAATAATGGGGGCACATCAGTAGTAATGGAAGCACATGAGTAGTAACAATGGAGGCACAGGAGTACTAACAATGGAGGCGCAGGGGTAGTAACAGTGGGGGCACATCAGTAGTAACAATGGGGGCACATCAGTAGTAACAATGGAAGCACACAGGTAGTAACAATGGAGGCACAGGAGTAGTAACAATGGAGGCACAGCAGCAGTAACAATGGAGGCACAGGAGTAGTAACAGTGGAGGCACATGAGTAATAAGAATGGAGACAGCAGTAGTAATAATGGCGGCACAGCAGCAGTACCAACTGAAGCACAGGAGTAATAACAATGGAGACACAGTGGTAGTAACAATGGGAGCACAGGAGTACTAACAATGGATGCATATGAGTAATAACAATGGAGGCATAGGAGTAATAATGGAGGCACAGTGGTAGTAACGATGGAGACACGGGAGTAATAACAAGGGAGACACGAGAATAGTAACAATGAATGCACAGGAGTAGTAACAATGGAGACACAGGAGTAATAACAATGGAGACACGAGAATAGTAACCATGGCTGTACCCGAGTAGTAACAATGGAGACAGGAGTAATAGCAATGGAGGCACAGAAGTGGCAACAATGGAGGCACAGGAGTAATAGCAATGGAGGTACAGTGGTAGTTACAATGGAGACCCAAGAGTAATAACAATAGAGACACAGGACTAATAACAGTGGAGGCAGAGGAGTAATAGCATTGGAGACACAGGAGTAGTAACAATGGAGACACAGGAGTAGTAAAAATGGAGGCACAGGACTAATATCAATGGAGACACAGCAGTAGTAACAATGGAAGCACAGCAGCAGTAACAATGGATGCACAGCGGTAGTAACAGTGGAGACACAGGAGTAGTAAAAATTGAGGCACAGGAGTAATAACAGTGGAGACACAGGAGTGGTAACAATGGAGGCACAGGAGTAATAACAATGGAGGCACAGGAGTAATAACAATGGAGGCACAGGAGTAGTAACAATGGAGGCACAGCAGTAGTAAGAATGGAGACACAGCAGCAGTTGCTACGGTTATAGTGAGAAGGTGGCACCATTCTGACCACAAAAGCAGCAGACGTTGCTCCCATGGTAAGAGGGTATGGCCACTGGCTAACCCCCTCGCCACCCCCCAAGGCCCTGCACTAACCTCTGACACAGGTTACTTCATGTTAAACTGTTTCTCTTCCTGTGTGTTTTTAAATTAGGACAAAGCGAGAATTGACAGTATACACAGGTTGGAAATCCATCTTTTTTGGACACGACTGGCAACCTGTGACAGTAATTTGCAGGCCTCTCAGTGCAGGGACTTGTAAGATTGTGAGTTGTATTCGATTTCAGGCACTTTGTTTGAAAGTGACGAGGATAGCATAACATGTCTAATTTTGAACTTACGTAGAGGTCACAGCACGGTGCATGGCTCCTCCTTCCACCAGAAGCAGTTGTCCGGCTGGTGGCCCTATAGGGCTGCCTCTCACCTTAACCTGCAGGGCCCTGTTAACTGTAGGGCTGCACGGAACTCGCAGAGTTTCTCTCTCTGGAATACTGCGGAGTTACATGAAAACTCTGCAAGATCCCGCAGAGTTCTCGCACGGGCGGAATCAGGCACATTGCGCTGCTAATGCTGATTTTTAGTGCCGCTCACTCCTTCCACGCTACAAAATCAGTGCAAATGGCATCACACGGTGCACCAGAGGGCGCTGCATCTCGAGGTGTTTTTGTCTCCACTTAAGTAGATTTTGTACTCGAGCAGCAGGTTTCTCACCGCGAACGGTCTTAACCCCCCATGTTAGAGAAATCATGCCTTGTGCCCTCCTTGCGACCAACAATTCTGCTAGTGGACACCAAATCTCGCTCATCAACTTTCTGTTAGTGAGCTGCGTGCAAGTAAAAAACTCCACCATGCAGCGGTTGGCAAAATTTGTCCGGAACTCCTTGGCCAAAATTCTGCCAGCTCCGCTGGTGGAGCGGAATTTATCGCCCACCCCTAATTAACTGTTGGTGTTAACGTGATAATGCAGAGGTCCAGAGGGAAAAGAGAAGCAATCGGTCTTCAACGTAGAGTACTAATGTTGGCCAATCCCCCTAAGAACCGAGAGCAGCCCTCGCCGAAGGCCAACAGGCTCGTGCCAGGGCTGCGGCGGGTCTTCTGACGTTCCACCACGAGGGCACGTTGGAGTGCCCGACACGGCGTCCAGGCCTTACGGCACACCGTCTCAGAGCCATATGCAGCCATATGCCTGCTGCTGACCACGCCAACGTAGCTAGCGGAATGAAATGTGAATATTCTATTCTGGTTTAGGAGAAATGGAATGCATCGCCAAATTGACAAAAAAAAGCTTATTTCTGTAAAAACTTGCTGGCTGCGAGTGCCAAACACTACTGAACTTTGACTGTACAAAATTCAATAAAAGTTAGGTTACTTCATCCGTGGTTCTTATGAGGTCGCCACTCTGGGTGTAAAAATAATCCTGGAAAATATTTCTGCCTGTTACTAATTAGGTTTCAAAGAAAAATGCAGATGGGTGACGGGGAGCGAGCAAAAGGGCCTGTAGAAGAGGAGGCGGGGCACAGAAAATGCACATCTGCCTTTCAATGTTTTTAAGAGCCTGCGTGCACCTAAATGAAGATGGTGACCGAGAGCGACGCCCCCTATAGGTCCACCAGCCGGACTACAGCTTCCTGTGGTAAGCAGAGCAATGCATGGTGCTGTGACCTGTACAGCACTTCAAAACTAGACACTTTATGGGTTCCGCGTCACTTTCAAAGAAAGTGCCTGAAATTGGATACAACTCACGATCTTACAAGTGCCTGAACTGAGAGGCTTGCAAATTACCGTCACAGGCGGTCAGTCGTGCCCAAGAAATCTGGACATGTACACATACTAAGGCTGTCTTTGAAATGCTTGCGTTCCTGAAGAATTGTGTTCATGTGCACTCACTCGCCCCCCCCCCCCTCCCTTACTCCATGAGACATGCTCCGGTTCTTAGGATTCTGTATTTACCTCCCTGAGCCATGACGTGATGTGTGTGCAGTTGTGCCACGGTGCACCTTTTTCACCAAGTTCAGGCCCACAAGACGCGCTCGCGCCTCCTGGTTGGTAAGAGTATTTTATATTTCTCTTTAAAATTATTTTGCCTTCAAAAAACAGAGGCTTTCTCTCGAATAATGCTTCTCCTGTAGTTTCCTTACCAAACTGGATGGTGTCTGGACATTGGCTGCCGCATATGACGTCAGAGTAAAGAGGGCGTGCCCATCATCTACAGATTTAAGGGGTATAGCTATATGAAGAAGTGTGGGAAACATTAGCTCCTATTTAAGGGGCTGCGGAATTTCCGTTTTCCCCGAGGGGCAGAAACACCTGAACATAAAATAAAATGAATGCCAAGAATGTGAGGTTTGTGATACGCAGGCGCTGCTGAAATAGCCCCATTAAATCTTTTACCAGGCCCAGCACTTAGGGGCTAAATGAGGCCTGTGCGCCTTCGACACTTTGTAGAAGGCGGTGCTGGACTCGGGAAAGGCCCCGCCCCCATTAGTGATGGTTCTCAGGCAGCGCACATCTTGTGCCCAGGAGCACTGAAGTGTCCGGGCCAGGATCATATTTCCAATTCACTACCAGACGACTTGCTCGGTTCTTCCCGGTTTGTGAGGAGGGGAAAGTTGCTCCAGGAACAGTGCTTTAAATGGGCCAGTACTCTCTGGCACAGAGTACCTGCACTTTAATTTTTCCATTTCAAGCACTGTCCAGGAACCCCTTGGAGCAGAAACAAGTGCCCAACCTCGGCCAGCGACTGTTTTTTAGTCCAAGGCTGCAGTGCTATGGAGGGGGTTAGGCATTGCCAAGATGCGCCGGTCTGTGGTTCAGGTGTCAGCCTTTTTATCCAGTATTTTCGTTTTTTTGCTTTGTCCACACCTAGCAGGTAACGATTCACTTATTTTCCTTCTCTCCCAAGACAAGGCGCTATTTGCAACCCGACAACCTGCAGTAACATAACAGGAAGTGCCATTATCTCCCCATGAACCGGAAGTACAGCCACTGTATTTAACTATTGGAATATGAGACTGTTGCAGATCACTGAACGATAAGATAACTCACGAGCAGTTACTAAAGAACGCCTCAGATCAGCAGTGAGGTTAGTTAAATCACAGGCATTGCCAATGAAACAAGAGAGGGGTGACAGCTGGCAACCATGAACGCCATCCCAGAATCTGTGTCCCTTTTGTGCCAACAGATCATGGCCTTTCTATTTCCGTTCATTTAACAGATTGGCCATATATCCTGAAACCTACAACTTTTGTATAACTTCAGATCAGTTCAGCAAACTTTAGGTTAAGAGTCTTAGCATCTACCAGTTTTGAAAGGCGGGTCTTCCTGTCTACCAAGGCACAAGCACCAGAGGATTGTCAGTCATGCTTAAAGGCGGGACTTCCTGTCTGGCACGGAAAAGGCGCCCCATGAGTAAAAGCCACTTTTATCAGTGGGGCTTCCTGTCTACCAAAGCACTGGGGAGTTTCAGCCAAGCTAAACGGTCTAACTTCCTGTCTGGCAAGGCACGGGCACCAGATGTGTTTCAGCTACTTGTAACAGTGGGACTTCCGGTCTAAAAGGCACAGCCCCAGTTAAGTGTCAGCTAGACACACGTTTCATTTGATCTTGGTTTCCTCCTCGACGGAATAGTCAAGGGCGGCTCCATTTAGAAGGAACTCCAGGTTTTTGTCCCTCAGTTATTGCTATGATCCTAATGTTGGCGTGTCTGCACCCGGAGTTCACTTCTGATGTCATCACTGTGCGTCGCCTGGTTGAGACCTGTTTCGAAAACTCAAACTCTCGAAGTGAAGTGCTGCCTTTCCGGAACCCTGGCTGTTCTACCTAGAATGGCTGTCTCTCGGTACCTGGCCCACAGCCCAGTTCTTCGCTTAAGAAGGCCTATGTGAACTCAGTGCTACCCGGCCACTGAGATCAGGTATCAGCCAGCATCTTTCTCAATGCACCCTAACTTAGATTACCTTACAGTTTCCCTCCTCCTACCTTGTACATGATCACAGATAATCCTCCCTCCCTAGAACCACACTATACAGGGAATGTCTTGTTATTTGTCTGCTAGAGGTGCACAGTAGAAACCCTCATAGATGAACACACACATCTATCTCTTCAGCCTCAGCCCAGTATTCTCAACCAGCCAACTGTGGCTTCCCCTCATTTTGCTCAATATGTCTGTCGTACAGCCCCTCTTCTCGCTGTAAGATGTCCCCCATCAGTCGTCTGTCCAGCCAGCAGGGGTGGTTTTCCTAACTGCTTGTGTTCCTTCCCAAGCCACGCAACATTTACTTCAAGTGATGGATGTGCCCTCCACCGTCTTAATACGGATCCTGCATAATTTAGTAAAATGCTTTTTCCGAGCTTCATAAACGCGTGAGCACCAGGCAGGCACTTATTATCCACTGCAAGAAAGGCTCAGATCCTTAGGACACAGGAAAATGAGAAACAGATGCCTCCGACAGAACGTCCCAATGGCGGCGTCTTTCATCTGCCGCCGGCGCTGCGCGGGCCTCAGATGTCTGAAGGCAGAAGCGGGGACGCGAGACTTGGTGGCACTGCTCAAGGCAGGCACTTGCACAGCTGGCTCCAATCTCACCTGCTTCACCCTAGTGAATCATAATTTGACTTTATTTTGAGCCTTTTCCATCTCATTATCAGATATATGTTGTGTGGCATTTATTAAACATCTCAACCTCTGTCCTAGCAGTTGTTACACAAATGACTTCCAGCCCTGACTGTCATATACTTCAAGGAGGAAGGATAGGAGGTGTAATTTGATACAAATTCTGTTACATTTATTACTGCACATTCTCTAAGTTTCCCAGCTTTCTCCTAAAGTCTTTATCAAGGGAATAGCAGCAAAACAGTGTGACCTTAAAAAAAAAAAAATGTGTTGCGCGCAAATAAATGTATATAAATAGTGTACTCGGTTTTCCGATGGTTAGAGCAGTTTAACCTCTGAATGCATATTAAAATGTGGATGTGCACCCTGAATATCGATGGGACAGAATATTGAGGATACATGCATCTTCAGGGTACGTAGATGTGGAGACTGGAATAGTAGATCTATACTTCCCTGTATGAACTCATCATTCAGTATTTTGTTCCTTGCTATTATGCCCTTGATATTCTATTATGACAGTTTTCTGGGTGTCGGTATTCAGTAGTACAGTCTATAATGTGGGTTTAGGGAAGGGTTCCAGGTGCTTTGCCCACTTGCATTAAGTCGAAGGATTAACTTCTCTGTGACGGAGCTGGGATGACCTGCAATAAAACTGCGACGACAATCGCTGCCTAACACACAAATATGACCTCCCTCCTTGCTGCTAACCTTTCAGAGATCACCTCTGTCTGAGGAACCTCAAAAACACCTGGTAGGATATTCTGAATCTCAAAAACTCCCAGTTTCTCATCAGTGTCTCCGGTCAACAACCACAGACATCTTCATCTCTTCCATCAGAAGGACTTAAGTACGATTTGGAAGGGTTTGTCCACTTTCATCAGTCCCGACTGCCACGACTCGCCAGCTCTTTTCCATACTTGACTTCGAGGGTCTTCTCCAGCAGTTGACTTTGATTTTGCCTATTAATGTCCCATGTAAGAGAGGGGACACTTCACTCTTTGCAGAATCTGCAGTATTCTGCTGTGTGTACCTTCAGTGGCCATCTTCACAGTGTCTCTCTAAAGGGTTTGTGTCCCCTCTAAGTATTTGAAGATAGAAAAGGAGATTTAAAGAGTCAGGAGAGACATGCCACAAGATCCAGCCACCTAGACTTGAGTCCACCCTTCGCCTGGGTTTGTCCAGCACTCTAAATCCCCCCCGGTGTTGTGTTTTTACAGATCTGGCGCATTTGAACAGCACTCCTTTGTAAGTACATCACAGGAGTCTCTTGGTTGGTTTGTGGGTGGGGCTTAGTTTGTCTAGATGCCAGCACAGTGTAATATTAGACACACAGTACAAAATGCGCTGGACACCAAGTATTGTCGACAAGAACAGTGGAAAGTTGTCACATACATTTTCATCTTTTTCAAGAAAATCGAAAAAAGCACTTCGTTAAAAGTTAGTTAAAAATAATCTCATTAGACACAAAAAAAAATTGTAAATACCCAAAATATTATCCGTGGTATTAACTCAGTTGCAGCAAAGAGACAATGCCCCTGCAGCACTCTATGGAAATTAAAGTGCACCGAAACCAAGTCTAGTCGGGCTAGCCCCGGCTTGCGTTGGTTGTGGTATATGAAGGGGCCACAGGTACAACAACAAATACTCAGGCAATTTTTCAGGCCAGTTTCCGATGCATATGATAAATAATAATGAGGTAATATTGCATGGATTTGACCTCTCACCTTCTCTCTGAATGGCTGTGACAAACTTTTGGGTTTACCTCCACTGCTGGACTAGACTGGGGAGAGGGTGGATATTCAGCCACCTACAATAAAAAAGACATTCGTTCGTCAAGCACATTACTTGTGCAGCGGGTTAAAGGTCATCCTGAAAATTGCATGTGCACGGAATAGATTACAAAAAAGTAGTTTTTTTCCTTCAAATTTGAGAACATTGTCTATACTGTTCTGAGTGATCAGCAATATAAAGGAATTGGGTAAGACATGAAAGGTTGAAACCTGAATTGTACAGAAAGCTTGTGTTAATTCAGTCGAAGTGCCCCCCCCCCCATTAAACAAAAAAAAAAATCAGAAGGCTTACTGCTTCTGTAAGCAATGCTGAATGAAAAAAACTCACAAATCATATGTAGAAAGTGATCTACTGTAGCCAAGAAATAAAAAGTTGATGCCCCAAACCGACAGAAGAGCGCACTCATCACCACACATGAAGCACCGCAACAGCTTTATAAATGACCATAATTTCAATAGCAGAATAATAAACTCCGCCTGGACAATACTAGTATCAACATATGCGGTGTGTCCAGTTGGTACTGATGTAGTACTCAAGGTATTGGTGATATTGGAGCATTGAAAGACTAAGGGGCTTATTTATAGTTTGTCGGATGAGGTTACTCGCGCACAAACGTGCCGGATATCCCGTCCGCTGTAGCACATTCCCATTATATCCTAAGGGATACAATGTACATCCTAAGGCAATGGTTCCCAACCTTTGGTCCAGGGACACCTGGGGGTCCGCGAAGCCGCTGGGGGAGTCCGTGACTGCTTAGAAATTTTAATAATATTAAGAGATTAGTTCCCCAGCATTAAGTAATGACTCATTGGGGGATACCCCAATACTAATAATGATTCAGTGGGGGTCCTGGGTTTCCAGTACTGATAAAGTGGGGGTCCACTGGAGTAAAAAAGTTGGGAACCACTGTCCTAAGGGATAAAAGGGACGGGATATCCTTCACATTTGTGACAGAATCACCCATCCGCCCAAACTCTAAATCAGGCCCTCAGTTTCCATTGATGGATCGAAGTGGACAGCCTGAAGACGAGGGTGGAGGCAGCAGCACACGCATATCTTGCTGGCTCCATTTGAAATCTCAGTCCAAGAATTCCCCAGGTAAGCAGTGACGGTCCAAAACATTGCATATGTACATCAGGAGCTGTAAAAATGTCTCACTCTCCATGCGTCTCTGTACAGCACCAAGAACTCAGATGAAGCCGAACCAACTAACATCACAAATACAGCAGGCAATGTGCTTGTAAGAACTTAACAGTGCTGACCTGACATCTGTCAGCCATTGGACTTAGGAATCTCTCTAGTGAATGACCTTGTTGCATTTAGCTGTCGTACAAAGGGTAAAGTCTAGTTTGTGTTATGACATACCGTAACCTGGAATTAGCTGAAAATCAATGCTACACTATCAGAATTTTCATTACTTATGCCTCCTCCGCCATTCCCTTGAATCTAGGGTGAAAAACTCAACAATGGGCCTTACGATTCTTATGTTGGGGTAGGAAGATCAAAGAAGTGCATCAAATTTGGGATATAACCGATCTTCCCCAGTCTGGTAGTTTTATTGACTGCTTCATCAAGACTGATGGCGTCGGGTGCCACATCTTCTGATGCACTTGCTCTCCAGTTATACCTAGTGGGTTGAGTACCAGTCACAAAGTAATTCTGCTTGAAGACTACTGCTGGGTCCTTGCTTGCAGCAGTGTTTCTGTGCTGAATGGTCTTCAAGACAGAAACATCCTCAAGTGATTTGATGCAGCTGGATAAAACCTCCACAAGCAGCTGCTCATCAAACAAGAGATTAATTGAAATCGCTCTTTCCACACCTGGGGACACTGAAAATGGTCTCTGATTTTCACGGGCAAATCAAATATGACCAGTTGTGGGCATTCATTTATAGGTCTGGCAATAAGACAGCTGTAGCTAACTCACCAACCTCATGTTTAAACAAAAATCATAGTAAAACTATATACATAATGGACTTTGTCAACCCTATTTATCCATCGGTCGGTTCAAGTGTCATTTGCACTTTCCTTTCACCCACTGCATCATGGGCAATGAATCTGCTCTATTTAGGGTGAGTGAAGGCAGTTTTTCTGTTCCACGTGTGAACAGCTGACAAAAAGTAGTCTACGTCAGTTGCAGAGATGGTAGGTAGGCTAATCTCTGCTTCATTTAATGTTTTTTTAGTTCCTGAAATGGGTAATTCTTTACTTTTTTCAAACATATCCACACAACTTTTAGACCGCACTAGTTTTTTTTTTTTTTTTAAATATAACACTTTGAACTCTATGGTAAAAATTTGCAAAGAAAAAATAAATTTAAAAAGGCAAGGCTTGCCAAGCCCAGACCTGTTGGCCTTGTCAGTGATTATTTTAAATTATAAGTTCATAAACGCTGTCTTGGTGCTACTGTTGCTTCTAGTAGTTATTCTGTTTAGAACGTTTATCTTACAACATTTCCCCGTGGGTTGCAGAGGCTCTCGACGATGGAATCATTTCTGATGGCTATTGTGCCTTGAGCTATCTGAAATGATATTGGCTTGCTCTTGGCTCGAGTCAGTGTAACTTAATTTATAAGAAACACCTCCTTCAATAATAGGGAGATAACCTAATTCGGAGTAGGTTAGGAAAAACATCTGAAGCCTGTCCAATTGATAAACTAAGGTGCAGTGTGTCTCTTAGAACCATATATTCCCACAGCCTCCTATGGTGGATCCCTAAATTCCTTTGTTTCTGGTAGCCGAGTGCCCTGGCATAGCTGGGAGCATTATGTGCGTTCAATGGGAGGTGAGGCTTTTGTGACTGTTGGTCTTGCCTCCTTTTGTATCACTTTGCCTTGTCTCCTTTTTGTTCAGAATCTGCCCTTGAGAAGAGTTCACAGTGATGTGCCTCTGTGCAGGACGCCACTGGTATACATTGAGGAGGGCGAACGCAATGCATGTGTATGGTGTAGAACATGTGCGAAACAAAATACTACCAATCCTTTTATCATTACAAGTAAACATTGGGTGACTTTGCTAATCTTGCATGTTCTCTATGAAAAATAAACCAGTCCACAAATTCAGCTGTTTTTCTGAATGACATCTTGTACATTAATATTAAAGTGAAATATATGAATGTACTTGGGTTGTATGGCTTTGTAAACATAGGGTGCTGAGGTTCTTTGAAGCAGATTAAACAAAAAATGATAAATATTAACTTATTTATAAATATGTTCCAAAACTGACATTTCTTTGTATAAACATCATATAAATTAACAGTTAAATATTTTCGATCTGATAATATTTATTTTTTTAAGAGTTGGGATTTTTTATGTTTCTCAGTGGTTTAAAAATCTGCAATTGCTTGCTCTGACCTGATCACTAGTCAATCTGGGATTTCAACCCATTGCTAAACATGGAATAAGCACCTTATTGCAGTAACCGAAGATCACGTAATGATGCCGCATTCTGTAATACTTAAGATGTTGTGGATGAAACAAAGAGTTGTAATAGAAAAGCTATCTCGTCCTTAGTGTTTAGTACCCAACAGGAAGTAATAATGCAAAATAGGGATAGATTTTGAATAAAGTATATTAGGTGGAATCCAGAGGAATCGAGGTCAGATGAGCGGGCGCCCCATCTGAGCGCCCGGCTTCGTGCAGCTGTCTAATCTGCTCAGAGCACAAAAGCCAGACATCAGTCCTCATTGACCTGGATATTCAGTGAACAGAAAATAAACTAATGGCAAAGGATAGTTGAGCCTCAACCAGCGGAACACGAATCAGGGGGATGGAGACCACGTCAGCAGAGCCTCCGGCCCGAATTAAAAGGTCTCTGCCGCAAAGGCTGTGGGGGCCGACAAGGGAAAAAAAAACAGCGGCTGAATACGCCAGCCCAAGAATGTTTTTACATATGGCATTTTAAAGGCTTGACTTTGAAAAATTTAATTCAAGAAATTTAGCTATTGATTGACTTAATCTTACAGGGGGGGTTGCATCAAGAAAAGGTATCCAAAGTTACTGTACTAAAAAAATAAATTGTGTGTGGTGACGTATTCAATACCTTTTAAGCTTTTGGGGATATCAATCAGTCACACGATCAAACACAGTTAGCAATCCACCGCCCTTTAAGCGTATGATGGTATGATACCCGCATTTCCATGATGCTAACTATAATTTTACATCATCACCTGGACTACTGTGTATTCAGAAATGGGAAGGCACTCAATTGATGGTGTCTCTTGTGTATTAGTGTTTGGTTGTTGAAGATTCCATCGATGATGAGGGAAAAGCATGTGTAGTCACTTCTCTTCCAAGTTTGAAATATGGAAAAAGAGAATCCAACCCGTACAGTTTCCTTCTCTGGGGTTTCATTTTTAGTTCGAGCATAGCAGCACGCAAGCGATGCTTTTCTGATGTATTAAAATCTATGTGGGCTTTTAATCACGCCCACGGCATGCCCATCACTTTCACTCGTTAGTGGGCCTGCCTTTCAAAATTCCTTTGTTATCACTAGTAAATGCTTTACCCTCCTTTCGGCAGTTTTGTTACCACCTTGGCCACAGACCCTGTTACATGGATAATTGGATGATTGCCAATATGTTTGACTGTGAATGAGCTTCTTTTTCCTTTTGTGTGTCTCCTTCGCGCTCATGGTGGCCGCGGTGCTTTGTATCAGCTCGCTTATGTCAACTAATGTTTTACACTTGATTTTCAATTTATTTGGCAAGGAAAGTCCCAGTAGGAATTTAGAACGCTAATAGCTCTAACTCGAACAAACGCGAGACCCATAGCATTGCAAATACTTGTAAAATCTTTGTGGGTGCCACAGTAAATGGAGTGTTATCTGCTTGGTGCATTGGACCTTTTAATATGTTGTTTATTAAAATAAGGTTACCTTGCATGGTGTGCCGCGAATGGAGATAGAGACCAGGCCCCCTGGACGACCTTAAAGCGCACAAGCTTGAGCTACTGCTAGTTTACATTACTACGTAATTTTTCATACGTTTATACAGTGCACAGACCCTAAGTGCTTTGCATTTGGGAGCTTCCGTCGCTCGAAGATCCTCAAAGTGCATAGCGCTGAGAAGGACCCGAAAGCTCCTCATACCTTCATCCTTTACTAAAGAACTCCTGAATGCTAGGAGGATCCCACCTTTAGTTCTTGAGGACAGAGCTGCAGGATTTTGAGGCCTAGACTGATTCTTCAATTTGCTTTAATAAACATGGACAGTGATCGCTAAGATAGAGATGTGTAGATCTTATTTCATCCTTTGAGGACAAACACAATTGTGAAAAATAAATCTCTTACCTGCAAAACTAAACCAAAACGCCCTGTTCTTTCCCTGTCTTTCTCCCCATCCTGCAGCTGTGCCTTCTGTTTACGTCAAAGCAAAAAAGCAGATCTGCACCGAGACCTTGTCACCCAGCCTGGAAGGCCTTAATGACATCACAACAGTGGGTAACCAGTTTTTTTTAACAACTGCTGACCTCAGCAGACACCAAACAGAACGTTGACATTCTGTAGTATGTGAGGCAACCTTCAAAAGTCTGTGCTTTGTGAACTAAGTACCCCGAGACTGTTTGAGTAAAGTGAAAAAGAAACTTAGGTAAAAAACAAGTTGCTATAGCTAGTGACAAACATGAGAATGTAAAATTCTGTTGGGGTGCATCTTTAAGTTTGGCCCTCCAAACATGGGATCAAACGGTGCCTGGAATGAAATGACATAACTACTACATTAAAACTATGAGATCCTGTGTGGTTAGTCTGAGGTGGCCCATACCGGAGCTATCCATCCCTTCTGCAACTGCATCTTCGGCTTGTCTGTGCATTCACCAGTTTGATTAAGTACAAGCCGCCCAGTTGTTGTACCTCCCATAAATATACAATTGAATCCCTAAAATAAACACATATTAGAGACACAGTATAATTGATGCTGTTTTGTTCCTCATGAGGGTACAACTTTACCCAGATAAGTTTAACTTCAGGGCAGGAACACTGGAATTATGCGGCAGGAAAGGGCTAAATTATGTAGCAGGGTTGAGTAAGTTATACGGCTAAAAAAGTCAAATTATGCTGCACATTCTGTGATGCTATTACTTCATTTTTTTGTCATTTTTAAACTAGTTAACATTGTTTAGGCATTAGTTGCACCTCCTTGGTACCAGTTTAAATCCCAAATATAGCATTAAGCTACAGAAAGGTGACCAATATTTGAAAAGGGCCTTCCACATGTTATGGTGCTTTTGGTATCTTTTGAACTGTTTGAGCTACAAACACATTTTTTTGATATAATCTGTAGATTTTACAGAAGATGATGAATTATGTGGCAACTGCGGCAAATCTATAATTATGTGAAAAACGGTGTGGCCGGGAAAACACATAATTCCAGTGGCCCTGCTTCAGGGGAGTCCTGAGTGAACAAACGGGATCCTATCTTTTTCCTCTCACTAAGCTCTTCTCGGCTTACCTCTTGTTTCACATGAAACACACACTTAGGTTCGCAGTATTTACTTTTGGTAGCCACTTATATTAAATATTAACATAAAACATACATAAGATGTGTTGGTCTTAGTGCATGCACCCCCGGCTACGGATCGGTATAATTTTCTAAATCTGAGTCATAGGAAACCCTCAAATTCGTAAACAAGACATGTTTTCGCCCTCTGTGTTCTCTCTGTTTAGGATGCATGGTTGAGCTTCAGAGGCCTCAGCGCCTGAGGCCAGTGGATGGCATGTGTGAGCGTAGAAGTCACGCAATGTTCTCATCAGCCGGATATTATTATCTGCAGACGTCAGAAAAATCTGTGAATCCCTTTTGGCTTCACAATGTCTTTATATTTTATGGGGTGCATCCATTGTAAATGTGTGTGAAGCGGTGTGTAATCGGTACCCCACTCAAGGCTGCCTGCTGCCAAAGGGACTTTCTGGGGTGAAGGGGTGAGCCTGGTTCCACCTATTATCTTGAGTAAAAACTTGAGTTTCACAGCTGACTGTGACCTGCTACTATCTAGCAGCCTGTGAAACTCTTCCCCACACTGAAACATTGTAACAATGCAGTAATGGAACTGGCTTTGCCTGGTACTGTATAGCAGAATGTGAAACTGTGTTCCCCACATTGAAACATTGTAACAATGCAGCAATGGAACTGGCTTTGCCTGGTACTGTGTAACAGAATGTGAAACTGTGTTCCTCACACTGAAACATTGTAACAATTCAGTAATTGAACGGACTGTGACTGATGCTGTCTAGAAGGCTTAGAAACGGTGTTCCTCAAACTGAAACATTGTAGCAGTTCAGTAATGGAGCTGACTGTGACCTGGTACTGTCTAGCACAGTGGTTTCCAACCTTTTGACTTCCGTGGACCCCCAGTTTATCATTACTGGAACCTGGGGACCCCCATTATTAGAACCCAGGGACCCCCCTACTGAGTCATTACTGGAAGGTATGGACCCCGGCCTAAACATTGTCGATGATTTGAAACGCAAAACAATACACAAAAAACAACAGAAACAAGCATTCATTAAACACACACACAAATCATAACAGATGTTATTTAATTTGCAAACAAATATAAATAATTTAAAAAAAAGAATAGGAAGATGTTATTAGTATTTAATTTTCTAAGCAGCTGAGGACTCCATGAGGAGGCTTCGTGGACCCCCGGTGGTCCCGGACCAGAGGTTGGGAACTACAGGTCTAGCAGACTGCAAAACTATGTTCCTCCCACTGAAACATTGTAACTGTTCAGTAATAGAATTGACTGTGCTCTGGTACTGGACTGCAGACTTTGAAACTGTGTTCCTCAAACTGAAACATTGTATCAATTCAGTAATTGCCCCGCTTGTCCCTGGTATCATTGTAACAAATCAGTAATGGAAATGGAACTGCGAGGTTCCATTAGGAAAGAGGTGCTTCTCCATAGGCACCCTGCAGTGCCTATTCACTCGGTTGAACATTCTGTAAAATAAATGTATATTTTTGAATTGACAGCCCATGGCAACATTCCTTGTGTTCTGATAACGGTAGGTAGATTTTCTTTTTACTTCCTGTTTGACAACATCTGAATCTTTTTTGTGGAGCTGGTGTAACTCTGCCAAAAGCTTAGAACATATTACCGTGTGCCGGATTGCTTAGTATTTTGAAGACAATGTCCTGCCTGCACAACATGATGCATGCATGCCTCACTCAGATTTTAACATTGGATTTAAACTTCATGGAAATAGTGAAACAGAGTTGGCGTAATGTTCATTACAACCAGAGGGTGTTTTCTTTCATGTTGACCAGGGTTTTGAAATCCCCTAATTCATAGTTGTGATGCATTTTCATAATTAAAGAGGCACGTCACCCTGATGAATTAGATATTTTCCACCATTAAAAACGAAGAAGGAACAAACTTCCCAAGACCACAGCATGTTCGAAAGCAAGATGTGATGGGCGAGCCGGGTTCCCCTGCAGTTACACCATTTTTCCATATTAGCTCATTAATGAGGCAATGATCAGCTGTGTTAATGCTACTCGCTTGGTAAATGTTCTGTTCTTCTCGTTGGTGTCGACTGATGGGACCGTGAGACACATGACCAGGGTGTCGGGCCTTCCTTTACGTCAACATGTAGAATGTAGAACGAGCCTGAGACCAACCTGGAAAATATGACTACAGAGACACCCCAAATTCCATGGAAAGTGAGCACGACCATCGGTTTTCCAGAGATTGGTGGTTTATCAGGGAGAGTCCTAGTCTAAGGCTTCTGTGTTCTGAACTCGATCATTACTGTCGGGCAAAGCCAAACCAATTTTATGTGCCCCAAGCACGACAAACCAGGTTCACCCAGTGCATCGAGATTCATCAATCAAACTCATGACTACATCAACTAGACACATACTGGTAATGTGTGCTAATATATTTCAATCCAGTATACACTGTTAACCTGTGTTGAGCATTTTATCTCCTGACACATGTTTCAAAACCAAAGTGATTTCTCCTGACACAGGATTTAGATGAGACTTTTTTTGTCTGCTGGGCCCAGTTCCACACGCAGTGCAAGTGTCCGTGTGCCCCACTTCTAAGGTTCTCACCTAGCCCAGAGATGCATTTGTTGCTTCAGACAACCAATGTGTCTGCGCACCCAGGCTCATCTCCAAGTATGTTGTTACTGCATCTGCTCCCACCTATGGATGTGGTGTTATGTGCATTATTTAGTACCAGTTTCTAAAACGTCTTCGGAGTGAGTAACATTGGCTCAGCTCACTCGCCTACCGTAGGGCTGGGTGTCTTCACATGCTTGTCAGGGGTGTCCTTTGGCTCCTACTGTGGCCCTTGGATGAGCAGCTGCAAACCAAGCAATTGGGAGCAGATGATGCAAGCTGTATGTCAGGAGGATGCAAAGAGCTGGGATTCAGGTAAGGTCAGATGGGTAAGTGCAAGTAACTGGAGAGGGGGCTGAAAGGGAGGCAGGAGAGGAAACTGGACCTGTGAAGAGAGGGTCAGTGGGGACCGCCTGGAGATGCTGGGAGGTACCTGGAGGGAGAGCAACTTAAATTAGGGCACTGTACAACAGGATGCGGGTAACTGGAGGAGTATTGCCTTTCAGTGGAATGAGGGTGCATGAACATGTCTTAGGAGGACTGCCTTAACATATGGCAAGGTGGGAGGGTGTAGTGCTTTAATGTAGGCCATACAAGGGAACCCTACAAATACCAGAAGTTGACTGTTTATATGGAGTGACCGGTGGCAGGGGGAGAGTCACAGGAGGGAAGAACCTGAGAGTAGGTCAGAGGAGGACTTGATTGTAGTAACTGGATGTGCACGGTCTTAATGTATGGGTCTGCAGGATAAGGTGCAATTAAATGGAGGGATTTTAACTTATGGTGGCAGAAGGTTACTTTTATTGGCACAAGGAGAGTGCTGTAACTTAAGAGTGAAGGGGCAGCTGTACTGAAGCAAAGCCTGCCGGGTCTGAATACACTTATGCAAAGAGCCCTTGCTGAAAAAGCAAAGTACGAATTCTAAGCCCAGGTCTACGGAAGATTTTTGAGCAGTTTATATTGTTACCATACCCAGCGCTGTAGACAAAGCGTGCTCGTCTTTCGATGCCCGAGCCTCAGTTGCCCATCTCTACCATGGTATTAAAAGTCTGCGACCTGGGACTTTAAGCTTCAAAGGTGACGTTGCCCTTGATGCCAGATAGATCTAGAATTTGATGCACCTGGATGTATGACCATTAAGGATTTCCTTCTGTTAGAAGGGTGCACAGTGTTCGTTCGTGAGCTAACAACACAGCTGACGCCCAAGGGGAAAGCATCCCTACTTGGATGCTGAGCTGACCACCCTAACCCGCTGATGAATCTCGTTCTCCGGAGCCCAAACCCTCATTGTCCTTCCTTTGCAACTGGGCTGATTACGTTTTCAAACTGAGGCGGTGGTTCTCAACTCCAACAGGAGTCAGACCACTGAGAAGGAGACCTAAGTACTTATCCAGCAAAAACGTAGCTAAAGGCATCTGCACGCGTTACATATTGATGCAAAGCCACGGCTGCTGAATCAGGCAAATTACGCTGCTTCTACTTCCAGCACTGCGCTACACATGACCACAGTATTGGAGCATTTTATACCTTGACATATATATGCATGTACGTATGTAGGAGAGAAGAATAACTTGGGTGACTATATAGAACAGAACTCGAAAGTGAGTCATCCCTGGAGGCCCCTGGATGAGGTGGTCACACGCGGCCTGACAAGTGCACACCAAGCCTCTTCCTGAAGGTGGCGTGGAGGAGCGCAGATGGTGCAGAGATGTTTCTAATCGTGGTGGCGGCGTGCTGAAGCATCATCAAACCCCTATTGGAACAATGAGTCAGAACCCAATCTGCTGTCTTATTTTATGGTGGAGGCCTTTTCTTGGATGCATGAGATCTTCGGACAGTTGGGATTTAGTATGTTGGCTGCAGACTGTGCAGAATCCAGTCGGAGGCGTGGAGCGTGCTTCTTCTGCTCGGTTTAAATTCTTGAGCTAAACTGGCAAAGGCTTTCAACCAACCCTGGACCACATGCAAAGTGCGATTGAATTAAAAGAATTCAAGATAAAAAGACCATCATTTTCACAAACTGCGGAATGTGTGGACAGAGTGAATTTGATGGGTTAATATCACTGACTGTCCTGAGACGGTGTTTTCAAAGGGTGAGGCTTACTGCAGACAGAGCCCTTGTGTTCATCCAGGCGGCACCTGCATCACAACTGCTAACATCAAAGACGACGGTGCCTGTGTCGGGAGGCGAGGTGCCACGTGGGTGTTGTATGAATCCTTTGAACTGCAGACCTTACTGGATGGTCTCTTAACCGCCCTTTCGTATCTCACCTCAAAGATGGTAAATCTGATGTGCAGGGACTTGCCGAAGAAAGCCCTGGAGAATGCTTAAGTTGTTATGTACCCTTGACGGATAGAGTCCAAGGTCCTAATTGCCATAAAGACGCTCAGTGTAACAATCTTGCATTAGTGTAGTGGAAAACTTTATTTATGTATGTGATATTTGCTGTATATAGCATCGGTGAGGTGGGTGCAGGGGGTCCTGAAGAAACAAACTGAAATGAACTGATTTGAAAGGACAATCCCATGGGGACTGGTTCTGGGGTTTGATGAATGAAAGAGGACATGAACTGAAGATGTGGACGAGACAGTCAGAAGGTACAGAATTAAGAGGTGATGGACAGCAGGGATGGTGATTAATAGGTTATGAATAGAAAGGGAGATAAAGAGGCACGATAATTTGAGTGGTAGATGGATAGAAGAGGGAGAAAAGATGTGTTCAAGAAACATGAATACGGTAAATTGATGGGCGATAGAGTCATGGGGTGAATGGATAAAAGAGAAAAAAATATTTATATGAGGTAGATGAACAGAGGTGGATGAATAAAAATGTGAGAATGTGTCATGAGGTGAATGGATGCAATAGAAAGGAGAGAGCGATTAGTGGGAAGATGAATAGAAGAGAGTAACAAATTAGAGACGGATACATGAGGTAGACGAATACAAGACGATAACTGAATTAGAGACTGATTCATGAGATAGATGGATGGAAGAGATGAAAAAACATGAGATTGGTACATGAGATGAATTCACAGATAAATTGACAGAAGAAAAGACGGATTTGTGAAACAGACGACTACATGAGAGATTGATTGATGAGGTAAATGGATCCAGGAGATGAATAGATGGGATAATTATTCATGAGGTAGATGAATAGAAGAGATGAGCAGCTAACAGATTGGTTCGTGAAAACAGACAGAATAGATGGGAGAGTAAGTCATGAGGAAGATGGACAAAATAGATGGGAGATTGAGTCATGGGGTAGATGGACAGAATAGATGGGAGACGGATTCATGAAGTAGACGAACAGAAGAGATGGGAGATTGATTCATGAGGTAGATGGATAGAAGAGATGGATTCATGAGGTAGATAGACAGAAGAGATGGGAGACTGATCATGAGGTAGACGGACAGAAGAGATGGGAGACTGATTCATGAGGTCGATGGACAGAATAGATGGGAGGTTGATTCATGAGGTAAATGGCCAGAAGTTGAGATACACAGCAGGGGAGAAAAACTCAAAGGTAAAAGAGATACAGATTTATGAGACAGCAAGTGAGAGAAAAGATGACCAAGGAGGGAGCACTGATGGAAGAAAGCTGCCTGCCTTTCATGTTTGCAGGAGTCTATCCCGTAAAGGCACCTTGACTCCTCTGGTTGTTAGGTAGAGAAGGGAGATGGTCCCTGCACGTCACTGGAAGAAGGCTCCTCTACTCTGCCTCTGAGGTGCGGTGGCAGCCACCACGGAGAGTTTTAGAAACAGTCTGAGATTCCCCTTACTTTCCATATATCTTGCTGGATAATCCATCAGGAAATTTATTAAATCAATACTAACTGCTTACCGGTTTGACCCACGGTTTTTGTTACTTTTAACATATAATTCAGATTTGTCTCCTTATTATAAATGGTTATTATACATCACAAAGTATTTCTTCTCTGATATGAAGCCGTCATCTCTTTCTCCTTCACTAGCTTTACCAGCAGTGATGGCCTTTTTTTTTTTTCATCTTTCGCATGAAATAATTGTGTAGTAGAGTTTCTTGCCCCGTCCTGGCAAACAGTAAGCTCTATACGCATACGCAGTTGCATTTGTTGCAACTACCAATATACCACCATGTTTTAAAACCATAAAAGTACCAATAGTTTTGTTCTTGTTCATCAAAAACGTGCTGACGCAAGGCGGGTATGGTACAGCATTTATGTTAGTTTTCGAGTGTGTGATCCTAGTGAAATTGCTTTTGTAGCAGATTTTCTGTTGCTGTTCTATAAACGGTGAGCCTATACATCAAAGCTGTAGTGTTTAGTTACATATAGATGTCGGATCACACCAAGCACTTCAAGTGAGGTGCAAGCCTGGGCTTTAACTCTTGTGCATATCTGGGAGTGAACCGTGGCAAAGTTGCAGTGCGCCGACTAAAAACAAGTGACCTGTAAAGCAGCACGTTGCCGTCAAAGGACCAGCCCTGCTTACACAACAAACGCGCTGTCCTGATTCAAGCATGCGTCTTCACCTGCTCCACTGTAGGCCAAAGCGATCTCAAATCATAGAGGTTGGTGTTACCTACACAAATCAGATCCTTTAAAAATACCAATTTTATTTTCTTTAGTCTGCTTTTTGTATTGTGGCTGATTTTGAGGTTTTGTGTATTTTGTTGTAAATAAGAGACCCGGCTGCCCGGCGTAGAAAGGATTGGCAGAGAGCCTAGTGTTTGTCTTGGCTCTGCTGACGGTGCAAGCGCTAGTCATGAAACATCTTCTAGCGCCTTCAAGGAACCATCAAGTCCTTCAAATAATGAGGTGACCATGCTTTTGGGATTCCCAAAAATCATTGATTTTTTCCTTAAAAAACACTTTTTAAAAAGAAATCACCTGGTTGTTGCAGCGAATGCCTCCCACTGGGCCATCAACTACAAAGATGCAGGTTTACGAACCTGCGTATCTGGTATCTACAGACCATGGACTCTAAGAAGGATTTCAGCTGTAACTTTCCAAAAAGTTTTAGCCCCGCACTTTGGTTACTTATTTTTCTTATTCCCTATCTGGAAGGCCGGAGGAAAAATTTTTTTTTTGCTTGTTGATACATTGAGGCATGGGAATTTTTTTTTTTTTTTTAAATCCACACACACAATAAGGTATAGAGCGTGGTTTTAAAATAAAAGGTTGGTGTCCAACGGCATCTGTCGAATGTAGGAATTTTGCTCCTATGATGTCATGAGCGCACCGGGTAAGCCCCCCAACTTCGCGTCCATGCTGGTGATGGGCACTAGACTGAGAATGCCAAGGTTCTCCGTTGTTGTGTCCAGTAAAGGTGTTTCCACCACAGGTGCCGATGATAGGCCGATATTGTACGTCATTTCAATCATCAGTTTATGCTCAGATGTTCCCAGGCTACAGAATTACAAACGATTTAAATAGGGTAATTTCAGCATGTTACTGAAATGCAGCTGATATCTTTGAAAAATGCAGAGGGGTCGAGTGAGAACAGGTGAGCTCATGAAGAGACCCCGGACGCCCCAGTTAGGACTGGAAAATAAAGACTGACATACAAAAACAGGAAATACCTGTGATATATTAGTGCATAGGGTAACATATCAATGCATAGTGTTATATCCCAATACATGCCATGCATAGGGTGATATACAGTACCCACGGTCCCTGCAATAGCAAACAATGCACGCAGTCCATAAGGTGACATGCTAGGAGCCCGTAACGTAACATACAAACATGAGCAGCCCGTAAGGTAACATACCAATACATGCAAGCTACAGGGCAACACACCATGCAATGCAATCCATGATATGACATGCTAGGATGTACACCCCTGCCTCCTCGGATATACCCTCTCCTCTCCTCTCCTCTCCCTCTCTAACACAGGGCCCCCCACACATCGCACCTTACACCCCTCCCCATGCAAAAATGTTTAACCTCTATAGCACACGTGTACCAAACTTTAAAAGTTTCATTCACGATTCAGACGTCTCATCACACCCAAGCAGACCAATAAATCTCTCCCACAAAGGCCTCCTGGCCACATCGCCTTGCCAAGACTTAATGTCACACGGTACCACAACAAACAACAGCATACCAGCTCGACAATTTCTACTCTGTGCACAGACAGTTCCCTCGAGGTAGAAAGGACAGTTTTGATAGAGCAAAGCTGGTTCCACCTGGAAAGTCAAATTCAGAAGGGAACTAACATTTTAAAAGACATCTTCTAAGATCTCTGATACCACCGAGGTATTGATGAGGGAGATTCAGCCAAGACCCAGGATTGATGTGGTGGGAGGTGGAAAGACCCACATTGCAGGCGTAGTTGCCACTTCTGAGCCAGTGAAGGCCACCCCGTATTCCACCACGATGAAAGATGCGTATACTCAACTACACACAAAATTCACTTGAGTACTATGGAAGAACCTGAAAACACTGAGGTTTGCACCACACACTACAAAAAAGCAACTGTATGCTAAATATGCAGTTTGTATGGAGACTTGCCAGGAAATATATTCAATAAGCAAAGTATGACACATGAATTCCATAGCACAATACATCTGTGTATTTGTTGAATAGGATGAGAAACTAGGTCTTAGATTATTTTTTAGAGCACTATGAGGGCGTTCCATAAATTGATTTGGAAGGACTAGGGTGAACACACGTCCCGGATTTGCCAGGACAGTCCCTGTTTTTCACCAGCAGTCCTGGCTGATTTCGGGAAATTTAGCTCATGTCCTGGTTTTTAGTGAGGGGCGCCTGAAAATTGTAGAAGGTGATTTTTTTGTTTGTTTTCCAAAGCAGAGATAGTTAGCAGGTGTTATCAGAAAGCAATTTAATTAACAGGCATGATACTGGCTTTAAAAATCGCATTTTATTTTCTGTAATTCTATGCCCGTGAGCGCTGTCATTCTGTGCACTCGGTTGAAGTAAAACTGTAGTCCTTTTTCTATTTTTGTGAAATGTTCTGGTTTTTGGCCTTGCAATTCTGGACACCGTAAAAGGACGCAAGTGATTACATAGGATAATGAAGACACTGATTGAAAAGGTTAATAGGTGGATTTGGATATATATCATTATATAGGATAACAATGGCATACCCCCCTAGCGTGACAGACGGGAACATAAATGATTGAATAGGCTAACATGAGGGCATTTATTGCATAGGGTGGCACACTGAGACATAGATTACATAGGGCAATGAGTGGTTATCCAATAGTGCAACTGGCTAGTACATAAATGATTATATAGGACGATATGAGGGCCATATAACACACACTTCAATTACATTATGACATAGTGCAATGACAGTGTTTATTTGTTGGGATGACAGACTAGAACATCATTCACCAAACTGTGGGTCGCAAACCACTGGCAGGTTGTGAGGTGAATTAAAGCAATAGATAAGGATGCTTTTAAATTTTGACTTTATCTTGACACATTCTCTGCTCTTCAAAGACAGAGGTCAAATGTCAGTCTTCATCTCCTCACAGACTGCTGCTTATGTTTTTAACACGGGGATTGGAGTTTACAAACTCCCCTTATTTTGCAGTCACATGAAGAAAAGTTAAAGGAATTATGCGATGATGTTGATGGGGTCCAGGGAATGTGAAATGAAAGGCTATAGGATGTCATTTTTGTACCATAGAACAAAATGTGGATACCTGTAAATGAACTGTACACATTCAACAGCTAGGAAAGCAAAAACTAGGCAGATCGTTTTGTGAGTCTGAAGTGCCATGGAAAAAAGATTTTAATAGGATGAAACCAAATGGGCACTTCACTTGGTGATGCACAAATGATAAATATTCACTGAAACCCAAATTCCACACATTATCCTTTGGGTGCAGTATAGTTTAATCAGTAAAACTGTATGTCAATGCAAATTTAGGATCATTTGCATGAAAAAATGTACAGCCTATAAATTACAGTGCGCTACGATGCTTTAGTTACAATAAAAAAAAATGCCCGCCTTATGTGCATGAAAGCCAGCTGGGTTGCGAAAGTTTGTCATTCTAAAAACTGGGTTCTGTTTTTTAAAAGTTTGGAAAGCACCTGGATTGGAACTTACCACAGTACAAAGGGGAAAAATGAGGGAATTCCTTCCATTTAGCAACACACTAGAAATTACATTAATAAATAGGGCACTAAGAGCGATTATGTCTTCGACTGACAGACTAGTGCATACATTAGTACAGTCCACAATAGAAGAGCATTTATTACATAGAGCACAATAGGTCATTATTACATAGGACAAGAGAGCAGACACACATTATTACACTGGGCAGTATCAGGCCTTTATTCTACAGCGTGACTCCCTCGGACGTCCATTTATTTCTCTGATGAATAGAAGGTCATTCATTCCTGCGAGGACATACCAGGACATTCATTCCTTCCAACGATATTAGACCACAGAAAGAAACTCCCCAGTAAAAGAGGCTGGTAAAAATACTTTCAGCGGATGCTTTGGTGAGCACGTGACGACAGCTAAGAGGGACTTCACAGGCCCCTGCTGCCACTGACTGCTGCAGTTCACAAGTTTGTGAAGGTTAACATTCCTGCCCAGATCCGAACCCCTTCATTGTGAAACCGGCGGTTCACCCTCTCTCGCCCCTTCCTTGGAGGGACACATGCAGCTCGCAGAAGTGTTTGTCAATCAGCCTTTAAAATGTGCCAAAACAGCAGCTCTCCGAGCTGTGCGCCCGGTGCAGAAATTAATACTGGGCATTCCAAGGGCCGCCCTTCCAACTTCCAGAGCGCATTCCACGGAGGCCTTCCCGCTGGACTACGGAAAGCCCAACCGGGTGGGGTATGTGGAGGGAGGGGAGGGCTGAAAATAACTGTGTAAGTGGCTGAAAGGCGAAGTCTACTGTGAGTGCTAGCGACTTCGGCTGCAGAACTCAGAGCAGCCAGGAGAGTGCACATTGCAGGTGTAGCAGAGGGCACTGGACACTGGGTGGTCACTGATTCTTCCCCAGCCCTGTAGGCCTAACAGAGGCACCAGCCGGGAACACGCACCCAATCCCCGGGCTGCCTTTAGGACAGTACAATTGCAGACTGACACTCAGCATTGGGCCCGTTGTGTGCCCTAGTGCCGGCCTCTCCTGTTGCCATTTTATCTCTAAAAGGTATTGTTCGGCAGATTTTCAGCGCTGATTGACAGCTCGCCCTGCCAATCACGGCTTGAGTTCTTACAGCGCAAACCGAAGCACGTGCTGCTTGAAATCACGCAGGCCTGTGGAAGGGACAAGTTCGATTTGTAAAATGTGTGGGTTAATGTATAATCCGTCCCATGTGTGCAATGTCGGCGCAATAGAAATACGTGGAAAGCGGGTCCTTCGAGGCTGCAAACGCGCGGCTGATGTACACTCATGGGGGAGAAGAGAAGGGGTACTTTCTACCTTTTAAAAGATACCTACCCCCCCCCCCCACTCCTCCCCCGTGTCGTTTCCACGTGGAGTGAATGTAGTTTTAATTATTGTCAACCGTGCGTAACCACACAGCCAAGATATTGCCTTTGAGGTTTGCTCCAGAGCAGAGAAGTGAAAAGCTGCGGCCCGCGCCGGCATGCAGGTGAAAAGGGGGGCCACCCCCCGGCATGCAGGTGAAAGGGGGGCCACCCCCACTCCAGGTTGTCCAGAGGGACAAGGGAATGAGCCTCCCACGGTGCCTAGCCTGGTCCGAAGACAAAAGGCCCGGCCTTTATACCAGGAACCGAGCTGTAACCCGCGCGTACCTTTGTGCGGGGCCCTGCGCTGCGCCATCGGCCCGAGCAGGAAGCCCCCGCCTGGACCACACCGTTTTATGTACTGTGACAATCAGCTTTTACAGCAGCAGCGAGCTGGTTAAAATGCACTGGCGGCTCTTAACAAGGCCGGGCCGTGTCTCCTTGCTGCTGGAGGCCGGCCCGAGAGGAGGACATCAAAAGCTGTAATTTCCTGTCCAGTGCGCACAGCTTTGCGCGCCATCCCTGCGCGTGACACGTCCTGTTGCCCCAGGACTCGTCGTCTGGTTTCTATTCAAATGCAGGGAGTGTCATCGAATGGGTGCACCGCCGGGACAGGGGCACCCGGGTCTGCCCCATGCCCAACCAAGGGGGCAGGACACGGGTCACAGCTGCAGCTTTCTGCAGGTCTGGGGACACTACCCAGGTCTCTAAGACAAGTCAAAACTGCTGCATGTCTAGTCACTGTCCAGATCTCACCGAGTCACAACTGCTGCAGGACTGGGACCACTGCCCAGATCTCACCAACCGGTCACAACTGCTGCATGTCTGGTCACTGTCCTGATCTCACCGGGCCACAACTGCTCTAGGTCTTTAAACACTGACCAGATCTCACCAACCGGTCACAACTACTGCATGTCTAGTCACTGTCCAGATCTCACCGAGTCACAACTGCTGTCCAGATCTCACCAACCAGTCACAACTGCTGCATGTCTGGTCACTGTCCAGATCTCACCGAGTCACAACTGCTGTCCAGATCTCACCAACCAGTCACAACTGCTGCATGTCTGGTCAATGTCCAGATCTCACTGGGCCACGATTCCTGCAGCACTGGGACCACTGTCCAGATCTCACCGACCAGCCACAACTACTGCATGTCTGGTCACTGTCCAGATATCACCGAGCCACGATTCCTGCAGGACTGGGACCACTGCCCAGGTCTCAAAGACCAGTAAAAACTGCTGCATGTCTGGTCACTGTCTAGATCTCACCGGGCCACGATTCCTGCAGCACTGGGACCCCTGTCCAACCAATCATATCCACGGATTTCTTTAAATCTCAGCAAGTCACAACTGTTGCTGTCCAAGTCTTAGGACGTCACAAGTACTGCATGTCTGTGACTACTGTCCAATTGTCCAAATCTCACCAAGTCACATCAGCTGCATGTCTTTAACCACTATCTAAATCTCACCATGTCACATCCGCTGCATGTCTTTAAGCATTTCCCACATCTCAAGTCACATCTGATGCATGTCTTTAACCATTGTCCAAATCTCACCAAGCCACATCAGCTTCATGTCTTTAACCAAAGTCCAAATCTCACTGTCACATCAGGTGCATGTCTCTAATCACTGTCCAAATCTCACCAAGTCACATTACCTGCATGTCTGTAGCCACTGTCCAAATCTCACTGTCACATCAGATACATGTCTTTAACCATTGTCCAAATCTCACCAAGACACACCTGATGCATGTCTTTTACCATTGTCCAAATCTCACCAAGTCACATCCACTGCATGTCTTTAACCGCTGTCCAAATCTCACCAAGTCACATCCACTGCATGTCTGTAACTATTGTCCAAATCTCACCAAGTCACATCCTCTGCATGTCTTTAACCATTGTCCAGATCTCACAGTCACATCCGATGCATGTCTGTAACCACTGTCCAAATCTCACCAAGTCACATCCGATGCATGTCTTTAACCATTGTCCAAATCTCACCAAGTCACATCCGATGCATGTCTGTAACCACTGTCCAAATCTCACCAAGTCACACCTGCTGCATGTCTTTAACCAAAGTCCAGATCTCACAGTCACATCCGATGCATGTCTGTAACCATTGTCCAAATCTCACCAAGACACATCCGATGCATGTCTTTAACCATTGTCCAGATCTCACCAAGTCACACCTGCTGCATGTCTTTAACCATTGTCCAGATCTCACAGTCAGATCCGATGCATGTCTGTAACCACTGTCCAAATCTCACCAAGTCACATCCGATGCATGTCTTTAACCATTGTCCAAATCTCACCAAGTCACATCCGATGCATGTCTGTAACCATTGTCCAAATCTCACCAAGTCACACCTGCTGCATGTCTTTAACCAAAGTCCAGATCTCACAGTCACATCCGCTGCATGTCTTTAACTATTGTCCAAATCTCACCAAGTCACATCCGATGCATGTCTGTAACCATTGTCCAAATCTCACCAAGTCACATCCGATGCATGTCTGTAACCATTGTCCAAATCTCACCAAGTCACACCTGCTGCATGTCTTTAACCAAAGTCCAAATCTCACAGTCACATCCGATGCATGTCTGTAACCATTGTCCAAATCTCACCAAGTCACATCCGCTGCATGTCTTTAACCATTGTCCAAATCTCACCAAGTCACATCCGATGCATGTCTGTAACCATTGTCCAAATCTCACCAAGTCACATCCAATGCATGTCTTTAACCATTGTCCAAATCTCACCAAGTCACATCCGATGCATGTCTTTAACCATTGTCCAAATCTCACCAAGTCACACCTGCTGCATGTCTTTAACCATTGCCAGATCTCACAGTCACATCCGATGCATGTCTGTAACCACTGTCCAAATCTCACCAAGTCACATCCGCTGCATGTCTTTAACCGCTGTCCAAATCTCACCAAGCTACAACTTCTGCGTCTGTGCCCAGTGTTCAAATATCACCAAGTAAGATCGGCTGCATGTCTGTGACAGCTGTCCAGATCTCAGCATGTCACATCGATTCATGTTGTGACCACTTTCCATATAGCCCACGCTACAACTGCTGCTAGCCTCAGATCTGTGGCCACTGTCTAAATCTCAGCAACTCAAAACTGATTCTTGCTGAAGGCCCATAATCCCTTGTCCAGATGTCACCAGGTCACAAACGCTAACAGATAACTTTCAATGACCACTGTCCAAATCTAACTACCGAATCACAACTGCTGCTTGATACAAGTCTGTGACCATTGTCTAAATGAGTCCCAACTCGGAGTTCCTGCTCGATGCCTGTCTCCACGGTCTACAACTCACTGCGTTGCATTGACCACTGTTCAAATATCAGTCAAAAAGTTACAACTGTGGGCTGCATGTCAATGACCATTGTCCAAATCTCACCAATTCACAACTGTTTGATGCATGTCTGTGACCACTGACCACATCTCTCCAAGTCACAACTTTTGTTTGCTGCACATCTATGGCCAAAGTCTAAATCCCATCCACGACACATCAGCTGCTTGCTGAATGTCTGTGACCACTGTCCAAATCTCACCAAGTCACAACTCTTTGTTACATGTCCCTGACCACTGTCCAAATCTCACAAAATCTCACTGTCACCACTGTTGCATGTCCACACTCACTGTCCAGATCTCATCGTCCCCACGGTGGCTTTCTGCATGTCCACGCTCACTGTCCAAATCCCATCAGATCTCACCGTCCCCACTGTTGCTTTCTGCATGTCCACGCTCACTGTCCAAATCCCATCAGATCTCACCGTCTCCACTGTTGCTTGCTGCATGTATTTCACCAGTGACCTCATATGACTGGTGGCAGCTGCATGCCTCCGACCACTGTCCAAAAGCAGCAAGTCTCGGCATATCCCAGCTGCGTGTCTTTGGCGACTGTTCAAATCTCACCAGCTTCTTATCCGCCTCTCCAAGTCTGACTGCTACCCTTCTGGATCACTGTCTGCTCAGATCTTACCAGTGAAAGGCTCTATGTTGTAGATCTATGGCCCCTGTGGAAAAGTTCCCAAATGTAAGATTCCCAGTAACTTCCCACTAACAATGTAATTGACTCTGCACACTGTCGTCCGGCTCTGAAATCCTAATTCTCTCGTCTTATTATTAGTTTGCAAGGGGCATGCATGTTGTGTTGACATTTACAAATGCTAGCATTACTGGAATTGATTGATTGGTCTGCTATTGTGTTATTTCCCTACCAAATGGCTAATTGGATCCACGCTACCTACTGATGTCTATTAAAATTGCAATAGGTTGTTTCTTCCCATATTGTAGGAGCTCACTGCCACTCTGGTGACGTTGTTGTTTTATCAACACGTGAGGTTTCCCTGGTCTGGTCTCAATTGTAGCAAGCACCTTAAAGGGACAGGCTGTACTCTAAATTTACAACTTAGTTTACCAAATCTGGGTTGTATTTTACTAAACGGTAGTCTTTGGTTATAACTTTGTAAAACCTAGACTTTACTAAAGCAGAGCTTGTTAGTTTGGTTAATAAAAGAGTGATCGCTATTACACATTAGTTAACCCAAGCAGAAGATTATTTTTCTGAAATAAATGCTTAATACAAGCGACTGGTTCCGGTTATTCAATATTTATATAGTCTATTCGTTTATGGATGTAAAACTGGCATTTCCTTTGGGCCGACGTGAGAGAGCGCCTCAAATTATATATATATATATATATATATATATATTCACTTACAATCACAAGCATTAAACAAGCAAAGAACACTACAAATTGCGTTTATAATTTTCAAAACGCGGGAGAAAAACTCAACAAAATCCGGTTTCGCAAACCCGGGCGACAAATATCTAAATACATTATTTCCAAGATGCATCGATCACACACCACAATTCACATTGTGTTGTTATGTATCTATTCTTTGGTGGGGAGACAATGTTCAGTGCATTAGCAGGGTTATCCGAGGACACACTGAAAGTGTGTGTGTGGGAGGGGGGGGGGGGGGAGATCTGGGGCGCGCAGCTCTTACCTGCTATGTTCAGGGTGCACATTTCCGGGGCACCCGCCTGGAGGGGCGGTGAGGGCTCCGAGCAGAGGGGTGTCCTCGCCGAGGTCTCCCCAGTTCTGGGGATCCGTCCTAATGTCTCAGACTCAGACAGCCCGGGTGTGCAGACAAAAGCAGGCGGGCCTGGCCGAGGGGGGAGGAGGGCGGGGGCATTTCCTGTCACTCAACACATTCCAGCTCACTCAGTGCATTTCTCCGCACCCTGCACCCTAAATATAACTGCATTTCTTGGGCTCCTTTTAAATATATGTTTCAGAGAGGGCGCGGGCTACAGACGTGACTCAGTGGCCAACCTCAGCTCACCCCATCACCGCAGCCCACTGCTAAAAAGCCGTAATAAGGGTGTGTGTGGGACGGGTGTGTTTAAGGTAATTACAAGCCTTCCACGTCCATTTAGAAAACACAGATGTCTCTCTGATCGGGCCTTCTTTCATTGCCCCACCCTGGCTCTTCAAATGCATTTCGCGACCCCCCCAACAACGAGCACCAGACTCCTGCAAATATTAATTCATTGTTGCATCAATCATATAGACGATTTGACACACACCTTGCGTTTTGAGAATCATCGACTACATATATACAACTCTATGCCTTTACACTTTTTGTCTCCGTGTATACAGACCCACACATTTTATAATCGTCAGGGGTAGTAAGCGCTATATAAATACTATTACATTTACAATCATTTCGATTTGTATGCTTCAGTTTGGGGCTGTGTTCAGACAGGTGCCTTCTATCTCTGCCCTTTTGAAAACAGTGCTTAAGGTATATGGTCCGTGACGCTTGCACCTCGGGCGCAGAGAAGCTGATGTCCCAGGTTTCTCCCCGCTTCGGGGAGAGCTTCCTTTATTTCATTTTGAAATCCGGTGGAAAATGGCTGTCACTGCCCCGCGCCTCTCCCGTGAGGGAATCCAGCCGCCGAGGGCCCCCACCTCCCTCCCACGCGCGAGGGTGCCCCCACCTCCCCTTCTCTCTGCAGCTGGGCTGACCTGTGCACCCCTCCCATGCTCCCCATCCCCCACAGCCGGCCTATCGACCGACCTGTCTGGGATTTTTTTTTTGTCTCCCGCCTTTTGTGTGCATGTCTGGCTGGCTGCCCACCCCTCCCCCCACAGTCTGTGTAAGGGACCCCCCCTCCCCTTCAACTGCCGGCACCTCTCAGACACATAGCTGGCTGCAAACTTTCTGAGCAGGTTTCCTTCCCTGAAATCCATATTTAAGACCCCCCCTCCTCCAGCTGCAAACCCCCGAGTCTCACGAACAAGTTTATCCACCTATGAAAAGAAATGAACGTTTTACCAACTCTCCCATGGAAAAAAAAAAACATTTTTTAAGAGAGTGAGGACATGTTAGGATACATCCGCCCCACCGAAACACACATGGGGTGACCCCCGCCTGTGCACTCCCAATAAACAGCACCCTCGTTTCTGCCCCTGCCCGTAGAACAAAGGAACACGTGCAGCCTCGGTGCCAGCCAGCCCTGTCAGACTCCTAGCCCAGGGATCGCCCTTTTTGAGGAGGGTGAGGGGGGGTGCAGGGTGTTAGAGAGTGAAAAAAAAAAAAACTTGCAGTTCTTACCCTGTACGAAGCGGTGATGCCTGCCCCGGCCCCATCTTTGTCCAGAGGGAAGAGGGGGAAAAACAAGTTGACGCTGCGGCAGGAAGAGAAGGATAAAGCGCCCCGACGTAGCGGTGTGAAACGTGCTTCGAGGCGCGTGGTGCTGAGCTGGCACAGCGGGCGCTGCCGGGGTGCGGGTGCTGCCTGCGTCCCATCCATTGAACTATATATGACCCGGCTGATGGACGGGGCACTGGCAGTCATGTGCAGGGCTGGGGCCCCGTCCATTCGCTGCCCGCCTCCATGGGCAGGGCCCTGCCAGCCCCCTCCCCTGCCCCCTCCCTCCACCCTCCATCCCTCGGCGCAGGCCGCCTGTTTGGGTGTCTAGCCTTCAGCTTTATGGAAATGGCTGTAATTTAAAGTTGCCCCCCTCCCCATGCATCTCCTCCCCTCCAAGACTGCAAACACCTGTGTGGAGAGGGGCCGTCTGGGAGGAGGGGGGGGGGGGGGCTGTCCTGACTTGCCTTGACTCCATCTGAGTGTAAAACAAAACTCCCGGGCTTTGAAGAGACTCTTCTGCCTGGTATGTCCGGCCTGAAGCAAAATGCAGGGGCGCACGTGACGTGCCGTCAGCACCAAAGGATGCCGACTGACAATACTTCCAGGTCGAATTTGCCTCTCAGTCACTGATTATTTCTTCTTAGTCGCTTTAAACTCACTCAGGATTATTACTATAATCTACCTGCCCACTTTGGGTTTTTATAATGTATATCTACTGTACTAATGTACATTATGTCTATTCTTTGTTACATCTATAAATCCAAAAAACAATTGACATACATATATATATTGTATTGTAATAGTATTTATATAGCGCTTACTACCCCTGACGAGGCGTCGAATATATATATATATATATATATATATATATATATATATATATACACACACACACAGTTTGAAATCTGTCTCGCTGGTGCCCACAGAGTATCCCTTCTGCTAGAAGTGAAGATCCTCGTTTGTTGTGACGGGTTATGGTATATAGATTTTTGTGGCTCCTGAGCGCTTTGGTATTCTAGGCGCTCTCTACGCTTCTGTGGTACTCCTTGACAGATGCCAGGGTGCTCTCTCGTCACTGTTGTGTGTTGGCGCTGTTTAGATGCGAGTAACCCCGTGAAGTGCCGAGGGGTTCAATCTAATCGTTTAATCCCTTGCGATGGATTGAATTCATTTTGCAATTTATTTAAATTCCTGTTGCATTTTCTTTACTAATCATTTCAGAACTCTGAAAACCCAGCTGCCCCTTTTGATTGGTGGAAATAACCCCTCCCAACATTTCCCTGATGTGACTAGAATGATCACCACTTTCATTAATCAGAAATTGAAATACCCAGCACCGGCCTCCATTAGGTGTTGGGTTTAGTTATTGGTGAATAATACAAACACATCTAATATTTTCTTGAGAAGATATTATTAATCCGAGACCTCACCTTTGACCTTTGTAGTAATTGACAACGTAAAATAGTAGGTTCGTAAGCAAAGCGCGGGCAGAGGTGGGGTGTGGTCTCTCTAAAATGCGTGTCCACAGTTGATGATGTCTGTGGGTTTTAGGAGCAAAAAAGTATCATTACCTGCAGTATATCAGTTAGGAGTGTTCAGGAAATATCACTCCCACTTGCCCGAGACGCAAAACAATTCATTCAGTTAATGCGCCTGCAGATGCGGTAGGGTTTGGTTCCTGTGGTGTACCACCGAGTCTGGTACAGGTACACAGTAACCAAACCATACCCCGAAGGCACCTTTGCTAAAGCAACCCCTAGACACAGACCAGAAACCCCGAAACATCCTATCCCAGGACATCTTCGAATCCAGTCTGTGGAGCGAACCGTGGGATTGCGTGGAAGGCACCAGTGCGCAGATGGCAGACCGCGCGCTGTGGACACGCCAAGAACATAGCATTACTTAAACCACTCAAAAGCCTGTGGTGGAAGGAGGTTCTTGCAGACCGGTGGGTACCAGCATCCTCCAGGTGGATGGAGAGAGTCTCCATGGTATCAGCATCCTTGTTCATGGCTGCACCGAGGTGGGCTTGGTGGTGGTCTGCGGTGTGGCTGGGCGCAAAGGGTGTATGTGGCATGAATGCAGTGTCGTATATTAATGGCTTGAGGTGGAGAACCTCCGATTTAAATGCTCTTTTTCATTAAAAAAATACACTTCTACTAGGAGTCAAATATTTGCGCAATGTTGGAGCAATTGACTGTGGTTTTCAAAGTGATGTAATTATTAAAATGCTGCTTTAATGGGTTGTCAAATGTTACGTCAGTAATTTATTATTCCTTAACAAAGGGCTTGATAAACTCATAGTGAAGATCTCTTAAATTATTGGGCAAGCTGGCACGCCGAGAATTCGAAAAAGATTGATTTCTGACACCCCGCATTGGTCTCAGGCCAATACCCCCCTCCTAGGAAGGGTGACATTTGGTGTGCAGTGTGCAGTTTCTTGCAGGATGCAATGGTGCATGCTCACACATCGCTTGCAACTCCCCGAGGAGCAAAGCTAGCAGAAGTACAGACATGATTGGACGTATTTCAAGTTATACAGGTGACCCTGAGTAAATGCCCGCCTGCCGCGCTGCACACCCACCTATAAGAGCCAGTTCAAACCTGGGCAAATATTGCATTGACTGAAAGTACACATCATGTGCAAATAGCAGGCTCTAATATTGCAAAAAAGAGAGACCAAAGGAGAAAAAAATTGAAACAAACTTGTTGATGAAAATGCATGGCAAAGTACAGAGAAAAGTGCAAAGAAAATACTGAGGATGTCAGAATTGCATAGGAATACCGAGCTCCAAATGTAGTCAATGCAGAATAGCGACTGTCACGCTAGTAAATATGTATTAGTATAGATATGTTATTCTTAACTTCACATATACGTTTGGGAATATCTATCTATCTATCTATAGACAAAGATATACAGACCACCCCAGTCCAGTCCCTGAGCCTTTATTTGGAAGGAAGATGTAAAATGTACTGACTCGAGAGCAGCAAAAGTACCAGCACCACATCAATTTGGGAGCCGGTCAACAAAACCACCAGTCAAAACAGGATATATATATATATATATATATATTTATATATATATATATATATATAGCGTAAAAAATTTAATGTATAGCGGTAGAGAACGATTGAGTGAAGGTTGATTGCTAGATAGTTAAGAATAGTAAATCAATACTTACCTACGTATACTTGCCAGGAGAAGACGTGGTAGTCAATGTTTTTGCCGGCCGATGTGAAAAACTTGAAGTTTCTGCTAGCACCGGTGTGGTGATAGACATATTGCAAGGGCATAAAAAACAGCTAGGTAAATTTGTGTTTCATCACGAAAGCACAGAGTGAAAGGTATGGGCGAGCCGTGTAAGGCGGTATCCTTGAAAAATAGATTCCCTTCCCATTAGCTGTTTTAAAAAAATATATATATTTGAGAAAGGCATAAGCTAAACGAATGTTTTACTACACTATTAGGTAGGATTAAAAAGAAGAAAGCCAAAGAAAATGTAATTACTTGGCTGAATGAAGGGAGTGGTGCTACAATGTAACAATTCGAAGACATAACTGCATGGGAAGGGGTCCTTAGTACCTGGTGCATTTTTGGTGTCAAAGATCAGATAGGTGGTAGGGTTAGACCAAAAGGGACGAGAAAAAAAAAAAGAAATTGTATGCAAACACTTTAATATATTTTTTCACAGAGACTGACTTTTTTCAAGGGATATTTAGTTATATTCAGAGCACCAAGCCTGCTTTATAAATTGCAGCATGTTGTCCAACACTAGAAAGCTGAAAGTAGATCATCTTACCTCTGCTTGGCTGAAAGTGTCTTCTTGTTTAGATGTATGCAGTAGAAGCCATATGTAAAGTGGGACCAGAAAATAAAGCATGTACACATTTAAAACTCCAAAGATAAGGGATTTCTAGCCACAAGAGGCACAGTTTTCAGGTAGCAAAAAAAAAACCAGAAACCAAGTGAGGCTTACATCTGTACTTATTTGGTACCCATGCCACCTACCTCAGAAATGGACGAGGCTGGGAGATCTTTTGGAAGCAAAGACCTGTAAAACGGTGCAGAGATCCACAGCACTGAACCCTGTTGTGAATGCTTGGGGCAACCAGCACAGGTCAGAAATTATTGTACCACAAAGAGTATGGCATGGTGCACCTTCAGGCCGCTGTGTGTTCTCCTGTTTGCGTGTTGGCACGTATGCCCTGGTTTGCGGCAGGGGTTATTCTCCATCGTACTGTGGCACCGCCTGTAATTGTGCGGCGTTGGGGGTAGGGTAGCTCTCATCTGTTCGCCTGAAACACTGGACCCTGAGGGTTTATCTCTCTGGGCTGCAGCAAAAGTAGGTCATTGAGCAGCCCTGGAGTAGCCTGGCATTTTGCGTGGCGCACAAAAGGAATTTCATCCATGCTACGTTTGTGGTGAGGTCGAGGGACACCTCCGTGTGGAAACCATGACAATTTCCTTGTTTGAACAGAAGATGCTGAATCTAAGATCGTACAAGTGATGGTGTCATCAGTAACACAGAGAGATCAGTAGAGCAACCTCTCTTAACACAACACTACCAAAGACCATAATCGCACCCTCATGTCACGAGTCCCCTCCACCCACCACACATTCTTCACTGGTGGCCACTATAGATCCTTCATTAAAGTTACCTGGAGACTTCATGCCATCAGGGATACCAGGATAGAGGTCTGAGTTTATGGACCAACTCCATGCAGCCAGTCTGAGAAGCGTACTCCTGACCGGCCTCACTTGAGTCAGGTGGGCAGAAGTTTGTCGTGGTTTAGAGAAGGAAAACACAGACTCGAGGGTTTTGTCTCTGTTAACGGGAAGTCATCCAGTAACCCTGGTTTTAGTCACCGCTGACCTAGGCAACATCGATATAAATATACGCTTTTAATGATGTGAAATGAAGGGATAGAATCCATAAATACTGGACCAAAACATATTTTAACAGGTGAGTTCCGGGAAGCATCTCAGAACAAGCATTGGCAAAGCCAATTGGTAAGGCATTGACAATAATCCCTTTGGCTTTGTCAGTGCTCGTTTTGTTTCGTCATGATTCTCGGAAACCTTTATTGCTGGGGAACATGCCATACCCTCTTCAATCGAAATAAATGTCTAAAAATAAATATATTTTTTGATCTCAAAAGAATCACATTGTCAAAGTAGTTAGTTGCTGGTATTTACGGAAACGAATTGGTGTATGGATGTGTTCCCTCTGAAAGTGCAGCATGCAGTCACTCGAAATGAATTTCGAAAATAACTGTAGTGGGTTGGGTTATTCCCCATTCTGCATGCTCCACTTGGTGACTGATTAAAATAACAGACCAGCAGGTGAAGCGTACTGGCTGAAACCCCTATTAGTACATATATTATGCATACAATTTTACTCAAATCAAAATAGGGTCAGGCCTAAAAAGAAGCCAGAAAACTGGGATAGAAATTGGGAGCAGCAAATTTAATAAATAACTTATTACCTTGTTGCCCTAGGCCCCTCTTTTAATCAGTATACATGATGACTGGCGTGAGGTGAATATGCCATCCATTATCCGTGGACACTCATGGGGGATGCAAAGGGATAGTATCTCACTCCCCTTTTGCCCCCCACCCCAAACTTCCAATCAGTGAAAACAAAAGCACCTGTCACCGACTGCCCGATGATCAACATATTCTTTTTTTATGTTTGTGGACTTTCACACATAAAGATTTGTTTTTAAGGTGAACTCTTCTGATGAGGGTAAGTTGACACCCGTGCCAACATTGCTGGCTGTCAACCAGGTGTTTGTGAACTTGCAAAGTTTTTAATTCATGAACATTTGTAATTTCTAATGAATATTACAGTTCTGCCTGTAGTTCGAAAACGTTCTGCGTTTGGTCTTCACACTAAAATTGTGATTTGGCTCCACTTTGTTGCTTCATTAAAAAAAATTGCAAACATCTATCCAGTTAGGAGAAGAATTATTTTACTGTGAAGTCGCGCGAAAACGTTCTATCCCTTTTAGTGCGAACTAGCACTTACAGGAAGGTATCTGCTTATTTATTTTGAAAAACTGAGCTTGGACGTAGAGTTGAGAAATGGGGAAAAGTCTGCAATCGATATTTATGTCAGACTTTGCCCACATTATAAAAAAAATCCAATTTTTAACATTAGGTGCATCATAGCCACAGTGGATCCTGACTCACTGTATCTTGGTACCACAAACCCGGGAAAGTAAATTAACGCAAACAAAATAATGCAAATACAAAAGTAAATCCTGCTGGTATGGAATGAAATGTGACAAGAAATGATTGACAATACGGCAGATAGAGAATATGCAGAAACTATAGTAAGAATTTGCATATTTCACAGCGCCAAGAAAATGTTTCCTTTCAATTGTAGGTCACAGGCCACAGTGCCTGCGAGCTCTGGGCCACAGTGCGTCGAAAATCAAGATACTGTAATGAGTTCAGAGAGGAAGGCACTCCACAAGCCTCTCTGCTTTTGATTTGCACCTGCTCATGTCCTAGGATTTAGGATGTCTTCCAGTCTCCTGACTGCCTTCCAGTGCCGAGAGTGGAATGGCCTCAAAGACCCCTCCACCTGAATGTTCCCTGCACCTGATTCCTGTTCCAGACGCAAACGCAAGGCTGCTGAGCTGCTTGTAATAAGATCATAGGGCCTGATTACGAGTTTGGCAGTCGGAGAACCTGACCGTCAGACCCATGGCGAGGAGACTGCCGTGGAGCAGGTGGTCTCCCCACCGGCCCACTTACCAGTTTCTCACTGGGCCGACCGGCGGCAGCAAACCAGGGTTTCCACCGGTCAGCCCAGTGGAAAATGTGCAGCTGCATTGGACTCGCCGCCACATGAACCAAGTGAATGCCATTGCACAGAGGGCCCCCTAGCGCCCTCGGAATGCGCGCTGTCTGCACAGCAGGAAGTGCGTATTCCGACGGTGCTGGGGAGGAGTGCCCCGCACTTGTTCTCCGCCGGCCTTTTCATAAAAAGGCCATGAAAAGGCTGCGGAGAACATGGTTGTAATCAGCACGGCCAGATCAGAGATCCTGACGGAGACAGCGGTCTTTTGGCGGCATTGACTGCCAACCTTTTAATGTGGCAGTCAGACCGCCAGAGCCACGGTGGGCCAACCTCCACCGCAAGTCTTAAAGTCTTCGGATCACTGGACTCGTAATTGGGCCCATAGTCTGTCCCACCTTAGTGCATAAGGACTCTGCTGGACATGTTAACAGCCTCTTTTCAACTTCTAGGGAGAAATCTGATGCAAAAGAAGCGCTCGCAGCATTGGGTCGGATGTTGTAACTAATGGAGTTTTGCTTTGTGCAATGGGGGATAATATGTAAAAACAGTCTTTGCAAACAGTTTTGCCCTACAACATTTTCTCTTAATTCACAGGTTTGCCCCACAGCCTTTTCACTTAACGCACAGGTTTGCCCCATAGTATTTTCTCCGAATGTACGGTTTTATATACCTAATTTCCTGGAAGTTAGACATGGAAAAATTAGCAGGTTAGAAAAGAAGAACAAACAAATGATTTCAATTTGTGTGAAATGCATGTTTGTACAAACAGATTCATTTGTTAGTGAAAGATGAAAGAGACTGGATGAATCCATCCATTTGTGAGCCTGAGACCTGCAAAGACAAATCAACAGATGCCATTTTGCCACCTTGCACATAGATTTCCGTAGATCAGCAATTGTTACTGTAGGAAGTTGGCTCTGTATGTGCTATTTCAAAGTAAGGAATAGCATGCACAGAGTCCAAGGGTTCCCCTTAGAGGTAAGATAGTGGCAAAAAGAGATAATACTAATGCTCTATTTTGTGGTAGTGTGGTCGAGCAGTAGGCTTATCCAAGGAGTAGTGTTAAGCATTTGTTGTACATACACATAGACAATAAATGAGGTGCACACACTCAGAGACAAATCCAGCCAATAGGTTTTTGTATAGAAAACTATCTTTTCTTAGTTTATTTTAAGAACCACAGGTTCAAATTCTACATGTAATATCTCATTCGAAAGGTATTGCAGGTAAGTACTTTAGGAACTTCAAATCATAAAAATTGCATGTATACTTTACAAGTTATTGACAAATAGCTGTTTTAAAAGTGGACACTTAGTGCAATTTTCACAGTTCCTGGGGGAGGTAAGTTTTTGTTAGTTTTACCAGGTAAGTAAGACACTTACAGGGTTCAGTTCTTGGTCCAAGGTAGCCCACCGTTGGGGGTTCAGAGCAACCCCAAAGTCACCACACCAGCAGCTCAGGGCCGGTCAGGTGCAGAGTTCAAAGTGGTGCCCAAAACACATAGGCTAGAATGGAGAGAAGGGGGTGCCCCGGTTCCGGTCTGCTTGCAGGTAAGTACCCGCGTCTTCGGAGGGCAGACCAGGGGGGTTTTGTAGGGCACCGGGGGGGACACAAGTCCACACAGAAATTTCACCCTCAGCAGCGCGGGGGCGGCCGGGTGCAGTGTAGGAACAGGCGTCGGGTTCGCAATGTTAGTCTATGAGAGATCTCGGGATCTCTTCAGCGCTGCAGGCAGGCAAGGGGGGGATTCCTCGGGGAAACCTCCACTTGGGTAAGGGAGAGGGACTCCTGGGGGTCACTTCTCCAGTGAAAGTCCGGTCCTTCAGGTCCTGGGGGCTGCGGGTGCAGGGTCTCTCCCAGGCGTCGGGACGTTAGGTTCAAAGAGTCGCGGTCAGGGGAAGCCTCGGGATTCCCTCTGCAGGCGGCGCTGTGGGGGCTCAGGGGGGACAGGTTTTGGTACTCACAGTATCAGAGTAGTCCTGGGGTCCCTCCTGAGGTGTTGGATCGCCACCAGCCGAGTCGGGGTCGCCGGGTGCAGTGTTGCAAGTCTCACGCTTCTTGCGGGGAGCTTGCAGGGTTCTTTAAAGCTGCTGGAAACAAAGTTGCAGCTTTTCTTGGAGCAGGTCCGCTGTCCTCGGGAGTTTCTTGTCTTTTCGAAGCAGGGGCAGTCCTCAGAGGATGTCGAGGTCGCTGGTCCCTTTGGAAGGCGTCGCTGGAGCAGGATCTTTGGAAGGCAGGAGACAGGCCGGTGAGTTTCTGGAGCCAAGGCAGTTGTCGTCTTCGGGTCTTCCTCTGCAGGGGTTTTCAGCTAGGCAGTCCTTCTTCTTGTAGTTGCAGGAATCTAATTTTCTAGGGTTCTGGGTAGCCCTTAAATACTAAATTTAAGGGCGTGTTTAGGTCTGGGGGGTTAGTAGCCAATGGCTACTAGCCCTGAGGGTGGGTACACCCTCTTTGTGCCTCCTCCCAAGGGGAGGGGGTCACAATCCTAACCCTATTGGGGGAATCCTCCATCTGCAAGATGGAGGATTTCTAAAAGTTAGAGTCACTTCAGCTCAGGACACCTTAGGGGCTGTCCTGACTGGCCAGTGACTCCTCCTTGTTTTTCTCATTATTTTCTCCGGCCTTGCCGCCAAAAGTGGAGCCTGGCCGGAGGGGGCGGGCAACTCCACTAGCCGGAGTGTCCTGCTGGGTTGGCACAAAGGAGGTGAGCCTTTGAGGCTCACCGCTAGGTGTGACAATTCCTGCCTGGGGGAGGTGTTAGCATCTCCACCCAGTGCAGGCTTTGTTACTGGCCTCAGAGTGACAAAGGCACTCTCCCCATGGGGCCAGCAACATGTCTCGGTTTGTGGCAGGCTGCTAAAACTAGTCAGCCTACACAGATAGTCGGTTAAGTTTCAGGGGGCACCTCTAAGGTGCCCTCTGGGGTGTATTTTACAATAAAATGTACACTGGCATCAGTGTGCATTTATTGTGCTGAGAAGTTTGATACCAAACTTCCCAGTTTTCAGTGTAGCCATTATGGTGCTGTGGAGTTCGTGTTTGACAACCTCCCAGACCATATACTCTTATGGCTACCCTGCACTTACAATGTCTAAGGTTTTGTTTAGACACTGCAGGGGTACCATGCTCATGCACTGGTACCCTCACCTATGGTATAGTGCACCCTGCCTTAGGGCTGTAAGGCCTGCTAGAGGGGTGTCTTACCTATACTGCATAGGCAGTGAGAGGCTGGCATGGCACCCTGAGGGGAGTGCCATGTCGACTTACTCGTTTTGTCCCCACTAGCACACACAAGCTGGCAAGCAGGGTGTCTGTGCTGAGTGAGGGGTCTCCAGGGTGGCATAAGACATGCTGCAGCCCTTAGAGACCTTCCTTGGCATCAGGGCCCTTGGTACTAGAAGTACCAGTTACAAGGGACTTATCTGGATGCCAGGGTCTGCCAATTGTGGATACAAAAGTACAGGTTAGGGAAAGAACACTGGTGCTGGGGCCTGGTTAGCAGGCCTCAGCACACTTTCAATTGTAAACATAGCATCAGCAAAGGCAAAAAGTCAGGGGGCAACCATGCCAAGGAGGCATTTCCTTACAGTTACTCACCTAAAGCCATTCCAAAGCCAAGACATTTCTATTGCTCACAAGAATCTAGAAGGGCATCCTTTCCACTGATGAAGAAAAGCTATATCCCCTCCCAAGAATTGGGAAGGCATGATACTGCTGAATGCCGTGATTCAGAATCTCATCAAATTCACTTCAGGACATTTCAAAGAATAGTCGTTTAGCACCAACATACCCATCACCACATTACACATGTGCCCTGCCAATATCCACAGGTCATAACTTCTTATCCTTGAATTGCAGCGATCTATTTGACCTGTAAGAGCAAAATCTCCATCTTATGTAAAGAAGCGCATCTCTGTAAGGCACATTGGTGTGTGCTAGAGATGGAAGCTGGAACCTCGCTGACCCTCTATCGGAAGCCAGTGAAGCGTCCACATAAAGGCCCATTGTTGACCTTGAATCATCATCCTTTGCAGCACCTGAAGTCTGAGTATTGTGCACCCCTTCATAGACTGTTTTGTAGTAGTCCAACTTGGCTACAACGATTTAGAAATATTGTTCAAAGGAGCTTTCAAAAGAATGGTGCACATTTTGATATTTCTGATGTGGTGCGTGCACAAAGAAAGTACGAAAATGATACTTACCTGACGATAACTTATTAACCGAGTATGTCACAACTCCATCTCAGCTAATGGTTTTAAGAAAATTGATGCCATGATAACAGACGCCTTATGGACAGAAAAAAACCCTAGGTTCGCACTATAAAAACGTAGAGTCAAGAGACCTCTGGGAGAGTTTAATATTGATTTCTTGCTGTCCCAGACAGCTATCATCATTCGCCTGGGCTCTAGTTTGTGTAAAGCGGAGAACTGCATGATGCCGGAGTGGGTTATGGTAGTGAGATCACTAGTAGGACCGGTCCCTTTGATATCATTACTCTCCAGCCAGGTTTGGGACAGTCCTTAATAAATATTGTGCTTCTTGCACAGTAGGTTCTGTTACTTTTAGACACATTAGTGACATCAAAAGTTCAAACATCAGATTTACAATCATTTTTACACATCTGTTAGATTCAGATTGAAAGAGAACAGTTTATAGGGGTAAATGTGATACAAGGTGTATCTTTTACATTTGTGGTTCGGATTTGCACGCTTGCTCTATTTCTCATGCTGAACCTCAACTTAAATTTGGCCTGGGAGCTCCTGGATATTATAACTTTTGGAATTTGAATGTGGCCCTTTAAAAACAGATTCGCCACTAGAGCCTGATTTACACGGAGAGTTGCTAAATCTTCAGTTAAAAGGCCGTTTGGCATCTAAAGTCTGTTCCATCCTTAGGACCAAATCATCCAACGTTAAAGTAAAAATGCAGAATTGGATAGGGAGCGTGTTAATGAGGATAAGAGTTATCTCTCACAAGATATATGGTAACAGATTTGGAACAAACTGCTTACGAGCAAGGTCGCCCCTCGACTGGTGCTAGCACGATACTGGATACTCCACAGAACGCAAGGCTCTACAAGTACGCCTTGTTCTGGATGAGATTGGCTGGAACTGTGAAGAACAGATGTGTGACTTGGCTCTCATGCACTTTAGATACAAATATGTCAATCATCTTTGCAGGGAATCAATACGTACATCAAGAAGGGCTTTAATATTGAGATGACATTAAGCCAAACAATAGGCTGTTTGGGCCCATTTGCTATTGAAGCTCCTCATCTGTATGAGCTCAAGTGACCTTTCCTTGTCCTTGGCTTTAAAACTATACTTTCCAAATGGAACACAGCACAGCACATTTCCGTACACACATGGTGGACATGGTAAGGTTTTACGGTCAGCAATGCGCTGAACCGCTAACCTCTAGTCCAAGACCAACCTGAAACAAACTGGATAGTTATTTACAAAGTTCCAAACATTCATGAACTCTGCAGAAGACACGTTTTCTTGATGTAAATCAGTGATTTTCTGGTCGTAATAATTGGTGTGTTCTCTTAAATTGTGTGCTTTGGTTTCTTTATTTTTACTTAACGCCGGAAAGCAAGACTTGAGACAAATTGGTGATGGGGCTTGCTTATGTCTCTTTAGAAAAGCCACTTTTGTCCCAGCACACCCATCCAGGTTTTTGAGAAGCGCAACATCTAGGTTTGACTTAGACTTAGCGAGTTAGTTCTCATCCGTACTTGGATATGACCATAAATTAGTTGGAAGTGAAATAAGGCGAGGTCAGAACCCGGAGACTATCAACATGCCAACATAATTTGAATGTCGTCAGCCCGCGTAGACACGCCTCCGACATAACAAGGAGCTCATTCTGAGGTTACACCTATACAATGAAAGGACAGAACCCCACAGGTCACAAGCAAATATTCAGGAAATAACCCCTGCATCTTAACAAGATACTTGAGTCTCACAGTAGTTTGTCCATCCTGGAGATGGTGGGGGTCAAGCAGACTGAATGAATGCCTCCCTGGGGATGGGTTCCCCGGGCCTTGTAAAAAGCTCAGGTAAGGGGGCTGCACCACTGCTCCCCTTAAAAGTGAATACGGCCATAGGGGATGGGGTTCTTGGGCCTGTAAAAGTTTAATGAGGGGGGATGCATCCCCCTCCCCTAAAAAATGGAAGAAGCCCTGTAGGATGGGCTACCCATGCATAAAAGTATGCACCTGCCCCCACTTCAGGCCCTGGGCACCCTAGGTTGAGGGGTGTTTGGAGCAGGAGGGGTTCTTTAAAAGCGTGGGAGCCTGTGCTTTTTTTAAATTAAAACAAATTGTAGCAGATAGTTGGATACATTTTGAATTAATGGTAAACCCTTAAAAAAATATATACATATATGGTTTTAGCCCAGATGGGGATCCCCCCCCCACCACCACCACAACCCACCAGGACTAGGAGGGCAGGGTGCTCTTACCCTGCCCCCTATACCTTATTTTCAGGACAGGGGACTGAGTCCAAAGTCCTAGCACAGCTTTCTTGATATGATGTAAACCAATCAGCTCTTATATCGAGATCTGTTGGCTCCGCAGATCACTTAATTTGTAAAGGTATAAGTGCCCGGGCCTATGTCAGGATGCCACAGCAGCTTGCACATCCCGTTGCCACTGCCAGTGACAGTAAATTACTGCCCTTCATAGTCCTACAAGAGTGGCACTCAGTCTATTCCAGCCCTCCAAAGCTCTAAGAAGGACTTGGGCAGCAGGTGTTAGTTATGTCTAATGTATATTAAACTAATATGCTGTGGTTGTGCTCATCTCTAAATTTATCACACAGCACCACCAATTAAATTAAGTGCCGGTGCTGAGCACCGGAAACCACTGGCACAAATTAAGCGCTGCTGCGGATTGGCCGCAGTGTGAAATAACTATGTGTTTTTAGTCCTAATTTCTTAAACTACTAAACGGAATTACACCAAATCACAAAAAACAGACTTTCTGGACAAAGATCTTGCTTTCTGCCAAATTTGGTGTAATTCCATTCAGCTAGTTTGGCTATAGCTGTGTCTTATTTTTCTAAGGAAAAATGAACCGGAAAAACATGTCTTGGGCCCCCACTTGATGGATCACCCTAACCTTTTCCTTTTTTGGAAAGTTTCATGAAGATTCGTCAGATGGTGCCAAAGTTATAAGCGAAACAAAAACAGTATCTATCTATCTATCTATCTATCTATCTATCTATCTATCTATCTATCTATCTATCTATCTATCTATCTAGTCTATGTGCCTCTCTCTCTTTCCCTCTCTCTCTCTCTATATATATATTTATATATATATATATATATATATATATATTTATATATATATATATATATATATATATATATATATATATATATATATATATATATATATATATATATATACATATATATATATATATATATATATATATATATATATATATATATATATATACATATATACACACACGTTTCCAAGGGCTCCGCCCAAGCTGCTGCACTCCTGACACAGCGGGCGCTGTAACCCGTGATGACGGCCTCATGTAGTATCCGTTTCACAAAAGTTAGTTTTCATACACTCGCGGAATGTTACCAGTGATGAAGGGATTTATTGTGCCAGCACCAATTCCAAACAATAAAGAAATGTGCAAACGCCTTTCAGCTATTGTTCTTTCTCAATGCCATAAGACGCCTAACTCTTACCATCCCTTTAAATTATTGCATCTTGTTAAAAGGACAACATTAACAATGGACCACGAAGCTTAACGCAATAACCACATCATTTTACTTGATGTTCACAGCGGCCATTTGTAAGTTAGTACCATGATCAATATTCTAGCGCTGCTAGATATGAACTGCTGCATGCACGTTGTATCATCAACTCTCACACAATGAATTGTTCTTTCTCTTGATTAATTTACAACCCAATTTGGTACAGTGCAAGCTTAAAAAAAGAATGTAATTTATAGCAGCATAACTTGTGCACATAGGGACAGAATCACATAACATTTAGTTCACATTCAAATTACAACATATAATTTATTAGATAAATTCATTGCTTATAAATCAAATTAATTGCAACATCCTGTACCAAATCATTGATACCAGGCTACTCTCAGCAAAAAGTAGCTTATTTGTTATCGAATGGTGTAAAAAAGAACCAATCATAATCGTACCCTTATTCAATGTATTAGCTGCCCCGAAGCCTCTTGACCCCTGGCACCCCATTCTCCAGAGATGGTTCACAGACTGTGCCTTGGGGAGCCCATCCCCGGGACACAGAGGAAAATACATGTTTATTCCCTTCCGGCAACAGGATTTTTTAATATGCGGGGAGCTGGCTGGGGCTGCGGGGGCCCTGAGGGTCCCCTTGCAGCCCCCAACTTGATGCTTGGTGGGTGCCCCAGATAGGCACCCACCTACAAATAAGTGAGGCCCCATGGCAAGGGGTTTATTAAGGATCTGAGAGGGGGATGGTGTGCCCCCTCACCTATATTTAAGTAATGGTTTAGGGAATGGAGCACTATTGCCTCGAGGAGGGGGACTTTGCCCCCCTCCCGTTAAAGGCCACAGGGGATGTGGTCCCCTTGGCCCCATGTGACTTGAGGGGTGGGCTGTGTGCGCCCCCTACCCTTTGAAAAAAACAAAACAAAAAAAAAAGCCTCAGGGATGGGTTCACGTGGTCGTAGTTGGCTTTGTGAGGGGTGCTGCACTAATGGGTTGGCCCCAGGGCCTCACCGCAGGCCAAAGGCCATGCACAGTGTGGGACTGGCTGTCTGTGGAGTGTTGAACGTGGCTGTGCGCGATGTGAGGTTGGCTAACTACGGGGGTTGGCCACAGGGCCTGGCTTTACGTATGGGTTGAATTTACATATAATCAACAAAAAAAACTTGACATTGAAAAAAATAACCCTAGAAATTTACTGGAAAAAAAAAACAAAGTTTAAAGTAACATTACAGTTAGGTGGTAATTTCAGTGACAACATAATGTTTGAAGTGTATTAAACCACTGATGTTCTCCAGTTATAGTTCTCTTGCGTAACTATAGCTAGTGCCCTAGGGTAACTACAACTCGTGCCCTCGCTATACTTTCCTAGATACCCCACAAAATTGCATGACTGCTAATCACCACATATATTACACAGCTCATGACATCATCTATGACATTGTTCATCGCATGACAGCAGCATCAGAAATGACATAATTGATGCCTGTGTATGGTGAGGGTGTGAGTTCTAGTTCTTTAGGGCACAAATTATAGTTGCTTGAGATTACTACAATGAATTTCACTGGCTTTGTTAGTTTAAATCAGTATTTTCACCTAACTATAACGTCACTTTATCCTTCTTTGTATCAGTTATATATATATATATGTCCAAGATCAAGAAGTTCCACATAAGAGGGTGGCCAAATTTAAGAGATGACATTTTGTATGTCCGCCAAAAAACACACAAGGATAAGAAGGTTGAAAACAGATTCATTACCACATATCACACCTGACACCTAGCTTTGAGGGCAGCCTTGAGAAAACATTAGCATCTTTTGAGGAGTGATCCAGTAACTGGAGAAGAAATCCCTAGGAGACCACAGGTTACTTTCCGGAGAGCAAGGTCTGTGAGAGACATCCAGAGGAGAAGTAATGTGAGAGTAGAGAGGAAGACCCGGCTCAAACCTAAAGACGGCTTCACTAGGTGCAATAAACGTTAAGCGTGCAAGAATGGGGAAAATCCTACAGAAATTAAAACACTGGGTGGGAACACACTTAAGGTAAGAAAGAGATAACTACACATGTAAGAGCGATCATGTAGTGTATATTATCAAATGCATGTGCCCAAAGATCTATGTAGGTAGTACTACATTACAAGTAAATAAACATAGTCTACAACATTTGAGGGCAATAAAAAATCCTTGATACCTCATGTTGATTGGCCAGGAATTTCCATTTAGTCCACAGAGTTGAAAATAGTGAAATAACGTGTAGTGTCATAGATGGAGTCCTAAAGAAAGTAAGAGGTAGAAACAGAGAAAGAACTCAGGATACTTGATTCCAAGTATATTTTAGCTTTGGACCATAGGCAACCGAGAGGTTTGAACTGTGATGCAACTTATTGTTTGTTGGTTTTATTTTAGAAATCTCGATTGGAGTATGAGATTTTTAGAAGCAAAGGTAGCTATTACATATCTAGGTCGAGTACAGTATGAGGATTTGTGTGGGAAAGTCATCCTATCTTAGGGTGGGTGTGCATCCCCAGGACTTGCAGGTCTGAAATGTCCCCCCCACCTTTGTTTATTGAATCCCTGGGGAAGTGACAGTCCCTGGGCTGCGCCCCCCCTTGCATTATATTAAATTATGGACCCAAGGAGGTGTGGTTCTCGAGGCTGGGGGGTGTGTGCACGACCCCCCTGCACAGAATTACAATGAAGCCCAGGGGAATTGGTGGTCCTTGGGGCTGCGGGGGTCCCTGAAGACCCCCACATATACTCAAAAAAGCCCTGGGGAATTGACGATCCTCATGGCACAGGGGAGTCTGCAGGTCCCCCCCCCCCCCCCCCAATGTTAGTTAAGGCATTTTGTCCGGGGGAGGTGGTGGTCCCTAGGGCACCTGGGGGGATACGTGCCCCCCCCCCCCCACGTATACAATATCAACAAAACCCCATGGAAGTGGTGGTCTCTGGGGCAAATAAACCCTGGAGGGGGGCCTCATGCGCACCCCTCCTTATCTTTTCCATGCCCCCGGACCTGGCCCACTTGAGTTGGAGCTATTGGCATTGTAAATGCATGACTGGACTTTTTTGCCACATTCATTTATCAACCGTGCTGCACATTTTGGTCAATTCTGCCACATAATTCCAGTGCCCCTGCATATATATAAAGGTTTAGTAGGCCTTCTGGAATATTTTTTTTAAACAAGGCACTTAAAACACAAACTACTCCCAGGTGCAAAACATATTTACTTGGCAGTTAGTACAGGCAACATTGCCCGTGGGTCAATGAATACATATTTATACTCCAAGAATGCATGCTTACTGGGTCGCTATCCCTTCGCTGCAGTCTGGGGAGTCGAACAGAACTGCTATGATTTTTCACACGCTTGAGGAGAGCCACCTCACATGATATTAATGATTACCAGTCAGTCTTGAACTGAAATATTAGTTATAAAATATTGACCATTAAACATCATAATCAACTGTAAGCTCCCATCGAGGTTAGTTTTATAAATATACGCACACACAGCTCAAGTTTCACAGACTCAAATGTGTGTAGTTCATCTAATCAGGTTTCTGATTTGTATTTATAGCTTGTATCACATTATAAAACTAAAACTACAAGTCCCAGAATGCAAAGCTGAAACATAAACTAAATAAGCAAATCATATATCGAACTAGGGAGCTGTACAACTCCACAAATACTACTCCAAGGAATGGTTTCAAGCTAGTATCACGTTATAAAAATAAAACTACAAGTCCCAGAATGAATGTGTGCTGCAAAGAATGTGTACTAAGCAGATCAGAGTGCATATAATGTAAAAATGTCAAAATAACTCTGGCGATTAATGTACTTTCTGGAGAGAGAACTTACTTTTGTCTAGTTGAAGCTTGGAATCATTATAAGGTAGCGCAGAGGGTTAATGTGCCTGCTGAAAACAACGTGTAGTAGGCAAATCACAAAGTATATATAATGTAAAAATATCAAAATAGGTCTGGCAATTTATGTTCTGTCTGGAGAGAGAACATACTTTTGTCTAGTGGAAGCTTGGAGTCATCATAAGGTAGCGCAGAGGGTTAATGTGCCTGCTGCAAGGCACTTGTACTAGGCAGATCACAAAGGATTTTAAGGGTTATAACAGGTTGATAATTTTTGCATGCAATTTGTGGATGTAGACAGACCTGTTGAAAGAAACAGTTTCATTCAAAGACACTTCTCACAGTAAAAAAAAAAAAAAGGAACCACAGTGTGACAAATCAGAGTCTCTTTTATATACCCACTACACCACACTAAATACTATACTAGAAAGTATTGGAGTTTATGCAAATTATATGCACCATAAACAATATATTATAAAAAATCTTTGTAAACATCCACCAACTTAAAAATATAACAAGGCAATTCATAAAGACACATTGCAGTAACCATTCGTATACTCAGTGTCAGGTTTGTCACCCATTCAATGTCTCGTTAGGAAGGCGCCGCCCCCTTCACCCGCCTGAACCTGAAGAGCACCCCCACAGAACAGCCACCATGTCAGGCAGAATGGATGTGTCCGGGGTCACCTTCTCCTTCTAGGATCCACCCTGCCTCACAGAACCAAACAACGGAATAAGAGAGACACACAACACAAAATAAATCTGACACCAGTTTATAAAAATAGTTTATATGTTTATGAATGTTAGGTACCAAGATGAGAAAAGTCCACTGGAGGGTTCCGAAGATATAGATTTTAAAAGAAAATGTAAATCTCAGCTCTTTAGCCCAAAGCTCCAACAAGCATTAGTAACCTTGAAGTTTAGGAACTTAGGAAAAGTTTGAAAGAGTTGTGTTCGGCTACTCCAGCCTGAGTTGAGTGATTACGTACGACAGGAAGAAGGCCAAGGGGCCAGTAAAGAGTATTTGGGCAGCTACTGGGTCACCAAAACAGTCTCAAGTCCAGTTCCACACCTTAGATTAGGACTGCCATATTCTTCAGTAAAGTAGTCCTAATGCTAGGTATAGGATACTGAGGATGCTGAAAGATGCTCTGTGTGCTATGTGGTCGATGGAGGTGTTCTTGGAGTTATTCCTCAGCCCATGGTTAAGGTGGAGCTACTTTAGCCAAAGAGCTCGGTGTCCCTTGAAGTCCTCTTTAAATCAGTAGAAGGTCAGTAGTGGCTGGGATATCGATCTCTGTGTACAGGCGGTCCTGCAGTTTCCTTTGGTGAAGGCTGGCATCCATCTTGGGTTACTAATCCGGACTCAGATGACACTCCTGGGTCAAGCAGACTCGGGGCAGCTTTTGGCCACTGAGAATCAGTCTCTTGGGGTGCCTGTCGGTGGTCAGTGGTGGTTCGAAGAACGTGGCTATGGACTTCCCATAATGGGCCACTCCAGCTTTGATGGCCCTGGTGCTGGTTTCACGGTGTCAGCTGACTGACCCTTTGAGTCACTTATTTTGTCTTGGCTCAGAAGCCAAGAGCCACAGGCACAGTCCTCTCTTTGGTAGCCCAGGGTGCAGCACATGCAGTCCAGTAGTCAGTACAGCCTCTTTTGCCAGGTCCAGGGATCAGCAGGAGAGTCCTTCTTTGATGCTTTCTCCAGTTCCATTGTAATTTGAGGTTCAGGGTGTTAAGGGTACCATATTTATGCCAAGAAAATGCCCTGGAGGTGGAAGGGGGTTATGCGGTCCCTAGCCCTGGGATACCAGGATCCTTTCCACACTGTGATGACTTTTGGCTATGTGTGGCATCTAGCAATCCCAGGGTGTGCTTTTCTGCCCACTCCCAAGATGTCAGAACCCTTACTTGAATGTTAGGAGCTTGGTAGACCACCCTAGAAGTGTGGCTACCTGTGGGCTACATGCTCTTGAGAAAACCACTTTGCAACTGGTATCCCCTCTATGTTCCTGCCACCAACCCATCAAGTGCACCTGAAAAAAGGGGAAGCCCTCTACGAGTGTGGTTGCTAGTTGCCCAGTAAATGTATCTTCCCCTTAGAAGCTTGCCTTTTGGGCTAACACTCTGTTTGGCTTCCTGCAAGGGAGAGGTAACATCTCCCGCTCTGGCAGGCCTCTATTGTTCCTGAGCCTGGTTGTCATTCACACACCTCCCCAGGAGGACAGAAGGCTGTCTGGTAGCCAGCAACTGTGCAATGCCACTGGACAAACTGAGCAACAGAGTGGCAATTTTGTAAAAGTCATCATTCCTTAAAAGTGACATTAAATTTGACTTGGGGATCAAGTCGGGTTTAATGTCACAATCATTTTGGTAGTCCAATTCAGAAGTTAGCCGAACTGAGAGGTCAGCCGCTAACTTTGTATTAGCCAATGTGGCTACTAACCACTCCACAGCAAAAATGACAATCTGGAAATTTTGCTGTTAGGACATATTAAAATTATATGTCCTACTTAATAATATACAGCTCCCTGCCTTAGGGTTTAATAGTTTTGCTTTGAGGATGGATATATATATAGTTAAGGAAAGTGGGGACTTTGCCATTGGTTTACATGTTAAAGTTGAACTGGCAGTTTTAAAACTGCTCTTTCACGCTGCAGTGGGCGGCTGGGAGCCAATTTGTACCCTGTCACACAGGGTGGCGCAAGCAGTGCTGTAGCTCGGGGTGTTGGGGGGGGGGGCTGTGTCTTACATGCCGTTGGTACCACATACTAGGGACTTATAGGAAAGTCAGCATGCTAATCGGGGAAAGCCAGTTCAGCATACATTTTGGGATGGGTTAGAGCACTGGTACTTATTACTGATTAGCAGATCAGTACAATTTCAGAGTAAAAAAAAAAAGTAACATCAGTCCAAAACTTTGGGGATGATTAAGCAAAAAAAGAAGCATTTCCTTATCTATCGATTGATCTATCTATCTGTCAATGTATGTATCTATGTGTGTGTGTGTGTGTATGTGTATATATATATATATATATATACATATATATATATATATATATATATATATCATGATAGCACCAAAGATCAGCGATAAAAGAAAAGCTGCATTGCTGTCAAAGGTGAAAACCAGGATCAGCTTGGAGGTCTCAGTTGCCGAAGAGGCATCATTGTACACAACTCAGTTTGGAGGTCGCAACTGCTGAGTCCGACCCCCGGTATGCACCCAGACACACCGGTTGCTGCTGCAAGTGATGTGCATGACCATGCAGACCAGCTGCGCAGTTCCGTGCGGACTTTGCTGCAAAGTTTCTCAGCTACATGCAACCTTTTGCCACTTCTTTAGATTACATTTCAGTTCACCTTTATAAGCACAGGCACTTGTTTGTTTAACCGCATTTGAATATGTCATTACACATTACTCTTGTTCATAGATGGCGCTTTCAATGTTTTTAGGTCTGTTTGGCATAAAAGTGCAGCTGGGTGACCTATTGTTGCCAGTTCTTTTGACTCTACATAGAGGGGCTTTTCTCTTCCCAGGAGTGTTTTACTTTCCTACCGCCTGCTTACTGGCTGTTTGGTGTATCATTCTGCCTCCTATGGAGTGCTTGCATTGTAATGCAAGATGGACTATTTCACATCACAAAAGTACACTGAATCAATATACAGAAACTTCTTTATCCCACAGGTGGACCGTATGGAGAATGGTATCATTTTTATGTTGTAGTCGGGAACACAAAACAGACCATTTGGCTTTGCCAATGCCTGTGTTTACGTAAAGATCACTGTACTTTCTTCTCTTTACTGGCGTTTTTTGCTTTTAGATTTCTGCCAAATTCTCTCCTAAGCAGAAAGCAAATTCTGTACTAAACTGAAATATGAGATTCCTAGATAGACTTAATAATCTTTCATTGAGTCATTTTGGTCCTTTAGGAGCACCTAGTTCGTGAAGATTTGATCACTGTACCGTATACACACTTGTATAAAGTGCTATTGGATTGGGGGTGTACCCCCCAAAATATATTTCGAATATTTTAGACTAGATCTACTATGGAACTTTCTTCTGCGGGACCCCTGTTGAGTCAGGTTGACAGCCATTCCAAATTCTGTTTTCTTCACAGTACTTTGCAACTCACAGACGAGGCCAAGGACTGGAAAAAACTTCTTCTACACACTTTATAAATTCAATTGTTGCTAAAAATATATACCTCGGGTTGCAAGAGCACAATTACGGAAAAGATTGGTTCTTCTTTTGATCAATCAATTTGAACCATTGCCTCAGTGGCGTAACAATAGTCCCTGCAGCCCTTGGGGCGCGGGGGTTGCGGGAGGATGGGTGCTCGAGCCTCAGGGGCCCCCACTGGCACTATCTGCATGAGTGGCAGGCCCCTGGCCTGAGAGCTCCTGGCTCGGTCTGGCATTTATCGTTCAAGGCTTTTCTCTCATGCAGAGGTTGATTTGAGCTTTCATCTGTTACAAAGTTACACCCTTTCAGGAAAATGCTACACGTCCCATCATTGCGATCGGTTGGAATTCATGCAGCAGCACACCCTTTGGCGCTTCTTCAGCTGGAGCTCGGTTTGTAAACCATCTGAGCCACTGGTGCACTTACGCTCAATTTGGCCATCAGCAGATGAATATTAATATTTCACGACTTATGATTTTTTTATCTTTCTGTAGTGCATTTTCAGGTTATTCAGTACATCCTAAAGTTTAGGGCGGCATGAGGCTTTTCCTTGGTTTGAAGTATTCTCCCTCCGGAGGGCTCCTGTTTGCAGGTCAAACCCCAGACGTGATTGACTGCATCATTGTCCTGAGGCTGGGTAATGTGTTGGCGTAGAGTTGTATCAATACTGAATTTGTTTGGGAGTTTTGCAAAGTGCGACACGTAGTCTTGCTGCAGCTTGCTCGGTGTACCCTCTGTTGGGGTGCCGATCAGCAGTGGTGGATGTTCCCTCGACAGCCGCGACACCACAGTGAGGGAACCTTTAGAAGATGTGCTCTTGGAAAGGCCTTCTTTGGTTGTCACAGATTCATTCTATGGGACCTTGCAGGATTGGTGGAGTGGGCAGTAGGGTATAGTCCCTTCGTGAGGTCAGGGTTTTCCTTTCCTTCATTTCATGGCGTGCTCTGCAGCCCGCTGTGAGGCTTGCTAGGTGTGCAGGATTCTGAGTGGTTATATAGGGAGCTGCCAGGATTGGCAGGGATCATGGATCCCCATCGCCGAAAGCTCTGTGTAAAATTCAGAGGAGGGTTCCCAACGTATGAACTCAAGGCCCTGCAAACAGTTACAACAGAACCAACCTAGATAAAATCTCTGATATGTTATGTTATGTTACGCTAGGGTGTGTTACGCTAGGGTGTGTTACGCTAGGGTGTGTTACGCTAGGGTGTGTTACGCTAGGGTGTGTTATGCTTGGGTGGGTTATGCTAAGGTATGTTATGCTAGGGTATGTTATGTTATGTTAGGGTATTGTATACTAGGGTATGTTATGCTTGGAATGTTATGTTAGGTTATGGTATGTTATGTTCTGTTGTGTTAGGGTATGTTATGTTATGCTAGGGTATGTTAAGTTATGGCATGTTATGCTAGGGTATGTTATGGTATGTCATATTAGGGTATGTTATGTTATGCTAGGGTATGTTATGCTGGGATATGTTATGCTGGGGTATGTTATGCTAGAGTATGTTATGTTATGTTATGCTAGGGTATGATATGATATGTCAGGGTATGATATGTTATGTTAGGGTAGGGTATGTTATGCTAGGGTATGTTAAATTATGCCATGTGTTGCTAGGGTATGTTAGGGTATGTCATGCTAGGGTATGTCATGCTAGGGTATGTTATGGTATGTCATGCTAGGATATGTTAGGGTATGTCATGTTAGGGTATGTTAGGGAATGTTATGCTAGGATATGTTATGTTGTGATAGGTTATGTTAAGATATGTTATGTATGGTATGTTATGGTTTGTTTGGTATGGTATGTTATGTTAGGGTAGGTTGGGGTAGGTTATGTTGTGTTATGTTACAGGTATGTTAGGCTAGGTTATGGTATACATTTATAGTGTGCATCAAAATCTCGTAGGTCCCTTGGCGCTACAGTTGAACGATAGGAGAGCAACAGAAAATACAAATAGAATGAGGAAAAAGTATTTTTGAGATGCTTTCTGTAACGGGATTGAGATGAAATAGATTTAAGCTCTGCAAGAAGTTTGTTTCATATCTTGGTTGCCAAAACTGAGAATAATTTGGCACCTAAGGAGTCTCTTTTTTAAAATAAAAGGACAACAACTAGAGGGTTCGCACAAGCAAACATGCATATATTAGTTTAATTTGGATTTGAAAAAACAGGGGGAAGGGCCATGCAATTTTGTCGATAAGACAGATGGTTTTGATAAGAATTCTTTTTATGAAGGGACACCCAGTGAAGATTATGCAGAATAGGTTTGGCTGTTAGATAATGAGGTGTTAGAGTTCTTAGCCTGGGTGTTTGGTTTTAAATTACTTGGACACTGTTTATTTGTGTTTTTTTTACTGATTTCTAAATAGAGGGAGTTACAATAATTGAGACTTAAGCCGGTAGTCACCGAGACACTACATTTTCTGGTGATCTCAGGAAAGAAAGAGGAGGAAAACGCCCAGACTTACACAGGAAAAGGAGACAAGACGATGCAAAGGAAGACACCAACCTGTCTATTTTTTAGTTTAGAATCAAGTTTAAAGCTTTAGGTTTTCAAAAAAGGCTGGGATCTGGGGAGGCTGTTGATTGAATATCAGCCGAAAGGATCATTCTCCACTATTTGAGTCTCTGTCTTGTACATATTTAACCAATTGGAATCAATTCAGTTTTTCACATTACGCAGGCATCAGGGAGATTGTTTACACGAGAGACTAGAAATAAATTGTGCATCATCTGGCATGAGAAGAAGAAACAGTCATATCTTCTAATAAGCAAGGAAAGAGGTTTCACATGTATATTGAATGAGCAGGGAGATAGTGTGTCACCGCGAAGTACTCTGATTTCCACAAAAGGGTGGGGCGGTCCATATTTATTTATTACCCTTTGGAAGAAGTGTAAAAGGTCACACAAAAGGCTTCTTTCATGAATTCCTCAATTATCTCATCTCTGACATATTAAATAGTTATATTTAAGGAATAGTAAGGGAGATACAGCCTATAATCTCTAGAAATTAGCCTGTGTAGTGCAGGTCAGACATTTGTCTGGCATTGGCTGGACTGCTTCGTTACCATGGTGATCGTATATGTTATGAGTAGGGTGGGGGTCCATACTAGACTGAAACTATAAAATCAGGCCTGCAGATTAAAAAACTGAATCTAAAGTGACAATTGAAAGAAGTTGTTTGAACTCTTTTGCAGAGAGTTTGGTTGGGAGACATTAATTGAGAACTGGGATGATTGAGGTTTCACTCTGCTTCTGTGTCTGCAGAAGACCAGCAATAGCTTCATCTGCCTTATTATCCTCTGAATCCTCCAAAATTAAAATTCTGTTTAGTTTGTTGCTATAACGAGACCCTTATTACAAATTGTTTTCGCAATAGGAGAATTTTTTTGCACTTTGTCCCTCACACATACTGTGTGGATCGACAAGATTATGGAGCGACCAATGTTAGTCTAATACCCTTTGGAGACTATTCTGCCATCATCTCCTGGTGTTTGCTAGAACATGTTATCTTGAAACTTGAAGGAGTGGGCTCACGATTTCACTTTGAAGATTTCTTTTTCAGATCAATTCCGCATGCGTGTTCAATCATTTTAGTATGGAGTTCTCTTTTTGCACGATACGTTTGAGACTTGCTACTGCTTGCAGATTCCATTTATGGCAGTACTTCCGTGCGAGTGCAGCAGTTGCTGCTGAGACCAGGCAAGGGTGTGCAGGTCAATCTGATCTTCGATCAGTCTCACAAAATTGAATTTACTTTGCTAAATTATATGAGCCTCTAATTCACTGAATTAATGCAACACATTATTGTTCCTGGTGGTGATATTAGAATTATTCATGAATTTTATTGAGCTCAGTTTAGCTGCTCAGTTCAGTCACTGAACAAATATGAAAAAACGAATATTAAATGCTTCTTCGTTAATTAATTTGAGATACTAATTCATTGGACAGTTTAGTATTTTGCTTTACTTATTGAGTTACTTAATAACAGATGTTAATTAATGGAACTAATTATTGTGACCTATTTTAATTTAATGGGGCACTCAGTCTTTGAACTATTTGAGCAGATGCTCATTCTTTCAACTGATATGTCACCCATTATTACACCGCAGAGATTCCAAATCAATGGCATAATATGCTAGAATTAAAGACATTTCATTGATTTCCTGGACTGTAGTTTGAAGAGATACGTTTTTCTTTGTATAGCCTGTAGAATTATTTGGACATCTGAATCGCCTTTGTCTGCTCTTTGTACGTTGAGGTACAGACACAAAGTTAATGGTGATGAACATCATCTTACAGAAAGGGTCCAATCCTTCTTACAGAATGGTGTTAAGGGTTCACCTTGTTAACTGTGGCATTTGGGATCAATATAAAGCTATAAGATTCTTCCAGTTTTCATTACTTCATCATGCCTATTGTGCGTGCGGTGTTTTACCCATTTAGAAATAATACACAGTGTATATGTTTTAAGATGTATGTAACACAAAATGATTTAATCAAAGAAGTTCATAATCTATTTTCATTGGATCAATGCAAGAGTCAAAATAAAGGGCCTGATTTATAGTTTGGCGCATGGTGGTTCTCCGTTACACGTGACGGATATCCCATCTGCTATATTACGATTCCATCATATCCTATGGAAATCATAATGCCTCGGACGGTAAGACCATCACGTTTGTGATGGAGTAACCGGTCTGCCACACTCTAAATCAGGCCAAAAAAAACTATTTGACTGAACTACCTCATATTCTATTATAGCCTTCGAACCCGCCGTAGTGGGCTCTACCGGCTATTAAAGGCCCGCTCCCACGTTAAATGCCCGAGCCGAAGGCGAGGGCATTTAACAAGGGAAAGGGCCTTTAATAGCCGGTAGATCCCGCTATGGTGGGTTCTAAGGCTATTAGAACATTCTGCCACTCAGGGCAGAATGTTCTATTAAAAAAACAAATTGCTCACGGAGCCCGAGGGGATTAGAATCCCCTCGGGCTCCGTGAGGCTTTGTTCACAGCTGTTGCTGTGAACAAAGCGAATATTGGAATGTTGGCGCTGCGGGCTTTTACTGTCCAGTAAAAGCCCGCAGCACTCCATTGTTTTCAATGGAGCTGCCAACCTTCGAATGTTCTAATTTCTATTAGATTCATGCAAGAACCAGCGCAAAATGATTTAGTTGGCAGTGATGGTTTCAGTGGACCCTGGCCAGCCTTTCATGTGAAAGGTTTTTCTTCACCTCAGAATAGTGGATCTCAAGTCAAATTGAAACTCACCCTGGATCTCATTGTTGCAAGTGGTGCAAAGGTGGTTACTTTAATAATCTCTGTTTTACTCATGCAAAAACGTATTGGGGAGTCCGTTCAAAGAAATGTGCTCATTGCTAGGGAATGGTTAGTGAATGAAGGAAATGGTCAGTCAACAGCAATAAGAGAGTAAAGATTACCTTATGCAAGAAAGGTTTGAATCCTCACTATCAATATATTGTATTATCAATCTTCCTTTACTGATGAAATAAGAAAAACAACCTTAGATCTGTTTTTTACAACTAGCCCATTCAAAGAGAATCTATTACATTTAAGATGCTTTATCTTTAACTTAATTTCGCTGGGTTACTTATTGTAACATTACAATTACAATGGCCCCATGGATATGGAAAACCAAAAGGACAAGTGAAACAGATAATTTTCCGCATGACATAATGGTCTAAACGTCAACATTGTCAAGTTGCCTACATTTCACATGGTTCTCTGTCTGGCACGGAGCAGAACCAAGATTTCCAGAAGGTAGGACTCAACAGAAAGCACCCAACCTCCCGTTTTAAGTTTGATATGAATGAAACCTATACCGAAGGCCGTCTTGCCAAGCGTAGCTGGAAGATAACATTAGAATGAACAGTTTTAAATGTACCTGATTGATAGGTTGGCCTTTAGTATACAGAGCATTCTGTTAAAGCTGGTGCACATGGGCTGCTGACCAGAGGTGCACGAGTAAATGGGCATTGCCATTCTGTGATTTGCAGTTTCATCATCAAGGCTGTACCTGTATGATGGCAGAAGTCAGCCATTGACTGACCTCAAATGTGTGTGTGTGCATTTAGTATAGATACCATTGATGACTCTGGTCCTCAATCCAGAGGAAAGCCCACCTGACTTACTAAATAGTTATCTTTAATGAATTGAATGTGAGATTCAGCCTCCAGTCCCTAAATATTAGCCAGTGATCTACAGGCCAGACATTCTACTGTGATTGACTGGCTTATTCCATTACAGTGGTGAGCACATGTGTTATGAGTATGGTAGGGTCTACACTCTCCTGAAACCATAAAAGCAGGCACTGCAGGTTTGAAACCTCAGTTCAAGGTGACAATAGAAAGAAGTTGTTTGAGCGCGTAGGCAGAGACTTGGTTTGGGAGAGACTGGTGGAGAACTGGGTGATTGAGGCTATATCTACAGAAGAAAGTCAGTGGCCTCATCTGTTTTTTCATCTTCTGAATCCACCAAATTAAAAAATGTTTAGTTTGCTGCTTGGTGTCTGATAAGAACCTTATTATAAATATTGCTTGCTCTGGGGAGATTCTTTTCTGCACTCTGTTGCATACACTTACATTGGTGATTGGCAAGGTTACAGAGTTGCCAATGTTAGTATTATATACTCTGGAGACTAGCAGCCCCTGTTGTTTGTTAGAGCACATTATTCTGAAACTTGTAGAATGGGCTCATGAGTTTTGACGATTTAATTTTCATACCTGTTCAACATGCATGTCTAACCATTTTAGTATAAAAATTATTTTTTGCATACAGAATTCTGCGGAGTTGCATAAAAACTCTGTGAGTTTCTGCGGAGTTCTCTGAGCGGGCGGAATTTGGGCATGTCGTGCTACTTGTGTTGATTTTTAGCAACAGGTGCTCAACCGCGCTGTAAAATCAGCACGAGCGGCAACCTGTGGCATGCCAGAGCGCGCTGCTTCCCTCTGCTGCTTGAGTAGATTTTCTGCTGAGCAGCTGCTTTCTCAACGTGAACGGTCGTGACCTGCTACAACTGCCCACAATGAGAAACGTCATCAGGAGGCATTCTAGTGCCCGAAAATCATGCAAAGCAACACAAATTCTCTCTCACCAACTTAACGTTGTCAAGCCGCGTGCAAGAAAATACTCCTCCTAGCGGCAGTTGCCGGAGTTTTGCCGGAACTCCTCACTCGAAGCGCAACACGGAGTGCGTAAAACTCTGTGAACTCCGCCGGCGGAGTGCAATTTTTTGCCTACCCCTAATTAATTCACCTAAATTACATGAGCCCCAAATTTACTGAAGTTATGTGACACATTATTATTATTTCTTATTATTAATACATTTTATTGAGCACTATTGAATGAGCTGCTCAGTTCAGTATTTGAACAAATATGATACTTGTTGAAAAAATGAATATTAAATGTTCATTCATTAGTTAATTTAAAGGACTCATTATTTGGCCAGTTTGGTATTATGCTTACTTAATGATTTACTTAATAACAGATGTTTATTACTACAAATAATTATTGAGACCTGCTTTAATTTAGTGTAGTCACTCAATCATTGAACTTTTTGAACTGATGCTCATGCTTTCAACTAATATATTTGATTATTATGAGTCAATTATTCATTGTATTATTAGTTAACATCAGATTTTAATTAATTTAACTAATTAAAATAAGACGCATATTCATTGCACTAACTAGAACATATCTGCTGGAAATAACTGAGGACTCTCATTTGTGAAGTAATATATTCAATTAAATATATTAATTAACATGACACTTTTTGACTGCACTAATTAATATGAGATGTTATTTATTGATCTAATCAGTATTTGAAACTGAATAGAAATCAATTTGAAATTCTTTGTACGCTAGTGAGAAATTCATTCATAGAAATAATTGTTATAAGCTGCTCATCTCATTTGCTGAACAAATTAATTAAAAGTGCTCATTCGTTTAACTGAAGAAGCTCCTTTACTTAACTAATTAACATGAGGTCTCATTCATGGAAAGGATTATTAGAATAAGCCCGTTGATTAGTTTGTTTGTTTATTTGCTTGTTTGTTTGTTTTACAATGGCCTGTATGTAGCTTGCTCTAAAGTATCCTGTGCTGTGTTCAAGAAAGGATACTCGTCTGTGTGAATGCATTTTTTCCTCAAATGTTGCTTTGCAGGGACTAATCTACAAAAAAGAAACAAACAAATCATTATTTAATCCATGATTGTCTCTGCCCATAAGGAAATTCTGATAATCCCTCACAGTAGCTTGAAAAATCTAAATATTTTATTTTGATATCTTTGTTTCCTGGGTTTTGACGGTATTGGTTGAAAGTTGAAGGAACTGTACTCTAGAGAGATGAGTCCGCTGGTGGGTGCCTCACCCAGCTGTAGATTCAGACATCATGTCCCATGACCAAATACGCTATGGTAGATACATTGTGAAGACTTTAATCCTTGTACTTTCTGGCATAATTAAAAAGAGTTTAAGATTTCCATTTAAAAAAAATAATATTGCCCTTTTCATTTAATAGCAGAGAATGAGAACTCTTGAGGTTGGGATACCTACTCAAAGGTCGGAACGCACCATGTTTTAAGACCTGTAGCGAGAGCCAGTGATAATGAAGACAAATGATGTCTGCTACGTCACGTAAAATACTAATTTGAGGAAAGTATTTTTCATTTTCACATTTAGGGCCCAAGTATGAGTTTGGTTGATGGGAACACCCGTCCGCCATTCTACCAACGGGTGGTTGCTACTGTGTTGGCTACCTCCCCACCAGCCCTATTAAGACTTTCCCTCTGGGCTGACTGGAATAAACCAAGGTTTCCGCCGGTCATCCCTGCGGGAAAGTGACGGCAGCATTGACACTGGCTCGTAATCGAGCCGGCTGCAATGCAGCCGCGTTCAGGGGGTACCAACACCCCTATAATGCACACCGTCTGCACAACATGCAATGCGCATTATGAGGGTACTGGGCAGGGGGACTCCTGCCGTGTCCAGCCCCAGGGGCAGTGCGGGGGTTCCCCTGTGCCCCCGCACCTGCTCTTTGCCAGCCTTTTCATGATAGTGGAACCGCCATGAAAAGACTGGTGGAGAACCATGTTGTAATCAGCAGGGTGGCACTGAGGTCAGCGCCACCCTGGCTCATTCCAACCTGCACCGCTGTCAGGATCTAAGATCCTGGCGGAGATGGCAGTAGGTTGGCAGGGCTGCCCACCAACTGCGTAATATGGTAGTCGGACTGACACAACTGCGACGGTCCGACTACCACCCTGAGTGTGGTGGTCCAAGTACCCCCACACTCGTAATTAGGCCCATAATGGTGCAATGGCATTTTTGTTGTGAGCGACCCATTTTAAACTAGTATGGCTTGTGCTAAATAATGGTGAACTGTACAGTGAAGAATATAATGTGCTTCTTATTTTTAGTTTCCTGACATTTTGTGTATCATTGGTTTGTTGCCGGGTGCTGCCACGTCACATCACAAGGACCAGTTTTGCTAAATGTTGGTAAAGAGGTCTCAAGATATGTGTCAGGCCTCTCTTTTAAGAGTGGATGGATCTTGGGTGAATCGGTGATTGGTGTTTCTTGTGGGGTAGGTAGTACCTTTCTTGTGTCTGGCCTCCTGCTTCTAGGAGATTAGGTTGGCACTAATGGATAGTATGATTATCAACATGAATTGAGCCATCCCATTGAACTTACCTGTGGCAGGACCCAAGACAGCAGCATTGGCAACATGCTAGATTCGGAAGTGCACATATTAGTTATGAACACATTAATATATTTTAGTTACTCAGCTGTTGACTGAATCTTAATGAAAGTGAGATTGATCCAAGTTGCTGGTGTTTGATTTTTTTTTTTTATTGTAATGTTCCAAGTTGAGGAACAAACTTTCAAGAAGTACCAATGTGTATGTTATTAGCACAACGTGTGTAGTTAAATTTTATTTCATAGTGCTGCAAGCTAATTGTCTGGGCTCCATTTTATTTGAATGTGCATTTTGGAAACACCAGCTTTATTCGTCAATCTGAAAAAGTAAATGTTGAAGAACTTGGATAAAGTTGTTTAAATTGATATTAACCTAGGACTGAATACCTATTAGATCATCCATAGATGCCTACCGAAAACGCTAAGCTAGAGGACGTAGATAAGAGGGGTATTGAGAAGGTCTCATCCAAACAATCATTACTTTGAAGCACCTGATTTAGCCGACTTCTGTCACAAGTGGGGTTTCCGTACCAGGATGAAACGAGACAGGTGGACATAATTTGTTGAAGGTTGTCTCCATGCCACTGGAGTATACACAGTGACTCCAGCGACTGAAGGAGGTGAGATCAAAGCTGTATCTGGGAACTGAAGGAGAACGGGCTACAAAAGGACAATGCCCTAGAACAATGGGTCTGAAACAGTAGTCTGAGGACCCCTGGGGGTCCTCGAAGTCTCCTCAGATGCTCCACAACTGTTTTACAAAATTAAATAATATGAACATTAATAAATTAAAAGGAATAAAGTACATACAAATAACGAATCGAAATTAAAAATGTGAAAAATTTCCAAATTTGATTGTGAATTAAACTAAATATCACAATATTTGGGCATTTGCTTGGTGTATACATGATTTTCTATTTATATACATTGTTTTGCGGATCAAATCATTAAAATAGCTTAGAGTGGGGTCCCTGGCTTCTGACAGTGACTCAGTGGGTGTTAGAAATTGGGTGTTTAGTTGGCAGAGGTATGACCATGTCCAAGTAGGGACTCTTGTCCTAGTCGGGGCAAGTCAATGTTATGATATAAATTAGCCTGTGCTCACCCTCTGGTAGCTTGGCGCAGAGCAGGCAGGCCTAACTTAGAACGTAATGTGTGAACTACTTGTGTAACACACACTCAATAAACTCAGGAGATACATCAGCAAAAAAGCCTCCACAGCTAAGTAGAAAAATAAAGCTTGTTTATCTGGTTACTTTAAGATCAGCACAATACAGATCCAATTCGTAAATGGGTAAATATTTGCTTTGCAGGCTCGAGATAAAACGAGATTGATATCCAATGATGCGATCAAAGAGGTAGTGTTGGGGACTTGAGTATGCGATCATTTTTATAGCTCCTGGTTGCACTCCTCTCGGGGAGCAGATCAGTGACTGCTGGACGTGGTCACCAGGGAAGCAGGTGGGGACCACAGGAGAACGGTGCAGTGGCCGGGTTGAGCCAGGCCACTCCAGGTGATTGATGCTGTACGTGGTGAAGTTGGACAAGGCCAGGGCTGCTTTGGGTCTTAACAAATGCAAGCGGTAGAGTTTGATGATTGAAGTAGTGAGCAGCAAAGGTCAAGCAGAACTGATTTGGGTGAAGAAAGTTGCAAGCTGCAAAGTTTGTCAAAGCCATTCGGGGTGATGGAAACAGCAAGCGGCAAAGATTCAGCAGGGCTGCTCCGGGAGATCAAAGAGTTACGAGCAACTACGTTTGGCGAAGCCTCTCGGGGTGATTGAAGCCATGAGCGGCAAAGATTCAGCAGCGCTGCTCCGGGTTATCAACGAGTTGCAAGCGTCTGAGTTTGGCAAAGCCGCTCAGGAGTGATTGAAGCAGCGAGCGGCAATGATTCAGCAGGGCCCGCTCTTGGTGATCAAAGAGTTACAAGAGTCTGAGTTTGGCAAAGCCGCTCGGGGGTGATCGAAGCAGCAAAGATTCAGCAGGGACGCTCCGGGTGATCAAAGAGTTGCAGTGGCAGAGTTTGGTCAAGCGGCCCGGGATGATTGAAGTAACGAGAGTCACTCTGGGGTTGGTGTCTTGGGCTACTCAGTAGAGATCAGCAGGCAGCAGAGCGACACAGCAAAGCAGGGCAGCAGTTCCTGGGAGCAGTCAGTCCTGGCAGATTGGCAATACTGGCACACAGCATTCTTTATTACAGCAGCACTTCTTTGAGTCCAGAAGTTACCCATTTTTAGTGGGTCCTGGACCCAGTAGTTATACTGAAAAATGCCTTTGGTGCGGGGGTTGCTGACTACACAGAGTTCTTGTGAAGTGCACAAGTCCCTCTTTCAGGACAGCCTCGGCTCCAGACTAACAGTGGGAAGTAATCAGCCCCTTTTTGAGAGAAGTGGGAGCCCTTCCAAACCTCCTCCCCAGGAAGACCCATCGGTATGCAGATGAATGCAGATGTAGCTGCGTATCCTGTGTTCTGGGTGTCTGAAGGGGATGCACAAGTGTAGCCGTCACCTGCCCAAGCCAGTCGTGTATTATATTGGAGATAGGCTGTGGACACACAGGGCAGTGAGTGCAGACAAATGCCCGCTTTGTAAAAGTGGTGTTTCTAGAATAGTAATAATAAATCCAACTTTACAAGTAAAGAGGATTTATTAGTTTTCTCCCAACTGTACTAAACATGATCCTGATACTCCTCTTAGATCAGGAATTACAGCTTAAAGGTAATATAAGGAATTCCCAATGCTGGCTTATGCGAGGGGCAGGTCTCAGAGCAATCAAAAACGAATTCAGGAGTTTTTCATTACTAGGGCATGAAAACTTAAAATTGTATGTCTTGCCTTTTACTAACATGGCACCCTGCCCTTTGGGCTCCCTAGTCCTTACTTAAGGGGTGACTTATATGTAGGAAAAGGGGAGTCTAAGGCTTAGCAAAAGGTTTTAAATGCCAAGTCAGGGTGGCAGTCAGACTGTACACATAGGCTCGGCATTGGGAGGCTTAAGGCATGTTTACAGAGCTACTTAAGTGCGAGGCACAGTCAGTGCTGCAGGCCCACTAGTAGCATTTAATGAACAGGTCAAGGGTATATGGTGTACCACGTTACAATGGACTTACAGGTAAATTCAATAAGCCAATTGTTGATACACCAATGTTACCACGAGAGAAGCACATGCACTTTAGCACTGGTTATCAGTGGGAAAATGCTCAGAGTCCTAAGGCCAGCAAAAAGATGGCCAGAAAATTAGGAGGAGAAAGGCAAAAACTCTGGGGTGAGGCCACTCTAAGGATGCCAGGTCTAACAGTGAGTGGCTTTGGATTCCAGAAGTGATTCAGTAGGGATCCACAGCAGTCAAAACATTAAGAGCTGCTGCCCTAGAAGGTTGTGTTGGATCCCTAGGATGTGTTTGATCAGCTTTGCTTTAACCAGCACATAATTCCACATTGACAGATACTCTCTAATATCTGATCTGACCGATTGCTCAGGGGGATTACTGGCCACTTTATTCATGACTTAGCTCAGTTTTAAGAGGATATCACCACAGGATATGTCCACCAGCTTTGTCCTGGTTCTTATAAAGGAAAGTCAAAGCCTCACAAAAAAATCATCTGAGATTCATATGGGTAAACAGCAACCCAACCACAATGTCAAATACTTCCTCAACACTTCTGCTTCGAACACTGCTACTGGGGTTGAGGGTGAACTTTACCAACACAGAGAGGCTAACAAGAAGAAGAGACCTGAACAAAGACAATGAAGATCGCCTCAAGCAGTTTGAGTGAGTAGGGCCATCAGGTGCCAGGAGGAACCTGAACTTGAGGATGCAAGAGCAACTCTGAGCGCAAACTTGATAGCTACAAGACACTTGATTAAGCATATGACCATCCAATAAACTGGAGTTCACAGAGTTGCAGCGGTACCCCTCACCCAGATCATCCTGCGGCTTGAATGGAGATGTGGAGAATACATCTCATCTCATCTCAGGCCCTTCCGCTGCATTGGACTGCAGATTATTAAAGGACTTTGTGGGGCATGGTGCTAGCAGTATTGGATACAGCCGAACAGATAGAAAGGTTATTGAGGGCAGCTACATTTTACAGTGAAGTGACATTGTTTTGAATCTCAAGATGGTGATACAGAATCATAGCTGGGAGGAGTTAGTGAGGAAATCCCAGGCAGATTGTAACATACAAGCTCTTTGGCCTTTCTCCAGAATCCTGGCAGTTTAATACAATTTTTGCCTCTCACACTATGGTTCTGATTGTGAAAGGTTAGTCTTGTGAGCCACTGCACTCATCACACATTACAGACTAATTAATTACCACTATTGACCTGTTTTCAATCAGCAGTTCACTAAATAGATGTGAGTAAAATCCTGTGGGTGAGCTAAATACCTCTCTCTGGTCCTGATGAAGACTCCTTGTGCGTATTCGCGAACGGAAACAATTAAGGAACATATCATTGCATCACGAATTGCTAAATTACTATTCATTTTGACATTTGGAGGAACAAGAATGAGTTGATGGGTCAAACAGAGAAGAATGATATTACTGTAAGTTGCATGCAACAAGGTGTGAGCATATATATCCTCATAGAGCATTATTTTCAATGATGTATTTTAATATTTTTAAGTCGCTTTGCTGGGTACTTTTTAGGTCGAAGCCTAGCAGGCAGTGCAGCTATCTGGTTTGCTAAAGTCATATTGGGGACATTGAGAAAGCTGACCTAGGAATACACTCTGCCCTTTGCTTGCTATTGACTTTGTGGGTTGTAACTTAAATTTTCTTTCATTCCATTTGCTGGCCTTGTTTTCGGATATCAATCAATCAATCAATCAATCAATCACGATATTTATAAAGCGCGCTATGTACCCGTCAGGGTTTCGAGGCGCTGGTGGGGGGGGGGGTGCGCTGCAGTTAGCGGTCGAAGAGCCAGGTCTTGAGGAGTCTCCTGAAGGTGAGGAGGTCCTGGGTCTGGCGTAGTGAGGTGGGGAGAGAGTTCCAGGTCTTGGCGGCGAGGAAGGAGAAGGATCTGCCGCTGCAGGTCTTGCGCTGGATTCGGGGGACGACGGCGAGGGCGAGGTTGGCGGATCGAAGTTGACGTGTGGGAGCGTAGAAGTTTAGTCTGGAGTTGAGGTAGGAAGGTCCGGTGTTGTGCAGTGCCTTGTGAGCATGGGTGAGGAGTTTAAAGGTGATCCTCTTCTCCACCGGGAGCCAGTGGAGTTCCCTCAGGTGAGGGGAGATGTGGCATCGGCGGGGTATGTCGAGGATCAGTCGGGCGGAAGCATTTTGGATGCGCTGGAGTCGTTTGATGTCTTTGGTTGGGATGCCTGTGTAGAGTGCGTTGCCGTAGTCCAGTCTGCTGCTGACGAGGGCTAGGGTCACCGTCTTTCTGGACTCTGTTGGAATCCACTTGAAGATTCTGCGGAGCATGCGGAGGGTGTTGAAACAGGAGGAAGAGACGGTGCTGACCTGTTTGGACATGGTGAGGGCCGGGTCCAGGATGAAGCCGAGGTTTCTTGCGTGGCTGGCAGGGGTGGGTGGGGGTCCGAGGTCGGCGGGCCACCAAGAGTCGTTCCAGGCCGAGGGAGAGCGTCCGAGGATGAGGATTTCCGTCTTGTCGGAGTTGAGTTTCAGGCGACTGTTGTTCATCCATTCGGCGATGGATTTTAGTCCCTCGTGGAGGTTTGTTTTGGCGGTGAGTGGGTCTTTGGTCAGGGAGAGGACGAGCTGGGTGTCGTCGGCGTAGGAGATGATGCTGAGGTGATGCTGGCGGGCCAGTTTAGCGAGGGGGGCCACTATATCCAGCTTTAGTTCTTACCTTCCATTCCCAAACCATATTTGCAGTATCCTTCCCAGTGCTCCCTTTCTGTAAACAGGCCTGTAAATCTGAATGCTCCCTTTCTGCAAACAGACATGCATATCTTGTTCTTATCTCATCACATTTGTTGTACATTCAGAGACCAAGGTCAATTGTCAGGTGCTGTCTCTGTCTTCCGAGGGCGCTTGCTTACTTTTCTTCCTCTGACTTCTGAGTGAGAAGATTTATATGACAATCTTGCTGGAGACAGGGGGTGGGAAAGAGGTTTTTTCTAGCACACAACATTTATATGAACTGCGTAAGTATTTCAAAATATATCCGAATTAGGAACACAAATGAAGCATATTTTTTGTTATTTCTGGAATGTGTTGGAAACAAGTACTTTAATATGATCAAAACAAGTGATTACACTAGGTGATGCAATTTTGACACATTTTCATCTGTGCACTGTATAGTTTTAATAGTAAAACGGTTTGTCTATGCAAATGTAATGGTCCTTTCAATCGAAAATGTGTTGTCTGTAATGGAGTGTGCTACCACACCGTGAATACTCCACTCTATGCCACTCCAGTCTGCTCTTTGTCACTCTACACAACTGCGCTCTACTCTGCACCACTCTACTTTACACCACTCCACCTCACCGTACTCGACACCACTTCATGCTGTGCCTCTCTGCTCCACCCTGTACCACTCTACTCTATACCAAAGCACTGTTCGCCACTCTACTCTACACCACTGCACTCATTGCCACTGCACTCTACACCACTCCAGTGTAGGTCGCACCAATTTACTCTACTCCACTGTATTCCTCACCAATCTGCAACACTGCACTCTCTCCAATACACTCTATGCCAATGCAGTTTACTCTGTACTCAACTCTATGACCCTACACTCTACCCCAATGCACTGTACGCCCCTCTAATCCACTCTGCACAACAGCACTCTATGCCAATGCACTCCACGCCACTTTACTCTACATTATTACACTCTATGCCACTCTACACAACTGCACTCTACCTCTTACCACTCCACTCTAAGCCACTTCACTCTACTCTGAAACAATCTTCTCCACACCGCTGCACACCAGGCTACTCCACATAACGCCACTCCACTCTACACCACTGCACTCAATGCTATGCTACTTTTAAACCTCTGCACTCTACACTAATGCACTTTACATAACTGTACTGTACATAACTGGACTCTATGCCACTGCACTCTGTCACTGCACTCTACTCTGCATCACTGTACTTTACACCTTTGCCCCCTACACCACTCTACTATACTCTACACCACTGCACTCTGACACTCTATACTGCAACACTGCAGTCTCTGCCACTGAACTATACGCCACTGAACTCTGAACCACTCCACTCTATGGCATATACTCTACTCTGCACCACTCTATGCCAGAGCATTCTGCCACTCGACTGTACTGTGCACTCTACACCACTGCACTGTAGGCTACTTGACTCGTACTCTGCAGCACTACCCTCTGCATCACTCTACGCTACTGTACACTGCACCACTGCACTCTACACCACTGCACTCTGCACTCTACACTCTATGCTGTAACACTGCACTCCCTGCCACTGAACTATACGCCACTGAACTCTGAACCACTCCACTCTATGCTACTCCACGCTATGCCTCTCCACTCTATGGCAATAAACTCTAATCTGCACCATTCTGTGCTTCTCTACTCTGCACCAATCTATGCCAGAGCATTCTGCCACTCGACTGTACTGTGCACTCTACACCACTGCACTGTAGGCTACTTAACTCGTACTCTGCAGCACTGCCCTCTGCATCAATCTTCTCTCTGCTACCGCACACTGCACTCTACACCAATGCACTCTTTGCCACTCTACTCTGCTCCACTCTCTGCCACTCCACTCTCTGCCACTCCACTCTCTGCCACTCCACTCTCTGCCACTCCACTCTCTGCCACTCCACTCTGTGCCACTACACTCTGCACCACTGCACTCTATATATCACTCTAATCTACGCCACTGCATTCTATAACGCTTCATTGTACGCCGCTGAATTCAATGCCACTGCACTCTCTACCACTATATTCTGCAACACTCTCTGGCAATGCACTCTACACCAGTCAGCACTACTCTGTGCCACTCCAGTGTATGCCACTGTATGTTACTCCACACCATGCCACTCCAATAAATGACACTCTCTGCCACTCCATTCTACAACACTCCTCCAATCTTCGCCATTCCACTCTGACACTCCACGCCACTCTCCTCTATGCCACTAACTTTTAGCCATGCTGAACAGCCGCCACACTGGTGTACAACATGGCTAAAACACATTGGCACAGCCAATAGCGCTTGCATAGGCAAGACTTACTGGCTTTGCCAATGCTTGTTTGCCTTTCCGTTGGGTTGCTGTTTCATAATTGTCCATTGCTTCGTTTCAGAACTATTTGAGTGTTCACCCAACTTATTAACCTTTAGAAGATTTGTCAAAATAAAAACATGCTTCTTAGTTGTGTTGGTTTTTGAATGAAATTACAAACCTTTTCAATTACGCATTGCGTGAATATGAAGTTCGTATCGTAGATAGTTCACCTGAATTATACTTGTTTAGCAATAAAATATCTATGAATGGGATGGGTCTGCATAGTCTAAACATACAAACCGTAAAACAGTTGTTTCAAAGATGGAAGTACTTCATTGTACACCACACACTCTTAGGGCCCCTAATACCGTCACTCATAATGCATTGCTAGTCTGTCTACTGGAGTTGTAGACTGTCCAGTCCACAGAGCTCTTTCTTTTTTTCATTATTTATTCCTTCACTTCCTCTCTCCTGGTCACCTTTTAACATCTCTCTTGTCCTTTCCACAACCATGAGTGTTGTGAAGTACCTTGAAACATCACCAACAAAACATTAGTGTGGTGATCAGCAATGGAGTTGATTATTGACGCTACTTGCCACCTCCTGCCACCTTTTCATGGAGTTTAACCCTGTGAATTCACTGTGGAAGAAGTAATCTGTATTGTGTAGATAGTTAAAACCATCAGAATTTTTACACAAATTTCACAAAAATAAGGGCCTGATTTAGATATTGGCAGATGAGTTGCTCCGTCACAACGGTGACGGATATCCCGTACCCGAAATCTAAATCCCTTAGGCAATAATAGGATTTGGGTTTCAGCTGACGGGATATCCGTCACCATTGTGACATAGTAACTCATCCGCCAATATCTAAATCAGGCCCTGAATCACTCTTCAATTTCTGAGAACTCCAATGTCATCAATTAGAATATTCTTAAATCCCATACACATTCAGTAACACCAAGAGTCTTTGCAAATAGCCGGGACTCAAATACAGGAGTTAAAACAAAGGTTAGTCACAGCTTTTATGTGCCCTGGAAAATATGTGTATTCCCAAACTATTATCTTTACTTATTAGATATACCCCGATCCAGAAGAACTTTCTGATTACACTTTTTTAGCCTTGAAGATCAAGTAACTGCAAACTAATGACTCCAAATGCAACACTGCAAAATACAACATACTATTTAGTTAAAATACCATTCTGTAAGACATCTGCTTCAAATGTTTCAATACAGGACATTCTGATATCTGACATCAAACCATAAAATGTTATGTGGACTAAGTTGATAGTTTGCTGTCGACAACTGCAACATGATGAACATTGTTCCATCATGTCGGGCTTCTAACATTGTGTTGTTTTTGTTGTATCTTATTTGCAAATAAGAATGTGTTCTTTATTTGGCTGCTTGGGTTTCCCCTGTGTTTGTGGTGTTTTTAGATTTTCATCACAGGTCACGGGAATTCAAAACTTCTAGAGTGTTTTATCTCCACAGATTGCATCCGTCTCAATCGTAGAAAAATCCTGCATGAAAATTAGCCTGATTTATATAGACTAGGGTTTATTCTATCTCCTACCCATCTATTTGAGTTTTGCTGTCCTCAACTTTCCTCCTCTGCCAGCCTGAGTACCTCTGTGTACTCGACTCTATCATGTGCCTACACCTCCTTGCAAGTCATAAACTCTCCTCTCGAGCAACCGCTTCCCATAGCCTTTTCTAACCTAGTGACTAAACCTACTCCTGTAATTCACAACTTCCAGTGTAATCTCTCTTCGCAGCCTCACAATATCTAACCTCCTCCACCCTACTTACTTATCCCATGTTTTCCACTTCAGATCACTGTATTACTCACACTTAACTCATATTAACGTAATCCACCACTCGGAACTGGAGGAAATGCCACAGTTTCCACAGAACACAAGACAAATCCAGAAACCAAGAAATTTACAACAATAATTAATCACCACAGCATTAAAACTACCTTTGTGTAAAGATGTGTAACATGCTACATCCATCAAAGTGCTTCAGTGCTTCATCAGGGATAGTAAGCGCTATGTAAATGCAATTCCAATACATTGTATCTAGGGATGTTTGATACTAGGAGATCTCTACTTGTGTTGGGCCCCACGTAGCTTTGGAGGTTAGCAGAAAGCCTCCCCTTGTTGGAGGAATAGTTAAACATGACAGAATCCACTTGCGAGATTTCCTACACAACAGTATTGATACAGAGAAGTAAATTTACACTTGATCCCCATATAGTTTTAGCACTTCCTATAGAAACCAGTGGACTTTCTCTAAGCACCCAACTCTAGATCAAGCCCTTGGCCTTTGAGGTGTACAGGCAGCATTTAATGGAGGAACAGATCGAGATCTGATTGGATGGTTTAGAATTCTCATAAAATTAAACAAAGAAACCAAAATCTGTAAAATATTTTTCAGCCTCTTTGGGTTTAATGGAATTGTATTTAGTATGAAGTGCTCCTAAATTGCGCTTCCTACAAATTTGCTTGACATCTATATATTTAATTAAATTATTTTTTGTAATTAATTTGTGTTCTCTATTTTGGATAATTGCTGAAAGCACACAATTGTTTTTATTGACACTGTAGAGCTCTTGAAGGCCTACACAGGAGACAAATATGCTAAACAAAAAAATACATTTCTCCTTGTTTTTGTAAAGTCTTTTCTGAATAGGCTATCTTTCACAGTTAAGAAATCGGTGCCTTTGTTATACCAGGACGTTACCTGCTAAGTGTTTATGGGACATGTATTGAGCACCCCGACAGTTTTTAATATCCAGAGGAAGGCGGATTCTGAGATTAAGGTCACATCTTCTCTTGAAGGCTTAACAAGCCATGTTATGAACTGTTGCCCAGTAGCCCTTTCACTTGGCTTGTTTGTCAAGAGACCTAAAAAACACAGGTTACTTCACATAGGTCTTATAAAAACACAAATGTAAGCTTTTGACATAATGTCGAATTGTTGTTTTACAGTAAAGTTCGTGTGCCTGCTGATTGAATTAAAGGGAAATCATGCTTAAAAAAAATTCTGACAAAACGCCACCGGACTGCTGCAGAATTATAAATGGCGGCGAGGACGGATTATATCGGTCTGGTATGTTGCGGGGGTGGGATCTGGATACTTACGTGATTAAAATATACCAGGCTGCCGCATAGAAGCAGCTTTAAATCAGCAGTCGTGGAATCGCTCTAAAATCAGAGGGCGCGGGCAGCATAGGATTAGGGCCCGTGCAAGAGAGCCATTTACGCTCGGGCCACTTCAGTGATGAAAAACCTAAATCCTCCATATTTCCCACTGAGTGGGAGACTTGACCCCAATACCTTGCCCTTCGCGGGATCCATCTGGCCTATAATACCGTTTGGAACAAGTGAAGGGTACCGAGCAGTGCTTAATCTCACTGGCGTAACAAAGGACCCCGCAGCGCGAGGTGGCCCCCGAGCTGTAGTGGGGCTCCTCGCAACAGTACCCGGGCCCGAGAGCTCCCGAATAAGCCCAGAACAGGCCCCTCCATGTACTTTGCAGTAGGGCCCCCTCAAGTTTCGAAACGAAAATCTGCGCTAGGGGTTGCAGGTGGCCCCCACTGGCGCTCATTTTTCAGACCAGACTTTAACCAAAAAGTATGAGAGAAAAAGACTTTGGAGAAAGAGAGAAATGAGGAAACGGTGACAAATGGACAAGATAGGGATGGGCATGCTATTAAAGAGACAGTCAGCTTTGCGTTTTGAAAACTCCAGCCTTGGTTAGTGTGGACAGAGGGACCCTTGAACGTAAAACGCGCCACTTCAAACCCTTTGGTGCAGTGGGACCCACACCCTTTCGGGTCCCCTATTCAGACCCAGGTATATAAATATCTAGCACAGGCTGCTGCAAGGAGTAGCTCACGAGCTACTGGTAGCTCTCCAGCTACATGTAAGTAACCCTCCTCTGTGTATCCCCTCCTGCAGGGGCGGCTCCTCTATAATAGCAGAGGAGCCTCGCCCCTCTGCTCAGTGCCAGTAAATGAGATATAAAATGATAATAAAACAATTTTATCATCATTTTATAGTTCATTCCCACTGGAGCCTTGGAATCTAGGGTGAGGCCGGGCCGTGGCGGGAGGGGGAGTGGTGGGCACTGGAAAGTGCACGTTGGTTTGGCTAGCCACCTAAGGTCGGCCAAACCGACATGCGCACTTATATTTCTCCAACCCGGCTGTGCTACACAGCCGGGTTGGAGAAATGGCACAGGCTCCCCGTGCCTGAGCAAGGTCAGACCAGCCCGCTCAGGCCAATCCCGGCACTGCTCTCATGCTTGTATTGTTGGTATAGCAGGAGAGCAGTGTCTGTAGTGGGAGCCTGTGCCGCACTGACTGCTGGGAAGAGAGGAGTGACGAAGACGACCGGCAGCGGGATCAGGAGTCAGGTACTTTAAAAAAGAAAAAATATTATTCCTCCAACACAGTCCCAACCCCCGCCCGCCCTACCACTTTAGATTGGCGGCAGCCACCACTGCCCACCTAATAAATGGTACCTTTTGCTTGGTTGAATTAATATTTGTATGCCAAAATATGTGTATTCAAGATCAAAATGTGTGTACTTGCAGAACTTATAACAGGATGTTTGCAGAATGATGGCTGAATTTTAAAAATATATTTAAAGCGGAGTGATAAATCATGTGGGGTGACTTATTACTAATATCATCACCTGTGTGCCTGGGCCGCTGCAGCTACGAGTAGCATGTGTTACCTAAGCAGAGGCATCCTGAATTGACAAAGCATTTTTTTACATTACTGCTGGCAATCCCGTCCCATGCACTGAGGTGATCACTGCTGGTAATCCTGCATAAGGCGGCCACTAATGTAATCTTGTCTGATGTGGTCACTGGTACAACACTAGTGGCATGCGATGATTTCCATTGAACCTCAGTAGGTCATATTATGAAAAAGTTTGGAGACCCTTGATCTAAGAGATTCAAGAGGCCCCAGGTCAGTCACTGCATTCTGCCGGGGGGGCTCCAGTGTTTGTGTCTTACGCCAAAACGGATATTCAACCTACCAATGCAATCTTCTCACCATAGCAGTGTTTTAAGGTTGAGTGTGCAAGCGCTTTGACCTGTTATAAGTATTGTGGGCTTTTAACCACGCCCACCTCACGCCCATCACTATCACTCGTTCATGGGCTTGCCTTTCGAAAATCCTTTGTAATCATAAGTAAATTCTTTACGTTTGTCCCTCTTTGGGGAGGTTTTGTTAACGCCTTGCAGACTGACCCTGTTACATGGATAATTGAGCGTTCGCCGATACGTTTGACTGAGCAAACTACTTTTTCCTTTTATGTCTCTCCTTCGCGCTCATGGCGGCCGTGGCGCTTTGAATCGTCTTAACTGTTTTTCATTTTCAATTTATGTGGCAAGAAAAGTCCAGTTAGGAATTTACAATACCAGTAGCTCAAACTCAAGCAAACGCGGGACCATTGCAAATGGTTGTTAGCAGTTGCGCCCACCTTAAAGACTAATGCCATTTTACGCTATGTGTAGGAAACTGGGCTAGTTTGAGTACCATGGCGGTGAAGCACCTTGGGAGAAGTTTTATTCTTGGAATTCTTGGCGCTAGATTGAGCCGTGTAATGAATAATGAAGCTTGAGCACATCACCCCCCAAAGCCCCCCTAAAAACTCCAAGGAGGCTGCGGGGTCTACTATTAGGCCGCTGGTCAGATTATTATTGATTACTCATGATTTCTCAGGATGTTTTCAACTCACCGTGGTCCTCTTATTGCGGGATTTCTCCTCAGAATCGAGTGGCAGTACAACTCCTACCTGGGACCACTCATATTTAAACGATGGGGATTTGGTGTTGATTTTAATCAGCGACAGCTCAGATTTCCACAGAGACAGCTTTGTTTGGTAGGCAGAGAGTGACCCCTTACAAAGATGATCACCAATCACAGACAGATTTCGCCCTGTTAGGCAATCCTCCGAATGATGTAGCAGGCACGCCGGCAGAGTGATGAAAATTAAATAGCGCCTAGAGTGGTGACATCACGTAAAATAAACAAAATGAAAACTATCTGCAGGTCTCAAAATGTGAGTGTTGTGCCGTAGTCAGGAAATCCTGGGTCACTGGCTCGTGAACTACGCCCCTCTGTATTCCAGCACACAACAGCTACTGTTGCTCGTGCGTCAGTGCGCTTTGGAGACGAGAATCGCAGCGGGGCTCTGGCAGGCGCCGAGTGTGACTGGGGGTTCCTTGCCCCAGAGAGACCTGGCAGCACAACCGCCCCATGTTTCCAAGCGCCATTTTGTGCTCCAGTGTCATGGGCGGTCTAGGGAGCCTTCACTGGACAAGGGCTGGTGCCCGGTGCGTGTGATGGGGAGGGCAGCTGTGGGAACCCACCTCCACTCACGAACACCGGCTTTTTGTGGCGGTCACAGATACTTGCGGAATTCCTGGAGGAGCAGTAAACTTCCTTCGTGCAGTTATCACTGGTCATTCAAAGACATCCAGGACTTCAAGGGAACGGTGGCTCTTTGTCCGAATGTTCTGTTCGCCACCCTCTGGACGGTGGCCACCTGGCCAATTTAGGAGCCAATAAAATGTCTCGAAAATTAGCGCCCTAAAACTGTTCTCTGTCAGGTGTGACTAACTTATTGCCGTGTTTCCTTTTTGTTTGCAGTTATTTTTGTTTTGTTCAACATGCGATGCAAAACCGTGGCTGTTTCTTAGCGCTTCAGCAGTGATGACAACTTGGCACAGATTGTTGACACATCGCTCAGTCTTACGATTTAAGGAGGTGACGTTGGTGAGAAGTGAAAGGGCGTCAACCGTGCCGAACACACAATGATGAAAACGTCACGGAATAAATTAAACCGTCTGGGCTATCTCTCCGTTTAGCTTTGAATTGTCTAGAGAAAAACTTCAGGTACAAACCGGAAAGCAAAAAAAAAAAAAAAAAAAAAAATAGAAAAACACACACACAACCCTCTGCTGCAAGCAACGCATGATATAATTTGACTGATGACATCATGCCACAAATAGAGATATGAAAACATGCAATTATTAGGCACATGGATGCATAGCATAATTAAGAGTGGTGTAATTTCCAACAATGAAGAGTTGGAATGACGTACGTTTTGGGACAGTGAGCACGCCAGACAGAGGTCATGAACTGTTAAATTGAGGTTTTCAAGTGTCTACTGACCTATTAGCAAGTGTGGATATTTCTTTTACGATAAGACCACGGAGGTACTGAAGTCACAGAAGTTGGGCTTGCAGCTTATGTTTTGGTGTTCACTTTGTTTGGGGGTATGTGTGTGTGCACGTGAGTCTGAGCCCCTCTCCTCGAAACTCGGGGTAGGCACGCAGAACACAAGCGGAACAGCTTCCGTCGGGTAATGGAATTCATTTATTCTTCAGTATTGCATCCAGGCAGATGATGCGTTTCAGCCGTAGCCCTCCCAGGGGCATAGAGTATGTGCATAGACAGCCCCTTTTAAAGGGACCCACCACCAGTTCCGGTGCTAATTAAACAAACTCTTGGCAACCGGGCGTCATATCATCATACATTCACTTCCAACAGCCGCCATGGTTTTTCCAGTTGGACATTTCCAATTATGAGCAGGAACACTCCACGATGCGGGGAATTGTTTGTTGTGACTTAACATCCTTCTGACACCCAATAGGCTCTTGAGTCCCCTCATCTGGTAAAGTACCATGGTGCTCTCTCCCATTACCTAGTGCAACATGCACTCAGAAAGGGTCCCTTAAACAATGCTGGTAAAAACTGCATCATCATAGCAGACAAGAGTCCATTGTTACACATGTAATCCACTTTATCCTATATATATTAAAATGCTGTAGATCAGTGGTTCCCAACCTATTGACTTCTGTGGACCCCAACTTTATCATTACTGAAACCTGGGGACCCCCCCACTGAATCACATCTGAAAGCTGGGGACCTAGTCTGTTAATGCTATTTGATTTTCTAAACAGTCGTGGACCCCCTGAGGAGGCTCCGCGGACCCCCAGGGGTCCCCGGACCGGAGGTTGGGAACCACTGCTGAAGATCCTCTACCATTTCACCTTCCACTGTTGCACACAGTCTTCTAATAAAGTGCATCTGCATACATGATTTCATAAAGTGCATCTGCATACATGATTTCATAAAGTGCATGTAATAGGCTCTTGAGCCCTCTCACGTGGTAGAGTGCATTAGTGCTGTCTCTCATTAACTAGTGCAACTTGCACATCTGAGAGGGAAATGATTCCAACACAGCACATGTGATTCCACAAAAAAAACAGTACTGGTACAAAGTGCGTCATCATAACAATCACATAACACCTTCCACTATTGCACACAGTATTCTGATAAAGTGCATATGCATGCATTGTTTCATAAAGTGCATATGCATGCATTGTTTCATAAAGTACGTGTGCATGCAATAGATTTTTGAGTCCTATATATATATATATATATATATATATATATATATATATATATATATATATATGTATATATATATGTATATATATATATATATGTATACATATGTATATATATATATATATATATATGTATATATATATATATATGTATACATATGTATATATGTATGCAAGCATTTCAAAGATTGTCCCTGTTTTGGCATGTACTAGCGCACTTAATTCAGCGGTGGTGCTGGTGACGGCAGGACACTCCGTAATTTATCAACAACATTCATGAAATACTTCACGAACGACCGCACTCCGGGATCTCTTGTATCACAAATTTCATTTATTCAGGCTCAGTTAACTTCGTCTACAGCTCAACAATCACCTGCCCTATGCGTTTCGGTCTGAGAGACCTTGATCACAGGCATTTCCGGTAGGGGGTTTCTGTTTCCACATTTATATCTACAGATAACAATTCATTAAGACTCAACATATTTCTAAATGCACTTAGAAAATACTTCTCTCTGCTTGTTAAGTTTAATAACTGCGGTCTACACAACTAAAACTCCCATAATTTCCAAATAAATCCAGTTATTAACTGGTGCACTATAAACTTATAATGCTGCATTCTGGGAGTTGTAGTTACCGCAAAACAAAACCAATTTAACCAATCTGTTGATACACCTCATAAATGTGCGTATGTGACATACTGTCCATGTCTCCCCCATAATAAAAAAACTAAAATATTAACCAAACTGAATATTAGCTGCAAGTGCTACAGAATAGAAAATAGAAAAAAATGTGTTTTATGATTATTTGCAATGGCTGCCATGTAAAATTACAAATGTACAAATAACTCCTCATCCTGATTCATCCCCATAGGGGTCAAGGTTCGAATCTCCAAGATGTGTTTAGACTCCAATTGTCGAAGTCTCTTTTCTCTGTCCCCTCCTCGTTCACTTATGGGGACATGGTCAATCGCATAAAAAGTCATTGTTTCCCATTGGCTATCATGTGCCAACTCCATATGCTTAGCCGTGGCGTAACTTCTGTCTGTGTTGACGATGGCACGAATATGTTCAAGGATCCTTTTCTTTGTTTCACATATGGTGCTCCCAACATACTTTAAACCGCAGGGGCATTCAATAACATATACTGTGAACCGGCTCTTACAAGTGATATGTTGTTTAATGCTTTTTGTGACACCATTACCAATGGTGTATTCCTTGGTGTTTTTCGCAATTTTGCAAGCCTTGCAATTGCCACATTTCCAAAAACCTGTTTTTTTGAGCCAGTTGCCCCTTTTCTGAGAGCTAAAGTGACTTTTTGTGATTCTGTCCCGCAAATTTGGTGCTCTTCTAAAAGTCATTCGAGGAAAGTCTCCCATAATCTCCTTTACTATAGGATCCAATTGGAGAATAGACCAGTGTTTGGTTAGAATCTTCCGTAACTGGGAGACATTATTGGAGTATGTTGTGATGAAACGTATAGGATCCTCCGATTGACCTTCCAACACAGAAGTTTTTTTATGAACTAATTCTGTTCTCGAAATCTTTTCCACTCGCTGTTTTGCCTTATTAATACATTTCCTGGGATATTGTCTGGAGATAAATCTTTCTTCTGAGGCCTTTATATGTTTAGCAAATTCTCCAGATTCTGAACAAATTCTTTTTATCCGTAAGAATTCGCCATATGGTATGTTCCTTTTAGTATTAGGTGGGTGAAAACTATTGGCATGTAACACTGAATTTGTGGCAGTAGATTTTCTGTATAATGTGATATGTATCTCTCCTTCTCTTATATAGATTTCTGTGTCCAGGAACGTCACTCGTGTGTCACTGATTTCATAAGTGAATTGCAGTTTGGCAACAGTATTGTTCAGAACATTGAAATATTCCTTAAATTCAATTTCTGTGCCATCCCAAATTAGAAATAAATCATCAATGAATCTTAACCAGCTAATGACTTTCTGCTGGAATCTTTCATTTTCTTCTGCCCATGCTATTCTCTGTTCAAACCAGCCCATTGTTAAGTTCGCAAAATTTGGAGAAAAGGAAAAGCCCATGGCTGTTCCTTTTATCTGTAAAAATAACTGCTGGTCAAACTGAAAGAAATTATTGGTAAGGCAGAGATGGATCATTTCTAAAAGCATTTCATTATGTTGGGCAAATTGAATATTTCTTTGGCTCAGAAAGTGCCTACATGCCTGGATGCCAATCTGATGTTCAATATTGGTGTATAGTGAAATGACATCCATTGTTATCAACTTATATGAGTCCTGCCACGGAATGCCATCCAAATGTCTCAATAAATCCCCTGTGTCTTTCAAATATGAATTTAAGTTACACGCCACTGGTGCTAAAAAGAAATCAATATAATTTGATATAGGTTCCAATAGAGATTGATTCGCTGAAACTATTGGCCTCCCAGGTGGATTTTTTAGATCTTTGTGAATTTTGGGAAGAAAATAAATTCTGGGAGTGACCGGATGTTCAACTGTCAGGTATTTAGCCTCCTCTTGATTAATGAGGCCATGTTCTATCCAATTTTGTAAATATGTTTGAATCTGAACTGCCACATGTTTCGTAGGATTGCTATTTATGGGTTGATAATAAGTTGCATCTGATAGTTGTCGCATTGCCTCCTGTACATATCTGTTTTTAATCTTGAATTACAATATTCCCGCCTTTATCTGCGGGTTTTATTATTAAAGTTTCATCTTTTTGTAAATCACTCAAAATTTGTACTTCAGTTTTTGTCAAGTTGTTTTTGCCACGAATCCATTCTGTTTTATACAAGTCATCAACAACAATTTCAGCAAATAAATCAATTTTATTTCCTGCTGGTAATGCTGGGCAAAACTTGGACCTAGGTCTTTTTTTAGTTAGGCCTGCGCCTAATGGTATTATCGCCTGTGATTCGCTAATCGGCTCTTCCTCTTGCGTGCAATCCAGATTTATTAAAGTCATTAAGGTATCTTTATCTTGTACTGTTAATTCATAAGTTGGCGTGGTGATACTCGTTTTACTAATGAGATTTGCATCTCTGTGAAACTTTGCCAATTTGATTTTCCGTATATATTTGTATAAGTCAATCCGTGTCTGTACTAAGTCAATGTCGATGGCAGGACAAAAATTGAGGCCTTTTTTCAATAGGGACTCTTCTTGTGATGACATTACTCTATCAGAGAGATTTATCACATTTAACTCTTGAATAATGTTGCGGTTTTCGCTCTGGTGTTTCTTTGAATTCCCCCTCTGTCCCCTTCTTGTGCGTTTGTTTTTCTTTCGCCTCGTCCTTTTCCACGTCTGCTGCTCTGTTGGTCCTTGGATTGTTGTTGGAGGGCAAGGCGCATTTCGTTTAAAAGTGTCGGATTCGATTCATGTGATGTTGCACTTCCATCCTCACTTGCACTGGTGTCACTATGCACAGAAAGAGATTCAATACTTGAATTTTCCGATCTTTGAGATTGTGGCGAATCAAGTTGAGCTCCATGTTTTGCACTCTGAAATTTGCGCGAAAATGTGAATATTTTTCCTTCTGCATAATCCTGTTTATCTCTCTGAAATTTAAATTGCTTGCGCGCTATAATAGTTTCCTCATGTTGCTGTACTTTCAAACTTAAATCATTTTTAATTTTATTTTCTTCCTCAGTCAGAGTTAGAGAGTCCAAATCTTGTTCAAGATTTTTTAGCTCATTTTGAATTTTATCCAACGCTATCTCTGCATGCTTAATAAGAATTTCAACCAAACCTCTCGATGACTCCAAAATATATATTCCCCATTCTTCCAATAGGGCACTGCTGGCCTCTTGGTAACTTGGCATAATTCTTATTCTCAAACCTCTAGGTATACGTTTTACTTCAATGTATTTTTTCAAAGTCACCACTTCCCACCATTTATTTATTTCCTTCCGAGACAGTTTCTCCCATTCACGTAATTTAGCTTTCACATTTGAAGGGCCTTGACCTGTGCCCCCATTATCAGTTTTGGAATTAGTTGCAATATATATATATGTATATATTAACTGAAGAAAACGAAGGTTACTGGGATGTTTATAGTTAGGATCTGAATTTACTGGCACAAAATCATAGAAATTCAGCAGTTATAAATATGGTTAGCTCAAGTAACTATAATTCGTGCTCTAAGGTAACTATAACTCACGCCTCTGCATGCACAGTTTTCTACTAAATAATTTTACTGCAAATATTCCATTGATATGACCAATTATGTTATCTAAGATGTCATGAATGATGTAATATGAGGGGAAATTAGCAGTGCATGGCAAGGGCACGAGTTATGGTTACCTTAGGGCACGAGGTACAGATACTTGTGCTAACCATAGCTGTAACTGCTCAATTTCTATGGTTTTGTGCTACCCGAAACGCGCTGTAACCACCCATCCCTGCGCCACACACTGCCTTTGACCGTGCACGGCGAGGGGTTGGCTGCAGGCCTTGGCCATTCAACCAAACCCCCTATAACCACTCAACCCTGCACCACGGGTGGCCTTTGGTTGTGCGCGGTGGGGTGGCTGCAGGGCCTGCAGCCGATCCCACAACACTACCAAACTCCACATACATAAGCCTCTCAGTGGGTCTGTGACTGTGAGCATGAGTACCTCAGTAGGTCTGTGAGTGAGTGCATGTGTCTCTGAGTGGGTGCATGAGTGTTTCTGTGAGAGTGTGCAAGAATCTCTGAGTGGGTCTGTGAGTGAGTGCATCACTGAATGGGTCTGTGACTTGGTGCATGAGTGTGTGAGTGGGCATATGAGGGTTCAAGTGTGTCTGTGAGTGGGTGCTTCAGTGTCTCTGTGAGTCTGTGAGTGGATGCATGAGGATCTGAGTGGGTATGTGAGTGGATGCATGAGGGTCTGATTGGGCATGTGAATGGAGGCCTGACTGAGATGTGTCAGTGGGTGTATGACTTTGTAAGTGCATCTGTGCGTCAGTGCATGAGTGTCTGAGTCCCTGCATCAGTGTCTGAGTGGGTCTGTGAGTGGGTACATCAGTGTCTCAGTGGGTCTGTGAGTGGGTGCTTGAGGGTCTAAGTGGGGCTGTGAGTGGCTGCATGAGGGTATGAGTGGGTCTGTGAGTGGGTACATGTGGGTCTGTGAGTAGGTGTATGAGTGTCTGAGTATGTCTGTTAGTGGGTGAATGATTATCTGAGTGGGTTTGAAAGTCTGTGTATGACTCTCTCAGTGGATCTCTAAGCGGGCGCATACATTTCTGAGTGCTACTATGAGTGAATAAATTAGTGTATGAATGACTCTCTCAACGTTTTCCTCACTCCCTTAGTGAAAATATAGGGAGTATGAACTGGAACGGTTGTAAACTGTAAATGCAAAAGGACATTGCTCTTAACTATTGGTTATAGATACTTGCCAGACCAGATTGGAAATGGCTTATGCCGACTAAGGACACTTTCGTAGTGAAAATATAGGGAGTATGGTTTAGAAGCAATGTATGTGAAAGTGCTTTGCGTTTTTCTGTTGGTTACAGATACTTGCCAGACCGGATTGGGAATAGCGTACACAGTCGTGCGATTTTTATTGGCTAAGGATACTCGTTTTGTAAAAGAATTGGAAGAGGAGATTGGTTGGTTCTAAGCCATCCACGATATAGTTATTTTGGAGTGTAGGATGACGAGGATTGGTCAGATTTTGGTACAACCCGCTACACATGATTCCTGAATTTGGTGCCAGTCAGCCAATACAGGTCAGTGTGGATAACAGTGGGAAGGAGGTGGTTATGTTACTCCATTTTTAAAAGCGGCTGGGCCCAGCTGGGAGATGGGGTCGCCAGGTCCAAAATCTGCAAAATTAAAAAAATATATATTTCTGGCCCTAAGGAGGGTCCATATGGGGACCCCACCACCAGGCCCAGGGGGTCAAGTTTTTCGTACTCTGCCTCCTTGGATGTTTTTTTGGGGTGTTTTTCTTAGGGCATTCTGGTTGAAGTGATGGCAGCCAATCAGATTTCATTTTGAGAACTGTCTGATTTGCAGACTCTGTGTCTCTAGATATATGTAAATCGTTTTTCTTTAATACCTCCAAAACTACTGAACAGATTAACACCAAATCACAACAAGCATTTGCAATGCAATAGGTCTCGCATTTTTTTGGAGTTAGAGCTGTTGGACTTGTAAATTAATAACTGGATATTTCTTGCCACATAAATTGATCACCCGTCTCATAATTTTGTCTTTTCCTGCCATGTTTTGGTGGTCACTGTCAGCTACTGATATCAGAAATTGCAAGCTCCTGAGGAGAGACTAGAAGATGACTGCACTACCTAGTGATGTGTAGACATGTAAACAGAAAGTGGAAAATATGGTTGGAAAAGTATTTTATTTTTATTTTAACAGAATGAAAAGTCATGCAAGCATTCTTGCCTCACATGTCAATGAGCAGAGCAGCCTGAGAAGATTTATGGCCCCAATAAAGGATATAAGCAATGCCCTGCATTAAATATATTATTTGTTCGAAGAGAGTGGAGCATACTATTTATTCAGTGAAACACGGCAACGCCAGCATCAGAGCACCACTATAGTGTCTGCTAAGCAGAATAGACATCTGGTTTCTCGGATAATATTGTAGTAACCACGTCTGCTTTGACTGATGAGTCTTCCTGAGGCGCAGACTCTGTGAATCTCGGGTGCGGTGATCGTAGGTCTCAGACAGCTTGGCAGAATATATGTCTGTGCTAGAGCAGTGGCGGTCGCCCACTCGCCAGCAGCAGAAGCGGCAAACCTTGTGAAAGGGGCGGGCCATGGGGTGACGAGCAGTGAGGGTAGTGCACTGTGCACGCCCCTCACTGCACATGTATGTTTGGCCGGCCGGCCGTCTACGGTTGGCCAAACATACATGCGCAGTAGGCTCTCTCCAGCCCAGCCTCCACAGGCTCTGCCTACCTGGGAGCACCCAGCCAGGGGGCTCCCAGCCAATCCTGATGCTGCTTTGTGCAGCGTCAGGATTGGCCGCAAGGCAGGCTGGGAACCTGTGCGTGCCTGCAGCCTGAGGGGACGGAGGAGAGGTGAGGAGCGGCGCAGAGGTAAGTTTATTTTTTAATATAAATGTATTTACCCCTGCCACCCCCCACCCTTGCCCCCTACCCTGCGCCCTGTAACCATGGCAAGCTGCGACTGTGCTAGAGGCGCGAGTGTTTGGCTCTCCCTGAAGTGCAGTCACCAAGTATAGGCCTGTCTCAGATGTCTACGAGTGTATGGCGCTCCTTGAAGTGCAGTGAGTGAAGTATGCCTCTCCGAGGTGCTGCAATTCTATAGCCGCCTGCCAACCTCAGGTGCACTGACTCAGTGTTTGCCTATCACTGAGGGTCTGCGACTCGAGCTAGCTCACCCTAGGGGGTGAGTGAGTGAAATATGTCTCTCTGAATTGCTACAGGTATATTTCTCTCCCTGAGGTGCTGCAAGTGCATAGCTCTCTTTACAGGGCAGTGACTGAGTTATGCCTCTTTGAGGTGCTGTGAGTGTAGGGCCCCCATTGAGGTGAGGTGGCCGTGTGAACACCTCTCTGATGGACCTTCCTGGGGTGCAGTGAGTGAGCGTATGGCTGTCTGACGGTGCAGCAAGTGTATGGCAACCCCTGGGTGCAGTGAACGAGTGTGCAACTCTCTCTGGGGTGCTGTGAGGGTAGGACACTCCCTCCCTCAGAAGTGCATGAGCTACAGTGAGCCCACACCTCTCCTTGAGTTGCCTGGAGGGCAGGGCACTCCCTGAGGTGCAGTGAGTGAGTGTATGCTGTGAGGGTAGGACAATCCTTCTCTGAGGTGCATGAGTTTCAGTGAGTCCACCCCTACCCCTGAGGTGCAGCGAACGGTAGTATGCTCCCTGAGGAGCAGTGAGCGAGTGGATAGCTCTCCCTGAGTTGCAGTGAATGAGTGCTTGGCTCTCAGAGGTGCATGAGCTGCAATGAATCCACCCCCTCGAGATGCAGCAGGGGTAGGATGTACCCTGAGGAGCAGTGAGTGGATAGCTCTTCCTGAGGTGCAATGAGTGAGTGTATGGCTCTTAAGGGTTCACCAAGTGAATTATAACCCCTGAGTGCAGTGAGTGAGTGCATGAAAGTCTCCAAAAGTGTAGCAAGTGAATGTCTCCCCCCTGAGGTGCAGTGAGTGAGTTAATGACTCTCTCTGAGGTGCTGCGAGGGTATGGCACTCCCTGTGCTTCAGTGAGTGAGTATATGACTCTTTCAGATGTTGTGATGGTAGGACACTCCTTCTTAGAGGAGCAGTGAGGGAGTGTATGCCTCTTTCAGAGGTGCATGAGCTGCAGTGAGCCCACCCCTTCTCCTCAGGCCAGTGGCGAAACAAAAGCCCCCGCAGTCCCCAGCCCCCTCCGTGTGGGAGGAACCTCCGAGCTTCAAAGAGTTCCCTCAGCAAAAATGGTAGGTGGTGGGCCAGGGGAGGAGAGCCCCCCCTCCAGATACTTTGCAAGGGGGCCTCTCAAGTTTTGTTACATTACTGCTTGAGGTGTAGCAAGGGTTCGACACTTCCTTAGGTGCAGTGAGTGAGTGTATGACTGAGGTCCTGTGAGGGAAGGGCACTCCTTCTCTCCTGAGGTGCATAAGCTGCAGTGAGTCCACCCCTTCCCTTGAGGTGCAGCGAGGGTAGGGGCAATGAGTGAGTAAATACCTCCTCACCCTGAGGTGCTGTGAGTGAGTGGATAGCTCTCTCAGAGGTGGTTGAGCTGCACTGAGTTCACTCCCCCTCCCCCTTTGAGTAGTAGCGAGGTAGGACACTTCCTAAGGTGGAGTGAGAGAGTTATATGAATGTGATAGTGTGAGAGTAGGGCACTCCTTCTCTGAGGTGCATAAGCTGCAGTGAGCCCACCTCTTCCCTTGAGGTGCAGCGAAGGTAGGATACTCCCTCAGGAGCAGTGAGTAAGTGTATGGCTCTCCCTGAGGCAGGTGCTATGAGTGAGTTGATAGCCCTCTCAGAGGTGCATGGGCTGACCAGAGCCCACCCTCTTGAGGTGCAGCGAGGGTAGGATACTCCCTGAGGTGTTGTGGGTGAGTGGATAGCTCTCTGAGAGGTGCATGAGCTGCACTGAGCCCACCCTCTCGAGGTGCAGCGAGGGTAGGATACTCCCTGAGGAGCAGTGAGTGAGTGGATAGCTCTCTGAGAGGTGCATGAGCTGCACTGGGCGCACCCTCTCGAGGTGCAGCGAGGGTAGGATACTCCCTGAGGAGCAGTGAGTGAGTGGATAGCTCTCTGAGAGGTGCATGAGCTGCACTGAGCCCACCCTCCTGAGGTGCAGCGAGGGTAGGATACTCCCTGAGGGGCTGTGGGTGAGTGGCTAGCTCTTTGAGAGGTGCATGAGCTGTACTGAGCCCATCCTCTCGAAGTGCAGCGAGGGTAGGATACCCAGTGAGGAGCAATGAGTGAGTGGATAGCTCTTCCTGAAGTGCTATGAGTGAGTGGATAGCTCTCTCGGAGGTGCATGAGCTGCACTGAGCCCACCCGTTCGAGGTGCAGCGAGGGAGTCCTCAGGAGCAGTGGCATCTCCTCCGTGTGGATGGAGGAGTGACGCCTCCTCCCTTCACCTCCCTGCCTGCAGCGGCAGCTGCAAAACCTTTTAAAGAAAATGATAATAAAGTGTGTTTATTATTATTTTCTTTGAAAGGGGCGGGGCCACGGGGGTGACGTGCACTATACAGCACATGTGTGTTTTGCCGGCCGTCTCTGGCCAGCCAAACATACATGCGCTGTAGGCTCTCTCCAGCTCAGCAACAAAGTTGTTGGGCTGGAGAGGGCCTGCACAGGCTCCCAGTCTGCCTGGGAGTGTCCTGGCTGGGCGCTCCCAGTCAATCCTGGCGCTGCTCAGAGCAGCATCAGGATTGGCGCAGGGCAGGCTGGGAGCCTGTGCCTGCAGAGGAGCATCGAGGGACAAGGAGCGGCAGAGGAGGTAAGTGTTTTTTTTTAAAATAAAATTTACAGTTTATTCCCTCCCTCTTCCCCACTTTCCGCGCCTCCCCACCCCTTCCGTGGCCTGCGAGTCGCTACTGCTCAGGAGCAGTGAGTGAGTGGATGGCTCTCCCTGAGGTGAGGTGCTATGAGTGAGTGAGTGAGCGCTCGCAGAGGTGCATGAGCTGCACTGAGCACACCCTCTCGAGGTGCAGCAAGGGAAGGTTACTCCTTCAGGAGCAGTGAGTGAGGGATAGCTCTCCGAGAGATGCATGAGCTGCACTGAGCGCACCCTCTCGAGGTGCAGCGAGGGTAGGACACTCCCTGAGGAGCAGTGAGTGAGTGGATAACTCTCTGAGAGGTGCGTGAGCTGCACTGAGCTCACCCTCTCGAGGTGCAGCGAGGGTAGGATACTCCCTGAGGAGCAGTGAGTGAGTGGATAGCTCTCTGAGAGGTGCGTGAGCTGCACTGTGCTCACCCTCTCGAGGTGCAGCGAGGGTAGGATACTCCCTGAGGAGCAGTGAGTGAGTGGATAGCTCTCTGAGAGGTGCGTGAGCTGCACTGAGCTCACCCTCTCGAGGTGCAGCGAGGGTAGGATACTCCCTGAGGAGCAGTGAGTGAGTGGATAGCTCTCTGAGAGGTGCGTGAGCTGCACTGGGCTCACCCTCTCGAGGTGCAGCGAGGGCAGGATACTCCCTGAGGAGCAGTGAGTGAGGGATAGCTCTCCGAGAGATGCGTGAGCTGCACTGAGCGCACCCTTTCGAGGTGCAGCGAGGGTAGGACACTCCCTGAGGAGCAGTGAGTGAGTGGATAACTCTCCGAGAGGTGCGTGAGCTGCACTGAGCTCACCCTCTCGAGGTGCAGCGAGGGTAGGATACTCCCTGAGGAGCAGTGAGTGAGTGGATAGCTCTCCGAGAGGTGCGTGAGCTGCACTGAGCTCACCCTCTCGAGGTGCAGCGAGGGTAGGATACTCCCTGAGGAGCAGTGAGTGAGTGGATAGCTCTCCGAGAGGTGCGTGAGCTGCACTGAGCTCACCCTCTCGAGGTGCAGCGAGGGTAGGATACTCCCTGAGGAGCAGTGAGTGAGTGGATAGCTCTCCGAGAGGTGCGTGAGCTGCACTGAGCTCACCCTCTCGAGGTGCAGCGAGGGTAGGATACTCCCTGAGGAGCAGTGAGTGAGTGGATAGCTCTCCGAGAGGCGCGTGAGCTGCACTGGGCGCACCCTCTCGAGGTGCAGCGAGGGTAGGATACTCCCTGAGGAGCAGTGAGTGAGTGGATAGCTCTCCGAGAGGCGCATGAGCTGCACTGAGCTCACCCTCTCGAGGTGCAGCGAGGGTAGGACACTCCCTGAGGAGCAGTGAGTGTGTGGATAGCTCTCCGAGAGGCGCATGAGATGCACTGAGCGCACCCTCTCGAGGTGCAGCGAGGGTAGGACACTCCCTGAGGAGCAGTGAGTGAGTGTATAACTCTCTCGGAGGTGCATGAGCTGCACTGAGCCCACCCTCTCGAGGTGCAGCGAGTAAAGGATACTCCTTCAGGAGCAGTGAGTGAGGGATAGCTCTCTGAGAGATGCGTGAGCTGCACTGAGCGCACCCTCTCGAGGTGCAGCGAGGGCAGGATACTCCCTGAGGAGCAGTGAGTGAGTGGATAGCTCTCCGAGAGGTGCGTGAGCTGCACTGAGCTCACCCTCTCGAGGTGCAGCGAGGGCAGGATACTCCCTGAGGAGCAGTGAGTGAGTGGATAGCTCTCCAAGAGGTGCGTGAGCTGCACTGAGCTCACCCTCTTGAGGTGCAGCGAGGGTAGGATACTCCCTGAGGAGCAGTGAGTGAGTGGATAGCTCTCCGAGAGGCGCGTCAGCTGCACTGGGTGCACCCTCTCGAGGTGCAGCGAGGGTAGGATACTTCCTGAGGAGCAGTGAGTGAGTGGATAGCTCTCCGAGAGGCGCATGAGCTGCACTGAGCTCACCCTCTCGAGGTGCAGCGAGGGTAGGACACTCCCTGAGGAGCAGTGAGTGTGTGGATAGCTCTCCGAGAGGCGCATGAGATGCACTGAGCGCACCCTCTCGAGGTGCAGCGAGGGTAGGACACTCCCTGAGGAGCAGTGAGTGAGTGTATAACTCTCTCGGAGGTGCATGAGCTGCACTGAGCCCACCCTCTCGAGGTGCAGCGAGGGAAGGATACTCCTTCAGGAGCAGTGAGTGAGGGATAGCTCTCCGAGAGGTGCATGAGCTGCACTGAGCTCACCCTCTCGAGGTGCAGTGAGGGTAGGATACTCCCTGAGGGGGAGTGAGTGAGTGGATAGCTCTCTGAGAGGCGCATGAGCTGCACTGAGCTCACCCTCTCGAGGTGCAGCGAGGGTAGGACACTCCCTGAGGAGCAGTGAGTGAGCGGCTAGCTCTCTGAGAGGCGCATGAGCTGCACTGAGCTCACCCTCTCGAGGTGCAGCGAGGGTAGGATACTCCCTGAGGAGCAGTGAGTGAGCGGATAGCTCTCTGAGAGGCGCATGAGCTGCACTGAGCTCACCCTCTCGAGGTGCAGCGAGGGTAGGATACTCCCTGAGGAGCAGTGAGTGAGTGGATAGCTCTCTGAGAGGTGCGTGAGCTGCACTGGGCTCACCCTCTCGAGGTGCAGCGAGGGCAGGATACTCCCTGAGGAGCAGTGAGTGAGGGATAGCTCTCCGAGAGATGCGTGAGCTGCACTGAGCGCACCCTTTCGAGGTGCAGCGAGGGTAGGACACTCCCTGAGGAGCAGTGAGTGAGTGGATAACTCTCCGAGAGGTGCGTGAGCTGCACTGAGCTCACCCTCTCGAGGTGCAGCGAGGGTAGGATACTCCCTGAGGAGCAGTGAGTGAGTGGATAGCTCTCCGAGAGGTGCGTGAGCTGCACTGAGCTCACCCTCTCGAGGTGCAGCGAGGGTAGGATACTCCCTGAGGAGCAGTGAGTGAGTGGATAGCTCTCCGAGAGGTGCGTGAGCTGCACTGAGCTCACCCTCTCGAGGTGCAGCGAGGGTAGGATACTCCCTGAGGAGCAGTGAGTGAGTGGATAGCTCTCCGAGAGGTGCGTGAGCTGCACTGAGCTCACCCTCTCGAGGTGCAGCGAGGGTAGGATACTCCCTGAGGAGCAGTGAGTGAGTGGATAGCTCTCCGAGAGGCGCGTGAGCTGCACTGGGCGCACCCTGTCGAGGTGCAGCGAGGGTAGGATACTCCCTGAGGAGCAGTGAGTGAGTGGATAGCTCTCCGAGAGGCGCATGAGCTGCACTGAGCTCACCCTCTCGAGGTGCAGCGAGGGTAGGACACTCCCTGAGGAGCAGTGAGTGTGTGGATAGCTCTCCGAGAGGCGCATGAGATGCACTGAGCGCACCCTCTCGAGGTGCAGCGAGGGTAGGACACTCCCTGAGGAGCAGTGAGTGAGTGTATAACTCTCTCGGAGGTGCATGAGCTGCACTGAGCCCACCCTCTCGAGGTGCAGCGAGGGAAGGATACTCCTTCAGGAGCAGTGAGTGAGGGATAGCTCTCTGAGAGATGCGTGAGCTGCACTGAGCGCACCCTCTCGAGGTGCAGCGAGGGCAGGATACTCCCTGAGGAGCAGTGAGTGAGTGGATAGCTCTCCGAGAGGTGCGTGAGCTGCACTGAGCTCACCCTCTCGAGGTGCAGCGAGGGCAGGATACTCCCTGAGGAGCAGTGAGTGAGTGGATAGCTCTCCAAGAGGTGCGTGAGCTGCACTGAGCTCACCCTCTTGAGGTGCAGCGAGGGTAGGATACTCCCTGAGGAGCAGTGAGTGAGTGGATAGCTCTCCGAGAGGCGCATCAGCTGCACTGGGTGCACCCTCTCGAGGTGCAGCGAGGGTAGGATACTTCCTGAGGAGCAGTGAGTGAGTGGATAGCTCTCCGAGAGGCGCATGAGCTGCACTGAGCTCACCCTCTCGAGGTGCAGCGAGGGTAGGACACTCCCTGAGGAGCAGTGAGTGTGTGGATAGCTCTCCGAGAGGCGCATGAGATGCACTGAGCGCACCCTCTCGAGGTGCAGCGAGGGTAGGACACTCCCTGAGGAGCAGTGAGTGAGCGGATAGCTCTCTGAGAGGCGCATGAGCTGCACTGAGCTCACCCTCTCGAGGTGCAGCGAGGGTAGGATACTCCCTGAGGGGGAGTGAGTGAGCGGATAGCTCTCTGAGAGGCGCATGAGCTGCACTGAGCTCACCCTCTCGAGGTGCAGCGAGGGTAGGATACTCCCTGAGGAGCAGTGAGTGTGTGGATAGCTCTCTGAGAGGTGCATGAGCTGCACTGAGCTCACCCTCTCGAGGTGCAGCGAGGGCGTTGTTTCTGGCTGAAGCTTCAGAGTTGATCTGGGTGCGAGTGGCCCGGATGCACCTCTCTGAGAAGGGTCATTAGAATTTAGATGCCGCTTGTCACACTGTGTCTCACAAATACAATAAGAGGCCTGATAAACGCAGAAGCCAACAGGGGCTGACATCGGAAAGAGAAGGGGTATCTTTAGTGAAAGCAGTCGAGGATCCATTGGTGCAGCCTTTAATTGCTTTTAAGAAGAGCGTTATTGCGCCTCGAATCGAATCACAGGAACACTCCTGCTAGATAATTACTCATGGGAGGCATTAGTGGATTTCCATTACTTGAAACGGGCCCATAGTCTGTGTACTGTTCATGCAGTCACAGTAATGAGCCGCAGCTCAGGCAGGCCAAGGCGGCAGCCTGTGCACGTGTCCTCGCCTGACCCCTGCAGCTGCGCGAGATCCAAGAGTGTGGGCCAGCCACCGCGGGGCCGCCACTTCCTCCTGGACGTCGAACGTGAGCGGAAGCCATGGCTGGGCGGGTCGGGGAGGTGGGCACGTGGCTAGGCCTGGGCCAGCTCACTTCCATGAGGTTTCTGTTCTTTCCCCTTTGTCAGCTGATGTGTTGCATGAATGGGAACAAAGAGCCCAGTGAAAGCGTCAGTTCACACTGCAACTAAAGGCTGGCACTGCATCAGTAATGCCCCAAGAAATGCAAATATCGTCTTTTTCCAGATTCATTTTAGGCCCCAGATGACAGCACATTGATTACACATTCATAGCAATCTATGAAAACCCCTTTGTTTACGAGGCTGCGAGAGAAGACAAATCAGGTGTTGACTGACCAGCCGGGGATGGAAGAGAGCTAAAAGCATATGTGGCACGTCCAGTTGGCTGCAATGTACATGGGACAGCTTGGAGTTTTCTGCAGGCTCGGTTAAGCACCGCTTCTGCTCACTGGACACCATCTTTGAATGTCACCAGTGGATCAAGCCTTGCTTCTGATGCTGAGCTCTACTGTCTTCTTGACACCGCGCCTCTTGTGTAGCCACAACGGTGCGCTTGAAGGTAACTGTTTGACTTCCTTAATTTCTTGATCTGCAGTTCCTTCACAAAACGTGTTCCTGTCCTGATTCAAATTCACGAACAGGGAGTGGGAATAAGGGGTACTAGAGGACCCACTAAGAGACTGAAAAAATATCTCTACCCCATGCGCAATTGACACTCAACACGCTCATAATTTTTGGCTATTCCCTACATGGTTTCTTGAAGAATTACATATATAGACCAACAACCCAGATAGATGACTTACTCATTTGTAGCCATACAAAAATGTCTTTAATTAATACTTTAAGTCCTAAGTCTCATCTACATACACATCCCTAGACTAATCAAGTTAATACAAAATAGCTCCCAGAGATCATCACAATTACAGATCACCTGAATAGTCTATTTTTTTTTGTTAAAAGCAAGGTCACAGTAGTACAACAAAAGTCTCCCTAAAATGAAAGGTATTAGCCACATTGTGGAATCCTCTTCAGAAGGCAAGCAGCAATGGACAGTAAATATACCTATCAATGATTCGATGAAATTCTTCTCTTAACTACTGCACCATCATCACAACGTTTTTTGTAGAACAATAATGTAGCAGACAATCTTCAATCATACAAATTGCTCTAGGGCTTTATTGATCTTTATTGATCAAGGTAGAAAACAGCATGAAATACAACTTTACAATAAGATAATTGCTCAGGCACATTTTGTTGTATGTTATCAATATAAGTGGACCGCAGATACGTTGCCAAGTTTCAAGGTTTTGCATATTCATAAAGTGTTAGGGACATTAACAATACTCAATTTCCCCTAATATCGACCATCAGTATGTCATTGTTCAAATTCATAGCATAGCATCTCGAATTCTATGCACACAATATTATATCAACATTCATTCATATTTAGTTTCTGAATACTTGTTATCCACTCAAAATTATACATTTGTATCTTCTCTATTTGTGATATTTTCAACCTATATATGCCGCTGTCACAGTTACTAAATTCTGTGAATGAATGTGTAGCTTAACCAAGCATACATTATAACTTTGAAAGTAGTCTAAGCTATAATCCCAACAAAAGACACCAATAACAATTTAGGGGAAATGGTGCCAAGACAGTGCTTGCCAAGCCTACCCAGACCCCAGATAAGTGTTTGTTTTGTTTAAACCGCATCACAAAGTTAAAGGCAACATCCAGTTTAGAATGGAAGCAATCACGCTTCAGGGCAATTAAAGATAGACAGTCACCATGAAAATTTCCAGCAGAAGAGATAAACGATAGACAAAGGAGAACACTATCTCTATCTAACCATAATAAGTCCATCCTAAAGGCCTGAAAAAAGCCTCCAATATACTAATAAGTACCTGATACAATGAAGCCAACTCAGATATAATGCATCGTTTGCATGATGATATTATGCCATTCAAAAAAACAATTCCCCAGACTTATGAGCAGTTCTTCTATTCCTATATAAACCAGTATATCTGGGCTTACACACCATTTGCCATTACAAAAAAGACAAAGAAACTAAAATTATAGATAAAAATCATCTAACCCATCAAATTATTCTCAAACGCACAAAGACAGCCTCAAAGCAACCACATCCCCTTATGCTTTACCTTGCCGCTAACTCATGAAATACTTATATTATTAAATAAAATAAATCCTACTCTTGTGATTTAAGAACATGTTGGTGTGATGATGTCATCATAACTCCGAGTGCCATAACCATTAGATCGTCAAACTTAATTCAGTAGAGGGGCTGCAAACACCATGTAATGGCACTGCTAGGCCTTACAAATGGCAGATCTTGGAAGAACTTAGAAGGCCGAGCTGGTAAAAAAGTTATATGTAGGCTAGTGTGAACCAACCAAGTAAAAAAATAAATAAAAATACATCAGTTGGCTTAAAAAAGTCTTACTAACTGGCCTAGAAGACAGTCTATAAGAGCCTGATCAAAAGATTAGAAGTAAAAAATAAGCAGAATAAAAACAACAAAAACTTCGAAATATAAATCCAAAATTTGCTCTATTAACTATGTAAGTGGAAGCTCCTGACTCACAACGTGTACTCAACAGCTACCCGAAGGTAAGTTGAAGTTGTATTACACTTTCCTATAGATGTTTTTAAATTCAAGCCTTCATTGTGGGTCTTTAAATTTAAAGTCCAAAACATTTCTCTCGCCTGATGTTTCTTTTTTTTATATTACTACATCTTAAGTCTCTTTGGATATTTTTCAATAATTATCTACTTCAAGTCCATCTCTTTATGATTTTTCACTATACAGTGGTTAACCAAAGGAGCTGATTTTCTCTCATTCCTTGTAGCGGACTTATTTTTGGAAAAACAACTTGTCTAAAAACTAGTCTGCTTCTCTTTTTCATATGGGAAGACACTTAAATGGATGATATTGCTAGTACAGTAATTAGTCAAAATGTTCAAATCTATTCTTTTACCTTGAAACCCATATGACTTATTTTCCCATGCGGCTTGGCAAGCATGACCAGTACCAGAGGAATAATTATCTTTTAGTTCTGAATCAAAGGTGAGAATCAATTGTTTCTCTCTTTTTGGATTGGTAAAGTATGTAAACATTTGTTTCTGATATTTCGGTTTCTGTAGAAAGCAAAAAATGGTTTTTCCTATGTTGTACCCAGATCTGAACTCAAAATGTGCCAGTTTGTGAGGGTCAGATTTATTGCCCGATTAGACACCTTACTATGGTTTGTGACGTACAATAGTACAAAACGTCTTATGATGCACATATTTCTCAAATATCTAAAGAGTGGTTTATTAACCACTTAGACTATCCCTAACTCGTAGTTTGTCTTTTAGAGCTTCTGAATGTTTCATAAAATCTTTCAAATCAGAAAAAATCCTCCATAGACTGAAGATCTACCCGAAAGGTAGTGCTTCTCGTTGGCTTTTAGGGTGACAAACCGGAGAAATGTAAAAGTGTATTTCATGCGTTTGGTTTTGGAAAAAACATGACTTGTCATTTTTTTGTCCTACACAAAGATCCAAATATTGAGGAATTGTTTTCCTAGATCTGCTCATTTTCCGGCTTAATTTTTAAATTAGAATCACCTGGATTCAGCCACAGCAGAAATTCATTCAGTTCATTTTCAGACAAAAACATTGTCTATATCTCTAGACCAATTTAAACTATTTTATAGAAATGAGCTGATTTGTTGTAGATATGTTTTTCTTTGAAATCCCCAACATACAAATTTACTAAGCTTGGAGCGCAAGAGGCTCCTATACTGGTACCTTTACACTGTTTGCAAGCGGAGCCATTGAATTTAAAATAAATATTTTTGAAACTAATCTCAGCACAATGTCTTATAAAATCAATTCAAAGGACTTAGTATTACTAGCAGGGCATTGATGTATTATTCTTAATATTTCCTCTTTAGGGATATTTGGGTAAAGAGACTCATCTAAAGTTACCAGTATATAAGTGTCTAAATCAAAAGATTCATTTTTTATTTTTTTAATCATATCTGTAGTTTCTCTGACATATGAATTAAGTGAACTCACAAAGAGTTTAAAAAACATCAGAATATTGTTACAGAGGTTCAGTAATGACCTAATACTAGAAACAATATTTCTGAAGGGAAGAACTGTCTGATTTTAATGTAGTTTTGATAAAGCATGTAACCCTGCTACCATAGGCTTACAATCATTTGAAAACTCGAACTTTTATGCAAGTGTCTCCACTCTCCAAAGCTTCAGAGGTAATTCTTAAAGTTAATCATTTAATTTTGTTTTTATTTGTGTTGCTTTTTTCATAGTAGTTGAAGCCCATCAACATAGTTTCAATTTTCTCATCTCATTGTAGTGGTTAGTACTCAAGATTACAAATCCTTCACTGCTCTTCTTGTGTAATATTTAATTTTATTTTGGAAAGCTATTTAAGAGCTCGGTCAAGCCCTCCAATGTTTACTTTTTAAAATAATCTACTTCCATCCCCAACATTTCTAGGCGGGGCTTTAATTTAGACCATGTTTCAACCCAGAAAGAACAGCTTGTTTATTTGTATTGGTTAAATTACTGAAAAGAAAAGGCATGATCTTCTGGGAATAAACTGAATAGGTCTTTTGTAAATTGTGAGTTTGGGGACTATTTTACATTGACATGATTAGGCTAGACATAGGTATATAGATGAAATTTAGGATTGAATGTACTAAATATATTTTATATGAGTGAGTAATTGTTAGCATTTTCCATCTAGATATTGAATTTCAGTAAATTGAGGTCATGACCAATGATTGACAGCATTGCCCATCAATTTCATATTGATTATAGAGATTTAGAGTTTTTTTCTTGATTCAAATTCCCTTCTATTCACTTAGTGTGACTTTTGTGTGGCACAACCCACCAAAGCTGCTCTTCTGTCTACTCTGAATTTCTACTTTAAGGGTTCTTCACCACCTATTATCAACTTGTTATCTGCTTTTGTTATGGTTGGAAATTTTGATTGCTTCTCTTGTCTCCCTGTTCTCGATTTTTTGGGACATGCATTAACCTGGCCATTTACTCTCTCTCGTTTTGCACCAACTTGATGACTTGTGCTAGTCGCTCATCTTTCTAGGGTGTTCCCCAGGTTTGATTCTTTGCCTCCCCTTCGTTTCTATTACCTTACCCCCAGTGCTTAATTTGAGCCGTGGTTTCTAGTGCGGGGCACCAGCATTTATTTTTGAGGACTGGCACTTGGTTTTCTGTATCAGGCATTTACTGGAAGCAAAAGACACATAGGGGAAAGACAGAGGAACAGAAGGACGGTAAAGCGTCAGAAAGGGAGAGAGCAGAAACCTGCAAGAGTGAGGTGAGCTGAAGGGGCAGAGAGTGGCTGTACATAGATTAAAGAGGCCCGAGATTGGTTTAGAATTACACTGATTCAGCAATCAGTGCTCGCACATTTAACTGCAGCAGCGGCTTATTTTGTTAGGGGACCAGCATATTTTTATTTACAAATTAAGCACATCTGCCTGTCCTGATCATCAAGTGGGCTGAGAGAACAGAGTTTTGAAGGGTGATGGTCTTCTGTGGAGGTTTAGTGAGGTAGAGGTCTTGGGCAGGACCTTATGTTTTTTTATGTAAGCACCCTCCCAACAGCTAGAATGGTTACAAGCATCTTGGTAAAAATGTTGGCGGCCATGTTGTGAGTAAACATGGCCACCTTCTGTATTGCTCACAACTTTGCCTCTTTCAGATCAATATTGAGGAAATTGTACAAAATAAATAAATATTATTTGTTAGTGAGTTGGCCTTGAAGTGCAATGATGTGGGATAAAAAATGTTAGATCCCTCTTGGAGTACCTTTGTTTCTGACATCATGAGTGGCAGGTGAGCTTGGATAGAACTGGCAGTTGCGCCATTGCACCAGGTGAATTTTGCCTAGTTCAGGTAAAGGCTATATATGTGGACGTCCTAACCATGCACTAGTTGTCCTACTTGTTGGCCAAGGAATTCCTACATGAATAGTCTCTCATGCTTGATTACTGCTTGCCTTTTGCAACCTATCCTTTTGCTTATGTATTATAACTGTTCTTATCAAAGCCCTCTGTCACCTATTTTTGTTCTACATGAAAATGTAGATAAATAATAATAAACTATTGTTGGCAAGTAAATGTACATTTAAGGAAATCAAATGAAATTATACATAAAGGCCTAAATGTAAAACCCTATATTTTGACATGTTGAGGGAAGCGGGGGGGGGGGTGCTCAAGATATTTGACATTATAATAACATAGACAGTTCAACAGTGGAGCAATAGCAATTAAGCACGGGTAAAAAAGATGCAACTATTCCTGGCCCATTAGGTTGTAAAGGTTTGCCACCTATGTGCATGATTCTAATCTTTGAAGAAACTGACACCAAAGATAATAGAACAATCAGTGGGATAATGTGGAGGATTTAGTGGGATCATCAATGGATTTCAAAGCTGTTTACTTATTAGAGATGGAATGTGCCTCATTTGTTGCCTGTCCCATGTGCAGTGCTCTCTAGTCTTCCTTCTACATTATGCTACTGCCTTCCTTCTGCAAAGTACCACAGTTTTCCTTCTACAATGTTCCATGGACTTCTCTCAGGAATGTGTGACAGTCTTTTTTTCATACTGGTCTTTGGTCTTGCTTTTGCAGTATGCTGTGGTCTTGTTTCAGCAATGTGACGCTGTCTTGCTTCTGCAATATGCTGCTGTCATCTGCAGTGTTGGCAGTCTTTCCTCTTCAGTATGCTGCAGTCTCTTGCTTCTAAAGTATGACAGAGTCTTGCTTCTTCAGTGTGGCATTTTATTCCTGCACTGTGCCTGGTCTTTATTTGGTGGTGTGCAATGTGATTGATTCTACAGGGCAGTATAGCCTTTCTTCTGCAATGCACCCTAGGGTTCTTTCTGCATTGTTCTATTATCTTCCTTGTCTGTTGTGCCGTGGTCTTCCTCCCACAATGTCCCACTGTTTTTTCTGCGGTGTGGTGCTGATTTCCTTCTCAAATGCTCTGTTGCCTTCCTTTTGGGATGTGATGTGGCTTTACTTCAGCAGACTATGGTACTCTTCTGAAGTGTGCTATGTTCTTTCTTCTGCAGTGTTCTCTAGGCTTCGCTTTGCATTGCACCTTGATCTTAATCCCATCAGCAGTGCACTCGACTCACCATTTCCAACAACAAAAATAAAATAAAAAAGTGTCTTTCTTTAAGTTCTTCTTAAGTTGCCATGTTCTTCCCCCGCAATGTACTTTGCTTGTCCTTTGGATTTTTTCTGACATAGTCTACTTTCTCCAGTATGCCAACGCATTTCTTGTCCAGTGTGTTATCGTTTTAATTGTTGAGTGTGTCTATACCATCCTTCTAAGGTCTGCCATGATCTTTCTGCTCTAGACTGCCACGGACATCTTACTATCATATTTAGTGGTCTACCTTGTCCACCGGGCCACGTTCTTTGTCTAAATTGCTGTGATCTTATTTCTCTGATGTGTTTGTTTTCTTTCCGTACTTTGCCATGGCTTTCCTTCTCAGTGTACCATGGTCTTCCGTTTCAGTGTGTAAATGGTCTTCCGTTTCAGTGTGTAAATGGTCTTCCTTCTCAGTGTGCCATGGTTTCCTTCTCAGTGTCAAAAAGAATCTAACCTGCACAACCAGTCAATAATGTACGTTGAAACGTATTTAAATCACATACAAAAATATCCCATGGCGTGCTACATAGGAGCATGTCCTGCCTGAGACATGCATCTAAAACATGATATAGCCTGACCACGTTTGTGGTAGGGAGCCTCTGTGCACAGCAATTAACAGTGGGTTCTCAGCAATTATGAACACAATATAGCAATTTATCATGATAACATCAATTGTTTAATAGAGATCTCTTCAGACATTATATCATGTATTCTTATTTACACAGTGACCATCAAAACGAAAATCAAAAAGAGGTTCCCTAACATGAAAGTGGTCAGGCTAGATCATATTCCTTCTCACTGTCCCATGAGTTCCTTCTCAGTGTGCCACGGATTTCTTCTCAGTGTGCTATGATCTTCCTTCTCAGTGTGTCATGGTTTTCTTTCTCAGTGCGCCATGATCTTCCTTCTCTCAGTGTGCCATGATCTTCCTTCTCTCAGTGTGCCATAGTCTTCCTTCTCAGTGGTCCATGGTCCTCCTTCTCTCAGTGTGCCACGGTCTTCCTTCTCAGTGTGCCACGGTCTTCCTTCTCAGTGTGCCACGGTCTTCCTTCTCAGTGTGCCACGGTCTTCCTTCTCTGTGTGCCACAGTCTTCCTTCTCTGTGTGCCACAGTCTTCCTTCTCAGTGGTCTATGGTCTTCCTTCTCTCAGTGCGCCATGGTCTTCCTTCTCTCAGTGTGCTCCGGTCCTTCTCCTCAGTGTTCCATGGTCTTCCTTCTCTCTGTGTTCCATGGTCTTCCTTCTCCGTGTCCCAAGGTCTTCTTTCTCAGTGTGTCATGGTCTTCCTTCTCTCATTGTGCCATGGTCTTCCTTCTCTCAGTGTGCCATGGTGTTCCTTCTCACTGTGGTATTCCTTCTCAGTGTTCCAAGGTCTTCTTTCTTAGTGTTTCATGGTCTTCCTTCTGTCAGTGTGTCATGGTCTTCCTTCTCAGTGTGTCATGGTCTTCCTTCTCAGTGTTTCATGGTCTTCCTTCTCTCAGTGTGCCATGGTCTTCCTCCTCTCAGTGTGCCATGGTCTTCCTCCTCTCAGTGTGCCATGGTCTTACTCCTCTCAGTGCGCCATGGTCTTCCGTCTCTAAGTGCGCCATGGTCTTCCGTCTCTAAGTGCGCCATGGTCTTTCATCTCTCAGTGCGCCATGGTCTTCCTTCTCCATGTTCCAAAGTCGTCTTTGTCAGTGTGCCATGGTATTCCTTCTCTCAGTGCACCATGGTCTTCCTTCTCTCAGTGTGCCATGGTCTTCTTTGTCAGTGTGCCATGGTCTTCTTTGTCAGTGTGCCATGGTCTTCTTTCTCTCCGTGTTCCATGGTCTTCCTTCTCCGTGTCCCATGGTCTTCTTTCTCAGTGTGTCATGGTCTTCCTTCTCTCATTGTGCCATGGTCTTCTTTCTCAGTGTGCCATGGTCTTCCTTCTCTCAGTGTGTCATGGTCTTCCTTTTCTCAGTGTGCCATGGTCTTTTTCTCTCAGTGTGCCATGGTCTTTTTCTCTCAGTGTGCCATGGTCTTCTTCTCTCAGTGTGCCATGGTCTTCCTTCTCTTAGTGTGCCATGGTCTTCCTTCTCTTAGTGTGCCATGGTCTTCCTTCTCTTAGTGTGCCATGGTCTTCCTTCTCAGTGTGCCATGGTCTTTTTCTTTCAGTGTGCCATGGTCTTCTTCTCTCAGTGTGCCATGGTCTTCTTTCTCAGTGTGCCATGGTCTTCTTTCTCAGTGTGCCATGGTCTTCCTTCTCTCAGTGTGCCATGGTCTTCCTTCTCTCAGTGTGCCATGGTCTTCCTTCTCTCAGTGTGCCATGGTCTTCTTTCTCAGTGTGCCATGGTCTTCTTTCTCAGTGTGCCATGGTCTTCTTTCTCAGTGTGCCATGGTCTTCCTTCTCTCAGTGTGCCATGGTCTTCCTTCTCTCAGTGTGCCATGGTCTTCCTTCTCTCAGTGTGCCATGGTCTTCCTTCTCTCAGTGCGCCATGGTCTTTCTTCTCCGTGTTCCAAGGTCTTCTTTGTCAGTGTGCCATGGTCTTCTTCTCTCAGTGTGCCATGGTCTTCTTTCTCAGTGTTTCATGGTCTTCCTTCTCTCAGTGTGCCATGGTCTTCCTTCTCTCAGTGTGCCATGGTCTTCCTCCTCTCAGTGTGCCATGGTCTTCCTTCTCTCAGTGTGCCATGGTCTTCCTTCTCTCAGTGTGCCATGGTCTTCTTCTCTCAGTGTGCCATGGTCTTCCTTCTCTCAGTGTGCCATGGTCTTCCTTCTCACAGTGTGCCATGGTCTTCTTTCTCAGTGTGCCATGGTCTTCCGTCTCTAAGTGCGCCATGGTCTTCTTTCTCAGTGCGCCATGGTCTTCTTTCTCAGTGTGCCATGGTCTTCTTCTCTCAGTGTGCCATGGTCTTCTTCTCTCAGTGTGCCATGGTCTTCTTCTCTCAGTGTGCCATGGTCTTCTTTCTCAGTGTGCCATGGTCTTCTTTCTCAGTGTGCCATGGTCTTCTTCTCTCAGTGTGCCATGGTCTTCCTTCTCTCAGTGTGCCATGGTCTTCTTTGTCAGTGTGCCATGGTCTTCCTTCTCTCAGTGTGCCATGGTCTTCCTTCTCTCAGTGTGCCATGGTCTTCCTTCTCTCAGTGTGCCATGGTCTTCCTTCTCTCAGTGTGCCATGGTCTTCTTCTCTCAGTGTGCCATGGTCTTCCTTCTCTCAGTGTGCCATGGTCTTCCTCCTCTCAGTGTGCCATGGTCTTCCTCCTCTCAGTGTGCCATGGTCTTCCTCCTCTCAGTGTGCCATGGTCTTCTGTCTCTCAGTGTGCCATGGTCTTCTTTCTCAGTGTGCCATGGTCTTCCTTCTCTCAGTGTGCCATGGTCTTCCTTCTCTCAGTGTGCCATGGTCTTCCTTCTCTCAGTGTGCCATGGTCTTCTCTCAGTGTGCCATGGTCTTCCTTCTCTCAGTGTGCCATGGTCTTCCTCCTCTCAGTGTGCCATGGTCTTCCTCCTCTCAGTGTGCCATGGTCTTCCGTCTCTCAGTGTGCCATGGTCTTCTTTCTCAGTGTGCCATGGTCTTCCTTCTCTCAGTGTGCCATGGTCTTCCTTCTCTCAGTGTGCCATGGTCTTCCTTCTCTCAGTGTGCCATGGTCTTCTCTCAGTGTGCCATGGTCTTCCTTCTCTCAGTGTGCCATGGTCTTCCTTCTCTCAGTGTGCCATAGTCTTCTTTCTCAGTGTGCCATGGTCTTCCTTCTCTCAGTGTGCCATGGCCTTCCTTCTCCGTGTTCCAAGGTCTTCTTTCTCAGTGTGCCATGGTCTTCCTTCTCTCAGTGTGCCATGGTCTTCCTTCTCTCAGTGTGCCATGGTCTTCCTTCTCTCAGTGTGCCATGGTCTTCCTTCTCTCAGTGTGCCATGGTCTTCCTTCTCTCAGTGTGCCATGGTCTTCCTTCTCTCAGTGTGCCATGGTTTTCTTCTCTCAGTGTGCCATGGTTTTCTTCTCTCAGTGTGCCATGGTCTTCTTTCTCAGTGTGCCATGGTCTTCTTTCTCAGTGTGCCATGGTCTTCTTCTCTGTGTGCCATGGTCTTCCTTCTCTCAGTGTGCCATGGTCTTCTTTGTCAGTGTGCCATGGTCTTCCTTCTCTCAGTGTGCCATGGTCTTCCTTCTCTCAGTGTGCCATGGTCTTCCTTCTCTAAGTCCCATAGTGCCCTGCTCGATAATAGAAATGAAATGTGTATGTTACTCCGTTCATTCACAATTTTCTGTCATTGATGCCAATGTTCTTCTTTCTAATATACACTTTTGTTTATATATTTTTCAAGTTGGTGCCAATAATTAATCATATTTTCTGGAGTGCCACATCAGATAATTTTTTATTGGTAATATATTAGGACATCTCTTTTTATTTGCGTTTGTTAATAAAAACTACAAATGACGACATAAATAGTCACCTGTTCAGCATTCATGTTCCAGAAGGGTTTGACAACCCTTTAAATGTCTGCATTCATCACTTGCATTGTGCCACTGGTGTCTGTTCATGTTACAATGATCTGTTTGGCAATTATGATGTTGGTAGAAATTATCGGGTCTTTTTCACTTCATATTATTGTGGTCTCCCGGTATTGGATCCAACTATCCAATATTTTGTCATATTTTTGTGGACATTCCCCTGCTTTGTAAATTGATTTCTCGAGTCAATCACCGGAGGTTCTGGCCCTCTTCATCTCTGTGCAGTGTCTCTCTTATAGGTGACCAACATCAATCTTATGAATGTTTTTTTTTTTTGTCTTCACAGAAAGTAAAGCCTTCTCGGCTACTTTAATAAGCAGAGCCATGTTAGGTGTCACATTTGGTGGCTGGCCCTGTATCATCGGTATGGTGTCTTCTGCTGCTTGCAAGAAGGGTTGAAGGGGTCTACAAGACCAAACAGCAAGCAGTCTCCCGCCTCAGTTTTACACCTAAGGCAGATCGAGTCGGGGGCTCTTTTACACACACGCTACCCATCAGATAACTGATTTACTCCGGCGCTATCTAGTACATACAGCTGATTCTTTGCGGGCCATTAACGCAAAAGTCTAACCCTCCCCCTGAGGTGTTGCTAACTCTTTCTCCCAGTTCTCCCTGAAACTCTGAATGTATCCCGTGTATGAATTATTAAGGATCTGTACATTGTTGATTGTTCACCGATATCGGGGCACGTGGGAGACTTGGTAAATTTAGTCTCTAGTGGGTTAAATCCTGGGATGTCTATCAGGTGTCAGGTATGTTGGAGTGTGTGTCTGAATTGTAGGTATTTGAAAAGTTGAAAAATCTGCAAGTCATATTCCTCCTTGATATCGTCGAAGGATTTCATTACAGTTGCATAGAGTATGTGTCCAAGCTGTGATATTCCCAGCTAGTCCCATTCCTTGGAACTCCACAGTTTGTTTGCCTGTGGCGGGTGTGTTCCCACCCAGAGAGGAGTCTCATCCATGCATTTTCTGTCCTGTTTGGTTGATTTGAGTGTTGTATCCCTTACTGATAGCGTGGACTGCTTGGTGTAGTTCACTTGGCAGGTATCCCCATATAGGTAGTATGGTGGGGTTTTGCTCCTTATTTCGCATAGTTTAATGCAATTTACGTAGTTTTCAGCAATGCCATGTATCCAATCACCGATTACTAGTAGGTGTGTCGCCTGGTAGGAGGCATGAAGTCCATCATGCCTAGACCTCCATTGCAAGTGTACTTGCAGGTTTTGGTGAAAGCTACCCTGGTATGTTTGCCCTGCCAGATAAAAGTCCTCAGATGTTAGGTTAAGGAGGTGAGGGCTGAGTGAGGCAATTGAAAGGGATACTTTTGGATGCTATACATGATTTTAGGGATAAGAAATATCTTTGCCAGGGCTACTCATCCCATTATAGATAGCACCAGAGTCAGCCATTGCATTGTGCAGAGTCGCGGCACATTCTCCCTGTTTGCCTGCTTGTTCAGTTTTGGCAATCCTCATGCCCAGTTATTTGAAGCTATCATGAGTCGCGACCATCACCTCTCAATCAGACCAGGCCCTGCCAGCCCTGGGTTGCAGGGATAAAAGCCTGGTTTTATTTCAGTTGTCTGTAAAGGCGGGGAACCCACCAAATTCCCCTAAAACCTATATGATTTTAGGTTGGCGATGTTAATGTACAGACCGTCTTTGTATTAGGATATTTTGACTTCTAGCTCATCAGACCAGCAAAACCCGATGACTGGTTATTCAGTCACAGGTGTTGGACCAATGACTCAATTTCTAGAATGAATAACAGGGGTGACAGAGAGCACCCCTATATTGTACCACTGCCCAGTTTAAAGGAGCCCAATAGGGCTCCCAACACCCTCACATGTGCCAACAGTGCTCCGTATAACAGGTTGATGTAGGTTATGAAGTTTGGCCCAAATCCCAGGTGCATTAGGAGGTAACGAGTATCTCCAAGAAATGTTGTCAAAAACCTTCTCAAAGTCCATTGACCTGAAGGCTTGCAGTAGTTTCACCACAGTGATGGCTTTTGATGCTCTCCTAATGTTGTGTCTAGTGGATCTGTTGGGCATGACACCGCCTCGGTCTTGATATATGAGGTCTGTTATGAGGTTGATCAGTCGCTTGGCTTGGATCTAAACATTGCATATGTAAATTGCTGGTGGGCGTCAAAAAATCTGTACAGACCCCTATGAAAGAAGGTGGGACCACTGAGAGGACAGCAGCTACAAGGAGACTCCTAACCCCCCAAAAAATGACTGTTCTGACAAATGAACAGTCCCTTAGATTAACTGGCTGCGATGCTTGTGTGTTATCTATAGGACGTCTCGCTTGAAGGCATTACGTAGGCGGCACAGCGCTGTGTGTGATTCACTTACCATACGACCTCAAATCGCCCAGCACTTTCTGATTTAATGTTCAGTGACATATTGAGTCTATGTTGTAGCCTACAGATCTCCGCAGCTGTGCCCTCGTTTTTTCCCCCTTGCCATCCGGACATAACCGCCTTTAAAGGCATTGCTATTCTCGGATGCCAGCAGGGCATTGCGTTGGACTGTCACTGGGCTGTGATTGGGTGGAGTGGTAATACTCACTGAGGGCAACGACAAATAGGATGCTGACCGTGGGATTTAGGTTAGGAACTGCCCAGTAACAGTTGGGCAGAGCCCCCAGTGTTCATCTGAGAAGGTGGCATTGCCAAGCTAGCCGCGAAGAGAGGTAATGGGTCTTACGTCACTGTCGTGGTACTTTTAGGGCACAATACCTATACAACTTAACTAGTGAACTGTATTTGGGTTGTGCAGGTAATGTGATATTTTACAGACCCTTGGGCATGTACAGTTTGATATGTCTTGGTGATCACTTGGCACCCGTGTGGGATGGGTGGTGGGGGGGTGGTGGGTAAAGAGTGACCAGGTCAGCAGGTAGCCACAAGAATACCTCAGTGCTTTTCTGCCCACCTTCCTTCTCTGACCTCTTCTGATGCTCAGTCTTGTGAGGCTAGCTGTGGAGTGTCTTACTCTTTGGAAGTATGGTATCCTTCGAGGAGTCCCATCCGCGGGTGAGTCCCAGCATCCACTGAGAGCCCTAGGATCGGCGCATAGCTATTACACCTACTCTTGGTGAGCCCTAGCACCCACTCTGGGCCCTCTAAGCCATAGCACCCATTCTGAGTTATAGCACCCATGCTAAGCCCTAGCGTCCACTCCCCTGTAATCCCCAGGACTGACGCTGAGCCCTAGGACCCACACAGAGCTCAAGCATCAGCTCTAGGTGAGCCCTAGCATCCACTCTAAGTCATAGTACCCACTCTAAGAAATAGCACCCACTCTAATCCCTAGCAATCACTCCTCCGACAGCCCCTAGCCCAGAATCCGAGCCCCAGCACCGACTCTGAGCCTAGCACTGACTCGTAACCCTAGTACCAACTTAAAGCTTTAGCATCAACTCTGGGTGAGGGACAGCATCCACTCTGAGCCATAACATCCACTCTGAAACATATAAATCGCACTGAGCCATAGCAGCTACTTTAAGACCTAGCTGCCACTCCTTCCATAGTCCCATGCGCTGACTGAGCCCTTGCGCCGACTCTGAGCCCTTGCACAAGTACTTACACCTGACTGTGAGCCCTTGCACCGACTCTGAGCCCTTGCACAAGCCCTTACACCTGACTGTGAGCCCTTGCGCCGACTGAGCCCTTCTAACGACTCTGAGCCCTTGCATCTGACTCTGAGCCCCTGCGCCGACTCTGAACCCTTGCACCGACTCTGAGCCCTTGCACAACACTTGCCTGGACTCTGAGCCCTTGCACAAGCCCTTACACCTGACTCTAAGCCCTTCTAATGATTCTGAGCCCTTGCATCTGACTCTGAGCCCTTTCACTGACTCTGAGCCCTTGCGCCGACTCTGAGCCCTTGCACAAGCTCTTGCACTGACTGTGAGCCCTTGCGCCGACTGAGCCCTTCTAACGACTCTGAGCCCTTGCATCTGACTCTGAGCCCCTGCGCCGACTCTGAACCCTTGCACCGACTCTGAGCCCTTGCACAACACTTGCCTGGACTCTGAGCCCTTGCACAAGCCCTTACACCTGACTCTAAGCCCTTCTACTGATTCTGAGCCCTTGCATCTGACTCTGAGCCCTTTCACTGACTCTGAGCCCTTGCGCCGACTCTGAGCCCTTGCACAAGCTCTTGCACTGACTGTGAGCCCTTGCGCCGACTGAGCCCTTCTAATGACTCTGAGCCCTTGCATCTGACTCTGAACCCTTGCACCGACTCTGAGCCCTTCTAATGACTCTGAGCCCTTGCACAAGCCCTTACACCTGACTCTAAGCCCTTCTAATGATTCTGAGCCCTTGCATCTGACTCTGAGCCCTTGCTCCGACTCTGAACCCTTGCACCGACTCTGAGCCCTTGCACAAGCACTTGCATGGACTCTGAGCCCTTTCACTGACTGTGAGCCCTTGCGCTGACTGAGCCCTTCTAATGACTCTGAGCCCTTGCATCTAACTCTGAGCCCTTGCGCCGATTCTGAGCCCTTCTAATGACTCTGAGCCCTTGCATCTGACTCTGAGCCCTTGCACCGACTCTGAACCCTTGCACCGACTCTGAGCCCTTGCACACGCCCTTACACCTGACTCTAAGCCCTTCTAATGACTCTGAGCCCTTGCATCTGACTCTGAGCCCTTGCACCGATTCTGAGCCCTTCCACACGCCCTTACACCTGACTCTGAGCCCTTACACCTGACTCTGAGCCCTTACACCTGACTCTGAGCCCTTACACCTGACTCTGAGCCCTTACACCTGACTCTGAGCCCTTACACCTGACTCTGAGCCCTTACACCTGACTCTGAGCCCTTTCACTGACGCTGAGCCCTTTCACTGACGCTGAGCCCTTTCACTGACGCTGAGCCCTTTCACTGACGCTGAGCCCTTTCACTGACGCTGAGCCCTTTCACTGACGCTGAGCCCTTTCACTGACGCTGAGCCCTTTCACTGACGCTGAGCCCTTTCACTGACGCTGAGCCCTTTCACTGACGCTGAGCCCTTATGCCGACTCTGAGCCCTTATGCCGACTCTGAGCCCTTGCACAAGCACTTACACCTGACTCTAAGCCCTTGCATCTGACTCTAAGCCCTTGCATCTGACTCTGAGCCCTTGCATCTGACTCTGAGCCCTTGCATCTGACTCTGAGCCCTCGCATCTGACTCTGAGCCCTTGCGCCGACTCTGAACCCTTGCGCCGACTCTGAACCCTTGCGCCGACTCTGAACCCTTACACCGACTCTGAGCCCTTGCACAAGCCCTTACACCTGACTCTAAGCCCTTCTAATGACTCTGAGACCTTGCATCTGACTCTGAGCCCTTGCGCCGACTCTGAGCCCTTGCACCGACTCTGAGCCCTTGCACAAGCCCTTACACCTGACTCTGAGCCCTTGCATCTGACTCTGAGCCCTTGCGCCGACTCTGAGCCCTTGCACCGACTCTGAGCCCTTGCACAAGCCCTTACACCTGACTCTGAGCCCTTGCATCTGACTCACATCTGACTCTGAGCCCTTGCATCTGACTCTGAGCCCTTGCTCCGACTCTGAGCCTTTGCACAAGCACTTGCATGGACTCTGAGCCCTTTCACTGACTCTGAGCCCTTGCACAAGCCCTTGCACTGACTGTGAGCCCTTTCACTGACTCTGAGCCCTTGCACAAGCCCTTGCACTGACTCTGAGCCCTTTGACTGATTCTGAGCCCTTGCACCGACTCTGAGCCCTTGCACAAGCCCTTGCACTGACTGGGAGCCCTTTCACTGATTCTGAGCCCTTGCGCCGGCACTGAGCCCTTGCACAAGCCCTTTCACTTACTGTGAGCCCCTGCGCCGACTCTGAGCCCTTCTAGTGACTCTGAGCCCTTCCACAAGCCCTTGCATGGACTCTGAGCCCTTGCACCTGACTGTGAACCCCTTCACTGACTGAGCCCTTGCACTGACTCTGAGCCCTTCTAGTGACTCTGAGCCCTTGCACAAGCCCTTGCACCTGACTGTGATCCCTTTCACTGACTCTGAGTCCTAGCACCAACTCAAAGCTTGAGCGTCAACTCTGGGTGAACCGTGACATCCATTTTCCTTCATTCCCAGCTCGACTTTGAGCTATAGCTTTGGCTCAGAGCTCTATCTCAACTCACAGCTCTAGCATTGACTCTGGATGAGCCCTAGCAGAGACTCGGAGCCCTAGCACCCACTCTAAGCCACCCTAGCATCCATTCTGCCCAAGTTCCTAGCACTGAGTCTGAGCCCTAGCACCAACTCTGAACTTTAACTCCCATTCTCTGACAAAGCCCTGACTCTGAGTGACCTCTAGCACCCACTTTGTGCCCTAGCACTCAAACTGAGCCCTAGCACCCACACTAACTGCTAACATCTACTCTTTCCTAGTACCACCTCTGAACCATAGTGCTGACCGTTAGTCTTAGCACTGGCTCACACCTTTAGCATCCACTATGAGCCCTACCACTGACTGAAGTACACAAAAGGTCCCCTGGCTCTGGGTAAGAAAAAGCTACCACTCTAAGCCCTAGTATCCACGTTGCCCTGGTCCCCATCACCAGCTCTGAGTCCTGACAGCAACTCATAACTTTAGCCTCTGCCCTGAGCCCAAGACCTGGGTCTGGCTGACCCCCAATATCCCTTCCGAGCCTCAGCATCCACTCTGTTACCTTTCTGTATCCATAGCAACAGCAAGTTGCTAAAGACAACACAGACGCGCTCTCACACACACACACACATTCCTACACAAGCATCCTGACACCAAAGTGTATGCGTGCAGACACCTACACATCTAAAGATGTTTACACATACATCTAGTGCCACACACACACCTGATGTGCACAGTCTTCTACCTATATATACATCTACCACACTCCACACTGACGCCTACACCTGACTACCTAAATACATCTGCGTTTCAACACACAAACTCCTACATGTGCACACAGATCTGCCTGGCTACAAAGATACTCTCAAATGTACACACACCAACACCTACCACCCTACTTAGACATCTGCACATATACAATGACACACTTCTAGTGGTGCACATACACCTAGATAAACATCCCTACACAGCCTTCGCAGATACAAATATCTAACTACCTGTAATGTCAACAACACCTATGTGTGCATCCACCTAGCTACATGTACGGATACACCTAACTAACCACTTAATACTCCCCTACCCTTATACGTGCCCACGCAGCCATGAAAACACACACAAACCTCTGCTTACCCACTCAGACAAACCACATATACAGGGACACACACCTTGTGGCACAAATAACAGTGTGCGCACATACACACCTATCTCACACACACACACACACATATGTAAACACCACCACATAGAGTCCGCGCAAGGATAACTACCTAAACACGTCTACATCCCACCAAGACCTATTTGTGCACACCCATAAATCTACCTGCATGTATACATACACCTACCTAGTAACTTAAAGACCCCTAAACTTTACACCCACTCACATACATGAAGACACAACCCGGAATGCCCGCTCGCTACCTAATACCCAGCCTGGCTAGTGGCAGGGGCGTAGCTTGGCCAGTACGATTTGGTGGGGTGGGGGGGACACAAAAATCACTGTGACATGTAAAGTAATAAGAATAACAGAGGGTGGCGGGGTGCATGAGAGGGCTTAAGGGGCGGTGGAAAGGGCGTGGAATACAGAGTGCACGGGGCACTGAGGGAAAATACTGTATTTTTTTTATAAATTTACCAACATTTCTGAAGACTTTCACATCAGAAAAAGGAGAGTGTGTGTGCGTTTTTGTCTGTGTGTGTAAAAATATGTGGTGTAATCAGACACCTTCCCACACCCGACTGAAAGCACCTTTACCCAACTATTTACCCCAAAATACATTTATTAGGGGGTGTAACACCCCACCCCCGAAGCTACGTCCCTGCTTAGCGGAACAGATATGATATTTAGGTTGTGTGTTGGGGGGCTTGCATACCAGTGCCTGGCAGTGCCAGTCAGACATCGGCGCAGCCCTCTGTTTCCGGGCGGGGTTGGCCCCAGTTGTGAGATGCGGAAGAGACCATCTGCTGTATGTTCCGTCGGGTATGTGAAATTTGTTGGGAGTGGGCAGGTGTGCACATTGCAAATACACACACACAGCGCACGCTCTAAAAACATCTAATGCAAAACAGAAGGGAAGTGCTGAGAAGCTGGCTTTAATTCCGCAGGCATCATGCATCTGGGACTCCATCTGCCACCGGGCGCTTATGTGGTTACAGGGCCCTTTGGATTGGGCCCAAGGCGTTGGCACTGGTCTAGAAGCGCGCTGGGTACACGCGCCTCTGCCCGCTTTGCAATCACCCACTAGTTCTGTGAGGACAGACAATCCTTCCTAATTTTGAGGTGCTTCTTCAAGAGGTCTGCCGGGGCTCGTCGCACACCGTGCCTGGGGTCAGATCAGTGGATGAAGTGGGTGTGCTCTATTGGAATGGCGTCCCCAATCTTTCTTCATTTTACAATAACTTAGATTTGCTGACCCATCCCATATTGTTTTATGCACTTCAACCTCTGCACAAGATACCCAATAGCAAGCATTGTCTGGCCATCTTTGAGCTTCTTTTAGCAATAAAAGGCCCATTTAACACAACAAAAGCACTCTTCAAATGCAACTCACTGGAGCACCCTTTCCTTCTCATCTATTATGGACAGTGCTTAATTTGTAAAGAAAAAGGTGCCGGTCGCCAAAGCTCTCCTCTTAAACACGCAGCTGCTGCTATTAAATGTGTGAGCAGGGAATACTGAGGCAGCGTAATCCTGAAGCCATTTTGGGCCTCTTTAATCCATTTACAGCCACTCCCTGCCCCTTCAGTTCACTCTTGCAGCTTTCAGCTTTCTACCTTTGTGACGCTTTTTCGTTTTTCCCCTCCTCCATCTTTCCCATATGTGTCTTTTGCTCGCAGCAAATGCGTGAGGCAGAAGAACAAGCCCCGGCCCTAAAAAATAAGTGCCCTTCTTCAGCACCGGAAACAACAAGCACAAATTAAGCACTGATTATGGATCAATAAGTTTGTTTTCCATCAAACCCTCGAAGCTGAAATACACCTTTGATGAGGGCTGCCTTGCAGTGCTTAATTTGTAAAACAAGTGCCTTGGGCCCAAAGTATTTCTCAGAAGGCCCCTGGAGTGTGCACCACGTAAGGTCCTAGCCAGGCTGCCAAATACTAGTACAAATGACACCCGCTTGCCATTACAGTCCTACAAATGTGACATTTGGAACTGTGCTAGTTGGCGCACAGCTTTAAAAATGGCCCGCCCTTGTATTATTGCTTTTCACAATATCGAATTGTTAAGCACTTTGCGCATTTGTTTTTTTAGTTTTTTTAAATAGACTGACATCGCCACCATGTGGTGGACTGTCATTACAATGTGCCGATGTTATGAAATAAGTGCCAGTGCCAAGCACAGGCAAACACTGCCACAAATTAAACATTGCTGCCATATATTGTACGTGGCACATCAGGGTATGACGCAGGGCGACTTGCTAATTCATCAAGTACAGAGCACTCTTTGTTCCCTCGCATGGAACTACCTTTGAATTTCCTCTTCAACTCCTCTAGATCGCCCCTTTCCTTCTTCCCTGGACCCTGCGCCTAGAAGCAGCGCCTGTTCCATCAAATCTGACCCTGTCCGCACCTGTTTTTGACAGATTACCTGAAAGAATGGCTGAATAACTTTAGATGAGAAATTCAAGTTATACAAAATTCTGAATAATTGTGAGGTACAATAATTGATTCTGTCAACATCTGGGATTTGAGTTGAGTGTAAAAGAGGGGTGTCCAATATGCGTTTAGGGGATCAGGTTTGTGGAAATAGCTATCTATGTAAATGAGGTCCATATATGTTAATTAGATACAAGAAAATCTTATCTGTAAATCCTAAAAATTGTGGCTTGGATCCGGCCCTCCTAAATCTACATGTGGACACCTTGTCGTATTAATATAAACAAGAAGGCGTCTCTTAGGTCCTAATTAAGAGTAGGTGATTATAGAACATACTCTGATGTTAAATCTTTATAAATTCTATCCCCCTGTTACCTGTGGCCAAAATGCTTACGCTAAAGGTAAATCCACAAAGTATATTGCCTCCACCCTACTATAAATCTGGAACAGAATCCACGGGTGAAACCTTCATCACCACCATATGAGCCCTGCGGTAGAGGAAATTCTCTGGTGAATTTTGCGACAGGTTCTGTACTTCCTCTGAAAAGCAAATGATTTACTGTTACCACCCAACTCTGCAGACCTCATCCAGGCTTTGGCAGAGTGGATGCTCCAACATAGCTCATCAACCCCCGGTTCACCGCCCTATTTTATAGGTGGAGGAACCATCATCCTTCCGGCAGCGGAGCCTGAGCAGGCTCCGTCATCAGAAACCTTTAGCGGGAAGTCCATCCTTCACACGGCTATGGGTTAATGAACGTCAGAGGGGCCGCCCACTTTCGAGTAGGCCTTCCGACGTTTATTTTTCTGTCCATGACGTCAGTGTACAACATGGAGATCCCAACACATAGGGAGAAAACTCCCTGCCCATCACATTGTTTTTATATCACAGAAACAAGTTTCCCCCTTTGAAAGTGCTCCTGTTGTGTTGGCGCAAGCACTTACGTCATCGGCTCTCTGCTATAAATATGGTGGACTGGTTGGGACTTCCTTTCAATAATAGTATTATTGTGACTCACTCCCTTGCTGCTGTTCCGGTACTCTGCTGGACCTCTTCTGCACCACCACTTCCATACTCTAGTAACTCTTTGTCACTACTATAGCCTTACTCTGTACTACCTCTCTGCTGCTTCTCCCTGCTGGGCAGCATCACTCCATGAAAACCACATCCCTCCCTTACATCACCTCCCCACTGCTTTGCTTTTCCATTATGGCCCTGTAGCTACTGTGCACTCTCTCCACTGCTACCACTTCTGTTCTGGGTTTGGTTGTCATTCCCTGTAGACCTTGTGTGTCCCGCTTGGGGTTCAGACCTACAGAAGCATTCACATAAAGTTCTCTGTTGGCACCTCTGGCATGCCCCTCAAGGACCATTACATGCTTTTCATACAAGATTTGAAACTTGACCCAATTCGTATTTCATCCTGGAGTTCAGCTCTGTCCACTTGCTTCCTGATAGTTGCATGGCCCATTTTAGGCAGAGAGCCGAAGGGGGGATTTGAGCTTTCACCTGTCCTCTGCTGCAGACAGTGCCTGTTCTTTGCTGGGTGTGAGCTGGTAAGAGCTATTAAAGGCTGATTTCTTCCTGTGTATCCTTTCCGTTCACTGCCTACACTGGAAGCTCCTGGTCTGTGCTCCAGTTGACTACATTTGAACATCTCCCTCAGAATCAGAAGAGCCCTGATTCTTGTAAGTTCTTTAGCAGCCTTCTAGCTTGCGTGCAGTGGCCGCCCCGTGTAGCATTCTGTTTCATCCGTGAGCTTTCTTGCCTCACCGTTTTCTTGTTTCTGTGCATTTCTTCGTCTCTTCCCTATCCTGCTATTTTGTTTTGTCCTTGCTTGACTTCTGTTTCCACACATTTGCTGAGCTGGCAGCGAGCTCTGTCTAGCCTTTCATGCATCTGAGCTTCTCTTGCATTTAGCCTTGTTCTGATTCCCTGTTTTGCTTTCCTGGTGCCAACAGAATATTAGGTTTACTAATGCCTGTTTGGTACACACTCAACTTTCTGTTTCTGTTTCCCTGCATCAAAGTGGAATTAGGTGTCCCAGTCTGTTGGAGGATGCGCTTAGTTCCTTGTTCCAAGTCCTTCCAACTTCCATGTGCCAGCAGGACTTCAGCGTTCTGTTTTTCTCTGCTCCCAAAAGTTATTTGTGTGACAATTTAATATGTATATTCTTGGTTGCCTTGGGAAGAGTAAACCATATGTTGTGGGTTGGTAATAGGGTTATATTGACCCCCCTACCCTTAAACATCAGTCAATATGTTTCAACCCAATGCCAGTGTTCAAAATGGTCAGTAGCCTTCATCAGGACTTAAAGATCCTTGTGTAAGGCCCTTCCCCCTTTAATAATCAGTCGGATTCATAGACAGACACATGAACACACGGAAAACAAGCAATACATTCCCAATTGTAAGGTTTTTTTAACATTCATTTTATGTAAACAAGTGATCACAAAAAAAACCACAAATTAATGTGCATTACACAGCATTTCAGTGAGGGTCTTCTTTCATGCACAACTAAGTGAGTCACGGTAAATGGGGACGCCATGGCAGAAACATTATAAAAAGCACATGGAAGGCAGTGCGCTGTCCTAGTAATGTAACGCTCTCTGCAGTATTCTTGTTTTTTTTTAAAAAAGGCGAGAAGGGTAACATTGGCCTGTACTCTCACAGTGCAGTGTTGAAGCATAGGTATTAGCCCAGTGCTCATACAGTAGTAAATCGTAGTGGTGGGGTGATCAGCCTGGAGGAGCGGCAGTGGTGGGGGCTTCCAATATCCATATTAAGAGGTTAGAAGTAGGCTAAGATGCTGAGTTAGGTATAGGCCGAGTGGACTGGTTCTGGAATTTACATTTCTTGAAAATAGACAAAGGGTGATTGTTGAGGGGTGGTGTTGCTATCAGGGCAGATTCAAGTTATACATGTACTGAGGCCTTAGTGAGGCCTGTATGGTGATTTTGCCAGGGGTTGTGTGATATGATACACACCTGTTTCATTAAAGCAAGCTTTTCACATACATTTGAGGTGCTGTGTAGTACTTCGGTAGTGCCCACTTGCCCGAATAACTCATGGGTGCTCCTCTCATCTTCATCACCTGGTACGGGTTCTGCACCCCTTATGCTGCTGGTGTCTCGGCTTTGCGTCAGCTCGAGGCAGCATGACATCCACTGTCGGTTTTTCCTGGTTAGGTGTAGTGCCAGTTTCGTTCCTCGAGTGTCCTCGCCATGGTACCATGTGAGGGGGCGAGAGGGCGCAGAGCCTCTTTCATGAGGGAGTTTGCTGGCAACTCTCCGTTAAAGGTCCTTCGTCAGGTTTGGCGCATGAGGTGGTGAGGTGCCTACTTCAAAGATCTGTGAAACATGAACAGCATGGGGTCAACTCATAGGAACTGAAACAGCTTTTCATCTATGTGAAGTCAATGAGATGAGTAGCATCCATGATCTGTTCTAATAGAAATGCTTGTTGCTGATTCCCTTAGATAATTTAGTCCGTTTAATTGCTCAGTGGATTGAAATGCACTTGGCCGAGACCTATTTGTCAGCCACACATCACATATTGAAACCGGACTCAACCTTTCACCCTTACTAAAGGCAACAAAGTGAGCAGAATTTAGTAGTGTAAGAACATCACCTGTCACTCAAAAGGGGCAGCTTCAAGTGACAATCCTGTGATTTCTGCTCAAACCAAACTAAGCAGCCATTTTGTCTTTGGTGCTCTATGAATGCTTTCTTATCTCACACCCTAGTGCACAGGCCTGGCTTTTGGCATGGATGAGCTGGGCCCATGCCCAGGGCGCATAGCTTCAGAGAGGCGTAGTGAGCTTACATAGCAATTTTTTTTTAAAATTTAAATTCCAGGTTGCCAGTGACTCCAGGCTTTTACTCGTTTCCTGTACTTTCCCTTTCATGCCTCCCCCCCACCTTCCTTCTTTCGCTCCACTTGGGTCTCACTTCCAAATTGTGTGTCATTGGAAAGGAGACCTGGTGTTGCACAGGGGAAAAAGTCAGAGGTTCAAATTGATGTACGGATTCCTCACACTGTTTTTAGAAGGGGAACTCCATACCCACCTTAGCTGAAGGCCGAGTGAGCTTGAGAAGTAACCCTTAGTTGTGAGGGTGCACAACGGCAGATCTGGCGATGCCAGACAATTATTTTTGCTTCCTAGTGTCTCCAGTCGTTAGACACGTTTTTCCTGCTGCTCCCACAAGTGTAGACAGGGACATCTTAAGGATTTTGGGGGCCCCGACCAGACGTATTTTGGGAGCCCCTGTTCCGAACAGCTTTGAATTTATGATCCAATTTCAGCTTTTTCGTGCCAACCTTGATCAGGTCACTGACAGTGCACAGACACATTCCTCCAAATTCTAAATGTGTTCACAATTAATATTCAGAGATAGTGACATGTTTTTAATATTATAACTTGTTAGAAATGAAGTCTCTAGGTGGCAGCGGTTTGCATCCTGTCCAACTAGGGACACTCACTCTAGTCAGGGTAAGGGATTAACACAGCTAAGATAACCCCTGCTTCACCCCCTTGGTAGCTTGGCTGAAGCAGTTAGGCTTACCTCAGAGGCAAGGTGTCGAAGTATTTGTACACAATCTGTAACACAGTGAAAACACCACAAAAGTACTCCACAACAGTTTAGAAATATAGCTAATGGTTATCTGAGTAAAACAAGACCAAAATGACAAACATCCAACGCACACAAGCAAAGATATCACTTTTAAAAGATTAAATGAAATTGTAGTTCCCTGAAATCGATGAAGCGCTTGACTGAGGTAAAGTACCAGAGATGTGTCAAAAACAAAGATGATGTGGGCCGCAGGGAAGGTGATGCATCGAAAGAGCCAGAGATGCAGGGGTTCCTAACTGTAGCAGGGGAGGTGGTGCGTTGGTTCCTTACTGCTAGACAGGGGAGGTGGTGCGTCGGTTCCTTACTGTCACAAGGGAGGTGATGCGTCATTTGCGCCATGAAGCATCTGTTCCTTATTGTGGTGCAGAGACGATGACGAAAATGGTGCCCAGGGATGATGCATAGGTAGTCAAGCCGCAATGCATCAATCTCAGCAATAAAGTAGGTGCTGTGTCAGAGTCAGAGGGGGCGTCATGGACTCCAGTTATGTGGTGCCCGAAACTCACGCAGTCAAGGTTCTTCTGACATGCTGTGACGGAAGCTGGGGCCTACGTGGAAAACTGTGGTTTTGCATCAAATGGGGACTACTCCCTTGCAGGCAGGGGGGATGCATCAAATTCCTGCAGCGATGCATCAGTTCGGAATGACAATGATATATAGATTTTCTTCTTGCAGCACCAAAAACCTCCTTCAAGGGCCCAGCCTGGATTTGGTACCAATTGGCAGGACATGGCTCTCAACAGAGGAGCCCTTGTGCTGGTAGATGAAGTACCCTGAGACTTTTTAACAGCTCAGCGCAAGCCCTGGGTGAACCTTGGAAAGCAGGATGTAGAAAACAAAGTCAATTCCTTTCACTTCCAAGACAGAAGCAGCAAGCAGCAGACCAGCACAACAAAGCAAAAGGCAGAGTGGCAGTCCCTCCTACAGCATCCACCTCCTCTTCCTAGCTGCATATCCTCAGTTCAGAAGTGGTCTAACTGCGTGTGGTCAGAGGTTCAGTACTTATACCCATTTCTGTCTTTGAAGTAGGCAAACTTCAAAGATAAGTCTTTATAGTGCACAAGACCCTGCCTTTCCTGCCCCAGACACACCCCAGGGGGTTGGAGACTGCTTTGTGTATTGACAGGCACAAACCTATTCAGGTGCAGGTGTCCGCTCCTCCCACCACTCTAGACCAGGAAGACCCATCAGGATATACAGGGCCGACCTCCACTCCCTTTGTTTGACTGTCTAAAGTGTATTCACAAACAGATCAACCGTCATCCTGACCCAGACGTGTATTCCACTGCCAAGCAGAGGCACAGAATGGTTAAGCAAGAAAATGCCCACTTTCTAAAAGTGGCATTTTCAAACTTGCAATTCAAAAACCAACTTCACCAAAAGATGTATTTTTGAATTGTGAGTTCAGAGACCCCAAACTCCAAATCTCGTTCTGCTCCCAATGGGAAATTACACTTAAGAGATATTTCAAGACAAAACCCATGGCACCTTTGGGAGAGATAGGTCTTGCAATAGTGAAAACTGATTCTAGCAGTATATCACTATCAGGACATGTAAAAAACACCAGCACAAGTCCTACCTTTAAAAATACACTGCGCCCTGCCCATGAGACTGCTTTGGGACTACATTAGGGGTGACTTACATGTAGTGAAAGAGAAGGGTTGGGACTAGCAAGTAGGTGCGCATGCCAGTTCAAAATGCCACTTTAAAACTGCCCGCACAGACACTGCGGTGGCAGGTCTGAGCCATGTTTACAGGGCTACTCCTGTGGGTGGCACGATCAGTGCTGCAGGCCCACTAGTAGCATTTGATTTACAGGCCCTGGGAACACATGATGCACTATACTAGGGTCTTACTAGTAAATCAGATATACCAGTCATGGATAAACCAATCACCAATACAATTTAGACAGAGAGCACTTGAACTTTAGCACTGGTCAGCACTGGTCAGCAGTGGTAAAGTGCCCAGAGTGCAAAAACCAGCAAAAACAAAATGCAACACACAGTCAAAAACAGGAGGTCAGATGCTAAACATTTGGGGATAACCCTGCAAAAGGGGCCATTTCCAACATAACACAACAACAGATCACTAATTGTACTGCAAATAATCTCTGTGACACCCTTCCATTTCTCGTATGTTAGGTCCTGTTTTGATTTAAAAGATCTTTTTTTAATAAATGTTGCAGGAAACAAACATATTTTTCTGCAAAATGTCTAATACATTCTCACACATCACTCACATTAAAAACAAATTAAAAGAATATGATATTTAAAACAATCTGTTTGAGAATTATTTAAGGTCATCAGAGCAAGAGTCTTTGCAGAACAGAGCTGGCTCTATCAGGGGGCCCCGGAAACGCTTTGGCCCTGGGCCAGAGCTCACTTTGCCCATGCCTTGAAACGTCTCTGCGTGTAGAGAACTCTGCATGGGATGCTGGATCCTATGACCCAAACCCCACTTTGGTTCTCATTGTGCCAGGCAATGAAGGCATGTTTAATACCAGACTGTGCTTTCATTGGATCGTCAGTGTGTACCCCTAGGAACTAACTGGAATGCAGGCATTTGCACTTGAAATTGTTACCCCGGCGCCCTTCCCCCACTCTCCTGATAAACCTTGCCATTTGTCAGAAGTATTAGGACAGCAAGTGGATGTGCTTTTTGTGAAAGAAACTGTTGAATGGCAGAGGTAATTTTGGGGCAGTAAACTGAATTTTTTTTGTAAATTTTTTTCACTTTTATAACAAAATAAAGATGTTTTTTTACCTAAAAAGTACACCTTACAGTTGAGGGGGAGGGAAAAGGGAAAAAAGCAGCAAACTGTACTTTATTTATACCACTTCCAGGCAGTTGCAGTATGTTTTTACCAGTCGTATGATACGACCACGCGTGCCTAAACAACGTGGTCTGAACCACTACTGCGTCTTTACCACGCATGCCCTTAACACTCATGTCTTTACAATGAATCTCATTGTAAAAGCATGATTGGTAAAGGAATACGCATGGTAAACACCACACTGCAGCCCCCCCACCCTGCGTCGTAACACCCGATATCCCAGCCCTGCAATCACCCCAGCCCTTAAAACCGCCCCTTCCCCCTGCCCTAAGCCCTCAAACCCGGCCCCAGCCCTTAAAACTACCTCTCAGCCCACCCTGAGGCCTAAAACCCTGCCCTCTACCAAAAACCACCCCGACTCCAGCCCCCGTGTCCTGAGCGCTAAAACTGACTCCCACTCCTAAAAACTGCCCCTTTCCCCCGCCTTGAGCCCTAAAACCTGGACCCAGCCCTTAAAACTACCCTGACCGCTCCCTGCCCTCTCCCTGCCCTGTGCCCTAAAACCGACCCCACCCAGCCCTTAAAACTACCTCTCAGCCCACCCTGAGGCCTAAAACCCTGCCCTCTACCAAAAACCACCCCGACTCCAGCCCCCGTGCCCTGAGCGCTAAAACTGACTCCCACTCCTAAAAACTGCCCCTTTCCCCCGCCTTGAGCCCTAAAACCTGGACCCAGCCCTTAAAACTACCCTGACCGCTCCCTGCCCTGTGCCCTAAAACCGACCCCACCCAGCCCTTAAAACTACCCTGACACCCCACTCTGAGCCCTAAAACTGACCTCGCCCTGACCTAAAACCAACCCCGCTCTCCCCTTAAAACTACCCCCTTCCTTCCCCCCCGCCTCAGCCCTAAAACCCGGCCCCCTAAGAACTTTCCCTCCCCTCTGCCCTGAGCCCTAAACCAGGACCCAGCCCTTAAAACTACCCGACCCCCCCGCCCTGAGCCTTAAAACCGACCCCGCCCATAAAACCACCCCTTCCCTTCGCCCCGAGGCCTAAAACCCAGCCAAAAACTACCCTGATCCCCAGCCTGAGCCCTAAAACTGAACCCCCATTCCTGAAAACTGCCCCTCCGTCCTGCCCTGAGCCCTAATACCCTTCTCCGTGCCAAAAAAAAAACTACCCCAACCCTCCCCTGCCCTGAGACCTAAAACCACCCCACCCCTAAAAACTAACCCCCCCAACCCCAGCCCCCCTTACCTGGCCGCATCTGGAGCTCGTCTTCCAATTCTTCCTCTTTTCTCTTCCTCCCAACCTCACAGCTAGACCGCTGTCTGTCTGCCTTAACCACGCATATGCTTGGTTAAGGCAGATGCTTGGTTTAAACAAGCTTTGTTCCGCTTGTGTTGCAACGGCACTGGTCGCTTAGCCCGCGTTGTAAAGGCCGTTTCCCATTGTTACCCATCTCTGACTGTTCAGCACAGAGCATGTTGCATTATGAGGCTTGTAGTTTTGCTTTCAACCCTGCCCTAATGTGATGTTATATTGATTTGTATAGCGCACTAATCACCCAAGAGGGTATCCTGGCGCTTGGGCATGTATGTAGATTTATGGCCCCCAAGGTGCTTATACGAAGCGCTAAGTCTGCTTCTTGTGAAACTCAAGACGTGGAGAGGAGGCTCGGATGTCTCGGTATTCGGCCAGGCCCAGTGGTGATGGCTAAAATGCAGTGGAAGAGGTTAAGTTAGCACACATGACATAGGGTCACCTAACATCTAATGATATTTGAAGCAGCCATGTGACCTCCCAAATAAATATGGGCAAGTCATGCACACCTGACAGCTCTTTCGAAAAGGTTATGAATGAGCCTGCACTGCAGGACTCCAGCCTTGATGTTGCAACAATTCAAACTTTTGGGAGCCACCTTTGAGGGTGCAAGCGTCTCCTTGATTAAATACAGTCATCACCTCCAGTGGCCGAGCAATCGGGGAATAGAAAGTAGCCCAGTTCCTTAAAAGTGAGGTGCAATGGATGACTATGTCATCACATCTGTTTACATCACTTCCTGTGATGTCACTTCCTGTGATATGACTCTGCGTGGAAGCCATGGATGGAATAGGACTAAGGTCACAACAGGAGCAGGGTGAAAGGAGATAAGGTTTAAGTTACGGTGAAGGTTGTAGAAAGTAGACACACTCTAATTATTGTCAGATCCAGAGGTATTGTCCCTTTTACACCCCCGTGAGTACACTACACTGGCGGGCAGCTTTTAATTCTGCGTAATAGAAGGGGAAAAGATTTTTTTATTCAGTGATAAAATAATGCTATATTTGCAGCTGTACTGTGTTCTATTTAGTATTACCTTCCTTTTACACAGCGCTTAGAAACGCAATGTGGGAGCAGAGGACAAGAAAGGCGCCAGGCCTGGTTTCGCTCAGTGCGCTATGGGAGCAAAGGCCGGCCGCGGCAGTGCACTCTTGCCCCGTATTTCCAGCCTTCATCCTTACAGAGACCAGCCGTCCGTGCCCCTTTGAGAGGGCGGCTGTACAGGAATCTGCACCAGAGGATGTGGCGAACACCCGCACACGGGGGGAGGGGAGGGGGCTGGGGCGAGCCAGGTGCCGAGGGGTTAATGGCTAGGAAAACAAGCGGGGTTTCTGCTTTCAGTGGGGGCTTTGTTGGCCTGTGCATCTGCAAGCCATTTCAGTGCGAGCTGAGCCCTGGGCCAGACAGAAGTGGGTCATCCCTCCCCCGCCTGCGCCCTCGCACACCGAGCCGTGGCTGTCACCAGGCCCCAAGAATAATCCATCCGTGGCGAGGGTCTGTGCGTAAATCACGTCGCATAAAATCGGAAAACAGATCCATTTTTTGCTCAAGTGCAGCGCGACTCGAAATGTTCCTTTTAGGAGCCCAAAAGGGGGTTTTATGATGGCGATAGTAGTCGTAGTGGGACTGGGGTCTGCTCCAGAACTCCTGGTTACTAGAGGGTTGTGGGGGCACATTTGTCTACTTGTGGGCAAGGGCGTATCTTCAGGGGGGTGTTTGGGGGTTACACTCCGTGAAAAATGTATTTATTATAGATAGTTGTATACAAGTGCTTTCAGTTGTGTATTGTGCGGTGTCTGTCGGATTTCTATCTGGAATTTTACATGCACACAGACAAAAAAACACACAATATCTTGCATGGACCTCAATTCACCTAAATGCCAGGGGGAGCGGAAGTGACATCACACGCCTTTTGACCCCCACTTTCACACACACAGACCCCCACAGATTCACACTTACATACACCCCCCTCACATAAACACTCTCACCCGCAAGCACGCACAGCAAAGTATTTTTACTTACATCAGCTGCCATGGAAGGGCATATCCAGCTAACTGGACTCAATTTGTATTGCACTAATAGTGAATAATAAACTATTATTCACTATTAGTGTGATAAAAATTTTACAGAACACAAAGAGTGGAGCCCCAACTGACTCTGAGGATGATCTACCACAGTGTTGCTGGTACTGAATTTGTCACCTCTTAGGCCAGGGGCCAAAAGTCTGTGCCATGCGTAGCAAAGGGCAAGCCGACCCCTAAATGACGCATCCTCTCGTGTCTATGTTTTGAAGGCCTTAAAAACTGCTGATTAGTTAGAAAAATATTGCGTTTTAAGTACCCCTGACAATCCGCCCTCTTTCCTTCTGCTGCCCCTTAACCCCCCTCATGTCCTGCTTCTCATGTGTTTTAACAAGATGTCCCAGTGTGATTATTGGGAAATCTGAAGCTCTACCGCCCCCCCCCCTCAATCATACTGACCAAGCTACGCCCCTGCTTTTGTGAGGCCACTTATGAGTTGCTTTGGGGATACCGCTCCCCTGCCTCAGAGCTGGTGGCAAACAGGGCTGGAAATGTGCTCGAATCCATGATAACCGTGAAGAAAAGGACATGATGTTGGATCTGCATGGTCATTCCCTATGCAGGGACAAACACGTGGTCATTGCATAATGCTGGAGTGGGGTTTCAGGCCAGAGTCGATCGATACAGTATTTTTTGCACCCTTGGACTTTGTCATTGGCCCTTGGCTTTTCTTTTTTCTTTGTTCCAGGTGCAAGCGCTCCCATCCCACACTAAAGGGTGCAGAGTCCGCACCGTAGCCATGCGCTATCTGTAGCGAGCATATTGACATATTGTTACTTTACAGTGGGATTAGAAGCCCGCCCTTTGCTTACCATTGACCCGCTTTTTTCTAACTCTCCTTTGCTTGCTTATTATTGTCAGGTTCCGTAGGCTTTCCCCTCTTCGTGTGTTTATCCAGCTCTGGAGCATGGGCACATTTTTTGTGTCCTTTCACTGCTCATTTTTCAGGCATTATTTTTTTCTGTTTCGTTGAAAACTCCGAGAGTGTGGGTCTTTTCCAGCAGTCTCCATCATGTACTTCTTCTCTGCTCATGTTCTCCCAACTCGACGTCCCTCATTTGCCATTCTTGCTTCCCCACCACTCCCTTGTCTGTTTGCTGCCCTCACACTGCCCTCTTACCCTGCATTGCCCTTTGGCTTCCACAGCCCCTCCCGCCTGGCCTCTGTTGTGTGTATCCTTCCCCATCCCCTACAGGCCACCAGCCCTTGTTTTCCAGTCTGTGGCCCTCATTATGATCTCAGTGGTAAAGACCTCCGAAATCAGCGCTGGCAATCAACAGAAGGCCGCCACCGCGAGGGCCCCCCTGCTGGCTGTATAATGTTTTCCCTGCTGGGCCGGCGGGTGAAAACTATGTTTCCACCTGTGGCGGTCTTCCCTTGTTATTTATATGGAGGTTGAGACCGCCATGCCGGTGGTGGCAGTTACTGCCACCGCCGGTGTGGCAGTCTCGACCGCCATGTACATAATGAGGGCCTGTGTGCTTCAACAACCCTACCCTCCTACCCTTGGTTGTCAGGTTGCTTTTTCCACTCCCCTTTCTCACCCCCCATTGTCAGTTTGCTGCCCCAGATCCTTCCACCCGCCCTCCATTGCCAGCTTGCTGCCCCAGCAATTCCCGCACACTGTGTTGTGAGCCTGCTTCCCCAGACCCTCCAGCCCACCCTCAGTTGTCCATGTGGTTTCCCATCTACTCCTGCTCACCCTCCAATGTCAGCTTGATGCCCACCCCTCCTACCCTCCATAGTAAGATTACTGCCCCATTCCCTTCCACCCACCCTTCATTGTTAACTTACTGCCCCACCCCTCCAACCACCCACCCTTGTCAGCTTACTGCCCCATCCCCTCCAGCCACCCTCCATTGTCAGCTTACTGCCCCTCCAACCACCCTCCATTGTCAACTTACTGCCTCATCTCCTCCCGCCCACCCACCATTAGCAGCTTACTGCCCCATCCTTTCCTCCCTCCTTCTGTGGCCAGCTTGCTGCCTTAGCATCCACCCTGCCCACGATCAGTTGCCATCTTGCTACCCCTTCCACTTTTCCTTTCCTCCACTGTCAGCTTGCATCCCCCTTCCTGCCTCCCCCCATTGTCTGTGTGCTTTACCACCTGGCCCCCTCACCTTTTTTTTTTTTGGCTGGCTTCCCTAGCTCCTCCCTCTGTTATCAACTTGCTGTACCATGCCCCCGCCGTCAGCTTGCTGCCCATCGTCCCCAATCCACCATCAACTATCAGCTTGATGCCCCATCCCAGAAGTTAACTTGGCTCCCCAGGCCCTCCGCCCACCCTCTGTTGTCAGCTAGATCCACCTCCCCCTCTGTTGTCCGTGTGCTTCCCTATTGTCTCTGGCATCTCCTCTCCCCCAGCAGCATCCTTCCCTCCTGGACTCCCTCTGTGTTGCCTCGTCCCGAACACACTCCACTGTTTTTCATTTTTTTTAAATATAAAACAGTAAGTGCACCCAACCCACTCCCCTCTCTTGCTTTATTAAAAAAAAGCATCATAGCATTTTTTTTTAAATAAATATGTTTAGCAATGCAGCACTGCAACAGCACTGCGGTACAGAATGGCTAAAGATCATTGCCAACGCCAATCGCTCTCATAGACACGACCTATTGACTTTGCCAGTGCTTGTTTTTTTATTTATTTTTTTAAGCCGTTTAATATATCTCATAACACCAGATAACATTACACAAGCTCGGATTCATTTTTTGGTTAGTTGAATGGAGATTTAGGGGCAGATTTAGATATTGGCGGACGGGTTACTCCATCACAAGGGGGATGGATATCACATGCGCCGACATCTCAATCCCACAATTTCCTGTGGGACTTAGATTCGGCAGATGGGATATCCGTCACAGAGTAACCCGTCCGCCAATATCTAAATCAGGCCCCGAGTAATTTGCCCAGAATCACAGGATGTCAAGCCAATGCTGGGGCTCGAACCTGGTTACCTGTTCCGAATTTGGCACCTCTAGCCGCTTCGCCACGTCTCTTCCTGCAATCACTGTGTGCCCCAAAACCTTTTTGTGCCCATTCATTTTCTATACCCTCTCATCTCTGGGTACCCATTCCTGTTCATCCCTCTGTACTCCAATTATACCCTCTGCCACCTTAATCACCTTGGCCTCTCATTTCCTCATCCCCATATCACTATGGCCCATCATCTCCCTCTGCACCATCAACTTTCTGTGCCCCTATACCGGCCCGTCACCCCTAAACCTTCTATGCCATCTAAACCTTCTGTGCACCTCGCCCTTTTAAGCCCCTCAACAGTCTGTACTCATCTCTCTGTACCCCTCATCTCTCTCTGCACCCTTATCTCGAGTCTTCTTTTTTCTTTGCCCACAATTCTTTTTATGCCCCCATATTCGTATCTGCCCCTCAACCTTCGAAACACTTCTCTCCGAGCCCCTTCAACTCTCTGTATTCATCATTGCTCTATACCTCTCATTTATACATTTCTTCTCTATGCTCCATATTTCTTTACCCCACATCTCTATGCCCTTCCACGTCTCTTCATTATCATCTAAGGCCCTCATATCTCAGGGTCTTGCTCACCTCTCTATTCCCCTCATCTGGCTATGTCACCACCATCTGTCATTGCACAACTTTATTCTGCCCTCTTATCTCCATTCCCCTTAATCTCTCCACACAATCTTATATCTATGTCTCCTCACCAATCTATGCTCCTACTTGTCTCTCTATAGCCCTCATGTTTTTATTTCCACATATCTTTTTATGCCCCTTGATATCGCATCTTCATTTTTGTCAGCGCCCTCTTCTTTGTATCCCTTATCTCTGCACCTCTCATTTCTCTATACTTTATCTGTGTGTGCCCTTATCCCTGTTCCCATCATCTGTCTATGCTCCTTCATGTCTCCAAGTTCCCTTAATTTATTTTTGACCCATCTCACTTTCATCCCTTCATCTCTTCATGCCCTTTATCTCTAGCCACTAAAAACAAAAAGTATTTCATTGGCTCAGCATCTGTATCAAGAGTTCTCCAATAAACATCAAACTTTTACAAACTATCTCCGTCTCCCCGAGTTCAAAGGAAACTTAATCGAAAACTTCTCCAAGTCCATGACACCATTTCAGAAAGCCCTCAAAACATATCTTCCTACTTGGTTAAACAAGGATTGGGCAACCCCGCAATGCCTTGAAGGGGCACCCATCGAGAACATGACCCGAACTTACAGTTCATCTTAGCACTCCTGTTACCATTGAAGCCAAAATTGTGGAACTCATTTGCTTTTTCACGTCACCCACAGGCTGGAATCTGTCGGTTATGGATAGATTGGTCCCTTTTAAACACACCAACGGAGCAAACCATCAATCACATCTTATTCACCAAACAAGAAGAAGAATCTGAAATACTGAACCCAACTGGATAAGAATCTCTAACTCTACTGTTCTCACCTAAAAATAATGATAAGAAATCCCTTACTGCCAAAACCACCTTCATTGAAGAACAAATTCACACTACTTTAGCGCACTCCAAAAGTGGATATCAGGAAAGTTCGGACTTCTTAGCTCTAATATAATGAGAGTCTCTCTTATCTTTGTCTCAAAGAAATGCAAGCTAAATCCCACTCTCTGGAAAACCCCGAAACGTGATGGTTTCTCTCACACACTCTAAAAATAGAAATAATTAGGGTTTACCATGGATCCCTTCCCATCACTGTCGCCACACATCAACAGTGCAGCTGTATTTGCCGGTCTCTTCCTCTCTTCTCTAAATAATAATCAAAATTGTATTTTAGTCCTTGGTGAGCTCCAGACTCTGTTCTGGCTGCTCCATTCCTTGCAGGAGACCCCCAAAAACCTCTACCCCCTCACCCCCCCCACTCAGCGCCTTCTTCCATTTCACACCAAGAATTGTCACTTGTTCTGGAAACATTCAGCCCCATCCCCTGTTCTCAGTGAACCCCCAAGGGCTGAATACTAGAATCATGTTCAAGCTCCCTTACATTACCTAATCACCTGGCTACGTCTCTTGACCTCATTGCTATTGTGTCCATCTGTAGAAGCCAAAATGAGCTCAACTCTAAGGATCCGGACATCCAGGTTCAGACCATCATCTTCCTGCAATGCCTCTTTCACAGGGTCTGCAGCGCCTCCTTCACAGGGTCTGCAGCGCCTCCTTCACAGGGTCTGCAGCGCCTCCTTCACAGGGTCTGCAGCGCCTCCTTCACAGGGTCTGCAGCGCCTCCTTCACAGGGTCTGCAACGCCTCCTTCACAGGGTCTGCAGCGCCTCCTTCACAGGGTCTGCAACGCCTCCTTCACAGGCCTCCTTCACAGGGTCTGCAACGCATCCTTCACAGGGTCTGGAACACCTCCTTCACAGGGTCTGCAGCGCCTCCTTCACAGGGTCTGCAGCGCCTCCTTCACAGGGTCTGCAGCGCCTCCTTCACAGGGTCTGCAACGCCTCCTTCACAGGGTCTGCAACGCCTCCTTCACTGGGTCTGCAGCGCCTCCTTCACTGGGTCTGCAGCGCCTCCTTCACAGGGTCTGCAGCGCCTCCTTCACAGGGTCTGCAGCGCCTCCTTCACAGGGTCTGCAGCGCCTCCTTCACAGGGTCTGCAGCGCCTCCTTCACAGGGTCTGCAGTGCCTCCTTCACAGGGTCTGCAACGCCTCCTTCACAGGCCTCCTTCACAGGGTCTGGAACGCCTCCTTCACAGGGTCTGCAGCGCCTCCTTCACAGGGTCTGCAGCGCCTCCTTCACAGGGTCTGCAGCGCCTCCTTCACAGGGTCTGCAGCGCCTCCTTCACAGGGTCTGCAGCGCCTCCTTCACAGGGTCTGCAACGCCTCCTTCACAGGCCTCCTTCACAGGGTCTGCAGCGCCTCCTTCACAGGGTCTGCAACGCCTCCTTCACAGGGTCTGCAGCGCCTCCTTCGCAGGGTCTGCAACGCCTCCTTCACAGGCCTCCTTCACAGGGTCTGCAGCGCCTCCTTCACAGGGTCTGCAGCGCCTCCTTCACAGGGTCTGCAGCGCCTCCTTCACAGGGTCTGCTGCGCCTCCTTCACAGGGTCTGCAACGCCTCCTTCACAGGCCTCCTTCACAGGGTCTGCAGCATCATCCTGGACCATCCTTCCCCGCATCATTGGATCCCTCAGCTCCTGTGAAGCACATATTGCATTTGATCTTGCACTAATTGTTAGCCTTCTCTGACTTGTCTCTGCTTCCGGCTCCTCTTCCGGGCCACTCTGACTAACCAATCAAAAGAAAGGTGGCTGATACCCGCTCCTTGTTACACTTCTGTAGCATTCATTCCTGTTTGTGGTACGATCATTGGTTATCGGTCGCGCTTATCGTAATTTGTAAAGAGGATAACTACCACCCGGTGCTGGTGTGCTAAAAAGTGTTTTATAAAACAAACCTTCTATGCCACTGTCATCTCTGTAAGCCCCATCATCCCTCTCAGCTCCCTAATTTCTGTTTGCCCCCTTGGCTCTGTGCTCCAATTTTGTGGGATACGAACTCCAATAATCACCTAAACCCCAAAATCTGATCCCTCCGATTCTTACCAAAATAATTCGACTGCAGCGTCTCCGGTTGATCTCACCGTTAGAGATCTCCCTCCTCATCAGGTAAACACAAATTACCAGAGTCAAACAGAATACAATATTGGAAGCACAATAACTCAGTTCTAGGTTAAAAAAAATTGGACAAAAAGTGAATTTACAGAATAGTCAAAGTACGGTACAGAGAAAATTGGATGAATTGCCATGCAGACCCAATTACAGAAGTACAGATCAATACAACATCGTAGAATTTAATAATACCCAGTTAGGCATAATCTAAGTAAAACTTCTAAGTATCAAACTCGTAAAGAGTATGGACAGCATCCCAATAGTAGGTTTAAAGGCAAACGAGGAGTACGCGAAGTCACCCACAAGGAAAGTAGTAAAATAATTCATAATGAAACCGCCTCTCAAAGACAGAAACCAAAGGGTTTTACCGACAGATCTCACGAGCTAGTAATAGATTCTGCAAACTCAGCATGGTACAGGCATAGTTAGGGTCACATTGACAAATCAGAAACAACAACGTAATTAAGTACTAACTCATTTCTTGAGGAAAGAACCCTCTCCCCCTTCCCCCCTCCTCAGCTGAACTCTGAAGCTGTATAAAACAATGAAACATCTCTTAAATAATGGCTGATAGAATTAGCACAACTACACTAGCACTTCTAGCGGAAGTCCTTGAAAATGATATTTTGAGCGCACAATGGAAGGTTCGTTCACAGCACACGCATTCTTACAATGTTGTATGTTGCTGCTAAATCGACTTCAACCTACACTGCACAGAAACGTGGGGAGGGATGGCTTTGCAATAGGACAATGATTGGGAGGGGGAGGGTGCAAGAGCAATTTGAGTGGAATACTAGAAACTACATCCATTTTAAAATAATCGCATATTACACAAAAATGTGGCATAACTATTCATGGCGTTATTTTACACCTCTTAGTCACATAGATAACTTGTTCCAAGTTCAACCTCATTAGCTCATCGCTTTTGACTCTGTGCATCATTAGCAAACACGAATTATCAAAAATAATTTTCACACAATATTTGTTCTATTTGGAAATGTGATAAAGGCTACAACAAAATCTCCTATGCCCTTGTCATCAATCTGTGCTCCCTTAATTATCTAGGCCCCTCATCTCTCTGTTCCCCTTCATCTCTACTGTGCCCCCTCATACCTTTGTGCTCCCTCATCCCTCAGTGCTCTCATTTCCCATGCCCCCATCTCTCTGTGCTCTGTCAGCTCTATATTCTCTTTCTTTCTCTGCCCCCACAACTCTCTGTGACCCCATCTGTCTATCGCCTTCATTTCCTGGTGCCACTCATCTGTCTGTGCCCTCATCTCCCATGCCCCCATCTCTCTGTGTGCCCTGTCCCTCTGTGCCCCTCTAGCCTCCCCCTCATCTCCCGAAGTGTCCTCATCTCATTGTGCTCCCCTGTAATTCTGTGTTCCCTCATCTGATAGTGCCCCCATTTCTCTGTTTCCTCTTCATATCTCTATGACCCATTTTGTTTGCACCTTATGTTTCTCTTCCACTTCATCTCTGTACCCCCTTCATTTATCTAAGTCCCTCAATCTTTGTTGCCTTTGTCACAGTGTGCCCCTTCATCTACATCCCTTCTGTGCCCCCTCGTCTCTCTGTTCCCCTGTCCCTCTATGCCTCCTCATCTCTCTGTGCCCCCTCGTCTCTGTGCCCATTCGTCTCTGTGCCCCCTCATCTCTGTTCCTCCTGTCCCCCTCATCTCTCTGTGCCCCCTTGTCTCTGTGCCCCCTTGTCTCTGTGCACCTTTCTTTGTTCTCCCTCATCTCTCTGTGCCCCCTCGTCTCTCTGTGCCCCCTCGTCTCTCTGTGCCCCCTCGTCTCTCTGTGCCCCCTCGTCTCTCTGTGCCCCCTCGTCTCTCTGTGCCCCTTCGTCTCTCTGTGCCCCTTCATCTCTCTGTGCCCCTTCATCTCTCTGTGCCCCCTCCTGTCTGTGCCCCTCGTCTCTCTGTGCCCTTGTCTCTCTGTATTCCTGTGTCTGTGTTCCCTTGTCTCTCTGTGCCCCCTTGTCTCTCTGAGCCCTCCTTCTGTCTATGCATCCTTATCTCTCCGCGCCCCGTCTTTCTGTGCCCCTCTTCTGTCTTTGCCCCATTCTTCTGTCTGTACCCTAATCTTTCTGAATTCCTGTCTGCGCCCCTTCAAATCTGTGCCGCCTCTTCTCTCTGTGCCCCTTTACTCTCTCAGTGCCCCCCTTGTTCCTCTGTGCCCCCTCGTTCCTCTGTGCCCCCTCGTTCCTCTGTGCCCCCTCGTTCCTCTGTGCCCCCCTTGTTCCTCTGTGCCCCCCTTGTTCCTCTGTGCCCCCTCGTTCCTCTGTGCCCCCTCGTTCCTCTGTGCCCCCTCGTTCCTCTGTGCCCCCCTCGTTCCTCTGTGCCCCCCTCGTTCCTCTGTGCCCCTTCGTCTCTCTGTGCCCCTTTAGTTTCTCTGTGCCCCTTTAGTTTCTCTGTGCCCCTTTTGTTTCTCTGTGCCCCTTTTCTCTCTTTGTGCCCCTTTACTCCCTCTGTGCCCCTTTCGTCTCGCTGTCTCTCTGTGCCCCCTCGTCCCTCTGTGTCCCCTTATCCTGTCTTTGCCCTCGTCTCTCTGTATTCCTGTGCCCCCTCGCCCCTTTGTCTCTCTGTGTCCCTTTGTCTCTCTGTGCCCCCTCGTCCCTCTGTGTTCTCTCCTCCTGTCTGTGCCCTTATCTCTGTATTCTTGTGCGCCTCGCCCCTTTGTCTCTCAGTGCCCCTTTGGCTCTCTGTGCCCCCTCTTCTCTTTGCCACCTCGTCTCTCTGTGCCCCTCGTCCCTCTGTGTTCCCTTCTCCTGTCTTTGCCCTCGTCTCTCTGTATTCCTGTGCCCACTCGCCCCTTTGTCTCTCTGTGCCCTTTTGTCTCCCTGTGCCCCCTCTTCTCTTTGCCACCTCGTCTCTCTGTGACCCCTCGTCCCTCTGTATTCCTGGCTCTCTGTGCCACCTCGTCTCTCATTGCCCCCTCATCCCTCTGTGTCCCCTTCTGTCTGTGCCCTTGTCTCTGTATTCCTATCTCCGTCTCCCCTCGTCTCTCCGCGCCCCTAACGCCTTTGTGCCATCTCCTTGCACGATCATCTACTTCGGTGCCCCCTCATCTATCTTTGTGCCCCCATTGCCTCTTTGTTCCCATACCCTCCCTGTTCCCATCCCTCTCCCTGTGCCCCCTCATCTCTGTATACCCTGCCATTCCCCTTCTTCCAAGGATCCCTCTTGATTCGACATCACGTGGTTTAAGCACTTGGCATCATGGTAAATCCTCATCAAGTCGACTGAGAGCAACTTTCTTCCCACAGAGCAGAATTCTGCGTCATTGCCTTGCTCTGGTATCTGCTTACTGTTTCTGGTCCTCTGCCCCAGGAGACATCCTTCAACCCCCACTAATGCACATGCGCAGAATCAGCCCTGCCCTCATGCTGAAATGTGCTGTGGTTCCATCCCTGCACCGTTCCGCAGAAGAGACTGGATTCTGCTGAATATTTAGACTTTCTGCTGGGAGAGTTTTGATGGATGTTCCTAATAGGATCTGGCCAGTTTTGGTGCCTACAAGAGCCTGTGCACAGCTTGTAGGTGGGCTTTCTGTGGATTCAACCCATTTCCCTAATTTGTTTCACACAATATTAATTAATTATCTAAGCTCATTTACCTGGATTTCCATTTGTGTGGATGGACCTACCTTTGGGGTGACCGAGTGTTTAGCTCCAAGCAGCCCTCAGTGTTGGTGTCATTAAGATTTGCAAGTCGAGCTCTCCTCCTAGACTCCCATCTGGCCAACTTTGGTCTCCTAGAAGACGTGAGCAATGGTGCGGTTGTTTCTTTCGGGTCTGAATGAGAAGACCAGAGAAGACGTCTGTTTCAGCATCCCATATGAAGCCTTCTCCACCTGCAGCTCTTAGAGGTTGTTTGCAGAGAAGCTAGCGGTGACTGTAGCTACATCATGGATGCCCTTGCCTCATGCCCATCAGACAGAACTGGGCCTGTGTTCTTTCACCTGCAGTCGCGTTCCAGTGACGTGATCACAGTTCAACCTGTTGGAGGCCACCGAGTCCCTGCCATTAGGAGCTCCTTACAGTCTCCGCGTGAGATCATTGGTGATGTACAAGTGCCAAGGATCTGGGGCTATTGAACCCTGAGCTCCAGTGCCACTAGTCTTAAACACGGAGAAAGTGGTACCCAGAACTACCTTCCTAAGGCAGGCAGGTGAGCCAAAGCACAGAGGCACTTGAGATTCACGAAGGATGCTCACAGACCCAGGTGACTGCAGGATCTTCACTCCATTACCACCACCCTGGAAAAGGTTGAATTTCTTGCCCATTGTCAGGGTTTCTGTGGTTCTGTAGCTTGACCACTATTAGATGGTCTGTTAACATATAGTTAGAAATCTTTGACATTCTAGAAAGGGGTCCAAGAAAGGTCCATGTGTGCAACACCCATGGCTGGATTTCAGGAACCCCAATTGAGATAGATTTATATGTTGTTAATCTAAATGAAAACTTTTCAAATCGCTTGTAATATCCTGAAAACCTGGAAAGGATCCAGCGCTTCTGCGCCCAGACTAGGCACCCTGCCCCCGAAGATGCAGTAGAGTGACAGTTTTTATAATGAAGCGCCTTGATGTGTTGCGCGTGCTTTAAGGAAGGAACATGGATTGCTAGTCTCCGGTGATGTGAAACACAAGCCAGGCCACTGGAGTTATGCAGCAGGAGGAACAAACGATGTCACAGATTTGACCAAGTAATGCGGCAAGAAAAGGCAAACTGTGCGGCATAGTGTGTTACATTTTGTAATTGTACTGCTTCATTATTTTGTAATTTTAATATTTTTCCCATGGTAACACTGGGCAAACATTTCACCTCCTTAGTACCAATTTAAGAGCCAAATACATCAATAAACAACCGATAGTTGAACAGTGAACTTCTGCGAAGATGCGCCTGAACACATTGCAGTATTTTTAGTAATTTTTAATCTGATTGAGCTAGAAACTTTTTTTTTTAATTTGCAGATTTTGCAGCGCGATACATGAGGCAAATCTACAATTATGTGGAAACGCCACATAACTGCATAATGCTAGTGGCTCTAAGTATGTAGACTTTGAAGTCCCTGGTGATCTGGGAGGGGAGGTTCTTCCTGCACAAGACACTTGGCCTTTAGTTCTTTGTGCTGTAATGTGTGGAATGTGAACTTGTCTTGTGTGTGTGAGTGCTGGCTTTCCTCTGCTTTGCGTTTTTTGTGTGTGTTTTTGCAATGTTGTGTCTCGTGGTTTGTGTGACCGGCAGTTCGGCCCCTGTGAGGCAGAAGATAAGGTTCCTTCTGTCTCTGGTTAGTAAACAGCTACATGGTGAAGTTTGCAGCTTTGTTTATTGTTGTGTGGGGGCATTTTACTGCCTCGGGTATGACTGTGTGTTACTGCTTTCTAACAAGTGAAGCGCTGGTTGCACTGGCGTTTGAGTCATTGCTTTTGCATTTGTCTAGTGGTGGGTCTGTGATTTTTTGATGAGTCAACTTTGGTGCTGGTGGGTCTTAGCTTCAGTGTGTCCCACTGAGCCTGGCCACAGCCTGCTATAGTGTATTGTTGCAATGCTGTTTGCTTTAGGTGGGATAGAACTGTGCAGCTGTTTGTTAATTCATTCTCAGACCATATTGAGTGTGACTAGGGCTCCCATTTCTATTGTGTTTATTTTTTTAACATTGCCGCCTGTGTTTATCCATATTTAGTTTGTGGCCCTCTTATTAGTATATATGCATATTTATTTTGTGCTTTGTGAACAGATGTGGTGATAACCCTACTAATTTTGCATTTATTTAACTGATAAACATGCAGTCATACTTTGATGCCTGTCAGGTTTTAGCCAGTGTTTAATTTGTAAATAAAAAGGTGCCGGTGCCCAAAGCCCTCCTCTTAAGTACGCGGCTGCTGCAATTAAATGTGCGAACACGGAATACTGAAGCAGCGTAATCCTGAAGCCATCTCTGGCCTCTTCAGTCAATATAAAGCCCCTCCCTGCCCCTTCAGCTCATTCTAGCAGCTTTCTACTTTCTCCCATTGTGACACTTTCGTTTTTCCCTTCCTCCTCTGTCCCCTATGTGTCTTTTGCTCGCAGCTAATACTTGAGGCAGAAGAATAAGCCCCGGCCCTCAAAAATAAGTGCTGGTGCGCAGCACCGGAAACAACAAGCACAAATCAAGAATGGTTTTAGCACATTATACAGCCAAAAATAATAAAATTTTCAACCCACATTAAAAAAATAGTATAATAGCACATATATATGTTGAAATATGCAGTAACGTAAGGACATCTCACTGACCTCTGTAACTCCCCTGCTGCCAGTATGTACAGCTATTGGCCTGAAAGTCATTAATCTCAGTGTGGTGAGTCACTCAAAAGTAGCCAAATGATCCCTATGTTTTCGCTTTTAATATATATATTCAGACAGGAAAGACATTGTTTTCTTTCTGTATTTATCTGTAAAAACGGAAAACAAGAGAGTCCTAATTGTGAGCTACAGCCCAGGGAGAGTTTTCTTGGGATTTTAATGTCAATTGCCTGCAGGTTGAGTTGTCGAGGGGAAGACTTTGAGGTTGGGTCCTGTGATGGTTGAGGGGCCGTGGATTGTCAATACACCAGATTTCAGTGTATGACTGTGGGAGGTTTGTTGTGAGAATGTGCCACGGACGAAAACAGTTGCTTTGTGGCGAAAGGTAATGGGTAGGAAAACTGTAGCTTCACCCCCGCACCTTCAATGGTTTGATCTGATGACATGGAAAAAAAAAACAGACTGAAAAAATGGATTTGAAAAAATATCGTCTATGTGTAAATATCTATACAGAGTAGGCCTGGGCGGAGTCCCACTCCGCAGAATTCCATGGAGTAAAAAAAAAAAATCTGTAGAATCCTGCATAGGTGGAGTTTCACGAACTGCAGAGTGTTGAATGCTCCCGATCTCGGAAGCGCTAAGCAGGGGTGGGTCTGGTCAGGCAGGGCCGACCCTGCTTTGCGCTCCTGAGATCGGGCACATCCAGGAGTGCGCCTTGACAGTGAAAACTGCTGTATCAGGATACACAGGACAGGCCGGTGCACAAAAGGCCTGAAATCGCTGCCTACAGCCCTGGCCTGAATGCAGGCCAGGCCAGGGCTGTAGGCAGTGAAATCTGGCAGGCCTCTTGTGCACTGGCCGGCCGCATGTGCACTGCACATGGGGCCGGCCAGTGCACAAGAGGCCTCCAACGGCAGCTTTCACTGCCTAAGGCCCTGGCATGAATTCAGGCCAGGACCATAGGCAGTGAAAGCTGCGTTTCAGTCCTTATTTGTGCACCTAGGGGGACAAAGAACGGCCCAAGACAAGAGGAGAGTAAAGGACTTACTTGGGTCTTCCCGGGGGGGGGGTCTTCCTCTTCAGCAGCTGCCTCGCTCCTCTGCTCCGGTGCGCACCGTTATGGGCTGCACAGCGCAAGCGCAGAATGTCTGCACTTACGCTGTGCAGCACAACTGGGCTGCAGCACGCACTGAGCGCGCTCCGTTGCTCTGGCGGGGCTAGCAGAGTTTTTTGGGCAACTCTGTACCCCAAGCTGAGTGCGGAGTTCAAAAAACTCTGTTCGCTCCGCCAGCGGTGCGGATCATTCCGCGCACCTCTAATACAAAGATGTCGATCTATTTGGAAATCTTGCGTCCAGACAACAGCTCTGTTCACCTGTTGTAACAGTGGGTTAATTACTATTTTAAAGCTGCACCATATTAGGCAGAAAATGCTTGCTAGTGAACCTATGATGCAGTCAACATTTTATTTGTGTGTGATGTTTTTTGGTAGTTAACGCCTAGGAGTCGGGTTTTAGTGTCTATTTTGTTCAGTCTGTCTTCACACGAGACCCCTTCAGTAGGTGTTCGTGCGGCCATCCATTCATCGACGTGCTTCAGGAAATTCACCAAAGGTGAACTATTCGAACAAGGAAGGTGGAGATATATTTTCACAAGTTTACCACTATTACTGTTACTCTCTCGAAACAATAAACTGCCAGAAAATTAGTTTGTACGCATTGTCCAAAAACCTCATTTCTTTAGAACTGAGCGGATTCCACCCGAGGCAGTCCGCCTCCCCTCGTTGTTTCCACGTACAGATTTGTTACAGGTGTTTACAAGGATGCCTTCTCATGGCGGAAGAGGCTGAAATTCTAGCAGGTTCATAGGTGCAGAGATGTGGGAACTTCAGCTTCCTTCTACATCCTCGTGTTTTATCTCGGAGCTCAGATGATAGTCTTGAAGACAACCGAGGTAATTTGCTGTCCGCCCTTTGCCAGGGAGAGAGCAGATGTCACTTCAAAGGCAGGGGCCGTCAGAGGGGGCGTCAGAGGAGCCTGGGCGTGGCTGCAGCACGAGCCTGGCCTCTGCAGGATGGGGAGCAGGAATCCAATATTCTGCTGCTTGTGACTGCACATAAAGCTTCTTTCTTACACTGGAATCTCGTCCAGCAGGCCTGGTGCAGAACCAGGGCTCCTGTGAGTTCCGGCTGCGGGGCAGAGGAGGGGGGTCTGGATGCAGGGACAATATATGCCCAGTAAAGATGCTCTACTGTGGTCTATGGCATAAGTCATCTGTGCGTGACAGCAAAACAGCTTCATAATTGAAAAAAAGTATCATTTTTTTACCTTTTCCCAATGCAGAGATTTTTACGCACAGTTCACAAAACTGAGCATAGTTTCTTTTAACAAATATTTTTTTTTTCCAGAAAACTGAAGAACTTGTTGCTGAGAACCAGATCCACAAACATTTTTCTAAGTAAATGGGACATATTCTGAGCAGGAAACTTACCAGCATCAGGGAGCATTGAGGATTCAACACCCCAGCCCCAACCAACCCCTTCCTAGCTTCTGCCTCCGCAAAACTGTGTGTGAGGAACTCAAGGACACTGAGCCCTCTAGGCAGGGCTTTAAGTGAGGTGGGTCCAGCCCCTGCAGTAATTCAAACCAGACATTGAAGCCAGTCACTACCTGGCCCTATTCTCATGTCTTTAACTTTACTGCCAACAACAGTGTTCATTTTCTGGACAATAAATGTAAACGTCGTTAAGGTAATCCAGGTCAGTGATGTAGTTACAGTTGTATTTAATATTGCATTCCTTAAGGGTGTTACCTGTTTCCAGGATGTTTCGTTTCTTTAGTTTTCTGGCATATTACTCTCACACTGTGCACACTTTAAACTAGCTTGCCTCCAGGTGTTTAAACCAGTCCATGACTAAGAGCTCTGGGCTGAGGCTGAAGGCAGTGTGGGTTTCTCCCAGTGGTTGTCAGTGGGTCAGGAAGGATTTCAGAATACATTGTCATCCAACCCTTGGCCTCCCTGCGAAGGGCACAAAGCCATGGTCACAAATGCAACTTGCAGTTGTGACTGTGTTCTAATGTGTGTAAAGGAGGCACACAGATGACAAAATATTAACAAGACGAAAGTAAAATGAAATGTAGTGATTACAGGTGAGTCTGTTGGTTGCATGTTTGGGGAAGGGAGGGAGTTGTAAGGAAAGTGCATTCAGGACAGGGTAAAAAGAGGGTGCCGAAGAGGAAATAAATCAGAGGTCAGCGATCGAGGAACACTGAAGACCTTTACCCCATCCGCAGCCCTCAATAATGTTTACTTACAACCTCACAAGTTCAGAATGGAAGTATTGTCAATATTGATTATTTGCCACAGAATCAATGTTATTACTCATTTATCTTAAACAGCTAACAGCCCACATTTGGGCATACCCTTGGCCACTTAGGACATTACAACAATCACAAAATGTGATGGGAGGATGCTTGCAATACGTCCAACCTCTGGCCAAGGGTTTTCCCAGACATGGGTCACTTGCTCACCAAGCCTTGAAACCAAGCTACACCTGACTGAAGAGCCGTCCTCAGGGCGCAGCCGGTTTTGGGTTGCTTGTGTTGTGGCTCAAAGAGGACCTGGCTTAGCGGTTCGGGCTGGGCTGTTCCTACTGGAGCAGGGTCAAGACTTATTTGCATATGGCTGGGTGTAATCTGTGGTGGCACGGTGAGCAAAAGAATGATGGGTTGCAGTGCTACCCAGAGCGATTGTCAGTGGTTAGACTTAATGCAAGCATCCTCCCGTTGACCTTGTGTATTTAAGAAGTTGTCTATCAGGTGTACAAGTTCAGGCCTCCTGGTCTACAGCAGCCATGTCCTGGATGTCCAGTCATTTCTGGTCTGTCTTGAGAAGTGGTAATCCGAGTACTTGCCTTTATTCCCCTTCTGCCTTGGCAAGTGCAATCCCAACTACACACACCTCTAAGTATACCTAAACGTCACATCTAGGTAAGTCTCACAGCTCAGTGTTGTGAATTATGCAGGAGCAGCTCCCGGTGCTATGGGGGGGGGGGGGGAGGTGGTGCACCCTGGTGGAGGCTGGGGGAGAGGGGGGAGTTGGTGGTATTCAATCCACAAAAAAAAAAAAAAACCTGATCATTGCAGCCGCCGTCATCACCACTGCTCTGCTCCTCTCCTAAGCAGACAGGCTGCAGGCACAGGCTCCCAGCCTGCCCGGTGGCCAATCCTGACTCTGCTCAGAGCAGCGTTAGGATTGGCTGGGATCCTGTGCCTGCTCTATCCAGCCTGACAACACAGTGCTGGGCTGAGAGAGCCTACTGCGCATGTGTGTTTGGCCGGCCTGAGACAGCCGGCCAAACATACATGCGCAGTGAGGGGGGGGGGTGTGCTGTGCACGCCCCCCTCACTGCTCGTCACTATATGTGGCCCCACCCCTTTTACCAAAAAACGAAAATAAACATAGTTTATTATTGTTTTTTGGTAAAAGGTTTGCAGCTGCTGGCGGGGTGGGGGGAGAAGGGAGTGACGCTCCCCGGCCTTAGCGGGTAGCCATGCCTGAAATTATGTCCTCACTACCTTGGGGCAAAGAACTTCATGATCACTGCATGTTGATTTACCACTTTTGAGCATGCTTCAAGTTGGGTAGTTTGGCTGTGCTGCATTTGAGTGTTAAAGCCTTTGGCTACAAGCACACCAGGAGGGTCAGGGGAGGTTTAGTGACCAGCGGGTATTTGCTCCCCACAACTTCAACCAAAACACAATAAAGTACCTGGATCTCAATCAATCAGTTTTTATAAAGCACAACTACTCACCCGTGAGGGTCTCAAGGCGCTGGTGTTAGGTCTGGGCCTCATTCGAAGAGCCATGCCTTGAGGTTCTTTCTGAAGATGGTGAGTGATGGGCTTTGTCTGAGGTGCATGGGTAGATTGTTCCAGCTCTTGGCTGCGAGGTAGGTGAAAGATCTTCATCTGGCGGTGGTATTCCGGATGCATGGAATGGTGGCTAGTGCTTGCTGGGTGGATCGGAGGGGTCTTGCGGGGTTATGGAAAGACATGCAATGATTCAGGTAGGCCGGTCCGATGTTGTGAAGGGCCTTGTAGGTGTGGGTGACTAGTTTGCAGTTGATTTGCTTCTCCACCGGGAGCCAATGGAGGAGTCTCAGGTGTTGGGAGATGTGTTCCTGGCAGGGGAGGTTCAGGATTAGTCTGGCGGCGGCGGCGTTTTGGATGATGATCTTTGTCGTGGTCCCATTGTAGAGTGCATTGCTGTAGTCGAGCTTGCTTGTGACTAGGCTGTGGGTGACTATCTTGCGGCAGTCGTCCGGGTATAAGATGCTGCAGTAATAAGTATGCAAACTAGGATGTCCAGGGATATTCCCTTATTAGGAGGAAAGCCCTCACCAACCAGTGGTGCCATGCTTCATCATAGGGTTCCTCCTCACACCACAAAAAATGTTGTTGTGTAGTGCAACTCCTAAGCAAGCTAGACAGCGCTCTTTGGATGTTTTGATAAGATACTATGTGTGACAGTTGTGTGGATAAGTCATACAGAGTGAAGGAATGAAAAACATAATACATCAAGTGAGTTAACACTAACTACCCCACAACAGACGTTAAGCTTTATTCTTGCCTGTCAAGAGTTAAAGTTAAAAACTATGCACAAGTGAGTCTACAGGGAGGAGAATCTAATCAGCCCTCGTAATGTTCTTATACTTGGTCAACATGTTTCTGCCCGCCAATTACTCTATCCTAGATGAAGGAACATTCATCAGGACATAACACTTAGGGCCAGATGTAGCAAAAAACCAAAATAGCGAGTTGCAATTTGCGAGTCCTTCCGACTCGCAAATTGCAACTTGCTATTTGGTATGCAGAACGGTGTCTCAGACACCGTCTGCGAGTCGGTATGGGGTCGCAAAGACCCACCTCATTAATATTAATGAGGTGGGTCGCAAATTGCGGCCCCATAGCGACTATGGGCACTCGCAAACATGGAGGCCTGCTGTAGTCAGCAGACCTCCATGTTCGTGACTGCTTATAAATAAAGCAGTTTTTTTTTTTTTTTAAGTGTAGCCCGTTTTCCTTAAAGGAAAACGAGCTGCACTTAAAAAAAAATCCGAAAACTTTAGTTTCGGTATTTTTTCATGGCAGGTAGTGGTCCCTTTAACCACTACCTGCCCTGAAAAAAATAATTTGTGGTCCATTCACAAAGGGGAAGGGGTCCCATGGGGACCCCTTCCAATTTGCGAGTGGGTTACCATCCACTTCAAGTGGATGGTAACTGCGACACCATTTGCGACCGCATATGCGGTCGCAAATGGTATTGCATACCACTGCGAATCGCAAATAGGAAGGGAACACCCCTTCTTATTGGCGATTCGGAAATGCATTTTGCGAGTCGGTCCCGACTCGCAAAATGCATTTCTGCATTGGAAACTCACATTTGCGACTCGCAAACAGCATTTTATGCCGTTTGCGAGTCGCAAAGAGTTTCCTACATCTGGCCCTACGTTGCTTCTGCCAATCAGTGCTAAAATATATATTAACCCCTTTGGTGCGTTTGTTGGCCACTGGCCGACGCCCACGCTACCTCCCTAGTGCAGGTCACGACCAGTGGCCGACACCAGGGAGGGGATTAAAAAGATGTTTTTTGTTTTTTTTTAAACCTCGGGAGACACAGAGAGCTTCCGTGTCTCCCTCCCCGCCTCTGTGACCTCAGCGCAGCTGCGATCGAGGGCCAGGAAACCCCACTAGACACAGGGGAATTCACTTGGGGGGGGTCACCCCCCCCTCCAGAAAACAGCCCGCCACCCTCAGGGGCACATTTAGAGAAAAAAAAGTGAGTTTACCCATATGGGGGCCCCTCCAGGGCTTTAAAAAAAATCTTTAAAAAAAAAAAATGAAATTGACAGGAAGCCACCCGTGGGCAGGGCGACACCCTGTTGCGGCAAATTATTTTTTAATAGTTGTATGGTTTCCTGAGGGCCACTATATATAGATCTATATAGACTTGTATATGTATCTATATATAGATATAGATATAGCTAAAGAAAGAGAGTGAGAGAAAGTACTTTTGTCAATGTGTGTGTGGTTTCCCTGGGGCCTGCGATTAGCTCCCAGGAAAACCACACCCACATATAAAGGTTTTTTTATATATTTGCCACCAGTTCTCTTGCAGTTGCAGCTTGCGTCTTCAAAGCAATGCACATACTTCAACTGACGTGTTTCAACTGTAGCTTTTAGGCAGCAATAAAAAAGTCAAGTAACTTTTGTGATTATGTTTCTGCTACAAAAGGATCTGACTTTTTGTCCAGTGGCAGTTTTGATGCCATAAAGTAGCACAGAAGGTTTATCTGTATTTTATGTGAATAGCTGAGTTGAATAGTAAAGCCAGCCATTACCTGCGCTATAATACAAATGAAATGTATGTGCGAGGGGGGCTCTGGAGAGATGAAGAGCACTTTTGCTGGGTGGTAGTGAGGGAATCCGAGGAGGTGGTCATGGGAGTGGGAGCACCAATAATTATTGTTGGACTGGGTGCCAGAGGCGCTAAAGACTGTGATGATTGGTATGTGACAAGGTGAAGTAATAGTGCGTCTTTTTTGTTTTTTTTGAGTGTCTTGAGAGAATGTGCTGATTGAGAGAAGAAGTGGAGGTAAGGTGACTGACCTTTACTGTTGCACGCAACACACACACCCATCAGCAATTTTGTGACTGACTACATAGGCTAGTGTTTTAGAGCGAGTGTTTAGCCAGTAGCAGAGATGCCGTCTTGTTGGATGACTGCTGCTCAGGCCCCAATTCAGGTTCTAGAGAAGAGCTCCGATGTAGGATTAGAGACTGAAGCAGCAGATACTGAGACAGCATCTGAGGGATAGGACAATGGTGCAGACTCTGGGAGTGATTTTTCTGACAACTCCTCTTCCAGTGATTCTGAGGGAGGTGATGAGGACAGTCCTGCTGTCCCTCGGCAAGCACAGTCTGTGCAGCGGGACAATAGCGGGTTAGCTGAACCCAGAGAGCAAATGCATGTGGTGGCAAACGCAGAGAGAGTGCTTTCTTGGGAGCTCCCAAATTTAGTTGAGCCCCAAATTCCACCGCCCACATCGTATTGTGGAGACATCAAAATGATCTATCTCAAAACAATCTGGTTTTGTAAGGCAGGCACCTGGTTTTTGGTCCCAGGCTTGGCGGCCATATAGGGAAACCTACCAAACCCAGACATTTCTGGAAACTAGACATCCGGGGGAATCCACAGAGGTGTGACTTGTGTGGATTCCCCAATGTTTTCTTTCTCCGAATACCCTGCAAAGCTGAAATGTTGAATAAAAACTCAATTTTTTCTTGCATTTCTGTCACACACCTTGCAGGAATATGCTAGGATCCCAAAATTCCTAGCACCCAGTGTTTCCCCACCTGTCCTGATAACAATGCTACCCACTTGAGTGCCTGTACCTAGTGCCTGTGTCAGGAATGGATCACCCCAGTGTCAACAGTTGCCCTCATGTGAGGACTAACATTGACTGTTGTGTGATCCATTCCTGACACGGGCACTAGTCCTTCCCACACAAGTGAGGTACCATTTTTATTGGGAGACTTGGGTAAATGCTGGGTGGAAGGAAATTTGTGGCTCCTCTCAGATTCCAGAACTTTTTGTCACCAAAATAAAAGGAAAATGTTGTTTTTTTGGCCAAATGTTCAGGTTTGCAAAGGATTCTGGGTAACAGAACATGGTGGGAGCCCCAAAAGTCACCCCATCCTGGGTTCCCCTAGGTGTCTAGTTTTAAAAAATGCACAGGTTTGGTAGGTTTCCCTAGGTGCCAGCTGAGCTAGAGAACAAAATCCACAGCTAGGCACTTTCCAAAAAACACATCAGTTGTCAATGTAAAAATTTAATGTGTCCATGTTGCGTTTTGTGGTGTTTCCTGTCACCGGCACTAGGCTTACCCACATAAGTGATGTACCATTTTTATCTGGAGGCCTGGGGGAACGCTGGGTGGAAGGAAATTTGTGGCTTCTCTCAGATTCCAGAACTTTACAGCACCGAAATCTCAGGGAAAAGTGTTTTTTTTTTTTAACAAATGTTTAGGTTTACAAAGGATTCTGGGTAACAGAACCTGGTAAGAGCCCCACAAGATACCTCATCCTGGGTTCCCCTAGCTGTCTAGTTTTACAAAAAGCACAGGTTTGGTAAGTTTTCCTAGGTGCCAGCTGAGCTAGAGCCCAAAATCCACAGCTAGGCACTTTCCAAAAAACACGTCAGTTGTCAATGTAAAAATTTAATGTGTCCATGTTGCGTTTTGTGGTGTTTCCTGTCGTAGGCACTAGGCCTACCCACACAAGTCAGGTACCATTTTTATCGAGTGACTTGGGGGAACGCTAGGTGGAGGAAGTCTGTGGCTCCTCTAAGATTCCAGAACTTTGCAGCACCGAAATCTGAGGGAAAAGTGTTTTCTTTTCTACATATTTTGATGTTTTCAGAGGATTCTGGGTAACAGAACCTGGTGAGAGCCCCACAAGTCACCCCATCCTCGATTCCCTTAGGTGTCTACTTTTGAAAAACGCACAGGTTTGGTAGGTTTCCCTAGGTGCCGGCTGGGCTAGAGGCCAAAATCCACAGCTAGGCACTTTCCAAAAAACACATCAGATTTCAATGAAGACATGTGATGTGTCCATGTTGCATTTCCTGTTGTGGGCAGTAGGCCTACCCACACAAGTGAGATATCATTTTAACCGGAGACTTGGGGAAACACAGAATAGCAGAACCAGTGTTATTGCCCCTTGTCTTTCTCTACATTTTTTCCTTCCAAATGTAAGACAGTGTGTAAAAAAAAGAAGTCTATTTGAGAAATCCCTTTCATTCACATGGTAGTATGGGCACCCCGGAATTCAGAGATGTACAAATAGCCACTGCTTCTCAACACCTTATCTTGTGCCTATTTTGGAAATACAAAAGTTTCCTTGATACCTATTTTTGACTCTTTATATTTCACCAAATGAATTGTGGTATACCCGGTATACAATAAAAACCCATTGCAAGGTGCAGCTCATTTATTGTCTCTGGGTACCTAGGGTTTTTGATGAGCCTACAAACCCTATAAGTCCCTGCAATCAGAAGATTCCAGCAGATGTAACGATATGTAGCTTTCGAAACCCTGCCATAGCTGGAAAAAGTTAGAGAAGAAAACGTGGACAGAAATAGCTCTTTTTTCACCTCAATTTCAATTTTTATTTTTATTTTAGCGGTTACTTTCTGTAGGAAAATCTTGAAGGATCTACACAAATGATCCCTAGCTGAATTCAGAATTTTGTCTACCTTTCAGAAATGTTTAGCTTTATGGGATCCAGCATTGGTATCACACCCATTTCTGTCACTAACTGGAAGGAGGCTGATAGCACACAAAATAGTAAAAATGGTGTGTGTGTCCCAGTAAAATGCCAAAATTGTGGTGAAAAATGTGGTTTTCTGATTCAAGTCTGCCTGTACCTGAAAGCTGGGGAAATTGTGATTTTAGCACTGCAAACCGTTTGTTGATGCCATTTCCAACAAACTTTCTTCTGCAGCCCTTTTTCCCCCATTTTTCTGGAGAAAAAAAACAAAATTTTAGCTGTATTTTGGCTAATTTCTTGGTCTCCTCCAGGGGATCCCACAAACTTTGGGTACCTTTAGAATCCCTGGGATGTTGGAAAAAAAGGACACAAATTTGGCGTGGATAGCTTATGTGGACAAAACACTATGAAGGCCTAAGCATGAACTACCCCAAATAGCCAAAAAAAGGCTCAGCTCTAGAGCGGGGAGAAAGGCAGAGCAGCTAAGGGGTTAAATTAGTACAACTGAACAAAAAATAAGTGTCACCAAACTTATAAGGAAACCCACTTCTGCTGGACCTGCAATAGTGTGGTCTCTCCTGTGAACTCAGTAGTTGCCCTGGACCGGGGCTCGTGGTCCACACTGTTCTATGATCCGTGCCAAATCCTCTACTCCAGGAATCAAGGATTTGTTTAAAGCTTTTGAGTACCCACTCTGTCGTTTAGCTCTCTCCTCCTGGTACTACCGCTCTCCAAGAGACTGACTCTGAAAAGTGTGAAAACCGACCCGGCAGAGCCGGCTCTGGCACACACAGACATCAACAGGCCAACTTCATGTCGCTGGTAGATGCAGCTCTATACAAACTAAAAGCGCAACAGGCATGTTTCCTATCCAGATTTACTACAAATACTGATCAATGAGAAAGTTTGGTTATTTTCTTCAGAAGGCTATTTACCTGCTGTTCTGGAGGGTAGTTATTGGGTAAAAATGTTTGAAAAGGGGACCTTTCATCCAAATTTCTCTTGCATGCTTCGTCCAGGGTTTCAACAAATTTTTAAATGGGTCATGGAGAGTCACGTGAGTAGCAATCCTCTAGCTAAAACATTGTGACTCACTAAGCCTTGTTTGAGATTTTGTCTACAGGTGGCTTTAGCTGTCTGGTCTTTGAAGAACTATTGTCTATAGTGCATTATTGCATAGGATGGACTTTGGGAAGGTCCTTAGTCACGATTGGTCAGTTCTGTTGTCTGTTTTAGGTAGAGGCTCATAGTTTGTTGGCATCCTCCTTATTCTTGTTTTTGTCCTTCCTCTGGATCATTTCTGCTTTACCATCTTTCTGATTGGATTGGTTATATCCTTCCACTGCTGACATCAGAGCAGTATGTTTGAATTTGGATGTTTGTGAGGCATGACAGTGGCATAATGAAACTTGAGGGGGGCCCCGCTGCAAAGTACATGGAGCCCCACCCCCCTCCCCAAAAAAAAAAAAACGTACTCAGGAGCTCTCAGGCCAGGGCGTTGTGCTGAGGGCTGTGGATCCCACATCACGGCAGGGTTATGGGGGCCTTTGTTATGTCAGTGCTGCATGGAAGCACAAGTCTTGGCTCTGTTTGCTCCTCTCCCTGCCTCTCCATTGCTCCTTTGTATCTCCTTACACCACCCCTTCAAAGTTTTTTTACTCTTTAAAATGTTTTCATACTTGTTAGTGTGAGAGTTTAGGAGCTTCAGATTGTTAGCCGGTTCCTCGCTTCCCCCCTGATCATTGCTCCACACCCCTCCCCTCCCCACTCTTGCTTTATTTTTTTTATTTTTTTAATATTTCAGACAAGGTCCACAAATACCACACTGCTACTAGACTGCTCCATTCTGTTGCTTTGCAGAACACCATGCATATTTGTATTTGCCAATCTAAAATGGCCGTCTACCATCTTAGATGGTAAATAAACGTAAAAAAAATAATATTAATAGATCTAGATGGCGCACACGCCAACGGCAGGAATTTTGCAATGATTCTTTTTCCAAATGTCTAAGGAAAACAAGCATTGGCAGAGTTAATAGCTGAGTTTTTCAGAGGTGAGACCTATGTGCTTTGCCATGATTTATTGTTACAGGGCTTGTTCTTAAATGGACTCATACTTTGGTAACTCGGAATTCCTATGCTTTGAAAGTATTTAGTCTGACCAGAAGGTGTCTTGAGTAAGGATGTGATCATATGAAGGACATTCACAGGTGGGGCCCAGGTCACAACACACAAACTCCTGGAGCGTAGCACTCCTTACTGGCTGTGTACTCACCTGCCTTCACTCAGAGAGTGATGTAGGCAGTGAGTGGCTCATTCTCTTGGTGTGTCTGCACAAAGCGCTAGTTGCGCATACTACGGTGCACGGTATAACTTACACATAGTAGAATGCATGTTATACGTATAGCGCATACCCTTAGCTCAGTGGCGATGCACACATAGCACAGTGTTCGCATAACACAGTGCACACTGTACACATAGCACAATAACAATACACATGAAACACTTAGCTCAAGGCACATTATTCACATACCACAATGGACGTTATACACAATGCACAATAATACACGATACACATGAAGCACAGTGCACACTATACACATAGCACAGTGACTATACACGTTACACATGTAGCACAGTGCACATTATACACAGAGCACAATGCACACTATATACATAGCACAGTCACTATACATGTTACACATGAAGCACGGTGCACATTATACACATCCCACAATCAATATACACGTTACACATGTAGCACAGTGTACACATAGCACAGTGACTACATGTTACACATGTAACACAGAGCACATTATACACATTGCACAATCACTATACATGTTACACATGTAGCACAGTGCACATTATATTCATAGCACTGTGACTATACAGGTTACACATGTAGCACAGTGCACATTAAACACATAGCACAGTGACCATGCATGTTACACATGTAACACAATGCACATAAAAACACATAGCACAGTGACTATACATGTTACACATGTAGCACGGTGAACATTATACACATAGCACAGTGACTGTACACATCAAGCACACTATACATTATACACATAGCACAATGACTATGTATGTTACACATGAAGCACAATGCACAATCACTATATGTTACACATGTAGCACAATGCTCATTATACAAATAGCACAGTGACTATGTATGTTACACATGTAGCATGGTGCATATTACACACACAGCACAATGACTATGTGTGTTACACATGTAGCAGAGTGCACATTATAAACCTAGCACAGTGACTATACACAATACGCATGTAGCACGGTGCACATTATACACATAGCACAGTGACTGTACACGATACACACGTAGAACAGTGCACATTATACACATAGCACAGTGACTATACACGTTACACACGTAGAACAGGGCACATAGCACAGTGACTATACACGTTACCCACGTAGAACAGTGCACATACACATAGCACAGTGACTATACACAATACACATGTAACACAGTGCACATTATACACACAGCACAGTGACTATACACAATACACATGTAGCACAGTGCACATTAGACACATAGCACGATGACTATGTATGTTACACATGTAGCACAATGCACATTATACACATAGCACAATGATGATGCATGTTACACACGTAACAATGCACATTATTCACACAAGAGAATGCTCATTATTCATATCATACAAAGCACATTATTCACATAACAATGCATTCTATACACATGGCACCATGACGATGCATGTTACACATGTAGCGCAATGCACCCTGCTCTTTATACATGTAGCACAATGCTGATTATACACATAGCATGAAGCATGTAAAACACTGCATACAATTTACATTACACACAAAGCTCGTTGTTTACATTCTGTGTGTTTCTGGCTGCACTAAGCACTTTTACCAGTAGTGCTGATAGAAGCAGTGAGCAGCGATAAAGCTCAGCCTATTGGCTTTGTCAGTGATTGTGTTGAAGTGCCCTTGGCTGGTTGGTAAACCTCCTCCCGGCAGTGGTTCAGCAGCCGGAAGCGAGTTACAAAGAACCTACTGAGTGAGATGGGGGACTGATTGCTCACCATGACTAAAGAGGTGTGTGGGGGAGGGGCGTGCAGATATCTCTAAATGTTACTGGATGCTGAATGGGAATGATCTTTCAGCTTATTATAGCTGAAAAAATGCAAAATAAACTTCGGCTGTGGGGTGTGTTTCCTTAACCCCTTTGATGAAGGTTGCCTTCATGGGGTACACGTGTTCTCCCCCATAAACCAAAAGCAGATGTTTCTTAAAACCTCATTAGAGGGGGCGCGGGGGAGGGGGCATTGCAGAATTAGCCCTTTTTTGTTTTAAACTGAGCGAAATCACTGGAGAGACGGAAGCAGGGCATTCCTTTCAAATTGACATCCAAGGAAGGCTTAACGTCGACTTTCTCGACTTTTTTTTATAAGAAATCTGACTGCAGTTTGCAATTTAAAGGGGGCTCACGCTCTGCGGGGAGCTCCATTCTGCAAACCTTCTTTCAAAGAAATAATCTAAACCCGCAATTTGATGTCGTGACCCGGAATGACCTGCTTTCTGACACTGGATCCCGTGGGATAATGGGAATGAAAAGTGGAATACGGATCTATTTTCCATTTGCGCGCACAAATCGCTACAGATTTGTTCAGATTACGCCGGACTAAATGGGCATTGGTTTTCCTAAAGGATTAGACCTCTGAGACAGAAAAGTGGGTCGACTGTGTCCGAACATGGTCCACGTGCTTTCCATGAACAGGCGGCGCCTGCCGAAAGACCAGGAGCTCTCTGAGTACCCAGAGGCAAGAAACCAGCCGCGAACATCCCTGATTTTTTGTAAATGCCGTTGAGGGGTGTGATATAGTAACCATCGAGAAGAGTTACCTCACTGCACCTTTATTTTCAGCACCCCTTACTGCCCACCACAGAGGTACCTCTTGGTTTTTAGGGTTGTGCGCAAAGCGCTCTGTCCCTGGTGTAATCTCTCTGTGGGCTTTAAACCACGCCCATGTCACTCCCATCAGTTTGGTTGGTTCGTGGGCTTCCCTTTTGAAATCCGCTTGATTTCATTAGTGAAATGCCTGCATACTTCATGCCATTTCCGGTTTTTAGCCCGCCTCGAGCGCACCAGCCAACTACTGAAAACATACTACGTTCCATGTTTTCCGTATGGTTTCTGCACTATTTTTTCTCTTTATTTCCTAGGCAGCACGAGCTGGCTGGGCAGTAGTCAAGCGCTTTGCATGACATCGACCCTGTTACATGGATATTTGCACTTTTGCCGGTTACATGGATAATTGCACTTTTGCCGATACATTTCACTGCGAGTGAACTTCTGTTTCCTTTTGTGTGTTTGCTTTGTGCTCATGGCGGCTGTCGGTTCACTTATGTGAAACTGTTTTACTTTTCAGTTTATGTGGCAGGAAAAGTCCAGTTAGGACTTTACAACGCTAATAGCTTTAACTCGAGACCCATTGCATTGCAAATGCTTGTTTAAAAGGGCTCCTGACCACCACGGTTGCCATGGGCATGCCGCATCATCGAGTCGTCACCCAGCATAGTATAGAGGAGCCAAGAAGGTTCTTCGTGGGTGCGTACCTCTGAAAACAGTGTGAATACAAAGTCCGCCCATCTCCAATGGCCTCCGGGACCCTTAAAAATGAATATGTTAATACGCAGCTGAGGATAGCTCTCAGCGTGGTTTGTATGCATGGCACGCTGCAGTGAGCTGGACTGAATGTATCAAATGAAGTGGGCTCGGAATATGCAGCAATCTCAAATTTATAGACCCAGAGTGAGGTTCAGTTTAGGAATCTTTAAATTCGGTCCTGAAGAAAGGCGTTTGACCAGTAAAGCAAAATTATATGGCTAAACATGTAGACTCCAAGATATTCAAGTACATTGCTTACTCCACAGCATCACCCCCTGTTTCTTTTATCTTTGACAAAAGTTCGCTAGAATCCCAGTTAGAGCAATGTTCTCCAAACTTTTTAATGCCGCACCCCCCAGTTGGAAAATAAAAATCATTGGGTCCCCCTCAGAATTTTTCACAATAATTTTGTAAAGATGGCAATGTTTAAATATGTCTGGACCTATTTAAACATTGCAGTTAAGTACTGTTACCTTTTTACAAAATGCAACAACATGCTCCTGCTTAAAACAAAGTCCTGTTATCTGTATAATGGTTCTTTTGGCCAGAGTCCGGCGCCCCCCCGGGATCACTTGAGGCCTCTTTAGGGGGACCCACCCCCCCAGTTTGAAGACCTCTGCTTTAGAGGATTAAGTATACTTTTAGGCAATTTTATGTCTGTATCCCTCACCATAACATACAAAGCTCTCCCATGACTTTCAAGCGTGAGCCCACCCAGAAACACCCTCTGTCTGGAGTAGCACTCTATGATGCATCATGCCACTGGCAACCCTGGTGGGTGAGAGTCCTTTTAAAAAAACAAAAGGGACTTCCTGTGGAAGGCAGTAGGAGAAACCTACAACAAGGCTGTAGTGAGGTCATTCTTTTCAATTATGTGGATGGATTAGTTAGGAAGTGGAGTGTACCCCCTAATAAACTTCCCAGTCCCACTCTATGATTATGGGGTAAACAACCATCAGTCTGTTATACGGACGGGTGCAAGTCTGCGTCTATGGGAAAGGCCTGTATACTTTCTATTACAATGTAATTTTTAAGAATCTGTTACCTTAAAGAGAATTTGCTCTTTAATCCATAGCCAAAGCAGGGCCATCAGAGGTTGGGAGATGTGGGTGGAGAAGCACAGAGTGAGTGTGAGGTTTGCCGTCTCGTCCTGGGCCTTTGTGGTTTGCCTGTCATTTTTGCTGGTAGACCAGTGTTCGTGGGATTTTCGTACTTCAGTCTGGTTACGTCTACAACGGTTACCAGTGCTGCACAAAGAGGCAGGTTCTGATGGCAAGGGTTCCTCGGGGGGGGCAGATGATGGAAGATGCTGTTGATGGCACGGTTGATGTTTGGTGGAGAAGGGAGGGTTGAGGATCATTTCTGAACCAAAGCTTGTCCTAAGGGTCTGTACATAACTTCCATATGTCCTTGGTAAAGAGTTTTGGTTGTCATTCAGATGAGGGAGAGAACGGGCAAGTTGATCAGTCCCAAGATCAGAATCTCCTTTTTGACAACTTTGAGATATATAGTTTATTTCAGTTCACACAAGCTTAAATTCTTTCCAGAGAGGGCCCGATTGCATGATAGTCTTCGTAGACGTCATCCACCTGCAAATGTAGAACAGTGTCATCAGCGAATATATGGATTCCAGTGCGTAAGCTTTAATCGTGGGAAATAACAGAGCCAGCTGTCTATAGACAATGTCTGAAGACAATACAGACCCATTCGGAATACCTCAGCCCATAGTGACAGTTTTTGACAAAAAGATACCAAGCAATAGATTTTCTTCCTTGCGAGTTACTTAAGATATGGTGTCCAGCCTCCTATAGGTGACCACCAATAAAATGCCTGCCACTTACACACATTCATGGAGTCTCCATCACAAAGACATGCTCAATGGGTTTAAATTGGATGGCAGACATCAAGCATTTGACCACATGCAAACGATGTTTCCAGTAAATATATCACAATAATCATCGGATCCACTATTTGTTGCAGTCATTAATAAAATAAAGAAACCAAAACACCCTTCTATATCGATTCTTAATGCATTTGTACTATTTTTCTTCTCAAATACACAAAAACATGTAGTATCTGTAATACATATGAAAGTTCATTTTATTAGAACCTTACTCAGGTTAAAAACAGGTTTAACATTTGTAATCTGATCACGAGTCACAATAAAAATAACTCTAATTTGTGCGTATAATATGTTATACAAAATCAAGAAACACTGTGTATGGCCATTGTTTCATAACATTTCTATGGTATAATGCGTATGCATTGAACATGTAGTAAAGAATGTCACAAGGGATTAAATAAAACCATGCAAACATGTATTACAATTCCTTGCCTTATTAATATACATTGCAACTTTTATGTGGTGATCCTCTATCCATATGGAAAACCCGAGAATAATACCACAGACTCATTTTTGTTTCAGCAGTCAAGGGTTTTTATGTGCCTGCTTCAGGACGTGGTAAGCTTCAGGACGCACAAGTAATTCTGTACCATTATAGCCACGCCTGCCTCTTGTTTTGCGTAGTGTGTATCATGCACCGCCTACAAATGGGTAGAAATTAATAAAATGTCTTTCAGAGGGGAAAAATTAGATTATGTTTAATAGAACTGCACTGCAAGCAATGATTTTCACCGATGTTTGCTAAACGCTCCCATGTAAAGAAATGATGCCCATGTGCAGTGGTTGTAACATCACGTCTCAAAATTAAAAATAAAATAAAAAAAACTTAAAACAACATCGGGACGAGTTTTGTCTTTTTTTGTCTTAAATAAATTAATACCCATTCCATCAATTTCTTTATAGCTAGTATAATGTCACCTTTTCGAAGAACACCAAGATCTGGTGTCTCTACAACAATGCCCGCCTCCCTCGTAGTGAAATATGGATGTTCAATTGCCAAGTTATTTACCTGATTTACAGCCGAACAACAAAAGTTTGGCAGGCTGACAATGACATTGAACTGAATAATTCATTAATTTCTACCTGTTGTCCTATTGTCAGGACTGATTCGGATGCAGAGACGGACATCGCAATAGGCTCTGATATGCCCTTTGTGTAGCCATCCTTTGCCTCACTGAAATGTTGAGTTGAATTGAATTTATTAACAGCAAAAGTCTCCCTGGGCCACCACTAGTCTCATTGTCCTCTGTATGGCAAGGTCACAGGAGTCCGAAGCCCTCCATTGTGACCACAGGTTGCGTGTGTGTGCTGATGGGCACCTTTCGCCACTGCTTGGCACCCAGTCTTCCAGCAGCTCTAGACCTGGAACCTTTGGTCACTGACCTTCTTGTTGGCATCTATTGACTTCCTGAAAGACATGCTTGTCAAGGCCTCCTTGTTTCACACAATGAAGGTCCTGGTGTAGAGCGCTCCAGCTCACATGCTAAGGGGCCTCTTGCTTTGCCCAGGTAGTTCGTACCCTGTGCTGCTTTTGCAGTACTCTGGGCACATGGTGTCATGTTTGGCCTCAGATTTGGAGGTGCTTGTGATTGCTCCAAGAAAGAAGCCAGATGCCCGAGAAAGCTTGTCACCGCAAAACTGGAGAAGATCTTGAGTCATTGGCATCATGGAAGATGCAAAAACATAGTAACTTTTTCATTTTTTTCATCCCGTATTTAGACCCTAGGTCACTGTCTGAAGCCGTTTTCCTTCTGTAGTGAGTGTAATCTGCACTGCTCTGCCTGATGTGCTGAACCGTGTCTCTTCCATCCTATCGACATATGTGCTGCCCCCCATCTCCCCTCAGTCCACACCCTTTCTGACTCACATGACAGATCACTGTGGGCCTGATTTAAAGTTTGGCAGACAGGTTACTCAGTCGCAAACGTGATGGATATCCCATCCGCCGTATTATGACTTCTATAGGATATAACGGAATCGTAATACTGCGGATGGGATATGAGTAACCCCATCCGCCAAACTATAAATAAGGCCCTATGTTAGCTCTTGGGTTACTGTAAATGTCTCTTCGAAAGGCCACATTCCTCTACACCACAATTATTGGTAATTCTTTGTTGCCATCTTGCTTCTTCCCGGGATATTCTCTAGGACTCACAATGGTCTTTCTTCCTAATGTTACTTATCTGTCTCGCCTGCGCTAGGATTTTGTTGGGGGGCTTAGTACAAGGTGGGTACTTGTTGATGGCATCATCACTCAGCATGGAGACCACGAAGAGGGTGCACTTTACAACAAGCATTTTCAATGAAACTGGGCTCGCATTTGTTCGATTTAGAGCTATTAGCGTTGTAAAGCAAAAAAAAATGCTGCGCAATTGCGCTATGTAAAATGCAGCGCAATTGCGCTGCGTGGAAAATAAACAGATAAAGTAGTCCGGACTCCAGGCTGAAAACATCGAGCCTCATATGTTTTTGGTACTTTACCGGTGCTGTGTAGGTGGGCTGAACACCGGAAAAGGCATGACGTATGCATGCCTTTCACAAATGAAAGCAAGCGGATTTTAAAAGGCAAGCCCACGAACCAATGTAAGTAACTGACGTGACATGGGTGTGGTTTCAAGCCCAAAGAGAGATTACAGAATGGACGGAGCACTTTGTGCTCGCCCATAAAAAGCATCCTTTCCAGCAGCCTGAACGCTGTGGTTGCCTGGAAGAGTATTTCCTCCACAGTCCTGGCCCGTTTAGAAGTACCTGCTGCCTTTAGAGTTAGCATGAAAATGAATAAATCATGGCCTGTTTGTAGGAAAACATGTAGCGAGGTCTTTGAGTCTTTCTTCCCTTACCACTGGTGGGCGGAGACCTCCACTGCGATGCCCACTGGACATCAGGCCCAGAGAAAGCTACGTCAAAACATATAAAGAACCAGTGGAGGTCCGCCTTTCCCCTGTCCTATACTGCTCGCTCCTGCTCCAGGGTGTATATGCTAGCTTCACCTCTTGTGAATGTTGTACACATACCCTGCACCCCCTCTTCAGAAAACAACAAGCACTGGTGCTCAGAGGCCCAGAACAGCAGCAGTGATGCCAAGAACTGGGTGAATGCCCTTCACTAGCCAAAGTCTCCCTCTCCTTGATTAGGAATCTCGTGGCCTGGCAGAGTGCCCTGCCCCAAAGGACACACACGTGTGAAGTGTGAGAGAAATTGAGAAAGTTGAACAAACATCTGCACCAGGGACTTTGATGGTAAAGTTGTGTGGGGGCTATGTAGGTGAGGTAGAAAGCCCTGGGGGTGGAGGAGGTTTGGGGAACGACACGTGCAGAAGGAGCACACAGTACGCATGTATTAATGCTGGATTTGAGGTGTGAGGTCTTTAATGACGCTGCAGTAAGGAATGTGCCTTTGATTGTAAAAGGACCTGTTAACACAGCCCTGTCCTTGTTTCAGTCGGCCTGGAGGCTCGCAGCAATGTCGTGAAACTCATAAACGTGCATCAAATTATGACATTGGCGGCTGCCTTGGGTGGTGGGAGAGAGGTGGTGTTCAAAGGGGGAACTGGGAATCTGGGTGCTCTGACGGAAGGTTCACCTCTTGAAAAAAATAAAAAAATATTAGCATTGACAAATCCAGTCGGTCTCGCCTATGGGCGAGTTATTCACTTGGGCAGTCGGGTTGGGATGGATAGCGTGATGATTTAAAAAATCGCTATAAAGCTTCCAGGGCTCACTGCTTCATATCGTTATTTTTCCTTCCTTCTGTCGGGATGGGGATGAAGAAATGAGGATTTGGAGAGAAGAAACATGGATTAGAGGAGAAGAAACGAGTAGGGGATGGGGTGAGTTAAAAAAAAAAAAAAAAAAAAAAAAGACCAATGATTCCACCAGCGTTGTCTATGTCTTAGCGCAGAAATAGTACTTGAATCACAGCGCAAGCAGCGGATGGCCGGCGGAGAGGCACTAATGAAACCTAATAATCTGTACTTGGTCCGCGCACCACGGAAGAAAAGGAAGTGACACATGGTAAGCGCTGCCCAAAGTGAAGGCAGCAAAGAAGAGCGACCGTCTTGTCAAAGAATGGTAAGCAATGGGCACCTTCCAACATGGATTAGAGGAGAAGAAACGGGTGGGGGGTGGGGATACATTTAAAAAACAAAGAGCTATGATGTCACCAGCGTTGTCTACGTCATAGCGCAGAAATAGTACTTGAATCATTGCGCAAGCAGCGGATGGCCGGCCGAGAGGCACTAATCAAAAGTAAAAATCTGTACTTGGTCCGCGCACCACGGAAAGAAAAGGAAGTGACACATGGTAAACGCTGCCCAATGAGAAGGCAGCAAAGAAGAGCGACCGTCTTGTCAAAGAATGGTAAGCAATGGGCACCTTCCAAGTACATTACTGAACGTAAGAGTCTAACAAGTGAGAGCGGGGCCGGCTTTAGCGCAGGTGGCGCCCAGTGCATCAGTCTTTTTGACGTTTCCTACCCCATGACCACCTCCTCAGATTCACTCACTACCACGCGGCAAATGTGCCCCTCATATCTCCATAGCCCCCCTTCCACGTGCATTCATTTGTTTCAAAGCGCTTGTAAAGGCTGACTTTACTAATCCACCCAGCTATCCACACAAAATATAGTTATGTTCTTTGCAGCAGGCACATTAACCCTCTACGCTACTTAATGGCGAGTCAAAGCTGTTGCTAGACAAAATTTCCATCTCTCTCCTAGCAGGAACATTAATCACAAGAGGTGTCTTAACATTTTAATCCCTTCCTGAAGGCTGGACGCACAAGGAACTTTTCAGCGGGTGCTTTTAAATGCCAAGTTTCGTAAGTTTTTGCTAAACACAGTGCCCCCCCACCCCCAAGGTCAGTGCCCCCCAATCCAGGTCAGCATCCAGGGTGGCTGCACCTCTCGCACCACCCTACAGCCAGCCCTGAGTGAGAGTGCCTATTGTACTAGTACATGCTCACGCAGACGAAACCTAAAACCAGGCGCCTCCTGATGCTTTGCGTTAAATCTCGAGTGCACTCACTTTTGTGGTGCATATACACAGACAAAAGATAGAGAAAATTAGATTTGGCACATTTTTGGATCAAAAAGTGACATTTTGCACCCGGCACTGGATGACTTGGTAGCTCTGTGCTGGGTAATTGTGTTTTCAGTTATATAGTGCTTCATGTGCCAGTGCGAGATGTTGCAGCCACATTAACGGATGAGTAGTAGTGTAGGTAGGTGTGGGAGTGCTTGGTTGGAAGTGTGTTGTGCTCCTAAATGATGTCTTGGTGGGAAACATTTTGGTGCTGTGAATACTACTTTTATCCTGACGTGGTCTTTGTACTCAGTAATGTAGTGGAGGAAAGACCAGTGAAATAAAATGTATGTGGTTTACATTGTACAACTGCTGTGAGTTAATCTGGAGGTCCTCCATGGTGTATCCAACCTGTATCCTGTACTGGATGCAACATGTCGATGGCCATTTTGTAGAGATTGCAGGGACAACTGAGAAGAGAGAACAGAGATCCGCCTTGACGGTCTGCATTGGAGTCACTGTTAACAAGTTGCACCTGTGTTTTGGAGAACCCAGCCTTGGTGCTGGTAAAGGACTAGACCTGCAGGAATGGGGCTGCGTTGAAGTCACCCGACGCGGTTGTGGCCAACAGATATCTTCCTGTAATAGGTGTACATGCTCATTAGGGGAGTTGGTGGAGAAGTGTGGCTCAATGGTTAGAGCGGCAGACCCTGAAGCAGAGATCTGGCTCAAGACCAGGGTTCAAGTCCCGCTTCGGCAGGTCTTGGGCTCAATTCCCCTTGACCAGATAATTCTCGCCTCAGTGCCTAATCTAATTCATGGGTCCCACTCTGCAACTCTGGGCAATAGCTTGCTTAATCTCCACAACGGCCCCAACAGCGCTTGGATGCCTGGCTTCACCATGGGGGTGCTCAGGAGTGGGCGCCTCACAGGGAAAAGCCAGGAGGGGTTCCATAGCGGTATGAGTACAGCGCCTTGAGACCCTAACGGATGAGTAGTGCGCTATACAAGTGCTAATTTACATTTACATAAAGCATAGACCTGCCCATCATGGCTTCCGATTGCTTGTAGTCCATGAATGATTGTTCTATGGGGGCCAACACTTGAGTTATAGTTGTAGTCTCTAGTTCACAAACAGAAACCAATGGGGAGTGACTTATCAGGACTGCCAAGAAAGGTATAGGTGTCACCCGAAGTCCGATTCACAAAGCCATTTGCACATTAGTGCACATGCATGTGGCTCAATTTGCACACACTTTTCAATTCCTCCTTACTACGGGATTTTTTTTATTTTTATAATTGCGCTATGCAAATGGGTTTTCACATGTGCATGTGTACATTCTGTAGTACTACATATACAAAGATGCTGTTGCGTAGCCATAAGTCAGACTTCATTAAATGTACCTCAGACTGCTCCTGTAGCTATTACAGACTTTCTGCAGTACCTTGGAAACGTGGTGAATTCTTGAATTATGTAGATTTAAACCAATGTGAGAGTCTAAAACCTGCAAAGCAGATTTCAGAATGCTTTTGTGAATCAAGGCTTTAAAGTGTTTCAGTTTGCCACAAGCGTGTTCTGATTATCAGGGATTTTGGTTTATTTCAGTACAACTTCAATGCATCTTCCCGGGCTCCAGCTCCCACTTACCTGGATTGGTCCTTCCAAGCAGCCTATGGTCCTTTCAGACCCATCCTTGTTGCCCTCGAGGACCCCGCCTTGTTCTTCTTTCTCACGGTCCGATCCTCCTCCTCTCACCATTCCTTTGATCTCGTTCTCACTCTTGTCCCCTTCTCTGGTTCTTATTCACTTTCACTCCTTGTGCCATTTTCCAGTGTCTGTTCACTCTCTGCCTCACAGATGTGCCCACTTTCTGTGGTGCCTACACCAGTACTCCCACTCCATGCACCACACATGCTTTGCCCCACCTGTCTTATATGTTGCTTAAAACCTGATCTCTCAGCACTCATGCCTACGAGTTCTGGGACATCATCAACACAAACTCCTTGGACATCGTTTCCTAGCCGCGACCTGGCTCAACTCCTTGTCGACACCCACCATCGCCACAGCCATACCGCTGTGTTATAAGTTCTCCCGCCAGGACAGACCAACAAGCCTTGAAAAGGATTTGCGGTCATCCACAAGTACTCCATTGCCAGCACCACCTCCACCGACAAAAACATGAATTTCAAGAAGCATATGTACTTAATACAAACCCACAACCACACCACCATCAAAGACACCCTAGCTTACCGATCCCCACAGACCACACACTACCTTCAGCAATCTCCTCACCGACTTCATCTCCATCAGCTCGGACAACTTCATCTTACTCTGCTATCTCAACTTCAACCTCAAAGATCCCAGCTTCACTGCCCTACTCAAGAGCCTAGAAAACCCTTGGCTTCACCCAGATCATCCATGGCCCGACCCACAATGCAGGACACACCCTTAACGCCGGCTTCACAGCCAGCAATAAGATCAGATTCAACCACTTCACTCCGCTCACTTGGACAGACCACTCCATCAACCACTTCTTCATTGACACACCCAATTCCCCACAGCCAAAACTACAAACAATCTCAGATGCAGCTGTAACAAGATAACTGAAACAGACTGGACAAACACCCTCAGTGCCCACCAACCAAACCTCATCAACGACCTCTGCTCCGACATTAAAGCCTTCATCAACTGGATCACAAACTGCACAGACACCCTAGCCCAATTGAAGGTCACCAGACAATGAAGAACCAACACATGATCCAACTTGCACACTGAAGACCTTAGAAACTCCAAACAACACTGCAAACAGACACAATCTCTAAAAACACATACAAATGTGCACTCAGAAACTATCACACCCAAATCAGAGAGGCCAGAAAAGCAGCCCTTACTTCTAGACTGGAAACCAGCTCCAAAACTTCAAAAAGCTTTTCAACATCGTTAAAGAATTCTTCAATCCCCCTGCTGCCACCAACTCCATCACCCCATCGCAAGACCTCTGTGACAACCTCTCAGAATTATTTCATAGCAAAATTCTCCAGACCTACAGCAACTTCGACCCCCAACGTGAGACACAAGACCCCATCAACCAGTATTCCGATCTGACCACCAGATGACAAACAGGAAACCCCTCACCTCAGAAGACATTGCTGAAACCATAAGAACAATCCACTCCAGGGACCCAACTAACCCCTGCCTCCACCATATCTAGAACCTAGGAAGAACTCTAATCAGCTTCCACCTCACCTCCATCATAAATGCCTCCACCCAAAGAGGAACCCCAAGGGCAACTGGAAACACGCAGATGTCACAGCTCTCCTGAAAAAACCTACGGCAGACACAAAAGGGCTCAGAAACTACAGACCCGTCTCACTCCTGCCCTTCCCATCCAAAGGTGGAGAAAACTATCAACTAATAACTCTCTAGTCATCTTGAACAACACCACCTCCTAGACATCGTACAGTCTGGATTCCGCAGCAACCACAGTCCTGAAACCACCCTCATTGTAGCAACTGACAACATCCAGTCCATCATGGACAAAATAGAAAGTGCTGCGCTTGTACTACTCAAACTCTCTGCGGCCTTCGATTCGGTCTCCCACAGCACCTCATCACAAGACTGCACAACTCAGAAGTACAAAGACCCACCTGAGATGGCTGGCCTTTTTTTTTTTTTCAGACAGTACCCAGTGAGTCTTCCTCCTGCCATATACATCCCAACCCAAGAAACTCCTCTGGAGAGTCCTTCAATGTTCGTCGCTGAGCCCTACCATCTTCGATGTCTACATGACACCTCTTTCTTACATCATAAGATCCAACATAATCCACATTGTCTCTTACGCAAATGACACAAAACTCATCCGCTCCCTTACAGACAACAACTACACCACCCGGCCAACTTCACCGCCTGCATGTCAAACATAGTAAACTGGATGAAACAGAACTGCCTAAAGCTCAACATTGATAAAACTGAAGTCCTGGTCTTTGGGAACAAGAGCTTTCCATGGGACTAATCCAGGTAGGCAACCGACCTGGGACCTGTGCCCAGCCCCACTGACCACGCTAAAACCTCAGTATCATCTTGGACAACAGACTGAGGACAGTCAAACAGGTGAACGCTGTCACCTTATCCTGTTTCTTCATCCTATGTATCCTCCGCAAGACATTCAAATGGCTCCCAACTGACACCTGATGCACAGTCATTCAGGCCCTCCTCACCAGCAGGCTACACTACGGCAGTGCACTTTACACCAGCACGGCAAATCAACTCATACAAAGACTCCAGATCACCTAGAACACTGCTGCAAGCCTCATCCTCAACATCCCCAGCAGGGCACACAACACTCCCCACCACAGAGCGCTACACTGGCTACCAGTTCAGACGCGCTGCCAATTCTGCTCACCCACGAATACAAAGCTCTCCACAACACCGAAACTGCGTAACTCAACCACCACCGTAACTTCTACCAACCCACAAGGCAACTGCGCTCAGGCACACTCTCTCACATATGCAACCGGTCAGGAGGATGCTGTTTTTCCTACCTCTCCACCATATCCTGGAACAACCTTCCACATCACATCATGACCTCCTCATCCTTACTCAAAATCTAAAAAAAACTAAAGACCTGGCTGTTCGACCAAGAGACAGATTGATCTACTCATCTACTCCTGGGCTTGGATACCCCTTGGGTGATAAGCACGCTTTGCAAATTGACCTAACACATAGTATAAACCATGCCTAATGAGTGGGCAACCAGTCTCCTACTGCATACAGCTCATGTCTTTAAAAGCTCAGATGCCCATAATTATAGGTACCTCTATTATGGTAACTGAGGGAGATCACCTTGTTGCAGTACAGGAACCGTGCCAGCTATAAGCAATGTGCCCTCCACTTGCTTCTATTGATGTGGGCCGTGTGCCACACCAGTTGGGCACATCTCACAGCTTCATGTCGAGCCACAATTTAGATGCCAATGAGTTCATGGTTTTCTGCCTGAATCGTCCCCTCACTTTGATGTTACCTCTAAATCAGTGCCCTGAGGATGGCACAGTACCTTGCCAGTGGCTGGTCTGATTAGCACAGATTGATGTATGAGTAGGTGTGATTTACATGAATTTCAGGAGCAGGCCAGGAGTACCCCTAGCTTAATGCACTCGTGGGATCCAGGAGTACAGCAACAGAACATCACAGCAACATCTTTGCGAGTTAGTCGCACGGCCTTTAGTACTCCTCCTTGCATCTTTTCATCTCTGTGGACAAACAGGTGAAGGGTTCTCATCCATAGAAGCCGTGCATTTCCAATACACGGTTATGTTTGTCCGTATAGAGAGGCTTAAATTAAAATCATGTACAAAGGTAATATAGTATTTTATATGTGGGCAATAATAAAACTGCAGGGCCTTCATTTTTCCAGTGAAATCCCCGCAGAAGACTAGAGGATTAAATCTACATTTTGAAATGATGTTTTGATGTTTCCCAACATCGAAAGGTCCTTGAATGTTGTATCCTGACGTTGTCATCGACTTTACATCTGGAATGCCATTTTCTTGTGCGCACAATGAAAGGGACGCGGGCTCACTGGAGAGGCAAGGACTTAATCAGTCTGAATGCATTAAGGTGAACCATTGCACAGCCATGGACCTGTCGCAGCTCAGCTCTGATGCAGACTGACAGGTGGCTCTTCCAATAATCCTCCTCCTCGGATGTGATGTATGACCTCCTTTGGGGGACGTTTCATCTGGCTTCTGAAGATGTGCGGTTCCTAGGCACCTACCCAGCAGTATACCAGTTGATATTGAAGGGGTCAGCTCTGCAGGTGTCTAGTACACACTGACAACCGCCCTTTGGAGGGACCATATGTGTTTAGCACTTGCTTTAGCATGCAGGGTTCACTGGTTTCCGTAAATTTAGCAGAACTGGTTACTAGACTTGGTGTCCAGCCCGTTCCTCCTTGGCGCACAGTGAAGACCAGGAAAGAATTGTCTTACCAAAGAAGTGAGTCCAGGTTAGAGGAGGTCATTCCTCCTCTTCATAGGAGCCAAGGTTCTGAATCCCAACTTCTCCCACTTGGAGTAAGATTCTAGTAACCTCTAGAAGCGTCCTCTCCTCACAACTCACTGGGGCTCTGCCACAGAACTGCATCATTAACTTGAAGGTTTGGAAATCCAGCAGACCACAGTTGGGAGGGCTGTGTCCCCCTTCTCCCCAAAAAAAGAGTTTTGATGCAGCCAGCGTTGACCGTGATATAGTGCAGAAATAGTCTTTGAATCACAGCGTGCAGCAGAGGGACACTAATCAAAACGAATTCATCTGTAGTTGGTTCATGCCCCATGGAAAGAAAAGGAAGTGATGCATGGCAAGCACTGTCCAATGAGAAGGCAACAAAAAAAGTGACTTGATGCCAATGAACGGTAAGCAGTGGGGCTTGCTCCAAGCCCATATTGCAAGTTTTGCAAGCGACAGTGCATGAGCTCGCACATGCTCACACAGGTGAGACCTGAAACCAGGTGCTTTCTGTTGCTTGGAGTTAAAGCTCAACCTACACTCACCTTTACGGAGCATATATATGCTTGGCTCTGGCCTAGAGGAGTCTCTTCAGGAGAAAGGTTTATCGAGAGATTCATTCCCCATGGCAGAGAGTATTCCAGCAGAAAGTTACATTATATTTGATAGTGTGAGTTGACCTATTCACAGCAGGAGGGTATTATGTAGGTTTTCCCACCTTCAAAAACATTAAAAGATTTTTTACATATAACTTTCCTGGAGCATGTTCCCCAACATTCATACATGACAAACCCCTTATTAAATGGGAATATGTTTTCTATTAAAAACTAATTAACCAAAGTTTTGCAAATTTAAAGCAGTTGTGTTTTGTCACCTGGCTGCATTTATATTTAGCTCGTTCCACGAAAAAGACTTTTAATGACAATGTTTTCCAATTATTTATGTTGTATTAATTGTAAGAAACGTTTATTCACAGCATCAGGCCGTGCAGAACACTAGCGGCTCTCATGGTTAGGTAGACGCCGAGAGGTTAGAGGAGAACTTAACAGCAAGTGATGCTAGAACTTCCAGCAGCTCTCTCCACTTACCACTCGTAGTGAGATGTAAGTTCGTTTGGAGTACCCCGCGTCAGAATCCTGGAAACTGATGTCTAATGAAGTCAACCAAGGGGCCACTCAAGGAATGACATCACAGTACGTCTCAAAACACAAGCACACCTCATCACACAAAGCGGCATTCTAGAATGCTCATTTTTGGGGATTGTCAGTGATGCGAGACAGAGTAAAGATCTGTTTTTTTATAGTCACTGGATGGTCCCTGTAAATGACGTGAGAAGCAAGTTTGGATTTCGGTGGAGCGAGGTAGGACCCTGATGACCTGATCTCCTACTTCTACTTACCTTGGGCATCGATGGTAGAGTTGGTAGGAAGAACCTTTCTTCATCATTAAACACCATTTCCACCGTTTCTGTTTTCTGTGTCGATATTGTTCTTCTAATTTTGCCAAAAAAAGCAAGCACATTGAAACTGAAAAGGTGAAAGTAGCCAATTTGCTTCAGTCTTTTTCATGATCTCAAAGTCTGACGTTGAGGATTCTGGGAACATGAGTGAGTTTCAGAGACTGCGGCCGTGCAATGGAAGATCACTTGCTCTGCACGGGGCTCATGTAACACTGATCAGATCCATTGTAGGCACGAGAAGCTCCCTCGATATCCAACCGTGACCAGTTCAGTGCCCATGTGAGAGTCTTGCAACAGTGACCAGTCAGTGCAGGTACAAGAAGCTCTCAAGATGGCCAACAGTAACCAGGTTGGTGGCCCATGTATGTGTACTGCTGTCAAGGGCACGATGCCCAGTTTCACTTCAAGTATGTGGGACACCTTGGGTCATTGAAGAGGAAATCGCATGAGTGTGACCCTCTCTATCTCATAAGTCTTCTTGGCCACGGGTTACTCTGTCACCTGGAGTCTTGCCAGTATTTACCTCAAGTCCAATAAGCTGTGACCTTTCATCCAAAAAGGGATGTAGAAGAGCTCGGTCAGTGTCTGGACAGCAGTTCAGTTTGGGAATGACCATGCATTCAAGCGATGCCGCACATCCTGTAAGAAGGGGTTGACAAGAGCTGTCGGATAGTCGAGGCGCAAAATGGATGCAAAAGTTGCTTTATCACTAAACTCATAGAATATGGTGAAATATTCTTCTTTATATCAGTAATATAGTTTAAATCATTTCCCAAATGCATGTGAAATTGATCTATTCATCAAAGCATGTTGCATGTCCACGCATGCAGGCACATCCTTGCTTATTTATTTTACAGTTGGTGTGTTCACAGCCGCCACCGACTTAGTGAAAGAAGAACATTGTTCTATATGGTGAGCACAAGGGCACTATGTGCTTTACCCCATTCTTAAGCTGGTACCACTCCAAATTCCCCATTCTAAACTTGACCTTTCTATTGAATCCCCTCCCATAAGCTCATGTCAGACCCAAATGCTGCTTCTTTCAGCTGCTAGACACCATCTTCTTTTTCTTAACCCCATTCTCTATGCCACAATGTGTTGGGCACTCCTGGTTTCCCTAAGGTAACCCTATATGCTGGGCACCCACCACTCCCAATGTCCACCCTGCCGACTTTTGTCTCATTTTGCATCCGAGAGCCACCTAGCTGGTGTCCGCCCTGGTACTTCAGCCTGATGCCTTCACACATACTCACCTTGCCCTTTGTTTCCAGATGCACCCTAAGGTCGACCATGGCTCACTATTCCACCAGCGAGACTTGAGCTCAAGCACATGTGCAGGAGAGTGACACGTGCTGGGTTCTAGGTCAAGGATCACACCAGTGCTTAATTTGTAAAACAATAATTGCCAGGGTGCTGTCAGGCGGCTGCTTCAGCTCACACCACCCGTAGTACCAGCCTGTGCTGCAAGTGACAATACCAACATAACTACTGACCATCACACTCCCTCACGTGTGACAATGCAGGCTATTCCAGGCCACCCAGAGCTGTAGGAATGGCTTGGGAAGCAGGTATTAGTTATTTTTAATGTATATTTAATTAATAAATCACTGTTGTTGTGCTCATCTCTAAATTTGGCTACAGTGCCACCATGTGGCAGACTCATAAGTGCCAGTGTTGACAATTAAGTGCCAGTGCTGAGCACCGGAAACCACCAGCTCAAATTATGCACAAAATATCCAGCTATTCCATTGTAACAATCACAATGAACGGTCAGAGCTCACACAACTTGCACGAGCTCCCTTGACTCTTAGGAACGCCCCCAGAGCCAGCAATGTATTGTAATACATGTAAAACCTTTGATGGGGAAAATTATATTTTTTCACTTTGAGACATGTTTGACATACCTTTGAGGAATATATTTGCTGCAAGTATGCAGTGGAGTTATTTAAAATATCAATATTAATTTCAGTGGAAGGGTTTCTTATTAAGTGAAGCAAAGTAGGTATTGATCAACATATAAGCAGCAGACGTGTACTGGATCAATTGTGTGTATTTTAAGAGAATCACATTTCTTATTTTCCACACTGTAGATTCTGATTAAAATTTTAAACTAAATATTCAGCCAACACTGGCCAATTATACAACAACCTGCGTAGGACACTCCAGAACAACAGCTTCCATTAACTATCCAAGTCACATGTACATTTGTCAGGCAATGAGAACACGTAGAGAAGGAGAAAACATACAAGCCTCTGGTCTCACCCATCACACCCAAGCACACTTAAGGTCATGATTTCGAGTTTAGCAGACAGAGTAAAGGCAGGCAGGCTGGTGGAGGGCCTTACATCAGCCTCGCTGTTGTTACACTACGGTCCCTGTGCTGAAGTTTACGGGTTTGTGTGAATAACTTTCACTGTGGTTCATGCAAAGCCATTTAAAATCTTGGTGGACGTCCGTCATTTCTTGCAGATACTTACACCAAACTTTTAAAAGTTTTTGTATTCCAAAAACAAACTTCTAAAGTGGGTATTTATTTTTGGAAAAGAAAGAAAACTAATAGACCCAAAACTGAGATTTTTGTCCCCTAGTGAGGAGATAATTTTTTAAATATGCTTTTTATTGCCCCTCACTGCCAGGATATGCCTGGTGGTGACAGTAAAAAACACGCATTTGCAATGCAACGGGTTTCCCATTTGCTATAACTAGAGCTATTAGCGTTGTAAACACCGAACCAGACTTTTCTTGCCACACAAATTGAAAGAAAAAAAACGAGCACAATCGCGCTATGTAAAACGCAGCGCGATTGCGCTGGAATTGAAAAAAACAAACAATTACACTATGTAAAAACGATCGCACTGCATGGAAAATAAAAAGATAAAGTACTGCAGAACCCAGGCTGAAAACATCGAGCCTCGTAAGTTTTCAGTAGTTGGCCGGTGCGCTCGAGGAGGCTAAACACCAGAAAAGGCATGATGTATGCATGCCTTTCACAAACGAAAGCAAGCAGATTTTAAAAGGCAAACCCACAAACCAATGAAATTGACAGGCGTGACGTGGGCATGGTTAAAAGCCCAAAGAGAGATTACAACAGGGATGGAGCGCTTGTGCACTCGACCCTAAAAAGTCCACCCAACTGCCCATTCTAAGTTGGGCCCCTGGTCAGATGGCTTACCTCAGGCCATTGTAGGGAGGTTTATGCTGTAAACTTTGCAGTCCGTTCGACTCAAAATAGGGTGTGCGTGCAGACGATTTGGCAGGCATAAGACTCCGTTGCAGTGGTGCCAATGCAACGGAGGACCCCATCTGCCAAACTCTAAATCCAGCCCTAAGGTTGCCACACTCACTGAACAAAGACACAGCCCGTCAACCCGCTGACGGCACAGCACAGTGTGCAACCCAAATCAGGTTGGTAACCTCCATCCGTGCTTGGGAAGTAATCCACAGATAATTGAAAGCACTCCAATGGTAGACTGGGCGCTATACAGAGAACAATAACAGTAGAGCGCGCAATGATTCTGAAGTGTGTTGTACCACCGGTGCTTAATTTGCACTGGCGGGTGCAGGTGGGCTCCACTGGCACTCTTTGTTGGGGAAAGGAAGTTATTTTTCCATCATTAGACTTTGACCCAGAAGAAGAGAAAAGGAGAAAAGGGGAATATAAGGAGGAAGAGAATGACAGAAAAAACACGGACAGAGGAAGAAAGCAAGGGTGAAAAAGAACCGGAGAAGCGGGTGGGGGCATCAGGTGGTGGAAGAAAGAGTCATCAGGTGGAATCAAGACAGTGGAATCTTGTATTCAGCAGCTGAAGCCAACATTCCACAGGCCGGCTTCAGCTGCTGAGAAAGTTTGGGCACCGGCACTTGTTATTTTACAAGTTAAGCGCCAAGTACCTTCCAGGCACAGGTGAAAAAATAATGTGAATTATTTACCGGTCCTACGAAAGCCTGTTGCTGGCAGCCTCCTGTGAAGTATTCTGCATCTGAAATGCTCTGCAACTGATCCAGATGACTGTACCTAGGCAGGTGACGGCCGGAAGCGCTCCGAGGCCTGCTAATGGCAGTCTTTGCGCTATACCAATGCTAATCACCAGTAAGAACAACATTATTTCCACCTGGCTCCCCTCCCCTCATGGCAGCTGCACTAAGATTAGTGTTTATTTCTCTGCATTCATGGGAGAGACGTGGAACCGATTCATAAAAACCATAAAATAAGTGCTTAATTTGTGCTTGTTGTTGCTGGTGCTGAGCACCGGCACTTATTTGTGAGGGCCGGGGCTTATTCTTCTGCCTCAAGCATTTGCTGAGAGCAAAAGACACATATGGGAAAGACGGATGAAGGGCAAAACGAACAAGCGTCACAAAGGGAGAAAGTAGAAAGCTGCATGTGTGAGCTGAAGGGGCAGGGAGTGGCTTTATATGGATTGAAGAGGCCCGAGATGGCTGCAGGATAACACTGCCTCAATATTCCATGTTCACACAGTTAATTGCAGAAGCCGCGTGTTTAAGAGGAGGGCTTTGGGCACCGGCACCTTTTTATTTACAAATTAAGCACTGCATAAAATGATTGAGTGAATCAGCCCCGGAGGGATTATGACCCAGCGCATGTGTAGGTCAGTGGTCGAGGTGCTTTAAAAAATGTATGGGAACTGGTGCATGCAAAGGGGCGGGGCCAAATGTTTGCCTAAAAGTACAACATATTCTGTAAATTGTTACTGGGAAATGCACAATAGTGTATTATGAAACCTCTATTAGTTAATTTGCTGCAGAGGTCTGTGTGTAACTGTAGGGCCAAAGAAACTTGTACTTTTAGTGCTATGAGCTCAGAGCCTTTATGAAATATGTAAGTCATTCTTTTAAACTTGGATTGCAAATAGTATATGTAATGCTACAAAATGCATAAAAAGGGTAAAGATAAAATGGTGCTGCCAAAATATAGATTTTGGAACTGCCCCGACTGAACATAATGCAATTTTTTTGACATAACTGTCCTTTGAACACCTTTCAGGGGTAGTGAACTCTGTGTAAATACAATTTCAATTAGAAGCTTGCACGTCACAGCTCAGTCCTTAGTTCTTTGCACATCCACTGAAAATAAATCTTTGTCACCACAAAGCTTTGAGTGATTCAATCTATTAAAGACAGTACCCGCTCCCAAGCGTCCTTTACATTTGCAGATTAACTCGTTGCCACATTTGCATTTATTTTAGGGGAGCAGGCCCCCTGGCGGAAAGGGTTTTCTAGCTGCCAGAGGCTTTGGCTTTGGTTTCACAGGAGACTCAGTGCACGAGGCTTCAGCGGAAGCATTTAAAGTACAGGAATTAACTGTCCGGGACGGTTGTCTTTTCACAAGTAGGGGAACTGTTTCTTATAAATTAGAAAAGTGTGGGCACAAGTGCCTCTTCGACCCCGCCCACTTCAACCACTGGTGTAGATTTACACATTTTGGGAATTGGAAAATTTTCCCCGGGTATTCCTGGAAAACGTGCACCTGTCACTGGTTTCCTGGTGTATTCCTGGAAGGCTTTTGCGAATTTGTAATTTCGCCACGTGGAGCCATTTCCGCTCGTGCATGCCCACATATGTACAGCAGGTGGTCGTCCCTTTGTGCAATGACATTTCTTTCATACTTTGGCTTCCTGAGAATCAGCATTACTTCAGACCTTTACTTTTTCATTTAATCAGTATTCCTAATCATTAGCATGTATGATCTTTCACACTGCTGACTAGTGTGTTATTTCAACATTGAAATTCCAAAGAAGCCATACGCCTAGTGATAGGAGAGTGACCATACAATCGCTATATACCGAGGTATTTAAAAGTATTTCATTTCTAATTCAAGGCAGGAGCATTTCACTCAAACAGTTTTATCACATATCCTTTTCATGCCTGAGTATAACTGAAAAAATGCACCGGGCCATCAGTTACCCTGTGGTTTATTGCTCTTAACATGACCTTACAAGACTCTCATTCTTAAATTCCCTTACGTTACCACCGCCAGCTCCCTTACATTACCACCGCCAGCTCCCTTACATTACCACCGCCAGCTCCCTCAAGTTACCACTGCCAGCTCCCTTACGTCACTAACACCAGCTCCCAAACGTCACTAACACCAGCTCTCATATGTTAACAATGCTAGCTCCTATAGGCTATCACCGCCTGCTCCCTTATGCTACCACCGCCAGCTCCCTTACATTACCGACGCGAGTTCCCGTACATTACTAACGCCAGCTCCCTTTCGTTACTGATGCCAGCTCCCTTACGTTACCACTGCCAGCTCCCTCATGTTACCACTGCCAGCTCCCTTAGGTTACCACCGCCAGCTCCCTTATGTTACCACTGCCAGCTCCCTCACGTCACTAACACCAGCTACCTCACGTTGCCAGCTCCCTTACGCTACCACCACCAGCTCCCTTACGCTACCACCACCAGCTCCCTTACGCTACCACCACCAGCTCCCTTACGCTACCGTCACCAGCTCCCGTACGTTACTGACGCCAGCTCCCTTACGTTACCACCGCCAGCTCCCTTATGTTACCACTGCCAGCTCCCTCATGTCACTAACTCCAGCTACCTCACGTTACCAACACCAGCTCCCTTACGCTATCACCACCAGCTCCCTTACGCTACCACCGCCAGGTCCCTTACGCTACCGTCGCCAGGTCCCTTACGTTACTGACGGCAGCTCCCGTACGTTACTGAAGCCAGCTCCCGTACGTCACTAACACCAGCTCCCGTACGTCACTAACACCAGCTCTCATATGTTAACAATGCTAGCTCCTATAGGCTATCACCGCCTGCTCCCTTATGCTACCACCGCCAGCTCCCTTACATTACCGACGCGAGTTCCCGTACATTACTAACGCCAGCTCCCTTTCGTTACTGATGCCAGCTCCCTTACGTTACCACTGCCAGCTCCCTCATGTTACCACTGCCAGCTCCCTTAGGTTACCACCGCCAGCTCCCTTATGTTACCACTGCCAGCTCCCTCATGTCACTAACACCAGCTACCTCACGTTGCCAGCTCCCTTACGCTACCACCACCAGCTCCCTTACGCTACCACCACCAGCTCCCGTACGCTACTGTCACCAGCTCCCGTACGTTACTGACGCCAGCTCCCTTACGTTACCACCGCCAGCTCCCTTACGTTACCACTGCCAGCTCCCTCATGTCACTAACACCAGCTACCTCACGTTACCAACACCAGCTCCCTTACGCTATCACCACCAGCTCCCTTACGCTATCACCACCAGCTCCCTTACGCTACCACCGCCAGCTCCCTTGCGCTACCGTCGCCAGGTCCCTTACGTTACTGACGACAGCTCCCGTACGTTACTGAAGCCAGCTCCCGTACGTTACTGAAGCCAGCTCCCGTACGTCACTAACACCAGCTCCCAAACGTCACTAACACCAGCTCTCATATGTTACCAATGCTAGCTCCTATAGGCTATCACCACCAGCTCCCTTATGCTACCACCGCCAGCTCCCTTACATTACCGACGCGAGTTCCCGTACATTACTAACGCCAGCTCCCTTTCGTTACTGATGCCAGCTCCCTTTCGTTACTGATGCCAGCTCCCTTTCGTTACTGATGCCAGCTCCCTTTCGTTACTGATGCCAGCTCCCTTTCGTTACTGATGCCAGCTCCCTTTCGTTACTGATGCCAGCTCCCTTTCGTTACCACTGCCAGCTCCCTTACGTTACCACTGCCAGCTCCCTTAGGTTACCACCGCCAGCTCCCTTATGTTACCACTGCCAGCTCCCTCACGTCACTAACACCAGCTACCTCACGTTGCCAGCTCCCTTACGCTACCACCACCAGCTCCCTTACACTACCGTCGCCAGCTCCCGCACGTTACTGACGCCAGCTCCCGTACGTTACTGACGCCAGCTCCCGTACGTTACTGACGCCAGCTCCCATACGTTACCACTGCCAGCTCCCATACGTTACCACTGCCAGCTTCCTTAGGTTACCACCGCCAGCTCCCTTATGTTACCACTGCCAGCTCCCTCACGTCAATAACACCAGCTACCTCACGTTACTGACGCCAGCTCCCGTACGTTACTGACGCCAGCTCCCGTACGTTACTGAAGCCAGCTCCCGTACGTTACTGAAGCCAGCTCCCGTACGTTACTGACGCCAGCTCCCGTACGTTACTAACACCAGCTCCCTTATGTTACTTACACTAGATCCCTTACGTTACTACTGCCAGTTCCCTTACGTCACTAACACTAGATCCCTTGTGTTACTAACGCAAGCTCCCTTATTTGACTAACGCCATCTCCCTTACGTTACTAACACCAGCTCCCCTACATTACTAACGCCAGCTCCCTTAAGTTACTAACACCAGCTCCCGTATGTTACTAACGCCAGCTCCCGTATGTTACTAACGCCAGCTCCCGTATGTTACTAACGCCAGCTCCCTTACGTTACTAACACCAGCTCCCCTACGTTACTAATGCCAGCTCCCTTAAGTTACTAACGCCAGCTCCCGTATGTTACTAACACCAGCTCCCTTACATTACCACTGCCAGCTCCCTTACGTTACCACTGCCAGCTCCCTTACGTTACCACTGCCAGCTCCCTTACGTTACTAATGCCAGCTCCCTTACGTTACTAATGCCAGCTCCCTTACGTTGCTAACCCCAGCCCCCTTACGCTACTGACGGCAGGTCCCTTACATTACCGACGTCAGGTCCCTTACGTTACCGACGCCAGGTCCCTTACGTTACCACCGCCAGCTCCCTTATGTTACCACTCCCAGCTCCCTCACGTCACTAACACCAGCTCCCTTACGCTACCACCACCAGCTCCCTTACGCTACCACCGCCAGCTCCCTTACGCTACCGTCGCCAGCTCCCGTACATTACTGACGCCAGCTCCCTTACGTTACCACTGCCAGCTCCCTTAGGTTACCACCGCCAGCTCCCTTAGGTTACCACCACCAGCTCCATTAGGTTACCACCGCCAGCTCCCTTATGTTACCACTGCCAGCTCCCTCACGTCACTAACACCAGCTACCTCACGTTACCAACGCCAGCTCCCTTACGCTACCGTCGCCAGCTCCCTTACGCTACTGACGCCAGCTCCCTTACGTTACCGACGCCAGCTCCCTTACGTTACCGACGCCAGCTCCCTTACGTTACCGACGCCAGCTCCCGTACGTTACCGACGCCAGCTCCCGTACGTTACCGACGCCAGCTCCCGTACGTTACCGACGCCAGCTCCCGTACGTTACCGACGCCAGCTCCCGTACGTTACCGACGCCAGCTCCCTTACGTTACCGACGCCAGCTCCCTTACGTTACCGACGCCAGCTCCCTTACGTTACCGACGCCAGCTCCCGTACTTTACTGACGCCAGCTCCCGTACGTTACCGACGCTGACGCCAGCTCCCGTACGTTACTGACGCCAGCTCCCGTACGTTACTGACGCCAGCTCCCGTACGTTACTGACGCCAGCTCCCGTACGTTACTGACGCTGACGCCAGCTCCCGTACGTTACTGACGCTGACGCCAGCTCCCGTACGTTACTGACGCTGACGCCAGCTCCCGTACGTTACTGACGCTGACGCCAGCTCCCGTACGTTACTGACGCTGACGCCAGCTCCCTTACGTTACTGACGCCAGCTCCCTTACGTTACTGACGCCAGCTCCCTTACGTTACTGACGCCAGCTCCCGTACGTTACTGACGCCAGCTCCCGTACGTTACTGACGCCAGCTCCCGTACGTTACTGACGCCAGCTCCCGTACGTTACTGACGCTGACGCCAGCTCCCGTACGTTACTGACGCTGACGCCAGCTCCCGTACGTTACTGACGCTGACGCCAGCTCCCTTACGTTACTGACGCCAGCTCCCTTACGTTACTGACGCCAGCTCCCTTACGTTACTGACGCCAGCTCCCTTACGTTACTGACGCCAGCTCCCTTACGTTACTGACGCCAGCTCCCTTACGTTACTGACGCCAGCTCCCTTATGTTACTGACACTAGATCCCTTACGTTACTACTGCCAGTTCCCTTATGTCACTAACACTAGATCCCTTGTGTTACTGACGCCAGCTCCCTTACGTTACTGACGCCAGCTCCCTTACGTTACTGACGCCAGCTCCCTTACGTTACTGACGCCAGCTCCCTTACGTTACTGACGCCAGCTCCCTTACGTTACCACTGCCAGCTTCCTCATGTTACCACTGCCAGCTCCCTCAGGTTACCCCCGCCAGCTCCCTCAGGTTACCACTGCCAGCTCCCTTACGTTACCGACGCCAGCTCCCGTACTTTACTGACGCCAGCTCCCGTACGTTACCGACGCTGACGCCAGCTCCCGTACGTTACTGACGCCAGCTCCCGTACGTTACTGACGCCAGCTCCCGTACGTTACTGACGCCAGCTCCCGTACGTTACTGACGCCAGCTCCCGTACGTTACTGACGCTGACGCCAGCTCCCGTACGTTACTGACGCTGACGCCAGCTCCTGTACGTTACTGACGCTGACGCCAGCTCCCGTACGTTACTGACGCTGACGCCAGCTCCCGTACGTTACTGACGCTGACGCCAGCTCCCGTACATTACTGACGCTGACGCCAGCTCCCGTACGTTACTGACGCTGACGCCAGCTCCCTTACGTTACTGACGCCAGCTCCCTTACGTTACTGACGCCAGCTCCCTTACGTTACTGACGCCAGCTCCCTTACGTTACTGACGCCAGCTCCCTTACGTTACTGACGCCAGCTCCCTTACGTTACTGACGCCAGCTCCCTTACGTTACTGACGCCAGCTCCCGTACGTTACTGACGCCAGCTCCCGTACGTTACTGACGCTGACGCCAGCTCCCGTACGTTACTGACGCTGACGCCAGCTCCCGTACGTTACTGACGCTGACGCCAGCTCCCGTACGTTACTGACGCTGACGCCAGCTCCCGTACGTTACTGACGCCAGCTCCCTTACGTTACTGACGCCAGCTCCCTTACGTTACTGACGCCAGCTCCCTTACGTTACTGACGCCAGCTCCCTTACGTTACTGACGCCAGCTCCCTTACGTTACTGACGCCAGCTCCCTTACGTTACTGACGCCAGCTCCCTTACGTTACTGACGCCAGCTCCCTTACGTTACTGACGCCAGCTCCCTTACGTTACTGACACTAGATCCCTTACGTTACTACTGCCAGTTCCCTTATGTCACTAACACTAGATCCCTTGTGTTACTGACGCCAGCTCCCTTACGTTACTGACGCCAGCTCCCTTACGTTACTGACGCCAGCTCCCTTACGTTACTGACGCCAGCTCCCTTACGTTACCACTGCCAGCTTCCTCATGTTACCACTGCCAGCTCCCTCAGGTTACCACCGCCAGCTCCCTTAGGTTACCACTGCCAGCTCCCTCACGTCACTAACACCAGCTACCTCACGTTACCAATGCCAGCTCCCTTACGCTACCACCGCCAGCTCCCTTACGCTACCACCGCCAGCTCCCTTACGCTACCGTTGCCAGCTCCCTTATGCTACCGACACCAGCTCCCTTACGTTACCGACGCCAGCTCCCTTACGTTACCGACGCCAGCTCCCGTACGTTACCGACGCCAGCTCCCTTACGTTACCGACGCCAGCTCCCGTACGTTACCGACGCCAGCTCCCGTACGTTACCGACGCCAGCTCCCGTACGTTACCGACGCCAGCTCCCGTACGTTACCGACGCCAGCTCCCGTACGTTACCGACGCCAGCTCCCGTACGTTACCGACGCCAGCTCCCCCTGTACGTTACTGACGCCAGCTCCTGTACGTTACTGACGCCAGCTCCTGTACGTTACTGACGCCAGCTCCTGTACGTTACTGACGCCAGCTCCTGTATGTTACTAACACCAGCTCCTGTATGTTACTAACACCAGCTCCCGTATGTTAGTAACGCCAGCTCCCTTACATTACCACTGCCAGCTCCCTTACGTTGCTAACGCCAGCTCCCTTATGTTGCTAACGCCAGCTCCCTTACGTTACTAACGCCAGCTCCCTTACGTTACTAACGCCAGCTCCCTTACGTTACTAACGCCAGCTCCCTTACGTTACTAATGCCAGCTCCCGTACGTTACTAACACCAGCTCCCTTATGCTACCACTGCCAGCTCCCTTATGCTACCACTGCCAGCTCCCTTACGTTACTAGTGCCAGGTCCCTTAGGTCACTAACAGCAGGTCCCATATGCTGCTAATTGCAGCTCGTTAATTTACTAATGCCGGCTTCTTCAGGTTACCTCCACAGCTCCCTTACATTACACATGTTTGCTCAAGAAGTAGTCGTTGCTGTACATTGACGGGCCAGGTGCAATACATCGCCTACTTCACTTTCAGGCCACCGGACGGTCTCGCTTCTTCTTTCTATCGAACATGTATCTTCTTTGAGCTATATCTGCCTCTTGTAATGACAAAAGGCTGCCGGACAAAGCAGGAGCTGAATGAGGATGCTCATAGACACTGTACACGTAACACTAGCTCTGGTGAAACATTTGGGGTGAGAAACGACCAATGATAGAGAAGTAGAACATCTCTTGAGCTTACAAAGCGCAAACTGCAGATATGGTGCACTGTAGAAACTTCTCTGAGAAGTTTATTTCTGGAAAAGTAAGGTTGAGGGCATTTACTGCAACCTCGATCTGAAGACGCAATGGGTGTTAAGCCCTCATACAGAACTAAGGTCGATGTCCTACTCGAGGATTGTGTCCAGGGCTTGAAGTTCTAATAGAAGGCAGAAGAAAGAATCTCTGTACGCTAGGTGTAATAGGGAAGCCACCTCTTTGGTGAACTTATAGAATGAAACAGTCAATGTCCTTTTCATGTACCTGGTAGCTTACAATGTAATTGTATAATGTGCAGATGCTCTTTAGCTGGTCTGTGCTGATAAGGTATCTTTGCTATGTTCTTTTTTGCTAAAGTTCTACTCTGGAATAAATTATACAATCACTCATCCCAAGCATCATTCACAGGAAACATATCAGACAAACACAGTTGATACAACTTATTGTTACAGAACTGGCAATGATGCCACTCGAAATACACGTGCAACCGGTCTAAACCAGTTTATGATGCTCTTCCCCAGTAGGCTGATCTTTTTGGTCTCAAGGTTCTGTACATTGAGTTTTGTTTCCCACATGGCTTCAGGCATACCAAACACTTTGAGAGCTTCTTGTCTGACCAGTTCTTAAGATGCTCCACCTCCAGCCTGGCTTCTGCCGTCTTCTCCTTCCACTCTGAGGTCAATCAGAGACTAGCGCAATAAAGTTATCCATGTCAATCAGTTATTTTGTTAGAAATATTTAATGGTGGCCTGCAGCGCCACCACTCCATTGATGACACAGGGATGTGTCCTTTCGAAGACTCCAAGGAGACAATGGTTTGTTCCAAAATAATCTGCTTGGAACTGAAGGCTGTAGGGTGTGCTAGGTACATGAGATTAGATAGTCCGTGATGCGGCTTAAAGTGTGTGTCCACCACCAGGAGATTGACGTACACCACTGTAGTGTGTTCTTTGAATGCAGTTTAATCTGTGGCCTAATTTAGCTGCTTTGGTCAAGGCTGAGTTTTCCGTTTGATGAAACCTAAGGGTTTGTGTCTACTCCCTATGATCCCTGGGCCATCAGTCTTTGCCTATGTATTGGCATGTTAGGACTATATAAACATAGACCCTGGATGTAGGTATGCAAGGGTGTTGCAGCATCCCACAATAACTAGAAGTGTGTGGATAATTCTGCTCCGCCGGAGGAGTTTGCAGAGTTTCGCCCACTCTGCGTTCCACTTCGATGTGGAGTTCCGGCAAACATCCGCCAACCACTGCCTGGCGGAGTTTTTCCTTGTAGATGGCTCCTCAACATTAAGTTGATGAGAGCAACTGAGGAATTTACATCCCCTACCGTCATTTTTGGGCCCTAGAACACCTCCCGCCTACATTTCTCAATCTCGTTGAGAAAGCTGCTGCTTGAGTAGAACATCTACTTGAGCGGCCGAAGGATGCAGCACCCTCTGGCGTGCCACGTGGTTCAGTTCGCATTTATCTTATAGTGCGGAAAAAGCTCCTGGTGCTAGAATTCAACACGAGCTGTGCTGCATGCCTGAAATCCACCCACAGGCAGAACCCCACAGAATATCGCATAGTTTTTATGTAACTCTGTGGAATTCTGCGGGGTGAGAATCCACCAGTTCCGGCAAGGCCCAAAAATAACCATGCTGGAGTTTAGAAGATGAATGAGAACTAAAGATGCATTTGCATTTTGTTTTTATCTGCCACATTTGCTGTGCCTTCAAAGGCATAGGTCAAATGGCAAGCTGTGTCTTCTGACAGATTACTGCTTATTGTTTTAAAGTGGAGATGGTGTCTACTTTTCTTTCTCTGAATACACAGTTTGTGTATTTTGTAACGTGAACTATGACAATCTTTCTGGGGGTCCACAGAGAGTGAAAGGAAAGACTGCAGAATGTCAGTTTGTTTCTAACACATAACAAAATCTAAATAACTGTAAATGAACTGTACAAACAAAGCAACGTATATCTGGACTTATGAAAGTACAAATGAAGCACATTTCTGAATTGTAACAGAAACAAAGATTGTTATAGGATCGAAGCAAATCAAGACATTTTACTCTGTGATGTGCAAATAATAAATATGGGCTGCAAAAATATGTCAGTTCTATATTGTGGCCATTTCAATGGAAAACCTGCTGTCTGTAACTTAAAATGAAGTATGTATACACCGTACTTTAGTAATATATATTTGCAACAGCATTACCTAAATGCACCACTGGCTACATACCACACCCTTACCACTCCCCTGCTGAATGGACATGGCTCGTTTGCTGCCCTTGTTGTTAGTGTGACACTTGGATTTTTCTCAATTCCTATGACTTTAGTGATGGAATACTGATGGCAGCACCCCCAATCTGAACATTGCCTCAGCACCTCTGTGTACAAGTGTCATAAGTTCAAAGCTCCCCCTTAACTTAGCCCCCATTGTGCTATGTCTGTTGAAGTCATACCCTGAGAGATGGAATTCTAAGGCAGGAAGCAGCATCTTGAATTCTGCAATAAGTTTACTACTTAGAGTACACTGAATCTGAACAAGAGGGATCTTAAATTAGTAAGGCCTTCTTTTGTGTCAATTCCTCTGGATGTTATTGCTTGGATTGCATAAAACCCTTCTAATAGAGTGGAGTGGAACTTTATGTGGAAGATCTTGCAGTAGTTTGGTTTTGGTTCAAATGTTTTAGAATTTGTTTTTATTTTATACATTTTCTCTCATGCTTCTGTTAATTATACTTCTTCCCATACTTCTCTCTTACAAAGGGTACAAAGCAACAATATTTATCACCACGTTTGTTGGTTCTTTAACATTAGAAGCTTTGTGTTCAATGCGTTAAGGAGAGCATGGAAGTGAAGGGTATATAGCCAGAGGAGACTTTCCTAAAATGTTCCCATGGCGATTTTCTCAGGGTCCATCTTGAATCAAAATGTATACTATGCCAGTTTTTCCAAGAAGTTAATGGTTTTTCAACGTTATCAGTATATACACTTAACATAGTCAAAGTTATAAAACTCTTTCTGAATAAATTTTGTCTGAATAATGTATTTCAGGGTAATGCTTAGTATGGGATACAACTGACATTAAACATCTAGGGATCTGTTTCATTCATACTATTAAGGAATCATATAAATTAAACTTCAAATGTGAACAGTAAATTAGAGCTTCTTATTGCAAAATGATCTCCACTCCATCTTTCTTGGTGAGTGGGACTTCATAGTATTAGACTTGATGCTTACCCTGTTGTTTTGCATTCCATTTCTATTTTATCAGTCAAATGGATCAAACCTTTTTCAAGTTTGACAGACTCATTTCTAGATGTTTATGAACTAACGAGGGAGCTGGAATTTTCTTATCCAAATTGGAACATTTCAAACAACGGGGTGCACAGTTTCCAGATTTTAATCATACCACATAGGTTTTTGTGTCATTTGCCTTGGCCCTGGTATTGCAGCACCCCTTTTGCAGTTCACCTTTTTTGGGTCTCATTGAAGAAGGGTTTATACCTCCTTTTCTTTTAAAGAAGTTTCTCTAATGTTCTAGAAGTATAGGGTATTTTTGTTCACTCCAATTTCTATATATGTTATTTACCCTTACCGGTTTTACACTTCAACCATTCAGAGAAAAGGAAATGTATGAATTCCCAGTTTGAGAATAATAAAAACATAATTAACATCAAGTTAATATTTTGGCAAATTTGGAGGAAGCACAATATTGATTGGGTTGATCAGTTGGTTGTTGGTGATTACTGCTTACCCTTCTCTCAGTTGAAAGGGATATATTAAATATCTCTTGTTTGTCCCAGTATATCAAATTGAGATTTTTTTGACAATATTAATAGACTGACTGTCATGAATATTAGCGATGTTCAGAAAATATTGTGGAAACTGTGGTACTTGTAAATAATCAAACCTAGAAGGATAAGGGTGAACAACATCACAATCTTATTTGATCAGTACAGACATGAGTAAAGTGTTAGTTATATATGTATTCAACACCTAGAGCTGCAAATGCAACAAAACAGTCTTGTATACATTTAGAAAACTTATAAACAAAAATAAATAGAATAAAATCTATAAATAAAATTCAAAATATAAATAATTATGTTAAATAAAAACAATATAAATTAAATAAATAAAAATAATATAAATGTTACTCTCTCGTCAGCTTTTCTCTGCCTCCCTATCACCCTGTGTCTCTATCAATCTATCCTCCATCCCCACTCTGACTCATCCAAAACCCATTCTACTACTTTCATCTACTAAATAGCCCTGCCTAAGCTCTTCCCTCCTCTACCGCTCCTCGCTCACCCAAACCTCAGTTTACTACCATGATCTCCCAAACAACCCTACTAAATTCTCAATCATTTATCTCACCTTTGACTCCTCGAAAAGCCCTCCTGCTACTATGATCTCCCTAACCCTTTCCACAGACTCTTCCCTCCTCCATCTCTTCTTTACTCATCCCAAGCCTAAATCCTATTACTATAAACTCCCAATTAACACTTCTGCATTCTTCCCTCCTCCACCCCTCAATTACTGTAGTCAATCCAACTAACAAACTCACAAATCCTGTTCTCAAAATAACTCATAAAAATACTAATACTGTACTCATATTTCCCTATACTAATCCACCACTAATTCCTCTTGGGTTCTGGAGTATTGTGCTACTCGCTGAAAAGTGCTTTGACGCCTCATCAGGGGTAGTAAGTGCTATATAAATACAATAACAATGTTTTTTTTTTTGTTAACTCCATTTCTTGTTTTCTTCTTTCTTTCTCAACTTATTTCTCTTGCCTTCTCTATTCTTTTTATTTTTTAATAACGCTACTGTTTGAAAATGTATTTGGGATAGTTACATTTTACTTATTTACATGATATACCTAAGCAGTTTTTAGTTAGAAACAGAATTGTAAATTTCTTCTGAATTACATGTTTTATATACCCCAAAAAATTATTTTAGGCCTGAGTGATGACAACCTCCCACCACATTATTACAGATGCTGTTTCCAGTTTAGGACTTTGGATGTGACAACCTAATGCAGTCTGACTGTTAATGTGTTCATTTACTCCCATTGAATGGTTAACCTAGCACACCTGAAAATAGTGATTTCTAGGTGAAGAGACCCTACTTTAAGCCTCTATAATATATCAAGATATTTGTTCTTATGTTTAAATTAAAGCTTTTAAAACTTTTTTTTAAAAACCTCCTCAGCCAGCAGAATGTTAAAAGGGTTCCTGCTATCTTCTATGTAAAGCTAAACCTGCCTTTAAAAAGCTCTTTTCTGCTTTGAAGAGTCTGATTAAAGTATATGTTGATTCCTTTGGTGAGACACATGGCAAGTGGACACAGCTCCAAAGTGTGGGCGTCTGCTCATCCCGAGTGAAATGCAGCATCCTCCAGAGATATGTAGTAAAGAGATTTTACTTTCACCCACCTGGAGGTGATCCGACAGTCTCCTAGGCTTTATCCTGCCGCATAAACGTAACTTTGTCCACGTGGTTTTTGAGAGTCTTATATTCTCCTTCTTTTTGATATTTTCTGTAAATAAGATGATGGTCCCCTTGTTTCCTTATGAGTTAGATGTGTGGATTTCAAGGTGTGATTGGTAATTGTTGCACAGGTAGGGTAGGGGGATACATGGGTCTAGAGCGCTGTGCGGGGAGATTTGGGGTAGAGGTGACTCACAGCGACATTGGAGAGCATGGATGGATGGGGAGAGAACATGAAGCACCAGATCTAAAAGAAAAGCCTGATTTAAAGGACCATCAACCCTTCTTTTGTTCAAGTTTCATCCTGGCTGGCAGCCACCTGGAACCTAGCGCTTAGGCGGCTATGCAATGAAAGGAAACAAAGGCGCCCAGCGTATCACTTTAAAAAAACTATGATTTGAAGTCAGGTTCTTTACTTTGTTCAGCCCCTGTAGGGGTAAGAGAAGGGCATGCACCATAAAGGTGGTAGATGGATGTGTGTATGAGTAAATACACAAACGACGATTTAAATGGCATTTTCTAAATTATATTTTAATTCTTTCATAGCACTGATCATCCCAGTTTAGGGTGTCAGGGTGCTTTACATCACACACTGACACAATGTCATACAAGTGTGTAGATCAGTGTACAGGAAATGTTAGAATGTGGTTTTTGGCGGCCACATTAACCCTCTTTGCCACTTTGAATCAAAACTGTGATTGGACAAAACACAGAACCCTTCGGACACTGCAGAACCCGAACCGTCACCTCTCAGCAGCAGAAAGGTACTCTGGGACAAGAAGTCCCCCCACTTCAGTGTTTCCATGTCGGACCCTCAGCAGCAGGTTGTCGTAATGCTGCAAGACAAAATAAATGGAGACCCTCTGTGATCAATTACTCAAGCCAGAACAGATTTACTGTCATATGTGTCCTTGTTACCAATTTCTTTGCCACAGATTTTTAAAAAATATATGTATAAGTTGACTGTCAGACTCTGCTTTTGATGGCTCCGCCCCTTTTGACTCGACCCCTTCTCCTCTGACACACTTTTACCCCAATTCATGGGTTCCCGGAGTATTTTTATTTTCAATCCCATCACTGCATACAGCATTAGTATATTAGCTGTAAAAAAAAAAAAAAAAAAAAGAGGGCGGGGCTTCGTAAAATTAAAAAGTTATATTTAATGCGTGTGACAACAAACATGCCAGCGATCACGGGTGACTAACAAAAGTTTCGGTTGTCCGATGTAACCGGGGCCTGTGAACATTCACATGGGCGTTTGCACCCGTGCCTTGCAAATGTGGCCCTCCCTTCAGTGGCCGAGGTGGGGTGCGCTGGGAGCCCTCCGTAGGCCCCGATCCTGGTCGGGTGTAAAGCGGGCCGAGCTGCCTGCTTAAGGCCCCCTCCGGGCCGGCCTCGCCTGCTCAAGGTTACCCGCCCTCCTTCGTGTTGCAGCCTGCGCCTCGGCTCCGGCCCTGCCCTCTGCTCGCCGTGTGCTCTTCGGCAGTCGGCTCGCATTAGCGTGAGCGCTGCCCCGGAGGCCACCAGCAGCATCTCGGGCCTGATCCGGGCTGGCACTCGCCTCTGCCGCCCCCTTCGTCCTCGGCTGGCCTGGACCCAGGGCTCCGCTCTGTAGAGTTTGTCACTTTGTTTTTAAGCTGTGACGATATTGTCGTGACTCCTATTGGGTTTAGATTACAGCAGAGCAGTCCAGCTGCAGAACATATAGTGCTTTATAACCCCGTCGAGGCGCTTAGGCACGTTTGCAGACGGTGGCACGCCGCACCGTGGAGGTGTCCTGGAGGGAAGAGTGTGTCTCTCATCGGTGGGGCTGGTGTTTCGAGGACTTTGAAGGCCGCTTTTAAGTGGCCGCCTGGCTCCCCATAAATTGTGTTGCGTGAGAAGCGCCGCTTTTCAGTACCGAGCGCTTGTTAAAGATGCTTGGCGGCGGCGGGAAAGTTTTATCAGCCAACTCGACAAACCTCTAACATTCCTCGCAATCTGCACCGTGTGGGCCAGGATGCAATTATTTCGCATGTTGAAACCTGGTTTTGTCACCCCGAGGGTGAAGCGTGTTGGTGTGTGTTTCTGTGTGTGTGGTTGTACGTTGTGTGCAGCTGGAGGGCCCCACAGGGTGTTAGGACCCTGATGTACTTACATGGGAGTTTGAGCCCGTTTGCAGGGGCATAAGGCAGGCCTCGAGGTGCAGGGGGGACCCCAAGCCCTCAGGAGACCCCAAGCCCTTCATGAGGGGCCCCTTCCCCGCTCAAGGCCAATGAATATCTCTGAGATATGGGAGACTTGGCGGCCCCCCTTCATACTCTGCAGGGGGGGGGGGAGTCCCGTCATTTTGTCTTCCGCCGCTGCCTTTGTGTTGTATTCATTCCACCTAATGCGGTGAATGAGCCCGTTGTGAGGTGTCACCTGCACCAAATGTGGTAAATGTGCCAGTCGTGTGGTATTATCTGCCCCTAATTCATTGATTATGCCAGATGTGTTTTATCTGTGCCCAGTGAGGTGAAAAACCCAGTTGTGTGGTATCTGCACCGGATGCGGTGAATTAGCCAGCTGTGTGATACATCTGCACTTAATGCTGTAAATGTGCCAGTTGTGTGGTATTATCTGCGCCCAATGCAGTGATTGTGCCAGATGTGCGTTATCTACACCGAATGCGGTGAATGAGCCAGTTGTGTGGAATCATAGGCACCTAATGCGGTGATGAGACAGTTGTGTGGTATCATCTGCACCTAATGCGCTGATGAGTCACTTGTGTAGTATTATCTGCACATAATGTGGTGATGAGACAGTTGTGTGGTATCATCTGCACCTAATGCGGGGAATGGGCCCGTTGTGTGGTATCATCTGCACCTAATGCGGGAAATGAGCCCGTTGTGTGGTATCATCTGCACCTAATGCGGGAAATGAGCCCGTTGTTTGGTATCATCTGCACCTATTGCGCTGAAAAGTCACTTGTGTGGTATTATCTGCACACAACGCAGTGCTGAGCCAGTTGTGTGGTATTTTGTGCACCTAATGTGGTGAATGTACCAGATGTGTATTGTCTGCACCTAATGCGATAAATAAACCAGTTGTGTGGTATCATCTGCGCCTAATGCAGGAATTGTCAGGTGTGTATTATATGAAAAAAAGGTTACACACGGTTCCAAACCATACAGAGGGTTTCTTTCAAGAAGATGAATCAATCAGTAGATGGAAACCGACAGTTTTCGGAGCAAGAGCCCTCACTCACCTTCCGGTGACATGCTTCATCATGGGGCCAAGCTCCTCGTCAGGCCGGCGCTGCAATGCCTGACGGGCCCCACAGAGGGGCTCTTTGCCGGAGATCTTTTAAGAATCGTGTATAGCCGGTCAAAAACAATAAAGTGAAGGATTGGTATATGGGAAAATGTTAAAAATGACTAGAGGTAATCACTAATGGTTTTATTCTCATACTGATACCTCTGACATGATTAAAAACAGTGTGGGGGGAATTAGTGGAATGATGTCCACAAACCCCACAAAAAAACAGGTAGGTATAATTACTGTGTCTCTTACTAGGGAATAATAAGAAAGAGACGGTGCACACAGGATCCCCTGTGTCACTCTACGTAGTTGGTCAACATGTTTCTCGCTTTTTTCTTGTCACAAAATGATCTTATGCGATTCGTCAGGACCTAAATACATACCTAATCCTTTAAACCATGGATATTCCCAAAAATAAGGAAATCAAAACCCTCCAAAAACTAATGCTAGGGCCTCATCGGGGTGATATCAGGCTCTAAAAATCCACTCTGATTTGAACAGATGACGGACACTGCCGGGCCACCTACGCCTGTTCCTATCCCCAGGTGTGTATTATATACACCTAATCCGGGGAACGAGCCCGTTGTTAGGTATCATCTGCACCTAATGTTGTGAATGAGTCCGTTGTGCAGTATTACCTGTGCCTAATGTGGAGAATGAGCCAGATGTGTATTATCCATGAGTAATGCAGTGAATGAAACATTTGTGTGGCATCTGCACATAATTCAGTGATGAACCTGTTGTGTGGTATTATGTGCACCTACTGTGGTGATTGTGCCAAGTGTGATTTATTTGCAGCTGATGTGGTGAATGGACCAGCTGTGTGGTGTCATCAGCGCTAATGTAGTGAATGAGCCCGTTGTGTGGTATTACCTGTGCCTAATGCTGTGAATGAGCCCGTTGTGTGGCATCATCTATTCCCAATGCAGTGAATAAGCCTGCTGTGTAGTATTATGGGAACCTCATGTGGTGAATGAACCAGTTCTGTGGTATCATCTGCACCTATTGAGGTGGAGCCAGTTGTCTGGCATCGTCTGCACCTAATGCAGGTGTTGTGCCAGATGTGTATTATATACCGCTATTGCAGTGAATGAATCCATTGTGTGGTATTATCTGCGCCTAACGCGATGAATGAACAGTTTGTGTGGTATCATCTGCGCCTAATGCAAGGAATGAGCCCATTATGTGGTATCTTTTGCGGCTAATACGGTGAATGAACTGTTTGTGTGGTAACAGCTGCGCCTAATGTGAGGAGTGAGTTCATTATGAGGGATCATTTGCGGCAAATACGACAAACGAACTAGTTGTGCGGTACCCCCTGAGCCCAGTGTGGTGAATGAGCCCATTATGTGGCATCATGTGCATCTCTTGTGGTGAATATTCCAGTTGTGTGGTATCATCCAGAGCGAAGGGGGGCTGACCGTGCCAGCTGTTAGCTGGTGAAGGCTTGTGGCTTGCTAGGCTATGTTCCTTTCATGGCTGACCCAGGGAGACATGAATTGTATCCGGCCCATGTTTTGCAATCATGTCTGTTATTTGTCTGTAAAGGTCAATGAAAAAGAGCACACACGTTTTCACGCTCTGAAGTATGTTCTTAAAACAAGAAATGCAAGAATGCCTCAGTTCAGCAGCATTTTTGATCTATCCAACTGTTAAATGATTTAAACGCATACAGAGGCAGACTTGTTACGGTAAACAAGTTTCAGAGGTTTTAAGAGGTATTCTAACCCAAGTACCGTATTTAGGCCCTTCCGGTGTCTATCTGAGAAGCTTGTAAACCAGTGTCTCCAACCTTTTCTGTAGTAAGAGCTACTTATGTCCAAATAAAATCATTGCAAGCTACTTATATTATTAGTGTTGTAAAAATGACCACATCAGACACGATTGCATAAGTGGACACCATATACAAGATTGCTAGCAGTGATCACCTCAGTGCATCAGGCAGGGTTGTCAGTAACTTTAAAAAGTTTCTGTCTGTTTGGGTAGCTTCTATGCAGGAAATATATGCCAGTCACAGCACAGGGCCCCTTGCACAAAAGTACAAATATTAGCAACAAATCTCCCCACATGATTTCCCTCTCAAAAATCTGCTTTAAAAGCATTTTGGAAATGCAACCATTTTTCCCCAAACATCATCTTATGAGTTCTGATAATACACATATTTTTGTCTTGTATGGTCTATTTTGGCATACATACAGTAATTCAAAAGCAAACTGTTTCAATTCAGTAACCTGGGATGCACAGAGCACAGCTACTTACAGGTAGTTGGAGAGCTACCAGTAGCTCACAGGCTACTCGTTGGAGAAGCCTGTGGTAAACCGAGTAAAGTTTGGCTCCCATTCTTCCAGTGACTGCAAATTCCTCCAACTGTTTTGTCCTTTCTTTCAGCCTCCTTCCAATTCAGCATTTAATTATGCCATGCCATGCAGACGTCCTGTCTACAGGAATTACTCTACCATTTCTACTTAGTGTTCTTTTTATCACATAACCAGCATTTTTACTGAAATATACAGGTATTCTACAAGCAACCTTCTGCAGGGAGTTGGACCTCCTTTGGCTGTGATATTTTGCTGCCCTCTTCTGGCCAGTGTGTGCAGTGTTTGCTTCTTATGTTGAGAATCTGTCACCCCCTGCTGGTAGCACATTTAGCGCTGTCTTTTGTTTCTAGTACCTGTCTGGTTTCTTGCTCTTAGCCCAGACGAGCCTTTGCTCTGACAAAATGCCGGGGGGTATTTCACTCAAAGGCTGCCCTGGCTTTGTAGCCCCCGAGATTGGCCCCTATAAGGGGTAACACTTATTTCAATACTTGTTTCACTGAGCAGGTGCCTCCAGCGCTTGAGAGACAAGCTTATGCCCTAGATTAAGGCCACGTGGCTTAGCACGATGATGTCATACATCGAGATACAAACTTTGTGAAACTGATTTTTAACCAGCCAGTAGATTTTGAAAAGCTGCAATGTTGTTTGCCATTTTTATACAACAAAATACAGAAAATTGATGCAATGTGTCACCAGGGTTTTAAGTGGGATGAAAAAATGTAGGGGGAGGGTCTCTCCCGAAGGGGCGTGGCCTATAGATTTAGGGCATGGCTTAGAAACACCCACGCCAAAAATCCCTGCGTAGCATAGCGTGCCGCTTGACTGACGTTTTGCTGCTTCTTTCTGTTACTGGATCCAGATATATGATACAACAAGTAGCATAACATTACACCTACAACAAGCCAGGACTATTGGCTTTGTCAGTGATTGTTAGTTGCGTTAGATTAACGAGTACGACAATGGCTTCAGTGTATATAACACTGAAAATGCTTCAGTTCTGAATGCAGTGATTGTGAAATTACTATGAGTCTCTGAAACTGCATCAAAGGCCGGTGAAGGTTGTTTGTGCTGCTGAGGTAAGATTTTTTAATTCCATCCTGAGTGTGAGGACAGAAATGGAGAGCCCAGCAGGGACCCGTTTCAGCAGCTGCTTTTTAGAACTACCGGTGTTCAGTACCAGCAGGACTCAGCCCACTTCAAGCCCTGGATGTCACCAAAATGTGCTTTCACCCCACGAGAACTTGATATCTGTCTGGCAGGGTTGGGCTGGCCTACAGTGCGATCTGGCAGTTCTAGAAGGGCTGGTCTGACAGGTCAGTGTGTGGGCTGTTTTTGACTCTTTGTGGGCCAGTTTTATGGTCTGGTAGGCCAGCTTTTACTGTTGATTTCTCTGATATTACCACAAACATTGCCTGCAGCAAACACAAACGCTCACTGTCTTGCATACAGTATGAAACACTGATGCAGCGTGTCTTGACTAGGTCATAACTCCCCTGATCACTTTACAGGTTGCTGATTTTCTATTCAGGTTCACTTTTGGGTACAAGTGGGCAGGCTGTGGTCCCTGAAATGCACCTGTGCATGTCTCTGTGTATCTTCCCCACCCTGCTTCATTTCGCATTGTGCCCGCAACTTTTCACTTGCAGTCTTCTAGGAGCCACGACACAGGCTGTACCTTTGTGGTTTGCCTTTGTTGTTTACTTCACTCTTCCTTAAATTCAATGTCTTTGGCACAGGGCTCGCCTCCATATCCTGGGACTTCACACACTCTGGTGACCGTGTGTCCTGCCTAGAGAAAAAACTGGCGTTTCTATACTTTTTTAGTTTAATAAAACAGTTCCCCTACTTTTTGTTAAAAGACAGCTGTCTTGAGGTGGTTAATTTCGACAGGTGAGATGCCTCGGCTGAAATGGAAGTCAGGGAGCCTCCTGTGCTGTGAAGTCCGTGGAGGAACAGATAGTTGAACAAGAAACAAGCCTTCTTGCCAGGGTGCCTGCTGCCTCATATAAATGTAACTGTGTGCAATGTGTTAATCTGCAAACCTGAAGCCTGCCTAGTAGCCAGTATTTACTTTAATTTATGGAGTCACTTGAAGCTTCCTAATGACAAAGATGTATTCTTTGAGGCTTTTGGAGGGTTTATTTTAATGAACACTTACATTAAATGTTTCACTTCGTAAATTCTTTGAATTACTAAAATCTATATTTTGTAAACTTTTTATCTTAATTCTAAATCTCATTGTGTATTTTATGGCAGCCTATTTTATACTGTGTGCAATTTATGTTTAACATAATAACTTCCATATTAAAAGTCCTTTCTGTCACAGGCTGGGACCCCATAACCCTAAAAATACAAAAGTCATTATTCACCCCCCTCACCAATCAGGATTCAACTGAGTGGCTCTCTGGCTAAACACATAGACATTTGCAGTGAACGCATTAATCAATAGGGGTTTTTTAAAAGTATAATATATGCATTTCCAGCTGCTTAGTTTAACTTGCATTTATTTTTCATTTAAGGTGTGGTATTTTATATGCAGGTATCTGAAAGTGGCTGACCAACAAAACATCCCCAGAATACTTTGTTCCTTTAAGCCACACATTTGACCCTGCCCCCCCACCCCCCGACTTACTTACCCCGTCCCCATTGCACTCAGGATCACAGTGCAATACTTTTTCAATGCACTTCGACCTCTGGTCCTACCCCCCCCCCCCCCCTCAGTTTTAAGGTTTTGCCTTAGAGAGTGCTGCGTGGTCTGGCTACGTCTCAAGGGATGATGAGCATTACAGGGCCCTTCTGGAGATGCCACAGCTCGTGCCAGCATCCTGTCCCGTGGAGTGCCCTCACCTGTGTCAGCGGTGCCAGCTGCCCACCGGCCCTCGCGGGGCCACGAGGCAGCTGCACACGTACCATCCTGAGGGTACGTCAGCGTCTGTCGAAGAGAGCAAACGCCAGGAAAAGGAGCGATTGTCTATCACAACAAACAGTCCCTAGCGGAGAGCTACAGAACTGGCGGTCACAGATGTGCAGAAATCCCGCGAGATTGTCCTTGGTTGCAGCTGTAGCACACAGCGCAGGTTAGGTTTTAGTAGAGGTTTGTACACCTCGTGTCTGAGCGCATTTGGGTTCCAATCTCTCCTGCCCCCGTCTAGATGCTTCGGTCTCAGGCCGGAGTCTGATGTGGGTGCAGTTAATGCTGCATGCGTGTTATTGAGTGCTAGTGTGTGTCACGGTTGCTGCGGTTGGTGTGTAATCAGAAATCTACACCGATTCGAGTATGTGCCTTCTGAGAGACCAGTGTGTGCCCGGCCTAGGTAGAGATGTGTGTACGAGGCAACTCTGCCTCTGTGGTCCACTGTACCCTGGTAAGTCAGTCTGTTTGGGGTGGGCACTGATATGCTGTGTTAAGTGTTGTCTTGGAGAGTTATCTTGTTCAAAGATTGAGAAGAGTGCTGTTGGGAGCTTGGTGAGATCTGTTTATGTGGGACACTTGTTCTGTGGTGAATGACTGTATTTTGTTGTGATTAATGTGTTAATTTAGCAGTTCTAAGTGTTTCTTATGTACTTATATGATATTTCTATCGCGCAAATCTAGCACAAAGGCAGTGGAGCACTGTACAAGATAAAATACAGCATTAAGTTAAAAAGCATTTGAAAGGTAGCTGGGATTGTGGATGGTTAATGCATTGTGATGTGTAGTGGTCTTTAGTCAGTTGAGAGCTAATGTTCCCAACTCCCCCTACACCCTCTTTTGCTGAGTCATTTTTGGGTGTTTATGTCAGTTTACGCCTTATCCTTCATAACTTATTTTTGCAAATGATATTCAGGCCAAATTTCTGCCCTTTTTCCCCACATCTTGGGGATTCTACAAATACCCAGCGTATGTGATTTCCTCTGGAAGGAACCCAGAAAATAGCCAAACCATAGCAACATGCTGTCTCTTGTGGGAAAAAGTGCTGTGCAGGAAAGCGTATGTTTCTTGAACAAGCAGAGTTGTAAAAGAAAACAGTGTTTTTTTTAACTGCTCTTTCTGCATTTCTCTATCTGGTAGCATATATTTCCTGTTTGGTGCAGTACAATCTACTTGCAGTTTCTGCTGAAATCAGGTGTGAAATCCATGATTGAACTCTGTATCTCTACACTTCTGAATACTAGAGAAAATTCTAAGTTTAGCAAGGGCTAATTTGGGTAGATTGCTTAATGTTTCCCAGAAGTAATTAATCAATGACATAATAAATAAGGAAAAAAAAATACAGTTGGTTGAAACACGTTGATGTCCTAATGTAAAATGTACAGAAGTAGTATGCAATCACGTTCGCCAGCCTCTTTTGGTAGCAGGAACACATAGAGCCTGATTACCAGTGTTGGTGCTATTTATTGCACTTGATAAATTCACGATACCACGTGGTACTTTATTTATTGAGATAAATAGCACCTATTACAAATTTCTGGGGAATAACATGCAGATTTTGGTGTTTAATGCACCAAAATCCCCATAATAAGGTAATTACAATATTGTTCGCCACTGTTAAATTTCAGCGGGTTTGACCTGCCGAATTTTAATGAAGGTTGAGGTGTTAGACGCTTCCGATAATTGTCAGATGCATTAATTAAATAGCACTCACCTCGCAATTCTGACCCGTATGTAAAAAGGTGTTTGCGCACGGGTCGGCATTAACCGACTCCCTCCTCATCCGGCCCATAGTGGTTGTTGGCTATCCAAAAAACAACCCAATACCCTGAGCCAAAAACTGAGCTGCAGCTTGGAATGATTTTCCATTGTGTACTGACCATGCCTCAGTTCATATGGCAAAATCCTATGAATGAAAAATGGGTAAGGACAGCTATGTATTTTTGAAATGTGCCCAAGATACGGAGTTTAGAAAGTATTTATTTGTACACTTGTGAAAATGGGTTTGCCCATACTATCGTGATTCATAGGGCATTTTGTAAAATATGATCTTTCTTGCACACTGGCTTAAATTTGGAAGCAAATAATGGAGAGAAATTCGATATACATCAACAAATGTTATACTATTCTGTGTTCCTACACTTCTTCCAATAAAAACACTACCCCACATACATGGGCTCGGCCTAGCACCCTCAACATGCAAGGCCCAACAACACAGTGTCGGGACATCACTATTTCTTGTTTTGGTGATTTGGTGGGTGTGGATTTGGGCCTGGACTTGGTCACTACCCAAGGAGATCAACTAAATGCAGACATCTATGAAAACTAGACACCCAAGAAAGTCCAGGGTGGTGTACAGTGCATGCATCACACTGTTTTCTTACCCAGAATGCCCTGCAAATCTCACAATTTGCCTAAAATAGCCAATTTTTCCTCAGATTTCTGAGTCAGAAACTTACAGAATCTGCAAGGAGCAATAAAATTCCGATCACCCAGCATTCAAACCTTCTCTGAATAAAAACGGCACCCCATTCGGGTGTCTGTACCTAGCGTCCATGAGACAAAAGGCCCCAAGATGGAGACATCAACGTTTCCTGTCACAAAAAAATGACCTGTTTTGGCAATGGAGTAGCTGCAGATTTTGGACCCGAGATTGGATGCCACCCAGGCATGGCAACTGAGAGGAATTTGGGATTTATCCCGCTCTGATGGCTTGTATGCAAAAATACGTCCAAAATAATCCACATTTCCTCCTTCTTTCCATAGGGGAAACGGGGATGATCTAGGCCCCAGGTGGGCAGAAAGACTGCAATATGATGCCTGAGCCTAGGTTGATAAATAGGTATTAAACAGTGGCAATCGCCACTGCGTAGTTATAGTTAGGACTGAGTTTCCATAAGAAATAGATTTTTTTGTTTTGCTAAAAACTTTGGTACCATTTAACAAATCTTCACAAAACTCTCCAAAAAAGAATTCATCCATGTTAGAAATTGGGTCTTTAGTTTGCAGCAGTATGCACCCTGGCCAAACCATAGACCATAATCCCAGTCAGGGTATGTCAAATACACAACTTAAATTGTGCTCATCCTATGGTGGCTTGGCGCTCAGCAGGCAGGCTTCACTTAGAAGACAATGTGTAAAGTATTTGTTCAACACTAATGCAGCAGTCGCAGTGAAAACACCTCAAAAGACCCCACACCAGTTTAGAACAATAGAGTAGGTTTATCTGAATAGATATAGACCAAAACAACATAAACCCAATCAGTATATCAAGAGATATTCACTTTTAGGGTATATCATCAGAGCAGTGCTTTACACGGGCTCCTTTTACAGCCTTTACTGTACTGTGCAGAACACGTCCAGTTCACTGTGAGGAGCGCAGCAAGAAAATGTTGGGACTGCTCGGGTCCAAGGTGGCCGCAGCCAGACACATAGGGAAATACCGGGTGAGTGATGAGGTTGCCATGGAGAGCAGAGACGGGCTGGAGCGCCTCTTGCAGATCCAGTGGTAAAGTGCTCAGAGTTCAAAGACCAACAAAAAGTTACAGCAACAAAACAGGAGGTAAAGGCAAAAAGTCTGGGGTAAGACCACCCTAAGGATGCCAGGTCTAAAAATCGACCTCAGCTTATTCCTGGAAAGTTTCAAGGTGAACTGACAAGAGGGATCCGAGAAAAAAGGAGGGATCCCAAAATGTAGTTTCCCAATACAGTGTTCCATAGGAACTTTAGACAATGCTGCAGCCAAAACGGCTAAACAGACTTGCATCAAATTTGCTGAAAAATAGGTCTTTGCTCTTTGTGATTTGGTGAAAATCCATTAAACTGTTTGAGAGAAATTAAGCTGTAAAATGTATAGCTATCTAGCGACGCAGTACTTCAGAGGAAGTATAGAGAGAAAAAAAGACAAATGAAACATTCTGATTGGCTGGTCTGACGGGACTGGGACCACAGCTGCAAGTCCGAATGTTATGATTGGGGGAGGGGCATAACATGAAAAAAAATGTTGCTGCCACTATTTTAGCTCTTTCGGACTCAGTCCTCATGTCCTAAGCATTAAAAGAAAACAACATACAAGGGGCAGTGTAGGGTACATCTTGATTCCATGGTTCTTATTTGAGGAGGGGGGGGTCAAAGTGCCAAAAAAAAAAGAAAAATCATGTCACCGAGGATTCACTGTACAAAGTACGGCTCGCTGCAAAGTTACCACAAGATTACTAGTAAACAACAAAAGGACAAGAAAAAAATGGGTGGATGTCTGTTGGTTTTGCATGACTGTGGGGGAGTTGGACACTTACAGGGCATGGAATGCAGGGTCTTGCCACAGACCAGGCCCTCTACCCATCCTCACGTCACAATTGGCTGAAGGCCATGCACAGCAGGGATGGTCACCTGCAGGGGGTTCACTGTACAACTCCAGTTCCACTTTCTGCTAAAAGGCCAAAGAAAAAGGTGTTGCGTGATGGGAGAGGACTTTGTGCACACGAGGTTTGTGCGCATGGTCTGGCTGGAGGTGGTGCATGACAGGGATTTGGGATAGTTGAGTATGGTAATCAAATCTTACGTTGTAGTTGCATGAGAATGTTAGTTAAAACATACCATTTCAATCTTTGAAAAAACACTGAAATGTACTAGCTATTGTTAATCTATCTATATGTGTGTATTACACAGCCACAGTTGCCACTGTGTAGTTATAGTTAGATCTGAGTTTCCATAAGAAGAGCAGTTTTTGTTTAGGTAATAATTTTGGCGCAGTTTAACGAATCTTCGTAAAGCTTTCCAAAAAATATATTCATCTACTGCAGCTCCTTCCTGGAATGTTTATGGGTGATCAAGTGGGTGTTGAAAATAGGGGGTTCCAACATGTTTTGCCCATGAAAACTTCCATAGGAATTTTAAGAAAATGGCTGATCCAAATGACACCAAATTTGACAGAAAGCTAGCTATTTACTTAAAAGGCATCCTTTTTATGATTCAGTAGAAATCTGTTTAGCTGTGTTTGAGAAACTATCATTCAAATTATAGTGATATCTGGACTATTGGGGTCTGGATATGCTCTAAATGGCCACTTTAAAGGGGAGCAGTTAATTCTGATTGGCTAGTCACAACCTGAACAACATGTTGTGGCAGCCTTTGGACATGGTCCCTGTGTCCTGAAAATGACTTAAAAAATATATAAGAGGCAGCATGAGGACACCCTGATCCCAAAGAGCATTTGGGGTGGTCCCAAAGAGACCCCACTTCATTTAATGGCAACAGCATTGACAACATGACACTGTGCCAGAAAAGGTCAGGAGTATATCTGGCATCTGTTGCTGTACATGGGGAAATTATGATAGTGCCTAGGACTTTGACTCTATTCTTAGACATATCAGATTTATATCTGACATACGATGGATATACCTGAGTAACATGCATGGTGCCCATCTAAGGGCATTCAGAGAAGCATGGTGCCCTTGGAAGAAGGGAATGGGCAGAATGCCAATAGAAGGGGAGGAGGGGCAAGGCGAAGGAGCAGCATGGATGCAACATAAGAGGAAGACTCTTATGTTACCCCCGGGAGGAGGGGAGACACATGGTACCCATAGGAACAGTGGCAGGGCGCATAGTGCCCATGGAAGAGGAGGATATATATGGTTCCCATGGAAGGAGAGGACGAGTATGGTGTCCTTTGGAGGAATAAGCAGGGGCGGCTCCTCCGCTATGGAGCAAGGGTGGCTCCTCCACTATGGTGGCCCCCTCTATGGTTGGCCCCCCAAGCCAACCTTTGAACCATTTACAATAAAAACATAATAAACTGTTTATTATGGTTTTATTGTAAAAGGGGCGGGGCCACGGGCGATGATGGCGACGGAGGGCGAGTCCTGTCCTCAGTGCGCATGTATTTTGGCTGGCCAAACACACATGCACACTGGGCTCTTTCCACCCTGGCACTGTGTTGTTGGTTTGGAGAGAGCAGGAAGAGACTTCTACTGTGCCTTAGAGCACCCATCCAGGGTGCTCCGTGCAATCCCAATGCTGTTTTCATGCTGCCAGCCTCATGAAAGCAGTGTTAGGTTTGACCACAGGGCAAGTTGAGAGCTTGTGCCTGCAAGTACTGGAGCAGGAGGAGCAGAGTGGGGCAGCAAGGAAGGTACGTTTTTTAATTTATTTCTTTTGTCGCCCCCCCTCTATGTGCCACACTGCCCCTTTTCCCTCCCACGAGCTACGACTGAGAAAGAGGGCACTTTGTGGCTACTGGAGAAGGATTTAGCCATGGCATGAAATAGAGTGTAACTTGGTACAGAGATCTGAGAAATTTAGCGGATAAAGTTGAGTCAGGGCTTGCTCAAAGATTACCAGAGAGGGAACTGAGATGCTGTTTGTGGTGTGATACTGAGATATAGTGAATGGTTTGAGTGGAGTGTGTTGATAAGATGGTGGTGTAGGTTTGTGTAAGAAGAAATGCTTGCAAAAGAGAAGTTCCTATTGCTAAGCTGACTGCAGGGAAGATCAAAGAGGGGTGTTCAGAATCTGGGTTTTAGAGGTGCAATGGGGGGACAAGCAACTTGTTTGCAATGACTGCGTTCACCACGCTTCTTTTTATGTCTGTCAAAAATGGGTTACGTTTGAAGGAAACATATTTTCTTGCTTGAACAGTGCGATCATGTCAGGGCATGCATGGACCGAGCCATTGGTGTAACAAAGGCCCCTGTAGCCCCTGCGGAGCGAAGGAGTCCCCAGAGCTCTGGGGGGGTCCTCCGCACAAACCCTGGCCTGAATGAGTCTGGAAGGGGCCCCCCTCAAGGGTTTTGCAGGGGGTGGGGGGGCTTCCCGTTTCGTTACCCCACTGGACAGAGCCGCCACATCAGGTCCTGCATGGACAGAGTGCTCATGTCTGTGCATGCACGGAGAGAGCGGTCATGTCTAGGCCTGCGTGGACAGAGCATCTACATAAAGGCATTCATGGACAGAGCAGCCATGTCAGTGCATGCATGGACCTTAAGGCCATGTCAGGGCATGCATGGGTGGAGCGGCCATGTAAGTGCATGCATGAACAGAGCGGCCACATCAGGTCATGCATGGACTGAGCGGCCACGTCAGGTCATGCATGAACTGAGCAGCCACGTCAGGTCATGCATAGACAGAGAAACCATGCCAGGGCATGCATGGACCGAGGGGCCATGTCAGGGCCTGCACAGATAGAGTGACTATGTAAGGGCATGCATGGACAGAGGAGTACTGTAGGGGCGTTAATGGACAGAGTGGCCAGGTAAGGGCATGCATAGATGAAGTGGCCGTGTAAGGGCATGCATAGATGAAGTGGCCGTGTATTGGCATGCCTCGACGGAGCAGCCATTTAAAGGCATTAATGGACAGAGCAGCTAAGTAAGGGCATGCATGAACAGAGCGGCCATGCCAGGGCATGCATGGACAGAGTGGACTGAACCTGGCCTGAGTGAGTCCGGAAGGGGCCCCCTCCATGTGTTTTGCAGGGGGGAAACCAGTTTCGTTACGCCACTGGACAGATCATTCACGTCAGGTTATGCATGGACAGAGCAGCTGTTCAAGAGGATGCACGGAGAGCAGCCATGTCAGGTCATGCATGGAGAGCGGATATGTCTGAGCATGTGTGGACAGAGCAGCTATGTAAGGGCATGCACGAACAGAGTTGCCCTGTCAGGGCATGCATGGACAATAAGGCCATGCCTAGATATGCATGGTCAGGCAGGCCAGGCCAGGCCAGGGCATGCATGGACAAGGCGGACATGTTAGGACATGGATGGATGGAGTGGCGATGTACAGCATGCATAGATGGAGTGGCCAAGTAAGGCATGCAGGGATGGAGTGGCTATGTAAGGGCATGGAACATGGATGGACAGAGCCACCACATCAAGTCATTCATGGAGAGAGCGGCTATGTAAGGGCATGCATGAATGGAGTCGCTATGTAAGGACATGCATGGGCAGAGCTGCTGTGTCAGGGGATGCAGGGACACAGTGGCTATGTAAGGGCATGCACTGATGGGGTGGCTATATAAGGGCCTGCATGGACTGAGCAGCTATGTAAGGGTATGCACGGATGGAGTGGCTATGTTAGGCATGCTTGGACAGAGTGGCCACGCCAGGTCATGCATGGAGAGAGTGGCCCGTCAGGTCATGCATGAACAGAGCGGTCATGTCAGATCATGCATGGACAGAGCGGCTGTGTTAGGGCATGCATGGACGGAGTGGCTATGCAAGAACATGCATGGACAAAGTGGCTATGTAAGGGCATGCATGGACAGAGCAGCTATGTAAGGGCATGCATGGACAGAGCAGCTATGAATGGGCATGCATGGACAGAGCTGCCACGTCAGGTCATGCATAGACATAGCGGCCACGTAAGGGCATGAATGGACAGAGCAGCAATGTAAGGACATGCATGGATGGAGTGGCTATTTAAGTGCATGCATGGACAGACACCATGTCAGGTCATGCATGGACAGAGCGGACAGGTTAGGACATGCATGGATTGAGTGGCTATGTATGGCATGCATGAATGGAGTGGCTATGCAAGGCATGCATGGATGGAGTGGCTATGTAAGGGCATGGATGGACAGAGCCACCACATCGTCATTCATGTAGAGAGCGCTATGTAAGGGCATGCATGGATGGAGTGGCTATGTAAGGACATGCATGGACAGAGCACCTGATCAGGCCATGCATGAACAGACCTGACATGTTAGGACATGCATGGATGAAGTGGCTGTGTAAGGCATGCATGCATGGATGGAGTGGCTATATAAGGGTATGGATAGACAGAGCCACCACATCTAGTCATTCATGGAGAGAGCACTATGTAAGGGCATGCATGGATGAAGTGGCTATGTAGGGACATGCATGGGCATAGCTGCCGTATCATGGAATGCATGGACAGAGCGGCTATGTACGGACATGCATAGATGGAGTGGCTATGTAAGGGCATGCATGGACACAGCGGCTATGTAAGGGCATGCACGGTTGGAGTGGTTATGTAAGTGCATGCATGGACAGAGCGGCCACATTGTCATCCATGGACTGAGCGGCTATGTAAGGGCATTCATGTACAGAATGGCTACGTCAGGTCATGCATGAGCAGAGCAGCCATGTGAGGTCATGCATGGACAGAGCGGCTATGTAACAACATGCATGGATGGAGTGGCTATGTAACAGCATGAATGGGCTGAGCGGCCATGTCAGTGCATGCATGGACAGAGCGGCTATGTAATGGCATGCATGGACAGAGGGGCTATGTAAGGGCATTCATGTACAGAGCGGCAACGTCAGGTCATGCATGAACAGAGCAGCCATGTCAGGTCATGCATGGATAGAGTGACTATGTAAGGGCATACATGGATGGAGTGGCTATGTAAGGTCATGCACGGACAGAGCGGCCACATCAGGTCATGCATGGACGGAGTGGCCATGTCAGGGCATGCATCTATGGATGGGCTTTGTAAGAGCATGCATGGATGGAGTGGAGAATTGGCCATGTCAGGGCATACATGGATAGAGCGGCTATGTAAGAGTATGTTTGGACGGAGCAGCTATGTAAGGGAATGCATGGACGGAGTGGCCATGTCAGGGCATGCATGGACAGAAAGACCATGTCATGGGATGCATTGATGGTTCGGCTGTGTAAGGGCATGGACGGATGGAGTGACTATGTTAGGCATGCTTGGACAGAGGTGCCACGTCCGGTCATGCACGGAGAGAGTGGCCCCGTCAGGTTATGCATGAACAGAGTGGTCATGTCAGATCCTGCATGGACAGAGCCGCTGTGTTAGGGCATGCATGGACGGAGTGTCTATGCAAGAGCATGCATGGACAAAGCGGCTATGTAAGGGCATGCATGGACAGAACAGCTATGTAAGAGCATGCATGGACAGAGCAGCTATGAATGGGCATGCATGGACAGAGCTGCCACGTCAGGTCATGCATAGACATAGCAGCCATGTAATAACATGCATGGATGGAGTGGCTATGTAAGTGCATGCATGGACAGAGCACCATGTCAGGTCATGCATGGACAGAGCGGACAGGTTAGGACAAGCATGGATTGAGTGGCTATGTATGGCATGCATGAATGGAGTGGCTATGTAAGGCATGCATGGATCGAGTGGCTATGTAAGGGCATGGATGGACAGAGCCACCACATCGTCATTCATGGAGAGAGCGCTATGTAAGGGCATGCATGGATGGAGTGGCTATGTAGGGACATGCATGGGCATAGTTGCTGTGTCATGGAATGCATGGACAGAGAGGGGTATGTAAGGACAAGCATAGATGGAGTGGCTATGTAAGGGCATGCATGGACACAGCGGCTATGTAAGGTCTTGCATGCATGGATGGAGTGGCTATGTAAGTGCATGCATGGACAGAGCGGCCACATCAGGTCACCCATGGACTGAGCGGCTATGTAAGGGCATGCATGGACTGAGCGATGATCTAAGGACATGCATAGATGGAGTGGCTATGTAAGGGCATGCATGGACACAGCGGCTATGTAAGGGCATGCATGCATGGATGGATTGGCTATGTAAGTGCATGCAGGGACAGAGCAGCCACGTCAGGTCATCCATGGACTGAGTGGCCACGTAAGGGCATGCATGAACAGAGCAGAAATGTCAGGTCATGCATGGACAGAGGGCCTAGGTAAGGGCATGCATGGATGGAGAAGCTATGATGGACATAGTGGCCACGTCAGGTCATCCATGGACTGAGCGGCTATGTAAGGGCATGCATGAACAGAGCAGATATGTCTGGTCATGCATGAACAGAGTGGCTATGTAAGGACATGCGTGGATGGAGTGGCCATGTAAGGGCATGTATGGACAGAGCGGCTGTGTAAGGGCATTCATGTACAGAGTGGCCATGTCAGGTCATGCATGCATGAACTGAGCATGCATGTCAGGTCATGCATGGACGGAGTGGCCATGTCAGGCCATGCATCTATGGAGTGGCTATGTAAGTGCATGCATGGATGGAGTGCAGAAGTGGCCATGTCAGGGCATGCATCAATCAATCAATCAATCAAGGAATTTGTAAGGTGCACTACTCACCACTCAGGGTCTCAAAGCGCTGAGTGGGGGGAGGGGCGCTGCTACTGCTTGAACAGCCAAGTCTTGAGAAGTCTCCTGAAGGTAAGGAGGTCCTTGGTCTCACGCAGGTGGGTGAGAAGAGTGTTCCACGTCTTGGCAGCGAGGTGCGAGATTGCTCTGCCGCTGGTTGTAGTTCTTTGGATGCGTGGGACGGTTGCGACAGTGAGGTCAGCAGAGCGGAGCGGTCAGGTGTACAAGGAGAGCCGTCTGTTGAGGTATTCTGGTCAGGTTTTGTGCAGTGCTTTGTGAGCATGGGTCAAGTGTTTGAAGGTGATACCCTTGTTAACGGTGAGCCAGTGCAGGTCTCTCAGGTGGCCTGTGATGTGGCAGTGGGGGGGAATGTCCAGAATGAGGTGTGCAGAGGCGTTCTGGATGTATTGCAACCTTTTGTGGAGTTTGGCTGTGGTTCCTGCATAGAGGGCATTGCCGTAGTCCAGTTTGCTGCTTACGAGGGCTTGGGTGACTGTTCTTCTGGTTTCCGTGGGGATCCATTTGTAGATCCTTCGGAGCATGCGGAGGGTGTTGAAGCAGGAGGAGGAGATGGCATTGACTTGCTGGGTCATGGATAGTGAGGAGTCCAGGATGAATCCTAGGTTGCGTGAGTGGTCGGTGGGAGTTGGAGTGGATCCGAGTGTGGCAGGCATGCATGGACAGAGCAGCCATGTCAGGGGATGCATGGACGGAGCGGCTATGTAAGGGCATGCATGGATGGACAGAGTGGCCATGTCAGGGCATGCATATATGGAGTGGCTATGTAAAGGCATGCATGGATGGAGTGGCTATATAATGGCATGCATGGACGGAGTGGCCATGTCAGGGCATGCATCGATGAAGTGGCTATGTAAGGGCATGCATGGACAAAACGGCCATGTCAGGTCATTCATGGACAGAGCAGCTACGTAAGTTCATGCATGGACAGAGCGGCTATGTAAGGGCATGCATGGACGGAGTGGCCATGTCAGGACATGCATTTATGGATTGACTATATAAGGGCATGCATGGATGGAGTGGCCATGTCAGGACATGCATTTATGGATTGGCTATAGTGCATGCATGGACGGATTGGCCATGTCGGGGCATGCATCGATGGAGGGGCTATGTAAGGGCATGCATGGGCAGAACAGCCACGTCAGGTCATGCATAGACAGAGCAGCTATGTAAGGTCATGCATGGACGGAGTGGCCTTGTCAGGACATGCATTTATGGATTGGCTATATAAGGTCATGCATGGACGGAGTGGCCATGTCAGAGCGTGCATTTATGGCTTGGCTATATAAGGGAATGCATGGACGGAGTGGCCATGTCAGGGCATGCATTTATGGATTGGCTATATAAGGGCATGCATGGACGAAGAGGCCATCTCAGGGCATGCATTTATGGATTGGCTATGTAAGGGCATGCATGGACGGAGTGGCCATGTCAGGGCATGCATTTATGGATTGGCTATGTAAGAGCTTGCATGGACGGAGTGGCCATCTCAGGGCATGCATTTATGGATTGGCTATATAAAGACATGCATGGATGGAGTGGCTATGTAAGGGCATGCATTGACTGAGCGCCTATTAAAGGGCATGCATGGACAGAGCGGCTATGTAAGGTCATGCATGGACAGACCGGCTATGTATGGGCAAACATGGACAGAGTGCCATGTCAGGGCATGCATGGACAGAGTGGCCATGTCAGGGCATGCATTTATAGAGTGGCCTTGTAAGGGCATGCATGGATAGAGTGGCTGTGTAAGGGCATGCAAGAACAGAACGGCCACGTCAGGTCATGCACGGACAGAACAGCTTTGGAAGGTCATGCATCTATGGATTGGCTATGTAAAAACTTGCATGGACAGAGTGGCCATGTCAGGGCATGCATGGACAGAGTGGCCATGTCAGGGCGTGTATTTATAGAGTGACCTTGTAAGGGCATGCATAGACAGAACGGCCACTTCAGGTCATGCATGGAAAGAGCAGCTATGTAAGGTCATGCATCTATAGATTGGCTATGTCAGGGCATGCATGGACGGAGTGGCCATGTCAGGGCATGCATCTATGGATTGGCTATGTAAGGACATGCATGGACGAAGTGGTCATGTCAGGTCGTGTATTTATAGAGTGGCCTTGTAAGGACATGCATGGATGGAGTGGCAATGTAAGGGCATACATGGGCAGAACTGACACATCAGGTCATGCATGGATAGAGCAGCTATGTAAGGTCATGCATCTATGGATTGGCTATGTAAGAGCTTGCATGGACAGAGTGGCCATGTCAGGACATGCATTTATGGATCGGCTATATAAGGGCATGCATGGACGGAGTGGCCATGTCAAGGCATGCATCGATGGAGGGGCTATGTAAGGGCATGCGTGGACAGACCGGCTATGTATGGGCATACATGGACAGAGTGGCCATGTCAGGGCGTGCATGGACAGAGTGGCCATGTCAGGGCGTACATTTATAGAGTGGCCTTGTAAGGGCATGCATGGATGGAGTGGCTATGTAAGGGCATGCATGGACAGAACGCCCACGTCAGATCATGCACGGACAGAACAGCTATGTAAGGTCATGCATCTATGGATTGGCTATGTAAGAGCTTGCATGGACAGAGTGGCCATGTCAGGGCATGCATGGACAGAGTGGCCATGTCAGGGCGTGTATTTATAGAGTGACCTTGTAAGGGCATGCATGGACAGAACGGCCACATCAGTTCATGCATGGTCCGAGCAGCTATGTAAGGTCATGCATCTATGGATTGGCTATGTAAGGACATACATGGACAGAGTGGCCATGTCAGGGCATGCATGGACGGAGTGGCCATGTCAGGGCATGCATGGACGGAGTGGCCATGCATCTATGGATTGGCTATGTAAGGGCATGCATGGACGAAGTGGTCAAGTCAGGGCGTATATTTATAGAGTGACCTTGTAAGGACATGCATGGATGGAGTGGCTATGTAAGGGCATGCATGGACAGAACCGCCAGATCAGGTCATGCATGGATAGAGCAGCTATGTAAGGTCATGCATCTATGGATTGGCTATGTAAGAGCTTGCATGGACAGAGTGGCCATGTCAGGACATGCATTTATGGATCGGCTATATAAGGGCATTCATGGACGGAGTGGCCATGTCAAGGCATGCATCGATGGAGGGGCTATGTAAGGGCATGCATGGACAGACCGGCTATGTATGGGCATACATGGACAGAGTGGCCATGTCAGGGCGTGCATGGACAGAGTGGCCATGTCAGGGCGTACATTTATAGAGTGGCCTTGTAAGGGCATGCATGGATGGAGTGGCTATGTAAGGGCATGCATGGACAGAACGCCCACGTCAGATCATGCACGGACAGAACAGCTATGTAAGGTCATGCATCTATGGATTGGCTATGTAAGAGCTTGCATGGACAGAGTGGCCATGTCAGGGCATGCATGGACAGAGTGGCCATGTCAGGGCGTGTATTTATAGAGTGACCTTGTAAGGGCATGCATGGACAGAACGGCCACATCAGTTCATGCATGGTCCGAGCAGCTATGTAAGGTCATGCATCTATGGATTGGCTATGTAAGGACATACATGGACAGAGTGGCCATGTCGGGGCATGCATGGACGGAGTGGCCATGTCAGGGCATGCATGGACGGAGTGGCCATGCATCTATGGATTGGCTATGTAAGGGCATGCATGGACGAAGTGGTCAAGTCAGGGCGTATATTTATAGAGTGACCTTGTAAGGACATGCATGGATGGAGTGGCTATGTAAGGGCATGCATGGACAGAACCGCCAGATCAGGTCATGCATGGACAGAGCAGCCATGTAAGGTCATGCATCTATGGATTGGCTATGTAAGAGATTGCATGGACTGAGTGGCCATGTCAGGACATGCATTTATGGATTGGCTATATAAGGGCATGCATGCACAGAGTGGCCATGTCAGGGCATGCATCGATGGAGGGGCTATGTAAGGGCATGCATGGGCAGAACGGACACGTCAGGTCATGCATGGACAGAGCAGCCATGTAAGGTCATGCATCTATGGATTGGCTATATAAGAGCATGCATAGACGGAGTGGCCATGTCAGGACATGCATTTATGGATTGTCTATATAAGAGCATGCATGGACGGAGTGGCCATGTCAGGGCATGCATGGATGGAGTGGCTATGTAAGGGCATGCATGGACAGAACCGCCAGATCAGGTCATGCATGGACAGAGCAGCTATGTAAGGTCATGCATCTATGGATTGGCTATGTAAGAGATTGCATGGACTGAGTGGCCATGTCAGGACATGCATTTATGGATTGGCTATATAAGGGCATGCATGCACGGAGTGGCCATGTCAGGGCATGCATCGATGGAGGGGCTATGTAAGGGCATGCATGGGCAGAGTGGCCATGTCAGGGCGTGTATTTATAGAGTGACCTTGTAAGGGCATGCATGGACAGAACGGCCACATCAGTTCATGCATGGTCCGAGCAGCTATGTAAGGTCATGCATCTATGGATTGGCTATGTAAGGACATACATGGACAGAGTGGCCATGTCAGGGCATGCATGGACGGAGTGGCCATGTCAGGGCATGCATGGACGGAGTGGCCATGCATCTATGGATTGGCTATGTAAGGGCATGCATGGACGAAGTGGTCATGTCAGGGCGTATATTTATAGAGTGACCTTGTAAGGACATGCATGGATGGAGTGGCTATGTAAGGGCATGCATGGACAGAACCGCCAGATCAGGTCATGCATGGACAGAGCAGCCATGTAAGGTCATGCATCTATGGATTGGCTATATAAGAGCTTGCATGGACGGAGTGGCCATGTCAGGACATGCATTTATGGATTGTCTATATAAGAGCATGCATGGACGGAGTGGCCATGTCAGGGCATGCATCGATGTAAGGGCATGCATGGGCAGAACGGCCACGTCAGGTCATGCATGGACAGAGCAGCCATGTAAGGTCATGCATCTATGGATTGGCTATATAAGAGCTTGCATGGACGGAGTGGCCATGTCAGGACATGCATTTATGGATTGGCCATATAAGAGCATGCATGGACGGAGTGGCCATGTCAGGGCATGCATCGATGGAGGGGCTATGTAAGGGCATGCATGGGCAGAACGGCCACGTCAGGTCATGCCTGGACAGAGCAGCCATGTAAGGTCATGCATCTATGGATTGGCTATATAAGAGCATGCATGGACGGAGTGGCCATGTCAGGGCACTCATGGACAGAGCTGCCAAGAAAGGCCATGCATGGGCGGAGCGACCATATCAGGGATCTATGGACAGGGTTTTCGACACTCCCTCGGCTGCACTTTAAATACCTTTCAACGCGGGTAATCCGTGCGTTTTCGCTCTACTTTCATATTTCCAGCTAACACTTTCGTTCTTGGGTTGTATTCATTTCAGAGACCCCAAATTCAATATTTGGTGTTTAAAAGAGCAGGAATGCACAACGCACACAGGAATGTGTTCCATTAAAAAAAAAAAAAATTAAAAAATTGCTCCAAAGAAAGGTCAGGAAAGGCGGGCGCGCGGCAGAGGGGGTGATGTCAGGCAGTAACTGGAGCAGCAGGATTGAATTGTGCATCCATGTTCGAGGCTGTTACTTCTGCGGGCGCCGAGCGCGGGGGGCGGTAATGCGATGTGACAGATCGGGGGCTCAAGTCACAGAGGAGAGGAATCAAGAGCGCGCCCGCCGATGGCGCGAGCGCGCCGTGAAGTTTGATTTAACATAGTCTGATTACGCCTAAAAGCCATCTTTAGGTTTTCGGTTTGAAATGCCGTAAAATGGCATTCCTAACCGGGTCCTCCTGATTTCACGGGTGTATAATTTTGCCATAAAGTAAAAACCATCGTTACCAAAAACTTTGTGTGTGAATTATTCGACATATAGCTTTGTATTTGTTTGTGAGCGCTGGAGTTACACGTTAGCACTTTTTTTGGCCAATGCGAAAAATAAATGAAAGACCTTAATTTAAAAAACAAAAACAAAAAACAGAAGAATAAAACGCCTGCGCAGACGTATGGTCTTTTAACCTGGAGGTCTAGAAATGTAGGCTTAGTTAAGCTCCTTACGGGTTCGAATTCATCTTAAGAGAGACAATATAGCACAGCGACCTTTATGTGGTGTATGTGGGGGGCTGAGGGGGAACCTTCCGTCTCTCATCTCTGAACGGCCTCAGCCGGACATGACCAGTCAAGCTTCGTGATTATTCAAGAGCTTTTTATACTTGGTACCTTTGTCATAAATTCTGAATATGCGATCCTATCAGCTGATTGGAATGATGCACGGATTTTTGGTAGTTTCGTGGCCTGCAAGCAGCGCCTGGGATGGAGAAGGGCATCTTAAACATATTCTTCAGAGCAGTGCTTAATTTGTAAATAACAAGGTGCCGGTGCTCAAAGCTCTCCTCTTAAACACAGGGCTGCTGCAATTAAATGTGTGAACACGGAATATTGAGGCAAGCCATCTCGGGCCTCTTCAATCCATTTACAGCCACTCCCTGCCCCTTCAGCTCACTCTTGCAGCTTTCTGCTTTCTCCCTTCGTGACGCTTTTTCATTTTTCTCTTCCTCAGTCTTTCCCATGTAAGTCTTTTGCTCGCAGCAAATGCTTGGGGGCGAAGAATAAGTGCCACCCCTCAAAAACTTCGTACTGAAAGCTCCGTTGACGGCTGGCTCTGACAGTTCGGAGCAATTTATTCTCCAACGCTTGCAGGAGTAGTTCGATGCTTGCTAAAAATTACTCTTAATCCGCCTGCGAACTATGAAACTCCACGAAGCTCCGTACGAAGCCGCATGAGATTCTTCCAAGAAACAGGAGGTTATCGTTTGAGGAGCAAATTGCCTTGGGACCACCACCTCCTTCAAAGCACAGGAAACAGGAGGATATGCCCACTAGCTTTGACCTCCTAATCCTCCTCCTTCTCGTCCCTCCTCCTCCTCTCACCACCACCTCACCCACCACCACCACAATACATCTCACCTTCTCCAGTCTCCCAAAGCGGTTACCACACCCTTCCAATGTGGAGGGCAGCCCTGTGTACCCAGATGAACCCTACATGGCCCCTATGACCATGAGCCAAGAGATGACCAGTGATGCTGACCCCCAGGTGATACAGACCCGATCTATATTCAGTGAAACCCACTGCCCCAATAATACTACCTCATACCATGAGGTCGTACATAGGGTGGCTAATCTTCATGAAGTAGATATGAACGTTGTCCGAAAAGGTGATGACTTCCTGGTTCAAATAATGTCAAAGACACAACACATGCTCCAGTTCCTCCCAATGCTGAAAGGGATGTTTAGGACCATGCTGGAGACATTCAAAGAGCCAGTTAAGGCTTAGGTCATCACATAAAGAGGCGACAAAAAATACAAACGCTCACCCAGTGACCCTCCCTACATTCACAGCAATGCTCCTCCTGATTCTCTTGCAGTCCACAGGGCATAGAAATGCGCTGGTGCTCAGGGCACGGGGACACTTAATCTCCTCGTAAAGAGAGCAAAAATATTGGTGATTCAGAGAAGAGGGTGGCAGTACAATCTGCCGCATTCTGAAGGATTGGCCTGCGCTCCTGGTATGGCAGGGTGCTTTGGGATGAGACGTAGGTATTTCTCAGACGCCTTTTTGAGGAGAATAGTTAATGTGGGCAAGAGCTGGTCACAGAGGGCAAGACCATCTTGAACGCCACCATCTTCTACACTCTAGAGGCAGCCGACACCACTGCCGGGGGAGTTAATACTAGTATCATGGTCCGCTTTAGCTCCCTGTTTCTGGATTTAGGCCAGACGTTCAGTAGCATCTGCTGAACCGGCCCTTCGATGGTGAACAACTGTTTGGACTGCAGGTCGACCAGATGCTTGAAAAGCTCAAAATAGACACAGGCACAACCAAAGCTATGGGTCCCCCTCAGACACCAGCTCCTAGGCGGTCTTAAGGAGGTCACGGTACAGGGGAAGCAGTAAGACCACTTCCCCAGGCTCTTCCACCTCCCACCAGAGGCTGCAATTACCACCAGCAGTCAACACAAGGATGTTCCGGAGGGGGACTACAGAAGTCCACATGGTCACTCTGTAGAATGTAAAATGCCATCCCTTTGCTGCAGCACAGTATTTACAAAATGTCTCGCTGTGGTAGCCACCCATTGCAGAGGGAGCGGCATTCACATATTCTCCTTCTTAGATGATTGGCTGATCAAGAGTGCAGGCAAACAACAGTGTCTCGCTCAGACCCAAGCTATAATTTTCCTCCTCCACAGTTTGGAGTTCAGTATGAATACAATCACGTATCACCTTCCCCCCAGATCCAGCCCTTTCTGCAGGTCATACTCAATAAAGTCACTGGCAAGGCTTTCCTGACAGAGTCCGGCAGGAGTACAAGCATCCCAGGGGATACTGCAGCTTTTCCCAGCCAAATCATCAATTAACAGTCAGAATAGCTATGCACATTCTCTGGATGACGGCGTCAAGCATAGCCGTAGCACCCCATGCCACACCTCACATGCATCTGCTCCAACAATGCCCTGTCAGCATAGTACTCACAAGCGAACGTCAATGGGAGGATCTAGCGTTGACACGAGCCAGCACCCATGGCTCTCTGCAGTGCCCTTCAAACATCCTGTCCTTCAGGTAACATTCAATTACCTGATGCCTCAATCCAGGGATGGGCAGCAGTTCTTTAGCAATTGGCCGTCCAAGAAATGTGGACACCACATCAAAGGGGCTTCCACATCAATTCCCTTGAGCTCCCCATCATCCGGCCAGCTCTCAAGGCTTTCTTTCACCTGGTTCAACACAAAGTATTTCTGATAAAAACAGACAGCACGACTGCCATGTATTATCTTCAAAAGTAAGGCCAAGCACACTCAATAAAACTGTGAGCGCTAGCACAAAGCATTTGGCACTTTGCCACCGAATACACTTCCTGGCAGAGTACCTTCCAGGCATAAACAATGATTTTGCAGACCTGCTCAGCAGCATAGTGTGACAATCCCCAAATTTGGAACTCCAGCAGAAAGTCCTGCTCCTCTACTTCTTCCTTTGCAGGGTTTCCTGGGTCGACCTCTTCGCCATCGCCCAAAATGCATAATACCAAACCTTCGCCTCCAGGTTCTCACAGCCAGTGTGCAATGCTCCATGGACAGTTTTGTCAGGGATCTTTGCTAATGCTGGTCCTCCTTTCCGACTCCTCCTATACATGGTGCTGAAGCTTCGGCACACCTCCACCACTCCCATCCTGGTTGCTCCCGCGTGGGCCAGACAGCTATGTTTCTCGACCCTTATAGAGATGTCAGTGGTTCCCCACGAGAAGCTCCCCAACAAGCCGGACCTCTTAATGCAGGACCAAGGCACAATCAGGGACCACATCCCAGGCAGCTCAATCTAGCGATCTGGCTCCTGAGGTCCTAGAATTTGGCTAACTTAACCGCCCTCAAGAGTGCATGTCAATCCTCGAAGAAGCACGTAGACCTGCTACATGGGCCTGCTATGCTGCTAAGTGGAAAAGGCTTGTCCATTACTACATTCCTAAGCACATAAACCCACTTAAACCAGCGATTCAGAATACTGTCTGCTACCTTCGTTTACAAAATCAGGTCTAGCTTACAGTCATATGCCTTCATTTAGCTGCTCTTGCAGCCTACATGCAGAACAGGGCACACTCTTCTTTATTCAAAATCTCGATCATCCAAGCTTTGACAGAATGGCTCAAATTGGTTATTCCACCAAAGTAACCCCCTACTCTGTCTGGAACCTTAACGTTGTCCTTACCGGACTCATGCGCCCCCTTTTAAGACCCTACATTTGTGCCTTTCACAATTCCTTTCCTAGAAGCGTGCATTCCTTTTCACTATTACATCTTGAAGGCATATTAGCAGATTGCTGGCCCTCACCTTAGAAGAGCCTTTCTTTCAAGTTCATAACAGGGTTGGCCTCAGAGCCAATCTTAAATTCCTTCTAAAATTTGTATTGCCCTTTCTTCTCAACCAGCTCACTGAAGTTCCATTATTTTTCCCTCAGCCAGACTTGTTGGCGGCAAGGTCCATTCACAACCTTGATGTCAAGTGTGCCCTCATGCATTACATCGATAGGGCCAAACCCTTTCCCAAAACTCAGCAACTTTTTGTTGCTTTTGCCAAACCTCACAAAGGGCACACTCTATCCAAAGCTGGTATAGCCAGATGGATTGTCAAATTTATCCAAACCTACTGCATTTTGGGTATTAGAAATTTGCCAGCCCCACCCAGGCCTCTTTCCACCCACAAAAAAGGAGTCACTGTGGCTTTTCTTGGTAATATGCACATAGCTGACATTTGTAATGCAGCTACATGATCCACTCCACACACATTTACTACACAGTACTGCGGATGTCTTAGCACGCCAACAAGCAAGAGCTTGCAAAGCTGTTCTTAGAACTCTGTTTCAGTATTCTGTAACATCCACTGTCTGACCATTGCTAAGGGGAGTACTGCTGTATAGTCTATGCAGAGCATGAGTATCTACAGCCACATATTCTATGAACAGATGCTGTTACTTAACCTCTAAGCACCCTTTCATAGCATGTAGTGCTGTGGATTCACATGTCCCCCATCCACCTCCTGGGAAACCTTTGTTTGTTGCAGTTGTACATTCTTTCATGTGAACTCTTGTATATAACTTCTTGCATGGTCTCCTCATTCTCTTATCTAATTCTCCATATTTACGCTCACCTGCTGTGTGGAAAACTATCTAACAAAGGAGGCAGTGCCCATGCACATTACCAACTAAGGGAGGAGTCACTATACCTGACTCGAAAGGTTTTTTCAGTGAAAAACAAGTTGCAGGCATCCGAGCCCACCTCTAGGTTGCAAGAGTATGCAGACCATGAGGCTCTACAGCAGTACACACTACGAACAGATGCTTACAGGGAGAGTAACATATTCCTTCCTATCTGTACCTTGAGCCTACAGCAGTATTTAGCACAAAAACAATAATTGATAACAATCAGCCTGTTTCTCCAGATTCCCCAGAATAATTATCTTAGACCGGGTCATTATTGCCCTTAATTCCACTCTACCTGAGCAATCTGCTTCATAAATAACCAAATGCATTTCTTTGCTGGGGGGATTCTGATATTCTTAAACCAAATCCATGTCTTTGCAGGAGGTTGTTCACTTGCAAGGTTGTATTTTCAAATAAATTAATATAGATAAGACTAAGGCACCTCACAGCAGCTATGCCACATTTCTATAATTATTGGGTGAAGCCACCATCCAGCCTGGGGACTGGAGGCTGTGGTTCGGTAGTCCACCAAGAAGCTTTCTTCGTCCCATCTCGAATTTCCCTTTAGATCCATGCTGCATCTCACTCATGTGCCACTGGTGTCCCTGGTGTGCCTTTATATATTTACAAATTTAAATGTTGACAAGCGCAAGATGGTGAACCTCAACCTCACACAGGTCAAATAAAAACCATATGGTGTAAAAATGTACAATACAAGGGAATAAAAATATCAAGGGCTGTCATCTTATTCCTACATTTAATATACTTTTGCAGTGCTATGTGGACACACCTCCTAAGCTAGTCACAGTAGCAGAATCTCATGTTTGTGAAACAGGCATGCACATTAAAGTTCACGACTGTCCAAGGCACGAATCAGGAAACATGTAGCATATTGTTTTGAAATGTCCCCCGCCGTACATGGCAGCCATTGTAGAGAACTGGCAAAAGTACAAAGGGGGAAGGTGGCCACCGAATGGGAAGGAATGGAAGAACCGCTTATCGTGGAGTGGTGCAGCCTGTCTGGTTAGTTTCCTTAAAGGAAATCAGGCTAAGCGGGGATCTGATTGTTCTGGAGAAGTATATGAACTGGTCACATCAGGAACTGCCTGGCATCTATTCAGTCGCAGAACAATAGCCGGAGAGCGTGAGGACTTCTATAGGCTGGTAGTGCAGAGGTCTAACCCCTGTCGGCCTAGAGGAGTATTTACGGTGCCAACAGCTATCCAAAGGCACAGGACCACTCTAGATGCACCTCTATCAGCCCAACATTAACCAGGTTATTTGAGCCGCGGCGGTTGTGCTATTCGTGGTCCTCAGCGTTTTCTGGCCATCGGAGTAAGGTCTGGTTCTAGGATTGCTCTGGTCCTGTGGAGTCGGTGTGGAAAGGAATCTTTCTGCTTGGGGTAGTAGGGTTTCAATGTATGCTTCATCATACTCAGGATAACCACAAACAAATAATTCCTCAGTTCCTAACAAATGTCTCATCTGTACTTCAGTGTTTGCAAAAACCTGCCCAGCATTTATTGTGTAACCTATTTTTGCCTGATGCTGATCTACGCTTGTCAGCCGCTCCACCCTGTGCTTTCTGCTCAAGATGACGGTTACTAGCCAAAGACAAGGGACATGGCGTCCAGCTAAGAAAAGGCCAAATCATTGCCCGGGGCAGCTGTGGGAATGCTGGAAGATGGCCCGCTAGAAGGCTGCAGTTTTGAGAGGCCTCCGTGCACATGGTTCGATCCTACGGTGAATTCAGACCTCTTGAAAAAAAAAAAAAAAAATTGGTTTATTAATTTTTATCAATAGAGTTGTAGCAATAGACAACAGTTTTAGTTCACCAAGCAGTATCAGTTAACAGGCAGGTTACAAGACATACAGCAATTCGTAGAAATTGTCATACACTGAAAATTACAAATGGTTTATATAGCTTAAAATGTACTAAAATGGCGACCGATGCCCAGGTCTGTGGCGACTACAGTGCCATAAATGCCCATCATTGATCTTAGCCAGCATTGCCTATGTCAGGTTGCATTAAATAAGTCCGGAGAGGGCCCCATAAATCCCTGGGGCAAGCTCTCTGGTGCAAGTCTGCAGCATATATTTCAGCCTGATCTCTGCAATAGATATCCACCAGTCATGCTTGATCTCAGGCCTCTGAGGGTCACCGCAGATCTCTTGTTAACAGAGACTGGGATGAGTTGTTTCAGCGCCTCGAAGCTTCAAGCGGTACCTGAGCAATGGAAGCTATAGAGAAACCGCAAACCCTAGAGGTTGGTGGACCACTGTGGAGGAACATGTGGAACTGCAAGGTTTGTGGGTGTCTTGCAGCCAGCTCCTTCCTGTACAGCTTTGTGCCACCTGATGATATACTACATTCTGAGCATGCAGCTGTTGCACACTTAGGAAACGTGCATGCATGTCTGCCCATTATGGCACGGAACCCCCTTCCCTAAATGCACTAAAGCCCTAGTGTGCTTCTAGCACATGCAGTTCTTGCAGATTTTAGAACACTGCATGCTTGAATGTCCTCTGTGCTACAGGCCAGTTTTCCCTAAACGTACCAATGATTTAGTGTGCCTATTCCATACTGCACATGCAGTCGATGCACATTTAGGAACTAAGCATGCGCATCTGTCCTCTACACAACTGAACCCGTGCCTCTAAACGCAATAACACTTTAATGTGCATGCTCCACACTGCCCATGCAGTTGATGCCCATTTAGGAACTAAGCAAGCACGTCTGCCCTCTATGACACTGAACCCCGTCCTCTAAATGCAGTAGTGCTTTAATATGCATGCTCTGTACTTTACTTGCAGTTGATGCATATTTAGAAACTAAGCATGCACGTCTGCCCTCTATGACACTGAACCCGGTCCTTTAAATGCAAACACTTTAATATGCGTACTCTGTACTTCACATGCAGTTGATGCTTATTTAGAAACTAAGCATGCACGTCTGCCTTTTATGACACTGAACCACGTCCTCTAAATGCAGTAACACTTTAATATGCATACTCTGTATTTTACAAGCAGTTGATGCCCATTTAGGAACTAAGCATGCACGTCTGCCCTCTACGACACTGAACCCGGTCCTCTAAATGCACTAACGCTTTAGTGTGCGTAATCTGTACTTCACATGCAGTTGATGCACATTTAGGAACTAAGCATGCACGACTGCCCTCTACGACACTGAACACAGTCCCCTAAATGCACTAACAAGGCAGTGTGGGGGGAATCCAAGATGGCGGCCGGATTTCCCGGCTGATCGCCACCACCGCTCTAGCCCATCTCCAGATCACACGCAGCTCCCATTCACCCGCGAAAGCCACGGATGCCGCGGACGCTGTGCACCTGCAGCACGGACCGCTGCAGGCGCTTCACGGCTTTCTGGCGGCCCCCGCTAGGATCGGGGCTGCGTCAGCAAGCACCGGAGGGCCCCGCAAGAAGATGCGAGCGCGGCGCTCGCCTTAGACCCGTGCTCCTGTTCCTCTCGACCGAGCGCGACTCCCGCCGTTTCTTGGCAACATTGGCTGGCTTGTGGGGTCTGTGGGATGCCCTGATGGCGCCGAAGTTAAACAGGACCCCTCGCTCCTTACGGGCACGACAGAACCAAGAACCAGGAGGAACCAGAAAGGACAAAAAGCTACCGGTCCCCGGATTGAAGGAGCACAGCAATCCTCAAGTGAAAGGGGGCCTGCATAAAACAACCGACGTGGAAAAAGACACCAGGTACTCTGTTCCTACAATGTTTACTAGCGTGATGCGGCTTAAGCAAAGGTACACGGAAAAGGCAGTATGTGATTCGCAATCTAACATGCCAGGAGTCAATGATGAGCAGGTACCTGTTGTATCTATATTTCTTGAAGTACTCACTCCTATATGCAATGCAGGGTGGAGGGAGCCACCCAGTCGAGAGACTGATAGTACAAGTCCAGGAAAGAGCGGGGAGGTGGTGGCCCCCCCACCAATGGGGTGTGAGAAATTATCTGAGCAGGAACTCAAAGATTCAAATCAGGGGCCTCAGGAATCTAATCCAGAGAAATGTGAAATACAACCTTGTACGCTAAGCTGCAAGTTAAACTTGCAACAAGCTGAGGGTATGGCCAAGTCCCCAACGACATATGAGACTACCCCCCCAGCTCCAGTCCAGAGGGGGAAAGGGGCGAAACCAGCAAACATTGATCAGGGGCCATTAGATACAGCAGAAAACTTTTTTTCTCTCTCCGATCAGTATAGAGACTCCGACTTAGACGAAGAAATACCTTTAACAGACTCAGATATTGAGAGTAGCTCTGCAGCAAGTATCTGGGTATCCAACTACTCAACATGCAGAAGAAAATCAGTTGGGCAAACTGATGTTAGGAGTAGTTCTGGGGCCAAGCTTAGGAGAGACCCGCTTAAGCCTCAAGAGGAGGATGGTGAAATGCAGTGGGACTATACGGCCACCCAACAGGCCTTTTCGAAAAGTGATTCGGCCTGCAGTACTCTAGTGCCCCCTTCCATGGGTGGCCCTGCAGAGCCTCCCTCGTTGGATCTTATCTACAGGACAATGGTTCAGAATCATGAACAGGCACAGAGGGAGAGCAGGAAAATGAAAGCAGCAAACAGACAGTTACAATTGTCCATTAAAAAAGTGGGCAAATCTTGCCAGGACATTGGTGCACGCATCGCCACCATGCAGACTCGAACTGAGGAGCTGGAAATCGAAGTCAAAGCAGCAACAGCACAGACGACGACACAAGGACAGCAGATCTCGGATATTCAATGGAAATTGGAAGATGCGGAAAACCGCCAGCGGCGGAATAACTTGAGGATTTTGGGTATAGCAGAGGACCTTGAGGGGCAGGATACTAGGGCCTACATAGTTTTACTTTTTAAGAAAGCATTCCCAGACCTGATTGGGTGGGATTGGGAAAAGGAGATTCAGAGAGCACACCGTTTTCCGTTAATGAGGAAAAAACAAGCCTTGACCTCTGCCGGTAGAGACCAGAGCTATCCACGGGCTATTATAGTGTATTTTGGTAATTTTTTATTGAGACAGGCTGTGTTTGAAAAAGCTCGCCCCAATTCAAAGGTGATGGTGGAAAGTGTATCATTCTTCAGTAGGCCAGACTTTGCACATGCCACTGTAGAGAGACGGTGGCGACTCAGGCAGATGATTGCTCAATTCCAAGAGTTGGGGGCGGAAGCCTACTTGTTAAGCCCTGCACGTCTAAAAGTTGTCTATAAAACAACTATAAGATTTTTTCTCTCAGAAATTAAGGCAGGGGAATATGTACAGCAACTTAAAAACTGGCCAAGTGCAGGGGGTACGGGAGAAGGGGGGGGGAGGGTTTGCCGTAAATAGCCGTTTATATGTAAATGTATGTGATATTGTTTGGGGGTAGGTAAACTCCCCCCTCACTCCGCTCTCTACCCTCCCATTTTTTTTTTTTTTCTCTTCTTTTTTCTCTTTGAATTGTTTATTGGTCAAGGGCTTCGATCGGGAGGGTGAAGAAGAGGGACCGCAGGTAAGGATTGGTAATAGATGTGTGAAGGTTTTTTTTACGTATAGGTGGGCTAACGGGAGCGGGACTGGCAAATATCATCTTACAGGCTCAGGAGCCTGGCGATTCCATTTGTAGGGGTAAGGGTTGGGGGGTGGGTTAAAGGAGGGTGGGGGGGTCACAGGGACAAAAAGGATAATGGAACACACAGCAGGGGGAGTGGGGATGGCTCTCATCAGTGGAAAAAGGGACAGGGTGTGAAAGCAGCAAATTTGAATGGGGCATACAGGGGAGCCAGAAGGACCAACATCCATGAAAATGGGACAGTTAAGTGAAATACGTATTGCCACAGTGAATGTTTGTGGGCTCAACAATAACAAAAAACGGCAGCTTGTAGGAGAGGTTTTCAAGTCATGGAATGTCGATATTATTTGTATGCAGGAAACACATATCCCAGTTACACAAAAGCAACTAATGGAGTTTTATGGCTGGAAGCTAGCGGTTTTTACACGACAACACACAACCACTAGAGGGGTCGCGATATTAACTCGGATCAGTACTTTGGTTATACATAAACAATTCGCTGATAAACTCGGCAGGCTGGTTCTGTTGGAATGTTCGGCTAAGGGCCTAAGGTTCACTCTATGTTCTATTTATGGATCCAACACAGATGATCCAGAGATATTGGATTGGCTTAATTTAGAACTTGCGACCTGGGCAACACCTATCATAATGTGTGGAGATTTCAATATACATTTAGATAATAAACAACCCATTCAGGAACAAACACTCTCCCTGGGTAGAAAGAATAAAGTTTTTAGGGCACTTCAATCATTGGCCATTAATCATGGCTTGGTCGATGTCTGGCAGCTGTGTTGCCCGCAGGACTCAGTGTTCACCTTTTTCTCTGCCCCGCATAAGAAATTAGTCAGGTTAGACTACTTTTTTGTGACAGCCTTTCTACAAAACCAAATAAGGATCAATAGACTTCCTAGAATCATATCAGACCACAACCCATTGGTTTTGGCTTTAGAGATTGGGAGAAAGGGCTCGCAGCCTAGATCTTGGACATTTGATAGGGCACTATTAGCCGATCCAGGGTATATCCAAAAAATGAAGGAATGGATCCCGGAATTCTTTAAGATAAATCAGGACTCTGCCTCTTGCCAGACAGTTTGGGATACATTCAAAGCTGCTGTCAGAGGAGAAACCCTGAGCTATGGGCTAAAAAAGGTGAAAATACGCATGGATCAGTTAAAATTAGTTCAGACAAAGCTGGTTAAAGCAGAGCAGCGACTAGGGGAAGTGATCCGCAGCGGAGTTGAGATCGCAGATATTCTGCGTGAGGTGAATATTATTAAGGCAGAAGCCACTAAGATTTTTATGGATAAGGCTGCTGCAAAATTTTTAGTATATCGCCAGAAATGCTATGAGTATAGCGGGAAAGTGGGCCAGCAGCTGGCCTTAAGAATAAGACAAAAGCAGGTATTTGGGAGCATTAAAAGTTTAGTGAATGAAGAGGGGCGGATGGTACACAATGGTCCAGAGATTATGGAGGTTTTTAGACGATTCTATCAAAAATTATACACCCAGGAAGAACAGCCCCAAGAAGAGGAAGGGATCGATGCTACGGGCAATGAGATATCAGATCAGTTAAGAGAGGAAGATAAGGCAGCTTTAGAAGCACCTATGACATTGGAAGAATTGGAGATAGCAACTCGCGCCTTGGCAAGCGGGAAGGCGGCAGGGGGGGATTTAATTCCACTGGAATTCTACAAAGTTTTTTTTGTGGAGATATGTAAACAGTTGCTTAATTTATTTATTGAAGTACAAGCAGGGGCTCCTCAACCGGCCTCCTGGGGGGAGGCTAAGATAGTAGTCTTTTTGAAAAAGGACAAGGAACCCACGCAGCCTGGTTCATATCGCCCAATTTCCCTAATTAACAGCGATGCCAAAATTTATGCTAAAATACTTGCCAGTCGCCTGAGTTTGGTAATCTCAGGTTTAGTATCTCCATGGCAGCATGGCTTTATCCCGGGGAAGAGCACGGCAGATCATATAAGACGAGTCATCACGTTACTTGATGTTAGTGCAACAGCCAAGCTTCCCATGGCAGTAATCTTGCTAGATGCGGAAAAAGCTTTCGATCGGGTTCACTGGCCCTTCTTATGGGCTGTCTTGTGTAAAAATAACATCGGTCCCGGGTTTGTTAAAGCAATTCAACAGCTTTACCACAGACCAACGGTTACGATACAAGTTGCCGGGCTAAAGTCGACCTCAATCAGTATCCAGAGAGGTACGCGACAAGGGTGCCCGTGTTCACCACTGCTTTTTGCGCTATATATTGACCCCTTGATCAGGAGAATGATCAGGAATGATCGGATCATTCCAGTCTCATTGAAAGGAGGGTGTACTAACATTTTAGCATATGCAGATGATATTGCGGTGGTGACCACGGACCCCAGGACTGCTATATTGGAAATAGAGCAGGAAGCCTTGCAGTTTGGAAAAAGATCTGGCTATTTGCTGAACAAAAGTAAATGCCAAATGTTGGTAAACGACTCAATAGATTTTAAGGATGAGCGGGCGCTGACACAGGTACAATATTTAGGTGTTAAACTCACAGTAAACCTTGACGAAGTTGTGAAAATAAACATGGGCCCGATTTTAACAAAGACTAGGAAAGATCTTGCTCGCATTAACAATCTACATTTGTCACTTATGGGACGTTGCAACGTGATAAAAATGGTCTTTCTACCCAAAATACTCTATCTCTTTAGAACAATCCCCCTAGAGATTGGGCAAGACTGGTTCAAACTAATAGAGGGATTTGTTAATAGTTTCATTTGATCCTATACAAAGCCGCGCCGGGCTTTCCACTATATGACTCTTCCTAGAGAGAAAGGGGGGTGGGCACTTCCCAACTTTAAACTTTATTATCTGGCAGCAGTGCTTCAGTATGCACAGACACTTTATGTCATAGATAGATCCGGGCAAGATGCTCTCCCTTCGATATATACCCTGATTTTGGGCAAAGAAGCAGATGCAGTCTTTCTGCGGATTCTGGAACCCAGCTACTACAAAAAGGTTACATTTAAGGTAATCTATGCTGCATTTAAGGCATGGACCCAGGTTAAGCGCAATATAGGTATTGGACGAATCTGCTATTACACCCCCTTGTGGATTACTCCCACGTTTCCGGCGATATTTAAAGACCACTATTGTTTGAGGTGGAGTAACCGGGGCATTCATAAAGTCGGGGACCTTTTTCATTCTGGCAGCCACTTCAAATCATTTGAGGAATTGAGTGAGGAATTTGCGCTGGAAAAAAAAGACTTTTAAAATTTTTTACAGATTAGAGCTTTTCTATTAACTAGTATGACCCAACGTTGGCACATAGGCAAGATTAAACTAATGGAAGTTTCACGACATCCCACTAGCTGCGGCATTAAAAACCTGTATCCGTTGCTTCTAAATGCTATACTGGACGACCGGGTTTTACTTGTTAAAAAATGGGAAGGACGGGTTGGAGCTAAAGAGATAGAGGTTTGTGAATCTATGGAAATGGCACGGACTGTTTTATTGTCTGCGAGCCCGCAAGCTCAACATTTTATGGTATTGTATAATTTATATTATACACCTGCTAAGATTGCGAGCTGGGATAAAACGATGGGAATCATGTGTCCACGATGTGGTTGCCCGAATGCAGATCTCTGTCATATGTTTTTTCAATGTGTAAAACTGGAAAGTCTGATTACCGGGATATCCGATATATTGAAGAAAATCTTGAATCAGACTATCTATCCGACACCTCAAATGGTTTTGCTGGGAGTTGATCATGCAGTCTGTAATAGCCGAGATAGATATTTCCTGTTCATAGCAATGTCGGTATTTCGCAGCTGCATAGCATCTATGTGGCGTGATGTAGACCCCCCACGATTTAATCAATGGTTTTCACGACTTTTATCTATGTATCACTTGGAGAATAGTCTGTATGAACTTAAAGGAGCAGCGGCCGGTAAAAGACTCACTAGAGTTTGGGCACCCTTTTCTGCATGGCTCTCGAGGCCTCGAGAATATGTTAATTAAATAAGTAGTCTTATATGAGATCTTTAAAAACAGAAACTATGACTATTGATTTAGAATAGAATGCATGTTTCCCCTGTATGACAACATTGATGTACTTATGACTTTTTTTTTTGTTTCTCTTCTTTTATGTTGCAAACATGTAACCCGCTGTGTGTTCTAAAAAAAAAAAAAAAAAAAAAAGGCAATGTGGGTACTCTGTATTTCACAGCAGTTGATGCACATTTAGGAAGTAAGCATGCACGACTTCCCTCTACGACACTGAACACAGTCCCCTAAATGCACTAGTGCTTTAGTGTGCATAATCTGTACTTTACATGCAGTTGATGCACATTTAGGAAGTAAGCATGCACGACTTCCCTCTATGACACTGAACCCGGTCTTCTAAATGCACTAGCGCTTTAGTGTGCATAATCTGTACTTCACATGCAGTTGATGCACATTTAGGAACTAAGCAATGCACGACTTCCCTCTATGACACTGAACACAGTCCCCTAAATGCACTAACAAGGCAGTGTGCATACTCTGTATTTCACAGGCAGTTGATGCACATTTAGGAACTAAGCATGCACGACTTCCCTCTACGACACTGAACCCGGTCCTCTAAATGCACTAGCGCTTTAGTGTGCATAATCTGTACTTCACATGCAGTTGATGCACATTTAGGAAGTAAGCATGCACGACTTCCCTCTATGACACTGAACCCGGTCTTCTAAATGCACTAGCGCTTTAGTGTGCATAATCTGTACTTCACATGCAGTTGATGCACATTTAGGAACTAAGCAATGCACGACTTCCCTCTATGACACTGAACACAGTCCCCTAAATGCACTAACAAGGCAGTGTGCATACTCTGTATTTCACAGGCAGTTGATGCACATTTAGGAACTAAGCATGCACGACTTCCCTCTACGACACTGAACCCGGTCCTCTAAAGGCACAAACACTGTAGTGTGCATACTCTGTATTTCACAAGCAGTTGATGCACATTTATGAAATAAGCATGATCTATATGGATAGATAGATAGATAGATAGACAGACTGACAGAGCCACCATTGCTCTACATTGATAGACGAGACTACCCAAGGGAAAGTAGTTAGTGATTGAATAGTTATGGGGAGGCCAGAAGAAATGGCTGTCCATCTTTGGCAGTGCTGTGGCTCTTGTCATTTCCAGGTGAAGCTGTTGTTTGTGTGCAAGTATTCTCATGGCAGTGCCATGGTGCAGCTTGGATCTGTGCTCTTGCTTCATGTTTGGTGCCTTACGGTTGCTGAGCTCCAGGTATACCTGAGAGGTCCCTCCTTGCAGACCTTCCACATGGCAGCCTAGGGGGCTGCTCTGTCACTAGCACGGTGCTGGCCCCACAGCTGACAGCAGGTAAGCTCTGAATGAGGCTCTTTGCTGCTGGTCCTAATGTATATCATTATGGACATGTCCTGCAGCACGTGCCAGAGAACAGGGACCAAAAGTTATAAAAAGTTGTCTAGCAATCCCGCACTGGATTACTCCTTGGACATTTGCGACCTTTCGGTTAGCCAAATATTTTAACGTTTGTCTCCATAGCTCCTTGGATGGTCCATAATCTCCAGGGTGGGGCAAGCTTTTCAAACCATGGCTTCTTTTTCAACCAGTAATGTGATCCAATGTTTGCAGAAGTTGGCCTCCTCTTAAAAGGAAGTCCAGAGTTGAATGCAGTATCTGCTGCTACCCAAAGACCAGTGCAGGCCGATGACATCGGGGGCCATTGCATGAGGGCCACCAGCATGGTGCGGTGACGGCGTACAGCTGTGTTGTAGCAGTTGCTGATCGATGGCAATTCTCATCAGGATTCAGAGCTCAGTAGACAGTCCCAACGGTAATAATCAAAAGTGCGCATTTCTGGTGACGTTCGGATTGGGGGCGGAGTCAAACATTAAACTAAGTAGGAGAGGTGCTTTCAGTGCTCTTCAGTGCAGTGTTTTACCTTTGAACAAGGCTAGCTCCTTAGGTCAACATTGAATATATGTGATTCTACTGGTTTTTGAGGTTGAGCATAGCAGCGCACAACCACTGCTTTTCAGACGTGTTGGTATGTTTCTGGGCTTTCAACAACGCCCACCTCATGCCCATCACTACCACTCGTTTGTGGGCTTGCCCTTCAAAAATCCTTTGATGATGTTGGTAAATGGTTTACGTTTGTCCCTCCTTGGGGAGTTTTTTTTACTGCCTTGGCAATCGCCCCCGTTACATGGCTAATTGCACTTTTTGCCGTTAAGTTCGACTGCGAGCGAACTTCTTTTTCCTTTTGTGTGTTCCTTCACGCTGATGCTCATGGCAGCTGTGGTGCTGTGAATCGGCTTGGTTATGTGAAACTGTTTTACTTTTAATTTTCAGTTATGGGGCAAGAAAAGTCCGGTTAGGAGTTTACCACACTAATAGATCTAACTCGAGCAAACGCAAGAACCATTTCATTGCAAATTCTTGTTTTATTTGGAAGCCCTCATTCTATTACTGTAATCATTTATACTGAAAACTATACACAACCCCCTTTAAATACAGTTAGGGTGCAGATTTCCTTTATGAGGTTGCTGGCTGGCTTGCTTCAGTCCAGACAGAGACGTTTTTTAGGCATGGGCAAAGTGGACTCTGGCCCAGGGCCCTGATAGAACCAGCTCTGTTCTGCAGAGAACCTTGCCCTAATGATCTTGAAACGTTCTTAAACAGATTGTTTTAAATACTGTTTTCCTTTCATTTATTTTTACTATTGGTGATTTGTGAGTCTATTGAAGGCATCTTTGCAGAGAAATGTTGTTTGTTTCATGCAAGAGCCACAATTTTTGTTTTGTTTTTAAATAAAAACAGAACATGTTATATGAGAAATGTGAGGGTGTAACAGAGAGTATTTGCAGTAACATTAGTGAGCTCCTGCTGAGTTTCAATATTGAAAACACATCACTATCCTTTAACTAGATGTAAACATATTTAGAATTTGTAGGACTGCGCCTGTGCGCTGTCAGTGACCTGGCGAATGAGGGCATGAAAGAGCTGAAATTAGATCATAATTTGAAAGCTGTCCCAAAAAGGGGCCCCAAAATAAGTTTGGCCCTGGGCCCTCAAAACCCTTAAGATGTTCCTGAGTCCAGACTAAACATGGAGGGGTGAGCAGGGCTGGCCGTCGCCTCGCCTCTGGGTAGAGTGCTTGCTCTGAGGCTCTCCTTTTTGTTGTCTAGTTCTGAAGGGTTGGACTGAAGAGGGCTGTAATTTGTCACTGATCTTCAGGGCTCTTTCATTCTGCCATATTGAGTTGATTTGTTTTGCTGAATGCCATCTGGTCAGTTTTTGAGATTTTCTCATCACAAGTCTGGCAGTCACCGGATATGAGCTGTTTCTGTTTGCAGGAAGTGCATGGGGGTTGAGCGGTTATCTCCAGGATTCAGAGCTGGAGTCCAGGAAGTGCTTCCGCCAGGCCGCTTTCCACACGCGGGCAGCGGATGTTGGGTGCCTGCTGTGGTCCTATCAGCACGCTCATAGATGCCTTTACACAAGTCTACCACTCAAAATTAGAATGTATTTACTTTGTCAGTCAGCTCACAATGTGTACATCTCTGTGTCTGAGTAATTCAAAACTTTGACACATGTACATGCATTGTAATGTGGGAAGACGTCTTTAGTAACACTACCTACTTTTACGTAAACCTTAATTTCAGCCAATAGCCTATTTCTAAGTGGTCCTGAGGCATAAGGGAGTAAAGTGATTTACAGAGGATCACACCATGTTGTACAGTGGAGAAGCTGCTGCTGGAACTCGGTAACCCTGGCTTCACTGTTGACTACTGAGGACCTTAATGACTCGTGCCTGAGCTCCTAAAATAAGTTTTACAATCATACACTCGACATCCTGGTTTACAGAAATATGATGTTTGCAGTATTATGACCTTACTTGCACTTAAGTGGATTTACTGCGGTGATAAATCTATAATTAGGGGACACCCGTGCAATATTGAGTCTGCTTCAGTTGATGGGCAGGCACTACTATTTAGCTTGTATCTTCCCAGGTCAGAGGCAGGAGTAAGCTTCTTTGCAGGGTGGGGAAGGGTAGGAAACCATACAGTTAGTCATGATTTATTTATGTTCTAGTTTGGAGCACAAAAAGTGCCTTTGGCAAGGCTGTGAAGTATCAACACTGACCTCCCTTCTTGGGTTTGAGGTTTCCATCGCAGACCATGGTGAGTGTGCAGCAAGGGAGCTAGGGGCCTAAAGAAGTAATGCCCCTGCACTTATAGTAAGAGGCGGCCATTATCTGGTTGCAGTGGCCCCATCACCACCAGGAGCCCCGCTGCTGCTGCACCGTTTGTATTATTGATAGCTCCGCCCCTTCCTGGAAGGTTGATCCTCCAACAGCCTATCACAGAGTACCTTTGCTGGTTTGAGGATTTCCAGAGTATCTCTGCAGGTTTGAGGATTTCCAGAGTATCTTTGCGTGTTTTAGGTTTTCCAGAGTAACTTTGCGTGTTTTAGGATTCCCAAAGTATCTTTACATGTTTTAGTATTTCCAAAGTATCTTTTCCTGGTTTGGGATTTCCAGAGTATCTTTCAGTTTTTTGGGTTTCCAGGGTATCTTTTCATGTTTTACTAAATCCAAAGAATCTTTGTATGTTTTACAATTGTCAGAGTATTTTTGCATGTTTTGTGATTTCCAGAATATATTTGCGTGTTCTGAGATTTCCATAATATCTTTGCATGTTTTATGATTTCCAGAGTATTTTTGCATGTTTTGTGATTTCCAGAATATCTTTGCATGTTTTATGATTTCCAGAGTATTTTTGCATGTTTTGTGATTTCCAGAATATCTTTGCGTGTTCTGAGATTTCCAGAATATCTTTGCATGTTTTATGATTTCCAGAGTATTTTTGCATGTTTTGCGATTTCCAGGAGACAAACCAAGCTAGATGCAAGTGAGCGCTGTGAAAGACGGTTAAGGGTGAAAGGGGTAGTTGAACATTACTTACATAGCAGTAAGGTCCAATTGAGGTATAAGTGCCGCCGAAGCTAGCGTAGGAGCAGATCCTGCTCTTACACATCAGTAAGACAAGGTTCTGGTCCGCATCATAGTCTTGTTGCTGGCTTGTTCCCTTGTGGCGGCTGTTCTGTTGACATGCAGCCCATTGGCACAAAGAGAACAAGCTTCCTTGACATACGGTCTCCTGCTAAACTGCCTGCCCCTTCCGCCTGGGTCTACAGAGCACCGGGCAGTGTTGAGTCCATGCAGATTGATGTCCTAGAGAGAATGCCAGCCTAGTGAAAAGCTGGTGCAGCATCTATGGTGGGAGACGTGCAGCCTGTGTCATCAGAGACTGGGCCTTACCCACGCAGAGTCAATACTCATGGCCATCTGCAATAGCAGGTTTATTTCAGCGTTTTGTTGTAAACTTTGGCTTCGGTTTCACCCAGTAGTTGATGCACTAACTTGGTGTTTACGTTGTAATAGTGCACTCACGTAGTCTCGGTTCTGGGATTGCTTTGTATGTAGTGCTGAAGATGTCAGGGGTACGTTGTCTTCTGCTCCGACCGTTCAGTGAGGTGCCTTCTCATTAAACCAGAGGGGCAGCTCATTTGGTGTGGAGGCCACTGTGCACTGCTGGTCCTTGGCCAAGAAGCTTTGTCCAGATGCCCCACAGTCGACAGTGGGACACTTCACCTGTAGCCTTCACAGTGATGCTGGTGTTACACAGATTTGCAAATATCTTCATAACTGATTCACTGTTGCATCACCAAGCGTATTTGTTCATTTAAGATCCTTTCTGGAGCACCTGGTACCACCACTCACCATCTTCGGTCTGAGCTGTGTGATGTACACAGTCCATAAGTAGTGAACCGGCAGGTGTGTCATTAGGAAGGAAGATCGCAGAGTTAGGAGGATCTACCAAGTAACCAGACAAGGGACAAAAGAGTCAAGTTGTTTCCCTAGTTTAGTACTCAATCTTCATTCCTGGAAGACCAGTTTACAGGATTCTGAGTCGTTGACTTCTGGCGAGCCTGGCTCTGAGGCGGGGACATCTTCATTTGTCTCTGAAGATTGTGTCACATTCACAAAACCTACATGTATTGGAAGCAGCATTTGAGGATTGCCGGCATTTAAAATTCAGCCCTACATTCCACTTGGAACTGCAGAAAATGTGTTAGTAATGCAGATTTTCACTGAGTTTAACTTTGTGATAAGGGGTCATGGGTGTCTGCATAGAACGCGTGGTGGTAAATACTGGAAAATGGTGAACACCACTAAGTTACAGACAACATGCAGTAGTTGACAAATTAATGTATTCCAATAACAACTTCACAAATATTGTTACTATTTGTCTTAACTACACCTTAATGGCGACCAGTTCCTTTTTCACTTTGCATTTAATTAATGTTTCTCTTCCCACACGTTTCTCAGTCGGACTGCTTTTTCAAGCCTACTTATTTTTGTAAACTTTAAAATCTTTAAACTAGTCTACTGAGCACTTTTTAAATAATTAAATTAGTTATTTAGTCTCTAAGCCCAAACTGACCCTTCATTTAAGTTGTACATTTGTTATGTGAAGTGCTAGGGGGTGTAAACAAACATGTCCAGTTGTTTTTCAAAACACATTTGTATACTTATTTTTATGCTAAAAAAGTTGTAGAAAGAATGTAGATCAAAGTCCCAAAACCCCCATATTTTCAGGGATCGTTTTCTGTTTGGGGAAAAAAGCAAAAAATAAAACATTGTGCATTACTCCTATGCGCTCTTTATAGTACTTTAACAGGAATGCTGTACTCATAGAATTCTAGGACATGTGAGCGTTCTCCTGTGGATTCTTTTTTTTTTTTTTTTTTAATCTCACAAACATTTGTAAATCTGTGCACATTTTACTCGTGGGGTGTTGTCATGTGGTCTCTGTTGACGCCCCTGTGCAGGGACTACAGTTGAAGTTGCACATTCGTGTCCAGAATAAGGTTTTACAGGAAAACATAAATTGGACCTGGATCACAGTAATGCGATTTTCTGTGAATATATATTTTGTAACACATTTTGCATAATTAATGACCGTCATTTTCGGAATTTAAAGTCCTGCTTTCATGGTATTTCCCTGCTTTGTCCCTCTGTAAGGCCCATTGAGGTTCTGTATGTTAACATTAATTACATTATACAGCCCTGCCAGGTTTCCCGAGTCCATGCGTGATGTGCTGCTCCAGACCAGAGTTTTTCTTTGAATTCTGGGAATTGTAGTTTTGCGCAGTCCATTTTAAAACTGGACTACAAGTCCCACAATTCAAATGAAAAACCGTGAAGTGAAGTAGCACGTCATGCATGGACCTGGGAAACTTGGCAGCTATGATTATAAAAGTACAGTAGTGTAAGCTCAGCTGCGCTACTGCTGTAGTGGGAGGGTAGTAACCCTGTGGTGTTTGTAAATCTCCGGCTGCACGTTTAACACTCGGTGCTTAATTTGTGCTGGGGTGGTAAATTGTGACAAAGGGAGAGTGTAGGGATTAGAAGTCAGCTGCAGGGGAAATACAGAGCCAGAAAGTGTGGAGTGGTGGAAAAAACAGAGCCAAGGTGTGGAAACAAGGCGAGGTAGCCTTGGCAACTTCAGTCCCTTCAGAAAAACTTTGCCCCCTGCACTTATCTTTTATGTGATTATTTTCACAAACGCAGCAGTGTTTTGCACTACGCACTACTGTCGTGGCAACAGCGCTGGAACACGTGCAAGCATTGAGATAAGGTTTTCCAGGGCTGCCCATCGAACTCGTTTTCGTTTTTTGATGAGAGTGTCTTCGACCTCTGCCTCCAGCGTTGTAAAGTACGTCTTGGCCTTTGTTCAGGATCCGACGTGCAGATCCGAAGTAAGTTCCGGCCTCGGCACTCGTTGAGTTTCTCACTTTCAGCCAGATGCTTTCCCGCGGTTCCCCGCATCCTCTGCACCGCAGACACCCAGGCGCTTCTCAGGCTGGCCTCTGCTGCCCTCTGCTGCCCACCTGGTGGCATTGAGTCAAACACTTCCCAAAGCATTGCAGTAAACGCCGGGTCAGTAACACGTACCGTGGTGACAATTTCATCAGAAGGAAAAGAATGTTGCAAGAAAAAGAAAAAAAAACGAGCTGCGGTGAACAATTCTGGAGGGAAGGGGACACCCCGCACCTGGGGTGCTGAATGTAACGCAGGCTGGTCCCGGGTGAGGAACTGACAGACCTGAGCGCAGGAAAAGCTTAACTTCTGGCTTTTCACAGAAAAAGCAAGCATTTGCAATGCAATGGGTCTCACATTTGCACGAGTTAGAACTGTTAGCTTTGTAGACTTTTCTGAATTGAAAATGAAAAATAAAACAGTTGACATAAGCAAGCCAATTCAAAGCGCCATGGCCGCCAGGAGTGTGAAGGAGAGACACAAAAGGAAAAAGAAGTTTCCTCTCAGTCAAACGTATCGGCAGACTTGCAGCTATCCATGTAACAGAGCTGATGGCCACGGCAGTAACAAAACTGCCCAAAGGAGTGACACACCTAAAGCATTTACCCATGACTAGAAAAGATTTTTGAAAGGCACCGAACGAGTGATAGTGGTGGGTGTGGTTAAAAGCCCACATATATACAAACACACCGGAAAAGCAGCACTTGGCGCACTGCTATGCTTGACCTAAAAAACAAGAACTTATTGTGAGACCTGAATGTTGTGAAATAATAACGTTCATTTTTTAGCATCTGCTGTTACCACAAATAAAAGGTTTTACAGTTTCCCAGTTGATACATACCTCCAGGGAAGCTGGGGAGTGTTTGAGGTGTGACATCCACCAAATAAATGCATTTTTTGCCTGGTGGTTGGGTCAAGGGGCCCTGAGTGACCTGTGCTGTAATACAAGAGGGAGAGTGAGCAAACCTGCTGTCTAAATTTCAAAATGTGAAACCAGACAACCTGGAATAAATACCGGCTTCCCTACTTCTCCAAACAGTGCGATCTTAGGCAGACATTTTTATTTCAGAGCCTCCTTTTACTTTATTTTCATATATGAGAGCACTTTTAAATACTTGAGGTCAGGCTGCGTGCTGTACAAGCTCCTCATATTATTGATTTAATACATTAAAATGGGATCCATCTACAATAAGAATCAAGGCCACTGTTAGGGCTTACTTGGCCACTGTTGGACTATTTACAAACTGCATTTTGTAGTACATTGTGTACTGCTACAATAGCAGCACAAACACACTACAAAATGCTTTTCACAAACTGCACTTCTAAATTACTACTGTTTTTGCAGTTCTACTTTAGAAGTACAGTTTATGAATAGCATTTTGTAGCAAGCTTGTATCACTTTTTTAGTACTGCAAAAAGCATAAAAAACAGCTTGGTAACAGCGCCCAGGCCCTTTAATTTGGTCAGGCATGTAATTTGTACTTTTGGAGTAAATGTACACTCTGATTTTGTGAATATCCACAAAGTAATAACCTGATTCAAATGTGTAAATTACTTACAGGTGTAAATTTTGTTTGGGAGTCTGGTCCTTATAGTGGCAAGTTTTAAAAAAAATATATATAGTAAATCTACACCCATAGGAGTACTCCTTCAGTGGTACAAAATGCACTTTTTCTGCACTTCACCAACTATGTCAATAGTAGACTTGATAAGCTGTGCCAGTCTCCGGTTCCAGGCATACTACTGGCAAACAAACACCCAGAAGGGGAGTGCTTGCACATACTCTAACCAGTGGCAATTGTTTGGGGTAGTGTTTCAACATCACTTTTCACCCACAGTGCCCCTTTAGACAGAGCAAATCAGTACTGACCCTTTCCTCAAGGAAACAGTCCATCCAGAATCTGTCATCTCACCCTCCAGCCACAACCCACTGTTCTTTTTAGTTGGGGAATTAGAAGTTCGTGCCCTCCAAATCTCACCTACTATGCTACACCCCTGAGTTGATAATATTTTCTTATTTGACTCTCAGAAGGATGAAAGTCCCAGTTGTCTCTGCTATAAGATGAAAGTTAATCTGACCTCACTCTTGCAGTATCCTGCTTTCTCCCTTGTTGGGAAGTTCAGTCAGTCGCGTCCGTCGCCATGTTAACATGACTGACTGAACTTCCCCGGGCAGCTATTTTAGCAGCCAAAACGGATTGTTTATCTTCTCAGTAATACCCAGTACATTATTATAAGTGAAAATGAATCACAATTATGCCTTGAGAAAGCCCTGGTATATGCACCCCATAAGGCGAAACACGTGTTGGCTGGCTGAGTTTCTACTTTGTTCTATGCTTCATCTACCTGTTGTATAATATGAAACCATTTACTACTGCCTAAATAAACTTCAAATTTGATTACACACCCTGGAGTACTCTTGCAATCCTTGAAGGAACCTCCTTGGATAATTGACACCTGGTGCTTTTAAATTACTGATACATAAGTGGGAACCTACCATATATTAGAAAGTTCTCTTTACAAATGGGGGACTAGGGTCCATTTCCCCCGGTTTAAGTTCCCACGTTCATCTTGTGAACTGGGATTCTATACGGGAAGTAATAAACTGGACCCTTCCTTTGTTCACCAACCTTGTGTAATGGTAATGTAACTGGTTCTCATGTAAAGCGCTCAGCGTTCAAGTTTGCGTTATATAAACTGCAGTAAGAGGAAAAAACAAAGCCTTAACTTAAGGAAAGACAAATAGATGCCCATACCCATACTGGCTGATATGCACGAAGTGAAAACAGAACACCTGGATAAATCACAGTTTCCCCGCTTAAACTGTGTGATCTTAGGCAAATATTTTATTGCAGGAAAACTCTTTTTTCTTCATAATCATGTTTGAAAGCACTTTTAAATATTTGAGTTGGGGATACGAGTTTTACAACGCTATAACTTTTAATAAGTACTTCTCACTGCAGTGCTGTAATGTGTCATCTTACTGTTAAACATCATATGTTAAAGAAATGCAGTTTTTTGAAGAGTTGTTATCATATTTGACGTGATGTTTGTGGTATAGGTTACATAACATATTAGCCTAGAGCCAGACCCTTAGCTCGGCTCTGGCTTGGTTCTCCCTGATAATTGGCTGACTCGCCCCCCTCTAGGTGTTCCAACTTAAGGGAAATGGTCCTGGGTAAAACCATCTATTTTCCTCTTCTTCAGTTCCCTTTGTGGGCAAAGTGCAGTCAGTGTGTGTGCCCAGTGCCCGGAGATGGCGCTAGGTTTCAACAACTTGGGTTCCAGTGGGAGGAGAGGGGCGGCTTCAGGCCCAGGGGAGATTCGAGCAGCTTTGTAGAAGCTGCACCGACTGACACCAGAGGTGTTACACAGAAACAGAGGCACGGCCTTCAGTCAAGCACTGATCCACATATCGCCATCTTTCCGGCAGTGTCATAGATTTATGTGAACCAATACGTTTTTTTCAGGAATATTGACAGTTTTCATTATGTTATCCAAAGCTGTAGAAAGAGTGCAGGGAAACTGGGGTCTTCCAGTTACCAGTCCCTGTGTAAACTCAGTCGCAGCTGCTGCCAGGAAGGGGCGGTGGGTCACGGGGCAGCACGCAGAGCAGCGGGTGCGGGGGGGGAGTAAAAAAAAAAACTTACTGCCCCTCCTTTATCTGCCTCTCCAGCTCCAGCCACCTCTCGTCTTCTTCCCCCCAACCAATCCTGATGCGTCTCTCATGCTGTTACACAGCATGAAAGAAGTGCCACGATTGGCCTGAGCGGGCAGAAATGTCTTGTTCTCTACCTGGCTGTAAAATACAGCTGGGTGGAGAGTTTTTAAGTGTGCATGTCAGTTTTGCCAGGCAAGCTGACATGCGCACTTACAAGCACCCCGCCCTGCCCTACGAAAGCAGAAAAATAAAGAGATAACACGTAGCGGAGGGGCCGCCCCTGTGCAAATATAGAAGAAGGACTACATTTTTACATCAAGGGAAAATTGATTTTTTAAAGCCAACATCATACCTGTTACCTACATTGCTTAGCTATAACAACTGCTATCTGGCATTGCTTTAGAACATCTAAAAAAAGTGCCTCTCACTATTTTCAGTCGACCCCCCTAAAAACCGAGACGTAAGCCACATTTGCTGACATCTACCGGGACAGCTGGTAAAAATCGGGACTGTCCTGGCAATTCCGGGACCCATGCCTCCCCCTCCTCCCCCACATAATATGCAAACATGGACGCACCCGTAATGCCACATGCTAGTACTGAGTGTGATGGAGCCGTCCTCGGTACCAAGGAGGCCCCAGGAAACTCCATCAGCGGTGGCTTTCCAGTCAGAGGGTATTGCGCATGCGCAGTGGGTCTTGCACCTTTTCACTCCACTTAGGTGACCTTACATACCCTTTGACCTCGAACGCCGTCGCAGGTTGTGCCCTTTGTCTCACCTTTAGCCCCTCAACAGCTCTGGTGTTTGCCGCTGAGAGGCCGGTGAAAGGAATGGGTGTGGAGAGTAAACACTCTTTACTTCCGATCCAGTGCTTGGACGGATGACCACTGGGGCCGGCATCACCCAGAACCCAGGTCACCCAGAGAGGCCTTGTAACCCTCCTCTCCTCCGCTGATCCACCCTTGTCTCCGCCTGCCTCGCCCTTCACTGTACAAAAGACCCAACCCCTGGCCTCGCTTCTTTCTGTTTAAAGAAGCCTCGGGCCTTCCGGGGATTAGACTCAGGAAGTGCCTAAAATAGAAGGCAGTAGACTTGTAGCACAACAGCCCCTTGCTCGGGGTCCGTGCCAAGGGATCTCCCGGGGAGGAGGTGCGAGGGACAGCCCCCGTCCCTCCCTCCTCACCTGCTGTCACGCGAGGGTCTGTCGGAGCCAGATGTGCTCAGGAGCACACTGTGCGTCCCATGCTACTCACTGTCAGCTGCGAGGGGAAGGCGCGTGTGTTTCAAAGACTCACATGCCAGCCTGCGTGTGCGCTGTGGAGAATCCTTCTAGACTTTGTTTACATGTCAGGAAATTGCATCTCCTTTGCCCCATGCAAGGCTGTCCAATGTGAGTCTAAACAGGCTGTATCCATACTATAATATCAGGATATTCTCAAAATCTAAATTTGCATGCATGGATTTAAATGAAGCTCATTTACACAGTTTGGCTACAGTTGTATGACTGCCATTACTAAGAAACCATTCCATCTAAATGGTTTGAAGGAGATTTTTAGGATGAATGGCATTCACCATTTCATAGAAACCAATTCATAGAATCTATTTTTTTCGAAATTGGCTTTTACCCCTAAGCTCCACCCATGCCTAAACCCTAAAAACATCTCACCACACCCAAACCCCATCCATCTTTGACATGTAAACTCCACTCAACCCTGAACCCTAAAAACCTCTCTACACAACTAAACTCTACCCATCTCTGACCCCTAATCTCCATCCATCCATGAACCCTTTCCTACGTGTTAACTCTACCCATGTCGTAAACTAAAACCTTCTCACTGCTTCTAAACTCCACCCATTCCAGAACACTAAAACCCCTTTCTATACGTAAACTCCACTCAACCCTGAGCCCATAAAATCCGCACCACTCCCTAAATTCCACTCATCGATGAACCCTAAAAAAAACTTTAGCACCAGTGAAAAACACCCATTCATGACCCCTAAACGCCCCACCACCCTTAAACTCCCCCATCCCTGCACTCTAAAAACCTTTCTGCATATAATCTCAACCAACCCACAGACCCTTAAAACCGCATCCCACCCTAAACTAAAAACCCTCCCCGACCCCAAAACTCTACCTGTTACTGAACCTTAAAAGCACTCGCCAGCCCTAAACTGCTCCACACATCCATAACACCTAAAAAAACCTCAATACCACTACATACCCCCACCCCTGAGCTCTGAAAAACCCTCAACACCCTTAAATATCACCCATACCTAAACCCAAAAAACCTCTACCCCAAACTCTACTTATCCGTAAAACCTAAAAAAAACCTCAACACCCTTAAATATCACCCATACCTAAACCCAAAAAACCTCTACCCCAAACTCTACTTATCCGTAAAACCTAAAAAAAACACTCACTGTTCCTAAATTCCACCCATTCCTCCCTATAAACCTAAAAACCCCAAATAGCCCCTAAGCATCACCTGTCCCTCAACCTAGAAAAATCTCACTACCTCTAGTTTTCAGCTAAGTGTGATTTTGGTTGTTTCCTTAAAATTATCACTCCTTTAGAATGTTTCTTTTATTCTTTTTATTTGTATTTTCTTAAATTTGTCTTTCCTTAAAATTGGTTTTCTATGATTTGGTTTTCTCCTATGGGGTTTCTCAGTTTTTGTTTTTCCATTAATTTCAAATACATCATTCAGTGATATCTTGAGAGTCCAGTGTGGGTCTTACGTAACCACGGGTCTTGTGGCTCAATGCTATCTAAAGTTACTGTTTGCATATTTACTTTGTGGTGATATCTTGATAGCCAGGGATTGGCTTGGCCTACACTGGACAACTCTGGGCACCTCTAGAGGTTAGGCCTTCCTGAACAAATGGTCCATTGGTGCTGTATTTTACGTAGTTTCACTTTTACCATTTTGGGTGATCAATTTGCATTTCTTTACTATAAGAGTACAAACAAGTTAAATTTAATAGGAAATTTAATAGGGAAAGCAAAAGAGGAATACAAAACTAGAATGGGGAGGAAGAGGGTTAATGGGGTAGCGAAATGGGAGAAAAAGATACTGTTTGCTAACCAAAGCATCTAGCAAAATGGTACATGTGTCCCAATTGACCAGGAAACCCATTCGAAATAGGGTAACTGTAGAGCGACATGCATAACACATACCTAGACGTCACACGCCACAGCTTCTTATAACTTAAATATTCTGTTTATGTGTAAGTAAAATATTTCGACTAGGATCGCTCACGATGGTACATTAGACCCAGGGCCACTGCAACTGTGTGAATTGAAGATACCAACAAAAAATGTTCCTAGCTCAAACTGGTCAAACATTATTAAAAAGCACCGCACGTAGTCCGTCGAAGTACTCACCGTTTGACCAAGCATCGGCCAAGCCAGCAGGTCTGGCAAGGCCACCAGCCTTTTGGCTTTGTCAGTGCTTGTTTTGTTTTATCTTGGTGTTTGTAAAAGTTTATTGTTAGGGAAGCTACCCAGCCCTCATCAATTAAAAAAAATAGCAACATTTCTAAAAACAAAAATATTTTTTCTTCTCGAAAAGCTCACATTATCGAAGTGTCCCTGCTATTTGAAGGAACAACTCTGCATGTGGGTGTGCTGTTTGTGAAAGGACAGAATGCTGTCACTCATAGTGAAGTTATCCAATGGCTGTAGTGGGCTGGCCCATTGCCCCATGCCGTAGTGGGTGAAATCAAAATGTGAATAACACAATAACAGACCAAATAACAGACCAAAGGATGAAGAGGCTGGCTAGAAAGCCCCAGGGAGTAAGTATGGTATGTAAACAATTTTAGTAAAATCACAACGTCTTGATTAATACCAAAACCTAAAAAATGAGTAGACGCCTATAAGTTGCTTATTCATGGAATTAAACTGGTACTAATGGATGAAACTTTTGGCCAGACAGAACTTATTTTGTTATTGCACTATTTGGACACTGCCTGTGCTTAATTTGTTTAAAAAAAAAAGAAAAAAAAAAAAAAGTTTGTCCCATGGCCCTTACTTGGAGGCCACTGTAGCCTGCAACACATATTGTCCCCACCAGCGCTGCCAACGACAGTACTAATTTTACCGCTATCCATCGTGCTCCTGCCACTGTAACCATTCAAACTATTCCAAGCTACCCAAAGCTATAATAATGGCTTGAACAGCAGGTATTACTCACTTTTAATGTATAATGGCTCATGAAATACTGTTGTGCTCATCTCCAAATTAGACAGACAGCGCCATCATGTTGTGGACTGCCTATAGAGCCGAAGTTGACAATTAGGTGCTGGTACCAAGCACCAGAAACTACTGGCTCAAATTAAGCACTGGTCAACCCTACCACGTAAATTAGTCCTCTGTTGCTGCAATGACCCTGATCAGATCAGAGCCGGCAGAATTGTTACATCGATAAGCGGCGGAGGGGGCGGTGATGATTGGACAGGACAATGCGATGTATATAGTTCATGCTAGAGACGCGTCCATGTGTAATCATTGTTCCAGTAAATATTTCTAACTTCAGGCACCTTGACGTGAAGTGGATGTTAGGTTATGTGTTTAATAAAGATAGAGTTAAAACACAGACCTCCAGGTTCAGTAGTACAATGCGGAAGTCTCTAGTTGACTTTACCAGTTGTCCTCTGATGCCTTGTCTTTTCTTTCACTCTGAACCCACCCCTTGTTAAACCATTTGACCCAGTTTGAGGGATCCCTCATTTTAAAGACTTCACAAACTGCAAATCTGGCTCTCCAGAAGACCATCTTTGGGGACCTCTTGGAGAGTGGAGGCCCTTAAATGTTTTTTTTTTTTTTACCCCTCTGCTCTTGAAGACTACCCCTTCCTGTCCCTTTACCCCAGGTCCTGGCTCTGTGTAGCCTCTCTGGGATTTTCGAGGGCAGTAGCTGCAGGCGGGGACATGGTGTGGTGGATCCAATTTACTGTCCCTATTGTAGCCTGGTCACCACTAAATTAATTATGGTTGTTCCCTAACCGGAGTCATGCAGAGGGCAGAGTCACTGGAATGCTATAGGAGTGATTGCTGGAAATTGATTGATACTTCTGCGAGCAACTTTCCAGTCTCCTTGAGATGTTTTAGTGCAGTAGCCCCGCCCGGAGCCGATGCCCACTGCCCCATGTAATTTACATCTAGTGCTCTGTCCTAACAGGGATCACTTTCTGTTTAGTTTTAATGTTAACAGTCATTATCTGGATTATTAACACAGTTATTATGGCAAACCTCTGACCAAAGGCCTACTGAAGAATTATCCTGATCTCTTGGGCACGCCTGTCCTAAAGTAACCCCCAGATGATTGCAAACACCTTTGTATGAAAGCTAAATGTAGGACTAAGGAGGATTGATTCAGGCAGAAAAAAAGATTGTCCATCCATCTCTGCTTCTCTGACCCAAAGTCTGTCTGGAAAGCAGTAAGCGGAGACCTATGGGGTATGTGCTTGAGCCAGGGCCCTGCTAAATTTCTGTTCCTTCATCCGCCTCTGTGACGCCTGAGACCAGGGAGAGCATGGACAGTGGCCAGGGACACCAAGGACCAGGCTATGTTAAAAAAGAAGCGTCAAACTATACTTTTCTAATATCGCCCCTTTTCAGCATATCCTTGTACTTTGGGTTTGGTCCAGTCAATGCTCCATACAGCGCCAGGATGCCCTGTGTAGGATGATGGAGCGCTAGAAAATCTACCATAAAATAACTTGGGAAATAGCCCTTCCTCTGCCTGCTCTTAATTCCCTCCATGGCCTCAAACTGTAAAGATGCTCCTAAGCTGGAGCCCCGCTTCATGACATGGTGGAACTATGTTGGCACACACGGCATGGACCTGGCGGTGTCTCTTCCTGAACTTGAAGCTAGGGGCTGCCTGCTTCCTCAAGCCTCATACTGTGTCCACACTCTGCAGCCTGCTGCTGCTGAATTTGTTCCCCCTCTAGCTCATGGGAGGGTCCAGGAACGTAGAAACAGGGCCCCCTAAAGTGCTCTCTACCCCCTGTCCAGAGTTCAGAGAAGGGCTGCCTAAGGTCCACCTGTGCAGGTGAGCTCAATGGTAACTATCTGACCAGCACACGCCCTCGCTGCCTGTATCACCTCCGTGGGATCCCCAGCCCATCGTGTTCATCCCGGATAGTCATTAGTCTTTGCCTGGCATGATGTTGAGGAGAAGATGGCACCTCCCCACAGTGGCACCTGGGCTGGAAAAGTATCCAAGAGCCACATTTATTGTTCCTTGGCCCTGCCTGGCTGCACTGATGCCCAGCATCCAACTGACCAGGTGGCTGGCAGGATGCAGAGCTGAAGGAAGGTCCCACAGGGCCCCTGAATGTCTCCTCATTGTTCCCTTAAGAGTCAGAGCTGTATCTGAAATCCATGACCAGCTCTCCCCCAGACTTGGAGCCATTATCCTCGGACCCTGGGCACCTTTCAGTGCCAGGATAACGAGCTTTGAAGGTGCTCTTAAGGTATCTAACTCTGAGATGAAGCAGGACTGAGGATAAACATCTTGAAGTCAAACTCTGAGAACTTTGAAGTGAATGTGTTGATGTCTTTTCTGAGTTGCCCTCAGCCTGACCCTTATTGTATGGAGTTTTGATTGACGTTTTGTGTGTGATTGTGGCCATTAGGATGGAAGTTATCCTTTTGGTGGGAGGGTGGTTATCAGGTCTCTTCCCTTAGGATGACATTGGCCCTTGTTTCCTGCAAGAGAGGGGCGTTACCATCCTTGTAATTGTGAACCTTGTGTTATTATCAGCACATTGATTGTGATCACGTAGTGATAATAGACAGTATAATGTGATTGCAATTCGAGTACTTGGTTTCGCTACACTGTATTCGTGGTTCAAACTTTGGGTTTTTTCTGCTGTTTGGTTTCCTTTTTACTGCGTACACATTTTAAGGTGTTATTGAATTGTTTGGACACCTGTGGTTGGATATTTTATGTTTTAATTACTGTGGCAAATGTGTCATATCTCGTCACAGCCTTTCACTTTATCTAACATTTTTACTTTACCACCTCTTCCTAGCTCAGTCTGAAATGCTGGAAGTCTAGGAGGTTGTGGTGGTCTTCGGAGGTTGTGGTGGTCTTCGGAGGTTGTGGTGGTCTTCGGAGGTTGAGGTGGTCTTCGGAGGTTGAGGTGGTCTTCGGAGGTTGAGGTGGTCTTCGGAGGTTGAGGTGGTCTTCGGAGGTTGAGGTGAACTTCGGAGGTTGAGGTGAACTTCGGAGGTTGAGGTGAACTTCGGAGGTTGAGGTGAACTTCGGAGGTTGAGGTGAACTTCGGAGGTTGAGGTGAACTTCGGAGGTTCGAGTGGTCCTCAGAGGTTGTGGCGCTCCTGGGAGTCGTGGTGATCCTACCACAGAGGTTGTGGTGGTCCTACCACGGAGGTTGTGGTGGTCCTACCACGGAGGTTGTGGTGCTTCTAGGAGGTTGTGGTGCTTCTAGGAGGTTGTGGTGCTTCTAGGAGGTTGTGGTGGTCTTTGGAGGTTCAGGTGGTCCTTGGAGGTTCAGGTGGTCCTTGGAGGTTCAGGTGGTCCTTGGAGGTTCAGGTGGTCCTTGGAGGTTGTGGCGGTCCTGGGAGGTTGTGGTGGTCTTCGGAGGTTGAGGTGATCTTCGGAGGTTCAGGTGGTCCTTGGAGGTTGTGGCGGTCCTCGGAGGTTGTGGCTCTCCTGGGATTTGTGGTGGTCCTACCATGGAGGTTGTGGTGGTCCTCGGAGGTAGTGGTGTTCCTCGGAGGTACTGGTGGTTCTCAGAGGTTGTGGTGGTCCTGGGAGGTTGTGGTGGTCTTCAGGGGTCGTGGTGGTTCTAGGAGGTTGTGGTGGTCCTGCTTTCAGACTCAGACTCTGCATCCTGGCCTGGAGGGGACATAAGCAGTTGATTGCTGGGTGGTCCCTAATATGTCACATATATGGAAAAACGTCTGACACTTCGCAAATTAGAATCTAGGCTACGTTTCCATATAGTAACCTTCTTCATGTAATGCATTCACACCTATGCACTAAAAACATTGCAGTCCATACAAACAGGTGAACAAAAGCTTTAGAAAACTGTTTTGCTGAGAGAGTCATGGTATGGCATACGTGTCTGAACAGAAAAAATAACTACAATTCCGTACCTAAAATTTTCGAAAACATTGTCGGCTTTTGAAAGTATAAATTATTTCAGCGACAAAAAAAAAGTTAATAATTAATTATCTGGGGTGCCAGGAAGAGACCTCCTGCTGAAATACTGAACAATTTTGTAATTATAAAAGCAAAATGGACTGCAGAGCCGCCAGTGGCATTTGGGTTGTTTAGCACAGGGACTGGCGGGAGGCATCGGAAGGGAGTCTGACAGTCTGGACACACTAGTGCGGCTCCGGGCCTCGAAGCGCTAGTTTAAACACAAGGCAGTGAGTGCACGCCTGGGACACATTCTGACACTCAATGATGTATTTTTACAAACATAAATTAACTCTCAGGGGCTAACACCCAATCTCGCTCTTTTTCACCCACACACGCCTCCCTTAACATGCGCACTAAGACAGTCCCGCACACGTGATCAGGTGTGCAATCTCAAAATCAATCATACGTGCACTCAGACTCAAGGTTGTGTACAGTGTGCAAAAAACACATCCTCGGATGCCCTCCAACAAAAGAGAGAGACTGCGGAATTGAATTATACAATTACACACAGAGACTACTATGAGACCTCCCATTGGCATGTAAAGAGGGACTTGCAAGCAGCTTCTCTCTCTCTTCCTCTCCACGCCCCCCCCCCCCCCCCCCCCCGTTGATCCACCCCTCTCTCTGTTTCTCTCCCTCTGCCAGTTAGTTAAAAAGCCCATAGTGCACTCAAGAGTGAAACCCCAAATGTTTTTGAAATAAAAAAGAACGGGGGAAGGACAACAGGATGCTTTGTATAAGAACTATTACAAAGCCAATAGGTCTGGGTTTAAAGTGTTAACATGTGAACACATGGATGCACAAGTGTGCATTTGTTATGCTGTAGCAGGGGGGGCCAACAGAAAGAGAGACGGGTGTTTGAAATAGTCCCTCATGTTTTGCAATGTATGCACTTCACTGGAGGGGGGAGGAGACCCCTAAAAATCCAATAACATTAGGTGAGAGAGCGGTGCTGGCCTGGCCTGGGACAAGATATGATCGAGGAAGTTCAACCAGTGAATGAAAAACTCTGACTTAAACATCGGTGGCAGTGGTTACAAGCGTAGACCTAAGGACCTCGGTGTCTATTTTGAGAACAATTACGTTTGTTTGAACAGCTGAGCTATCTGACAAGACCTAAGCACAAGTTACTATTAAAGGAATCTACTTAAATTGAACGACAGTGGCAAAGGAGGGCTCGTTCACGAGGATCTCCTCGTGAATGTCACTAGAGGAGATCGGGGAATCTCAAACGTGCACTTAACAGATTGTGTCCTAAATTGTGCTAAAACACACAGTCACACTCCTGCATGCACGCACACAGAGACATACGCACACCACAAACAGTCACACCTCGGGATCGGAAACAGCTAGAGACACCCATACCGTTGACATAGAGACAGTCACACACACTCACTCTCTCTGACATAGAGACAACAACACACGCTCTCTCTGACATAGAGGTAGTCACACGCCCACACAGTCTCTGACATAGAGACAATCACACGCACACATACTCACTCTGACACATAGACAGTAACGCACGCACACACACTCTCTCTGACATAGAGACAACACGCACATTCACACACACACACTAGAAAGAGTCGCACTCCTGCAAGCAGATGCACGCACACAGAGACATACACACACCACCGACAGCCACACCTCGGGATCAGAAAGAGCTAGAGACACTCATACCGTTGACATAGAGGCAGTCACACACACTCACTCTCTCTGACATAGAGACAGTCACACACACTCACTCTGACATAGAGACAGTCACACACACTCACTCTCTCTGACATAGAGACAATCACACACGCACACACACTCACTCTCTCTGACATAGAGACAATCACACACGCACACACACTCACTCTCTCTGACATAGAGACAGTCACACACGCTCTCTCTGACATAGAGGTAGTCACACACGCACACACACCCACTCTCTGACATAATGACAATCACACACGCATACACACTCACTGTGACATAGAGGCAGCAGTCACGCACACACACACACTCTCTGACATAGAGACAATCACAGACGCACACACACTCTCTGACGTATAGACAGTCACACACGCACACAATCTCTGATATAGAGACAATCACGCACACATACACTCTCTCTGACATAGACAATCACGCACACATACACGCTCTCTCTGACATAGACAATCACGCACACATACACGCTCTCTCTGACATAGACAATCACGCACACATACACGCTCTCTCTGACATAGACAATCACGCACACATACACGCTCTCTCTGACATAGACAATCACGCACACATACTCACTCTCTGTGACATAGAGACAATCACGCACACACACACACACACACACACACACACTCCATCACACAGTCCTTTTCCTGCTGTGCTGTTTTTCTCTACCGGACTCCCTTCTTTTTGAGCAAAATAGTTTCACATGGTTTCCTGCTTGAACCCGAACTCGCTGTTTTGGAGAACAGGGCAAAGGGTCTATGTAAGTAATAATGTAATGGACACGGACGTCCTCCCCCGCCCCCCCCCCCCCACACACATTTAAATTCCTCCCCTATAAATAGTGAATTTGGTGCTTGGCCGAGACGAATGAGAAAACAAAGGTTTCTGATGCATGGGTCCTTCTCTGCCCTTCGCTGTCCGAGTCCGCCACCTGGTCTCTTCCAGATACAGTAGCTCATTGATTCATTCATCATTCAGTGTCGTGGAGCAGCGAGTCCCCCCACCCCCCCACTCCCTACCCCCACCACCATAGAATGCTCTTACTGTTTGTGCAAGATGGGGGGACACGGAAGACATGATGTGCACAAGATCACACTTGGACCGCGGGGCAGTGAGTCGGGTATTTATTAAATGTGTGCACAATTCTTTTTGTGGGCGACTGTTCTTGGGATTCCTGTTTGTTAGTGTTCGTGGGGAGTGCCGGATGGAGCTCGCTGGAGACGCCCCCCCCCCCCCGCACTACCCCAGCCATGGTCTCATCCTTGCTCGGGTAGGCCAGCTCTGCATCATTAAACGCCCGCCCTGATTTGGGAATATCCCAACTTTAAACTGAGTGCATTACCCACAAAGGCCCCGCACTGGAACACCAAGATACCCAGCACAAAACTGACAATACTGGGGGGGTGGGGTGGGGTGGAGGAAACATTGCTCGTTACGCATTTGCGACTCGGTTAGGGCGATCAGGGTTCCCGAGTCTGCCAGTAAAGTCCCGTTTTTTCAGCAGCTGTCCCGGCAGATTTAGGCAAATTCGACTCCTGTCCTGATTTTTGGAGAGAGTCGACATATTTTTATGTGTTACAAAGCAGGGCTAATTAGCAGCTGTTATAGGAAAATCATTTAATTAATATGTATCTTACTGGGGTAGAATTTTTTTTTTTAAAATTTATTTTCTTAGTGCCTCTTCTGTGATTTCAGGTTGACAAGGGCTATCATTCGGTATTCCTCTGGCACTGTAAAACTGTAGTCCTTTTATTTTGTGAAATGTCCCAGTTTTTAAGATTGAAATCTGGTCACCCCTAGACTCGATGCTCCTGAGGCTTCCCAGATTCAGGAAAGAAAAATCACATTGAAGATCCTTCCCAGGAAATGCTATGAGAATCTGGAAATCCCATCTACCAGAGATGCCCACAAAACCCTCCACAGCCATTTAAAGAGAGATGCAAATACATTTTGATACATAAACGATTTTGGTGTTAAGCCTGACCACAGCCCGGTCAACCCAACACGGACATAGATTAACGCAATCATGTACATGGATGATACCTACACATTGTATGTAAGCAGCACCATATGCAGAGCCCCTGCAGTTATGTGATTGTATGGTAGCAGCGATTTTCATAGAATTACCACATTTGCGAGATAATCCATCATCTGCCTCGTAATCTGCATAAATTCGAAAAAAATAATGTTTCTAACTCACAGTACAAACGTTACTAAGAATGCAGTGACGACTGTTGTAACACAGTGGAAGGCCCTTTGCAGAGCTGGAGTGGTCACTTTTCTGTTGCTTATTGCCATATTTTGATGTTAAGCTGGCACTAATAAGATGGGACCAATGTCCAAAGAGTTGGTACCAAACTTAAAAATAATGAATTGATACTATTATGAAATGTGCTGCATTATGCTGCATAATTTGCCTTTTCTTGCTACATAATTTACTCAAGCCTGCCACATAATTTTGTGTTTTCCTTCTGGATAATTCCACTGACTTTGACCATACGATAAAATCGGGCTCTATGTAACGCCCGCTGGAGCAACAAAGTAACTTGGGCCACGTTCAGCGCCTCGGGTCATGTATGCATTCAATAAGACTCTAAAAAATAAATAAAAATAACACGCATGTATTGGATTCTCCCTTGCACAGCCAGTTTAGTATTTCCTCTCCAAACCTAAGAAATAGGGGATGGGCGGGTGGGAATACGACTCTCCTGGTGCCTCCACCTCGCGAGGTGTAGGGGTGGAAGTGCTATTTGCCAGCCCGACACACGACTAGTGCGCAAGGTTTCGGGCCACGGCGGCCCCGAGTCGTAAGGGGCAGCGCTCCCCCCATTTTGAGAGGGCGCTCTACCAGATGGGCGCCATACAATGGGAGAAAAAATATGGGAAAATATGTAATCCGCTTCTAGAAGATATTTTGCAGGTGAAATGAGTGTTCTACTTTTTGACAAATGTATTCTTCTGGTTGGATTTCGAGGAATTTTGCTGCATTTTGAAACACCTCATTTTTTACAGATTTTTGGGTCTTTGTTTACTCTGGGAATCTACTGCTTTTCCCAACTAAACATGGCAAATGACCATGAAACCTTTATATGTGAACCACGAATTGGCAAAGGTGGAAAAATGCAGATCACTGTATTTATTTGTCCTTTAAGCATTTTGCGAGGAAAAAAAACAATTGCAGAGGGCTAGCCACAGGCTGTTTTCTTGATGAGTCACCGTATGCCATATAGCAATGCCCATGGGTCACCAATTACCTGCCCTAGAACAGGACTTGAACAGAAGTCTGATCCACCCCGCACAGCTGGCACTTGGACTCTGCCCACACGTCTCATCCCTGCCACTCCCTCATCAAACCTCTGGCATCCCATGCCCCCACTTCTGGCACTGCCTCAGCTTCACCACAGGCCATGATACCTTCAAACAGGCATTGGCAATGCCAATGCGTCTGGGTGATGAGTGCACTGTCAAGCCAGGCCAAGAAATTCATGTATGTTAATGACTGCCTCCTCTCATCTGTGCTGCTGCCAGAGAAAAACAACATATATTACCTAGTTATCTAAGACACTTTAGTAGCATTACAATGTCATGAGTGTGCTCTTGAAAGTACAGCCAAATGGAATAATAAACAATGACTGTAGGTGGGAGGAGGGAAAGCACTTTTTTTGTGGAAGGACACAGCTTCTACCCAATGAAAACATGTACTACCGACTGCCAATGTGTGGGCGGAGCCAATCCCCCTCTCCACATAATTGTCTGGCCACAACTGCACTGTCAAGCCAGACCTAAAATGAGCTCAAAGATCTTCTCTTCAAAAGCCTCTTGGGTTAAATTCCTCTCGCTTCCACCGCTCTCCAAACCACGCTTTAATCTGCCTGAGGTCCCCTCCCTCGCCTCGCTGTCTGTGTCTAAGACCCTCATTTTATGTCGTGTAGGCGATCTTCAGCAATGACCAGGAACAAGTACAGAACGTTCACCTGTCATAGTTGGGGGCTCATTTTCAACCAGTCAGGTACTTAGTTTTGGTACCTCATATGTCTTTGCATTCTGGGACCGGTAGTTCGAACTTTCACTGCTGCTAGCCTCTACTAAAAATCCCAAAATGCAAAGTGATGAGGTAAACAAAAAGTGTCTCGACACCTCACACAGCCGAGCTTCCAGTGATGCAGTACTTGGCACGTGGTGTCGGGTCCTGACCGGTGGCCCGCTTTTGGATTTTTTTTGCACTTAAACGTTGTAGCTGTATTTTCAAGATTTCTTAAATTTTGAAAAGGAATTGCTTATCTCCCAAACCTCCAGTGATTTTGCACAAGCAGCGCATGACGTATCCCACTGGTAGTGCACGTATTGATTATCGGGACGTTCAAAGCACTTACCCAGTTCCATTTTATTGGGTAATAGTGACAGCTGTCATCTAAGGCGCTGAGAAACGACAGACGGACGCTTTAGAGGTATATATAAAAATAGTTTTTATTTTTATTAAAGTCCCTAACCCAATTAGTTAGTCGACCCCAGTCCCTCCCACCCAGGGTTTGAGCGTAAATGCCTATATTTATCATGGAGTATCGTTTAATTTCCGCACTCCGGTCCTGTCCTCAATCAAGAGTGTCCGTTTTGAAGAGACAGAAAGTATAAAGTAAGAATAAAAGTCGCATAATTCAAGAAAATGATGCACGTGACTCCGGGGGCGGACTCAGCTCGAAAGCGCGAGCTTAGTCGAAATGCCGTACTTTCTGGGCCCTCGGATGCGGTGTCCACGCGCTCCGGGCCCTTTTAGAATTGTGCTGAACCCTACACAGTGTGTGTGCGACTCACTGTAAGAGAGTGCCACGGATCCGAAGACTGCCTTTGTCACTCAGCCAGATGGAGCCAGTAAAAGGCGCTGCCCCTCCCCCAGAGGCTTAAGGCAGCCCTCTGCCCCTTCACCAGCAGTGGCCCTGAGACAGTCCATCCACAGTTACTGCAGGGCTGTGGTATGATGAGTCCACAGTTATTACAGGGCTGTGGTATGGTGAGTCCACAGTTTCTGCAGGGCTGTAGTATGAGTCCACAGTTTCTGCAGGGCTGTGATATTATGAGTCCACAGTTACTGCATGGCTGTGGTATGAGTCCACAGTTACTTCATGGCTGTGGTATGATGAGTCTACAGTTATTGTAGGGCTGTGGTAGTATGATTCCACAGTTACTGCAGGGCTGTGGTATGATGAGTCCACAGTTACTGCAGGGCTGTGGTATGATGAGTCCACAGTTACTGCAGTGCTGTGGTATGACGAGTCCACAGTTACTGCAGGGCTGTGGTATGACGAGTCCACAGTTATTGCAGGGCTGTGGTATGGTGAGTCCACAGTTTCTGGAGGGCTGTGGTATGAGTCCACAGTTACTGCATGGCTGTGGTATGATGAGTCCACAGTTACTGCAGGGCTGTGGTAGTATGAGTCCACAGTTACTGCATGGCTGTGGTATGATGAGTCCACAGTTACTGCAGGGCTGCTGTATGCGTCCACAGTTACTGCACCACAGTCAAGCTTCAGCAGAAACTCCAGAGGATCCAAAATACAGCCACATGCCTCATCCTGAACCTGCCACGCCATGAACACATCTCGGCCCACCTCGGATCCCTTCACTGGCTACCCAACAGCAAAAGGATCATCTTCAAAGTCCTCATCCACGCACACAAATCCCTCCACAACACTGGACCAGCCTACCTCAACGAAAGAGTGAACTTCCACAATCCCACTCGCCACCTCCGTTCTACTGACCTTGCCCTCGCCACAGTCCCCCGCATCCAACGCACCACCACAGGAGTGAGATCCTTCTCCTACCTCGCCTCCAAGACCTGGAACTCCCTCAGAACCAACCTTCGCAAGACCCAGGACCTCCTGTCTTTCAGAAAACAGCTCAAGACATGGCTCTTCGAACAGTAAAACGGCAGCCCCCCCTTTTCTCCTCCCACCACCCCCCACCCCCCAGCGCCTTGAGACCCTTACGGGTGAGTAGCCACAGTCCCCCGCATCCAACGCACCACCACAGGAGGCAGATCCTTCTCCTACCTCGCCTCCAAGACCTGGAACTCCCTCAGCACCAACCTACGCAAGACCCAGGACCTCCTGTCTTTAAGAAAACAGCTCAAGACATGGCTCTTTGAACAGTAAAACGGCAGCCCCACCCCCCTTTTCTCCTCCCGCCACCCCCCAGCGCCTTGAGACCCTCACAGGTGAGTAGCGCGCTTCATAATTTTTTTTGATTGATTGATTACTGCAGGGCTGTGGTATGATGAGTCCACAGTTACTGCAGGACTGCGTTAGTTTGTGTCCAGAGCCTCAAAGTATGTTTGAGTCCACAGTAACTGCAGGGTTGCAGTATGTTTCACTACAGAGTTACTGCAGGGCTGCTGTATGTTTGATTACACAGTAACTGCATGTCTGCAGTATGTTGAGTCCACAGTTATTGCAGGGCTGCTGTATGTTGAGTCTACAGTTATTGCAGGGCTGCGGTATGAGTCTACAGTAACTGCAGGGCTACGGTATGTTTGAGTCCACAATCAGTTGGGACAACAGTATGTTGAGTCCACAGTTACTGCAGGGCTGTGGTATGTTGAGTGCACAGTTAGTGCAGCCCCCTCATCTTGTGGTGTCCCAGAATTCACTGGGACACCAGCACAGGCTCCCCAGCAATCCTGGCACTGCTTTAACTCTAAACCTACCATGAATGCAGCGCCAGGATTGGCCTGTGCGGCTCGGACTGCCGCTCAGACACAACCCTAGGGTCTGTGCTGTTTCTCCAGCCCAGCTCTGTATACAGCTGGGCTGGAGAAACCTAAGTGCGCATGTGTGTTTGGCCGGCCTGAAATGGCTGGCCAAACACACATGCGCACTTAGATGCACTCTCTCCCCCTCCCACCTCCCGTGCCCCAGCCCCGCCCCTCCCTGCACTTCTGGCTGAGCCAGCAGCAGAAAAATAAAACAATAGTGAAACTATTGTTTTATTTTTCATCTCCAGGCACTTGGCTGGGGGGAGGGGAGAGGGAAGCCCCTCCGCCATTGCGGAGGAGCCGCCCCTTATTGCAGGCTGTTGCCTATTCAGGTGATCACAAGGTAGTGGACTCCAGAAGCAGTCACAGTGCATCACGCACACTGTGCAGTGAAAGCAGGGCCCTTTGTTAGTGGAAATACACTGGGTCACAGAAGTGCCAACAGTAACAGTGCGTCATGCACACGCATGCAGGGAACTAAGGGCCGTATTTATACTTTTTGGCGCACAACTGCGCCAACGCAGTTGTGTGTCAAAAAATGTAACGCCGGTTAACGCCATTCCAAAGCGCCATGCGGGCGCCGTATTTATGGAATGACGTTAGCCGGCGGAGCTGCCTGGTGTGCGTAAAAAAAATGACTTACACCAGGCAGCGCCGGCGTAGGTGAAAATGGAGCTTGGGCGCCAAAAAATGGGGCAAGTCAGGCTGTGGCAAAATTTTCGCCTCAACCCGATTAGCGCCATTTTTTTTTTACTCCCAACCCCCATTGAAATGACTCCTGTCTTAGCAAAGACAGGAGTCATGCCCCCTTGCCCAATGGCCATGCCCAGGGGACTTATGTCCCCTGGGCATGGTCATTGGGCATAGTGGCATGTAGGGGGGCACAAATCAGGCCCCCCTATGCCACAAAAAAAATATATATATATATACTTACCTGAACTTACCTTAAGTTCCCTGGGATGGGTCCCTCCATCCTTGGGTGTCCTCCTGGGGTGGGCAAGGGTGGCAGGGGGTGTCCCTGGGGGCATGGGAGGGCACCTCTGGGCTCATTCCGAGCCCACAGGTCCCTTAACGCCTGCCCTGACCAGGCGTTAAAAAATGACGCTAAAACGGCTGGATGTCATTTTTTTTTACCCGCCCACTCCCGGGCGTCATTTTTGCCCGGGAGTGTAAATACGGCGCACATGCCTCGGAGTCATTTTTTAGACGGGAACGCCTACCTTGCATATCATTAACGCAAGGTAGGTGTCCACGCTAAAAAATGACCCAAACTCCAAGATCTTTGGCGCTAGACGGGTCTAACGCCAAAGTATAAATATGGAGTTAGTTTTGCGTCGGAATTGAGTAAAAAAAAACGACACAATTCCGGCGCAAACAGAGTATAAATATGCCCCTAAATCGCTGACATCCATTATCTTAAGTCTTTAACATCCATTGTTGGGAAATTGATGAGTGTTTTTGCCACTACAGTTAAATACTCGAATATAGGACCCTTATTACCCGGTCTCAGACCCGAGTGCCCCGGTCACTTAAGGACCTTTTTATATATACGCAAATGTACAGCCATTCACCTGCCCGACATAAGTCACAGCGCTAGACGTGACACACACACACACACACGCACACGCGCCACCCCCCGCCAGAAACACGGGAAATTGTGTGCGCTGTACAATGCTAATTAGCAATAACCTTATCAACATGGTTCCAAAGTGAAATCATTAGTGATCCTAACTGTGTCCACACTGCCCTCTAGCGGCCAGGCGCTGCAGAGTTGTGACAGCGCCGTAGCGCGGACGAGGAAGTACATTTAAAGCTGTTCCTTTCACATTATAGCGGGGCTGAGCGATTGTAGGAACCAGCTGCCGGCCGCAGCTCCAACTTGTGATCAACAGCGATTCTGAAACACTGTGAGTGAAAAGGTTTGGCATGTGTGAAGAAAGGTGGCATGCAGCTTTAAATAACAAGCATTGGCAACTCCAGTAGGTCCAGGTTTACAGGACTGTTGTATGGTTATGTGAAGCATTACGCATTTGTGTGGAAACAAAGAACTGTAGAGAAGCATTGGTGTAGCTGAAAATGTCAGGTGACTTGCTCTGTGAAGCCAGACCTAAAATTCCATGTCGTGTTATGATTGCCCTCTGTGCTGCTGACAAACACCATAAATTATGTAATCTTCAAATACACGTTTATAGCATTACCATGCCATGTGTGTGCACCTGAAAGGTGGAGCTCAGGTAGGTGGATAAATAAAATGATCACAGCTGTGTGGAGGGCAAGTAGTGTTTTTTTGTGGAACAACACAACATCTGCCCAATCAAAATACATACACCTGACACCGAACATGTGGAACCGAAGGCCCTGTCTAGTGATGTTCGCATCATTGTCTGGCGGCAACTACACCATCAAGCCAGACATGAAAACAGCGGCTCTCAGTTTCAAACAGGAGCCAACAGGTGACGAATGTCTGTGTTTACTTCCTTAGGAGTTGTGTAACTTCCTGAAGAGCACAGTAAACAGATCCAGGCTGAAAAGTAAACCTACAGCAGCTCTGTTTTGTGACACACCAAGAGGAGAATATCAAGAAGTGTAATACATCTTCTTTTTTGAAAACTGATTCTAATTGATTTGTCTTAAAATCATATAAATTATATAAATAATATAATTATACATTGCATCTTATCAAATGCTCACTGTGTTCACAAAGATCAGCCGAAAGAAATCACTTCATATAGTTAAAGGTAGGTCAGTAATAGGATGGGGTAACAAGCATTTGCAATGCAATGGGCCTAGCGTTTGCTCGAGGTAGAGTGTTAGCGTTGTAAATTCCTAACTGGACTTTTCTTGCCACACAATCTGAAAATAAGAGTAAAACAGTTGACATAGGTGCGCAGATTCAAGGCGCCGCCGTGAGCGCGAAGGATAGAGACAAAATGTAAAAGAAGTTCACTCGCAGTCAAAGTTATCAGCAAAAGTGCAATTAGCCATGTAACAGGGTGGATGTCCAAGGCGCTAACAAAACTGCCCTTAGGAGGGACAAACGTCAATCATTTACTAATGATAACAAAGGATTCTTAAAAGGCAAGCCCATGAACTAGTGATGGGCATGCAGTGGGCGTGGTTAAAATCCCAGATACATACCAACACATCGGAAAAGTAGCGCTTGCGCGCTGCTATGCTCGACCTAAAAAGGAGACAAAAAGAGAACCAGCAAAATCATGCTACACTGAGAAGGAGGAATCCACACTAATCCATAGTCCGGTAATAAACAAAAAATAAGGTTAACGGAGGTACAACAATACCATTGTGTAGTATCTGCAATTATGACATATTTGTTTAAAACAATGTGCATCAGCTGCACATTTTCTGATAGTATGTTTGCTGTCATGGCCTGATTCCTCAAAACTTTTTTTTCAAAATCTACATGCACCAGTAGCAACAAGCATTGGAAATGCCAATTGGTTTGGCTCTCAGTGGTCGATGGGTTTAGGAACTAAACAAGTCATCATGTCTGCAATCTGTCGCTTGTCTTTGCACTCATGCATCAGTTCATCAAGAGGAAGCAAGCTAATGGATGAAGGGGGCCCACCCATGCCCCATGCCATATGTTATCATGGATGAAAAAGGAAGCAGAGGTGGAATGGCATATATACAGAATAATGGCAGAAGAGGGCTGACCCAAAGCACTCTGTATATATTAGTTTTGGTTAGGTCAGAGTTTCCATTGGAAGAGCATTTTTTGTTTTGCTAATAATTTTGATGCCTTTCAACATATTTTCACAAAGCTTTAAAAAAAAAAAATGTTCATCCACTTCAGCTTCTTTGTGGAAAGTTTCAGGGTGAAGCGTGAAGCACTGGCCTTGAAAAAGAGGGCTTGGGGAGGGTTCCAGATCAACACGATCTCCTGCTAATTACTATAGGAACTTTTAGGAGGTGATACAGGAAAAAGGGCTGAATGTAAATACACCAAATTTGGCAGTTAGTTAGAACTCTACTCAGAAAGTGTGCTGATCATTATTTGGTGTAAATCTGTTCATCCTTTTGAGAAATTAGTATTTAAAAAAGAGCTTTGGATGGGCTTGAAAGGGTTAAAAATAGTCATATCTGGATCGCTCGCACTGCTGGAGTTCAGAGGGAGTCCCTCTGCACTGTGAATTCTTAAAAAATAAATAAAGCAATCTTATTATGTAAGGGAGCTTTTTTCCCATCAGCAATTTCAGTCCCTTACGGCTGTTACTAGATGCAGATTCAACAGAAATGTTGCTCCCACCATCACAGGAGACGGAGATCCCAGGGGCCGATACATTAAAAAAAAAAAAAAATTGTGCTGCAGTACTCCAGCGGGAACCTGCATGGCTGTTCTGTGGGGTACATTGGTACTGTAGTGGGAATCCTGCAAGCTGAGTGTAGCGGGCACAGTGCCACGGGGGTGAAGCTTGGTCCCCATACTGGGTAACTACTAAGATACCGCAAAAAAAAATGGGAAAAATGTGGGGTGGGATAGGGGTTGACTGCCTGTTAGGGTTGGCTGCAGGGCCTGAGAGCAGGCCAGACCATGCGGCCAACCACATGCTGTTCCCAGCTGAAGGCCATGTGCTGCCACGGTTTGAGCACCCACGGCCAGGCCCTACGCCCAACCCTGCGCCATGTACGGCCAAAGAATGTGTGTAGTGTGAAGTTGCTGCCCACATGTGGACCCCATCCCTTTATCCTAATAGTCAGTAAAAAAAAACTAGAAGAGTGTAGGGTGGGCATACTCTAACCATCTGGCACTCCTGTGGGAGGACCAGAGGGACCCCCCCCAGGGGCCAGAAATATAAATATGTTTTTTCTGAGTCTCTTGTACTAGTGTACTCCTGCAGGACCCTTCACAACCCTCCCACGTGGTAAGATAGTATTGCTGAAGGAATCGTACCATGAGACCATGCAGGATTCACTGTGTGAAAATCCCCAAATTATTACCTACTATGGTAATCTGTGTGATTCTGTGTAAAAAAAAAAAATACATCTCTTCAGGCTTTAGTATTCTCCACCTTTCCTTGTCTATTGACTTTAACATATGCTTTTCACAAAAATGTGGCAAACATTCTGCTTGTATTATAACTTTGCATAATAAATAGATCCGGTCAATTGCCCTGAATATTGTGTTGCCACCATATTCAACACACTCCTGTAGTATTGAACATAAGCTTTCCAACAACACAAAAAATGCAGTCCAAGCACTCTTTTTCAGCGGAACCACAAACCTTCTGCCCACTCAAACCTGTACTCAAGAAAACTAGCATGTGGCCGGAACTTAAATCTCACTCTCAGTGGTACATCGTAAGCTCTTTTTCAGTTGATCACATAAGGTCTGTGACCAAACTCATCTGCTTGTACACCTGTAGTGGTGCATATGCTGAAAGTGGCCAAGATTTGCACCCGGTGGGTGGGGCAGAAGAGTCCTGGGCACATCCCTTATTCATATCGGGATGTGGATGCTCTGTGCTTATTTTTTTTATTATTTTTAGATTTTCACTTGTAACAGTGGAATTAAAAGCGATAACGAAACAGAAAACCAAACATACAATGCCATGGCATGGTTCCCTGTTACATGTACGGTGTGCGGGATTAAGAGTTCTGATCTTTTAGGAGTGAATTACAACAGTCATGTCCGTTTGGGCTTCTGCAGAACATCCAATGCAGATATTATTGCACAATAATTCCATGAACCAAATCGCTAAGCTAACACATTGATCCTGGTGGACCATAGGAGTCCTATACTCATTTACTTATCACCAGTATGATACCAATGACAGTGTGTGCAGTTCTACCCCTCATCATCTGCAAGGGGCTCCGTGTCAGGATAATCTGTGAATCGTTCAAGCAGCGGACCCCAGGCCGAGGTCTCGACTGCTGCGCCGTCATGCGCACCGACCACATCTGCTGTTCCTACGCCACCCCCCACTCTATCAAATCTTTCAGCCAGTCTTCCAATTGTGGTCTCCTGGTTCCCATCCAATAAATGGCTACCCTTCTCTTAGCCACCAACAGGTCCGGCTGGGTCAGTTTGTGAGGGATTTTCCACCCCTTGGGCCTGGGTATCACTCCCAGCAAGCAGGCCACGGGTGTCGGTGTCAATTTTTGCTCAGAGACAGCTATTATTTTTCGAATAATCTCTTTTCAGTAAGCCTGAACTTCATCACATTTCCAAACCATTGCAAAAATGTAGCCCCCTCTTCTCCACGTCACTGGCACCTGGCCCAGCAGGCAGGGTCAGTCTTATTCATCATGTATGGTGTGACATAGATACAATGTAGGTAGTTGAACTGTAGGAGGTTAAATCTATTATTACATGATACAGTGCGGACCAGTTCCAGAGCCTTTCCCCCGTCCACCCCAGAAAGCGGTTCCCCTAATTGCTTCTCCCACCCTCCACGTGCTGTGCAGTGAGTAGTATGTCTGCATTATTGAGTGCTTTATAAAACAGGGAAATCAAGTGTTGTCATGCCCCCATAGTACGAGTCCTCCCAAGACCGCTGATGCTCCTGGGGGATGCTCCAGACTTCCCGCGCTACACTCTCTAATTTGGCATATTGTAGGAACTGACCTGGCCCTACTCCTGCGCCTCCTGAAGGTTACGAAATTATCTCCCGGGTAAATATCACCTGATAAAAGGTAACCTCCACTTCTCACCTGTTGCATTGACATGCAACAATCAATAGCACAGAAAGGGACCAAATCCCATAAAGGCAATTCCCTATCAAAGGGAACACTCCAAATAATCTTACGGACCACTTGCTCCCATAATTCAGCCATGACTTTCACCAAGTAAGGTATCTGGTGAGGAGATCTACCCTCCCCCCCTTCATCAGGAGCTGTGTCAAAGTATCCTTGCCCAGTAGGCCCTCAAATAATCTTTTCTCCCACCCATGTATGTTAGTCATCTATCTGGCCATGTGTTGTAACTGAACTGTGTAATAATAAGGCTGTGTATCGGGGACAGCCAGGCATCCATCCTCTAAATTTCTCCGCAGTGTGGAGAGGGGAACCCTCCTTCGACGACCAGCCTAAATTAATGAACTGAATAGTCCATCGAGCCTATGAAAGAGTCTGGAATCAAGTTGGAACAAAGAATTCTGGACTCAATACAGAGAGCTGGGCAGTAAAACCCTTTTGGTAACCGCCGCCCTGCCCATAACAGAAAGGGGGAGCCTATTCCAGAAGAAGACGGATTTTGTCAGTCCTCCCACTACCCACTTCATGTTGAGGCGACTATGGTCTCCTTCGTGTGTGTAACTCAAACACCCAGGTAACGAATTCCTCCTGTTCCCAATGTAACCCCATCCATGGCAATTGATCAGTGGGCTTCCCAATCAGACCCCCAGGCATTGATCTTAAATCCAGAGAATTCACCAAAAGTCATTAGTACCTGCATCAGCGCTCAAACTGACTCTTCTGGGGGTCTAAGGTAAACCAGGGTATCGCCAGCATACAAGCCGTTGATCAGTGGATGACATGGAGCCATCTCAAATTGAATGCTTCCAAAACTAAAATACTGTCATGTGGCTCCTGGCCTGATGATCTGTGACCACCTCCTAAAGTGTCTAAGGGATTAAGAAACCTTGAAATTGCCACGGACTCCAAGTTATCAATGTACGCCCAAGTGGACAAATTTGTAAGATAAAGCTTCATTACTAGAAAAACTCTGTGACTCATCTTCCCCCCACCTGGGATTTCCACACAAGGTCCAGGCTGTTATCTCTCTTACACTGTCTAAGCTTGATTACATCAGTGGTCTCTACCATGGATCATCTTTATCAACTCTGAAAAGACTACTGTAGATTCAGAACTCTGCTGCCAGACTGCCCCTTCATGTAAAGCCACTGGCCGACATCTCCCCTGCCTTGAGGGCCCTACATTTTTTACCTGTTGCCAGAAAATCCACCTTCAGATTGCTTTGTATTTCTAACAAAGCAATACATGGAACAGTACCGCTTTTAATCAGGAATGAAATTATCCTATATATTCAACAAAGGAACCTCTGCTCCAGATTGACACCTCACCTCAGAATCCCACCATACAAGAAAAAAAACAGAGGTGGCACATCATTCTCTCTCCATGCAACCAAACTATGGAACTCCTTACCCCGAAACATAGGATCCATGGAAAACTATCTTATCTTCAGAAGACCACTGCAGAGTTGTCTCTTTCCTATATAACCACCATACCCAAAACACTAATGTACAGCATATCCCTGTGTATATAAACATTTATCATTTTAATATATGTATGTATCTAGATATGTGTATTTATTTGTACAAATATCTATAATAGTTATGTTTTTTAAAATATATAGACACTCTTAAGGAATGCTTAATAAATGTGTATATTACTTATGGTTTTATATATAGATATATAAATATATGCTTAACATTTATTTAGGTCACTGCTTAGTTTTCATATGTTATTAGTATTATAACTATTTTTTCTACAAGTGCTTCAGTATTTAAATATTGAGGAACATATAACATTAAAAAAATATATTAGTTATAAACATTCACAGACAAATTAGCCTTAAATACAGCAACACGTGAAAGTCTGAGTTTATAAGATACTACTTTAAATCTCTATATATTCTGTTCCATTAACATGTTTTCCTTCCCTATATATATATTTATTACTTAAGTCCTACTGTAGAAGAAAAAAACTTTGACTCTATTCAATGCTCTATTCTATCTCACCCTATACCTCTCCCAATATATACTTTGCCTCCACTCTCTGACTCATCCCAAACCTCATTCTATGACTGTGATTTCCAAAATAACCCTTTCTAGGCTCTTCCCTCCTCTGTTCTCCCTTGAATCACCCCAACCCTCATTTCACCACTATGATCTCCCAAACAACCCTTTCTAAGTTCTTTTACCATATATCCCCCCTTTAAATCATCCTAAATCTCATTTCACTGGTTTGATTTCCCCAATCCATTTCTAGAGACTCTTCCCTCCTCCATACCTCCTTTTACTCACCCCAAGCCTCATCTTACTACTATGATCTCCCAAGTATCACTTTGTAGACTTGCTCTCTTTTATCCCTCCTTTATCTCGTTCAATCCGGCTAACAGAACCCACTGAAATTAACTCACATTTCCCTGTATTGATCCACCACTGATCCTTTTTGGGTTTTGGAGTGGCATGCTACACACTGAAAAGAGCTTTGACACCTTATCAGGGGTAGTAAGCGCTCTATAAATGCAGTCACAATTACAATAATGTGATATGATCAGGAGTCAAATGGTGTTTAATGTCACTTCAACTACTCCTGGCATTTTGGTCAATCGTGGTCCTTTCTCTCCAGGATATTATAAGGCAAGGTGTACAGCGGCTTCCCAGGGCCCTCTTGAGACAGCTTACACAACGACAGGAAAAGTTCATTGTGCCTGGCATTGACAATTATAAATCTTCTGCTTTGCAGTGTGAGCAGACACCAGTCCAGGAAAGCAGAAAGTTGAAATCTGCGATGCAAAATAGATCATAGGCAGAACTCTATTGCTACAGGTGTTGGTTGCAAACTGTTTATTCACAGTTCAGCTGTTTCCCTCTACAAGATTTTATTCCTGCCTCTAAATTAGGGTTGTTTCTTGTCTGGCCGTGGTAACATGCTTACTGGATTATTCATATGGTGGGCTCGGTATCTACTGATGTGACCAGGGACTGGTCTCACCCAAATTGGCTGCTGGGAGGAATGAATGCTAAAGAAGTGAACATGTGTTGGATGTGCGAGTATTCATGGAAGGTTGGGCTAGAACGGGTTGGGCTGAGTGATGCCAGTCCGACACCTCATGCACACAGGTACCATTTGCGATGACTTTAATGGCCAGGGTTCTGTGTCATAACCTTCTCGCAGTGGATGCCTCAGTGAATGTTGTACCCCACAGAGGCTAGGCACGTGTCAGTCTCTTCTGCGCACAGTAGACTCTGGATGGAACTATTGAGCATCTCTTGACTAAGTACCACCAGCTGCAGCTCCCTAGTGATGCCCGGAAGGACGGAGCATCATCCTCAGACCTATGTTCACTCTCTGATCCTTGGGACCTCGCTTGTCATCCTTGGGTACAGAACACTCCCAGTGATATAACCTAAACTTCTGGGTGCACCATTCCCACTATGTTGGAGTGGCACTGAGAATCCAATCATCAGTTACGTAATGCGGATTTTCCTAGTAATTTATGACAGAAAGTCTTAATTTTATTAAAGACATTGAGGCGAGTATTATGCTGTCTCTTAACTTGCTTTATTAAATAGCAGCAGTCAAGAAACTTGGAGAAAAAAAAATTACATATCCCATGAGGCCAAGGAGCATCGGCCAGTGGACCAAAGAAAACTAGAGTGTTATGGACCAATCAATAACAAGACACAGACTATTATTCCTACCTTGACTGCAAGCCGCCCTCTTTTCTTGTGTGAGAAGATATTAATAAGTAGAAAACACTGGAAATAGTGAACAAACAATAGCAAGAGCTAACATAAAAATAAAACTGTCCTGAAGAAAATCCATCCAAAAAAATCCAGAAAGGGGAGCAGATACCTTAAAAGAACTTGAGCAGGAAGGAGTCGTCATCTTGGTCAAAGGCGTAGATGAGGTGGCCTGGGGAAGCAGGAGCTTTTCCTGTGGATGTAGAAGCTGGTGTAGAAAAGACTGTTAGGGCATGGAAAAAAACTGAATTAATAGTGTTGCAGAGGGATAATACTCGCCTCTGTGTCTTTAATAAATTGAAGACTTTCCATCATAAGTTAGTAGGAAAAACGACATTTTATGGCACGACTGAGGCTCATATTATGCTTGTTTAAAGCAAATCAACTACTACAGAAGATACTGTTATAACAGACTTACAAAAAATGTTCAGATGGTCGTATCGTTAGACCAGTCAGCAGATCTCAGAATGTCCTTTAACCAAGAACCTGCCCAGAAGGCCTTGGAGGCCATAGCTCCCTGAGAGCAGTGGGCTCCGAACATGGAGATATCAGCCCCAAGAAGGGACATAATCCACTTAACGCAACTGGCGAGGGTAGGGGAAGAAACAGGTTTGTGAGGTTTCCGGAAGGAAATGAGATGTTGAGGAAGAGAGGATGTTCCTAGATGTGCTGTTTTTTGTTCATTCACTTTTTGACCGTTTCAAACACAAAGGTTTGGTTGAGTGGGAAAATAAGGGTAGAACACAGAAGTTAAATAGGTTTTAGTATGTCTGTTAGTGTTGAATAGAATGCCTGTGGGAGTGAAAATGTGTGACGAAATGTCTAAAGCTTTCATATCAGGTAAATGTTTAGCTGAAATTAAATGCAATAACCGTGTCAGTTTGGCTGGAAGCATTTTTAGAGAAAGAGAATTATTTTCGGGCCAAGAAATAAACAGTTTCAAAACCAGGTTAACGTCCCATACTTCACTGTATTTTTGAGTAGAATGGTTAGAAAGCTTTACTCCCTTCAACAGATGGCAGATGAGTGGATGTGCTCCAACTGGCTTTCCCTTGATGTACTTGTGATTCATGGAACTTGCAGAGTGATAAAGGTTTACAGTATGATATGTCTTACCTGTTCCTGCTGGGATGTAAAGAAATTAGCTATGAAGGAGATATCTGTTAGAAAGGGATTAAAAGATTTTCCCATGCACCAGCTAGCCCAAAGAGACCAGACTGGTTTAAAGGCCTTGGTAGTGCCTTGGGCCCAAGATTTGTTGTTATGGTTTGAAGATTCTGCCAAAATTCCTGAATAAGAGTGGGAACAACCAGAATTCTCCGGGCTGTTAGGACTAGAATATTGTTGAGGACCACATTGTGTCTGTGTCCCTCCGGGCAGAGGAGGAGATCCTGGAAGAGGAAAGGAGCAGGGGAAAGTCTGTTGCCAATTCCAGAAGGGGAGGATACCATATCTGTGACTGCTAGTAAGGGACAACCCGAACCACCAACGTCTTTTTGCTACAAACTTGAGCCAGGACCCTGTTGACCATTATGAAGGGGGGGAAGCATAGTTGACGGCCTGGGACAAGTCCTGAAGAAAAGCATCTGTAGCTAGAGCTAAGGGGTATGGAGGCCAGTTGAAAAAGTGGGGAAGCTGGTTATTGAGCCGGGATACAAAGAGATCTATTTGGAAATGGCCCCATATGTGAAGCAATATATGTAAGACTGAAGGATGAAGTCTCCAAACGCTGCAATTGTGAAGGAGACAAGAATGCCAATTTGCGACAGAATTGAGATTGCCTGGTAGGTATTCTGCTCAAACTGACAGTTTGTGAAGGAGGCAAAACTCCCAGAAGCTTTTCGCTAGTTCTGCCAGAGGTTTTGAGTTGATACCGCCCAGATGATTTATGTAGCAGACTGCTGACAAGTTGTCAATCCTGAGTAGAATGGAACACTGAATCCTGTTTTTTGCAAAGCTTTTTATTGCAAATGAGCCTGCCATCATCTCTAAACAGTTGATGTGCAATGAGAACTCCTGTGGAGACCATGTACCTCCAGTCAATATTTGACCACACTGGGCTCCCCAATCTGTCAGACTTGCATCGGATTCTAATAAAAGATCTGGGGTCAAAGCAGAGACAGTTCTCCTGTTCCAGGCATCTAAATGGTCTAGCCACCATTGAAGTTCTAGTCTGGACTCCTGGTCCAGAGAACGGAGTCTGAATAAGCAAGACCTTTGTGGAGATGATGCACTTTGAGCCTCTGGAGAGCCCAATATTGAAGGGGTCCCAGGAAAATGGCCTGAATCGATAAGGAAAGCAGCCCAACAATCATTGCAAGAGATCTGAGGGAAATATCGGAGAGTCTTGGAGTGTGAAGGATTTCTTATATTATTGTGTGAACTTTGGCTTGGGGTAAGTGAAGAGTTGCGTTTATGAGGAAACCGAGAAATTCTATTGGCTAAAGAGAAACTAGAACTGATTTGACTGTTTATGAGGAAACCAAGTTCTGGAAGGAAAGAGCAAGTAATATAAAAGTGAGAGTGAAGGGGTTGAAGATTTTGGCACATCAGGAGAATATAGTGTAGATATATGATCAACCTTATACCATGGGACCTGAGAGAGGAAACAACGGGTTTCATGAGTTTGGTAAAACACCAAGGTGTGAAAGATAGGCCAAAAGAAAGGGAAGAAAACTGAGAGGTTTCCCCCTGACATTGGAATTAGAGAAACTTCCTATGGTTGCGATGGATAGGAATAGTATGATAGGCATCCTAAAGATCTAAACGAACCATCCAATCAAATTGAAGAAGAGCATCTCGAGGATGAAGAATAGTTCTATTTTAAATGGTGATTAACAACAAACTGATTGAAGTGTTTGAAGTTTTTGACTGGTCTGAATTTTTTTGTTTTTCTTTTGTGCCAAGAAAAGCATGCTTATGAAACCTGAAGGATGTGGGGAAGTGATTTGAATTGCGCTTTTTTGTAGCAGGTTCGAAATTTCTTGGGAAATGAGACAAGACTTCTTGGCTGAGAACTTGAGAGGAAGTGGAGGAGCGGATTGGAAAGGAGTTTCGTAGAGTCCTATGGAATAGTCTTGGACGGTGTTTAAGACCCAAGGCTCAGTGGCGATAGTCTGCCATTCGGTTAAAAATGACTTTAAGCGACCCCCTACAGAAACTAGGCCAGAAGGAAGACTTACTTGCTGGATATGAAGACCTGGCGTTTCTCTGATTGTGACCTCGGAAACCTCTTAAGACCCTTGAGATTCGAACTGTGGTAAAAAATCTTGATAGTTTGTAGAATAGGAACCTTTGGATCCCTGGCTTCTGGGAGATCGGCCAGTAAAGCGGTTCCTGCCTCTACCGGCCCTGGCAAAAACCTGGTTGGAGAAGACTTCTTAAAGATTGTTGGACTCTGTACAGGGATAAGAAAGCAGTAATGTACTTGCTCAGATCTTTAATAAGATAGTCACGGAACAAAAGACTGTTTGCCTTGAGGCCGGGATCCATAAATGCAACATTTGCCAGTTTGGGGGTCTAATTTTAATGATAGTCCTTTGTGACTTTTATGAGTAATAGCAGAATTAGCATTCCCCAGAAGACTGAAAGGTCTCTGGATCCACATGGAAAGTTCCCCAACATCAATATCGTCTTTGTCAACCTGGCCATCTCAGCTATGTCGGAAACACGAGCCAGAGGACCAGCAATGTCTAATAGCTTATCTTGACAAGTGGACCAGGCTTTGTCCATGCCTTTTCAAGGATCCTGGCCAAACTTAGAGAAAAAAGTCGACATGTTTGAATTAATAGAGGGGGTAGACGTAATATGGAAAGGTAAGGAAGGTCTTGGGCATTCTGATCTCAATTTCGTTTGTCTGCTTATCCAGAGGGAGTCGAAGTATGGGAGCAATATATTCCCCACGAGATTGAAGGGAGCCACTCCATAGAATTAGGATGATAAATGAGCTTGAAATCACACATGGGGGGGCATCATTGTCTAAAATTGGTTTGGCGAAAAAGAGATCTTGGAGAGATGAGGACATTTTGGCTTTCTTTGCTTGGGGCCTGAACCAGAAGTCCAAATCATCTTCTGCATTTACGTTATTGTTGGTGTCCATATCCCCTATGTCATCATCAGTATCTTGGAAATTACAATTGTGCCATAACTGTTCCCTGTATTTTTTGTTTTAGTCTTATGCTTAACACCAGTAATAGAATTCTCCTCCTTAGAGGAGGCCTTGGAGGAATGTCGGAATCCTCACCAATCACAAGCACAGAAATCTTTCTGGAATTGGTCTTTAATGATTAAGCTGACGTGTGGGCATCCGTAGTAAGCGCTTTTTGCTTTCCCCCACAGATAGGGACAATATGGATTGTGAAATCCAATTGAGAAAAGTATTTTCAATTTTTTTTGTTACTTTAGTCATGGAAGCTGAAACAGCGTGTGCCACTGAGGATTGAATAAAATCATTCAAATTGTTTTTGAAATACTCTTCCTTATCAATATTTTCCCCAAAAGAGAACACATTATTTGAATCCATGTTAAAATGTTTTTCTTAATTGTTCTTTATTGGCATTTTCAGGTTTATACATCAATAACCACAGGGAATACTCATACAAAGTCTCAACTGCTTCACATCGGTCCATGGACAATTCAACAATCCCTTATATGTGATATCAGCGTATAGATTCGCTAGAGTAGCATTAGTGGCCATGGGTACACCACGGCTTCTTCAGCCAACCAAATTACTCGCTAAACGATAGGAGGAAGGGCAGGTCAGAACATCCCTCCCTCTGTGATATCAACCAAGTGGGTAAGTGTGAATCGCTCGGATCTCTGTCGGGTGTAACCACCAGGTGCCTCAAAGGAACCAACTAAACATGAATTGAACAGGGACAGCGGGGAGGGTCAGGTGGAAGTAACTGTCACAAGAGTACAAAGACCAGTCTAAGTGCGCATGTAGGGGAGTGGGGAGGGGAGGTAAGGCTCCATATTGGCCAGTATTTATGTAGGGGTGTTTGTTCTGCAGCCTTAGCACGTGTCCCACAGCGTGGCAGTGTTGCCCCCTCCCCACACACTCATCTGTCCCGTGTCATGGCGTCAGTCTCAGCCATCGCCCAGCAGAGTACGACCCTGAACCAGTTATCAATCGCCGGTGGCTGCCCGGTCTTCCACAACACAGCTATCAGGTGCTTTAAAAGGGCCATTGCTAGATCAGCAAACTTTATGGGGATTTAGTGTGTTTCAAGTGCTTAGTGACCCCGAGAAAGCAGAACAGAAGGTCCAGTGGAACCGGCATTTCCAGCATCTCCAATATATGCTCCATGACCTGCACCAATTTCTGAGCCAATGGGATGGTATTCCCATACTATATGGAGGAAGGTTGCATCTTGGTGGCCACATCGGGGACATGTTGCGGCCACTCCTGGAACTATCTTGTGTAGTCGGTGGGGTATAAGGTATGTGCAATGTAAGTAATTGAATTGGGTAAATTTCAGTCTCGCATTATGAGACACACGGTTCACCAGCTCGAGTGCCATTCCCCATTGTTTGTCGGATAAGACTGTGCCTAGGCATTCCTCCCACCCGGGTTTACCCACCAATGAGAGAGCTGCACTCTTGGCTTGCAGAGCCATGTAGAGGACCTTGACCACTTTGCGGCTCAATCCATGAGTCAGCACATATTGCAGCCCATGATGTAGGGACAGTGCGTCCGGGCCCACTCCTCATACTAGTTTGAGTTCCAGCACTAGGGCGTTATAAGTCAGAAACGGGCCAGCATACAGGCCATTGACATCCTGCAGGTCTTGAAAGGAGGGCTGGGTGCCATCTTCATACAGGTCCCCTAGGGTTAACAATTCTGCCTCCGGCCATGGCCCCGGATCATGGGTCCCCACCAGGACCCTCAGTCCGAGCATACTCCAGATCAGGAATTGAGGGGCATATAGCTGATTATATATGTACCAACAAACCTTGGTGACTCATGCCAATCTGATCAGGCCTCGGGCGGACTGCCAGGGGACAATAGCTGATCTATCATTCTCACGTTCCCCAACTCTTCACCTACAGCAGTCCCCTCTCCCATCCCCTCACCTGCCAACCAGTGCCTAGGCCACTGCAGCTGTGGTGCAGCAAAATAATATTCCAGCTCAGGCAGGCCGCCCACCAACAGCGGCCGCTGCAGTGTGCGAATAGCAACTCGCTTGCCCCTCCCCTCCATCACATGAGGTCAGAAATCAAACCTTGCAGTTTTCGAAAATAAGCCCTTGTGGGGGCCACAGGTACTGCTGCGAATATGTAGAGGAGCTGCGGGAGTACCAACATCTTTGCGATGGATGCACGGCCCATGGGCGACAGGAGCAGATGCCTCCAATAGTCCATGGACTGACTGCCTCACCTCTGTGAGGGCCCTGCCATGATTACTATATAGGAGAACATGGTCAGTGTGGTAAACATATACCCCAAGGTAACAAAACGTGCCCAGCTGCAAAGGCAGACGGTCTGTTACAACTTATTCCGCGTCTACATACCCCAGCTTCTGCAAGGGATAAATACAAGACTTTCCCCAGTTCACCTTCAGGCCTGCCATGTTGCCAAATTCGTCAAGCATGACAAAAAGGGCCGGGAGCTTCCATTCCAGGTTTCACATGTACACCAAAACATTGTCCACATAAGGTGATACGACGTGTCAAGGGGGGCCGCTCTCTATGCCCCAACTTGGTCTGTTCGCTCCCAGTAGAGCAGCCAGTGGCTCCATAGCCAGTGTGAAGATCACCAGTGATAAAGAGCAACCCTGGCATGTGCCCCTGCCAGTGTGGAATTGTCGGGAAATCTAGCCAGGGGTATATGTATATTTAAGGCATCGGCCCTATTGGGGATAAACCAACACTGATTAGGGTGCACCATAGTCGGGAGCAGCAGTAGCAGTCTGTTTGAGAGGCCCTTGCTCAAGATTTTATAGTTATTATTAAGCATTGACAATGGGCAGTAGGAACTCGCATCCAGAGGGCACGACCGGGCCTAGGCAACCCCACTATCAAGGCCTCCCGTAAGGAGGCAGGCAGTTCGCCCTGCATTGGTGCCTCATGGTAAACTGCATCTTAGGTGTGAGGGATGCCCTGTAAACTGAATCATATTCAATAGGGAATCTATTGGTTCCCGGAACTTTGTTCCTAGGCATCTGGCTGATGGCAACATGAATTTCCCCTAACTGCAGGGTTTGCTCAAGCTCCGGGCTTATGGAAGATTCAAGCTAGGAAGGGCAGCTCCCGCTATATAGGCCCGGAGAGGGTCAGGCTCCGGATGAACTGGGGGAGGATACAGCTGTTGGTAATATTGAGCAAAAGTCTCTCAGATGTCAGTCTGAGAGTTCACTAATACTCCATCTGGGGCATAAATTGCACCGATAGTGGTCGGTCTGTGGTTCTTCACACCGCAGCAGCCACGCTAACGTGCGGGCAGGTTTGTCCCCATCTGCGTGTTGTTTGGTGAGGGACGCCCTGTGGTCAGTATTGTGCAATCGGCGTGTTTCATCTCAAAGCTGCCCCCTAAGATCCTGCACCTGCATGCGGGCCTCGTGCACCGTCACCACCTCCGGCTTGAGGGCACGCACCTGCTTTTCCAGTGCCAATATTCTATGAAGGAGGACCTGGCACTCTCCCCATGATGTTTTTATACAATGACCCCTCCGAACCAACTACATGGAGTCCCATTCCACACCTCTAGTCTCAGTGGAGCCATCGTTCTCCTCGAAATAGCATTGTAAGTGGGTCCTGATAGTATCTGCATACGCCGGACCTACTAGAGCCTCCGTCTGTATTCGCCAGGTTGGAATCGGGGGTCTGTCATCACCCATTGGAATGTCACCTTTAAAGGACTATGATCTGAAGTTGTTCGGCCAAGATATTCAGAACTACGTACCCGGGGCCAAAAATCAGCATTGCAGAAAAAGTAATTGAGTCTAGTGTGTACCTGATGACCGGGGGCACAATAGGAGAATTCGGCCTCCCCTGGGTGACCTAAACGCCAGATATCTAGGAGGTGTGCCGTGGATGTCCACTGTTGAAAGTATTTGGTCGCCTGTAGCCCTGTGCCCCAGGTAGCGGTGGGAGCCGATCTGTTCAGGAAGGTGCAGTGGACACAGTTAACATCCTCACCCCATACATAGGTAGCCAGGGGGTTAATAAACATGGTCGGGGACATTGTGCGGAAGAACTCGCCCCTAAGTGTTTTAGGTGCATATAATGAAACAATAGAGAGAGGGCGCCCGTCGAATACCCCTCCTAACAGGACATAATGGCCCTCTGGGAACAGCACCGTCCTGTGTTTGGACAAACTGAACACCCAGGGCTTTCTAAATCAAGACCCCCTAGAAAATGCAGAGTACACAGTTCCAAAGAGTTCCGCACTCCACTTACGTGCTACTTTCACCAGCTCAGGGGCAGTAAGATGTGTCCCTCGGAGGCAGTCTATGTATATGTGTCGGCGCCTGAAATAGGCATAAATCCTATGTCGGCGCACAGGGGTTCCCATCGCCCTGATGTTCCATGTCAGCAGGTTGTATGTGACCCCCTCCATGAGAAACATTTAGCATGCACCTCCTATGAAGTAATGCACCCAATTTGATAGACCCAAAGCCCCTCTTCCCCACCATCCTGCCCAACCCAATCCTGGTTTTAAACAAAAAGCAACTACAAAACAAAGCAATAATCATAACTCCCAATCACTTGGCTTGGATACCAACGGGCATCACGCCACGATGACGCAAACAGTACATAAGGTGGCCTAGGGCACCACTGTTGATGGGAGTCAGTCCGTACGGAAGTCTCTGGATGCCAAGCCAAATAGCGTTGATTACTAAGTTCGCGGCGGGCCAGAGCGACCGGGACCCATCCAGGGGGTACATCAGCCCCATACCATGCTTATACCAAAGCATGTCCACCACATTCTCGCATGCCCTCGGAAGCCCGTTCTCCTCCCCTATCCATGTTAAAATGTGATGTAGAAATATTAAAATAGAAAAAATCAAATAGTGACAAATTACACTGTGAGATACTGAAGGAAAGGGTTAACTTTCAGAAAGCCTACCAATTGAAACCTCCCCCTAGGAGGAGACACGTGTTGAAGGGCTCATGGATAGGCAGATAAAAATTGAAGGCGTGCCCCTGCAGTCGAGAGTCTGTTGAGAACCTCCACGTAGGTGACATAACGTAGAAAAACTCAGAGCAAGGTGGAACAGGAGAGAAGGCTGCGCCCTGAGGCTTATCTTTGCCAACGAGAGCTCAACAGAGCTAGCAACTGAAGATGTGGGAGAAATTTTTCCCAGAAGGGTTAAGGCGAACGCAGAGCATACCGAGCAGGAGACTGAGGAGATATATTGTGGTGCGCCACTGGTGTTAACGGACATGATCACAAGAGCAGGGAGAAAAAGAGAAACACGTACAAGTGAGCAGTCGAGAGGAAACAAATGGTTGTAATGCTAAAATAGTATAAACACTATGGCCCTCATTACAAGTTTGGTGGAAACTCGTACCACCATCAGGCCGCCTGTACGCACTGAACAGCGCCGGACCTATTAGGAGTTCACTGCAGAGCGGGCGGGTGCAAACAGTGTTTCCACCCGACGGCCCTGTGGTGAAGACGGCCTTAACATTGACGCCGGCTCATAATCGAGCCGGCGCCAATGTGGCGGTACAGCGGGTGCAGCAGCACCTGTCGTGCTTTCCACTACCTGTAATTCAGGCAATGGAAAGCGTGACCAGGCTGTCCATGGGTGCCCGTGCACTGCCCATGACAAGTGCATGGGCAGTGCAGGTGCCCCCATGAGGCCCCCGGCACCCACTTTCTGCCAGCCTTTGCATGGTGGGGCTACCACCAGGGTGTCAATCAATCAATCAGGAATTTGTAAAGTGCACTACTCACTCGTGAGGGTCTTGTTGACTGGCGGCAACCTGCCGGTGCCGGCGGTCCGACCGTGGCGCTTTTGTCACGGTCATAATGTCGTGGTCAGGTCACTACTTTGGTGGCGGTCCGACCGCAACCGTGGCCCTGGCGATCTGGTGACCGCCATGGTCATAATGAGGGCCTATATATTGGTATTGAAAATGCAGAGATACATAAATAAAGGTTACATATAGAAATATTTGAGCGAGTCAGTAAATATATTTATCTTTACTGCGAACAGCTAGAAAAGAGGGCTGCAGTCAAGTTCGGTATAATAGTCTTCCTTGTTACCGCTTGGTCCATAATGCTTTGGTTTTCTTTGTTCTCATTGGCCGATGCTCCTTGGCCTCAAGGGATATGTAGTTTTTTTTTCCCCACACTTCTTGACTGATGGTATTTAATAAAGCAAGTTAAGAGACAGCATGATATGAGCCTCCAGTCTTGCCACAAAATTGCTCATCCATAATCTTACCATTGCCACAAGCCCCTTAATTTTAACACCAGTATTTTCTGGCCTGTGGCCAGTGCCAAGGAGCATTTATTTGGGTTCTGGCTTGTGCTGTTTTGGTTTTAATCACAGTAGATCCTGGCCTGTTGCCAGTCGGGGAAGGGGGACTTTTGTTTTAATGACTGGGGTTCTGGCCTGCTGCCAGTGCTGATGCCTGTAGTTTTATTGACTGTAGGTTATAGGCTGCTGCCAGTGTTTTCAGGGGGGAATGTTCTTTAGTTGTAGTACAAATGGGTCCTTGCCCCCACTGCCGGTGTCAGGGGCTTATAGATTTATAAGAGTGGGTCCTTACCTGCTGCCAGTGCCGATGGCCTGTAGTTTTAATGACTGTGGGTTCTGGCCTGCTGCCAAAGCAGGGAGGGGACTTGGTTTTAATGACTGCGGGTTGTGGCCTGCTGCAGGGTTGGGGTGGCCTATTTTAGTTTTAATGACTGTGAGTTATGGCGTGCAGCCAAGAGGGGCTTTACTTGTACTGACAGTGGTTTTGGCCTGCTGCCGGTGCCAAGAGGGGCTTTACTTGGTCTCACAGTGGTTTTGGCCTGCTCCCGGAGCCTGGAGGGGCTTTAGTTTGAGTGACGGTGGTTCTGGCCTGCTGCCGGTCCCGGGTGGTGCTTTAGTTTGAGTGACAGTGGTTCTGGCCTGCTGGGGGTTCCGGGAGGGGTTTCAGTTTGAGTGACAGTGGTTCTGACCTGCTGTAGGGCCTAGGGGGGGCTTTAGTTTGAGTGACAGTGGTTCTGGCCTGCTGGAGGTGCCGATAGGGGTTTTAGTTTGAGTGACAGTGGTTCTGGCCTGCTGCCGGTCCCGGGTGGTGCTTTAGTTTGAGTGACAGTGGTTCTTGCCTGCTGGAGGTGCCGATAGGGGTTTTAGTTTGAGTGACAGTGGTTCTGGCCTGCTGGGGGTGCCGATAGGGGCTTTAGTTTGAGTGACAGTGGTTCTGGCCTGATGGGGGTGCTTTAGTTTGAGTGACAGTGGTTCTGGCCTGATGGGGGTTCCGGGAGGGGCTTTAGTTTGAGTGACAGTGGTTCTGGCCTGCTGTAGGGCCTCGGAGGGGCTTTAGTTTGAGTGACAGTGGTTCTGGCCTGCTGTAGGGCCTCGGAGGGGCTTTAGTTTGAGTGACAGTGGTTCTGGCCTGCAACAGGTGCCAGGAGGGCTTTAGTTAGAGTGACAGTGGTTCTGGCCTCCTGCTGACTCCGGGAGGGGGTTTATTTTGAGTGGCAGTGGTTGTGGGCTGCTGCTGGTGTCTGTGAGGGCATCTACCACTTATGGTGGTAACTGCAGCGACTCTGCGTCTTTCTATAATCTCTGCCAGGACGTTTAGTAACTGAGGGCGGAACTGCAGTGTTTAATGTGAATGTACTTTACCGGAAGGCTTACATACGAGTGAGTGGACGTCAGATTGCTTTCCTCGGGTGATATCTGTGAGGTCATCTACTCCCTTATTCTGCATGCCGTCATGTGTGAACTTACCGATGACATCACTCGTGATGTCACCTGTTTAGTTTAGGAGCAGTCCATTGGCGGCGAGATGTTATGACTCGGACATTGAACCTAACTGAAAAATGTCATTGTTCATGTGAGCCTGGCCTGCCCGGGCTCAACACTGGCAGTGAAAGCAAGCACTGGCAAAGCCAATAGGTCTCGTCATTGGTCCCTATTGGCTTTGCCAATTATTTTTCAGGTGCTTGAGAAGGGAAAGATGGTGTAGTAAGAAAGTCAAAACGAATAAGAACCTTAAAAGATGCGGAGGACAAGAAGAAAAAGTGTGGGAGGGCGGAGAAGCTGTCAGTAGGAGTAAAGGTTTATTTATAGATTGTTTTCAGTGGCACGAAGTCGACGAGTCCAGGTGTCAGGGCGCTGTACCGAGCTCTGATGTCAGAAGCGCAGAGGAAGCCGTGGTGTTGGAAAGACAGAGCACTGGACTGTGCTGTGCATTAACAGGAGTGCAAGAAACAACTGACCTGGGGTGGTTAGGTGGGTAGCCTTAGCAAACAGGTTGTACTCATTGAGTGAAAATAGCACAGGTGTAATAGTTTACGGGGGTAAAAGACAGAGCTTACCTCGGAGCGCTGCACAAAATGAGTGCCTAGAAAAGTACAGAAAGCACTGAGTGGAACAGTGACTAAATGCTGTAAAAGAGAATTTACGACAGGAGTAAACTGAACAGAGCAGTTTGGGAAGACGTCAGCTGGACGTAAACAAGTGCACACATGAGCCAAACAAGATGGGCGCCTCATTGGAGGTGGGTGTGTAAAGCTAAATAAAGCAATGTATTATATCATGAACCGAGCCTCACCTGTAACCCGTGAGCTCACCTAAGACAAGCTGCGCAGATCTGATTAACAAAGGCTCCTATGCAGTGCAGCCAGAAAGGACATTATTATACACTTTCAAGTACACATCAACGACAACACCACCCTTGGAGGAACCCTCATCTACAGACCACCAGGACCCCACCCCCCATTCTGTGACACCATTGCCGATACTATCAGCTCCCTCACCTCCACAGACTACATACTCCTTGGTGACCTTAACTTTCACCTGGAAAGCCCCTACGACTGCAACTCCATGGCCCTGCTGGACAACCTCGCGAACCTCCTCGGCCTCAAGCAACTGGTCACCTCACCCACCCACTCAGCGGGACACACGCTAGATGCCATCTTCACCTCCAGCAGCCACATCACCTTCACTCACACCACCGAACTCCACTGGACTGACCACCACTGCGTCCACTTCTCCTTCATGAAACCCACCACCAACAACACACTACACCCTACCGCAAGTGGAACAAGATCTCCAACGAACACCTGATCTCCAACCTCGCACAAGCTCCACCTCCCATCACCAACGACCCCAACACCGCCACCCTCAACCTCACAAAATGGCCAGAAACTTGCGCAGACTCCCTCGCCCCTTTGAAAACAACACCCGCACCATCAAGACCGCCCCGTTGTTCACCACAGAACTTCAGTCTTCCAAATGAGAATGCCGGAAAATTGAGAAAGCCTGGCGCCAAGAACCCTCAATGAGCAACTTCTCCGCCCTCAAAACAGCCATGCACAAACACCACAAACTCATCCGGACCACCAAACGGTCCTTCTACAAAGATTGCATAGGCAACAACACACACAACAGCAAGGAACTTTTTGCCATCATTAAAGAACTCACCAAACCCAAATCCTGCACCATCGACCCCCCACACTCCCAAAACCTCTGCAACTCCCTCTCCAACTAATTCCACCTCAAAATCGCAGACACACGACAGCTTCACATCATCAGCACCCACCATCACCACCACCAATACAACCAACACCGCAACACCCTGCCGCACCAACCTACTGAACACCTGGACCCCCACCAACGACGAAGAAATCGGCAAAACCATGAGCTCCATCCACTCAGGCTCCCCAACAGACCCTTGCCCACACCACATCTTCAACAAGGCCAGCCAAATCATCGCTCCCCATCTCAGGGCCGTCATCAACAGTTCCTTCGACACCGCAACCTTCCCAGATATCTGGATGCATGCCAAAGTCAACGCTCTTCTCAAAAAACCCAAAGCAGACCCTGAAGACCTTACAAACTACCGACCCATCTCTCTTCTCCCCTTTCCCGCAAAGGTCATTGAGAAGATAATAAATGTACAACTGTCTCGCTTCCTAGAAGACAACAACATACTTGACGTCTCCCAGTCTGGATTCCTCAAGAACCACAGCACTGAGACCGCCCTCATCGCCTGCGCAGACGACATCAGGACCAGATTGGACAAGGGCGAGACCGTTGCCCTCATCCTCATAGACCTCTCTGCAGCTTTTGACACTGTATGCCACCAAACCCTCTGCGCACGCCTTTTCGACACCCGAATTTGCCACAAAGCCCTGGACTGGCTCACCTCCTTTCTCTCCGAAAGAACCCAAAGAGTTCGCCTCACTCCTTTCCGGTCTACAGCCACCAAGATCATCTGTGGGGTCCCCCAAGGATCCTCCCTCAGCCCCACCCTCTTCAACATCTACATGGCTCCTCTCGCCAACATCGTCCGCCCACACGGCATCACCATCATTTCATATGCTGACGACACCCAGCTCATCATCTCCCTCACTAGGAACCCAGCCACCGCCAAGAATAACCTGCACGCCGGACTCCTTGACATCGCCAACTGGATGTCAGCAAGTCACCTCAAATTGAACTCAGACAAAACAGAGATCATCATCTTCGGCCCCAACAAGGCAACATGGCCCACCACCCTCGGACCACCCCCAACACCGTCCACCCACGATCGCAACCTTGTTATCATACTGGACTTGTCTCTCTCCATGACCCAGCAAATCAACGCCCTATCATCCTTCTGCTTCAACACCCTTCGCATGCTACGCAAGACTTTCAAATGGATCCCTTTAGAAACAAGAAGAACAGTCACCCACGCCCTCATAAGCAGCAGACTGGACTACGGCAACGCCCTCTATGCAGGGACCACAGCCAAGCTTCAAAGAAAACTCCAGCGAATCCAGAACGCAGCCACACGTCTTAACCCCAAGCTCCTTCGCCACAATCACATCCACCCACCTCAGATCCCTACACTGGTTGCCCATCAACAAAAGGATCATTTTCAAAATCCTCGTCCACGCTCACAAAGCCCTCCACAACACTGGACCGGCCTACCTCAACGAACGAGTAAACTTCCACATACCAACTCTTCAGCTCCGCACTGCAGACCTCACCTTCGCTACAGTCCCCTGCATCCAACGCACCACCTCCGGCAGCAGATCATTCACCCACCTCACCGCCAAGACCTGGAACTCCCTCCCCATCAACCTACGCAAGACCCAGGACCTCCTAACCTTCAGAAAGCACCTAAAAACATGGCTCTTTGAGCACCTGAAGACCCTACCGGGTGAGTAGTGCGCTAAGAAATTATTTGATTGAATGATTGATTGATTGATTGATTATGCACCCACGGGGAAGGGGTCCTGAACCAGTGTGTTTTAAGAAGACATTTGAAACACAGAAAGGAATGTTTTTCTAATATTGCAAAGTGCACCTCTTGAAAAGTGGGGTACAGGATTTTTTTTTTTTTGTATTACAGGTTTCGAGAAACTCCAGGCATAGGTAACTTCTGAGAACGGCCACTGGGAGTGTTGATGTGTATCCAGATGTCTCCTTTAGTCACAGCGTAAATTTGTGTGTACAATCGAGGCGCTGTATAAAATGCATAGATAACATACTAGCCCTTTGCTTTGAATGGTTGTAGGAAAGTACCATCTTGCCTGGCATATTACCCCCATTTTTCACTGTATATATGTTGTTTTAGTTGTATGTGTCACTGGGACCCTGTCACCCAGGGCCCCAGTGCTCATAAGTGTGCCTGAATGTGTTACCTGTGTAGTGACTAACTGTCTCACTGAGGCTCTGCTAATCAGAACCTCAGTGGTTATGCTCTCTCATTTCTTTCAAATTGTCACTAACAGGCTAGTGACCAATTTTACCAATTTACATTGGCTTACTGGAACACCCTTATAATTCCCTAGTATATGGTACTGAGGTACCCAGGGTATTGGGGTTCCAGGAGATCCCTATGGGCTGCAGCATTTCTTTTGCCACCCATAGGGAGCTCTGACAATTCTTACACAGGCCTGCCACTGCAGCCTGAGTGAAATAACGTCCACGTTATTTCACAGCCATTTTACACTGCACTTAAGTAACTTATAAGTCACCTATATGTCTAACCTTTACCTGGTAAAGGTTAGGTGCAAAGTTACTTAGTGTGAGGGCACCCTGGCACTAGCCAAGGTGCCCCCACATTGTCCAGGGCCAATTCCCCGGACTTTGTGAGTGCGGGGACACCATTACACGCGTGCACTACATATAGGTCACTACCTATATGTAGCTTCACAATGGTAACTCCAAATATGGCCATGTAACATGTCTATGATCATGGAATTGCCCCCTCTATGCCATCCTGGCATAGTTGGCACAATCCCATGATCCCAGTGGTCTGTAGCACAGACCCTGGTACTGCCAAACTGCCTTTCCTGGGGTTTCACTGGAGCTGCTGCTGCTGCCAACCCCTCAGACAGGGTTCTGCCCTCCTGGGGTCAAGCCAGGCTTGTCCCAGGATGGCAGAACAAAGGACTTCCTCTGAGAGAGGGTGTTACACCCTCTCCCTTTGGAAAATGGTGTGAAGGCAGGGGAGGAGTAGCCTCCCCCAGCCTCTGGAAATGCTTTCATGGGCACAGATGTGCCCAATTCTGCATAAGCCAGTCTACACCGGTTCAGGGGACCCCTTAGCCCTGCTCTGGCGCGAAACTGGACAAAGGAAAGGGGAGTGACCACTCCCCTGACCTGTACCTCCCCTGGGAGGTGCCCAGAGCTCCTCCAGTGTGCTCCAGACCTCTGCCATCTTGGAAACAGAGGTGCTGCTGGCACACTGGACTGCTCTGAGTGGCCAGTGCCACCAGGTGACGTAAGAGACTCCTTCTGATAGGCTCCTTCAGGTGTTGCTAGCCTATCCTCTCTCATAGGTAGCCAAACCCTCTTTTCTGGCTATTTAGGGTCTCTGTCTCTGGGGAAACTTTAGATAACGAATGCAAGTGCTCAGCCGAGTTCCTCTGCATCTCTCTCTTCACCTTCTGCCAAGGAATCGACTGCTGACCGCGCTGGAAGCCTGAAAAACTGCAACATAGTAGCAAAGACGACTACTGCAACTCTGTAACGCTGATCCTGCCGCCTTCTCGACAGTTTTCCTGGTGGTGCATGCTGTGGGGGTAGTCTGCCTCCTCTCTGCACTAGAAGCTCCGAAGAAATCTCCCGTGGGTCGACGGAATCTTCCCCCTGCAACCGCAGGCACCAAAAAGCTGCATTACCGGTCCCTTGGGTCTCCTCTAGCACGACGAGCGAGGTCCCTCGAATCCAGCAACTCTGTCCAAGTGACCCCCACAGTCCAGTGACTCTTCAGTCCAAGTTTGGTGGAGGTAAGTCCTTGCCTCCCCATGCCAGACTGCATTGCTGGGAACCGCGACTTTTGCAGCTACTCCGGCCTCCGTGCACTTCCAGCGGAAATCCTTTGTGCACAGTCCAGCCTAGGTCCACGGCACTCTAACCTGCATTGCACGACCTCCTAAGTTGTTCTCCGGCGACGTGGGACTTCTTTGTGCAACTTCGGGTGAGCACCGTTTCACGCATCCTCGTAGTGCCTGTTTCTGGCACTTCTCCGGGTGCTACCTGCTGCTGAGAGGGCTCCTTTTCTTGCTCGACGTCCCCTCTGTCTCCTGACGCAATTTGCGACATCCTGGTCCCTCCTGGGCCACAGCAGCATCCAAAAACGCTTACCGCACGATTTGCAGCTAGCAAGGCTTGTTGGCAGTCTTTCGGCGGGAAAACACTTCTGCACGACTCTCCACGGCGTGAGGGATCCGTCCTCCAAAGGGGAAGTCTCTAGCCCGTGTCATTCCTGCAGAAACCTAAGCTTCTTCTGTCCAGTAGTAGCTTCTGTGCACCCACAGCTGGCATTTCCTGGGCATCTGCCCATCTTCGACTTGCTTGTGACTTTTGGACTTGGTCCCCTTGTTCCACAGGTACCCTCGACTGGAAATCCATCGTTGTTGCATTGCTGGTTTGTGTCTTTCCTGCAGAATTCCCCTTTCACGACTTCTATGTCCTTTGGGGAACTTTAGTGCACTTTGCACTCACTTTTCAGGGTCTTGGGGTGGGCTGTTTTTCTAACCCTCACTATTCTAATAGTCCCTGCGACCCTCTACAAGGTCACATAGGTTTGGGGTCCATTCGTGGTTCGCATTCCACTTTTGGAGTATATGGTTTGTGTTGCCCCTATCCCTATGTGTCCCCATTGCATCCTATTGTAACTATACATTGTTTGCACTGTTTTCTAAGACTATACTGCATATTTTTGGTATTGTGTACATATATCTTGTGTACATATATCTTGGGTATATTTCCTATCCTCTCACTGAGGGTACACTCTGAGATACTTTGGCATATTGTCATAAAAATAAAGTACCTTTATTTTTAGTATAACTGTGTATTGTGTTTTCTTATGATATTGTGCATATGACACTAAGTGGTACTGTAGGAGCTTCACTCGTCTCCTAGTTCAGCCTAAGCTGCTCTGCTAAGCTACCATTATCTATCAGCCTATGCTGCTAGACACCCTATACACTAATAAGGGATAACTGGGCCTGGTGCAAGTACCCCTAGGTACTCACTACAAGCCAGTCCAGCCTCCTACAATGGTCATATAAGTTATATCATATTCTTGCACAGGAATTAGGCGCTTTATATTAACACGAAGTGAGGTGGTCGGGGTTGCGTCATACATCGGTGACATCGGGGCTCCAAGGGGGGTTTCCCAGCCTTGAGTGGTCCGGTGATAATGCTAAACCTGAAATATGAGTGCCTTGCAGTACTCACGTATAGCGCTTATACCGCTGGGGGGCACTTGAGAGCAAGTTGTGAGTGGACTTGTCCCCATGGTTTAAGAATAACACAATTACATTAATTTTATATAGCGCCTACTACCCCGGCGAGGCGTCGAAAATTAATGTTTTTTCACACATTTTCAACCACAGATCCGCAGCTGAAAGTCAAAAGTAGTCTTTCTCCTTCTTGGAACCTGTTGACAATTTGAGACATAAAATAAACCAGCGCGAGGCTCACTGGGGAGGTCTTTCATAAATTAGAGCTGACTCGGTTAAGGACGGAGAAAAACGGAGAAAAACAAAATGTGGGGTCCGCTTCCTGCTTGGTGCTGAAGCATCGGGGAGGGGGGAAGGGTCAGGGGGACAAAGAAAGTTGCAAATTATGTTTTCCTTGCTTTTATTTAATGTACGATTAAGATGCCATTGTTTCAAAGGGCATTTACATATCTATGGCACAGGCCCATTATGCAGAAGAAGCTGTGTTTGTGTTAGTCAGCAAACAATGTGATTTCGTTTCAAAGGGGGTCTCGTGCTGGGGGGGTGCACAGCTTTGGGACACCCCAGGATCTTAATAAGTATTACTTGTCTGTCAATAGGTGACTTTAGTCAGCCCGGTTTGTCACCCGTCAGTGCTGAGCATGCCGGGACTTGTAGTTAGTCACACACGTCTCATCCAGGCATGGGACTACAAGCCCTGGCATGCGTAGTGAAGTTGGCCTAGAGTCTCGAACTTTCGGAATGTCTGTGTAACAGGAGGCCAGCTGAAAAAGGTGATGTTTCACTCCTTCCTCTGGTGCGAAAAACATCTCCTTGATACCATGAACGTTAGTTCACCAAAATGCTAGCGAGTAGCGGAAGTGACATCACACACCCTTTAAACTTCAGTCTCACTCGCACAACATGCTTATGCATGCACACACATTTATGCTTACACACACACGTAAACACACACTAACCCCGAAACACGCACACAACATACACTTAAAAGCATTATTTTTACTTACCTCTGCTGCTAGGGGAGGTCATATTCCAGCTAATTGTACATCATTTTTTATTACACTGTTAGTGAATAATGTTTCACTATTCACTATCAGTGGTTTTTTTTTTTTTTAAATAAGAGTAAACAGAGCTTAGCCGACAGTCGTGAGGACAAGCTGCTTGTGTTCCTGGAACTAATTTTGCCATCTATGAGGCCAAGGGTCGCAAAATCAGTGGCAGGGGTTGTAAGGGGCAAGACAGGGGTCGCATATGCAATCCCTGGCAACACCTAAATGAGGTAAATGCTTGATGCATTAAACTCTATCTGACCACCCTGAGCCGCAGTCCTTTGATTAAGATATGTCGTAGAAGCCAGCGTGTGTGCTCGTGCATTACATCAACATTATTGCTTTAAAAGTTGTAAGGCTCTCTTTCAAATCGCTTCCCGCGCCTTCGTGATATCTCAGAGCTGCCACCTCTGTCCACCCCTTTCTGTAAATGGTTACCTTCTGCTCTTGGTTTAGCAAAAATTAACATTGTGCACTTTTGGAGATCCAAAGGAATCCCGACCCTTCAATCTTGGCTTGAAGATATGTTTGAAGTGGACAAATTCAAGAAAATGTTCTATAAATTGAATGAGAATTTGGTTCAATTCAGTTGAATATTGGACCCTTTTATAGACTTGTGTAAAAAATATACAAGTTCCTTATATCATTTGGATATGGGTTTAGTTTAAAAATCTAGATATGAGTGTAAATACTGTAATATTTTCTGTTATTTCTTGATTAAATACTTGAATTGGAGTTTACTCTTGAATGTTTTTTTGTACTGTTGTGAACATTTTCGATAAAGAATTGTGTGTAAGGCAGCCGCTTGAAGGAAGATGCTTGCACACAGCTGACACCTGACCCAGTGCCACGAAGACCCTGTTGAGGCGCACATTTCCGTGGTGTGTCGCGTGCCTTGCTGAAATTTCAATCACTCTTTCATTGTTGTTTTTTTTACTAGAACTGGCACCCAGCGTGTTAAGGATTACTTTATTCTTCATTTGTTTCATTTGTTGTTATTGTATAGTGACATCTGAAGAAATACCACGATCTACTTGTGTTTTATCGTGAACGATTTGAATAAATATACAGAATTCAATTGAGAAAACTACGAGATACAAAAGCCCTTGGTAGGTGTGTGCTGACTCCATAAAATCCTTTACACAACATAGATATTCTTCATCCACTCCCATTTATAGGTCAACAGTTGTTATTGGCTATGGAACCCCCCGCCATACATTCATCTCTATTACTACCACATTTTGGAAGAATTATTTTAAATCGTTCAAAATTAAAGAAAAGAAAAAGAAAATCAAGCTCTTTCTTTGCTGTGTCTATAAAAAGACAAATAATGCAAAATTACAACAAATGAATGAAATGTGTCCTAGAACATTGCTTTGAGCTATGAAATAAAAGACACTGAAATAGTGACTAAACCTTCAGCAGGATGGGGGCACCACTCTATGAATAAAATAAAGAGCCACCTGGAACTGTGATCTGTGCCACCTCATGTTAATGAACCTGTGTAGGTAAATGGTACAGTGGGTTCTTTGTTAGCCCCTTGCAACGTCACTGGGTATCTTTGTTGTCTATCTACGGGGGGCTTAGTGAGATATGGGGGATGTGAATCTCAAATTTCCCAACTAAAAGAACTGTGGTTGCAGGGCAGAGGGGTGAGATGACCAAGGTTTGGAAAGGACTGTTTCCGTGAGGAACAGGTTCCGTACGGATTTGAATTATCTGGGCCTCTGTCTAGAGTGGCACAGTGGGCGAAAACCAGTCGATTGGAATGCTAATCCGAGAGATAGCCACTTGTGAACCTACTTACAGGCATTCATCCCATCACCTTTTTATCACCTTTTTGGAGTTTGATTGCCAGTAGCATGCCTTGAAACTTGAAACTGGTGCAGTTTCGAAGTCTTCTATTGCCAATATTTGGGAATTCCAAAAGGCAGTACATTTACACCTGTTCAAGGACAAGGAGTACTTCTATGGGTACAGATGGTAAAAAACTAAAGGTTACAGGGATGTTATAGTTAGATCCTGAATTTACTCACACAAAACCGTGGAAATTCAGCAGTTACAGTTATGTTTAACTGAAGTAACTATAATTCGCGCCCTAAGGTAACTATAACTCCCGCCCCGCCATGCAGTTTTCTCATCAATAAAGTTATTGCAAATGTTGCAGTGATAATATCAAGATGATACAGAAGGTGCCATCAACGAGGTAATATGTGGAGTAATTAGATGTGCATGGCGAAGTCGCGAGTTATAGTTACCTTAAGGGGTGAGTTATAGTTAAAATGTTCTCAATTTTTCTCTGGATCCGCGAATCCATGGGTGGATCCACCCGTGGATCTGCAGATCGGACAAAAAATATATTGGGCAATGTTTTGCCCACAAAGGGCCCTCTATGTGTCCTACGGGGTCAGGATATGTTTCCTGACCTTTATGTTTTTTTTCCACTCTTACTCTCCCACCCACTAGCCAATGCGACAAACAAAATGGCGGCCACAACTTTTATGTCTGGTTGCAGCCAGCCAATCAGGACCCTACTTTTCTCCTGGATTCACGAATCTGGACCTGTGGGTCCTGATCCGCGTCCCTATATACCTATATTTTTTTAACTCTAATATTTTATAAACTACTGAATGGATTTACATCAAAAGCGTAATCTGCATACCAAGATCTAGCGTTCTGCCAGATTTGGTGTACTTCCGTTCAGCAGTTTGGGCTGTAAACATGTCTAAAGACCCTATGGGAAAATGAATGGGGAAAATGCATTTTGGGACCCCCCCCCCTTTTTCTCAGCCCCTGCTTGATGGATCACCCCGAAACTGTCAAGATAGCAGCTGAACTGAGCAAAAGTATAAGTTTGGAATATTTCATTTAGATTTGTCAAGCGGCACCAAAGTTATTGTCAAAACAAAAAACGAGCTTCCTATGTAAACTAGGTCCTAACTATAACTACCTACTGGCGACAACTGCCAGTAGTTTTTTATATATACAGGGAGTGCAGAATTATTAGGCAAGTTGTATTTTTGAGGATTAATTTTATTATTGAACAACAACCATGTTCTCAATGAACCCAAAAAACTCATTAATATCAAAGCTGAATATTTTTGGAAGTAGTTTTTAGTTTGTTTTTAGTTTTAGCTATGTTAGGGGGATATCTGTGTGTGCAGGTGACTATTACTGTGCATAATTATTAGGCAACTTACCAAAAAAAAATATATACCCATTTCAATTATTTATTATTACCAGTGAAACCAATATAACATCTCAACATTCACAAATATACATTTCTGACATTCAAAAACAAAACAAAAACAAATCAGTGACCAATATAGCCACCTTTCTTTGCAAGGACACTCAAAAGCCTGCCATCCATGGATTCTGTCAGTGTTTTGATCTGTTCACCATCAACATTGCGTGCAGCAGCAACCACAGCCTCCCAGACACTGTTCAGAGAGGTGTACTGTTTTCCCTCCTTGTAAATCTCACATTTGATGATGGACCACAGGTTCTCAATGGGGTTCAGATCAGGTGAACAAGGAGGCCATGTCATTAGATTTCCTTCTTTTATACCCTTTCTTGCCAGCCACGCTGTGGAGTACTTGGACGCGTGTGATGGAGCATTGTCCTGCATGAAAATCATGTTTTTCTTGAAGGATGCAGACTTCTTCCTGTACCACTGCTTGAAGAAGGTGTCTTCCAGGAACTGGCAGTAGGACTGGGAGTTGAGCTTGACTCCATCCTCAACCCGAAAAGGCCCCACAAGCTCATCTTTGATGATACCAGCCCAAACCAGTACTCCACCTCCACCTTGCTGGCGTCTGAGTCGGACTGGAGCTCTCTGCCCTTTACCAATCCAGCCACGGGCCCATCCATCTGGCCCATCAAGACTCACTCTCATTTCATCAGTCCATAAAACCTTAGAAAAATCAGTCTTGAGATATTTCTTGGCCCAGTCTTGACGTTTCAGCTTGTGTGTCTTGTTCAGTGGTGGTCGTCTTTCAGCCTTTCTTACCTTGGCCATGTCTCTGAGTATTGCACACCTTGTGCTTTTGGGCACTCCAGTGATGTTGCAGCTCTGACATATGGCCAAACTGGTGGCAAGTGGCATCGTGGCAGCTGCACGCTTGACTTTTCTCAGTTCATGGGCAGTTATTTTGCGCCTTGGTTTTTCCACACGCTTCTTGCGACCCTGTTGACTATTTTGAATGAAACGCTTGATTGTTCGATGATCACGCTTCAGAAGCTTTGCAATTTTAAGAGTGCTGCATCCCTCTGCATGATATCTCACTATTTTTGACTTTTCTGAGCCTGTCAAGTCCTTCTTTTGACCCATTTTGCCAAAGGAAAGGAAGTTGCCTAATAATTATGCACACCTGATATAGGGTGTTGATGTCATTAGACCACACCCCTTCTCATTACAGAGATGCACATCACCTAATATGCTTAATTGGTAGTAGGCTTTCGAGCCTATACAGCTTGGAGTAAGACAACATGCATAAAGAGGATGATGTGGTCAAAATACTCATTTGCCTAATAATTCTGCACTCCCTGTATATATATATATATATATATATATTTGTATACATGTATATGTATATACATATATATGTATATGTATATATATATATATATTTACATTCCGGATACAAAAAAAATGAATAAGTAAAACACTCTTAGTGAAATGAAAACAAGAAAAACCAAGAAAGACGTAGCAGACCCTACTCAGTGTCTCCAGACCCAACTACCAAACCCAGATTGCATTTGATGGGTGTCAAGCACCCAGCTGAAGCTACACCCCTGCCTGTCCCACCTGGGCCTTGTAGTTCTTCCTGGGAACTCATGACTAGTGTCACATACAACACAAAGGACTTGAGTCCCAGCCCCAGGGTCTCTTATTTTAAAACTATTTTCACTGCACACACTCTTCTTAGTCTCTGCCACAAGAAGTCTTGACGGTAGAGTTGTGACATCTCTGTATGTGGGCAAAGTTCCATGTTTCTAATTCTTACCTTTTACAAATCATTTTATGAAGTGACTGAAGGCCCCATGTTCTAAGTCCAAGTCACAAAGAGAGGACGGCATGCAGGCAATTCATTAATAGGGCGAGCCGAGCCACGTGCCTACCTTGGCTTTAAGGGTCTGTGCATGAGCTGAGCTATGGAAACTTTGTCATGTATATCATGCAACAAACATAATGTAAAAATATGATAGACTTTTGGGAACTTTGAAGAGTTTGTATTTGTTTAACATGCGGAACGATTTCACCTTAGTACATTGATTAAATAAATGTCTGCCTACACAGTGAAATAAAGTGATCGTTTTTAGAAACATTCATAGCCCTTCACTCAATGACAATGCCACAGGTGAACTAAGAGGCAAGTCAAGTGTAAACCCTGAATGTGGCCTTGATTCTTTTTAAAGATTAAGCAACATTGCAATCTAGTAAATCAAACGTAAGAGGCGATTGTACAGCGCGCATCCTAAAATGAAGTATTTAAAGTGCACTGGAGATAATGAAGAAAAGTGAGGCTCTGTGAAGTAAAATATTTGCCTATGATCACGCATTTTGGACAAGCAGAAAAACTGGTATTGATTCCAGGTTATCTGCATGTTTTAAAATTCAGCCACAATATGCATAGTTCTCGCTCTCTCTTTCTCTCTCTCTCTCTCTTTCTCCTTTTTTTCATTCTTGGATTAAAAAGACAGAGATAGCAGACCCAATCAAAGTCTACAGACCCAGCGACCAAGCCGAGAATGCATTTATTTGGGGAGGAGTTGTACCCCAAACACCAAGCATATAGCTACACCCTGTCTTTCCATCTTCCATGCACTTGATTCCATATCTTTCCTCTGTTTATATTTTTGTCTCACACAGGAGCATTTCTGTTTCTCAGTGATATGATTGAATCATGTGTCCTTCTGCTACTGATGTCAGACCTTCATTGGCAGTGATTATGTGGGATTATTTCTTTACTCTCTGGCTCGCTGCTCTTCTTTGCCCACCATCCCTCTCTCTTTATTAGCCTCCCACCTTACAGATGCTCATCCAGTGGTCATTTTTCCCCTTTATCCCTTTGTAGTTTGATGGATTCCTGCAGCGATGTTGAAATGCATCCATTATAAAATGTTTTTAATCATTTCAGGATGGCCACAGTGAGGGCAAATGCACACATGTATGGAAGGCATCTTCCAATGCAATTGGTTATATTTCAACAAATCCCATAAAAAATGTCTGTCACGGATGCACTTGCATTCATAGCAGTCATCTTAGATTGCGATTTGTGCAAATATTATAAAATGCATTAAAAGTTGGTGGCTACAGATAATTTGTACTAAAACCATTTGACCATTCAGTTTAGTCAGCATTATGTTATATTCTTTATCCTTCTTGTGGCATATGCTTGCGACAAAAACAACAAAAAAAGTCCCTATCACACCAGTTTATCAAGGCAAGGCCAGACCAGTCGGCTTTGCCAATGCTTGTTAGTTGTTAGACATACAAATATCACTAAGTGTTCTGTTTGAAGGTGGTGGATTTAATACTAGGGTCAGTTGCAAGACTACGGCTTGTGTAGGACCCACTACAGCTACACATATGAAAATTTAAACAAGCATTGGCAGAGCCAATAAGTCTGACCTTCTCTGCCAGTCTTTTGTCTTTATCTGTGCTTTTTTTATCATGTTTTCAGTAAAATGTTTTTGTTGGAGATGTCAGCCATTGCAAATGTACAGAAAAATAGCTCAAAGCAAACATGCACTCATTGCCGCACTTGCCTCTGGCACTGAAGGGTACTATGTTTTGTGCAGATGAAATTTTAGTGAGAGAGCAGAACTCACTCACTCATAGTGAAGTTAGTCTATGGCTGAAGTGGACTTACCCATTGCCCCATTCTGTGGGCTGAAGGGGGCACAAGAAAAACATGAAAGACACCACAGAAGGAAAATCGAAAAATACAGATGCATGCTTTTGCGACCTATCATTGTCAGGTCACATTCAAAGCACGCACTGTCTATTATGAGACTTTTTGTTATCTTACAGGGGACTTAGGGGGCTGCCCATTGCTTAAAGTTGGTTGGCTTCGTTGTCACTCATTTGCTTGTTTCTGATTTTTAAGCTTCCGTAAGCTTTCTTCCTCTGCTTGTGTTTGTCCCTCCCCTGGATCATGAACGCATAACTGTTTGTTTCTTCTGCTCGATTTTCAAGGCAATACTTTGTTCTTTTTGAGTTATGCACTCCACAAGAGTGCATGTGTTTTTCAGCTGTCTCCCTAGCATATTTCTCGATCCTCCATGTCCCTTCAACAGTACCTCCTGCCAACCCTCCTTGGCCGTGGGCTTGCCCTCTACCCCGACCACCCTCCACTGTCTGTTTGCTTGCAACTAGGCCCTCCTGACCACCTCCTGTTGTCCATCTGCTTGAGAATACTCTGACTATCCACTCTCTGCTCTCCTCTGAGTCGTTTGTGTTTTTGCCCCCTCTTGGTGCCTGTGGGCCATATTTAGAGTTTGGTAGATGTGGGACATCCGGCAAAAACCTCTGAATACCAGTGCTTTCATTTCCTTTCCATGTTTCATGTATTATTATTGTTTTTTTACTTATGCTAGCAAGAATTGAAACTGTTCAAAGTTTCGGCATGCAGTGCTATACAAATTCAATCAAATGAATGACAAAAATTTAATCTACAGAGTGGCAGTCATGGCTTGCGGGGGTTAAAACGGGCGGGGTGGTGTGTGGCAGGAATATTAATAATAAAAAAAAATTGTAGAACAAACTTAGCTGCTGCACCCCTCATCCATCCCCTCAGCAGGCACAGGCTCCCAGCCTGCCCTACGGCCAATCCTAAACCTGCATGAAAGCAGCATTAGGATTGGCTGGAGCCCCCAGCCAGGGCGCTCCCAAACAGACTGGGAGCCTGTGCCTGCTCTCTCCAGTCCGGCAACTGTGCGCATGTGTGTTTGGCCGGCCCGAGACCGCCGACCAAACACACCTGCGCACTGTGGGGAGTGCACAGTGCACTCTCCCTCGTTCCCGTCATCCCCCATGGCCTCGCCCCTTTAGCAATGAAACGATAATAAACATAGTTTATTGGTGTTTTGTTGTTAAAGGTTTGCAGCGGCTGCTGCTGGTGGGGGGTGCGAAGCTGAGCCGCTCCTGCAGAGTGGATTTGGAAGGATTGTTTGTTTAAATCTTCTGAGCTACACAAAGCTCTGTGATTAGCTGCTGTGCGAGGTTTGCAAAAGTAACTTTGGTGTGCAGGACTCGACCAAACAAGGGAAACTGAGAACAGTAGAGCCGCGATTGGCTGCTGAAGTCTAGGGGCGTAGCTTGCGGGCTGCAGGGGAACGGGGGGTGGTGTTACACCCTCCCCATAAAAATGTATTTCATAGTAAATGGTTGGGTACAGGTGTGTTCAGCTGGCTATGGTGAGGCCGGATTTCACCCTGTATTTTTACATGCTCACACTAACATAAATATACACACACTCATGTGTCTGACTTAAAACTTTGCTAGTTTGAACATTATTGTGTTGAGTACCCCAAACAGCCCGCACTCCTCGCTCTTTCCACTGCCTCTTAAGCACCCCTGGTGTCCTGCTTCTCATAATGTATTTTAACAAGATATGCCAGCGTGACCCCCCAGTGTTACTGACAAAGCTACTCCCCTGCCCCAGCCCTTATAGAGACAATGTCAACCATATATTTAGTCACGCACAGCGAGCCAGGTGGAATCCTCATCTGAAACGCTTCCCTCACCCTTTTATTCTCCATCCATCTATTCATCCTTTCACTCGCCCGACGTATTAGCTTTGCCAAAGCTTGTTTACTCCTGACACAGATTCAGCAGCCCCTTGCCATCAGAGGTCGTGGAGGCAGGAGCATGACTAGAGGGAGACAGAGAGGGATACCCAGTGATGTCATCGAGGTCAAAGGGCGGGCGATGCTACTTCTACTTACACTGTGCACTTTTTGCATTGACATCCATGGTAGTGGGGTGGGGGGAGGGTGGGTGACGTCACAGCAGACACAACTCGATTTGTCGTCGCCTTTCAGGCTGAGGGGCCGACAGTAATGAATTATTCGGTCATTATCAACATTTTAGCGGTGCTTGCGACTTTCATGGGAAACACGTGGGGTTGGACTTGTTTGAGTGACAGGCTTCACATAGAAGTCACTGTCGGTTACACCCTAGATCAGTGCTTTAAATGGACATATGAAAGTGCAGGTATTCACTGTTCAGAGTAACGGTTCACTCCTGAGAAGCGCTGGTACGCTCTTTTGAAATGAATTGCAACAGTGCTAAAAAGTGCAGGTACTTTCTCTTTCGAATTACAAAAGTGCAAGTACTGAGTACCGGGCAGTACCTGCCCATTTAAAGCACTTCCCCGGCGAGTCAGGCAGTTACCGCCTGTGAAGCCCAAGGCTCCGGTTACCCCTGGACCGGTAATCCCGACACGGGGGTAAACGCGTTTGCACAACCAGGGTTAGTGTTTGTGTACAAACTGCACACACCTCTGGAACCGGGCGACCCGCCGTGAAATGTGTGCACGGAAACGGTGCACGATGCCAGGCTGGGGAGAAACCTTTCGGTAATAACGTTTTTGTTTCACGGTTCGACGGGCAGAACTAAGGTCGAGGAAATGATGTCTCAGCGAGGAAAACCCGAACCCCGCGACGTTACCGCGCGGTAACTCACCGGAGGAGAGAATGAGTACCTGTCTCCTAAAGAATGATCCCTCAGCATTTCCTGGCAATCGGCCGGGGTTGTGTCCAGTTATTAAGGCGGTTGCCCTGCACGCGTGGTTTGTCTCGGACGCATCTGGTTCACAGTTGAATCTGGCAGGACAGGGTGATGTCAAAACTTTAGGAAGGATCATTTACTTTCTCTCATTTAAGGGGAACCGCTTTTAAAGCATTTTCTTTCAGTAACTTTATAAGTAAACTTAATGGGTGGCTGAATCAATAGAAAAACATGACCGGTTATTAACCATCCTAGTGCCTCGTTGTTGTCGCATGACACAAGGCGCTTAATAGAGCGACGGTTGATATCAGCTAAAGCCGTGAAGTGCCGACGAATAAAAAATAAAAATAAAAACTTAGGAGACTTCAAAGTCATATTCATGTTCACCCAAAATATTTGCAATTCTCAAACCCTCCCCGTGGCTATCAGAGACCCCATGTGTGAAACTACTATCCCCCTCACCCTCCAAGGGGGCGGGGGGGGGGGTGCATCCCCTCAGCCCCATCCCCCCCCCAACATCGCTGCCAGGGGAGGCCGGGAACAAACGGCAGGTTTTAGAAACTGAAGTATATATGGCTTTACTGCCCCAGAAGGCACCGCTGGTCAAAGGTTCACTGGAGGCCAATGACGGGTGGGGTGATGTGGGGGGGGGGGGGGGGGGGGGGGTTCTGGAGGGAATGTGTGTGAGGGAAAGGGTGGGTGCCGAGGAAATTTTTCAGCGAATACATCTTTTTTGGGGGGTTCGCGAAAAGATACATAAATGCCTGGAGGTAGAACTAAAAGCCGGCACCAGACCAACGCTGCAGGGTTTGTGTGATCGGGGTCAGTGCCACCTCGCCCTATCTTAAAGGGAGCCCCCCCCACCCCTGTTTTAGCTAAAATGCGGGTGTCCTTCACCGGTATATTTTCTCCCTTCTTCCATTCCCCAGGGTGAATAACCTCAAGGAATAAACGGAGCACTCAACGCTTGTGAAAATAAAATGTCCCTCCTGTGTGCTTCTCATTTGGTTTCCCGGGAGTAGAAACGCATTTACAGTTGAAATCAACCCACAAACCGCTTAAACTTTTTTGGTAGAGTTTTTATCAAGTGCTTGAAGTACCACTTTCTACTGTAAGTTTGACCCGTGGCCACACGTTTGTGTCATGTGGACTGAGTAATTCAGCTATTTGGGGGTCATTTTCACATGAATGTACCCCTTTGAAATGCAGAGGGACTGCGGTGGCAAGCCCACCTCTGCCGCCCTTTGTCCCCCTCAATGAAGCGGCCTTGGTTATCATGCGAAGCGCTTTGAATGTATAAGGCGCTTTGCCATGTGAATTGGCTGCATGGAGTTCAACTTGCATCAGGGCAGGCGGGGGCTGGGGGGCAAACAAAACATCCTTAAGCTCCTTTGGTTACACCTCAGAACACAAAGGGACGCAGTACAGGAAGGCAAGTCAGCCCCTCGTGACAGCTCCATTTTACCCTCAGTTCCCTTCTGATCCCGCGAGAGGCAAGATGGAGGGAGGTCAGGCCACGATTGGTGAGGCCCGAGTCCCTTGCTTGCAGCCCCCCCCCCCCCTCCCCCGGGCTGCTCCGCAAAGCCTGCTGGGATTGAGCGGTACCAGCCAAATGTTACCATGTCCTGTCACACTTGACACCTTCAGCCTCCCCTGGTTGTGAAGATAAGATCCATCCGGGGCTAGATTTTGAATGTACCCTTATGGGCATTATTAAAAAAACATCCCAGAGTACTTGGCAGCCACGTTTAACCAATCACGTTACTAACACAACTTAGCTTACCTGGTTATATCTGTCACAAATCACTGTTATTAACATACTGCTGCCTGGAGATTATTTTTTTTAAAGCTGGGTAAGCACGTTGCAGTCTCCATCATCTGGGTCAAAAGTTAGGAGTTGTCACTTCGCGTTATATTTCCATGGATTCAAGTTCAAGGGGCGCATAGCTCCTGGGTGGGGCCTTATCGTGTGCGACACCTTCAGCCAGTCCTGGCGACAGCACTTTGCAATGCGGGAGTTGTAGTTCTAGAATCGCAGAATGAAAAGCGCTGCAGGAAAGATGGCGTCACACGTGACACCGAGCAAATACTGGCGTTTAATTCCTTAGAGTAGCATAGGGGTTTGGTGCAATAACCGCACTGGCTGTTGTCAAGCTCCTGGCAAGCATCTGCAGAAGCAGAATGGGGTGTCTCAAAGAGGAGACAGACGGAGGCTCTCTGCACCCCAAGGATTGCCTGACTCCCTTTCAGTGCCCTGAACCACCAAACCCCACAATACTACACCAAGAAACTCTCCTTTTCTGGGGATCCCACTCTCTGCGCCTCAAAGGAGTAGAACAATCTACAACCCTCTATTTGGGAAAAAAATCCACACTCTGCACCCTGAATGACCAGGTACTCAGAGACGTTTCAAGCCAGGAGCGAAGTGGGCTCTGGCCCAGGGCCCCAGCCTTTCAAAGGGCCCCCTGATAGAGGCTGCTCTGTTCTGCAGAGTCTCGTCCTGATGACCTTAAATAATTCTTAAACAGATTGTTTTAAATATCTTTTAACTTTAATTTATTTTTAATGTGGGTGATGTGTGGGAGTCTGTTACAGACATTTTGCAGAGAAATATTCTGTTGATGTTTCATGCAACATCTATTTCTATTAGATTAAAACAGGACCTCACCTATAAGAAATGGGAGAGTGTCACAGAGAGTATTTGCAGTGAGGTGCTGCTGCTGCGTTACAATATTAAAACACACTCCACTGTCCATGAATATTAGATGTAAACAGTGGTTAATTTGTAAATAAAAACGTGCCAGTGCCCATTTAAAGTCACTCCGTGCCCCTTCAGCTCACTCTTGCAGCTTTCTCCCATTGTGACGCTTTTTCGTTTTTCCCTTCCTCCGTCTTTCCCATATGTGTCTTTTGCTCCCAGTAAATGCTTGAGGCAGAAAAATAAGTGCCAACCCTCAAAAATGTGTGCCGGTGCTCAGCTCCGGAAACAACAAGCACAAATTATGTACTGATGTAAATATACTTAAAATTAGGACAAGTGTGCCTGTGCAATTTCAGTGACCTGACCAGAGAGGAATTGAAAGAGCTGAATTTGGATAATAAATTCACAGCTGTACTGGACAAGGGGCCCCAAACTACTTACTCCCTGGGCCCCCAAAATCCTTAAGATGTCCATGAGTACTCTGATCGTTTTTCGGGTCGGTTCAACCACCTGTACCACCAGGGATCTGAATACAACCAGTCTTACATCCTTCCTGAGCAGGACTTCCCTTGATTGTGTCGAGAGTACTCTGTGTAGCTTCGGTGTCTGATGCCTGGCACCCTTTCTCACCATGAAAATTCCGCTTATGTCTCCCCCCTCCCCCCTTGCTTCCAGTCCTCCTATGATGGATAGGTCTGCCACTGTTGCTTGCTCGTTAACCCATTGTGCTTCCACCATTTATGGTCAATGTCAAAATAGTCCTAAAGATCCATCATCTGCATGGCAAGGATTTGTTGTTCTGTTCGGAAGCTGGTAGATGGTCTACAATAGACCAACTGAAGCTGCGTTGCAATCTGGTGGAGAAGGCTGGCGCACCATGATGTCCTCTTTCACCAAGAAGAATCAGAAATGTCTCTGGTACATGTTTTGAAAGAGAACATGGAGGACAAGGTTATTGGTCTCTTTTCTGGTGTCATCAACAGCTGTTGATGAGTACAGTGGTTTCTACCAAAGACTTGTACTAGATTCTATATTTGCCTCATGCCCTTCAGGTTTTGTGCCTGGATCTTGTCTACAAGATGTATGTACCAGCCTGGAAACACTGAGAGAAAGATGTTTTTCAGATGTTTTGGCTGAAATAAATTCAGTTTTGTCACTCTTTCCAGAAAAAGTCAACCAAATGTCACAAGTTGCCTCCACCTCCGTGTAATTGGCCATATGGTTTTACCCTCACTAGAGCCTGATTACCCAGATTAATCAGAAGCACTTACTGGTCCTCCTCCTGAAGATTGGAAGCTTCCAGGATGTTTTCGTCTTAAGATGGTTTAAGTGGACAAGAGTTGTACACAACATGTGGAAGTCCACCTTGCAGCCCACTTACAAATGTCCTGTCATTAACGTCACCCAGCAAGAACCAGGATCTCTTTTCCTCTTAGAATTCGAGCTATCAAAGAGGTCTTTTGTCTTACCCTTTAGTAGGGCCACCAGGGGGCTCTAGACTACACGAGGCCCTATGCATTCGATCATGTTCTGCCCATTGTTGCTTTGGTGCTCTCTAGGGGAACTACATTGCCAAGTTGAGTCTTTGTTGAAAAAAAAAACCCAGGACTTTCTTCACTTTGAGTCTATCATTGTGGCTTACAAGAACGGGCCTGCCCCTGCTGTTTCAAAAAGGGGCAACATATCACTTCATCTTTCTAGGGTGGGAACATTCCTCGCATAGGCTCTGGTAAACAGATTGTCACAAGAATTGCATGTTATTTCGGTTGTTTTTCATCCATACCCCATTTGTGGAACTTTGAGGGGAAAGCCACCTGAAAACAGAGGTTTATTGCTCTTGAAATGTAACATAATGAGTATTTTAAAGTAAATGTTCTCCCTGCGGTTTCTTATGGCAGTGTAACAGATTGTTGCACAGGCATCCTATCTCTGTACAAGCCCCACAGAGAGGATGCCTGCTATTGAATTCTCGAAACATGCAGTTGATTTGACTTCAGTCCTATTCAGTCTCGGTGATCGCCCAACACCACCTGGTAAGAATGGGGTAGACCTGTCTCTTATCACCCTGATGTGGCTTCCCCCTTCGGCCCTGATGTCCCAGTCCTGCATTAACTCCCGATCTCAGGGAATAAAGGGGTTGTGCTACTGGCAGTGGCACAGCCCCCCTCCCTCTAACCCTTGCTGCAGTGTTAGTCTGTTTAAATGAATGTGTTGTCTGGGCTGTGGGAGCAGGAAGTTCGAGTGCCTGTAGTCTCTTGCACAGGTTTCTGGTCATGCATCTACACACTCGGATGGTTAATAGACTGATTTGAGGACTGGTAATGCACCTAGGCAGGCACATAGAGGGACCTACTACCTCTAGGTACTGTGAAGCACTGACACTAGGTCAGGGAATGAGCTGGCACAAGAAACAATCACTTGGTGATTTTAACACTAGCACAGACAGAAATGAGACATAGGCCCTCATTACAACCCTGGCGGTTGGAGGAAAAGTGGCGGTAATACTGCCAACATGCCGGCGGACAAAAAAATGGAATTACGGCCATGGCGGTTACCGCCATGGAAAACCGCCTCTTCTACACTCCGACTGCCAGGGTGGTGACGGCCGCTGGGCTGGAGACTTCAGTCTCCAGCCCGGCGGCCGTCACTAGACCGCCAGCGCTATCAGGACCCAGCATACCGCCATGGATTTTGTGGGGTTTTGAACCGCCATGAAATCCATGGCGGGAGGCACTATCAGTGCCAGGGAATTCCTTCCCTGGCACTGATGGGGGTCTCCCACTCCTCCCTCCCTAGAGTCCTCCCCCAAAGCCCATGACCCCCCTACCAACCCCCAAAGGTGGCAGGACCCCCTCCCCACCCCACACCCCAAAACGTCCACCCACACCACCCCCACCCCCTACACACATAAATAATACACATACACGCAGACATACATGCACACATGCACACAGACATATACACACACATTTCCCATACACACAACACCCCCCGCATGAATACTCACACACCCCTTCTACACACTCACATGCACACCCCCATGCACACACACAACACACATCGCCCCCCCCCCCCCCCACCCCCTTCCCCTAAAGGATGATCGCCTTACCTTGTCCGGTGAGCTGCTCCGCCACCAGCTCCCTGCCCCCACAACACCGCCACGCCGAATCCTGGGTTGTGATCAGTGGTGTTCTGATGACGTGGCGGTGGAGGTGGAGCAGCCTCCACTTCACCGCCGACCGCCAGTACGGCTGCTGGCGGCTCGCCGTCCAAAAAAGGGCAGAGGGCTGCCAGCAGTCATAATACGCTGGGCCGGAGACCACCTGCACTGGCGGTCTTTGGCCCGGCAATACCTCGGTGGTCTTTCAAAAAGACCGCCGAGGTCCAAACGAGGACCATAATGTGTTAAGAATTACACTGGTAAAAATGTAAAAAAACTAAAATGCTAAATCTGTTGCTATTAGCTTCAAGTACAGCAACACTTGTAAGTCTGAGTTTATACAATACAACTTTACATCTCGATATACTATCTTCCTTATACTTATATACCCTTTCTACACAGTCATGCATTTACATATTTGTTACTTTATGCCTACTGTAGAAAAGAGAACAAATAACGTTCACTCTCTCCAATGCACTACAGTCTCATCCTGTACCTCTCTCAATATATCCTCTGTCTCCACTCTCTGATTCATCCCAAACCAGTTCTACCACTATGGTCTCCAAAGTAACCCTTTCTAGACTTTCCCCTCCTCTATCCCTCCTGGCTCACCCCAAAGAAGGTAGGTCTCCCAAACACTCTCTCTATATTCTTCCCTCGTGTATCCCTCCTTTGACTCATCCTAAATCACATTTTACTACTATGATGTCCCTAATCCCTTTCTACAGATTCTTCCCTCCTCCATCTCTCATTTTTACTGATTCCAAACCTCATCTTACTACTTTAACCTCCCAATTAACACTTTCAAAACTCTTCCATCTTCTATACCCTCCATTATCCTATTCAATCCAACTAGCAGACTCACTTGTCTACCACTTAAATGAACTCATATTTCCCTATCAATAATCCACCACTAATCCTTTTGTGTTCCGGGGTAGTGTGCTACTCGCTAAAAAGCGCTTTGACACCTCATCAGGTAATAAAATTGCAATTACAAAAGATGCATACTGTTCCTTAACTCTAAATGGTACTCATTTTATGAACCTCGAAAGGATGAAAGGCTGAGTGTAGCCACAGGGGTGTAAACCTGTGACAGTGGGGTCAAGTACTCATCCTCTGCAGTGGACGTGGAACACACACACACACACACACACACACACACGCACACACACACACACACACACACACACACACACACACCCCCGTGCGCTGTAAAGGAATGATCCTAAATTTAATGGATTGGGGAATATTGCAGACAGGCCATCTCTCAAACCATATTTGTTTGCCAGCTGTTCATACGTTAATATTGTGCATACAATGTTAGATTTTTAAAAAACTTAGTCAGCATGTAGCAGAAGTAATTAAAGGATACAAAAAAATAGATATGTGTTGAATATAATTAATGCAGATCTAAAATTATTAAAGATACGGTAAAAATATAAAAATGCAGTACACAAGGAAATAAAGATAAAAATCTAATCAAAATAGTAAAAGGTGGGATCGGTATATGTTCCCCAACATGTTTATCGGTAGCTTGAATGCGGTCGTATGCAGAGGACAATAACAGACAGTGATCTGAAGATAAATCCATAGAAAGGAAAGCTGTAGCATGGATGGGGCGATGGATCCCAGTCTGATGCCATGAGGAGGGAATCCATTTTTACTACTAACAATCAAGGCAATTTTGAAGCATGTTTCTGTGTCCCAGAGATCATTCCAGTCATATGTTGGACTAGTAGCAGGTTTTTGTAGCATCTAATGTAGTGAATCAAAGACCAGCTTGAAGGATGGAATGTGCAGATCCTCATGGTCTCTGCAGTAGCGTCGTATAGTCTCAGAGCAAGTGGGCAATAGAAGGTGATGCTAGGAGTCATCGTAAGTTTTCTGAGTGGAGCGAGGACCCTGGGTAGCGCCAGATGTCTTTAGTCTGTACGGTTACCTGAAGAATGTCTTCAAGTTCATTTTGGATCCTGACCCAAAGAGGTTGATTTTAGTACAGTTGGATATTCAGTGGAGCAGATTGCCACTTTTCTTTGTACCATGACAACAAGTGTTGGTTTAAAGAACAGCTTCTTGTGTGGTGGGAGGTGTCATTGGTGCAGTGAAGCAGTATGAAGCCCAGATGTGCTGTTGGAAGTCAATATAACATTAAAGCACGGTAGTCACTACAGCAGAGAACTTTAATGGTGACCTACTTACCAAATCTGGTAAGATTTATTAAGTCTGACCTTTATAAATTCCTTCAGCATGCCTTTGAATTCACTGATCTAGTCAACGAATTTCTTGTCCTCTTGTAAGGTGCATATATCACATCCGACTGAGATTTGGGAACGAAGGGGGAGAGCAAAGGCTGGTAATGGTGACAGGTTGTCTAGATCTCTCTCTCTCTGTCTGGAGCTGTTTCAGTGCTTTGGGATCAAGTGGATTAACCCACTTAAGGCCCAGTGCAGCTAAAAGGGCCATATGGGTAATAATGGAAATGGCTAGCCGGAAACCGCTTACAGGTTTCTGTTAAGCATGGAGTTTAATCCTGGATTTTTCTTAGTTTTCTACACTTGATCTGCCTTATTCAAATTACAGATCACTTTACATACTAGATTTGTATCCAGTACCATCTCTTTTACCCAGCAATGTACTCCATTTTGTAGTTTAGATTTCTGAGCATGTTGGATGGGAGATAGCATGTCAGGCTTGGTGCACAGCTCCAGCCTCCGAAAGTATTTCCTAACACTCTCATTTTAATGTTTTCTCCGATAGTTATACTAATCATGATATCCCTTCTCAATTTTTTTTCAAATAAAGAGGCTCATCAGTGGCCAGGGAGCACACTGTCCACACGGGGAGTGGATCTACTAATGCCCAAGCTGTAGCCCGTGCTTAGATGTTGTGAGATAAGCATTGGTCTGTCGTAGGTACCTGATAAGTGGTAGTCAATGCAGGAGTAACCATGGGGCGTACAAGAGAAGAATGAAGCCCTGCACCTTATGCACTGACTCTTCCACAATTCTTTAAAGACAAGATAGTTATAGAGTGACATTCATGTTTTAAGGGCCAGGGGTTTGAAGTTGTAGGGATGTTTATTTAAAATGGGCTTCTGGGACCTGATGGCAGTCCACCCTCACAAAGTGTCAATTATCATTAGTGTTTCCTGTATTCCTTTTCATAAGTCTGGTGAAATCAGCCTTTGAACCACAACTATTCATAACTGATAAGGGTCTGTCTGCCCCTTTATATAAGTATGAAGTTACCAGCCTTTGTGATTGCTTGTTAGGGCTCCACTTAGACATTAGCTTGCTTAACTATGAGGCTTACTAGCTCGTTAATTCCCTAGCCACTTCTCGAAAAAAGGATACTATCCACCCACCCTTATTAGGGATTCTTGCATTGTCTTAGTCTTATTCTGATTTTCTTGCACCAAATGAATATTGCCTTGAAATTAGGTCTGTATGACTCTGCTTTAGCCCTTTAACACTATGTGACATGACTTTTAATTTTAGACATTTAGTAGCTGGTTGTGAGTTGTTCAAGACATAGATCTCCACGTTCAAGGAGTAGAATAGCTTTAGAAATAATGCAGTGTTGATTGCTCAGCACCAATGGCTAAACTACCAGCTCCCCCCTGAAGCTCAGATGTGGAAAGAGTGATACCTGAAAGTAGAATAGATGAGTGAAACAAAGAAAACATGTAAACAATTAGCCAAACACAAGTTTAATACCATCACGCATTCTCAACATTAATTCCTACCTGGTCCCACTAACCACCTTCCTTGATGCATCCCAGAGTTTAACAAAAATAGAAGGAAACACTGAAAAGGAACAGTCAGGACATTCAGCTAAAATCTATTACTTAAGAGCTGCCAGCCCATACTAATGGCAGATTGTATAATATACTTGTGCAATCGATTGGACAGTTCGAGCTGCAAGATAAGCTGGAGAAATATGGCCTTGCTGATGTAGAAAAGGATGGAAAAGGAAAATATGTTAGTAGAGTGTGGTTAGGTAATAGGTTATGCGTTCATCCAACAGCAGAAAGTAATATTTGGGCCTGGGCGGAACTTGCAGAGTTTCACTCTGTAGAATTCTGCGAAGTTGCATAAAAACGATTCCGTGGAGTTCCGCGAGTAGGAGGAACGCGGGCATGTCATGCTTCTCGCGCAGATTTTTAACACCGGGAGATTGCTCCACTGTAGCAGGGGGTGCTGCTTCTTTCTGCCACTCATGTAGTTTTTCTACTCGAGTGGCAGCTTTCTCATCATGAAGAGTTGCATCCTGCAGAGACCGCCCACACTGAGAAATCTCTCTGGGGGGCAATCTGGCACCAACAAAAATCTCACTAGAGTGACATAAATTCTTCCAACTTAATGTGGGCAAGTCACGCACACAAAAAAACTCAGCCTTGCGGCGGTTGACAGAGTTTTGCCAAAACTCCGTCTTTGCAGTGGGTAAAACTCTGCAAACTCTGCTCGGGGAGCAGAACTTTTCACCTACCCCTAATAATATTACATTACCAGTGCAAATTTGAACCTTGAGGTGCTTGGCAGTTCTCTATGGACTGCCCGTACAACAAACTCTTCGCAAAGCACAGGACTAGAGGCTTTCTAATCAGTTTGTGTCAAATAAGAGTAAAGCTGTGCATTTTTAACAACAAGGACTGTTGTTAGGAATGCAACATGACAGTTTGACCCACATATTACATTTCAGATAAATTTGAAAACCTGTTTTGCAGAGACACGTGTAGTGTATGGTAATCAAATCCCAGGACATAGCAGAGTGCAGTGATACAAAAATAGAATGGAAAACAAGTATCAAGTTTGCCCGAGTTAGAGCTATTAGCGCTTTAAATTCCTAATTGGACTTTTCTTGCCACATAAATTGAAAATGAAAAGTAAAACAGTTGACATAAGCGAGCCAATTCAAAGCGTCACGACTGCCAAAAGCATGAGCACAAAGGAAAGAGACAAAAAGAAAAAAGTTTGCTCGCAGTCAAACGTATCAGCAGACGTGCAATTCTCCATGTAACAGGGTCGATGGCTAAAGAGGTAACAAAACTGCCCCAAGGAGGGACAAACGTAAACAATTTACCAATGATAACAAAGGATTTTTGAAAGGCAAGCCCATGAATGAGTGATAGAGATGTGCCTGCAGTGGGTGTTGGTAAAAGCCCACAGACAGATTACAACAGTCAGAGCGCTTGTGCACTCGACCTAAAAATTTAGTCTGCCAAAAATTTAAATCTGCCCTAGTATCCCAAAAGCAGAGACGATCTGGACCAATATGTTAGTTTCACGCCAGTCTTAATCAGGTCTCCAATCTAGAACTTGATGACCCATTATCTGACGTAATTTAGCGACTAGGCCCCCAATAAAACGAGCATGTCTAGCTTGCATTTTGAGTCCCGAGTAAAATACCAAAGTCTTACAGGATCTGTCATATCAGAAACCCAAAGGAGTTAAAGTTGAGAAAGGATATGGATGAGGTGATTTCATGAGTCAACGTGGCTCTTCATGGTGCACCGGGCCATTATCATATCAACATTATGTTCAGATTGTAAGCAAGGAACAGCCTTATCACTCTGGTCCTCAATTAGAGTTTGACGGAGGGGTTACTCCATGACAACAGTGATGGAGATTCAGTCCGCTGCAATATAAATCCCATTGTATTCCATGGGATAAATATTTTGGCAGATGGGATATCCGTCTCCATTGTGACACAGTAACCCCTCCGCCAAACGATAAATCAGGCCCTCAGTTAGCTGGGGTAAAACAGACGCCTGTAGTCGAAATTCAAAAGCACATCATCTTGTTAGTTGCCTCCAGTGTACTCAGATCAGTATCATTGTGAGATGCTCCTTTATGCTTTATCTTCATCCATCTGGAAATAATAAATCGGAATTCCAAGTCGTCTTCCAGTGCGCACCCTGAATATAGAAACCACAATATATTGATGGGGCATAATATCAAGGACAGAATATCGAAAATAAAATGTTGACAGGTAAGTCTAGAATTTCTACACCGAACTCCCCATATATATACTTAAGTGTTACATACGTCTCCAACGTACGTAAATGTGACGTTAGAAATCGTAAATCTGTAGTCACTTATCTTTCAATATTTTGTCCCTTAGTTTTCTGTCCTTGATATTCTTCCTATCTCCATATTGTTGGTGCAGATATTCAGTCGTACAATCACATCTCCTTCATCATAAGATTTGATTTAATGAGGTACCTTTTGTTGTGCATAGAGTACAACAAAAGTACTAGCGAGTAGTGCGATTTGAGTATTAGCGATTTAGACACCTTCCCAAGCTTGATTTCGTAATCCACCACAAAATCAAATATGGCAGTAGATCAGTAGTGTTAAAATCATGGCTTTAGGGGTTTGCTCTTTAGATAGGTGAGTGAGAAAGTATTCATGCTTCTTGATCTCAAATTTATGAGTGAGATTTTCTCCCATGATTTTGTTTTTATTACTATTACTTTAATTTCTCACATTTTGATCACTCTCACAACTTCTTCCAAGCTGAGCATCCTAACAGTACTTCTTATTTATCTATTGGTTTGCCCCATCTTTGTAGATCAGGTTTTCTGTATTTAAGGATGTCTGGGCAGCTCCAGTATCTTTGATAATGATGCTTTTTCTGTTTTCAGTGTTTTGATCATCAAAAAGAGGTTTCTCGAGATCCATCATCATGGCTGTGATGTCCATATGGATCATGTCAGTATTCGCTTGGTTGATCGTATTGATTAATGCATGGCGTCAAGCAGGTTAATTATCATTTTATAAGGCCTGATCTATATCGTGGCGGTATGTATACCCAATTTCAGTGGCAACAGAGAATACATGCTGCCACAATATTGGTCAGCCCACCTGATTCAAATGTGGGCAGACCATGGGACATAAGAGACTACTCCGTCTCAGCTGTTACCAAACCCCTCCGACAGCCCTGCGGAGTGAGGGCCTTAGGAGGCAGGCCTGTAGTTCTACTCACCTGATTTAGGCGGGTGAAATTACAGGTCAGTTTTCACTGCTCCTCACAGTCAGGATAATCCTGGCAGTGACCGGAAGTGAATACTGCTAAATGCTCCCCTCGCCATGGGAGAGGACTCCTCTTGTGAGGGAAGCATTGTCTTTTTTAGTTTCAAAAAGAAAATCTTGTTTCGAGACTTTATTTCTGAAAATAATAAAAAGGAACACTGTTTGGTGCAGGGCTCCACCGTGTTGGCGGAGCTCTGCACCAAACAGTGAAATGCACTGAGAAGAACCGCCAGTACTTTATAAATGGCCGCCAGCTTGGCGGTCGCTTATTAATCTAGTGGGCGGTCCCTCCGCCAGGGCGGTGGAGTAATTTACTCTGTCTCCCTTACGGAACAACGGGAAGTCTGCCAGGATTTAAATGTGGCCCTCAGCCTGTTCCACCCTACTGGGGGTTCCGTTTCGGTGCTTTCAGCAGAAGTGCAGATTGTTTCTTTGCATCAGCTCTTGGTCATTGTGACAGGATTTACATAACACATTCACAGGTGGAGATGAGCTAGTTGGCACCCAAGTGGTCTTTGTTTGTGACCCTGGATCTTTCCTTTTAAAAGGGGAATATGGGTACCAGGATGTGGGGCCTGCCATGACAGCTACCAGGCCTTTAGCATGGTCCAGTGCTTTTCACAGTGGAGACAGGCTCAGCTATTAACAGCAGTGATACAAACTGGAAACCTGCCTGGCCCATACGAGAATGATTATCAGCATGCTTTAAATTGGCACGGTAGGATGTCTTTTGGGGGCTACCGTTCTCTCTAATAATCATACCACATTGATGAGGGGTTTGAGGGTTAATGCCATAAGTGGTTTGCTTGTTGAGTTATTTTTACACAAGCAATAAGCTATGGTTATCTGCAAAGATGCCCACATGTATTTAATGTGCACTGATCTCTAAAGGTTGATCTCTACGAATATATAATAAATGTAATTTAAAAAGTTCCAGAATAGCTGTATATAGGGCTGTTTTATTGTTGTCATTTACCAACCACAGTAATTACTATCTTCACTTTCTTTTTTCATTGTTATTTTCTGCTATGTTCATTTTTGACTATTCATATAAATAAATAAATACATTTTTTAAATACATATATAACTTCGCCCATCAATCTAGGTGGTTTAAGATTTTCAGAGATGGCAGACAAACTCCAGTGCTAATGTTTCATTCTTTCTAATCCGTCGTCTCCTCATATTGAATGATATCGACTCTGCTACTTTCATTACATTTGTTAAATATATTCTGTGTGAGGTCCTTGTTAGACTTGTGGGTGAGGTTTCTGAGATTCAGAACAGTGCAAGCGGAATCGAGCCTTTGATCGGTATTGCCTTGTGCTGTAATGGTTGCAGAACAGATTCTGCCTGGCTTAAAGATGGCTGACTACTAACCTGCTCCAGCTTTACTTGCAAGGCCGGTTGCTACATTGGCGGTATTCGATGCTGCTGCAGGGAAAACAAGCATTTGCAATGCACTAGGGTCTCGCATTTCTCCAAGTTACAGCTATTAGCAGTAGTAAACTCCCAACTGGATTTTTTTTTCCACATTGAAAGAAAAAAACAGCACGATCGAGCTGCTACAGTTCACTCGTAGTGAAACCTATCGGCAAAAGTGCAATTATCTACGTAACCAGCAAAAGTGCAATTAACTATGTAACAGGGTCGATGTTATGCAAAGCGCTCGACTTCTGCCAAGCGAGATCGCGCTGCGAACAAAAGACAAAAAGTAGTCCACACACCTGACGGAGAAACAGCGAGCCGCGCATGTTTTCAGTACTTGGTCGCTGCACTCGAGCAGGGCTAACCACTGGAAAAGGCAAGATGTATGCGTGCCTTCCACTAATGAAAGCAAGCAGATTTCAACAGGCAAGCCCACGAACCAATGAAAGACACTGACGTGACGTCAACGGGGCTCCGAACCCTTTTCTGACTCCTAAAGCGATTCGCAAGCGAAATGCATGCGCAAGCGCATGCGACGCAGGCTCGACCGTAAAAAGACACAACGCTCTCAACAATTAGGAGCAGTCACCTTTGCGTTCATGCCCCTGTCACCTTGGTCACTGTGCAGAGGTGTAGCTACCAATGGGGCATCAAATGCAAAGGGTCCACTGAAACCTGATTATTGTTGTAGGTTACTCTCCTGCCATCAGTCAGGGGACCCATTTTTCTTTGCTTGCACAAGGCCGTTTAGCACCCTTGCTATGCTACTATGCTGTAGTCTTCCTTTGCCTCACATCGCACTGAGCTGCCCGTGCGGTGTTAAACGAAGTTCTGGTGTTCCCCCGTAACCCTGGGAAGAGGTCAGTTTGCACCCATGCAAGAACATGTCTTAGATGCACTAGGAGAGAACAGAAGATGGTGCAGATGAGCCAACAGGTAAGTACTTGGCATGTCTTGGGTCTCAGCCAGATTGAGGGGCACTAAACAGGCTTTGGGGGGAGATGCAGTACACTGCCTTCTGCTAGACGAAGGCAGTAATTTCCATAATTTCCATTTCTCTGTGTTCCTCACAAACTCCCATGAAGAAATCTGTTTGGTTGTTTCTGCAGCATAAAGTAATAGCTGACTCTGCCTGCCTATAGTCCAGGAATGGGAAGAGAGCTCCAGGTATGGCCATTGTCGTCAGCAGTAGAAGGCCCCCCCACTGTACTGGGATCGCCTTAACATTAATAATATCTTGGCATAAATATGATAAATTTTAAGTTTGTGGTGGGGACAAATTAAGAACTGTGACACTTTTTTCACAAGGTAAGAAGAACAAACCGATAGGGATTGTGGTTTGTTACTTCCATGTTCTTGTCCTGCAACCGGAATAGTTTCCCTGGTGGCAATGTACACCCTTACTGCTAAATTAAAAACTTTAGTTGAAGGTTCACATAGTCACATCATTAGAAGTCAGACTGACTTCTGCTGAGGCATGACCATTAATTTCACCTAGATTACCGCCTAGAATGGCCCTAAACATCTTTGAACAGAAAAGGAGTGACTGTCAGACATGCCACTGCCTTTGCGACAGTCCACCACTATCCCTCCTCCTGGTGCTAGAGGAACTTAGAATCCAAGAAAGTGTCCCAGACTGGATCTCCGCCTGCCTCCCAGAAAGATCCTGTGTCATTTCAATTTCCCATCACCAGTTTTTCAGGAAGCTGAATAAACTTCCTTTTCCCCATCGGTGCCTACTGCAGAACACAAAAAGATCTCATCAGACCCTTCAATATAACCTCATACAACTGCTCCGGGACACAATGATTTTCCTCAAGACATTCTGGATTAAAACATTGTCTCCGAGCCATCAAACTATGGATTCCTTGAAACCGTTTTAGACTTAATTCTGAAAGGCAGATCTTGGGCAAATCGAAGAACTGTCAACCTGCATCCATGTGGCCCTCGGGAACTCATCCTAGACCCCCTACATCTAATGAAGTAAGAATTCTATGGACTTGGGCTTCTTCATGATCCTCCCCAAGTGAACCAAGTCTCAAGAAGCTCTTTTCAGATCAGGCAAACTCACTGACACACCTCCCGCCACCTAATGTTCCCTCAAACTATAGGCCAGCTTCTGTGGTCCTGTTTCAACTACACAAACTCTATCTAAGGCTCTCACTTTTACAACTCAAATGGGTGCAAATAATTACAAGTGCAATAGTATTACTGCACCCTCCTCTTGAAGGACCACAACTCTTCAGCCATCCAGTCCCCTGGCTTACACTGACCAGACACTCTGCTTTTAAGGCAGCCTGCATCACTCAAAGGGTCATCCAAGGCACAGGCCCCTTGTTATTGCAGTGAAACAACTGAAATACTCACAGAATAGGACCCTCTGTTCCACTGATTACTTAATGTACTTGTAGGTGATCATCAGTTGGAGCTCCTTAGTTGCACATGGAGTCAAATAAGGGAATTCCCTCTAGGAACAGAAAAAAAGCATCCTGGTTTACTTGGAGCCCAGTAAGATGGTTAAGACTGACTTTTCACCATTAGGTGATGCAGTATCATACCTGCAGAATCAGAACCAAGCCTTCCAGACAACAAAGCTGTGCCTGACTGTACTCACAGACTAACAGAAGTGGAGGGATCGCTCAAAGATGGTGGGCATGGTCACATGCACGACTGTCTCTGACTCTCCTTGTTCGTCTGCATCGACTTGTGCAGCTGCAGGACTGCAGCAACAGTAGAAGTGCATGCCCCTGCTTTTCATGCAGGACACCCAGCACTCCCCACGTGGACCAGCACCACTCTCCGCACCACTGCAGCCTGGCCTCACCGTATTACACACCTTACGTGCTCTGTCTCTGACTACTCAGTGGTCTACTACAGGCTAGGCACAGAGACACACCCCTTTGGTCACCCATGCAAAACTCCCAAACTCTTCTCACATAGGCCACATTATATCCCCACTTTCCTCCATCCTAGCAGGACCTGTGATGCAACATGCTCCTTGTCCACGAAAGCTCCTCTGTGCCCCGAGTGGGAGCACCGCCCTACAAATGACATCCAGTCCAGACACTGGAACCCCCTCCCAGTCCTAGCCAATCTTTGAGAGCAAGAGAGCACTTATCAAATTAAGACCTTGCCCCTCTTCCTTTACCCAAGACAGTCCTTCTTACATTTAACAACAAAGGCTGAAAACAGCCTTTCTTACTCTTTGTTTGAAGGAATGAAGTCCAGACTCTCTGTTGAAGAAACATTGAAGTTGTGCAAGTAACAGTGCAAAGCCAGCCTGCCAAATTCAGTGATATTTCATACTACAAACTGTTTGTGCAAAATAATATTTTTCATGACAGTCAAGCATATTTTTTTGCTTATAAATGATGTATGTTTATCATGGACGTTTTCTAAATCAAACCGTAGTGTATGAATAACTCCTTAATTATAAGGTCAATTAATGAGACATTGTGATTAGTCCTCTTAGTAAAAATGCAGAATATTTTTGTCTCAAACTTAAGTGGTTCCTTTTTTCAAACTTGTAAAAAATTGGATTTGTTTCCCTTCTTCTTATTGTGTAAACACAGCAACTGTGATCTCATTTCTTTTCTCTCATGTATGCAAAATGGTGCAAATACTGTTTTGCTCCACTCCTTTTTACACGAACAACACAAATGGTGCAGATGGATTGTATGAATGGAGGCCCTGTACCGCTGCAGCGTTGCATTGATTGGAACCCTGGGACTGCTGTGGAGTAAATGAAGAAAAACGCCCTGGTCCTTCATTGGTGCTTGAATGAATGAAGTCTCGGGCATATGCTATGTAATGTTGTGTTGTGTTATGTGCTGTTATGTTAGTTTGTATAGCTCACAACTCATCTAGGGTGGCATCCTGGCGCTGCATGTGCATCCCAGGACTGTGGGTAGGTGAAGAAATAAGTGTTCTTCTGTTTCTTCCGCAATTCAAGAAAGGAGGAGGCGGCTCTGATATGTGGCCTCAAGAGTGAGGTAGTAGTAGGCATAGTGACTGCCGGATGTGACTGTGTATGCAGAGGGTCTCTGTGAGTAGAAGTCCTGCTTTAGAGCAGATGTCCTCCTGAGAGGAGATATCTGTCATGGAAGTTTATGCCTTTACTGAGTTACACAGGGCAGATGTTGGGTAAGCTTTTTATGTGTGCGTGAGAGGCTTGAAGAGTGCTCCTTTGTGGGTTGGGAACCAATGAAGGTATTTGAGGTGCAGGGTGATGTATGTGTGGTTGGGAGTAAACCTGGCTGATGAGCTTGTTTGTGGTGTAGTGTTCTGGTCAGTTGAGCATTGATTCCATGCATAGCGTGTGCTGCCGTAGTCCAGTGTGCTGGCGATAAGGTTCTGGGTGACGGTTCTGCCATTGTTGGTGGGGAGGGATTTGAAGATCCTCTTGAGCATCTTGGGTGTGTGGAAGCAGGAGACGGAGACTGAGTTCACTTGGATGGTCATAGTGAGTTGGTTGTTCATTACTATTCCAAGGTTCGTTGCATAGGTTGCCAGAGGGGGAGTGGGTCTGAGTTCTACAGGCCGCCTTGTGGAGTCTTCCAGTGGGGTTCTTTGCTGAAGATTACTAAATCTTCAGCTCACCTTCAGCTGCCCCTTCAGCTCACTCTTTCTGCTTTCTCCCATTGTGAGGCTTTTTTGTTTTTCTCTTCCTCCGTCTTTCCCATATGTGTCTTTTGCTGGCATAAATGCTTGAGGGAGACGAATAAGTGCCAGCCCTAAAAAATAAACCCCAGACCTAGTGGGAATGAATGTAACCCCTGTCCTTCTGTATTGTTTGAATGAGTGAACACCGGCCCTGCTGTAGTATGAATGAATGAAGCCCCAGTTTTGCAATAGTGTTTGAGTGCCCGGACCCCTGGTCCTGCTGTAGTGTTGGAGAATGATGCACCTGTCTTGTTGGAGTATTACAATGAATAAAGGCTCAGTCACGCAGTGGTGTTAGAATGCATGATCCCCGGGTCTTGCTGTAGTGTCAGTGAATGAAGTCCCCAGTCCTGCTGTAGTGTTTAAATGTGTGAAGCCCAGGTCCCGTAGTAGTGCTGGAATGAATGAAGCCCTGGTCCCCTGGTAATGTTGTAATGAATGAAGTCCCTGCTCAGTAGTAGTGTTGGCACTAATAAAACCCCGGTCATGTGGTAGTGTGAATGAATGAAGCCTCAGTCCTGCAGTAGTGCTGGAATGAGTGACACCCCGGTGCAGCAGTAGGGTTGGAATGAATGACGCCCGGATGCTGCAGTAGGGTTGGAAAGAATGAAGCCCCGGTCCTGCTGTAGTATTAGAATGAATGATGCTCCGATCCTGCACCACTAGTAGAGTGAATGAAGCCGCAGTCCTGCATTAGTGTTAGAATGAGTAAAGCCTGGTCGTGCTGTAGTGTGAATGAATGAAGTCCGGTTCAGCTGTAGTATAGGAATGTATGAAACCCGGTCCCGCAGATGTCAATGAACTTAGTCTGGTCCTGCAGTAGTATTAGAATGAATTAAGCCCGGCCGCAGATGTCAGTGAATGAAGCCCCCATCCTCCAGTAGTGTTAGAATGAATGAAGCCCGGTTCTGCAGTAGTGATAGAATGAATGAATGAATTGGATGGATGAATGAAGCCCTGTCCCGCAGATGGGAACGGATGAAGCTCCGATCCTCCGCTAGTGTTAGAATGAATGAAGCCCTGTCCTGCTGAAAGGTCACGCCCCGGTGCCCGTGCCCCCGGCTCACCTCTGACGCCCCCTCATTTGAATGTTAAAGGCCTCTCGGGTCTGACATCAGAGCCTATTTGCATAGGGCAGGGCTGCCCCCGTGCTGCGGCTCCGTGTCAGAGATGGGCTGGGGGCTGCATTGTTCGCATGCTTCGCGGATCCGGGGGCTTCGCCAATGATGCGCTCTAGGGGCTCCGGGCTCTTTTTCTGGAATGAAGGAGGATTCCAACTTTATGGAAGGTAATGGTGTCTGAGACCGGTAATGTCCGAGCTTGTGGTGTCCGAGACCGCTGGAGTCCACGGGGCGGATGACCGAGCTCCGTGGTATCCGAGACCGGTGAGGTTCGCGGAGCTTGTGCCCGAAACCGGTGAGGTTCGCGGAGCTCGTGTCCGAGACGGTGAGGTTCGCGGAGCTCGTGTCCGAGACCGGTGAGGTTCGCGGAGCTCGTGTCCGAGACCGGTGAGGTCCGCGGAGCCGATGTCCGAGACCGGTCATGTCCGCGGAGCTGTTGTCCGAGACCGGTGAGGTCCGCGGAGCCGGTGTCCGAGCCCGCTGAGGTCTAAGACCGCTGGAGTCCAAGGGGCGAATGACTGAGCTCCGTGATGACCGAGACCGATGATGTCCACTGGGCGGGTGCTGGAGACCAGTGATGTCCGTGGGGCGGGTGCAGGAGCCGGTGATGTCCGCGGGACGGACGTCCGCGCTCGTTGGTGTCCGAACGGTGCCCTGGACAGGTGATGCTCACGGACGGATGTCCGTGCTCGGTGATGCCCGAGCTCAGACCCCGGCCTCCGGGTCAGACAGGGGAAGGTCTCCGCTCGGGGTTTATCCCACCCCAGCGCCCTCGGTGGTCGCTCTGAGCGAGATCCAGGCTGTCACCGATGCCACTGTGTGTGCCCCCGGGGCGGGGCAGAGATGGGCTGGATACCGGAGGGTAGTGTACGGGAGAAGTGTGCGGGACACTCGGTGTCACCTCACGCCGTAAAGTGCCGGTACTGTCCGCTTCAGTCTCTGAGCTGGCCCTGTCCATTTCCTGTTATGATGCGGACACTCTCTTTTTCATCCTGTGGTGGACCGGTCAAAGTGCCGGTACTGTCCGCCCCAGTCTCTGATCTGGCCCTGTCCATTTCCTGCTATGATGCGGACACTGTCTTTTTCATCCTGTGGTGGACCGGTCAAAGTGCCGGTACTGTCCGCCCCAGTCTCTGATCTGACCCTGTCCATTTCCTGCTATGATGCGGACACTGTCTTTTTCATCCTGTGGTGGACCGGTCAAAGTGCCGGTACTGTCCGCCCCAGTCTCTGAGCTGGCCCTGTCCATTTCCTGCTATGATGCGGACACTGTCCTTTTCATCCTATGGAGGACCGGTCAAAGTGCCGGTACTGTCCGCCCCAGTCTCTGATCTGGCACTGTCCATTTCCTGCTATGATGCGGACACTGTCCTTTTCACCCTGTGGTGGACCGGTCACAATGGCTGGTACTTTCCCATTACTGTGGTTGTGCTGAAACTGTCCGTTTCATGCATGATGTCCACTGAGACGTGCTGGCACTGTCCGTTTCAGGCCCTTGGCTGACACGGTCCTTTTCTTGTTTTGGTGATAAAGCCAGGGGTGCTGGTACTGTCCATTTCATGCTGTGGTGTCCTTTGGGAAATGCTACTCTCTCCCTCTAGGCGCGATAGTGTTCTGCTCATAAGTGTCGCTACTGTCCAAGAAATGCTCTAGGGCCTCTAAGCACTGTCCATGAAATGCTAAGCGACCGCGCGGATTTGAGTATGTAGCTCCCAGTGACACGCTGTGTGTGCCTGGTTAGAAATGCGGCACTGTCCTATGAAAGTGCCTGGTGTCTTTCTGGGCGTCTTTATGCTGAGCGCTGAAACGTTTGGGACTTGGGTATTTGTTTGGATATGTTTATGCTGCCACGTGCCATTCTCTGGCATCTGTCTGTACTGTCCCAAGAATTGCTCTGGGAGATCTTTTTTCGGTCCCATGGAATGCTCTTAGATCTGTTTGTGCTACTGCCCCTTGGAATGCTCAGACAGAGATGTGTTTGTACTGCCCCACAGAATGCTCTTAGATCTGTTTGTGATACTGCCCCTTGGATCCTTAGGGATCTCTTTGTGATAATGCCCTGTGGAATGCTCAGGAATCTGTTTGTACTTCCCTTTGGAATGTACTTAGATCTGTTTGTGCTACTGCCCCACAGAATGCTCTTAGATCTGTTTGTGATACTGCTCCATGGATGCTCAGGGATCTGTTTGTGATACTGCCCTGTGGAATGCTCAGGGATCTGTTTGTACTTCCCTTTGGAATGCACTTAGATCTGTTTGCGCTACTGCCCCACAGAATGCTCTTAGATCTGTTTGTGATACTGCCCCATGGATGCTCAGGGATCTGTTTGTGATACTGCCCTGTGGTATGCTCAGGGATCTGTTTGTACTGCCCTTTGGAATGCACTTAGATCTGTTTGTGCTACTGCCCCACAGAATGCTCTTAGATCTGTTTGTGATACTGCCCCATGGATGCTCAGGGATCTGTTTGTGCTACTGCCCCACGGAATGCTCTTAGATCTGCCTGTGCTACTGCCCCATGGATGCTCAGGGATCTGTTTGTGACAGTGCCCCGTGGAATGCTCAGACATAGATCTGTTTGTACTGCCCAATGGAATGCTCTCAGATATTTTTGTGCTACTGCTCCATGGATGCTCAGGGATCTGTTTGTGATACTGCCCTGTGGAATCCTCAGGGATCTGTTTTCACTGCCCTGTGGAATGCTCTTAGGTGTGTTTGCCCTGCCCCATGGAATGCTATTAGATCTGTTTTTGCTACTACCCGGTGGAATGGCCTGGGATCTGTTTGTACTGCCCCATGGAATGTTATTAGATCTGTTTGTGATACTGCCCTGTGGAATGCTTAGAGATCTGTTTGTGATACTGCCCTGTGGAATCCTCAGGGATCTGTTTTCACTGCCCCGTGGAATGCTCTTAGGTGTGTTTGCCCTGCCCCATGGAATGCTATTAGATCTGTTTTTGCTACTACCCGGTGGAATGCCCAGGGATCTGTTTGTACTGCCCCATGGAATGTTATTAGATTTGTTTGTGATACTGCCCTGTGGAATGCTCAGGGATCTGTTTGTACTGCCCCTTGGAATGCACTTGGATCTGTTTGTGCTGCTGCCCCACAGAATGCTCTTAGATCTGTTTGTGATACTGCCCCATGGATACTCAGGGATCTGTTTGTGATACTGCCCTGTGGAATCCTCAGGGATCTGTTTGTACTTCCCCATGGAATGTTATTAGATCTGTTTGTGATACTGCCCTGTGGAATGCTCAGGGATCTGTTTGTACTGCCCTTGGAATGCTCAGGGTCTGTTTGTACTGCCCCGTGGAGTGCTCTGAGATCTGTTTGCGCTACTGCCCCATGGAATGCTCAGGGATGTGTTTGTGATACTCCCTATTAAATGCTCTTAGATCTGTTTGCTCTGCCCCATGGAATGCTCTTAGATCTGTTTTTGCTACTACCCGGTGGAATGCCCAGGGATCTGTTTGTCCTGCCCCATGGAATGCTCATCTATCTGTTTGTACTGCCACATGGAATTCTCTTAAAACGGTTTGTACTGCCTCCCTGGAATGCTCTTAGATCTGGTTGGTTTGCCCCATGGAATGTTCTTACATCTGTTTGTGCTACCCTCCACCCTCTTCCCCCCTTGTGATGCTCAGGGGTCTGTCTGAACTGCCCCCCTGGAATGCTCTTAGATCTGTGTGCGCTACCCACCCTGTAATGCTAAGGGATCTGGTGTACTGCCCCATGGAATGTTCATGGATCTCCTTGTAGCGCCCATGGAATGTTCATGGATCTCCTTGTAGCGCCATGGAATGTTCATGGATCTCCTTGTAGCGCCCATGGGATGTTCTGGGGTAGGTTTGCGTCTGTCTCGTCGGTGCTGTCTCACGAAATACTGTCGAGTCAAGTTGGATCTGTTGGTGATACCTCATAAATTTCTATTGGATCTGTTGCAGTGATGTTGCCTGCCTGCAAGATTCTGTGAGATCTGTTTGTGTTTTCACCCTTCCACCACACGTGCAGTAGATCTGCAGAGATTTGTATAATTCATACTCTCCCATCAGCAGTGGGAGGGGGGGGGGGGGTGGGGGGGTGCCTGCCTAGAAGTTCTGGCCCTGCCTCACTAAATTATACTAACTTCTTCCGAGAAGTGCTTCAGCCGGCATGTGGAAAGCTTTGCAGGGATGTTGAGACGTGCCCTGGGCGTTGAAAGTGCCGGAGGCAGAAGTTGGCACTGTCCCTTTAAACGTGATACACAGTTGTACTTGCGAAGTGCTGCTGCTGTGCTGTTGGAAGTGCTTCGAGGTGTGAAGCTTGCAGTGTCCCTTCAAATGTTATATATATTTCTAGATGCGAAGTGCAGCCCCTGTCCCGATGAAAGTGCTTCGAGGTGCGAAGCTGGCAGTGTCCCTTTAAATGTGATATATAGTTGTAGATGCGAAGTGCTGCCCCTGTCCCGATGAAAGTGCTTCGAGGTGTGAAGCAGACAGTGTCCCTTCAAATGTGATATATAGTTGTAGATGCGAAGTGCAGCCCCTGTCCCGATGAAAGTGCTTCGAGGTGTGAAGCTGGCAGTGTCCCTTTAAATGTGATATATAGTTCTAGATGCGAAGCGCTGCCCCTGTCCCGATGAAAGTGCTTCGAGGTGTGAAGCTGGCAGTGTCCCTTTAAATGTGATATATAGTTCTAGATGCGAAGCGCTGCCCCTGTCCCGATGAAAGTGCTTCGAGATGTGAAGCTGGCAGTGTCCCTTTTAATGTGACGTAGCTCTAGATGTGAAGTGCCGTCACTGTGCCATTGATGCTTTTTGGAGTTTTTTGGATATGTATTGGGTGAGTTGCTGCATTTGTAGCTGCTGGTGTCATGACACCATTAACTATTTCATAACTGTGGGGTCTCGCGCGCCATCCAGGCTCTGAGAAGAGCCCGCTCTATCTGTGAAAGTGACGCTACTGTCTAAATTAATGCAGTCAGGTTGGAAAGTGCCGGATCGCCCCACGTAAGGGGCAGTGGTACTCACTGTGAAGTGCTGTCAGGTTGGAGAGTGCTGGGAGCGCCCCACGTAAAGTGCAGTGGCCCTCGTTGTGAGTGCCCTCAGGTCGGAAAGTGCTGGGATCGCCTCACATAATGTGTAATGGTCCTCGCTGTGAAGTGTTCAGGCCGGAAGGTACAGAGCACGTAGAGTGCCGTGGTCCTCATTGTGAGTGCTATCAGGTTGGAGAGTGCTGGGAGCGCCCCACGTAAAGTGCAGTGGCCCGCGTTGAGTTGTGAAGTGCTGGAACCAAGCACATTAAAGGCACTACAGTTAGAGCCTTACTGAAAAATAAGAAGCGCCTTGCGTCCAGCTGGATAGCACCTCTCCGGATAAAGTTCTGGTTTTAAGTGCCACTAATAGCTCTTTATGGAGCAGAGCTAGTGCTACACTGCCGGGTTAAGCACATCTAGGCACGTGGCTCGGGTGCGTAACGCCCTTACACTTCGCTTTGATGTCCCCCCTCACCCTGCACTCTGCTCCCAGGGCACTGTGCGTCATTTTATTAAAGTTCACCGCTGCATTTGCCAATGAAATTTAAAGAAACCCTTTGAAATCACTTAATTAAAGATAGTTCATTTAAAATGCAATTAGGGGCTTTCTATTTTGCCCGAACTACAAAGCAGAATTATTAGGAGACTCCGTATATCAATACATCGATTTTAAAATCTGTTCTTATTGATTTTTCTTTATGTATTTTCATTTTGTTTATTCTGTGTTCTTTTTTTAAGCCTTCACGAGCTCATAGCTGAAATGTGAACATTTCCTTATATATTTTTACTCGAGATGTTACTGTGGCCGGCTGGCAGCGCTAAGTGTGAGGGGGCTGCTTTGTTGACTGTTGGATAAAACAGAGGCCCTATCAGTCCGCTCAGATAACCTCCAGCAATAAATGGACTCCAAGCAAGTTGTGACCTTAGGGTTTGAACTTTGCCATCACATGACCAGCTTGTAAACTGACCTGCAGGGGTGAGGGTGGCCGCCCCAGCAAGCCGGAGAGAGAGGACTGGCAGAGGAAACATGAGGCTGGGCACCAGACTGCTGCCGCCCGGCCTGTAGCGCTCGCTGGCCCTCACATGGCTTCGCGGCACACTCTGAGAGGCATGAAATGGACACATGGGGAGGTGAGCAACAGATTCATTCATAAAACAGGAGGTTGGGGGTTTGAGGGCAACCCCGAAATGGCACGAAGAGTCCGCGAACTTCGACGAAATTGGTGCATGTGTTGTGCCTCCCTTTAAACCTCACGCTGTCCCTGCTCTAGATGACTTGAGATGTTTTCGTTTTGCGGTTTCTTGCTTCTTTGAGGGGAAATTCGATTTTTTTTAATTAAAGAAAATACAGCATGCAAATTAGAAGCCCCTAATTCGCGAACCTGATTGAATTGGCAGCTGCGCGCAGTTTCTGATTTCAGGCACACGCGTTGTGTGCTCTGCGACTCCTACAATCGAAGTTCCGTAATCCGCGCGGCCATCTGGAAAAGCTTTGTTTTGTAGTGTTAATTATTGACAGTATTGGTGGGGGTGGGGGGAGGCAGCCCCCCATCTTGGGGCTAAAGCCGGGTCACCGATCCCTTCCCGCTTACTTCCCGTATTTGTGATTTAAATGCCACTGGGGCGGCGGCAGAGCCCGCCCGACCGGTTCCCCCCCGGGCGTGCTATGCTGCCCCGGCGATGGGATGCCAGGGAGGGGCAGATCGGCCGTTATTTTGGGAGAGGCCGCTGCCCCGCCTGTGTTGTGGGCGCTGGCTCTGTGGCCAAGTTAAACCCAGACCCCCGCCCCCACCCTGACCACTGAACATTTGTTGCTGCATTTTCCATCAATGTCACAGCAATTGCACAAAGGGAGGGGGGCGGAGTTTCTACTATTTAACTGCCCGGGGCTCTCAATCAACCCCATTTTCGTTTTTTTGTATTTAATTTAAAGATGAAATTGCATTTTACAGTGCCCTGACCTATCCAACAGGTCACAGTTTTATGCCACATTCATTTACCCATTGTAACACTTTGGTATTTGCAATATTTACGAAGTGGGATTTAAATGGCCCAGGTTTGGGCCCAAACGTGATTTTTAAGACTTGTGTGTGGTATTTTTTGGTGTTTACGTTGACCAACATGTCTCTCTCCTTGTATCAAGGAAAAACGCTTGCAGTGATGTGTGGGTGACGTATGACATATTAGTCAAATCTTTGTGTGCACGTCCAACAAATAGTTTTTTTTATTTTTATTTCTTTATTTTTAAAATAACTTTTCAGTAGATGAGTTCATCGGGTGTCCCTGTGACGTATGTATCACGCGCACACGGTCGTGTGTGCTGCCAGCCCCATCACACGGTGGTCAGTACCCCTAGTGGCCTGCGCAACAGTTGCAGAGCAGAGCGTGGCTCGTGACATCCTTGGCCACTGACCAGGATGTACCGTGGCCGAAGAAGTGTTGGCCACGACGGAGTTTTTCCTCTGGGAATCTATGAGATCCATCAGCTAATGGAGAATTCCTGCGTCACTGTGACCTATGGAGGGGCAGGTCGTGCCTACGTACCCCGTGGGCGCGTGCGGCTGTGGTCGCTGGCACGAGCACACACACGCAGGGCCAGTCTGGGGCACGTCAGCGGGAGGACTCTGAGGGGTCCTTGAAGGCTTCTAGCCCACTAGCCACGGACAGAAGCTCATTTAACAGATCACTCATATTTTTTTCTTTTTGAGGAATTTTGCATAATCGTTGCAGATAATGGACAGCTTAATATCACTTTGATTATCAACGGTGGATCTTACTCGAGTATCCACCCGCGCCCTTGAAAGCAGAAACACTTCTCTAGTTATGTTTGCAACTACGATGGAAACGCCTTTGAGGATGTTACTAAATACACGCCCAAGGTACAACTTTGCGGTTTTCGGTGCATTGCTAGTAGCCACGCCCCTGGGACCACCAATTTTCTGGCATCGTCTATTAAATTAAGTGTTTTTGACGATTTTTCCAAATGATTTGCGGTTGAAATAAAAATCATCAAACCCAGGCCCTGTTTTTCAGGAATTTGTGATTGTGGCCCATATATGTAAAGTGTAGCATTATATACATGCTGTAGTTGTAGAGTTGCAAACTATATCGTTTCAAGGTTACATATGTACTCGAGTTTTATAATTATCTGGTTACCCAGAAGAGTTGTAGCGTTACATTGATACTGTCGTCTTGCAGTTACCTAATTACTTGATATAGTTTGTGTTACCTACACACAGCAGGTTCATAGTTACTAAGTAACGTAATATAGAGACAGTATTACACACACTCCAGTTTCATAGTTACAGAGTAACTTAGTGTAGTTCCTGCATTACATACACACTGCAGGTTCATAGTTACCAAGTAACACAGTATAGAACCAGCATTACATGCACACTGCAGTTTCTTAGTTACAGAGTAACGTAGTATTGATCCAGCATTACATACACACTGCAGATTCATAGTTGCCGAGTAAGGTTGTATGGATCCAGCATTACATACACACTGCAGTGTCATAGTTACAGAGTAACGTAGTATAGTTCCAGCATTACACACACACTGCAGTTTCATAGTTACCGAGTAACATAGTATAGTTCCAGCATTACATGCACACTGCAGGTTCATAATTACCAAGAACGTAGTATAGTTGGAGCATTACATGCACACTGCAGTTTTATAGTTACAGAGTAACATAGTACAATTCTAACATTACATACACACTACAGATTCATAGTTACAGAGTAACGTAGTACAATTCTAGCATTACATACACACTGCAGGTTCATAGTTACAGAGTAACGTATAGTTCCAGCCTTACACAAGCACTCACATACACTGCAGTTTTGCGTTAAGTAATTACATTAGGTAATGAAGTATTGGTGTGTTGTACATCACTTTCACTGCTACATATTTGAGTTCCGACATTAAAAGTACACTGTGAGTTTATTTACATAGTTACTTTGTTACATCGTTTGGTAAGTTGCAGTGATTCTTACACTCATTTTCATAGATTCAGAGGAATATAGTGTAGTTGCAGCATTACATACACATTGCAGTTTCATAGTTACTGAGTAACAAAGTATAGGTCCAGCATTACTTTTATACTACAGGTTCGTAGTTACCAAGTAATGTAGGATAGTTCCAGCATTACATATATATAGCAGTTTCCTAGTTAGCGAGTAACAAACTATAGTTCCATCATTACGTACACATTGCAAGTTCATAGTTACAGAATAACGTAATATAGTTGCAGCATTATACACACACTGCAGTTTCCTACTTACTGAGTACCGTAATATAGTTGCAGCATTACACACATACTGCAGTTTCATAGTTACTGAGTAACGTAGTATAGTTGCAGCATTACACACATACTGCAGTTTCATAGTTACTGAGTAACGTTCTTTAGTTCCAGGATTACTTTCACACTGCAGTTTCGTAGTTACCGAGTAATGTAGTACAGTTCCAGCCTTACATGCACACTGCAGTTTCCTAGTAACCGAGTAACGTAGTAAAGTTCCAGCATTACATACACACTGCAGTTTCGCAGTTATGAAGTAACATAGTATAGTTCCAGCATTACATACACACTGCAGTTTCATAGTTAAAGAGTAACGTAATATAATTCCAGCATTACATACACACTGCAGTTTCAGTTACCGAGTGACTTAGTATAGCTTCAGCATTACACACACTGCAGTTTCATAGTTACTGAGTACGTAGTATAGTTCCAGCATTACAAACACACTGCAGTTTTGCGTTATGTATTTACATTAGGTAATGAAGTATTGGTGTGTAGTACATACTTCACTTTCACAGCTACGTATTTTAGTTCCGACATTAAATACACACTGCGAGTTTAGTTACATAGTTACTTGCTTGCATCGTTTAAACTTCCATTGCGTCTTACATACTCAGTTTCATAGTTACAAAGTATCGTAGTATAGTTCCAGCATTACATACAAACTGCAGTTTCATAGTTACAGGGTAACGTAGTATGGTTCCAGCGTTACACACACACTGCAGTTTTGCGTTAGGTAATTACATTAGGTAATGAAGTATTGGTGTGTAGTACATACTTCCGTTTCACAGCTCCATATTTTAGTTCCGACATTAAATATACACTGTGAGTTTAGTTGCATAGTTACTTGCTTGCATCGTTTGTTAAGTTCCATTGCTTCTTACATACTCAGTTTCACAGTTACCACTTACATAGCTAGTAACTCTCCCGACTTTCACAACACTGCAGTTTTACAGTTCTCTTTACTCTGTTTGCACAGCTCCAGAGTAACATGTGTAATACACCCCCACAACTGCATACCTTCCTAGCTCATATAGTTACTTTTTTACACAGTTACGTGATGAGTGTGAATGCATATTTCAGAAAGGTAATGTGGTTGCATAATTTAGTATTTACACAGTTACCTACTTGTGTGCAGTGAGTAAGTACTTGAGTATTACATAGCCACACTGTAATTCCCTATTACTGTTGGTACTATGTCTAGTTGAACTTTTCTCCAGCTGTTGGATTGTGCACAGTGATACCCTGGATACTCTTGAGTATTACATAGCCACACTGTAATTCCCTATTACTGTTGGTACTATGTCTAGTTGAACTTTGCTCCAGCTGTTGGACTGTGCCCATTGATCCCCTGGATACTCTTTAAAGTACCGTAACATAAAATCTGATTCCACCCTTAGACACCTGTTAGCCATGAAGAAAGAAAAGCGTAGTGAACATCAAATATTAATTTCCAGATACTCATCTAACCTGGGCTCAGAGCCCTCGTAGAGGCAGAACAAGCTACCTCAGCATTCTGCAGCACAAAAGTTTACAGTGTTAACAAGCATTGGTAAAGCCAATCAGTCTTGCGTTAGTTGACAACTTTTTGGCATTGCCAGAGCTGCTTTTTTCATGATGTTTGCATAACGTTATTGTTGAGGTGCCTCCAAGTGTATATATCATACATCTAAACCAAATCTATTTTAAGCTATTGAAAGTCTTGCATTGCCATCGTGGAAGTGCTCCTTGTGAAATAACATGATGGTGACATTCACAGTGAAGTAAGCCAATGGCTGAAGTGTGCTGACACATTTTCGTATAGCAGGTTTCCCCAACCTTTTGACAGCTATGGACCGCCACTTTATCAGTACTGGAACGCGGGGTCCCCGACTGAATCACTGTGCGAATCTGGGGACCCCTCAAGGAGTCATTACTGAAAGCTGGGGACCCGGTCTGTTAATAATAATGAATTTTCTAAGCAGTCGCGGACCACTTGAGGAGGCTTCACAGACCCCCCAGGGGTCCCCAGACAACAGGTTAGTGGACAAAAGAAAAACAGGAATGATGCAATAACAGTTGGTGAAAGGGACTGGATGAAAACTCCAATTAAGTATGTATAACAGATATGTAATTTAGTAAAAATCAAAAAGTCTTGGCCCCAGGTGCTAGGGTCCAGTGAGTGAGTCTTTCCCCTTCCAGCTCTTGACACAGTCACCACTGGGAAGTGTAATATCACTGTGCTTTTCAGGGATGGGTAAACTGTTGCGATTATAACCAGGGACACTTGCAATTATGCAGCAGGGGAGGGTCAAATTATGTGACTGAGCTAAGTAAATTATGCGTCAAGAAAATGCAAATTATGTGGCACGTTTTGTGACAGTATTACCGCATTATTTTGCCATTTTGAAATTTAACACTGTCTAGCATTAGTGGCACTCTGTTAGTATCAGTTTAACAACTAAACAGAGCAATAAACTACAGAAAGGTGACCAGTCAACCTTTGCAAAGGGCCTTCCTCTGCAGAAACACCGTCACTGTGTTTTTAGTAACTTTCCAACCGTTTGAATTAGAAACATTTTTTTTGTTAAAACCTGGAGATTATGCTGCAAAAGACGGATTAGGTGGCACGTGGCAAATCTGCAATTATGTGAAACTCCCTGCAGCCGCACAATCGCATAATTCCAGTGTCCCTGATTCGAACACACCCAGGCCTGTGGATATTGCTGTCTGTTCTCTATGGTGGGCTGCGCTATGGTCCGCCCATCACAGGCTCCTCTGCGCAGGATTTAATGTCACACCGCAGGAGCTGCACTGAGCTCTCATGTCTGTAACTCGGCTCTCATTTATGCTGCATGTCTTGTGTGCTTCTTCCAGGTGTTGTCGTGAGGGCATTTCTTAGTTTATTCAACAACTAAACACTCCAAACCAATATCTGTAACTGTTTCCCCTCGTTTTTTTCTGATTTTCCCGGTGTATCCAGCGTTGTCAAACTTGTCTTCAGTTTGGTTTTTACATTGCGGGAAAACGTGAACATCTGGGAACACATATTACAAAGAGCCCTGCTTAGCAGAAAATTAGACATTCATTATGTGAGTGTTTTACTAAAAGGCACTTTAAAAATCAAGACATCAGGCCTTAAAAAGAGATACAAAAATATGGGATGTGTATCCACGGGGAATGGCCTCTGAAATGAGCCCTTGGGGAACAGTGTGTGTCTGTAGTAAACATGAACTTACATGAGTAGTTAATCAAACCCTGTTATGATACAGAACAAGTCGCTCTTTCCACCCTGTTGGGGTCACATTTAAAGGCATAGTCCGGTTTTTTACTGCAGACAGATGCCCTCCAGCCACTGTCAGTTGGGGGATATTAACATCATTTCTGCAAAATCCACCCCCTTTAGTGCCCGAGTGGGTCAGTCATCAGGTGAATGGTTCCCCAGCCAGTTTACTCCTGTACATTGTCTGCTCTCCATGTGCTCCACTTCCCTCAACTAAAGTCAACAGGAAACAGTTTTGTTGAATTGTGCAAATGATGCAGTATTTGGGAGACTATATGATAAATGCAGAACAGTGATAATAACTCAGAACACTGTCTTGTACCACGCATGGTCTGAAAAGATTGGCATATTTTCGTAGAACGTGCAAGTTCGGTCTTCTTGCACTTTTGTGAGTTATGAGTCTGACGTTATGGAGAGCAGTTTACACAATATCTAAAAAAAAAAAAAAAAAAGACAGATGTTCCATTTGCATGTATTTACCCTTTTGAGAGAAGCATGGTAGATGTCCAGTCGGCGCAAACTCCTGGTTCCGCCATGTGCTAGCCAATGTTTCACCAAAGATGGCGGTGGTTCAACTTCGGTTTCGACTGACTGATCACCATTCTGTCTGGGGTACCCACCTCTCCATTCCAACACACCATTGGTATCAGAGCTTCACAGACAGTGAGACGTGTGCTCTTGGCCTCCTTGCCAAATCCCTGGTATTTTGGATGGTTAGGTTTGTGGACACTGAAAATGCACCCCACTTGGGTGTTCTATTGCCAATGACCACATTGTGGTGGCTGTTACACACCTGTGGATTTCTACTAGTTTTCTTCTCCAAGATGGCGCCCTTCTGGATGGTACAGCCACATTCATTGACTACTTCCATCTGTACTTGCGCAGTAGCTCACATATTGCAGATTTTCCTCTGCAGTCTTCCCCGAGGGGGGGAATCCGCTGCAATGGCAGGTGGAATATCCGCTGTCAGAAGTGTATATTTGCATCCGTTCTATCAGTTAGCAAAGGGCAGCAGAGAGGCAAGGCTAACTTAGCATCTTTCAGGGTGGTGAAATTGTTTCCTATGTCCTGAGATTTAATGGGGACATTTACGGAGAGGGCTTGAGTGGACAGAGAAGTCGTGGCATCTATGACTCTCTCCTGAAGCGAGAGACCAGCAGTGCGCCCGACAACTTCAGAATTTGGTGTGGTTGGTAAGGCACCCCTTGCCACTAGAAAAGGGAAAACCTTGGCTGTTCCATACAGTGGGGCCATATGGAAAAATAGGAGGGCAGCCACATGGTAATCATATGAGCCTACCTGTGCACTGGTGAGGTATAGGTACATTGGGGAACATCGTCACTTCAAATGGGACCTTTATTCCCCAGTTCTTACCTTAGCTCCGCCGTGGCCCCTCCATTCCTCCACTTCTGCGACCCTATGGAGTGAGGGCTCCATAAAGCCCTGTACAACCACCCACCTCTTCCTATCACTTCTGTGCATGTGTATGCTATTGGAGTTACTGCATGTATGTGTGTGAGGTCTCACAATGATGGGACTACTCAGTAAGCCAATGACCGTGAGGGGAGGTGCCCCTCTTGCTGAACAGTGGCCCAGAGGGAGTGGTGTACCAGCTGCTGATGCATGGGTTTCTCAGATTCCAGAAAAAATGTAGTGATCCGAAGTATATGAAGAATGTGATAGAACAAGATCTCAGGGAAGAGAACACATTGGCCTGCAGATAGTGCGACACTGCACATGACTTTCCGGCTGTACGTCTGAGTACAAGAAAACTCTGAAATGAATAATAAATGAGCAGTAACAATCTCCTGGTTCTACATTTGTGGCTAACCTTTTACTCACAAGCCGCACAAGAACATATCGGTTGTTCTTAATAGCATCACAACGTGAAGCTATCCTTGTCAATATCCACACGAGGGGATGTTCATCTTCTTGTTATCAACCCCCAAGGATATTGTAATTGTTGATATTCCACCCTTTGTCAGTTCGGCTCGTTGGCGAAGCCATATTTTTAGCATCCACACGTGGGATCATCCTCTTAACTCATATCCACAGTCACTTGGACATAACTTTCTTGTCCACTAACACAAGTGAGAATTCCACGAGGGCTTGGAGGAAGAAAGAAATTTTCACTATCCATTGCTATCGATATCTGCAGAAGGCAGCGTGCTTGTAGGCAGCCTGTATCCAAGGAGTACCATCCTTATCATCACCTGTGTATCCAACACCGCTACTATGGTATCGACTCATGTAGATTGTATGCTAACCGTGTGATTTATTACGAACTGGCATCAGGGCGCAGGAATGTACTTAAAGTCTGTAGCCAAAATTTTAATTTACTTGCGTCCTTTATCCTGCCGCCTACGATCCGTCTATTGTTGTTGCATACAGAAAAGCTTTCTATTTGATGTCCATTTACGTGAATAGCCAGTGATTTGGTACTTGCTAAAATGTTACAAAAAATCTGTATGAATATTGGTTGCAGCCCATGCCGTAAACCAACCCATGGAGACCCTCCATGCTTTGGAACTGGGGCTTGTGCTGGAGCTGGGATGTGTCTAATCATTTGGATTCTTTTATCTACAGGTCAGTCTCAAAGCTGCCAGACTGCCCAAGTGTGGGAACCTGACTTCAGGGAAAGCAAAACAGGTGAGCCAAATATCCCTAATTTGATGCGCATTATATATTTTATTCAGACCAGAGTCCAGGATGCAGTAGTATTTTCCTACTGCATCATTTTTTTAAAAAAAAAAAACAATTTCCTATATTTACAGTCCTGTACTCTAAAACTATATCTTGATTTAATTATGTGTAACAATAATAATTATTATTGCCATTTGTAAAGCACCTAGAAAGGTGTCCTGGTGCTGCATCAGCAATGTACTCACCAAGCCACAGCCGCTGGCTCACGGATGTACAGCCAGGTCTTGAAAGTCTTCCTAAAGATGTCAAGTCAGAGGTAGATCCAAAGAGCGGGGAAGAGTGTTCCACAGACGGGAAGCTTGGACAGAGAAACCTCTACCGTGGTCCGGCATCATTTGAATTTGGCCTTCTGAGAAGCATTAGGCAAAGGGCCGGTTGCTAGCTTTGGAATCTGTCCTGCAGATAGATGGATCCTGCTTGATGGATAGATCTATCCACAGAGATTGTAAAGGGATCCATTTAGGCAAAGGGAGTCACTGAAGGTTGTCCACAGCGGCAGCTGCCGACGAATGACGAGGAAGGGTTAAAGCCAGTTGGGCTTCTGTAGTCTGAATTCTGTACAGGAGTTCAGTCAGATAATCAGGAGAACCTAGAAATAGTGAATTCCCCATGTCTTTCCTATCCAGGATTGTTGCTTTTAAGCACTAGAGGAGACAGGTGTGGTGGACGTAGCAGAAAGATCTTCCACCATGTTTGCAGTAAAGAGAAGCAGGTAGACAGCAGATTATTGACTTGAGGAGTCAGAGAAAGATCATTAACACATTGAAGGCCTAGATTAGTAATGGCAGCTGAGGAGGATGAGGGGAGATCCACTGGTGAAGGCCAGAAGCCGTTGTAGGGTGTTGAGGTATTTAACTCCTAGAGCAGCAAAGGACCTCTATTCTATCTCCATTGAAATTTAGGGGACAGTGAGTCAGCCAGGTGGTAATTAGCACACAAAGGGATGAACATTTTAATAGGGTGCAGGTGCTGATGTAATCCACTGAGATGATGAGATGGGTGTCATCTGCATAATTTATAAAAATGACACCCTGGTCACGGATCATCTGGGTTAACGTTTTAATGTATATTTCGAAGAAAGTAGGGCTTAATGACCAGCCTCCTGGGACTCCTTTACTAATAGGCCTAAACTCATAAACTCAGATTGGAAAGGAGGAAAGTGGATTGCTGGCGGTTTGCTGTTGTGGTATGAAGTGAACTTGCAGTGCCGTCAATGACAATTTCTTTCAATCATAAAATCAATACATGGTTCCTAAATAGAATGGCTTCTCAATAAAAGATCTGTTAAAAACTACCCACATAAAATAAAAGAAAAAGAAAAAAAATATTTTCTCCCATGCCATTCACCTAGGCATTTAGGTTTTTCAGCTTTAGCAAGGTGAAGGGGGATGCAAAATGCAACCCAACATCTTCTGTCCTCAGGACCTCACAGGATGTTTGTTGGTACCACCTAAATAAAAACCTATTAATGAGAGAGGGTTGGGCTAGACTCTCATGCCAACAAGCGGAAGGGGAGAGGTATAACGGGGAGAGGTGATGAAGCTTTCAATGAGACAGACTCTTAAGCCAACAGGTGGAGGGTTTGGGAGGTTTGCAATGAGATAGATTCTCACGCCAACAATTGAAAGGCTCATGTGGACAAAAATGAGATGTAGGGAAGCTTTCAATGAGATAGCCTCTCATGCCAACAGGTGAAAGACCTGGAAGGTTAAGGGTGAGAGGTGCAGAGGCGTGCAGTGGCATGGGGTCTGGTGCCAACAGGTGGAAGGCCTGGAGGGATAAGGGTGAGATGTGAGGAGGCATGCAATGATAGACTTTTCTTCCAACGGATGGGGACCTGAAGGGGTAAGGGTGAGAAGTAGGGAGGCTGGCAAGGAGATACACTCTTTCCAAAAGGCAGGGGCGTGGATGGGTAAGGGACAGAGGTTGAGAGGCTTGCAGTAAGATGGACTTTCATGCCAACAGGCAAAAGGCTGGATCCGTAATAAGGGTGAGAGGTGGCGCGCGGGGCTTGTAATGAGAATGACTCTCATGCCCAACAGATAAAAGACCCCGAGGGATAAGTGTAGGAAGTGGGGAGGTTTATGAGATACACTCTTATGCCAACAGGGGGAACACCAGGAGGTGGATGGGTGAAAGATTTTGAGCTTGCAGTGAGATAGACATGCCAACATGAACTTTAGAAACATCACTCATGGTCCCAGGAAGGATTCTGACTGGTATGGATGGAACTGTGTAGATGTGAGTTTGCCTGTAACAGACCCTTTGTTCCCCCACATTCTTCTCCCACCACTTTCTGCAAGCCCTGCCTCCAGAGGGGGTTCTATGGAATTTACACATCTGCATACCTGTAAATTAAAATAGCTGAACAAGGGGTATCTCTTGTATACGCCATTGTATTCCATGGACATTCTGTTCTGGCAAACACCCAGTGCCAAAATGTTGGTTACGTGGAACATGCCACTGACGATAGCAACCAGGAATTCATTATCACCTGAGCGGATTCTTGCAGCAAATGCAGAAGTCCTTGGTCCCCTGAACTGTGGGATGGAAATCTAGGTCCCAACATTTGTGACACACAGATGCAACCCAGCCTCTATCATCACATGTTTTGAGATGATGAAGACCTTTGTAACATACCTTGCTAAAGTATTATTCCACAAGTGTTATAAGGGTAGACACACTCTACGTAGTTTTGGACATTGAGTGACCCGCGGTGCAAAGGTGCAGAATCATACAGCCATTCCTATTTTATTTTCCACTGTAACAAGTTTAACAGCTGGAAGATAAACTTTGCAGTCACCATCTTTGGTCACCGCTGGATCACTTCAAGTGGAGGATAGACATGTGATACTTTGTTACTTGATGTGGACCCCTCCTGCCTTTATATCTTTGTAAAGTAACCAAGGGATCTTTAAACCTCCCTAGTGTCCCAAGAAGCAAATAGAGGCCTGGCTAAGATTGCCAATGCACTCCAGTCTGGCCTCATCAGCCTATCTTCAAAATATAGGCTCAGATATCGAAAGTAAATGTATTCACACCTTTAGATCTCGACTTCCCCAATTCAGGGAATCAGAGTAAGGAGTCAGTGAAGGAGGAGTGTCCGTCACAGGTCCAGGAAAGGCGTATTCAGGCCACATTTCCAGGGTAGCAATAACAGAAGCTCTGTGACTATAATAGTTACTTGGTGATTACAGTAAACATCAGCCCTACTTTTCTTAGCCAAGCCCAGTGGTAATGGGAGATGCCTGGGTGCCGCCCACGCATTATTTGGCTAGTTCTGCGTATGGTTCAGTTCACTAGATTCTTCCTTTCGATTCATATGACTGTTACCAGATTTTAGTGTTACACAGAATCCTAAATAAATTATGTTAAAATAAAAATAAATATTTGGAGATTGGTGGTGGAGATCTAGAACCTATGGTCATTTGTTTAAGTTAATGTGCTGACTAGGAGTTTGCAGGACTTCCCCTGAGTCGGTTACAGTCAAGTTCAGGAAGGCCATGGTCCAAAGGCCGGGGTGACAAGTCCCCATCCTGTGAAAGGAGCAGGACTTCTGTCACCCAGAAAAGGTCTGTTCGCTTACTCTTTTTGCCTTCTTATATTTCACAAGGCTCGCACTGAACAATTTTATCAAAATTTAGTTTATTTCCTAACTGTTATCTTGAGATCTGACACACGGACCAGATGTTAACTCCTTCTGTACGTCTTAAAATGTGAGGCTTTATTCAGGCTTCTAGAGTTTTACTCACAGGTGGTATTTTCATAAGACATGGTTTAGGGTGTGCTGTTTATTCTTAAAACATGTAACCCCACCAACTCTCAAGAAATGTGCACCCTTAAAATGAGTTGCAGTGCACCTCTCCAGGTATAGTTATATTAGTAAAACTGTATGTCTATGCAAATGTAATGGTCATTGCAATTTAAAATGTGTTGTCTGTAACGGCAGTGTGCCACCACACCATGGATACTCCACTCTTTGCCACTCCATTCTACTCTGCATCACTTGAATCTACTCTGCACCACTCCACTCTCTGCTGCTACACTCTACACCGCTTAACACTACGCCGCTCTGCTGTATCCTAGGCCACTCTACTCTGTCAGTGCACCCTTCGCCACTCTACTCTACACCACTCTAGCCTAGGCCACACCAGTCTACTCTGCACAACTCCACTCTACGCCACTGTACTCTAGGCTACTCTGCAACACTGCCCCTCTATGCCACTGCACTCTACGCCAATACACGCTACGCCAATGCACTTTACTCTGAAACACTCAACTCTGTGGCCCTGCACTCTATGTTAATCCATGGTATGCCACTCTAATCTACTCTCAGCCACTCTACTCTGTGTCAGTGCACCCTTCGCCACTCTACTCTACACCACTCCAGTCTAGGCCACACCAGTCTACTCTGCACAACTCCACTCTATGCCATTGTACTCAAGGATACTCTGCAACACTGCACTCTACGCCACTGCACTCTATGCCAATACACGCTACGCCAATGCACTTTACTCTGCAACACTCAACTCTGTGGCCCTGCACTCTACGCTAATCCATGGTATGCCACTCTAATCTACTCTGGGCCACTCTACTCTGCGCAATTCTACTGTGCGCCACTTTCATCTGCACCTCTCTATTCTGCACTGATCTACTCTACTATGCACTACTCTAATCTATGCCACTGCATTTTGCGACGCTGCTTTGTACGCTGCTGAATTCAGTGCCACTGATCTCAATGCCACTATGCTCTGCAACACTATGCCAATGCACTCTACCCCAGTCCACTTCACTCTATGCCACTCCACTTTACAAAAGTCTTCTCCACTCTTTGCCGTTCCACTCTACAACACTCTTCTCTATGCCACTGACTTTTAGCCATGCTGAACAGCAGCCGCACTGTTGTACAACATGGCTGAAACACATTGGTAAAGCCAATTGGTCCTGTATACGCGAGACCTATTGGCTTTGCCAATGCCTGTCTGTTAAATTAGGAGGCCTATATTACACACGAGTTGTGGTGCAAACCTGTTTTCTTTAAGGCTGTTCAATCTCATGCTCAGTCTCTAACAGTGCCTGAGCAAGAGCGCCCAAAGTGGCGATGGAAACATTTTCAGAGTGGAGGCGCGGCCCTTAGTGTTACATCACTGAAGTTATAGGGATTGTGTCAAATCCCACATATGCACAGAACAAGTAGGGTAAATGAGTCACGCCCATTCAGCGGGAGAGTCGTGAGGGTGTGGCATGTGGCTGGTGGTGGACTTTCAAGCACAGTGTTGCAGAGAGAAACTGACACCCTACAACCTTTCCCTTCACACTCCCTGTACCCCAGCAGCATTGTCAGATATTTCACTTTACAAAACCATCTAACTTTGGAGAGAGGGAAAGTAAACACCAATTTCAAGGTTAAGGCAATAAGCAGCAATTTGACAGATGACGTTGTCCTGACATTTGACCTCTGTCTTTGAACACACAGCAAATGTAACCAAATACAAACATTTCCAGGAATATTTATTTCTGATTCCTCTTTTGGACAACTGCATGGATATTTGGGGGTTGCTGCAGCATTCCTGCAGTGCTCCTTCCAGCGTCTGGTCCCCAAAATATTTCCACTCTCCAAGTATCAGTGTTGGCCACGACTGAACGGTGCTGGGCTGCAGAATAGCGGGGGTCTCACAACTGCAGAGCGTTTGACCCCCTTTAGCTAGCGGATTAGAACATTTGAGCTAAATTGCGGCGCTTTCGATCTTTTCATGGGATAGGGAAGTTTGAGAGGGGCTGGTGGGGGCCTGCCAGGGGGTGGTGCCGGGGGGGACGGGGGTCTCCGAGCTTAAAGATTAAGTCAGAACCCCCCACGACTGTGCGAGAAAGGACTGAGGTAGGTCATTTGTTCATTCATCCTGCATTTAGGAAAACGCATCTTTTTATTTTGTCTCACCCAGTACTATTAAAGTTAAATGTGTATTTTTCCCTCTTATTCGTTATGGGTCTGTGCAATGTCCGAAACTGTCACAAATTCGCCCTTACTGTAATTCTGTTTGCGCAAAGACTGTTAAAAATACCTTTTCGAGGCCTTTTCCATTTGAATGAATCTTTGCCACAGCTGGGCACACGAATGTTTTTGTTTTAGCTCACAAGGGGTTAATTCCATTCAGCCTTTCATCATCTCACAGGCCTGATCCGCGCAGGAGCGCAATCTGGCCTTTCAACATGTCAGTCACTGGGCAGGAAGTCTTATTTCAGAATGGGGGCTGGGCCAGAGGGTGGGGGAGGGGGCTTGAAAGGCTTTGTACGGATCAATAGCTGCAGGACGACCCGGGGCCCTTGTGTCCTCCCGGGCTACTGTAGATGGCATCTCCCTGTGATTACATGTTGATACTCTGCAGCACGAATACTTGTCAGAATGACGAGTCCATTCATTGCTCCTGCTCGCCGCCTCAGCTAATTGTGTCTTCCAGATGACCAGGCCCTTAATGCATCCTTCGGAATGAAACAATTCAAGGATAATGGGCTTTCACCTAATCCCCGAATTAATCAAAAGGGTGTTTGCTTGCAATGGTTACTGTAATCTCACGTTGATGCTGTCGCAAAGCGTGTGCATATAAATCCGTGGCTAAATAAAGGTGCATTAAAAAAAACAAAAGTAAAAAAAAAAAAATATATATATATATATATTTTTTTTTTTTTGCCACGTTATACTTGTGAGGGTCCCAGTTCCAGTTTCAGGAAAATAGGGCTTCGTTAGAATTCAAATAACACATGTGGTGACCCCCCCCCCCCCCCTTTAACAGCTGTTATTGACTCTTGTAACATAAACACAGTGAGGCAAATACCCGAGGCACCCCCCTTCCTGCAGTAGTGTAAACCAAAAAGCTGAATAAACCTGTGTGTGTGTGTATATAGTCGCTCATATTTCAGCGTCAGTCAAGGTTCTGATGTGTACATTAAATATTCTAAAATTCTATGCCAACATTTTTTTTTGTTACTTTGATTTGGGGTACGATCTTTCAGCATCTGGCGATTATGTGGGCGCCCTGTTTTTTTCTGATATGGTAAACAAGCCTGTATTTGATGTTATTTCTGGATGAAACGCCATTAAGCATGTTGTCCATTGCAAGAATTAAACCGTCATTTCTGGGGTCCGGGGCCCACTTTCCATCATCAATTGTGACCCACTACAAGAGAGAGAAAAGGCAGAAAAAGGGAAAATTGTCTACATTTATTTTGGGATTTTATTTAAATGCTTATTTTAACAAATTAAGAACTGTGGCCTGTGTGTGGGAAAGTAAATGAAATAGGATTTAGGAGGTTGGTTTGTCACATCAGAAGGGAATCCCACAACTCCTCCTAGCTCCTTGACAGGACATGAAAAAGGCTTCTAGCTGCCTGTAAGCAAGCCAAATGGCGTCCATTTTTGACGAGTGAATAAATGTAAAAAAAAAAAAAAAAAAAAAAAAAAATGCCCACTCATTCCACAGGTCCATGCATGTATGGTGACGTGCACTTACATGCAGCTTCATATATGTGTGAGCCTAGGAAATGGTCTCATCGATATATCTGTGTTTTGTGCTCTTATTTTAAGCTGCCACAAGGCATCGGCCGACAGCATTTTGCTTTCTGCTGACGATGCACAGCAAAAAAAGCACCAGCAACGCCAATAAATAGGTCAGAAAACCGAGACCTATTGACTTTGTCACTGCCTGTATTGGAAACAATCTTCAGCAAGTAGCATTTGCCCACACGTGGATGAAGTAAAAACTGTTTATCCTCTGGTAGTACAAACTAATGTTTCACGACACTTATTGGTGAGATATTAGCACCTGGGAGCCCAAAGGGCAGGCCCGTGTCAATCCCCAAAATCTTAAAGTAAGGCTTTTCACCAACTTTACACTTCCAACAAAGAAACTTTAGTGAGCAGAGGTCTTCAGGGACCAGTAGCCTCACTGGTGACAGCCAAGTATTTAAATAAACGTGTAAAGGGGTTTATAACCCCTCCCTCCCTACCAAATGTCCTCTTTAACTTGACAGAAAATGTGTTTTTTTAAGAACATGCCCCAGGTTTTGGCATCTATCATTAATCGCTTGTGTCCTCCAATGATCAAACCCGCTTGTGTTAAAATGTCAAATTTGATCAACCTTTCTCCAATTAGGAAAAGGTAATGTTGGGAAAAACATATATTCCAGTTTTTTTTCCCCTTTTTCCCCCCCTTCAGTGGCGGGCAACAACCCTCGCTGAATTATCTCCCGTCCTGTAAATCAAGGCAGTGCCCTGGCAGAGTTTACATTGTATTAAAATGTGCTATGAAACCCGCCGTGACCTTTGAAAACAATGTCCCCTTTAATGTGCCTCGGGGGAGGCTTTAATGAGGGGCGGCCATAAAATGCTCCAGAGTTCAAGATGCGGTTGCGACTTTGCGAGCGCTTTGTCATTTTCACACACAGGCAGGAGCTGCAACTATGTGTGATTGTGATGGATGACAAAGGCCACAGGAACAAAGCTGCCACGGAGCCCATTTGCTGCTGGCATCGGGGCGGGGTCAGATACTCACCCCTTGGAGGCCTGTGCGCGTCAGCATCGCTCTAGGACAGGTAACACTACGGAAAAAGAACAATTGCATGATTTCCCTATTAGAGAAAGGAAGCACCCGTAGTACGATGGCTGAGAATTGCTCCTTTTTGTAAAATATCACAGGCATTGCCTCGCTCACGTGCTGCACAGGCACCAAAAGTTGGCTGACCTGTGGTGGTGATAAGTTGAATGGAGAGCATTTATTTGCAAACAGGCTATTTCTCGTAAAAACGTGAAATTGATGACTTTTGGGTCTCTTGCCATGACAAGCTAAGGAAGGGAGGCAGTCGTGTATAAAGTGCTGACATGGGACCAGTGCATCACCGTTTAAAAGCACAAACCCGAACAAGGTTTGCACTTGTGTACAAAATGCTTGCAAGTTACTGGCGCTCGTGAGCATGGTCTAGGCATTTAGAAATCAAGAAATTCCACTGATTACGAATAGATCAGATATCTGGAACTCTGCTTGGGTTGTAAAAACTTTGCACACTCTTACTTATGTTGTCTTACGTTGTCCTACAAGGGGCTCTCTGCCACTGGTGGTCTGAGCACATTTCTCCAATTGAGTTTCCAGGACAGTTTCCAGGACACCGCTGCAGGCCAGACTCTAGTGTTGTGAATTGTAATCATCAGTAGGTTTAGAATTCAATGTTTTATAAGTTTGTTGGGAACAGGATGGGGGATGTCATGGTAAATCACTTTATAGGGCAGCGTTCCGCAAAGTCGGTCCTGGAGAGCCTGGTCCATGCCAGATTTTTAGCATATCCACATTTAGAAAACTGTAGATTTCTTAAACATCTTTTTTCTAAATGTGGATATGCAAAAAATCTGGCATGGACCCGGCTCTCCAGGACCGACTTTGCAGAACCCTGGTATAGGGCATTGGGCTTGAGATGGCATCCAAGTTGCGTTGAGGGTCCTCTACTGATGACCGAAAGATGCCACAGATTGGCTAAGGAGTAACTTGACCTCTTCGGCCACAAGAGCGTGACACCGGAAGTTTGTGGTGGGCATCTCTCCCCACTTCCTGGTTGACCCTGTGGATGCTTGCAAGTTGCACGGGAGACGTCAGCCACGATGCTACGGGTGCGCGCACCAGCATTGCGAGGCACGGATCTCGGGAACGCGCATCATCTCACTATGTAAATTAAGACCGACTGAAATTTCAAGGTTAAAGGGATGGTGCCGGGGCAATCCCAGCGCGCGGCTGCTTTACATATGCTGAAAAGCCCGGGGTACATATAGAGGTCATTGCTAACCCCAACATGTCCCTCTCTGATGCTCCGGCTCCCACGCAGGCAACCCGCATTAATGAGGGGGAAACAGCAGAGGTCAGGAGTTGGCGAACCGGTAGGCCTCCGTGGCCACTGAATGGGGGGTCAAGCTGAATTCCTTTTTTTTTTTTTTTTTAACCGGCAAACACAGCCTTTATTTGTTTTGTTTGTTAAAATAAGGGATCTAATTGGCTTTCCAGCTGGTTGTTTGACTTCAAATAAAGGGGAGCCACATGGGCGAAGCCTGGCATCGCGAGAGTGCGTCCCACGGCGGGCCTTGCACGGTAACAACTTGGACATTTTTTGGTGCCTCGCTTCTTTTCTTTGATTTTTGGGCGGGAATCGCAACAGAAAATCCTAGCACATGACGCGAAACACGTAATTGCCAGCTTCTCCGTGTAAGACTGTTTTTAGTAGCCAGACTGACTAGGCAAAGAGTGAGCACACTGACAGTGTGGCTGATTAAGATGTGAGAAAAAGCCCAGGACCCTCCATTTAGTGACGTTGCTTGGGTAGGGTGGCTTGTCTCGTTTCCATGTCAATTTAGACCCCTTTTTTATGGTTTGGTTTTATTCCAGTCAGTTCCATAGGGTTTGATGTTGGTACAAAGTAATGTGTGATTTTTTTTTTGTTTGTTTGTTGCTTTTTTTTACCATTTTGTGAGCAGCCTAGCACATGCTGTTAACAACGGATTCGTTGGCCGGATAGCTCGAGCCTCTTAACTTGTCCTTTTCACTGGCTTCTCAGGCCATGTCACAAGGCCACGTAATCCCACAGTTTGTGTCACCCCCGATTTGTCCGTGCATTTTGGCAGAGATGTGTTAATCTGTTTTTTTTTTTAACCCAGTATGCGAATTAACCGGCAGTTGTTGTTCTTTTTATTTTTTATTGTGGGTTTCTGTTGTGCCCGGAGACTATCTGTCAGCAGTGCGTGCTCGGTGGCATTCCATTCCTGCTTTTTTTAAGGTCTTGCGAGTGCAGCTATTGCTGGTAACCATGGCACCCCTACGTCTGTTAAAGGATTTATGGCCGCGCTGATAGGGGAGAAAGGGGCGGGGCCTGGGGGAGGGGCTCTGGCTGTATATTAACCGAGATCCACGGATTCAGATAGGACAGGGACGCTTGGCTAAACCTTAAGCCCCACGCCCCATCAGATAAACCGGGCGAGGATTAGGCGAGGCCACCACTACAAGGTGCTCTGGGGTGGCTCCCTTTCTGGGGGCGAGATTGTGGGGCAGATTGTGATGAAGCTGTTACACCGAGGGCTGCCAGGGTGAAGGGCGCCAGAGCAAGGCATCTGGACCAGCGTGTACCATTTCCAACATCTCACGTAGGGAGGGAGAACCTGGACCAGCAGTGGAAGCCAGGAAGACCTGTCTTTTCAGAAGGTGGATCGTCGGGGGGGGGGGGGCAGAGTGATACGAGCTATAACTGCTGTACCCCACAGACTTATTTTTATTTTTAAATTGCGTGACCTCGATGTACAGCGGTGGGTGTGGTCAGTAATAGCTTCCTAGCATCCTTGGTCCCCCCTCCAGAAGTCACGGTTTATGTACATTTCCATCTCCCAAAGTGCAAGGCGAGGTTATTGTGTTTTGTGAAATCTTGGTTAGGTAAAGGACAGGGGCGACTCCTCCATATGGACAGAGGAACGACGACCCGCTCCCTCCCCGCCACCCTACCCTCGCCAGCAGAAACTGTGTTTATTATCCCTTCCTTGTGAAAGGGGCGGGGCCACGGGGGAGCACTTCCCTCACTGCGCATGTATGTTTGGACAGCCGTCTGGGGCCGGCCAAACACACGTACAGTAGGCTGTCTTCAGCCCGGCAATGCTGTTGGCGGGCTAGAGAGAGCAGGCTCCCAGTCTGCCTGGGAGCGCCCAGCCCGGGCGCTTCCAGCCAATCCTGACGCTGCTTTGAGCAGCATCAGGATTGGCCACAGGGCAAACTGGGAGCCTGTGCCTGCAGCCTTTAGAGGAGCGAAGAGCAAGCAGCACGGGAGCCGAGATAAGATTTTTTAAATTTAATTTTTAATTATTATGTGACCCCGTTCATCCCCCCCATACATTTGTCCCCACGATACAAGTTTCACGTGGTGGTTTCTTCAATGTAATGTGTTGTTGTGTACAACACTTGCGGCACTTGAAGAATGCTAATACATCAGGAGGAAATATCATGACATATCCATACAAGTCACCCCTACACAATATGTAATACACGCAAAGTCAATATCCATAGACAAGGCAACTGGAATTATGTGATTGTGCGGATGCAGCGATTTTCACATATTCACATATTTATAGATTTACCACATTTGCCACAAAATCCATCATCTGCTGCACAATCTGCAGATTTTAACAAAAAACATTTCCTAACTCAAACCGCACAAAAGTTACTAAATATGCAGCAACACGTGGAAAGCCCTTTGCAAAGCTGGACTGGTCACCTTTATGTTGCCTATTGCTACCTTTGGGAGTCAAACAGGTACTAATGAGGTGAAATCAATGCCCAGTGTTAACAAGTTTAAAATGACGAAATAATGAAGTAATACTGTTACAGAATCTGCCATATTATGTCACATAATTTGCCTTTTCTTGCTGCATAGTTTACTTAACCCAGCCACATAATTTGCTCCTCTCCTGCTGCGTAATTTAATCGGCCCTGTATAGACCACTTTGACACCAATCAATGAGAATCTAAGAATTGTAAAGAATTTGAAAGTGCTTCAGAACCGTACATGTTGCAGGAAGGCACTATAGAGAGACACTTAATATGAACAACTGTTGTATATGGGGTATGGTAGGGAGCATCAGGACAGACAGGGTAAGACTAGCAGCACAATGTGCTATGATCAAATTGTGGCATCCGTAGTGTACAAAATGAAGACAGGCAAGCATCCCTTAACAAAATATGGTTTTCACAAGGCTCTGCCCTGAGCAGAATTGGTTCTAGGAACTTTAGATTCAGGGACCGTGCAAAGTGGTGTCTTGAGGGTGCTGGAATGAGAGTCTTCTATAGGGGTGTCCACGTTCTCCTCTTGCTTTGGTGGAATTTTGTCAAAAACTAAGCGGAAGAAACAGGTTTCATTTACCCTACCCAGTAATGAAAAGTAGAAACATCCTTTTAAGGTTGAGTGCGCAAGTGCTCTGACATGTTGTAATCAATCTGTGGGCTTTTAACCACACCCACAGCACGCCCATCACTACCACTCGTTCATGGGCTTGCCTTTCAAAAATCCTTTATCATCATTGGTAAATGCTTTACATTTGTCCCACCTTGGAGGGATTTTGTTACCGCCTTGGCCATCGACCCTGTTGCTTGGATAATTGCACGATTACAGCTACGTTTGACTGCGAGCGAACTTCTTTTTCCTTTTGTCTCTCTCCTCTGCGCTCACACTTACTGCGGCCGTGGCACTTTGAATTGGCTCGCTTATGTCAACTGTTTTACTTTTCATTTTCAATTTATGTGGCAAGAAAAGTCCAGCTAGGAATTTACAACACTAATAGCTCTAACTCCAGCAAAAGTGAGAGCCTTTGCATTGCAAATGCTTCTTTACCTTGGTCATATTGAAATTATAGGTGGTTCTGGCTGCTATCAAACCACTAGGGAATGTCTTGTGTGCAGTGTTGATGCAACACATTTTCCATTCTGTGTAGTATGGCTGCAGTGTTCATTTTAGTGACTGTCCAGTGTGCGTACTATTGCTGCAGTGTTGATAGTAGAGGCCAACCTATGTTTAACGTTGTTGTAGTGTTGACGCCAACATTATATATTAATAATTTGTTTTTAAATAGCCTTTTATATCATATTCTGCCATTTCAAGGCTTTCTAAACAACAGGAGTTGCATTAATGTAAGGTAACCATAATTTGCTGATTTACAAAGAATGGGAAGGTGAGCCGTCCATGCTGGGATTCACTCTTGTGAGCTGCAGACCCCACTACATGTCCAGCAGTGAACATTCTCCTCACTGATCCAACCTGCTGGGTGCACAAACGCTATAGTTTGGGGGTCACTGGAAAGATGATTACCGTGCTGCTGGCATTTCACAGTAGTCCAGCATCGGTAATGAACCTCAGCTCATCAAATGTTGAGTGTTTTGTACTAGAAATACAGTATTTAAGGCGTTTGTGGAAGAGTCACTTTCATCCCATTACAGGTTGCCAGACCAGATCTTGGGAGATGGGCTGAACAACAAGCTTAAGAGGCTGGCAGAAGCTCTCTGCTCTTGAATGATAAGGCAACAAAACCTCTCCTGGATCCAAAGTGATGCACTCGTGCTCACATTAATATTTCTATACGAGCAAGTAACACATCTCAAGCTTTCTTCTTCGCAATGATCTTTTCCGACTCTGGGGATAAGTGATTGCAGAGCATGGGTCTGTGCTCCCCAAAGACTTTGTCCTTCTAGCTTCTAAGATAAAAATTCCCCATATTTTTGACATGAAGCTAATAGTTACTATGTATGTGGGTATGAGGCATGTGGAAAATACTGACACAGACACTGACTATATACAAAGCAAGCCGGGTAGTGGTGGATAAGATGCACTTCCCAAACGTGGTGACAGTATGAATGTGGCGTCTTAGATAGCAAACTGTAGGTGCGATGCAGTTGAGTGCACTCCACAACCCTAGAGTGCAATTTGGTGTTCAGAACAAACACTTCAATAAAGTGAATAACAGACACCACCGCACTCAGAAAGTCCATATATAAATCAGTCCTTCAGTTGAAAACGGTTGCAAAATTATCCTTTATTAGAAGGCATCAGCATAGGTCCATCGAGTGATCAATGTTCCTTACCCACAGCCATGGTACTCAGTTGGAAGAACATCTTTGCATAAGCAAGCTGTGACCGGGCCGCCCCGGGCAACAGCGGGGAACCGGCAGAAACAGAACCGCTACGGCCGCGTTCCCAGGTTCCCCTGGAAACGCGTCCGCAACGAGGCCAGCGTCCTGAGGTTGCCTCGGCAACCTCCGGTGACGAGGAGGCTCCGGATTGGCCACCAGGCGGCCAAAAGACGGAAGCTCCGGTCGAGAGGGGGAGAGCCGGGAAGGAAGAGAGGAAGGAGAACGACGGCGGCGACGGCGAACCTAAGGAGGAAAAGAGAGACGGCGACAAGGACATCGGAGGAGGACCCCAGTGGCCTGGAAGCGGCGGAACCCGAACCCAGAGGAACAGCGCCCGACCGGAAGCAGGGGAGACCAGCCCAGACCGACGAGAGGACCTCCACAGAGCCAGCCACGACCCTGGAGGGTCGTGGCTCTACAAGGTACGGTCCTTCTGGACAAACCGAGGGGCACAATAAAAGGGGAGAAACGCTGGGGAAGGGAGGGAGGCAGGGTGAGGGGAGGGAGGAGAGAAGGGCACTTTAGAGAGCACCGGGAGAGCACAAAAGGGTAAAGTACGGAATATACACAAGCCCTGAAGTCCTCACTGGCACCTATATCACACATAAACCCCCCCCCCCTCCTTAAACCTTTTCCCCAGTAAAACATATAAGTAGAAGACGTGGTATAAGACGTCCGTTCCACTCACCAGCGGTATGTGTTCCCTTTTTCTTGTATGTCACATCCGGGACCTGATGAGGACGATCCGGTACGCCACCTAGAGAAAAGGAAGAAAAGGGACACAGATTAGAAGGAAGATATTCACCACTCCAGAGAAGAAACTGGCGCTAAACGTCGTACTGACTTTTCATCAGTTCTTATTTCAAATTACTAATAAATACTTACCTCAAAAACCCAAATTTACCTCTCCTGAGTGTCTATACTGTGGGGACTGTCTACAGTGGTGTCAGAAGTGGGATCTTGTTTCTAATCCCTCTCCATAAAACAGTCCAGACAGTATACACAATGAGTGAGAGTCCATCGTTAGAGACCGTGATTAAGCAACTAGCGGAAGGGCAAAGACACTTACAACTAGTATGGGAGGCCCAACAGAGAGAGGCCAAAGAAGACCGAGAAACCTTACAATCTGCTCTGAAGAGCCAGGCGACCATACTGGCGAACAACCAGTTAGTCCATGAAAGTGCGATGAAAAAACTAACGGAGACTATCGCCGCTAGTAAGGTACATCCGAATGTACCTAGTTCCGTATTACAGAAGTATCAGGAGGGAGAGGATCCGGAATCCTTTTTCACCAACTTTGAACGGGTAGCCTCCTCCGCCCTATGGCCAGAAGATAAATGGGGACAATATGTGGCCCCCCTGCTCACCGGTCTCTTACAATCAGCATATCAAGCCGCTAACCCAGGTGGTGTCAACCCCTATCAAGACATAAAAACAAGTATACTAGAAAGGGTGGGTCACGACACAGAATATTACAGGATGAGATTTCGTAAAGTCAAATGGGGCACCAACGAAGATCCTAGAACCTTTTATTTTCGTGTGAAGGATCTAGCATTAAAATGGTTAGGCCATATTGGAGATAGTCGGGAGGAAGTCATCAAAACCATTATACTGGAACAATATCTAGATGGTCTACCTCCATCCACAAAACACTGGATAAGACAACACCCAAAAGTGGATACTGAGACGGCCATCGATCTGGCCTGTGCTTTTCATCGATCCACCGATGTCAGAAACTGTCCCACGCGAAGTATCATTAAACCAGTTTTACCGACCCCAAAGACATTTGTAAAAAGTCCACCCGACTATCTAGTACCACGTAGGATTCCTGAAGGCCCGCCTACCATGGGACCCCAATGTTATAGTTGTGGCGAATGGGGACACATCGCACGTATGTGTCCCCAGAAACAAGAAATGGGAGAACCAATGGAGATAGGGATGACAAGGCGAAGGGTGTTATGTACTGGGAAGGGCGCCCTAAAATTTAAAATGATGATACAAGTGGACGGGAAAAGTGTATATGCCCTGGTTGACTCCGGCTGCAGCCAATCAGTAATTAGGAAAGACTTGATAAATCATGATATAGAAGAGAAACAATGGGTGTCTATATGTTGCATACACGGGGACAAGGCCCAGTATCCTATACAGGTACTCCAGATCAGGTGGGGACCCTATCAGGACTTCCTCCCAGTGGGGATAATGCCCCGGTTAATCGAGGAATGTATCATTGGGACAGACTACATCCACTTCCAAGAACTATTAGACTACGTCAGAGATAGCAAACAAACTAAGGATTGGTGGGGAGAGGCACCTTTTTCAGAGAGTGATATTGAGTGTCCGCTATATCGTAGAAAGTTGTCACGAAGAGAGAAACGACAGGGAAAAGGGGACTATCGGAAGACGAAAGGTGACAACACCTATGGAGAGATAGTGGCAGAAATTCATGAAGTTCCTAGTACTTTTGTCCAACAACAGAGAGAGGACCCCTCCCTTAACAATGCCTGGAGGTCGGCAGTAACAGAGGAGACAGAAGAGGTGGGTCCCTACTTTATAGTGCAAAAAAACTTATTATATCGGGTTACTACCACACGACGGGGAGAACGTAAACGCCAACTTCTGGTACCTACCCACTATCGGGAACATGTTCTTACACTAGCTCATAATCACCCAGGGGGAGGACACTTTGGGAGAGAAAACACCGAGGAATATTTGCTCAGAAGGTTTTATTGGCCTGGAGTGTACGCCCACATACGTAGGTATTGCGCCCAATGTCCCCGTTGTCAGTTAACCGAACCTAGTCGGCCTAGGAAGGCGCCTCTCCTACCCCTTCCCATCATCGATATCCCGTTCAAAAGAATAGGGATGGATCTAGTGGGACCTTTGATTCCTTCGTCAAAAGGACACACCTACATCTTAGTCATTGTAGATTATGCTACACGATACCCAGAGGCCATTCCCCTGACTAGTATGACAACCAAGACAGTGGCCCAAGCTATGATTAACGTATTTTCTCGTCTTGGGTTTCCACATGAAATCCTCACGGACCAGGGGACCCCTTTTATGTCCACCTTAATGAAACAAGTGTGTAAAACATTGGGGATAGCTCAGATCAGAACCTCCGTCTACCATCCTCAAACGGACGGATTAGTCGAAAGATATAATCGAACCATTAAAACCCTGCTGAGAAAGACTATCAATGAGACAGGGAAGGATTGGGATCAAAAGTTACCCCTAGTGTTGTACGCCATACGGACACATGAGCAAGCATCCACGGGGCATAGCCCCTTTGAGTTGGTCTTCGGACGCCAACCTCGGTCCCTTTTAGACATGGCGGTAGAATCCTGGGAGGCCGAGGCTGAGGAAGCAGGGACTCCTTTGTTAGAATATGCGGAAAAATTGAGGAACCACCTACACAGCTTATGGACCGACGTACACGCAAACCTGGAACAGGCCCAACAAACACAAAAGTCCTATTATGACAAAGGAAGTAAACTACGGGTTTTCCAACCCGAGGACCAGGTCCTAATAATGAGACCCACCTCCGACCATAAACTCCTGGCCAAATGGCAGGGCCCATATCGAGTAATCAAAGCAGTTTCCCCTGTCACCTACCTTATCGAAATATCCTCCCGTCCAATAAAAACACAAATATATCATGTAAACCTGCTAAAAAAATGGGAGACCCCCGCACAACCTGAACGTTCCGTAGAAATGGGTCAGTTTGTGTGTCCCGACAAGACCCTAGATATCGAGTTCTACCCTACCAACCCCGATACTGAAAGTACCCTACCCATAGTAGACGATACTTTACCTGAAGGGCAAAAGCAACAAGCCCTTAAGGTTTTAAAACAATGGCAACCACTCTTTTCAGAGAAACCAGGAAAGACGTTTTTAATTCACCATAATATACGCACAAGCTCCGGGCAGATCACCAGAGAACGCCCGTATCGTATTCCAGAAGCTAGAAAACACATAATCGAAGAAGAAATCAAAACAATGTTATCCCTAGGGGTCATCGAACCGTCCACTAGTCCCTGGTGTTCACCGGTTGTCCTAGTACCGAAGCCTGATGGTAGCGTCAGGTTTTGCATAGATTTCCGCAAACTTAACTCAAACTCCCTATTCGACACCTATCCCATCCCTAGGGTGGACGATGTTCTCGAAAAACTAGGGAAAGCAAAATACATGTCTACTATCGACCTAACTAAAAGGTATTGGCAGATTCCCTTAGCTCCTCCAGATAGAGAAAAAACAGCTTTTTCTACCCAGTCCGGGTTATATCAATTCACAGTACTGCCTTTTGGGCTTCATGGAGCCCCTGCAACCTTTCAGAGGTTGATGGATAGGATTCTAAAACCCTATCCTGCATTCTCCGCTGCGTATCTCGATGATGTAGTCGTATTTAGTGAAACATGGGAGGACCACTTAATACACCTACAGAGAATATTCAAAGCCCTTCAAACTGCTGGTTTGACGGCCAATCCCAAGAAATGTGTGATAGGTAAAACCGACATCTCCTATTTGGGATATCGGATTAATCAGGGTACACTACAACCTCAAAATGGGAAGGTGGATGCCATTTTACATGCCCCTCTTCCACACACGAAAAAGGAATTACGCTCCTTTTTAGGATTAGTGGGCTATTATCGGCGCTTCATTCCACATTACTCCACCTTAGCAGCACCTCTTACGGACCTACTCACTAAACGATATCCCAATCGACTTTTGCCTTTTTCGGAGACGCAAAACGCGAGTTTTGAACAGTTGAGAGTTTCCTTAACCTCCGATCCCATCCTGCACTGCCCAGATTTTACGAAGCCGTTTCACCTCTACACTGACGCATCGGATGTTGGGCTTGGAGGGGTTCTGACTCAGCCAGATAGCGAGGGGCTTGACCATCCGGTGGTCTACATCAGTAGAAAACTGTTTTCCCGGGAACGTAACTATCCAATTATAGAGAGAGAGTGCTTGGCTATCAAGTGGGCCATTGACTGTTTGCAGTACTATCTCCTAGGGCGGCCGTTTATACTATTCACGGATCACGCTCCTCTTACGTGGCTGGCTGCGCATAAAGATTCTAACTCCAGGATACTGCGATGGTTCCTTGAACTGCAACCATTCTCCTTTCAGGTTCGGCACGTCCCTGGATCTCACCAGGCCCCCGCTGATTATCTGTCCCGATTTCCTCTGTCTTCGCCTGTCCTGGAGCAGGACAGTTCTTGGGGAAGGGTGTGTGACCGGGCCGCCCCGGGCAACAGCGGGGAACCGGCAGAAACGGAACCGCTACGGCCGCGTTCCCAGGTTCCCCTGGAAACGCGTCCGCAACAAGGCCAGCGTCCTGAGGTTGCCTCGGCAACCTCCGGTGACGAGGAGGCTCCGGATTGGCCACCAGGCGGCCAAAAGACGGAAGCTCCGGTCGAGAGGGGGAGAGCCGGGAAGGAAGAGAGGAAGGAGAACGACGGCGGCGACGGCGAACCTAAGGAGGAAAAGAGAGACGGCGACAAGGACATCGGAGGAGGACCCCAGTGGCCTGGAAGCGGCGGAACCCGAACCCAGAGGAACAGCGCCCGACCGGAAGCAGGGGAGACCAGCCCAGACCGACGAGAGGACCTCCACAGAGCCAGCCACGACCCTGGAGGGTCGTGGCTCTACAAGGTACGGTCCTTCTGGACAAACCGAGGGGCACAATAAAAGGGGAGAAACGCTGGGGAAGGGAGGGAGGCAGGGTGAGGGGAGGGAGGAGAGAAGGGCACTTTAGAGAGCACCGGGAGAGCACAAAAGGGTAAAGTACGGAATATACACAAGCCCTGAAGTCCTCACTGGCACCTATATCACACATAAACCCCCCCCCCTCCTTAAACCTTTTCCCCAGTAAAACATATAAGTAGAAGACGTGGTATAAGACGTCCGTTCCACTCACCAGCGGTATGTGTTCCCTTTTTCTTGTATGTCACATCCGGGACCTGATGAGGACGATCCGGTACGCCACCTAGAGAAAAGGAAGAAAAGGGACACAGATTAGAAGGAAGATATTCACCACTCCAGAGAAGAAACTGGCGCTAAACGTCGTACTGACTTTTCATCAGTTCTTATTTCAAATTACTAATAAATACTTACCTCAAAAACCCAAATTTACCTCTCCTGAGTGTCTATACTGTGGGGACTGTCTACACAAGCCAACATGTGTTTTGTCACAACAAGTGACTTTTTCATGGCTCAAAGCAAAGGCGCGGTCCGGAAAGTACCAAATGCATGTAGAAAGAATATAGAATATGCTTCAGAAATATGGTTATGAGTATCACTTTCATGGTAGTCACAAGGAAGAGAAGTGGCAGTTAGGTGTGACCATGATAAGTTATTAACAGACACTGACTAGTTAAGATGAATATTTGCCAAAACCTTAAGAATACAGTTTATCTTCATCCCGGGACCAACTCTGCCCTACTTCTCTGTACAATGAATCCCTACGGAACAATTAAAGACCATCAGTAATAGAAGATGTGAAGCACCTCAGAAATTCTGAAAGTTAAAAACTTCAATGAGCCCCCTCCTTTAAGATCTCGCATGCACCTTTGTAAGATCTTAGACAATGAATCTTTGGATACATGTGGAGAGATTCATATAGTGAGCCCATATGGCTTCTCACAGCACACCTTCAGTGGTGCCAATTCCTAAAGGTAAGTGTAATGTCTTATTTTTGTTTGTCAAGAAAAGCCTACTCCGAATAGGCATGCTTTGAAGGGATGGAGCTGCTACCTAGCAAAGATCTTTACACTGACTGTATTAGCTGATGAGAAATATAATTTCACAGAATGACATTCTTTTGATACTGCCTGGACAAACCCAGTTGTACAGGGTGCCATTTATGGAGCTGGTGTTTCATCTCTCATTTCTTTCTGGTTTAGATGATAAAAGTCTTACTGTGATCTTATGATCTTGGCTCTTGCTTACTGGTTTCCCAATTTTCTGTTGCTTCTCAGAAATCAGTAGGACAGACCTTGACGGACCCGCATTGGCTCTTGATGGAATAGGGGCTTCTGAAAGCTACAGGCGCCCAACCCACAACTGCACAGGATCCAATGAAATTCTATTGGGTGAGCAAATCCTAAGCACTGCATTGAACTGGAAACTGATTTTGATTATTTTAACAGATGTTAAGTTCGGTTTCTGGAAGAGGCGTAAGAGTCCATATGGGTTCTAGAGAAGTCAGGTCAGGCCGTACATGGGTCTTAAGACAGAGTGCTGCAATGGTAGAACTCTTTAAACTTAGGCTAAATTGTAGAGTGGGATCTCGCACAGTCCTTGCTAAAGATGGTTTTGATGCTGGATCACCATGCTGTGTCCCCGCTAGATTTATTTAAAGCCCGTTAATGTTTAGGAGTCCAGGAATAAGTAGACAATACAGAGTTATTCACAGACACAAAAAGTGGGGCAACTCTTTCCCATGATGTGTTATTTTTTTTTTACTGTTTTTAAGTTTATGTTAAAAGTTCTTCTCAATTGTTCTCTATTGATTTTTAGTTGTGTGCTCTTTTACGGAGCAAATGTCTTCCGAATGTGGCGGGAAAACAATGTAGCAGTCTGTGGATACATTGTTTTCCTGCAGCGTTCGGAAGACGTTTGCTCCGAGAGGGCGCATTGTGGAGGTCTGAGAGTCTCTTGTGGTGAAAACTAAAGAACCCGAGTAAACAAGATAATAATACAGAGTTTTAGAAACTGCTCGGTACTAGTGCGCTGACCGTCATACATGTGCCGCTGTCTTCCTATGTCCTGATGAGACCCATAATTTGAATGGCCGAAATGCGTCGACATATACATTGGGAAGTCTTTTGGAATTAAGGAATGGTACATATTAAAAGGGATTGAACCACATTGAACAACTACGGAGAAAGAATATCTTTCCACTTCGGGTCCAACTACCTCAGTATTACTTGGACTGTGCTTGATAAGACTGCTTTACAGCCACTTTGTGTTAAGAACTGCAGGAAGATTAGATTACGGTGGTGAATCCACCGCATTGTTTCATTGGACTTTTATGTTATAAGTATTTTGTTGATATATATATATATATGCAGATCCAGAATCTTGACTTGTCGCAGAGTCTGGTGCTGTGATGTTTGCCTAATATTTGGCACTGAAAGGCAGAGTGCGCAAGTATCATGCATAATGCCTGCTGTCTGTTATTTACTGTTCGAGAGTAGATTGGCATGCAGTGTGTAGTTGTGGGTTTGAATGGGGGTCTGCAGTTTGTTGTTTTGTTCCCTGTTCACCTTGGGTGACCGTTATCCGCTACCCACCAAGGTGTGATGGGCAACTCAGTTATGGTCACCATCATGTTGCTTTTATACGGCATTTGTGTAGCTTCCTAGATATCTGTACGTTTGCAGGAAACATTTTAAAACCAGCATTGGCTGCCAACATGTTGGCTTTATCACAGCTTGGTTTTTCATAGGTTTTTATAAAACGTTGCGGGAGCTGCTGTACCCTCACCAACATTTTATAAAAATAAATAACATTTTGGGTATAGTTATGGTTTGAAGCACTTATAGATTGATCGTTCACCCTAGGGTATTATGTGCTAATACTCAGAGGAAGGAACTTAGGCGCTCCAGCAAAGCTTCTGTACTTCAGAACCCAAGACTTTCCCAAGCAGCCAGGTTTTCAGTGGACGTCTGAAAATTTCCAAGGGTGTAAGTGATCAAATATACATCGGAAGAGAATTCCAGGTCTGGGGGCCTATAGTGAGAACCTGCAACGTCCAATTCTAGTTTTACTGAACCTAGGTGACGCTAGCAAATGAGCATTGGATGATCACGATGCCCTTACTGGGACATATCTTGCAACTTATCCAGCAAAGACCAGGGCTAATCCATAAACAGCTTTAAAAACTAAGCAACAGACTTTAAATTGGATGCCCTCTATTACCAGGAGCCAGTGTAGCTGTTTTAGATGCGGGCGAATGTGTGACCTACGAGGGGCCTTGAACATCAGCCTGGTGGGGGCATTCTGAAGTAGTTGGAGTCGCCTCAGATCACAGTCGGGCAAAGTTAAGGAAATACTGGTGGCATAGTCCATTTTGGCATCACGAATTACCGTCATAATCATTTTTATGGCTTCTGGCAAGAGATTAGGATTAAGTTTCATCACTGACTGAAAAGTAAAGACCCCTTTCGAAACCACCTTATTAATTTGTGGTCTCAAAGACAGCTGCTCGTCCACTAGTATTCACAGGCTTTTCGCAGCAGCTTCAGGTGCTTGAAGCAGTCCCAATTCCCTAGGCTAATAGTGGATAGTCCAAGATTACAATAGAAGACTAGAATTTCTGTCTTCTCAGCATTTAACTTAAACAAATTTGACTTCACCCACCGATAGGAAAAGCTCATTGATTCTTGATGGATTAATTGGGGCATATTCTGACCCTACATGCATATTAAGATCTGTGAATCATCCGCATAGTTGAAAATGTGGCAGCCTTTTTTGGTCTGCTCCTTTTTCAACCCGCAGGCATTTGAGCGCTTTACATGAGCACCAGTTACGTCACACAAGGACACATTCATTGATTGGTAGGCACGGGGAGATTAAGTGATTTGTCCAGAGTCACAGGATGTTGAGCTGACGCTGTGACTCAAACCTGGTTCCCCAGCTCCAAGGTCGGCAGCTGTAGCCGTTACGCCGCATCCTCTCCCCTTTATCCTCTATCAACAGTTGCATATAGATACTAAACAAATCAGGAAAGAGGGCTGACTCCTGAGGAATGCCAAAGTCCATTTCAACTTCGTGTTAAATTTACTGCTTGGGTTATATTGCTAAGAAAAGAACTTAGCCATTCATAGGCCGCTTCTGAGATACTCGTAGCTCTCGCACAACGAAGCTGTATCCCATGCTGAACTGTAACGAAAGCCGTGGATAGATCAAGCAGGACGAAGGCGATAGCTTGTACTACATCCAGGTCTTCAATCAAGACATCAATGACTGATAATTTAACACCATTTCAATGTACTGCTTTGGTCGAAAACCTGCTTTTTGGAGGAAGAGGGTCTAGGAATGTCACAGTTTGTAATTTGCTACATAATTACTGAGCTACATGAGATTCCAGGATTTTTTCCTGATTTGGAAACAAAATAAGCCTGTGATTTTTCAATATCTTGGCATCATTCTTGTTTTTTCAGCAGAGGAACAATTATGGCTTTTGAAGGAGATCTGGTACTACACCTGTCTCTAGAGAAGTATGAGGCAAGGTGTTGAGTGGCTCTGTGATAGTGGGAGCTGGGGCCTGCATAACTCTGGGTAGGCAGGGGTCATTAGGAGAACTAGATCTTATTTTGGATAATAGCTGCAGTACGGTTTTCTCCCTCACAGGAGTAACATTACCAAGAACAGTTTCCACTTCCATCTTATCTGCAGGTTCTATCCAATCACGCATTGGCCTATCTATGATAGATTCTTTGGTAAGGCAGATCTTGGCTACAAAGAATCTATTTACCTCATAACAAGTCTGTGAGCCCACCACTGGTTGGCTAACTTTCTGTAGTTGAGAGATCCTGGCATAATTGTTTTTTAAATTATTTCTCTGTGGGTTGCGAGCTTCACAAATCCTATTTGAGTAAGACTGTTTTGCTTGAATGATCACTTTTTTATAGCTCAGCTAGGCTTCCTTATACATGTCCTTGAGATCTGTCTCATCATTTGTACACAATGTTCACTCTGTCATAGGTCCAATTTGGCTTCAATTAAAGTAATTTTCCTGTTTCTTATTCACAGGGAAGCAAACGCCTTCCTGGTCTTATTCAATAAACTGTGACCAAAAGGGTGACTTCATCCATATAATTCCTCAACTTTAACTTAGCCTTTTCTAACATCTCTTAACATCTCCATCACCTCCTCCTTATCCAGTCTGTCCAATTTCCCAAACAATCTTCCTTCACCTGAATCATTGTTAGTCAAGGAGTTAGAACATCAAATTGTGTAGGATGGTGGGCAGACCAGGCACATGGTTTAATTTTGTAGTTTCTCAATAAGAACTCAAAGGTTCACTTGAAGACCAGAACGTGGTCCTTTTGGTAGGTAGGCTTATTTAAGCGCTGCATCAATTTTAGGAAGGTCATAAGCTCCATAAATTGCTGATTTTTTTATTTTTTGAAAGAAAAAAAAACTTTTTGTTCTAAAAAAAAATAAAAAAAAAATACACATTTCCACAGTAGTCCCTGGCAAGAAGGGAACTACTTTGTGTGCAGATACGCTCCTTGTGAAAGTCCAGAAGGCTGTCACTCACAGTGAATTTAGCCAATAGCTGAAGTGGGCTGACCCATTGTCACCTGCTTTACGCTGTCACTGGACTAAAAAATGTGAATGACACAACAACAAACCACTGAATAAAATGGGCTAGCTGATGCATGTATAAATATATTATTCATTTACTTTTACTAAAATTGAATCGTTCTGGCTATGCCAGACACCAAAAAATCAAGTTTTTTTTAGAATGTTAGAAGCTGCCAACAACACCCCTAATCACATTAAAAAAGAATGCATGGAGGGTGCAAAGAGCATCCTTTGCTCTCTGGCTTACAGCGCAGTGGTAGTGGCATTACTGAACATGAGAGCATCAACTAAAGGAAAAAACCAGCTCTTGTGATTCTTCATCACCTCATGGATCAAGTATCCCGTAAAAGACATATGATGATTTCAGTGACAGAAGGAGGTAGGATTGTCCCTTTAAATTGGATCGGATTACCATTAGACCTAATTTATTTTGCAAACCCGATGTCTTCAAGGGAACTTTGATGGTTATGCAGCTATTATATGTTAAAATTGTAACACAAGTGCGTAAAAGAAGGGAGGGCGAGGAGTGGAAGGCGCTATGTAACATTCGTGCATTGATCTTCACCAAGACATTTGCGCTACCATCGCCTGCTCATGGAATATAACAACATGTCAACTGAGATCCTGCTCATCAGCCTCATTCCGTCTCCACCGGAACGTGGAAGCTTTAGCACCCCAAATTTAACCTGACAGCCTCTTGCTCTCGGAATTGTGGGACTGACATTTTCTTCTCCTTCGCTATTCATCTGTCAACAACTTAAAATGGAGCAGCAAAAGCCAAACATGATGTCTCAACCTTATTACCGCATGTTTAGGTCTGGCACTAGCCAAGGCCTTGGGGTTTTAATAAAATTCTATATACCAGACTTAATTACAGGGCCTTTCAATTAACCCTGTTCACCCATTGGTCTGCTGTGATGGCACTCAAAAAGTTCTTCTGCTGATTGCAGCATAGGGCACAGGGTCAGCCCACTACCACCATTGCCTTACATTATATTCTTGCATCATGCACACATCTGAAAAATGTTTAGTTCTCTTCAGTGCAGAGGACTACTGGTGCAATGAGTACTTTTATGAAAATATATGTGTGTGTGTATATACATATATATGAGCGTGTGTGTGTATTTTGTTGGCTTTTAGACAATGCTTGTTTTCACACAATACATACCTTCATCAAAAAAAATTGGCAAAATAAGCATTGACAAAACCAAAAGGTCAGCAGCCAATACTTGACCTGTTGGCTTGTCATTTGCTTGTTGATCATGCTAATGTGTTCCCTTTGTCTCTGGCCCAATCACGGCGCTTTCCCCGCAGAGCAAAAAGTAGCCCCAATGGATATATCGAATTATCCACAGTGGTTGAGTGTAACCTTCAAATAGAGGCTTTGCGGTTAAGCATGAGGGCCTGATTAGGACTGTGGTGGTCCAAGGACCACCACACTCGCTGTGATTGTCGGACTGCCGCAACTTTAACGGTCCGACCACCAGATTACGACCCTGGCGGTGGGACCACCAGGGGACTGCCGCCTCCACCGGGAACATGGGTCCCGATGCCAAGACGGCGGTCTGAGTTGTACTCAGCCAGGGCGGTGCTGAACTCATGGCCACCTGGCTGATAACACCTCCCCTTACCGCAAGCCTTTTTATTGCAGGCTGACCATCATGGAAAGACTGCCGGTGGGTGTACTGGGGGACATGGGGGGGAGCCTGCACTGCCCATGGCATGGGCAGTGCAGGGGCTCCCCATGACTAGCAACATCGGAATGCACACAGTCTGCTTTGCATATGAGGGTGCTGGTCGGCCCTCTCTGTGCTACGATATAGGACTCGGCTCCTTTAAGGGAGCCGAGTCCTATATCGTAGCACTGTTCCTGCCGGACTGACCGGCAGGAATGCTCTATTACAGTGTTCCTGCCGGTCAGCCTGCCGGGAACATTGTAATAGGGCGGGGGCCTCCCCTGGTATGATGGCATCCTCCCTGTGGCATTGCGGTCGGTCGGCTGATCCGACCACCAGTGTCATAACGAGGCCCTGAGTATGTCTTGTCAGCGTGGGCATCAGTGAGGGCTGAATCTTGTAGGTTCTGTGTTTTTGCAGTGTGAGCCTCCTTGGTTCACATGATGTGTTTATATTCCGCCACCTAGTGGTTGGAGCGGGTAACAGAACTACTTGGTGCTGGGTGTGCTGTGAGGGACTCCAGTGCCTCTGACCAGTGATTGTGCTTCCTATGGCCTATAACATAAGCAAGTACCAGCCTGACATGCTTGCCATCTCTAGGAATGCTTATGGGGCAACATCTGCACTGTATTCATCATGTTTAAATGTAGATTTTAACTTACTCCTGCTTCATAGGAACATGAACATTTTAATCCGCTAAAACCAAGAATACATGTGAGATAAGTTCAAGGACGGGTGGGCGGAGTGAGGGGTAGATTAAAAAGTGATGCCCTTTTAGGTAAGAATGCAGCTGGGATATTGGTTTCAGGGAGACCATAATAGGGCTCAGTCAGTGACTAACTTTTGTATTCTTTGTTAAGCAAATCATGTGGTTCTCATTCTGATCAACCAGCCATTCCAGAGAGCAGCCAGCGCATCCTGGTGGGATGGAGGACTGGACCAGAGAGCAGTCAGCGCATCCTGGTGGGATGGAGGACTAGACCAGAGAGCAGCCAGCGCATCCGGGTGGGATGGAGGACTAAACCAGAGAGCAGAGCGTGCATCCTGGTGGGATGGAGGACTGGACCAGAGAGCAGTCAGCGCATCCGGGTGGGATGGAGGACGTGACCAGAGAGCAGCCAGCGCATCCTGGTGGGATGGAGGACTAGACCAGAGAGCAGCCAGCGCATCCTGGTGGGAGGGTGGACTAAACCAGAGAGCAGAGTGTGCATCCTGGTGGGAACTAGGATTAGACCAGAGAGCAGTCAGTGCTTCCTGGTGGGATGGAGCACTAGACCAGAGAGCAGTCAGCACATCCTGGTGGGATGGAGGACTGGACCGGAGAGCAGTCAGTGCATCCTGGTGGGATGGAGGACTGGACCAGAGAGCAGTCAGTGCATCCTGGTGGGATGGAGGACTGGACCAAAGAGCAGTCAGTGCATCCTGGTGGGATGGAGGACTGGACCAGAGAGCAGTCAGCGCATCCTGGTGGGAGGGAGGACTAGACCAGAGAGCAGCCAGCGCATCCGGGTGGGATGGAGGACTAAACCAGAGAGCAGTCAGTGCATCCTGGTGGGAACTAGGATTAGACCAGAGAGCAGTCAGTGCATTCTGGTGGGATGTTAGACAAGACTAGAAAGCTGTCTGTGCTTCAAGGTGGGAATTGAGGGGCAGCATGCATCTTGGTGGGCTGGGGGACTAGACCAGAGATCCATCCATGCATCCCGGTGATGATGGGAGACTAGACCAGAGAGCAGACCATGCATCCTGGTGCGATGGAGGACTAGACCAGAGAGAGCAGGACGTACATCCTGGTGTGATGGAGGACTAGACCAGAGATAGCAGGACATACATCCTGGTGTGAAGGGGGACTAGACCAGAGAGAGCAGGACATACATCCTGGTGGGAAGGGGGACTAGACCAGAGAGAGCAGGAAATACATCCTGGTGGGAAGGGGGACTAGACCAGAGAGAGCAGGACATAAATCCTGGTGGGAAGGGGGACTAGACCAGAGTGCATTATGTTCATCCTGGTGGGATGGAGGACTTGACCAGAGTGCATTATGTGCATCCTGGTTGGATGGGAGGACTGGACCACCGAGCAGACTGTGCATCCTGGTGGCCTGTTGGACTAGACTAGTGAGAAGTCTGTGCATCCAGGTGGGCATTGATGGGCAGCATGCATCTTGGTTGGCTGAAGGACTAGATCAGAGATCCATCCATAAATCCCGGTGATGATGGGAGACTAGACCAAAGAGCAGACCATGCATCCTGGTGCGATGGAGGACTAGACCAGAGAGAGCAGGACATACATCCTGGTGGGATGGATGACGAGATCAGAGAGAGCAGTCTGTGCATCTTGGTTGGATGGAGGCCTAGACCACTGAGCAGACTGTGCATCCTGGTGGGATGGGGGACTAGACCAGAGAACATTATGTGCATCCCGGTGGAATGGAGGACTAGCCCAGAGTGCATTATGTGCATCTTGGTGGGACGGGGGACTAGACCAGAGTACATTATGTGCATCCTGGTGGGATGGAGGACTAGGCTAGAGTGCATCCTGAAGAGATGGAGGAGCAGACCAGAGAGCAGACCTTGCATCCTGGTAGGATGAGGGACTAGACCATAAAGCAGTCAGTGCATCCTGGTGGGATGGAGGACTAGCCCAGAGTGCATTATGTGCATCTTGGTGGGATGGAGGACTAGACCATAGAGCAGTCAGGGCATCCTGGTGGGATGGAGGACTAGCCCAGAGTGCATTATGTGCATCTTGGTGGGATGGAGGAGTAGACCAGAGAGCAGACTGTGCATCCTGGTGGGATGGAGGACTAGCCAGAGTGCATTATGTGCATCCCGGTGGGATGGAGGAGTAGACCAGAGTGCATTATGTGCATCTTGGTGGGATGGGGGACTAGACCAGAGTACATTATGTGCCTCCTGGTGGGATGGAGGACTAGGCCAGAGTGCATCCTGAAGGGATGGAGGAGTAGGCCAGAGAGCAGACCTTGCATCCTGGTGGGATGGAGGACTAGCCCAGAGTGCATTATGTGCATCCTGGTGGGATGGAGGAGTAGACCAGAGAGCAGAGCGTGCATCCTGGTGGGATGGAGGCTGTAGGAAGTTGGCTCTGTATGTGCTATTTCAAAGTAAGGAATAGCATGCACAGAGTCCAAGGGTTCCCCTTAGAGGTAAAATAGTGGTAAAAATAGATAATACTAATGCTCTATTTTGTGGTAGTGTGGTCGAGCAGTAGGCTTATCCAAGGAGTAGTGTTAAGCATTTGTTGTACATACACATAGACAATAAATGAGGTACACACACTCAGAGACAAATCCAGCCAATAGGTTTTTGTATAGAAAAATATCTTTTCTTAGTTTATTTTAAGAACCACAGGTTCAAATTCTACATGTAATATCTCATTCGAAAGGTATTGCAGGTAAGTACTTTAGGAACTTCAAATCATCAAAATCGCATGTATACTTTTCAAGTTATTCACAAATAGCTGTTTTAAAAGTGGACACTTCGTGCAATTTTCACAGTTCCTAGGGGAGGTAAGTATTTGTTAGGTTAACCAGGTAAGTAAGACACTTACAGGGCTTAGTTCTTGGTCCAAGGTAGCCCACCGTTGGGGGTTCAGAGCAACCCCAAAGTCACCACACCAGCAGCTCAGGGCCGGTCAGGTGCAGAGTTCAAAGTGGTGCCCAAAACACATGGGCTAGAATGGAGAGAAGGGGGTGCCCCGGTTCCGGTCTGCTTGCAGGTAAGTACCCGCGTCTTCGGAGGGCAGACCAGGGGGGTTTTGTAGGGCACCGGGGGGGACACAAGCCCACACAGAAATTTCACCCTCAGCGGCGCGGGGGCGGCCGGGTGCAGTGTAGAAACAAGCGTCGGGTTCGCAATGTTAGTCTATGAGAGATCTCGGGATCTCTTCAGCGCTGCAGGCAGGCAAGGGGGGGATTCCTCGGGGAAACCTCCACTTGGGCAAGGGAGAGGGACTCCTGGGGGTCACTTCTCCAGTGAAAGTCCGGTCCTTCAGGTCCTGGGGGCTGCGGGTGCAGGGTCTCTCCCAGGTGTCGGGACTTAGGATTCAAAGAGTCGCGGTCAGGGGAAGCCTCGGGATTCCCTCTGCAGGCGGTGCTGTGGGGGCTCAGGGGGGACAGGTTTTTGTACTCACAGTCTTAGAGTAGTCCTGGGGTCCCTCCTGAGGTGTTGGATCGCCACCAGCCGAGTCGGGGTCGCCGGGTGCAGTGTTGCAAGTCTCACACTTCTTGCGGGGAGCTTGCAGGGTTCTTTAAAGCTGCTGGAAACAAAGTTGCAGCTTTTCTTGGAGCAGGTCCGCTGTCCTCGGGAGTTTCTGGTCTTTTCGAAGCAGGGGCAGTCCTCAGAGGATGTCGAGGTCGCTGGTCCCTTTGGAAGGCGTCGCTGGAGCAGGATCTTTGGAAGGCAGGAGACAGGCCGGTGAGTTTCTGGAGCCAAGGCAGTTGTCGTCTTCTGGTCTTCCTCTGCAGGGGTTTTCAGCTAGGCAGTCCTTCTTCTTGTAGTTGCAGGAATCTAGTTTTCTAGGGTTCAGGGTAGCCCTTAAATACTAAATTTAAGGGCGTGTTTAGGTCTGGGGGGTTAGTAGCCAATGGCTACTAGCCCTGAGGGTGGGTACACCCTCTTTGTGCCTCCTCCCAAGGGGAGGGGGTCACAATCCTAACCCTATTGGGGGAATCCTCCATCTGCAAGATGGAGGATTTCTAAAAGTTAGAGTCACTTCAGCTCAGGACACCTTAGGGGCTGTCCTGACTGGTCAGTGACTCCTCCTTGTTTTTCTCATTATCTTCTCCGGCCTTGCCGCCAAAAGTGGGGCCTGGCCGGAGGGGGCGGGCAACTCCACTAGCTGGAGTGTCCTGCTGGGTTGGCACAAAGGAGGGGAGCCTTTGAGGCTCACCGCCAGGTGTGACAATTCCTGCCTGGGGGAGGTGTTAGCATCTCCACCCAGTGCAGGCTTTGTTACTGGCCTCAGAGTGACAAAGGCACTCTCCCCATGGGGCCAGCAACATGTCTCGGTTTGTGGCAGGCTGCTAAAACTAGTCAGCCTACACAGATAGTCGGTTAAGTTTCAGGGGGCACCTCTAAGGTGCCCTCTGGGGTGTATTTTACAATAAAATGTACACTGGCATCAGTGTGCATTTATTGTGCTGAGAAGTTTGATACCAAACTTCCCAGTTTTCAGTGTAGCCATTATGGTGCTGTGGAGTTCGTGTTTGACAAACTCCCAGACCATATACTCTTATGGCTACCCTGCACTTACAATGTCTAAGGTTTTGTTTAGACACTGTAGGGGTACCATGCTCATGCACTGGTACCCTCACCTATGGTATAGTGCACCCTGCCTTAGGGCTGTAAGGCCTGCTAGAGGGGTGTCTTACCTATACTGCATAGGCAGTGAGAGGCTGGCATGGCACCCTGAGGGGAGTGCCATGTCGACTTACTCGTTTTGTCCTCACTAGCACACACAAGCTGGCAAGCAGTGTGTCTGTGCTGAGTGAGAGGTCTCCAGGGTGGCATAAGACATGCTGCAGCCCTTAGAGACCTTCCTTGGCATCAGGGCCCTTGGTACTAGAAGTACTAGTTACAAGGGACTTATCTGGATGCCAGGGTCTGCCAATTGTGAATACAAAAGTACAGGTTTAGGGAAAGAACACTGGTGCTGGGGCCTGGTTAGCAGGCCTCAGCACACTTTCAATTGTAAACATAGCATCAGCAAAGGCAAAAAGTCAGGGGGCAACCATGCCAAGGAGGCATTTCCTTACAGAGGCCTAGACCCGAGAGAGCAGGACATACATCCTGGTGGGATGGATGACGAGATCAGAGAGAGCAGTCTGTGTATCCTGGTTGGATGGAGGCCTAGACCACTGAGCAGACTGTGCATCCTGGTGGGATGGGGGACTAGCCCAGAGTGCTTTATGTGCATCCTGGTGGGCTGTTAAACTAGACTAAAGAGCAGTCTAAGCATCCAGGTGGGAATTGATGGGCAGCATGCATCTTGGTGGGCTGGAGGACTATACCTGAGATCCATTCATGCATCTCGGTGATGATGGGAGACTAGACCAGAGAGCAGACCATGCATCCTGGTGGGATGGAGGACTAGACCAGAAAGAGCATTACATACATCCTGGTGGGAAGGGGGACTAGACCTCTGAGCAGACCATGCATCCTGATTAGATGGATGACGAGATCAAAGAGAGCAGTCTGTGCATCCTGGTTGGATGGAGGCCTAGACCACTGAGCTGACTGTGCATCCTGGTGGGATGGGGGACTAGCCCAGAGTGCATTATGTGCATCTTGGTGGGATGGGGGACTAGACCAGAGTACATTATGTGCATCCTGGTGGGATGGAGAACTAGGCCAGAGGGAATCCTGAAGGGATGGAAGAGTAGACCAGAGAACAGACCGTGCATCCTGGTGGGATGGGGGACTGGCCCAGAGTGCATTATGTGCATTCTGGTGGGATGGGGGACTAGACCAGAGTGCATCCTGAAGGGATAGAGGAGTAGTCCAGAGAGCAGACCATGCCTCCTGGTAGGATGGAGGACTAGCTCAGAGTGCATTATGTGCATCCTGGTGGGATGGGGGACTAGACCAGAGTGCATCCTGAAGGGATGGAGGAGTAGGCCAGAGAGCAGACCATGCCTCCTGGTAGGATGGAGGACTAGCTCAGAGTGCATTATGTGCATCCTGGTGGGATGGAGGACTATGCCAGAGACCAGACCGTGCATCCTGGTGAGGATGGAGGACTAGACCAGAGACCAGTCCGTGCATCCTGTGAGGATGGGCAACTATGTTCGCGAACATTTTCCAGATTCCGTTGAGGCTAGGGACGCACTTACTAGCAGTCAGTCTTCCTGCTCAGGTTAAATGAATCCTCCTCGGTTCTCTGGGTTGTGCATCCCATGCCTGCAGCAGGGGTGCAGCCCGTTTAGTGTGATTCTGTTCTCCAGCCCAGGGATGTGAGAGCGGAACTCCGCCCCCACCTACCCCCTCTACCCACTCCCCCCTCCCCCCTCCCCCCCCCGCCAAACCCCTCCCCCCCTCCCCCCGAGACCCCGCGCGTCCGCCCAGCAGCACTTTGTTTTGGAACAACGCTGCACGCTGATTGCGCCAGAAGCGCCTTGGCAGGAAGATGCTCTGTGTGCGGGCAGATGTGGGGTGAGCCGAGGACAGCCTGGGAGTCGAGCCGAGGTCGATGCACGTGTGATGGCCCTCTCCCCCTCCCTTCTTCTCTCCTCCCTCCCCTCTTCTCTCCTCCCTCCCCTCTTCTCCCCCTCGCCTCCATTTCTCCGCTCCTCCCCTACTCTGCTTCTACTCTCCTCTTCTTTTCTCCTCTGTTTCTCACTTCTCCCCTCCCTCCTCTCCTCCATCCCCTCTTCCCCACTCTCATGCTACGAGTGTGTGCAGCTTTCACTCTCTCACTTCTCCTCTCTCCCTCACACACACACTTTCTATCTCTGTCACCCTCTCTTTCGTTCTCACTCCTTTCCTCCTCTATTTCGTCCTCGCTCCTTTCCTTCTTTCATCCTCGCTCCTTTCCTTCTCTTTCATCCTCGCTCCTTTCCTTCTCTCTTTCGTCCTCGCTCCTTTCCTACTCTTTCGTCCTCGTTCCTTTTCTTCTCTCTTTCATCCTCACTCCTTTCCTTCTCTTTCATCCTCGCTCCGTTCCTTCTCTTTCGTCCTCGCTCCTTTCCATCTCTTTCGTCCCTTCTCCTTTCCTTCTCTCTTTCATCCTGACTCCTTTCCTTCTCTTTCGTCTTCTCTCCTTTCCTTCTCTCTTTCGTCTTCTCTCCTTTCCTTCTCTCTTTCGTCTTCTCTCCTTTCCTTCTCTCTTTCATCCTTGCTCCTTTCCTTCTCTTTCATCCTCGCTCCATTCCTTCTCTTTTATCCTCACTCCTTTCTTTCTCTTTCATCCTCACTCCTTTCCTTCTCTTTCATCCTCACTCCTTTCCTTCTCTTTTATCCTAGTTCCTTTCCTTCTCTTTCATCCTCACACTTTCTTTTGCTTTCATCCTCGCTCCTTTCCTTCTCTTTCGTCTTAGCTCCTTTCCTTCTCTTTCGTCTTAGCTCCTTTCCGTCTCTCTTTCATCCTCGCTCCTTTCCTTCTCTATTTCATCCTCTTTCCTTTCTTTCTCTTTCGTCCTCTCTCCTTTCCTTCTTTCATCCTCACTCTTTCCTTCTCTTTCATCCTCGCTCTTCCCTTCTCTTTCATCCTCACTACTTTCCTTCTCTTTCATCCACACTCCTTTCCTTCTCTTTTGTCTTTGCTCCTTTCCTTCTCTTTCATCCTCGCTCCTTTCCTTCTCTTTCGTCCTCACGCCTTTCCGTCTCTTTCATCCTCGCTCCTTTCTTTCCCTCAAATCTCACTCCTTTCCTTCTCTTTCATCCTCGCTCCTTTCTTTCTTTCTTTCATCCTCGCTCCTTTCCTACTCTTTCAACCTCGCTCCTTTCCTTCTCTCTTTCATCCTCGCTCCTTTCCTTCTCTTTCGTCCTCGCTCCTTTCCTTCGCTTTCATCCTCACACTTTCCTTCGCTTTCATCCTCACTCCTTTCCTTCTCTTTCATCCTCGCCCCTTTCCTTCTTTCATCCTTGCTCCTTTCCTTCTTTCATCCTCGCTCCTTTCCTTCTCTCTTTCATCCTCGCTCCTTTCCTTCACTTTCGTCCTCGCTCCTTTCCTTCTCTCTTTCCTCCTCGCTCCTTTCCTTCTCTCTTTCATCCTCGCTCCTTTCCTTCTCTTTCGTCCTCGCTCCTTTCCTTCTCTCTTTCCTCCTCGCTCCTTTCTATCTCTTTCATCCTCGCTCCTTTCCTTCTCTTTCGTCCTCGCTCCTTTCCTTCTCTTTCATCCTCGCTCTTTTCCTTCTCTCTTTCATCCTCGCTCCTTTCCTTCTCTTTCGTCCTCGCTCCTTTCCTTCTTTTTCATCCTCGCTCCTTTCCCTCTCTCTTACGTCCTTGCTCCTTTCCTCCTCTTCCGTCCTCGCTCCTTTCCTTCGCTTTCATCCTCGCTCTTTCCTTCGCTTTCATCCTCACTGCTTTCCTTCTCTCTTTCATCCTCTTTCCTTCTCTCTTTCATCCTAGCTCCTTTCCCTCTTTCATCCTCACTCCCTTCCTTCGCTTTCATCCTCACTCCTTTCTTTCTCTTTCATCCGCACTCCCTTCCTTCGCTTTCATCCTCACTCCATTCCTTTTCTTTCATCCTAGCTCCTTTCCTTCTCTCTTCCATCCTCTCTCCTTTCCTTCTCTTTCATTCTCGCTCCCTTCTTTCTCTCTTTCATCCTCTCTCCTTGCCTTCTCTTTCATCCTCGCTCCTTTCCTCCATATCTGTCTTGTGCACTGGCAGTGAGGGATGAACATGCAGTAGTCTCCATCTCTCCTATTGTACCTCCTACTCCCTCTGTCTCTCATGCACTAGGACTGAGGGATGAACATGTAGCAGTCTCCATCTCTCCTGCTGTACCTCCTCCTCCCTCACTCCCCCTGTCTCTCGTGCACTGGGACTGAGGGATGAACATGTAGCAGTCTCCATCTCTCCTGCTGTACCTCCTCCTCCCTCACTCCCCCTGTCTCTCGTGCACTATGACTGAGGGATGAACATGCAGCAGTCTCCATCTCTCCTGCTGTACCTCCTCCTCCCTCACTCCCCCTGTCTCTCGTGCACTATGACTGAGGGATGAACATGCAGCAGTCTCCATCTCTCCTGCTGTACCTCCTCCTCCCTCACTCCCCCTGTCTCTCGTGCACTGGGCCTGAGGGATGAACATGTAGCAGTCCCCATCTCTCCTGCTTCACCACCTCCTCCTCCCCCACTCCCTCTGTCTCTCGTACACTAGGACTGAGGAATGAACATGTAGCAGTCTCCATCTCTCCTATTGTACCTCCTCCTCCCTCACTCCCTCTGTCTCTCGTGCACTGGGACTGAGGGATGAACATGTAGCAGTCTCCATCTCTCCTACTTTACCTCTTTCTCCCTCACTCCCTCTGTCTCGCTCATGCACTAGAGGTAGTTGATGTATCTGGTAGTTTTCATTTTGTCTCCCTCTCTCTCTCTTCTTTCTTCCTCTCTGCCAACCCCTTTCCACCCGATCTGTCTCTTCCTGTTTCTCCCTCTCCTTGTCTCACCCTCTCCCAGACTCTCTTCTTTTTTACCTGTTTCTCCCTTGCACTAGAAGTGGTTAGTGAGTGCATTATAGATTTCCTGGTCTTTGTCTTCGCCTCCTTTTTCTGTGTTTCACGCTCCTCTCTCTTTCAATGTGTCCTTGTCCCTTTCACTTCCTCTCCTATCTTGCTCGCTTTCTGGCTGCCTCCCTCTCTTGCTGTCTCTCTCTCTCTCTCTCCCTCTCTCTTTTCTTCCTGTCTCTCTCATGAACTAGACACATTTTATTAAACGTGTGATAGCTTTCCATCTGTCTCTCATTCGCTCTCCCATTTTCTCTCCCCCCTCTCCCTACCTCTGCATCCCTCTGTCATAGACGCTCCCCATTTCTCTCTTCCATGCACTAAGACTAGTTTGTGAACTTGGGAGGGTATCAGACTTCCATCCCCACATTTCTGGGGTGATGGATAGGACCGGATTCATGTACTTATGCTAAAAGCCTTTTATTACCAGAAGATGATGAATGTAATTGTCAGCCCTGGTGCCCTTCCAGGTAAAGTCCCATAAGTATCCCTGGATGTCATTTGTGGGTGGCAAGTGGCACCTGCCTTTGTGACATCTGGCTTCAGAGGTAGCAAAATCACTGCCAGGAACACAAGGGCAGCTTGTGCTTATGAACTTTGGTTGCAGCTCCAGAGGTATGCAGTGCACTACATAAGTACGTAAGAGCACCGAGGGGTATGCATTGCACTACATAAGTACGTAAGAGCACCGAGGGGTATGCAGTGCACTACATAAGTACGTAAGAGCACCGAGGGGTATGCATTGCACTACATAAGTACGTAAGAGCACCGAGGGGTATGCATTGCACTACATAAGTACGTAAGAGCACCGAGGGGTATGCAGTGCACTACATAAGTACATAAGGGCACCGAGGGGTATGCAGTGCACTACATAAGTACGTAAGAGCACCGAGGGGTATGCATTGCACTACATAAGTACGTAAGGGCACCAAGGGATATGCTGTGCACTACATAAGTACATAAGAGCACCGAGGGGTATGCAGTGCACTACATAAGTACATAAGGGTACCGAGGGGTATGCATTGCACTACATAAGTATGAAAGGGCACCAAAGGGTATGCAGTGCACTACATAAGTACATAAGGGCACCGAGGGGTATGCAGTGCACTACATAAGTACGTAAGAGCACCGAGGGGTATGCAGTGCACTACATAAGTACGTAAGGGCACCGAGGGGTATGCATTGCACTACATAAGTACATAAGGGCACCGAGGGGTATGCAGTGCACTACATACGTACGTAAGAGCACCGAGGGGTATGCATTGCACTACATAAGTACGTAAGGGCACCGAGGGGTATGCAGTGCACTACATACATACGTAAGAGCGCCGAGGGGTATGCATTGCACTACATAAGTACGTAAGGTCACTGAGGGGTATGCAGTGCACTACATACATACGTAAGAGCACCGAGGGGTATGCATTGCACTACAAAAGTATGTAAGGGCACCGAGAGGTATGCAGTGCACTACATACGTACATAAGAGCACCGAGCACTACATACATACGTAAGAGCACCGAGGAGTATGCATTGCACTACAAAAGTATGTAAGGGCACCGAGGGGTATGCAGTGCACTACATACGTACGTAAGAGCACCGAGGGGTATGCAGTGCACTACATAAGTACGTAAGGGCACTGAGGGGAATGCAGTGCACTACATACGTACGTAAGAGCACCGAGGGGTATGCATTGCACTACATACGTACGTAAGAGCACCAAGGGGTATGGAGTGCACTACATAAGTACATAAGAGCACCGAGGGGTATGCAGTGCACTACATAAGTATGTAAGGGCACCGAGGGGTATGCATTGCACTACATAAGTACGTAAGAGGACCAAGGGGTATGCAGTCCACTACAGTGCACTGCATATCCCTCAGTGCCCTTACATAACTATGTAAGGGCTCTGAGGGGTATGCACTGCACTGCAGTGGTTCGGCTGGAAGGGGGAGCAGTCCCTCTATATTTAAAAACCACTGCAGATTAAAGTTTCATCTGCAGTGTTTTCCAAACATAGAGGGACTGCTCCCCCTTCAAGCCCTGCTAACAGTGCTGATTTAATTCATCCAGCAGAACGGTCTGCATTACGTGAGTAACCCAGAATTACTAAACTACTCCAATTCCATCAGCGGAATTAAAAATTCCGCCCACCCCTGGTTTAATAGTGTCATGCTTTATAGACGAAAGCAAGCGTTTGCCAGCCAAGAAGTGTTTTTGTCACTCCAAATTGTAACATGTAGAAATCACATGAGGTCTCCTATTCCTTCCTGAGGGTGTAACATGAAGGACTGCCTTTATGAAAGTGGAAGCTTGCTCCCACCCAGTAACAAAGCAGAGCATGACGTGAAAAGTGCCACTTACAGGGACTGACCTTCTCTTTCCATTAAACATAGGCAGCTACTGACAGTAGATGAAGCTTGACCAGTCTGCCCAGGCCTCTCCCTGAGGTTGCTGCATAGTTCCATCTCAGTATTTGTTCTTGCGCCCTGGGCCCTCCTTGTGCAGGGAACCGCACTCTAAGGTTACGTGCTGTTCACTGGTGTCAGCATCACCAAAGGACTGTGGGCCGATTTTGAATGTGGCAGTCAGTCCATCCTCCACCAGGGCGATGGAGTAAATTAATCCCTGGCAGAGGTTCCAATGACCAAATGTTTTAATGTCCGTCGGGCCAGCGAACATTTCAAGCATTGACATGAATAGCTGCCAAAACTCTTCCTGCCATTTCATTGTAACTTTGCAAACATGACGGAGCCATATGGCAAAGATAAACTTGTTTTCTTGTTTTTTATTTTTTATTTTTTATTTTTATTTTTCACAACAAACCCCCAAAATAGTATTTTGTTTTTGAAAATTAAAAAAATGCCCCTCTCGCCATGGGAATTACCACCTTAGTCGAGGTGGCCATTGTGCAGTTTCCACTGCCCCTTACCACGAGGTAATTTGCCTAGTGTAACTTATTTTATTATTTTGGTGTCAGTCTTGTACCTTTTCTGGTTTTACCTGTGTGTCTGTACTGGAATGACCCTCCTGTGATTCTCGTGGTGTGACTCGTTTCCTCTTCTGTTGTGACATTTGTGTAATTCTTCTAGTGTAGCATGCATTCTTTTGGTGTCAGTCGTGTAATTTCTTTCAGTTTTACTCGTATCTCTACTGGGATGGCCCTCCTGTTATTCTTCTGTTGTCACACGTGTCCTTCTTTTGGCGTCACTTGTGTACTTCTTCTGGTGTCACTGGAGTATCTCTTCTGGTGTAATTCTTCTTATGTCACTTGAGAATCTCTTTCAGTTTGTTCCTCAAGTAACTCTGCTTGTGTGATTCGCGTTGATCTTCTGGTGTCATCTGGTATCACTAGTTAACGTCTTACGGTGCAGCACTTGTGCTGTTCTTTTAATGTGACAAGTGTACTTTTCTGGTGTTTTTTCTGTAAATCTTGTTGTGTGATACCAGTTTGATTCTTCTGGTGTCACTGGTGCATGTCATCTGGTTTGATACTAAGTAGTTTGCCTGGTGTCACTTGTAAAAGAACAACCCACCGTTTCTGGAGTTCTGATGTGAGACATCTATTTCTCCTGTGGTGACTCTTGTGCAAATCTCCTTATGTGACACTTGTGTAAATCTCCTGGTGTGACTTATGTGTAAATCTCCTGGTGTGACTTGTGTAAATTTCCAGGTCTGACTCCTGTACTTCTTCAGGCTTGCCTCTTGCATTGTTAAACCAATGGGAATCTTATACAAGCCCTGTGGTGAGATCTTTGTGAAGTTCTTCAGGGGAGGCTCTTGTGTGATCCTCCTGGTGTTGCACACGTGTAACTCTCCAGAATGTACCCTCTTGTAATTCACCTGACAAAGCTAAAGCTCATTGCATTAATCCACATGGAAGAGAAGGTGTACCTCCTCCAGGTGTGGTTTCTGACTGCGTTTTGTGTTTCCCTTCCAGATGATCGAGTCGACCTCCGTGCCTGCCTCATCTGTGGAGACCGCGCCACCGGTCTCCACTATGGCATCATCTCCTGCGAAGGTTGCAAGGGCTTCTTCAAGCGCAGCATTTGCAACAAACGCATTTACCGATGCAGCCGGGACAAAAACTGCGTCATGTCTCGCAAGCAGCGAAACAGGTGTCAGTACTGCCGTCTGCTCAAGTGCCTGCAGATGGGGATGAACCGAAAAGGTAAAGACGCCCAGACTTTGTTGGCCATTCATGTGCAGGTTTATAGAAAGCAATGTTTCGCGAAGCCCGCCTCGTGTATTTGTGCATTTATAAGATCTGTTTTTGCTGCAGCATGACTTTTTCTTTTTTTAGCATCATTTGAGAATTCAAGTCATGTGACAGTGTGGTTTGCCCTTGTTGACTACATGTAGAAGTTCTAACTTAGCTACCCAATGAACTTCAGCCAGCCACATTCCCAAACATATTAATTTAACGACATGCAAGATTGAGCGGGCGTGACATCACCCACTCATTGATCCCCAGTGACATAGAAGGGTAGACCACTTTTACCACTGTTAGCATCTCAACAGCCCCTTCTTTGTTGCTGATTGGCTAAGAGATATGCAGAGAGGATGCAGGGTTCCTGGACCACGAATATCTCAGTCTTACTGCCTGTGCCTACGTGATCCCTTAGATCAGGGCTGCAACAGGTCAAGCCTTCTGGAGAAGTCGTAAGCCTATGTTGGAGCATCCTCTGGTCTCCAACGACTCCAATCTGAGTACCAATCCCTTCTCCCTATCCATCACACCTCCTGCATGTAACAAACTTCTGCCATGTTTTGTTGCTTTTCCTCGGCTCCCTTAATGCCTTGGCCTAGGAGACGTTGCCTGTGAGTGTGTAAAGACCGGATCTTTGACTAAGAGACGATTGAATTCTAGTGATGGTGAAAGGAAATGAAATCTGACAATCAAAAGAGCGAAAAAGTGCTTATTTGATGCGTTATTACCGTACTGAAATACGCTCCTGGGCAAAATGCAAATTACACTAGTGAAATTCACAATATTCCAGAATTTTTAATTATGTGAAAAATTACAACATATTTCTCATTTTGCAGGAGAGTGATCTGTGTACAAAATGCCTCTCTGAGAGACATTTTGTGCTTGAACAGTCGCCTCATGGTTTCTCACTTGATTATACTTGACACGCAGTATGTCCTTGTGTAATAAAAGTCCCACAGACCACTTTTCATGTTAAAGCGTAATTAGGCTTAGCGTAACTTCATTTCATGAAATTGTCATTGAATTTCACTAAAAAATGTGCATTTTTGCACACCATTAGTGTTTGCATCACACAGGTGTTGGTGGTAGGGGCGAGGTTTGTCTTCTGCTCTGTGCATGTGTGTAATTGCCCATCCAACCCATTCTTGGGGTCTGAAAAGGGCACCTGAAGAGCTAGGGGGCCAGTGGTTGTGGCCACAGCCTGCGTTCAGAAGGAGGCACCAGATGCCACTGGTGTGGCATAGGATGGGCAAAGAGAGATGCCAGGTTCCTCCTTGAGACCTACCATGATCCCTGGTCTAATGTGACTCTCCATGGATGGCACACAATCACTGCACCCCTTCTGAGCCTCCTTCCTGTGCCTAGAGTCTGGTCCTAATTGGCAAGCACATAGGCGAATTCGGTCCTCATTGGCATGAAGTCGCTTCCCTCTGTAAGTGAGGGAAAAAAGTCTCCCTGCAGCTGGCGCACATCTGGTATTACAGAAGGGGGCTCGTGAGTGCACCCCGACAAGGCAAGTATTTCTGTACAGAACGTGCCATCTGCCATGCACCACAAATGGATTTTCACCAGTTGTGCCAAAAAGTATGTTGATGAATTCACTTTCGAAGGATTCGTATTATGATAAGAGCATCAATTATGATTGTAATAGTTTTATTGTTTGGAGAAAAGACAGAGACACGAAACGATTGAGAAATGTTTGTGTTTATGATTAACTATTTCTTTAAGAATGTTTTCAAAGATGGAAATATGATATTGTGTAAAAAATATCAACGCGACATGGAAAAGCCATGGGGTTCGAAGTGAAGCGATCGTAAGGTGTCCACCTATTTTAGCTCTGTCAGTGGCACCTGATTCCGCGATCGGTTTTATTCCGCTGTCTCTGCAGTCTGATTTAGGGATTAAAGACTTTTCCCCATCATGGTTTCAGATTTTCTCTCAGATAGATCTTTCCGGATCCCACTTCCAGCCTTTGAATCCTCCTCAAGATAGTGAATACGTGGTGTCCCCCGGAGCTCTATCCTGAAGCCATTGTTGTTCAATCTGTATGTAGCCCCTCTAGCTCACCTAATTCATCTTTGGGGTTCAATCTTTTTCTTTATGCAGATGATACCCAATTTCGTCGTAAAGCTAGAGTGAGAACAGCAGCATGTGTTGTCTCAACTGCATGATTGCCTCTCCAATATCCACTCTGGATCACTGCTAACCACTCAATGTGACATGATGGAAATCCTCTGTCCCAGCAAGCCATCTTTGTTTTGGGAGTAATCTTTTTGCCCAAACAGTCAATACCAAGTGCCGATGCCTGCAGGAGTTGTGAAAGATCTTGGTGTAAAAATCAACTCCTCTCTGACTTTAGCTGATCAGATTTTTTTCAGTGGTTACATCTTGCCTTTTCCGGTTGCGCAGATTAAGACGAGTGCTCCCATCTTTTTTCTTACCCACTTAAGTTGCAAATCTTCAGTGCATTCGTTTTTGCTCGACCCGATTATGGAAATTCCATCTATTTCGTTTTATCTTTCTGTACATCGAAGGGACCACATTATTCTAGTTTTAGCCCTTTTACTCTCTGGGCAGGTCATCGCCCTAGAATATATTTAAGTGGCACTCTTCCACTTACCTGTCCGGGTCCACGAGTGCGTTTCTTTTAGACACCCTTAAATACTGTTTGAAGACCGTAGGAGTTAGTTGTTTTGATGACGTTTAGATGAGGTTCCATACCACTGTGTTTACAGTGGGAATTTGATTTGCTTAAACTCAGGGAATACCTCAAAGCTTGGTCATTTTCTGGTTCTTAGTTTGGATTTGTAGTTTTGTGTAAGCATTCTGTTCTGACTGTATCTGTAATGATTAGTTTTGGGATAACACCACCAAGTTACTCTAGATAGAGGGAACCCTGCATTATATAAACACCAAATACAGGTACCAGATCCTTAAAAATAATTATGTACAAGGTATTTCATGAAAAATTGCATCCACTGGAATAGAGTTAGGTCTACAATGAAAATCTGCACTTCAGCACAGGAAATTGATAGTCTTTGGTTCCCCAAAATCTTTAAGAAACAAGGTTTGTATCAGGGTTATCCAAGATGGGTCAAAAGAGCTTACATGTCCGTTGGATTTTCAAGATATCCTCATGAGATAAATTTACATGCAATTATTCGGTTTGGATTACTGTTGTTGGCGACTGGTCTCTATACTAAGAATTGTTTCTAAAAATTGAAAAATCAAAGGACCCCAGAAATTGAGATGCAAAAAGAAAATAGCAGCACCCTTCTTTGAATATTTATGGCCAAGAAAATGAAGCAGAATAAGAGATTTGTTGAGCTGTTTTAAAGCACTGTTGAGGGATCAGTAAAAGGAAATGTTTTACGGTCAATGTTTATTTTTAAAATAAAGGTTTTGTGGGCTTCCCTTCCTCCTCTCATGGTTTCTCTGTGTTTCTCCCGTGTGTGATTATCTGAGCAGCAGCAGTGTATAGTGTTGCTTGCTCAGCATAGTTAGGAAGGATTAATAAACATGTGTATGAATCTGTGAATGATAGTAATATTTTTGGGTGGCTGACAATTGAATTTAGTAATTTCACTTATACAGCAGACAATTGGAATACCTTGTGGTATTCTGTTCACCGGACATAGATTATTTGATTGATATGGGATTAATTTGATGAAGATCTTTCCACAGTATACTTTACTAGTAATTTAGTAAAACAACTCATACTAGGAAGATACGGAAGGGATCAAAACAACCTTGAAAAAGTATTCTAAAACAGAGATACAGAAATGAAAGGCATGTTTGAATTTTCTTTAAACATAATTGAATCTGCAGTGGTGAAAGATTTTTCTTTTTTTAAAGCCACAACCAGTATTTTATTTTACCATGTGTATGCTCACTCTAATATGGCAGCCGGGCTATTTTAGGCCATTTGTTAAAATCTGGCACCTACTTGTGGCCATCTGGAGTGGTGCAGTAAGGCACGTACTTGCAGAGCCTTGATGTAGCAAGGGCTGTGAGCTGAATTGCCTAATAGTGCCAAGTGGTGGTTGAGCCCTCAGAGGCACTATAAAAGAGGTCCATCCCGCCTAATCACACATTGAATAATATTGTTAAAACAAATAATGTAGATAGGGTTCTGAGAGAGGAAGCTCGTTAGAATCCCGAGGGCCTGTTGGCACTCCCAGCTGCAGCTTCTGTTAAGTGTGAGAGCACAATAAGTAAGCAGGTCAGATTACAAATCATAGATTCATGGGTGCGACCTTGTTTGAAGGGCACCGGTGCAGGGTGGCGTGGGCTGTGGAATTTCCGAAGATGCCACCTCTTGTTAAGTCACTTATTCACATCTGAAAAACCCAATGGTCCTGCTTCACAAACCTACATCTTGGGTCCCCAAAAGCAGTGCAACTGGCACCCTAACTATTTAATGGGGTAACCACTGGCCAGTAGTGCCCGGTCAACTCCAAACCTGTCAGTCACGGCTCAGTATATACAAAGTTTATAACGAACCACGACTGAAAACTCTGGTGTTGAGGCTGAATGAAGGCAGTGAGAGTCTTACAGAAAATCAGTGCCTTAAGAGCGATTATAAAAATGCACTCACCCACTGCATGTACTCACTCACTTCCGGTCCTCCTGCTTGGTCTGGCCTGCAAGGTGCAGCAGTTCTCCACACCAATCGGAACGCTGCTGTCATGCTGCTGATAATGTTAGCAGCATGAGAGCAGCACCAGTATTGGCTGGAGCGGGCTGCCTCGAATCTCCCGCAGGCACTGGGGCCTGTGGCTGCTCGCCACCTGTCTGTCTTAGAAAGCTGGCTGGAGAGGTTTCCGCTGCACGTCACAGGCCATCGCAAGACAGCTGTGTTACGCGCACTGTAAACAGGTGGAATGAGCACTACTCCCCTGGTGTCAGTCAACAGCAGTGGCCCCGCCCCCATGCACAGTTCAGGCTGGGAAAAGGAAACCATATAGTGGTAATAAATTCATTTTATTACGATTTTAGTTTTCAGGTTTTGCTGTGCTGGCAGCAGGGGGTTGACGCTCCTCTCCCCTAATGGAGGGGCAGCCGCTGCCCAAAAAATGCACCACAATAGTAAATTTCCACATTTGTGGAATCGGGATTTGGAGAGTCGCAGAGGGTGGTGGGATTTAATAAATACAATGCGAATACGTACATAATTATAGGTCTAGCGGTATTTCCAAAGATTCTGAAAATAGACGTATCTGAGAAACCCAGGTAGAAGGTCTCGTGAAAGCCAAGACAACATCCTTTTCTATGGAGTGAAACTGGAGGAAAGTCCCTCAAAAGAATGCACACATAAGGTTTCTCAACACAGAAAACCTTTTTTCCTTTGTAGAGTAAGAGTTACATGTGCAAACGCGTATTTCTGCATTTAGATTGGTCTGTTCTCAAAAAGTATAAACGCATTGCAAAAGTAGACAGCGAATCAATCACAGGAGTAGTTTTCATTTTCTAACAAGTCTGTGAAAGTTTCAGAGCTTTTCACATTAAACAATGATTTCTCATCACAGAAAGTTGTCCCCGAGTGGGAAATGCTTTTGATAGAGAGTTCTGCATTGTTAATTTGATTTAATTTTGCTGTTGACATCAGTAACTCGTGCAGACACATTATTAATTAAACAAATGTAAACAAAATCTGCGGGGTCTCTACAAATAATCTATTTTGCATTGTCAAGTGCATGTGTTGACAGCAGCTGCCCCTGTAAGATCACCCCGGAACCAGCACTAAATGCCGCTTTCTTGTGGCCCTGCTGAGCGTGACCTCATATGGGAACAGCTTCTGGTTCAATCCAGTTCAGTCTTTGGGCCTGGAATCCCCTTTCAGGGCAAACAAACATTTTCTTCTTCGGTGTGTAATTAGACTCTGTATTCGACTTGAACCCCGCCCAGAGAGGTTTCTGTAACTGCTGGTAAAACTATCTAGTTCAGCTGGATGAGATAAAATCAAGGCCCGGCTCGGGTGGTGGTGGTGGTGGTGGTGGGGGGGGGGGTAGGGGGGTAGGGGGCTGGAGGGGTGCCCTCCTGTCCCATCCTGAAAATGCAATCCTCTTCCAGGAATGGGGAAGCCGGGTTCTTCCTCGGAGGGCAGCCTTGCCCCCGGGGCACGCGGTGTTTTACTCCGGCGCCCTTAGTTCTTCAAAGCATGAGTGACAGGGAGGGGAGCCCCGCCCTACTTTACGGGAATCCGATCTGACGTCATCACGCTCCTCCCATTGTCAACGACTTAATTATGCCACAATCGCAGATGCCATTCAAAATGCCAGCTGTTAAGATGGGTGCAGAATACGACGTGACATATCATGATTATATACTCGTTATTTCTGCGAAATGATGTTATTTATAAACTTTTCAGAATTTTGGATCAGTATAACACCTCGGTCCTGATCTACATTTCCATAAAATGTTTTGTTATTACAAGCGCAGATGCAAAGAGGCAAATGTTACCCTGGCGAGCATTGGTCTGTTTCCTTTGGTTCCGAATTTGTAATCCTTAGCTGGTTTGGAGTGGCAACATTTAAATTTATATTATTCAGGGTTTTCTACAACGTGCTTGTAGTCTCATTGCTCGTGTTTATTGTTTATTATACTGTTCTTGGAATGATAATTTTAGGGTGAAAATCATAGATTTGTGGTAATACGAAATATGCAAGTTTAAAAAAAAAACTAGAAGTAAAAACTAGGGTTACCAAAGTTAACGACTTGCATGGATGTCTAAGGAGACAAACAACAAACTTACCGAAGTGAAAAAGGTTTTTTTTTTCCACTCTGTGTTTATTACAAGGACATACATTAACTTATAGAGAGATGTCATTGTTCGAATGGGTTCGACGCGCAAATTCTAGCAGAACTGACATTTCATTCTTTTAAATTTGATAAACTGCTATTGCGCCATAAAGAAATAATGTCACACACACTGGTTTATATCTATTTTTGACAAAAACATTTTTTTTCATCTTTAATGGAAAATATTTTGATAGTATACAATATAAATCAGAGTCTGTTAGGTATTTAGATGGCCTGGGCATGAACTCCGCACAAACAGTTCAGCATTGATTTTTGTTTTAGATTTCATTTGTATTTCTCTGGTTATCTGTTAATGTAACCATAGAAGAAAAAAAAAACATTTCTTAGCAAGTACTTTATTTTAATTTCCCTCTTATCATTGTTTTCTTTCACCTTTAAATATACTTTTATTTTTCTGGGCTTGGGATTTCTTATCCTTTATTGTGCTGTGCTTCGATTATTTCTGCTATCCTTATTTTAAGTCTGGCCTAGAGACTGCTTTAGATATCTCGTCTGCCTCATGTTTTCCCAAAAATTGATAATAAAATACATACATATATAGAGGGGCTTTCAGTCCGCCATCTGCATCTGTTGATCTGCTCAAATGTCTTTTGCTATGCGGTAACTACGCGCATCAGGGGCCGCCCACTTCATCCATTGGCTGCTTTGCAGTATGATTGACGCCATTTCCCCATATCACTTATGCACATTTGTAGGAAGTTGGCTCTGTATGCACTATTTCAAAGTAAGGAATAGTATGCACAGAGTCCAAGGGTTCCCCATAGAGGTAAGATAGTGGTAAAAAGAGATAATACTAATGCTCTATTTTGTGGTAGTGTGGTCGAGCAGTAGGCTTATCAAAGGAGTAGTGTTAAGCATTTGTTGTACATACACACAGGCAATAAATGAGGAACACACACTCGGAGACAATTCCAGGCCAGTAGGTTTTTGTATAGAAAAATATATTTTCTTAGTTTATTTTAAGAACCACAGGTTCAAATTTTACATGTAATATCTCAAATGAAAGGTATTGCAGGTAAGTACTTTAGGAACTTTGAATAATCACAATAGCATATATATTTTTCAAATAAAACACATATAGCTATTTTAAAACTAGACAGTGCAATTTTCACAGTTCCTAGGGGAGGTAAGTAATTGTTAGTTCTTGCAGGTAAGTAAACCACCTACGGGGTTCAAGTTTGGGTCCAAGGTAGCCCACTGTTGGGGGTTCAGAGCAACCCCAAAGTTACCACACCAGCAGCTCAGGGCCGGTCAGGTGCTGAGTTCAAAGTGGTGCCCAAAACACATAGGCTTCAATGGAGAAGGGGTTGCCCCGGTTCCAGTTGGCCAGCAGGTAAGGACCCGCGTCTTCGGAGGGCAGACCAGGGGGGTTTTGTAGGGCACCGGGGGGGACACAAGTTAGCACAGAAAGTACACCCTCAGCAGCACGGGGGCGGCCGGGTGAAGTGTGCAAACACACGTTGGGTTTGTAATAGGAATCAATGGGAGACCAAAGGGTCTCTTCAGCGATGCAGGCAGGCAAGGGGGGGGCTCCTCGGGGTAGCAACCACCTGGGCAAGGGAGAAGGCCTCCTGGGCTGGAGTTCCGATCTTTCAGGTCCTGGGGGCTGCCTGCGGGTGCAGAGTCTTTTCCAGGCGTCGGGATCTGGGAGTCAGGCAGTCGCGGTCAGGGGGAGCCTCGGGATTCCCTCTGCAGGCGTCGCTGTGGGGGCTCGGGGGGGGCAACTCTGGTTTCTCACGATCTCGTAGTCACTGGGGAGTCCTCCCTGAAGTGTTGTTTCTCCACAAGTCGAGCCGGGGGCGTCGGGTGCAGAGTTGCAAGTCTTACACTTCTGGCGGGAAACGCAGTTGTCTTTAAGTTGCTCCTTTGGAAACAAAGTTGCAGTCTTTGGTGAACAGGGCCGCTGTTCTCAGGAGTTTCTTGGTCCTTTTAGAGCAGGGCAGTCCTCTGAGGATTCAGAGGTCGCTGGTCCTGGGGAAAGCGTTGCTGGAGCAGTTTCTTCAGAATGGGGGAGACAGGCCGGTAGGGCTGGGGCCAAAACAGCTGGTGTCTCCATCTTCTCTGCAGGGTTTTTCAGCTCAGCAGTCCTCTTCTTCTTAGGTTGCAGGAATCTGAGTTCCTAGGTTCAGGGGAGCCCCTAAATACAGAATTTAGGGGTGTGTTTAGGTCAGGGAGGGCAGTAGCCAATGGCTACTAGCCCTGAGGGTGGCTACACCCTCTTTGTGTCTCCTCCCAAGGGGAGGGGGGTCACATTCCTATCCCTATTGGGGGGATCCTCCATCTGCAAGATGGAGGATTCCTAAAAGTCAGAGTCACTTCAGCTCAGGTTGCCTTAGGGGCTCCTCCTTGTTTTTCTCATTATCTCCTCCGGCCTTGCCGCCAAAAGTGGGGCCGTGGCCGGAGGGGGCGGGCAACTCCACTAGCTGGAATGCCCTGTGGTGCTGGAACAAAGGGGGTGAGCCTTTGAGGCTCACCGCCAGGTGTTACAGCTCCTGCAGGGGGAGGTGAGAAGCACCTTCACCCAGTACAGGCTTTGTTACTAGCCACAGAGTGACAAAGGCACTCTCCCCATGTGGCCAGCAACATGTCTCGAGTGTGGCAGGCTGCTAAAACCAGTCCGCCTACACAGGTAGTTGGTTAAGGTTTCAGGGGGGACCTCTAAGGTGCCCTCTGGGGTGTATTTTACAATAAAATGTACACTGGCATCAGTGTGCATTTATTGTGCTGAGAAGTTTGATACCAAACTTCACAGTTTTCAGTGTAGCCATTATGGTGCGGTGGAGTCCGTGTTTGACAGACTCCCAGACCATATACTCTTATGGCTACCCTGCACTTACAATGTCTAAGGTTTTGCTTAGACACTGTAGGGGCACAGTGCTCATGCACTGGTGCCCTCACCTATGGTATAATGCACCCTGCCTTAGGGCTGTAAGGTCTGCTAGAGGGGTGACTTATCTATACTGCATAGGCAGTGTGAGGTTGGCATGGCACCCTGAGGGGAGTGCCATGTCGACTTACTTGTTTTGTCCTCACCAGCACACACAAGCTGGCAAGCAGTGTGTCTGTGCTGAGTGAGGGGTCCCCAGGGTGGCATAAGATATGCTGCAGCCCTTAGAGACCTTCCCTGGCATCAGGGCCCTTGGTACCAGGGGTACCAGTTACAAGGGACTTACCTGGATGCCAGGGTGTGCCAATTGTGTAAACAAAAGTACAGGTTAGGGAAAGAACACTGGTGCTGGGGCCTGGTTAGCAGGCCTCAGCACACTTTCAATTCAAAACATAGCATCAGCAAAGGCAAAAAGTCAGGGGGTACCCATGCCAAGGAGGCATTTCCTTACAACATTCGTCTGAAAAGGAAAACGCTTCAGTTCTGTGGCAATTGTGTCTGAACTACTGGCCACTCCTTGATTATATACCTACTTATCTGTTTCTGCACATTACATATGTATGCAATACATCATATCTACGTAGCATGTTTTCCGTTGATAAAGCTCCTAGCTTTGCTAATGCTTGTTTTTGTCGCATACATCTTACGAGGTTGATTAGGTCGAGACCTTCTGACTCCCAGAATCTAGGGTCCAGATCCTTCCATTCCACATGTTCCTGAAGCAGAGGTGATCTGGTGCACATGACCATTGACCCCAAGAATCTAGGCCCAGATCCGTCTACTCCACACACACCACAAGCATAGGTGATCCGGTGCACGTGACTCACAGAATCACCCCACAAGCAGAGGTGATCGGGTGCACGTGACTAGTGACTCGCAGAATCTAAGGCCTATATCCTTCTACTCTACACACACACCACAAGCAGAGGTGATCTGGTGAACATGACTAGTGACTCCCAGAGTCTACGACCGAGATCCATCCATGCTACATGTGCAGAAAACTGAGGTGATCTGGTGCACGACTATTGACCTCAGAAATCCCGATCCTTCTACTCCATGCACACCACAAGGAGAGGTGATCTGGTGCACATGACTATTGGCCCCAAAAATCCAGGCCCACATCCTTATTCTCCATGCACACCACAAGCAGAGGTGATCTAGTGAACATGACTATTGACCCCAGGAATCGAGGTCCAGATCCTTCTAGTCCCCATACACCAGAAGTGGAAGGGATCTAGTGCAGGTGACTATTGACCCCAGGAATCTAGGTCCAGATCCTTTTACTCCACATACACCGGAATTGGAGGTGATCTGTTGTACATGCCTTTTCACTCCCAGAAGCTGAGGCCTTTGATCCATTGAGCCCACAAGTGTCTGAAGTAGGGGAGATCTAGTATATTGTAATCACTCATTTAGCGATGGTGAGTCCACGAGTAGTGACATTGTTCTACTGCATGCATAGGAGATGATGGTGATAACGTCCTGGTGCACCGAGCTCTGTGAACAGCCCTCTGTGGCCATGACTGCTCCTCTCACCATTTCCAATAGCCAGGGCCCCTCCCCTGTGATTGATTACAGTGAGCAGCTGCATTCCATCAGCCCCTATTAAGTCTATTTTAGAGCTGTATCCCCTTCCCCTTTCAGTGTTTTGGGTGTGCACATTCCTGTAACATGACTACTTCCTTCCTGTGTGGCTAAATTTGGCATCCGCCTGCCCCATGACTTCCGAGCTCATTCATTTCGTCACTTCCTGTTAACGTTATTATGTTTCAGACCCCTTCTGTCTTCCGTGTGGGGTACCTCAAGGCTCATCATTGTCCCCCACGCTTGTTAATATCTTCGTCATCTCTTTGGCAAAATTTATTATGTCTTCCAGCTTTGTGGCTGTGGCCTATGCTGATGACACACAAATAATGGTGTCCATTTCTTCGGATATGGATGAAGTAGGGAGCAAATTTAGAAGCTGTCTAGCCAACATTGCTCTGTAGATGCAAGATAACTGTCTAAAACTGAATTCAGAAAAGACAAAGGTTATTCTATTTGGAAGATACCTCATTTTAGAATACGTCCCGGTGGCCCCCCAACACCAGACCTCTACCGTGTCCGGTGCAGAAAGTAAAAAACTCAGGAGTGGTGTTCGATGGACAGCTTTGATTTTCCAAACAAATAAACCAGGTTACATCTTCATGTTTCCATCTGCTTAGAATACTAAGGAATTTGTTCCAGTATATTCTTTTTAAAATGCAAAAAACGTTTTAGTTGCATTAGTACCATTCAGAATAGACTATTTCAAACAAGGTCAATTAAAACTCCAATCCCTCCAAAATACGGCTGCCTGTTTTCTACCTAAAGTACCTACATACAACACCATATCCAAGGGGCTGCAGGTCCTTCACTGGTTTCCAGTCAATGAACGAGTGACACTTAAAGCCCTATGCATGGCCCATAAGGCTCTGCTTGGGGAAGGGCCTTCATATTTAAAAAATAAAAAAATAAAAAACCTTCATTTCGCATGTTCCCTCTCGAAATGTAAGGTCAAGAAGAGCTAGTCTGGGAGTTTCCCAAAAATGAAGAGATCCAGATAGGGAGGGAGGAGTTTCTCTTTTCTAGTACGTAAACTCTGGAATAGCATGGCTCTTGTTCTTCTGTTCCAATCCATCAGAGCTCCTTTTAGGAAACTGCGCAAAACATGGCCTTTTCCCAAAATTCAGTAGTCAATCCACCTACTTCTTTGAGAATGCTAGCGCTAAGACACCTTGCGCCTTATAAGAACTTTACTCACGTGCGTTTGGCACATGAGGTCTTCTTATGCATCAGTTTAAAGACAGTGCACTAGTGACTCGAGGAGCCAGGCCTTAGTGTATTCCGTCTTCTTAATCTTTTTTACTAGTTGCGTCTAGTAAGGCTCACCTCCCTAAAATAGGCCTCTACTTTGAATTAAGGCCGCTGTGTCTCTGCAGAGGGAAAAATAACAGAAGCAGGTCGGTCTGATGCATCTGAAAGTGCGGGACAGGATCCCTGATGGGGCGTTACAGCGACATTTGTGAGACTAGGTGACCATCTCTAGCCAGGCCGCTTCTAGATTTAGGGGTTCTTGCCGCCCCGAGACAGGACAGTGATGCAAGGCATGGAGGCTGAGAGTGCAGTGCGCACAGGAAACACACTTAGGCGCTCAGCCTTGCCGTTTACGCTTAAGCTGAGGTTAGATGTTTGTGTACATTTTTGCTCTGCACCCCTTGCAGCATTTCTAGTATTTAATCCACGTTTTTCCAAACCCTAGGTTGCAAAGTCAGACAGAGCCGTATCGCCTGGATACCTAAATCCTGGATGAGAACTATTAATAGGTTTATATAGAAACCTCTGTGGGCCTCCTGGTGGGGTCTCTTGCAACTCGAAGCCAATTTACGAGATTACCTTATATCCCGCAACCCATATTCTTGTTGAGAAATGAACGTTTCCTTCTAACCTTGGACCTTTAGCGCTTCAGTGTGAGAAGTAGCGCTATAAAAGCTTTATTCGCGCCCACAGCCCTCTCCGGTTCCCATAGCTTGAGGGATCCGACTGGCTAATCCGGGAGTGCCCGACGAACTGGTTAGACAGGTTGGTGAGTGGGTCGGTTTTTTGGCGAGGTGTGGACCTGTTTAAAGGTCGGTGGGCCGGTTTTTGTTGATTTTCCTGATATTACCACAGACATTGTCTGCAGCAATCTCGAATCCACGCAGTCTTCCACAACTTGCAAAATACTCACACAGCCTGTCTTTACAAGTTCGAAACTACCCCAAGTTTCAAATTATGGGGCACTTTTCAAACAATTTAAATTCACTAATGGGGCAACTTTTATTTTGGTACCCGGGCCTGTATTCTGCCTGATTGCATCGCAGCTAGCGTAGCACACCAGGCACTAGCACAGAGAAGTCGGCCACCCAGAGCCATCGGTTGAATTTCGGAGAGGCCAGTCCGTTTAACGTCCATTCCGGTGGATCGGTGAAACGGGACACTTAAATTGTACTGTAACGGAGATTTTACCCCATCAGCGATGTCACAACGTCGTCACAGTGCGGTGTAAGGCTGTTTCTTGTATTGACGGACAACAGCGACACCTCATGGCAAAAAAAGAAGTTGTCGTGATTAGCATTAATCGCCCTTGACGACAGTTTGTATACAATCACATGCTAATACAAGGAAATATAAATGAACTACGTTTGGACTTTTTCAGTGGCTCCTTTTAAAGATTTAAAAAAAACACAAAAAGTACTTTCTGGCCATGTGAAAAAAAAATAGTACCACTGTTACTGATGCACATACGCACTCTTTAGAAACTGAACATGCGACTCCCTTCCTTGAGTTGCACAGTCTTCTGTCAATCCTTTCAAAAGTGCTCTGTGTATGTCATGCATGTTCTGGGTACAGCATATATGCAAGATTTTTTTTTTTTTTTAAATACAGGGAGTGCAGAATTATTAGGCAAGTTGTATTTTTGAGGATTAATTTTATTATTGAACAACAACCATGTTCTCAATGAACCCAAAAAACTCATTAATATCAAAGCTGAATATTTTTGGAAGTAGTTTTTAGTCTGTTGTTAGTTTTAGCTATGTTAGGGGGATATCTGTGTGTGCAGGTGACTATTACTGTGCATAATTATTAGGCAACTTAACAAAAAAAATATATATACCCATTTCAATTATTTATTATTACCAGTGAAACCAATATAACATCTCAACATTCACAAATATACATTTCTGACATTCAAAAACAAAACAAAAACAAATCAGTGACCAATATAGCCACCTTTCTTTGCAAGGACACTCAAAAGCCTGCCATCCATGGATTCTGTCAGTGTTTTGATCTGTTCACCATCAACATTGCGTGCAGCAGCAACCACAGCCTCCCAGACACTGTTCAGAGAGGTGTACTGTTTTCCCTCCTTGTAAATCTCACATTTGATGATGGACCACAGGTTCTCAATGGGGTTCAGATCAGGTGAACAAGGAGGCCATGTCATTAGATTTCCTTCTTTTATACCCTTTCTTGCCAGCCACGCTGTGGAGTACTTGGACGCGTGTGATGGAGCATTGTCCTGCATGAAAATCATGTTTTTCTTGAAGGATGCAGACTTCTTCCTGTACCACTGCTTGAAGAAGGTGTCTTCCAGGAACTGGCAGTAGGACTGGGAGTTGAGCTTGACTCCATCCTCAACCCGAAAAGGCCCCAGAAGCTCATCTTTGATGATACCAGCCCAAACCAGTACTCCACCTCCACCTTGCTGGCGTCTGAGTCGGACTGGAGCTCTCTGCCCTTTACCAATCCAGCCACGGGCCCATCCATCTGGCCCATCAAGACTCACTCTCATTTCATCAGTCCATAAAACCTTAGAAAAATCAGTCTTGAGATATTTCTTGGCCCAGTCTTGACGTTTCAGCTTGTGTGTCTTGTTCAGTGGTGGTCGTCTTTCAGCCTTTCTTACCTTGGCCATGTCTCTGAGTATTGCACACCTTGTGCTTTTGGGCACTCCAGTGATGTTGCAGCTCTGAAATATGGCCAAACTGGTGGCAAGTGGCATCGTGGCAGCTGCACGCTTGACTTTTCTCAGTTCATGGGCAGTTATTTTGCGCCTTGGTTTTTCCACACGCTTCTTGCAACCCTGTTGACTATTTTGAATGAAACGCTTGATTGTTCGATGATCACGCTTCAGAAGCTTTGCAATTTTAAGAGTGCTGCATCCCTCTGCAAGATATCTCACTATTTTTGACTTTTCTGAGCCTGTCAAGTCCTTCTTTTGACCCATTTTGCCAAAGGAAAGGAAGTTGCCTAATAATTATGCACACCTGATATAGGGTGTTGATGTCATTAGACCACACCCCTTCTCATTACAGAGATGCACATCACCTAATATGCTTAATTGGTAGTAGGCTTTCGAGCCTATACAGCTTGGAGTAAGACAACATGCATAAAGAGGATGATGTGGTCAAAATACTCATTTGCCTAATAATTCTGCACTCCGTGTATGATCTTAGTTTGTGTATATGAGGATAGCGAAAGGCCGCTGAGTTCCATCGGAATGGGCTCAAACAGCCCTGTAAATACAAGAATGGGGCAGAACAAATCTGCCACATTTAAAAAACAAGAGAAGACTGTGCTTTCTTCTTATTCCCATATCACAATTTCTTTCACACTTCATAAGTTAATATGTAGTTCTCTAGATTGGTTTGTACATACAAATTCACATTTCACTTCTTATGTTTTAAATCACAAATATTTTATTTGTACTAATAAAAAAGGGCATTTGATTTAATTCTTAAGCCTGCATCATTTATTATATTTGGGTAAGCCGCCTTGTTTTAGGCGAAGAACCAGCATGTATTACGGATTTGTCGGTACGCAGGTCTGGGGCTTTTTCAGGGCTCAGAACTACAGGAAAATGCTGTCATATGTGCAGAGCCACTAGACTTATGGGATTGTGAGGCCGTGGCGATTTTCACGCAATTATAGATTTGCCACATAATCCACCATTTGCTGCATAATCTGTAGATTTTAACAAAAAGGTTGTTTCTAGCTCAAACGGTAAAAAAGTTATTAAACATACAACAACACTGTTGCCGCGCAGTGGAAGGCCCTTTGCAAATCCGGACTGGTCACCTTTCTGTTGCTTACTGCTATATTTGGGTATTAGACTGTTACTAATGTAATGCAACCAATGCCCAAACAGTGGTACCAAGTTTAAAGATGACAAAATAATGAAGTAATACTATTACAAAATGGGCCTCGTTATGCTGCAGAATTAGGCCCTCCACTGCCACATAATTCCAGGGGCCCTGCTTATATTCTTGTCCACTTCCTAACTCAAGCAGTCTTTTTCAAAGACCGCTGTTTTCCGTATTGCTCTGGGTTATCTCTATTTTGTGGCCTTTTGTAAGGCTTGTTATTTAAGAAAACATCATGGCTGTTGCTTTAACGAGGGAAGGTAATGTGGGGAGGTGGTCTGAGCATTCTACCAGTCTCTGCAGTCTCAGCTAGATTAATAGTCTGCAGCCTATAACTACTCAATTTGAACCAAGCTAAGACGGCATTACTTTCCCTAGCTGTATGTACAAACCCATCTAGAGAAGTACATATTCACTAACCAAGTGTGAAAGAAATTGCAGCGTAGAAATAAGGTGATTCATATGGACTCACCGAGGAATAGTAGGCCCAGCTTCTTCCTTGGAGTACCACAACGCACCACCACGAATTCTTACCGTAACTAGGTGGTACTTAAGATTTTTGGGCCTATTTTAAAAACATGACAGGACCTGCCCAGAACTTCAAAAGTTCATTGTGTCTGCTTTATTCACCAGACCAGAAATAATCTTACAATCAGAGTCCATAGTTTTGAAACCGAGGAAAATTTGGCCAGTGAAATTGGCCCGTCCATTTTCATCGGTGACCAATGTTGGCGTAAAGTGAACATGTTTATTTATGTTAAGTGTTTTTTTTAGTGAGCACACTGATGTCAGCCATCTTGTTTGGCTTCTTTATTCCACACAGACTATTGCGTTTTTTAAGCAAGGAAGAGCCAGATTACATCATCTTTCTGGGTGATGCTGATTTGCTTAAAGGTGGTATTTGGCATAATTTTAGTGACAAAGGAAGAAGGAACACTCAAAACAACATAGAATTAAGAGGCAGAGGAAACCCACATGTCCCGGAAAGGGGACACCGGTTAATAACCTGAAGCCATTGTTGAAAGCTACAATGGATCAGAGATCCAGGATAGCCCTTTCTCCCCAGCATATCCAAACTCCAGAGGCCAATTTAAGGTTAGAGTCAACTTGAACACTCAAAAGAGAATCCCCAAATTACAACCCACACCTCCAGTCTCACAAACTCTCCCAAAGTACTTAGGTTTGTAGAGAGAGCGCACATCGCGAGGTCTTTGAAGATGCAAGAAGATGGTCCAACTGACACATGTCACACAGGTTAGATTGAGAGAAAATTGGCCCAAGCCCAGCAGAGACCATCACACAACACTTTACACCAGCATTGAGTTGGCCATCAGATCAGTGACTGAATCCCCTCTCAAAACAATGGCAATTTTAGTATATTGGGCAGGGTGGTCCACAGACCACCCCAGCGTGGAGAAGTGTGGCACAATGGTTAGAGCGGCAGACCCTGATGCAGAGATCTGGCCCGGGACCAGGGTTCAATTCCCGCCTCAGCGGGTCTTGGGCTCAGTTCCCTTGGACCAGATAATTCTCGCCTCGGTGCCTAATCTAATTAATGGGTCCCACTCTGTAACTCTGGGTAATAGCTTGCTTAATCTCCACAACGGCCCTGACAGCTCTTGGATGCCTGGCTTCACCCTGGGAGTTGCCCAGGAGTGGGCGCCCCACAGGGAAAAGCCAGGAGGGGTTCCACAGCGGTATGCGTACAGCGCCTTGAGACCCTAAAGGGTGAGTAGTGCGCTATACAAGTGCGAAGTTTTGTTTAGTTTAGCAGTGACCCTGTATGTGAAACCCCACAAACACAGACCTGTGTGTCTACAAATAAAAGCACCAAGTGACCATATGCTTGGTGGATGTGCGCTACATGAAGACAGCATTAGATTACATCACCTTTGATATTTACCTTCAAAATTCAAAGAACATTTTTTTACAGTTGCATAACGAACTGAATGCCACAAAAGGAAAACAACGCACCTTGACAACGCGCTAAATCGCACTAAGTAACTGCTCATTGCAAATTAATGACTGATATCAAACATAATGTCCTTGGGATCCGCTTTTAAAACAATCAGTACTTTTCACTGCTTTCATTACTTAAATCTACATTTAGAGGGGGGTGATTAAAGGTACCTGGGAGAATCACAGACTCCAAGGAAAAGACAGTTCAAGGCAGTGTCAATTTGACAACAGTCTTCAGTGCATTTCTCCCCCACTGTTCAGGAGAAGACGCTCCTTCAGGAAATTCTGAAAATGGCACTATAATACTTTTTTTCGTTTTTTGTGCTACTGCGCTAAGCCCTGTCTGTCAAAGATGACCCTTCACATAGCAACAGATTTCATCTGCTAAACACATAGCAACAAAACCTGCAGGTGATATTGTCTTGATACCAGCCTACATTCCATTATTTGTAATGCATGCATCTCACCCGTAAGGGTATCCAGGTATGGAAAGAAAGTTGCTCAGGGTTCGAAGCTAAGCTAACTAGAACAGCCAGGTTTTAAGTTTCTTCCTAAATTTTGAGAGAGATTCAGGGGAACGAATAGTGAGGGATAGCATATTTCAAGCATTGGGAGCCAGGTTAAAACAAGCATTTGCAATGCAAAGGGTCTCGCATTTGCTCGAGTCAAAGCTATTAGCGTTGTAAATTCCTATCTGGACTTTTCTTGCCTCATAAATTGAAAATTAAAAGTAAAACAGCTGACAAAAGCAAGTCAATTCAAAGTGCCATGGCTGCAATGAGCGTGAGTTATTGGCTCCCTGTGTGGATGTCTAGAAAGGATTGTGGCTGGGATGAAAGACGAACCGAAACCAGAGGAGTGGCCATCACACACTGTAAGAGGACGAAGCGTGACGTAGTGTGATGGCCAACAAAAATGTTCACTTAGTGAATCGCGTGGGAGGGAACTCGGCACTCAAAGGAGGGACATTTCACAAAACGCACCAATAAAAATGAAGCATTTAGGACAAGCACAAGAAAGAATGAATAGCAAAAGCCCACAGAGAAATTACAACAGGCCAGAGCGCTTACGCACTCGACCCTAAAAAGGTGCACCCTCCTGCTATAAGGACCTGAATGGCATGTGTAGTGGAGTTGGAAGGAACACAGAAGTGTATGTCACTGCTAAGGAAGGAGGGGCCAAGGTTGGAAAGTGCTTTGTAGGTATGCGTAAGAGGCATGTAGAGGGAACGCTTATCAACAACCAGCCAATAAAGATTATGTAAATGGGAGATGATGCTGGTTTGAGACGGCAGATTAAGAACAAGCCTAGAGGCTGTGTTCTGGACCATTTAGAGACTCTTGATAAGATGTACCCAAATGTCAGATACAGGGCATTTCCGTAGTCCAGTCTGCTGGTAATGAGTGCTTGAGGCACCGTTTTATATGTGTTCAGGGCCAGTCATTTAAACTATTTTTCTCAGCATTTGAAGTGTTAAAGCAAAAGCAAGTGCAATTATTTGGTTTGGCAGAGAAAGCTGATTACAGCAGTGATGCCCACGTATCTGGCAGCTTGCAAGGGCTGGGTCAGGGGAGGGCGATGGCAGGGGGGAGAGGGGGAATGTTGTGGGACCACCAGGTGGTGGTCCAGAGTGAAATATCTCTACCAAATAGGATAAGCTTGATTTTTCACTGTTTAGCTTTAGGCAACTACAGTGCATCCAGTCAGCAAGCGCAGGCATGCAGTACACTAGATTAGTGTGGGTAATTCTGTGTCTTCCAAGAGAGAGGGGACCAGCTGAGTGTCAACATCATAAGAGGTACTATTAGAGCTGTAACATTTAACAACAGATGCCAGTGGTGTTACATAAACATTCAACAACTTGGGGCTCAGGGAAGATCCGTGGGGGACAACCCAAAAAAGGTTGGAAGCCTCATACTGAAATAGCAGGAGACCTACTGATCAAGCCCAATGAGGTAGGACAGAAGTAAACCAGTGAAGAGCACAATGACGGATACCTGCATCGAAAAGGCACCTGAGCAGAATGGCATGTGATACCGTGTCAAATGCCACTGAAAGATCTAAGAAGGTACAAGCTGAAGTAGCAACCTTATCGATGACAAGTCGATGTCATTTGTGGCGGCACGGGGAGCCGTTTTTCCCAGGTTCAGGCACATCCCAAGCTTAGTGTTCAGTCCTCTGTGATTTTTAGACCTACGCCTTGGACAGGTCTGTGTAGGTTTTACTCCAGTGATGACTCTTGAGTAGCATTAAACGTCAATCCGGATCACATAAATTAAAATCTCCGGTGGCAAATGAGGCCTTTGAAATGAAGATACCACCTTCCTTAAATCCCCCCTGTTTTGTAACACCTGAGCCCAGCAGCAACCATTTTCAAGGGCTTTCACCTTTTTATAGGACATTATTCCAAGCGACCTCAGAGGGAATCTAAACCTTCGGTCTTTCTGTAGAGATTTAAAGACTTTCCTGTTTAGATTATATCTCTCTAATATGTAGACCATAAGATTGCTCTTCCTGTTGATGTGGTTTGCTTACTGCACCGAAGATTGACAATTACTCTAATGATATTTGTGGCAGTTCGGTCAGTTGTGCATCACTTGCATGCTCTCGGGTAACTGAAAAGCCTACGCCACCTCAAAGAGCCTCAAGTCTGCTCCTCCGCTCAATTCATGACCATAGTAAATGAATATACAATCCATGTTTCTCACATGCGCATCCTCTTGGGAATTGATTCTGGACCATAGAATGCAGGGATCTAGAGGGGGAAAGTCTAGTCTCTCCCCTAAGTGAGAAGCACCTGAGTGGTTGCCTCTTTCGGGCAGAGAGATGTTGTCAGGACCCACATAGGGGAAAGGCCCCGTTGTCAAAGGTTTGACAAAATGGAGAAAATGTAAGTGATATTTGTATCTCCATTTAAATAAACTGAGTTCAAGAAGTAGCTGAAATCGGATACACAGAGCACGACTCTAAGGATAGTGTTCCAAAATCACCAAGTGATTTCTGCAAAAGTTTATGATAGTCTTCCAATATCATCAAATGATTTCTTCAAATGATTTCTGCAGAAGTTGATGATAGTGTTCCAATATCATCAAGTGATTTCTTCAAATGATTTCTGCAGAAGTTGATGATAGTGTTCCAATATCATCAAGTGATTTCTTCAAATGATTTCTGCAGAAGTTGATGATAGTGTTCCAATATCATCAAGTGATTTCTGCAGAAGTTGATTATAGTGTTCCAGTATTATCAATAGATTTCTGCAGACGTTGATGATAGTGTTCCAATATCATCAAATGATTTCTGCAGAATTGTAATTGTAATAGTATTTATATAGCGCTTACTACCCCTGACGAGGCGTCGAAGTGCTTTTCGGTGACTAGCACGCTACTCCGGAACCCAACAGAAGTTGATGATGGTGTTCTAATATCATCAAATGATTTCTGCAGAAGTTAGGATAGTGTTCTAATACCATCAAGAGATTTAAGGAAGATACATTGATTCAAAACTTAGCAGGTCTGACACTGGACTAATTAATCCACTGTAGGGATCTGTGTCGCACCCATGGCCACAGAATGAAATTCTGGTGATGCCACTGAGCTTTTTATCCACCTTAATCGATAAAGTTAGGACCATCTCGTTGGTAGCAATAAACGCCTCCTATACAGTGGCAGAAGCCCCTGTTTGAAGGTGTGTTTTACAGCTACTGGTTACCTTTTATTGGCTTTGTTGCCTGAGCTGCTGACAGTGACCTGCCTTAAAAAGGGTCACTTCGTATGCAGACCGGCTCCGTGTCTGATCTACAAACTAGACACCTAGGAGTTTGCATGTTTGCACATTTTCCATCAGTGATTAAAAGTATCGGCTCAAAAGGCATATTTAAAATGGCAAAAAATATATTTATGTGGAAAAAAACTGTGGTTATGAGCTTATCGTGAAGCTTGAAGCCTTGAGTACCATAGGTCTGCCAGCCAGTGGTTACATTGTAAATCCATAGCTTACGGGGCTCAAAGTTCTGCTCTGAAGCCCGCGGCCATTAAATGCAAACACATTGAATACCAAGGCTGTTTAGCTTGAAACCCACCTCAAGCCTTTTTAATCCACTAACAGAGACTCCCTGCCCCTTCACCTCTCTCTCCTGCAGGTTTCTGCTTTCTCCCTTTCTGACAGGTTTTCTGCCTTTATCCTTCTCCGTTTTGAAGTGAAAACGTAAGTGCCAGTCCCCATAAATAAGTGCAGGTGTCCCCCACTGGCAACCACCGGCCCAAATTAAGCACTGCTGTCAGCGAATCGAAGTTTTTGGACTACGTTTGATGGTGTGCCCATGTTAGTAAGGATCCTGCTTGCTGAATAACCCTATAACAGTGTTAACGTCACTTACAAATTATTTCTGAGCTAGTACATTTTTAACAGTAGAATGTCACAAGGTGGAAATATGAGTTTATCTTCGGAGAACTTCGTAATGGGCAAATCACAAACACTGATCTTCCAGCAGATTCTCTGACAAACACGCAGTGTCCAATTTATGGGGAGTTTACAGATACACCAAAGCCACCCTCATTAGATACAACGAGGAAATACAGATCAAAGAGCCCTATTACCGACAGTGGTCGAGTGACCATGCTGGTCAGCGAGCCTCCTGTCGCGGAAACCCCACGCAGAGTTGCAAAGACCTGTTGGAGGTTGTCATTTGGCCATGTTGCATGGGGTCGACCACTTGCGATAGCAGATTATACGCATAAGTTCGTTGAGCACCCATATGGCTCAAACCTTTTTATAATCGTCCATGCTGTTGCCACCTGTGTGAGATGAATTGGCTAACTGAATGTTGTTTTGTCCACTTCATTCCCCATCAAAGATTTTTTTAATAAATTATTTTCTCTTCCTACTTCATTAATACATTGAGTAACACCATAGAAGCAAGTGAGCTCAACGTGAATGTTGCCGGCCCTGATTTCTAACTCGATCGCATCCTAAGGCCACACTCCCCAGCCAGTGGCCATTACTGTCCGAGGAATGCAACTTTTCAAAACACTGTCCTCAGTAACTTTTGTGAAGCCTTGGGATACTATACACCCCTTGTGTTGTGCTCGGTACGTAACCCTGCCCAAGGGTGCATCACACGTCTGCGTGACGGAGGGTCTACAAGCGCGTCTCGCTCGCTTTGTGACCTTTTAAGTATTCGCTCTTCCACTTGGCTGGAGGCAGCTTCACTAATCCGCTTTCTTGCAGCTCTCTGAGAGGGAGTGTCAGCCCCAGCTGACCAAACACAGCAAATGTCAAAGCAGGAAGAAGGTTACAAGACCATCCTTCATCACCCTGCAGAACCCAAAGATCACATTCTCGCGACAAATATTGAATTGAGAAAAGTAAACACTACACTTTATGAGAAGATGTTAGGTAATTATCCGGTAAATTCATTCTCTGCACCATGCAACCATCCTTCACTCAGTCACATCGTCCCATTATCAATCCTTTCCAGTATCCATTCATTCATCCCTGCTACGTCACCCTTGATCCAGCTAACACCCTCCATCACTCAGCCCCCCTTCATTCCAGCATGCCTTTCTTTCTTCATCCTTTTCTCCCTACAGCCCTAGTTTCATCCCATGCTCTATACCACATCCACACTCCCACGGATTCCATGCCCCATCATCCTTCCCTTGTGCCATACATCCTTTGCTCCCTACATCCCTTGTTTCATCCCATGCTCTGTACCGCATCCACTCTCCCAAAGATTCCATGCTCCATCATCCTTCCCTCGTCCCATCCATCCTTTGCTCCCTACATCCCTTGTTTCATCCCATGCTCTATACCACATCCACTCTCCCATCATCCTTCCCTCGTGCCATCCATCCTTTGCTCCCTACATCCCTTGTTTCATCCCATGCTCTGTACCACATCCACACTCCCACAGATGCCATGCCCCATCATCCTTCCCTTGTGCCATCCATCCTTTACTCCTTACATCCCTTGTTTCATCCCATGCTCTATACCACATCCACACTCCCACAGATTCCATTCCCCATCATTCTTCCCTCGTGCCATCCATCCATCCTTGGCTCCTTACATCCCTTGTTTCATCCCATACTCTGTACCACATCCACTCTCCCACAGATTCCATGCCTCATCATCCTTCCCTTGTCCCATCCATCCTTTGCTCCTTACATCCCTTGTTTCATCCCATGCTCTGTACCACATCCACACTCCCACAGATTCCATGCCCCATCATCCTTCCCTTGTCCCATCCATCCTTTTCTCCTTACATCCCTTGTTTCATCCCATGCTCTATACCACATCCACTCTCCCACAGATTCCATGCTCCGTCAAACTTTCCATGTGCCATCCATCCTTTGCTTGCCCATATTTCGTTCCCTCCATCTCTTTACATCAGTTCGTCCATCCCTTGCTACCTGTATCCATCCTCCGTACAAATCTTGGTTCCACTCACTTCTATCCATCCAGCCAATCTTCCTCCCAGTCTTGAAAAGGCTTCTTCATATCCCGTGACATGTAAGGGCCTGTCAAGGTGATGGAGGCACATTGCACACTCATCCATGAACGCCAATTCACCAAAATGCCAGAGGTAGCGTGAGTGACACCACACGCCCTTTGACCTCCAGTTTCTTTCACACACACACTGGTAATATATACCCACATTCATACTTACACACACTCTCTCGCGTGTGAGTAAGCACACAACATACATTTAAAAGCATTTTTTTCACTTCCCTCAGCTGCCAGGGAGGGTCATATTCCCGCTAATTGGACTCCTTTTTTATTACACTAATAATGAATAATTCAGTTTCTTCTTCTGCCATAGCCGGTCTTTCTAGAGAGACTTGGGGCTGTTGTTAGCCAAGGGAAAGCCAGTAATCTCCCGAATCCTGTTTCTGGCCAGACAACCCTCTGTGCTGCCCTTCTCTGAAATCTAGAAAAACACATCCTTCTAGAAAACTGAGGTTATAGGAAAGCTTGGGCCAACCTCACACAAGAGTATTTCACAGATCTCTGACCCCTGTGCCTTCTGCAGCCGGAGCTTTCTATTTCACTGAGTGACTTGTGAAAAATTCGCCATTTGCTCGAGGAATGCAGGGAAGGCGTGGTGACATCACCCCAAGCAATGAAAGTCCAGCAACATTTATTAAATAAGACGTTCTTTTCATCCGATCATCGTCCACGGACTTCTGACAGTTTCACAAGTTTAAGTATAGTCCCAATTTTCTAAAGAAGAGTCTGTACCATTGTAGTAGTGTTGACAAGGTATTCAAGTAATTAAAAATGTGTACATTTGCCAATCCGTTCTGGCATTCCTATGTGCAAAATGCAAATGATATTGAAGTTGCGGGCCCCAGGTCTTAGTCCTGTAAGAGTGAAGCAACAGCTCCCTCTAGTGGTAAGAAAGTCATGAAAGTCAATACTGTAGATGCTGTGACTCCACTATCAGTTCTTTGTTGTGTAGACATCTGCCGAGCCCCCTCCTTCAGTCTGCGGGGCTTTGAATAGCCATCTTTTCTCGCGGCGCTTAAAATAACCTATAATGTAAATATTTTGCGCAGTCTGAGCCCCGGAACGAGGCCTCTGTGGGACCAGCGGGTCCATCTTCCTCAGGGTACCTACCGCGGGTGCCCCTTTCGCTCCTCCCATCAGTCTTTGCGGTCTGTGGTAACTCTGTAACCCACCCCCTTTTTAAGAGCATGAGTATTGACAAATATGGCATTTTTATCGATATAATTCCAAATGGAATGTGGCTGCATAACCGAGTACTGGTGCAAATGTTACTATGCCCTGGTGAAAATCTCTGCATGCACTAATGATTAGTGGGGCACTGGTGATGACTAAGAGGTTGGTGCAAAGCTGCACACGTGCTAGGATTAATGAGCGAGGGTGCCAATGCAGCTAACTCCTCCTGGTAGGGGTGCAAATCTGAAGAAGCATTGAAGGTGATTGACTGGCCTCAGAAACTGCCCAATGATGTATTCCATAAGAGGGCAAAACAGAAGAGGGACTAACGTTTCCTGAATCCTGAGGCAAAACAGAAGAGGGACTAACGTTTCCTGAATCCTGAGGCAAAACTGAAGAGGGACTAACGTTTCATGAATCCTGAGGCAAAACTGAAGAGGGACTAACGTTTCCTGAATCCTGAGGCAAATCTGAAGAGGGACTAACGTTTCCTGAATCCTGGGGAAAATCTGAACAGGAATTAAGGTTTACTGAATCCTGGAGCAAATCTGAAGAGTGAGTAAGGTTTCCTGAATCCTGGGGAAAATGTGAGCAGGGACAAAAAGTTAATGAATCCTGGGGCACATCTGAACAGGGACTAAAGTTTACTGAATCCTGGAGCAAATCTGAAGAGGGACTGATGTTAACTGAATCCTGGGGCAAATCTAACAGGGACTAAGGTCTCCTGAATCCTGTGGAAAACCTGAACAGGGACACAAAATTAATTAATCCCGGGGCAAATCTGAACAGGGACTAAGGTTTACATAAAATCGTAGAGCAAATCTGAACAGGGACTAATGTTTATTGAATCTTGGGCAAATCTTAACAGGGACTACGTTTTAGTGAATTCTGTGGCAACTCTAAACATGCAGCTAGGACTAAATAGTGATGCAGAGAAAAACATTCATAAAGGTGCTAATTCTTGGCATATGGTGAGCATTTGTGACACAGAGGATCCCATTGCTGCATTGGGCTTTGAATGGGCCAGTGATGGTAATACCTGCATGAAGCAGGCGTTCTTATAACAGTGGCGCCATCCCCTGGTGTAGACTTACTCTGTCGTGATATTGGTAATTCTGCAGGTAAAACTTGGGTGCAGGGTCCTGATGCAATGCCCCTACTGCCGTGATATTGCTAATCTGCCGCAAATTTGTGTCAGCGTCACTGCTGTGTGAGGCTTCAGCCTGTAAGATTGCAGCAGCCTGGCTGCTTCCATCCATGCTCTCACTAATCAATGTGTTTTTGCACGTACTAATGAATTCAACCATTCATCCGTCAATCCACTCACCTTTTCAACCATTTCTGAACTCACTCACCTTATACATATCCATACACTCAGCCACTTACTCAGGTGTCTTGGAAACTGCTGTGCCCCCGTGACCCCTATCTATCTATCTATCTATCTATCTATCTATCTATCTATCTATCTATCTATCTATCTGTCTATCTATCTAATTATCTATATATCTGTCTGTCTATCTGTCTATCTGTCTAGCTATCTATATGTCTGTCTGTCTGTCTGTCTGTCTATCGATCTAGTTTAACACTCTACTAGTCCAGCCTCACTGACCAGACATAACCAAGTTACACCTATGTACAACATTTTCCACGGGCCATAGGTGGTGTGATGTATGTCCTTGGGACCGAGGGATATGTGTCACCTTACGCATAGCAACCGATCTGCCGAGTCCGAGCCAGGCCAAAGCGAGGGAGTGTCTGTGTGTTCTCACTCGTGTCCTTGCACGAAAACCTGCTGATGGACCCAGGTGTAATTGCCCCCGTCTGCTGTTTCCCTGCAGTTCTTGTGCTCGGGTTATTTATTTGCCAAGTTCATTTGATACATGCTTCTGGTAAGGGCAGTTGTTAAGGCTTATTATCAGATAATAAACTCAGGAGCTTAGATTGGTTCTCGCAGTGGCCTCCTGTGGGTCAACCTCTGCAATAAACATCTGACCCGGACCCGAAGGAGGCAGCCCACCATGGGCCCGGCAGTCTGGTCCTGGTGCTTTCTGGACACCCTCAGAAGCGTCGCCAGGCATCTTTCGGCTTTGTTGTGCTTGGTGAGTGGACTGCAGCTTGAGTCCCTGCGTTGAAGCAAGCACTGCCAGCTGTGGGATTTAGGAATCTATATTTTTTTCTATTTTTTATGATGTAAAATGTACAATCACCCTTAAAAAAATTTAAATGTAAATTCTGCATAATTCACATTTTTTTTAATAACAAGCTGTGCAGGATGGATTCAGTCTGCGGTCTGATGTTTAATAATGAGGACTGCCCCTTCCCAAATGTTTCATAATCATGAGACTTCATCAGTGCTGTGACCCAGTCAGGCGGTTTTGGCACCACTAAAGCGCCTCGCAGTGCGCCCATCCATCCTTTGAGTGGCACAAGTCCAGGCCTGATATGGGCTTGTGGTTAGTAGAAAGCCAGAGTAGGTGATAGACTGAGCGCGGGGGCATCTCGGGCCTCACAGGGCAAGTGACCACTGACTTCCAGCCTGGCCTCACTCACCTGTAAAGTGAGGACATGAGCGGCCTTCCAGTGGCTCCTTGACAAAGTTCGATGCGGATGGGGGGTTATTTTGCTCTGCGCCCTCACTAACATTGTTTCCTTGTGCCTGAAATGTGAGAAACAGAGGCACCAAGTTTCTGCAGCGTTTTGGTCGCAGTCCCACATGGTATCCGCTTCAGAGATGCGAGATGTTTTATTTTCTGCCCAACAATCAGTAGGCGGCTGTTGATTGGTTCTGGATTTGTGTGTGTGATGCGCAGTAGGGCTGACTGTGCGCCATCAAGATAATGTTTTCAGATTATCTGAACACTCCAAGGGAGCACTTGATGGTAACATGCCAGTGCGACGGACTAATCCCTCAAACAGGCAAGAAACTGTTGCCCTGTCCCCGATCCGAGCTGTGCTGGCCACAGAGGGCACCAGGAAACCCCTGTGTGGGCTGGAGGACGCGGTGATGCTCTCAGAGGTACTTGGAACGGAGAGAACCCCCCGTCCCCTCCAGCCCCGCCAGCTCCCCTAAAGGAGCGGACCACATCTTTCTTATTGAAACGCGTGTTATTTGCTGATGCAGCAAAATCGTACGCTAGGGTACCAATCCACAACCAGAAGCAATTTCTTCGTGCAGAAGGAATGGTTTTTAGGAGCTGTCTCTGACTTGCATTGCACAAAAAAGCGCTTCTGTAACCATAGCGCCCATAATGATGGGACTCACCCCACTTACTAGAGTATGGAATAGCTCCCCCTAAACCCCCCTTCCCAGTGCGATTCCTTTCTCGCTGGTTTTGTGCAGTGAAAGTTCTACTAACCTGCCACATCTAGACGCCTGACTAGGCTTGTTTCTCATTCCAGCAGCTACAGCAGCAAAGCGTGACTTTAACTTAAAAGAATTACAAACCCTTTTGCGTTTATATCGATGCAATTATCAGTGTGTGTGGATCTCCTTGTTGGGCCATATTTTAAAACAAACATGGTTGAAATTAGTCTAGGGCGACCGGACTTTGAAAGCCGAAAACCGGGGCATTTCTCTAAAAAAAATAGAAGAAGGACTAATTCAACATCATAACACGGGGCCCTGAATGACAGCGCTCGCGGACGCGGCACTGGGGGATTAATTAAAAAGTCAGTTTTAATACTCCGCAGCATAGGCGATCTTTAATATAGCTCTTTTATCACAGCTCCTAGCTAGTACCTCGTTGTAACATATAAAAACGCGCCTTGACTGGCTGAAGTCGACCCTGCCCAAAATTGCAAAAATTTGCCAGGACAGCTGATGAAAAACCGGGGCGCCTGGTCACCCTGAATTAGTCTGAGCGAGGTAAGGCAGCCCCGGCCCGGGAGACCGCCCTCCGTGCCAGGGGAGGCAGGAATGCTGCGCCTCAAAGCCTGCTGCCAGGAAGGTCACCTGGTTTAGTAGTTAGATAACCATCCTGACCTCTGGGGCTGGGGTCAGCCGCGGGGCAAGGTCCTGTCTCTGTAGCGAAGGTGGGCCTTTGTCTCTTTTGAGATAAGGGCGGTGAGTCATGGCAGACTGTAGTAAATCATGTTGGAGCCAGGCCTGCCGAGGGTCACCTGTTAGTCAGGAGTTTGCTAATCACTGATGTCATCTTGCAGGGAGCTACCCCGTAATACTATAATTTAACTAATGAACGAAGTCCTCATCTGTTTCATATCTCCGCTTTCAGTATTCCTGTGCCAATGCAGTAAACATGTGATCAGACCTTAATTTGTAAATAAAAACGCGCCGGTGCTCAAAGCTCTACTCTGTAACTCTGGGCTGCTGCAATTAAAGTTGCAAACACGGAATACTGAGGCAGCGTAATCCCAAAGCCATCTCGGGCCTCTTTAATCCATTTACAGCCACTCCCTTGCCCCTTCAGCTCACTCTTGCAGCTTTCTCCCTTCGAGACGCTTTTTCGTTTTTCTCTTCCTCCTTCTTTCCCATATGCTCGCAGTAAGTGCTTGAGGCAGAAAAACAAGTGCCGGCCCTCAAAAATAAGTGCCGGTTCCCCACACCGGAAACAACAAGCAACAATTAAGCACTGCATGTGATAAACAGTGTTTAAGGACTGTTGTGGTGCCTTAACTCCATCCATGGGTTCTGGTGAGGTCCCCTTAATGCACGTGGTTTGTTGACAGTAGTAGGCCGAATGCTGTACTTCACTGGTTGTTTATGGCCGCAGTAATAGGAAGTTTGATCGTGTAAATTACTCACTTGAGTTTTATTGAAGATTCCCGTTTCTGAAATAGATGCGTTTGTAGTAGTGACAAATTTTGCAGCTCCTGTTTGCAGTGTCAGCCAGCAACGCCAAGCTGATTGCCTGGTATGTTTAAATATTGCTCAACTTTTAAGACTGCAGATTGTTCAGAGGTCAGTCATTAAGTTGGACATGGTGATTTTATAATTGCGAGAAATTGTCGTGCATGGAGATTAATGAAATCAGCATGGAAAAAATATCTTACGGGTGAAATGTATAATTTGTAGGAACAATGTAATTCCAGGACGTTATTTAAAATAATTTGTGCTCATAGCACCACCCCTGGAAGTCTGGGTTTTGAGACCACATCTGCTAGCGTGGTACCAGTAGCTAGAGATGCACCATAATCCTTTGTTGTCACGGTAACCAGGGATGTAGCTTCGGGAGGTGTTTGGGGTTTTACACCCCCTAATAAATGTATTTTCTGATGAATAATTGGATACAGGTGCTTTCAGTTGGGGATGGTGAGGTGTCTGTCGGAATTCACCTGGGATATTTGCACACACACACTGACAAAAACACACACTATTGTATTTCTTTCACTCCGAACGGCGACCAATCCACATACCTCTCCCTTTCCGCTACCGTATAAGCCCCTTGCATGCGCCCTGCTTGTCGCATAGTGTATTTTAACTTTATGTGCCTGTGTGATTGTCAGAAAATCTGAAGCTTACGCCCCCCCAATCTTCCCAACCAAGCTACGCGCCTGAAGATGGCTTTGATCAATATTACCAAATTACCAGTGACCTGTCTGATGGCCATTTCTTCTAGCTAGTGCCTTGTGATTGCCAGATGTTTATGTCCTGGTCATTAGGCTCCAGTCGCGCTGCTAGGGTTCCTTCATCAGCAGTTTGAGGGTTCCTTCATCAGCAGTTTATCAGGCATGAATCCAGGCAAACTCTGTTTGCTGCCCATTGACTCTGGGCCTGGTATAGAGTGATGCCCTATGGCACTTGTAATGGGTTGGGCAGGATACGCATCAGATTTGTACGGGGTGCCCATCTGCCAAACTCAAAATCAGGCCCTTTCATAACTACAAATTGTTCTAAGGGAAGCATCTGATGCAGGCAGGATTAGTGCAGTGTTTCTAATTTGTGTTGGTGAATCGCATTATTTTCTTTAGATACAAAATCACTAAGGAAGGGTATATGAAAGTGTGTACTCCAAAACTGGAATTAAAGTAATTTTACAACTTTGTCTCCTCTCAGCCTATCTCATCTGCCTTTTTAAAGTCTGTCTGGCAGGAGACTTCACTTTAAACTATCTCTAGTTATAAGGTTATTAGTTAAAAGTGAATTAGAGGTGGACGCGTACAATTCCACATGGCCGAAAGTGCTAAGAGATACCTTTGTTGTAATAGTAAGTCTTCTCAAGTATTACTTTCTGTCTAATGCCTCCTATAAAAATGCCATCAACCTTTGCAGCATGTGTCTGACAGCGCTGCATGATACATATTATGAGAATGAAACTTATCCACGTCATTGCTTTGTTGTCTTTTGTTTGTAAAAGCGCTGACCAACTTAAAGTAAGCGAATGATCCAAGTGTGAAGCTTATGGACACTCCAAGAGCAAGCTTTCTGTACATCTGCCACCGCTCACACTGAAAAATGCCCAAGTATTGGGATATTAGATAACATTCCCAACAGGCCGCAGACTTTGAAAAGGCTGGTAGAACAGGAGGCCTCCCAAGCACTGCTCAAAGTCTGCGCTCCATTAGAGAGACCGTAGAGAGCTGCCTTAAGTTATCACAAGAAGAGACCACAAAGTGCCAGGTTACAGCTGATATCCTCACAGATGGAACTGAGGGGAAGTGGAGCGAGAGAACTGACTTGGCTGGGGCTCAGTTTATCCTTGCACCAGACCTGGAACTTGCAGCTGTGCGGAGGCCTGGCTACTCTCTTGGAAATTTTGATAAGGTTGCTTTAGCCGCCCCTGCAATACACAATAAGGATATCACAGGTCACAGAGACGTTCTGTGATTATTTACAGTAACAAGTCTAAGGCATTTATAAAGTCATGGCTTTTCTAGGTGACTTTCAATTTCCTTTTAATGTATGAGAGGGGGTACTTTATTCCATATAATACGTAGTCACACTGTCATCACTCCAACAATCCATGATGTCTTGCTATTTCATATGAAAGACATAGGATGTTTGCAGATGTGAGGAATAAAATTAGAACCTGTACTGCTACATTAAACTCACCAAAGAGCTTTTAGTTGTTGCAAAAAGACAGTCAAATCAGTTTACTATGTCAGACTAAACCATACTGTATCTCAGAATGTGTAGAAACATGCAGAGAGATGCTGTCTTCCCTATAATTATTTAAAGCATCCAAAACACAAACATGTTGCCATGAATTTCTCATTTCTACCGGTCAGAGGTCATCTAGAAAAACAGAAACAGAAGAAGGAAAAGCCAGATTCCATTTTCACTGTTTAAGCTACAGCTTTGACTATGGTCCTTGACCTGCCTTTCTCCTTGGCTCCTGGCAGGAGGCCTTGTGACGTCAGAACTCAGCTGTAATAAGTTATTAAACACCTTTGTTTCGAGACAGTGGTGGTAGTTCAATCAGTGACCAACTCTGCCGGTAGGAAATGTGCAGATTAAAAGATCATCCATATCTTTGATAAAGATTGACCACTGTGGACAAAATATATTTGTCTTCTAATAAATGTAATAGAGCTCACAGCCTTTCTCCCATCAAATGTAGATAATCTGTTTTTAATATTGTGTCTTTTCTTTCCAGCAATCAGAGAAGATGGAATGCCGGGGGGTCGGAACAAGAGCATCGGGCCTGTCCAGGTAAGTGCGCATGATATTCCACTGGCAAAACTCTACTACCAATGCAAACAATATGAAATAATGATTACAACTTTTAAACTTTTTTTTCCCGAAAAACGTATTTATAAGGGAGACTTTAAAAACTATGATTCTGGCATTATTGCCAAAGTACTACAAAGACATACTTCAGCCATTGTGGTTGACAAGATGTCGGCTTACCTCTAGTGATGCTTAACTGGGTGCTGTGTGCCACCAAGAAGAAACTGATTCTGCCTCACATTTGTTGACCATGTCGAAGACATTAGAAAGACAAGCATTTCCAATGCAATGGGTCTCGCATTTGCTCGAGTTAGAGCTATTAACGTTGTAAACTCCTAACTGGACTTTTCTTGCCACATAAATTGAAAATGAAAAGTAAAATAGTTTCACATATGCGAGCCGATTCAAAGCACCAGGGCCGCCATGAGCATCAGCGTGAAGAGTTACACAAAAGAAAAAAAAAATTAGCTTGCACTCAAACGTGTTGGCAAAAGTGCAATTAGCCATGTAACAGGGGAAAGATCCGGAACAACGCGTCCAGAACTACGCCTGCGTTGTTCACACAAGCGGAACAACGCTTGCCTGAACAACTCAGGCCTTTTTCTCTGCCTTAACCACGCTTGTGCTGAGCAACGCACATGCGTGGTTAAGGAAGAGAAAAAGGTAGATCCAGCGGGAGAGGATGCGGTCAGGTAAGTGGGGCAGGGTTGAGGGTAGATTTTAGGGTTGGGGCGGGGGGTGAAGGGGTTGAGGTGGTTAGCTTATTTTTTTTTTTAAGGGGTTTGGGTGGGGGGGTCGGTACGATGGTTTTTAGGGTGGGGTGGGGGTTCGGGGTTATTTTGTTTTTAGGAGCAGGGGTGGGTTCATTTTGTATTTAGGGGCAGTGGGGTGTCTGGTTTTTAGGGGCAGGGGGTCAAGCTAATTTTGTATTTAGGGCGGGTGGGGGGGTCGGGTTTTTTAGGGGCAGAGTGGGGGGTCAGGATAATTTTGTATTTGGGGGTTGGGGTAATTATGTATTTAGGGCGGGTGGGGGCGGGTTTTTAGGGGTGGAGGTTGGGGTAATTTTGTATTTAGGGTGGATGGAGGGGTCGGGTTTTTAGGGGCGGGGTGTGGGGTTGGGGAAATTTGGTATTTAGGATGGGTGGGGGCTGGTTATTAGGAGTAGGGGGTCGGGGTAATTTTGCATTTAGGGCAGTTAGGGGGTTGGGTTTTTATGGGCAGGGTGGGTGGTTGGGATAATTTTGTATTCAGGGCAGGTGGGGGGGTCGGGTTATTAGGGGTGGGGTGAGGGTCAGGGTAATTTTGTATTGAGGGCGGGGCAGGTTTTTAGGGGTGGTGGTCGGGATAATTTTGTATTTAGGGCAGGTTGGGGGGGTCGGGTTTTTAGGGGTGGGGGTTGAGGTATTTTTGTATTCAGGGCAGGCAGGGGGGGTCGGGTTTATAGGGGCGGAGGTGGGGGGGGGTCAGGGGAACTTTGTTTTTAGAGGTTGGGTATTTTTATTTTTGGGGGGGTGGGTATCGGTTTTAGGGCTCTGGGTGGGGGGGATCGGGTAGTTTTTAGAGGTGGAGGGTCGGGGTACTTCTGTTTTTGGGGTGGGGTGGTCAGGGTAATTTTGTTTTTAGGGGTTGGGTTGTTTTATTTTTGGGGGTGGGGGTTGGGTTTAGGGCCCAGGGTGGGTTCCTAAGGTGTCTTCCTAAGGTGTCTGTTATGTTATCAACATTTGTATAGCACATTTCTACCACGTGCGTCATTTCCTGCTCTTCTGGAACCGACGCACCCTCTGCACGGTTCTGCGATTTTGAGTTGGCGTTTGCGTTTTGTCAGAGAAGCATCACACGGGTTAGGTTCAGTCTCTTCGCTCCATTATTTAGTACCTTGTGTGAACACATGGCACAAAAGGGATTTGCAGCCTTCCTGCCATTGTCTAGCTATACACAAAGTAGTATTTTTTAATTCCTATAATTAAGTCTGAATTTTATCCAAAACCACTGTTCATGGCTGCTGCCTTGTTCCTCTTTTGCCCGGTGTGCACAGCTCCCGCACTGGCGGTCTGCGTTCACTAAATCAGTGGACACTGAAATACCTAGAACTATTTTTTGACCGAATTAGCGATCAGAGTTTGGCAGGACTGCGCTTGTTTTCAGATATCCCTTTTTAGATGCCCTGAATCAACTAGCCTGTGCTGAAGGTGACACTCTTGCTAATTCATTGGGTGAGATATGAACTGATTCCACAAACAAACCCCCCCCCCCCCCAAAACAGGGCAGACTATGATATTGATTTCCAAAAGACTGCAGCAGCTACACTTTGCTCCAAGAGGAGTGCTCCTTTTTATATTAATTAAAAACAATATTTATTTTCTAAATCTCACCATGGAAAAATGGCTATAATCAGGGCCCTGGAATTATGCGGCAGAAGAGAGCCAAATTATGTGACATGGTTGAGTAAATTATGCGGCAAGAAAAGGCAAATTATGCGGCATAATGCGCACATTTTGTAATCGTATTACTTCATTATTTCATCATTATTAAAGGTGGTAACACTCTCATGACATTGGGTGCACCCCATTAGTACCAGCTTAACACTGAAATATAGCAATAACAGAGAAGTGACCAGTCCACCTTTGCAAAGGTCCTTCCACCCCTTTGCAACTCATTGTCGCCTTTTTATTAACTTTTAAACCATTTGAACTAGAAACATTTTTGGGGGATAAAATCTGCAGGTTATGCAGCAGTTGATTGATTATGTGGCAAATGCAGCAATTCTATAAGTATGCGAAAATCGTCGTGGCTGCACACTCACATAATTCCGGTGGCCCTGGCTATAATGAAGGTGGGATCAGGGCTTGAAGATAATCTAACGAGGCAGAGTGGCTTGCTTTTTGAGAAGATACAATCAAAAGTAATAAAGAACTTATGCCACGTCAGGTAAAGTTGCACTGGGACAGAAACAGTGCAAATCCATTGTGCTCTTTGTGTGCAAATTAGGTGTGTCCACTACACATCTCCCGCTTTGAGGGTCCTACATTGGTTACTAGACACAGGAAGATCCCCCTTCAAGCTGCTTTGTATCACACACAAAGCAATATATGGCAAAGGACCACTCTTCAAGAATAAAATCAACAAATACACACAACAAAGGAACCTGCGCTGGAGGACGGCTCCTGCCTCAGTGTTTCTACATTTAAGAAAAAAATGGGTAGGAAATCGATTTTCTGCTGAAGCTGCAAAACTATAGAATTCCCCACCTGCAAACATAAGATCCAGGGATAACCTTCTCCACTTCAGAAGATAAGTCTAAAGCTGGCTCTATCCCACATGAGGGCTATGCTCACAAGGGAGGAATCATTGCTTAATTTGTGCTTGTTGGTTCCGGTGCTGAGCACCAGCACTTATTTTTGAGGGCCGGGGCTTAGTCTTCAGCCTTAAGCATTTTCTGCGAGCAAAAGACACATATGTGAAAGACGGAGGAAGAGAAAAACGAAAAAGCGTCACAAAGGGAGAAAGCAGAGAGCTGCAAGAGTGAGCTGAAGGGGCAGGAAGTGGCTTTATATGGATTGAAGAGATGGCTTCAGGATTGCTTCGCCTCAGTATTCCGTGTTCACACATTTAGTTGCATTAGCCGCATGTTTAAGAGGAGGGCTTTGGGCACTGGCACCTTTTTATTTACAAATTAGGCACTGGGAGGAATATACCACAATAGTATACGCAGGCATGATAAACTGTAGTTCTATTCTGTGCCTCCAGTTGTAAGTAGATACATTTTCATAAGGGGAAAGTGTATAACAGACTATGGGGGTTATTACAACTTTGGAGGAGGTGTTAATCCGTCCCAAAAGTGACGCCAAAGTGACTGATATACCACCAGCCGTATTACGAGTCCATTATATCCTATGGAACTCGTAATACAGCTGGTGGTATATCCGTCACATTTGGGACGGATTAACACCTCCTCCAAAGTTGTAATAACCCCCTATGTCTAAGTGCAGCCTCTATGTACATATAGATGCATTTATAGAGAGTTACACCTGCTACTAATAACTACAGTAAGTTGCATATGTATGTATATAAAAGTCAATTACAGTTATTGTAAACTATAAAAATGTGCTACAACATTAATGTGTGTATGGGTATTTACATAGAGTGGTTTAATCAAGCAAACATAACTTTACTTAGCTTTGTGTGTGTGTGTGTGTGTGTGTGTGTTTATATATATATATATATATATATATATATATATATATATATATATATATATATATCATTTCTAGTTTGCTGTTAAAAACAATCACTTTCATGCTTCGCATCCCTCCTCAGTCTCATCCGAAACCTTTCTGACTACTACGAAAACCCAAACATCCTTCTGAAACGTTTGCCCCTCTTTTTAAAACATGCCCCCCAACTAACATGCGCACACATCCACTACTTACAGAAAAACATACTTCTTCCCCTTTTTCAAATCCATTCCTATCATTCTATCTCTACTCCAGTCTCTGCTAAACACACATGGAGAACCTAACACAACTAATGTACAAGGAAGCAATTGTACTAACTACTAATCTTGGGTTCCGGAGTAGAGAACTGCTTGCCGAATATGTGCTTTGATGCCTCGTCTGGGGTCATAAGCACTACATAACAACATTTACAATTACAGTTTACAAAACACTTAGGCCCTTGTGTATCAACACATCTCACAATGGACACAGATTGGGAAAAGTCCTTTCATAGTTCAGGCCCCAGAAGGAGGGGCCACTGTTGACATTTATCAATTTCCTCCCAGGTCCCCCTTGGTTACCCTGTTGTAATTATTCATCATATTTTTTTTTTTTACAAGACAAATGGAAGGTGCTTACTACATGGATAGCCCCAATATTACCTGTTAGATCAGATCTAGCTGTTTCCATGGAGACAGATGCTAAAACCTCTTCAGGTGTCTGGGCACGCTTCCGCCTCACACTTGAACTTGCTATAATGCTAGACGGAGTACCTCCGGCTCCTAGTAGACCTAGTAGTCCATTGTGCGGTTGTCCAAGTTTGTCCCATGGCACAAGCGCTGCCTGCAGGAAAGGAGGGGAAATATGATTTGGGTGACTCCCTACATTTGATGTGAGTTGCATGAATGACCAAGAATTTCCAGTGTTTGTGGGCTTTGGTTGTGCATCATCTGTCTCAGCAGTTTCGGTGGCAAAGATTTCTGTGAAGTACGTTAACATCGTTGTTCCCCACAGATATCCGAGGAGGAAATCGAAAGAATTATGTCTGGGCAGGAGTTTGAGGAGGACCCAAACATCTCGTGGAGCAACAACGGGGACAGTGACCACAGTTCTCCCGGAAACGGGGTGTCCGAGAGCAACCAACCCTCACCTGTTTCGACCCCTTCCTCAAGGTGAGACCCTCGATTCAAAGAGCTGCAGCACAAACATGGTTTAGAGGAACAGCCATTTGCATGGATTCTGTTTAATGTACTAATCAGTGCTATTGCTGGCTTGTTTCTGTAAATGAAAATTGTTTGAAAAGCCATCCTTTCCTGGATGTGCCCATGAGAGAGACTGTCGAGAAGAGTTTCCCTCCTCTTCAGTGACTGTGCATCCCATGGCAAACACATCTCAGTGATAAATTGGTTTTGCTTAGGCTTATCATCACTTCCAGCTGCATTAAGATATTTTGCTCTTGGTACTCATGCATACGCGTCCAATCGCCAAGTCCTCATCTTACCCTGTGTGCAGCTCCAGAATCTTCTCCTAGGTTAGACAGACAGCACCCACCCTTTGTTCACATTGCACACAGTCTCAGTAAAACACCCTGAAAAGAAGCATTGGGGAGGGACCAAACTGCTGCCTCCACTTTATAAAAGGGACTTTACGAGTTTATGTGTTGACGTGCGTGCTGTTAGCTCTTATTATGAATGAACGCCGAGGAGACACGCCTCCTCCGACTTGTTTTTACTTGACTCACTCACGCACACATAAGGCCATGGAATTCTATCATTTAATGAACATATCTGTAAAAGGATTTGAGTTTGGCACTAAACTAAAGCAATTAACACTGGCCAGATTAAGGTTATCACTTTCGCTGAAATCTCAATCCCATAGAATATGCTGGATGTAGATTTCGGCGGACAGGATATCCATCACCGTTGTGACGTAGTAACCCGTCTGCCAAGTTCTAAATCAGGCCCATGGTTTTTAAACTTCCAATTAACTTTTGAGGTATTTACTTGTGAGTGAACATGATGGTGTTTATGCTATGCTGTTATAAAGGGAGAGTGAATATCAAAGCGAGTTCTCACCGTGCACGCTCTGGCTAACTCCGCTGTATTTCTTCTCATCTAGTAGGTCTGTGGAGCTGAACGGATACACTGCACTCAGGGACCAGTACATGGGGACACCCGTGTCCGCGCACTACCAGTATCTACCGCACCTTTATAGCTACTCGACCCACACTGGACTGCTGCCCCCCCAAGCACGGACCCTGGACCCCCAGTCGGTGATGCTAATTAATCAGTTAGTAGCAGCCGAAAACCTGGAGCCTCTCGGTACCCCCATGCTTATTGAAGACGGGTAAGTAAAGGTCCTGGTTTGTAGTAACCTGTCTATCGTTTTCATAAATATACATTGTGTGCTCCGAGGTGAAGCCCTTGGACCTGCTACACTGCCTGTTTTCCTGGTGGTCATTCATGACTGACCAGGTATAAACCTTAGTTGACTAATGTTTTCCATAAACAAGAAGTGAAGGGTCCTTTCCCAACCCTAGGGAAAAATGCTCACCCACCGTGCCCTTTACCTAATAGTAGTGGCGGCTAGCGATGTGCAGAAGGGGCAGGGCGCCACGTTGGGGGAAGTGTAATAGGTCAATAAAGCATAAATTAATTACGGGGAAAAAAATAAACACTTACCTTCTCTCCTCTGTTGGCTGCAGACAGGCACAGGCTCCCAGCCTGCCCTGCGGCCAATCCTGACGCTGCCCAGAGGCAGACTGGGAGCCTGTGCAGGCTGTCTCGAGCCCGGCAGCGGTGTTGCTGGGCTGAGAAAGCCATGTGCGCATGTGTGTTTGGCCATCCCGAGACGGCCGGCCAACCACACATGCGCTCTGAGGGGGAGTGCTGAGCACTCCCCCTTACTGCTCGTCACCCTCGTGGCCTGCCCCTTTTACTAAAAAACAATAATAAACCTAGTTTATTATAGTTTTTTTAGTAAAAGGTTTGCAGCTGCCGCTGCTGGCGGGGGAAGGGGTGGGAGGGGTGTGACGCTCCTCCGCCTGAATGGAGGAGCCGTCCCTGCCTTATGGGGATTATCGGACATCTTCCGTGTTACCCTACAAATCCCCAATCTTTCTAGCCCCGGCAGCCCTCGAAGCTTTCATAGTGAAATAAACTACACGGCTGCTGGACCACCAACCCCTCGCTTCGTTCCCTGTGTTTTGCCACTTCTTAGGCCAAGACAAAAGTGTCTTGAGCGTGCGCCATGAAGCTACAAGCGGTGCTATGTTAGAATTACTGATGTAGAAGGTTTGAGACAATGTAACATCAACACCAGGTCAGTAGGGCGGGCGGGATCAGTTTTAAATATATGGTTTCTAAACATATTGTGAAATACTGTTAAGATTACTGCAGTTCGCCCCAGTTGCATCCAGGAACTACTTTCTGATGTCTTCTTGTGCGTGTTGTTTTCACCTGGTGTTTTGTTTGTTGTTTTTAACAATGCAGCTTCCTCGAGTTTTTGTGCTTGACTCATACAGTCCAGTGTCGAAAGATGAGCATGGTGCAACTGAGTCCAGTTAAAACAAGCATTGGCAAAGCCAATAGATTTTGCCTATGCCAAAACTATTGGCTTTGTCAATATTTGTTTTTACATGTTGCACAGTGATATGAACTGTTGTACAACATGGTTTAAAGTAAAAAAAATAAAAAGTGCCTTGACACGGTTAGTGCTGCCAGTGTCATAGCACTTTTTTTTTTCTTTAAGCAATGTTTTATGAGCTGGGGGTAACTTTCCCTTGTCATTTTCTGTCAGATCAACTGGAATCTGATTACCGGAAGCTTCGGAACTTCTAGTGGGGCTCGGGCAGCTCCATATAATCCGTCCCGTGACAGCATCGGGTGACTCCCCTGACAGGCCTTCATCTTGGTGGAGATGGGGCCAGGCTGTCACTCTGAACATAGCAAGTAAACTCAGGGGACGATAAAGGAAGTCGATTTCAGTGTGACTTGAACTAGAGTGAAAAGTGTAATTTCAATAAAGTTCACCACTACACGAATGCAAACAACATCTGGGAGAGGTTTAAGACTTTGAGAGGAGGCCAAGGCCCAGAAAACAAGGTGTACAGCAATAACCCTCATGAGTGGATAGGCAAGGAGATGACCTTTGTGCATCACGACCGGCAAGACAGTAAAAGCTGCAAATGCAACGTTAGATAAGGTTTACAGTCCACAGCAATCCTCTAGGTAGACGTTATATTAATGTGAAGCTCAAAGCAGAAAAATTCTCTGATAATAATCGGTTGCAGGTGCAATGAGAGGGGTGATCTGTCCGAGTGGAGTAGATGTAACGTCAAGTAAGAGGATTACACACCACGCAAGAGCAACGCGTTTGTGGTTGGAGTCGTTTGTGGTTTGCTATAGACTGCAGTGCTCAAAAGCAGAAATCAACAAGCATTTGCAAGGCAACGGGTCTCGCATTACGTCGAGTTAGAGCTATTAGCGTTGTAAACTCCTAACTGGACATTTCTTGCCACATTAAATGAAAAAAAAAAAAAAAAACACAGCACGATCGCGCTTCGAAATAAAGAGAAAAAGTAGTCCAGAAACCATACGGAAAACATGGAGCCTCGTATGTTTCCATTAGTTTACCGGTGCCCTCGAGGAGGGCTAAACACCTGAAAAGGCATGATGTATGCATGCCTTTCACGAATGAAAACAAGCAGATTTTAAAAGGCAAGCCCACAAGCCAATGAAAGTGACTGACGTAACATGGGCGTGGTTAAAATCCCCCTAAAGAGAGATTAGAAGAGGGACGGAGCGCTTTGCCCCCCCACCCCCACCCTGAAATGGTAAACTTCATCTTCCTGCTTGGCGTCTTGTCCAGTAAGCAGTGAAGTTAGACCTATACTAATTTACATGCCGTTCTGCTGGTACCTGACAGCGCATCAGGCATGGCGCCCCTGCGCGATAGCAACTGCTGGTTCTCAGTGTCAGACACATGGTGCACATACCTCTGCTTGGGATGACCAGGGAAACATTAAGTGGTCAACTGGAATTTCCATCCGGTTGTGACCAGTGGTGCACCTGGACAAATTCAAGCAGTAACTGAAAACGTTCTGAGTTAGAAAGTAGTAATCTAGGCCCATGTACCGGTGCCAGCTACACTCGGACCCTTTGTGGCTCGCGTTGTGCACTATAATGCTCAAGTGGATGCACATCACTATAGTTCCATATGCAAGATGATAAAACGTTGCACCAGACGTGCATACTGCACACTTGTGAAGTCTCCTTGCTCAACAAATCTGTACGTTGCCTTAAAAAATGAAGCTGTATTAGAGGAAGCGTCTGCTTTGTTTTGGCAGAACCAAACCCTGGCGGTGATTGCTCGTGTCAGAGCTCCCTGATGCTAGCAGCATTTACTTCTGGCACTTACTTTGGTTGTGTTTTTGCACGAGCCTTTATAAATCTCTGCATTAAATGTTGGATAGCACTCGAAATTGGCATTCATGCTTCTTTTGCGCACATTGTCTTTTGTTTACATCGCGCACTTGCTGTGACAAATGGCAAAAAATGCTGATGGTAGCAGCATGTGCACATGTGAGCAACAGTAGTCTGTGCACCACTCCGAATTGGTGGTAATGCACATTTTGCTGCTGATTTTGCACCAGCACCTTGGGTTCGAGCATCTTCGTAAAGGGCCAGTCCTGTATCCCTGTCTGTCATCGACAACAGGCACCGCGAATGGTGCTTTGTTTAATGCTATCTGTTGTAGTTGGGATACATTGTGACATCATTCACTAGGCGGTCCCTTTAATGTTTGATAACCTATCCAGGCTGAGCTTGCAAAGATGACCAGGGATGCTGATGTACCCTCTACTCAAAATGACACGACATCCCCGAAGTTGTCCCTGGACATTTCGCCCACACAGGAACCACGGTTTTTGATCTCCAGCTCCCAGTGAAGGAGACCGATTCCTGGAGAGTCGTATCTTGAAAAAGGATAGTGTGTAAAATTAGAAAAATCTGCACAAACCTAAGAGCAAGTTAATTACGTTACTGGTTAACTCAAATTGCAGAGAAGCACGTTGCTTCATTGTGTTCCTTGTAAATAAATACTGTGTTCCCACTTTCAAAATAGGTGTTGTCTTGTTAGTACCCTGTGTAGTATGCGGTCTCGATCTCAGAGACCGCCGTCTTTCCTCCACTAGGTGTCGCTGTCCCCAACAGAAATAGGGATACGTCTGTAATGGCCCCAGTATGATCAGCACTTCGCGAGTCCCTCAGTGCAGCAGTGTTTTTTTTAAAGCATGACCTAGACTATGGCTTTAGGTATTAAGCTAGATTCAGGTTTTACAAAAATTGATACTAATGTGATATAAAGTGCCTCTTTCAGTACATTATACGAATACTGCAAGTTAACAAAGAGTTCTGTGATCATACAGGGCGTGCAGATAGGGAGGAACAAAGGCTTACATTGTACTCCAGCCCAGCCTTAGAGTAAGTCAAGCACTACCCACGACCAACCCATGGTGTTGCAGTACGTTCCCACAGAAAACAGTAGAGACAGGAAATTAAACTAATACCCCCTAGGAATCAATTTATGTATGTCCAGTGCCCTTTCAAGATTAGAGTGCTGCATAATGGATGCAAAAACAAGCATGATTTTCTGCAAAACTGCAACCTACCCAAAACAATGCATCATTTGGGTAAATGTTTGCTGCTCCCACACGAAAACAGTTTCTAAAGGATTTTATGCACCAAATGAATTTAAGAAATTGAATAGAGAACTCTTGGGAAGTCACTGCAGAAGGGACCCTCTGATTTCAATGGATATCCTCGAGTTTCCCTTTACCAACTCTAGCATCAACGTGGCTTATTTTAAGACCCCCCCTGTAACAGGAAAATGTGCCTGTCCATTGCACTTCTCTAAGCTGTGGAGCTATTTGTGGTATTTCTTGCTTTTGATGTTAATGCCTGGTCTGTGAAAGATTATTGATTACACAAGTGAACTGATACTTGTGCCCCTTTCAGGTATAAGGTAACTCAAGCCGAGCTGTTTGCGTTACTCTGCCGCCTGGCCGACGAGCTGCTCTTCAGACAGATCGCTTGGATCAAGAAGCTGCCTTTTTTCTGCGAACTCTCAATCAAGGACTACACGTGCCTGCTGAGCTCCACCTGGCAGGAGCTGATCCTGCTGTCTTCGCTGACAGTCTACAGCAAACAGATCTTTGGAGACCTGGCTGACGTCACCTCCAAGTACACGCCCTCTGACGAGGAACTGCACAGGTGAGTCCTGGAGCCTGGCACCAGCCCCAAGGTCTGAGATCTGCTGCCTGTGCTATGCTGGAGAGTTTGTGGTGAAAAGATGGCTGATGTACTTTCAGGGTGTCCTAGCAGTGAGCTTGGGGTAAAGAAGTACTCTTAACTTGACTCCAGCTTATCACACTAGTCAGCCATTTCCAAATGGTTGATTGCTGCTGTTCTTGGCAAGATTGCTCCCTGAGCCCAACAAGGATCACATATTTTGAAGTTCAGGGACAAATACTCAGCAAGGGAGGACCAAATTATGTGGCAGGGTTTACTAATTTGTGCTGCAAGAATAGTATCAGTTCATTATTGTGTAGCTTTTACACGTCAACACTTTTTAAAGGAAGGCTTCACCTAATTAGTACTATTTGAACACCCACACACAACTATGTGCATCTGAAATGTGAACAGTCAACCTTTGTGAAGTGCCTTCTGCTGCCCAGCAACAAGCATGGTCGCATTCTCTTAGTAACTTTCGATCCATTTGAGCTAGAAACAAAAAAATATTTTGTTAAAATCTGCAAATTACGCAACAGATGATAGATTATGTGGCAAATGCGGCAATGCCACAATTATGCACAAAACGCCACAGGTGTAGAATTCTGTAATACCAGACTGGGCTTGTGGCCTATCTCTCGTGGCTTCATAAGGGAAATATGAGGTTTTATTTAACCGGGTTGCATTTGAACTCTTTGCACTTTTTTTAGTGACCTTTCCAAGAAATACGTCCCGGGGCTCGACACTACCTTGTTGACCATGTAATAATGAGCACAACAGAGCACATTCCACTTCACCGTATTTTGCACCTCGTATGCTTTCCCCAGGAAATGCTTCCTAACCCCCATTTTACGATCTTTTAACACTGATTCCCACAAGGAGGCCTTTGCACGGCTGCAGAACTAGAAAGTTTGGAGATATGTATTGCCGTGGGAAGCTCTGTTCATCTTGCCTTGAAAATAAGAAACGGATATCATGCAGAATAACTCATTAAATTGTTCACTTTTCTAGCACTTCATGGACCTTTGTGCTTTATCTTCCCTGTGATTTTGATGTGAAGCATGTAGGACTGTTTGCATCTTACCACGTCAGTTTTTATGGTCTGTTCTTCTGAATCTTATCATCTACAGATTAGTAGTTATATTTGATAGAGTGTTTTTGTCTTTGTGCACTTTATGGCCTGGGGCCGAATAAAGATTAATGTCAGAATTACTGGCAACAATTGATACAGATTGCGGAGGCTTTGCTATTGAAACTGTCTGCCTGTGGGCTTTTAAAGTTTTTTGTTCCATGCTTGGAAGCCCTTTGCAGGGTCCTTCATGCTTTGCAGATGCTTTTAGAACTGGATTTAGCTGCCACCCAAGCGTGTGTGACGCCTTGAAGCATTAGGGTGCCATTTATGCTGTCCAATAAAGAATTAGACTGTCTTCCAGTGTGGGAGATTTCATTCATCGTTTTGGGGCCATTGATGCCATCCACGAGCGTGAATGTCTTCTACTTTGCGACACACCATGAAGTATTATGGGTCATTGATGTCATCCATGGAGTTGATAGCCTTCTGGTGTGTGAGACTCCATTAAACAAGATGAGGCCATTGATGCTATCCACGAATCTGACTGTCTCCCAGTGTATGAGAGCCTGTTTAAGTGAGTGAGGCCATTGACCCTTTCCAAGAGTTTGACTGACTTCTAGTGTGTAACACCCCATGAAATTTTACAGACCACTGATGTTATCCATGTTTCCTACTCCTATTACCTTCCAGTGTGTGAGGGTCCATTTCAGGTTATGAGGCCACTGATGTTGCCAAAGAGTCTGACTACTTTCCATTATTTGAGACTCCGCGTAACATTATGTGGCTGCCTTCCAGCGTGAGATCCTATGAAAGATTATGGAGCCATTGATGGCATCCATGAGTGTGGCTGCTTTCCACCATCTAAGATCCTATGAAAGATTATGGGGCCATTGATGCCATCCTCAAGTGCGGCTGTCTTCCAGCGTGTGAGACCCTATGAAAGATTATGGGGCCATTGATGGCATCCATGAGTGTGGCTGCTTTCCACCATCTAAGATCCTATGAAAGATTATGGGGCCATTGATGCCATCCACAGTGTGGCTGTCTTCCAGCGTGTGAGACCCTATGAAAGATTATGGGGCCATTGATGCCATCCACAAGTGTGGCTGCCTTCCAGCGTGTGAGACCCTATGAAAGATTATAGGGCCATTGATGCCATTCACTAGTGTGGCTGTCTTCCAGCGTGTGAGACGCTATGAAAGATTATGGGGCCATTGATGCCATTCACTAGTGTGGCTGTCTTCCAGCGTGTGAGACCCTATGAAACATTATGGGGCCATTGATGCCATCCACAGTGTGGCTGTCTTCCAGCGTGTGAGACCCTATGAAACATTTTGGGGCCATTGATGCCATCCACAGTGTGGCTGTCTTCCAGCGTGTGAGACCCTATGAAAGATTATGGGGCCATTGATGCCATTCACTAGTGTGGCTGTCTTCCAGCGTGTGAGACCCTATGAAAGATTATGGAGCCATTGATGGCATCCATGAGTGTGGCTGCTTTCCACCATCTAAGATCCTATGAAAGATTATGGGGCCATTGATGCCATCCTCAAGTGCGGCTGTCTTCCAGCGTGTGAGACCCTATGAAAGATTATGGGGCCATTGATGCCATCCACAAGTGTGGCTGCCTTCCAGCGTGTGAGACCCTATGAAAGATTATAGGCCCATTGATGCCATTCACTAGTGTGGCTGTCTTCCAGCGTGTGAGACCCTATGAAAGATTATGGGGCCATTGATGCTGTCCACGAGTGTGATGGTCTTCCAGGGTGTGAGACTTTGTGTCACATTATGAGGCCATTGAAGCTGCCTGAGAATCTTGACTGCCTTCCTGTGGGTGAGATTCCACTTCAGTACATATTGTCATCGAAGGCACATTCTCATCTTCAAGTGTTAATTAAACATCTTGTGGTCAGCCATTGTAACGTTGAGGTATGTTCACACGCCCTGCTTGTTGTGGAAAGACCAAGCTTTAGACAGAAGAGGAGGCCTGGAGACCACTTTAAGCCACAAGAATGGTGAACTCTTTTCAAGTAGAACTTAAGATATCCCCCCCCCCCTACCTGACGAGTCTTTTTTTCCTAGGTGTGCAGACGTGCTGGAGTTAAAGCATGTGGAAGAGAGGGCGAGAAATAAAGGGTCCCAGGGAAAGCTATACGATGGATGTCTTTTCTGAGGAAGGTTCAGTCTGTGACGCAGAATTGCTAATTTCGGACTACTGTCATTGAGGGCTCAGTTGAACTATCGCTGCTGACAAGTGTGGTGATCTGAAGGCTATGGGCTTGAATCCTAGCAAGGCAGACTCAGCCTTCAATCCTTCCAAAGTCATTAATACCTTTTATTTGCAGTACTAAGAAACAGCAAAAATGCAGTGTATACAACAAATGAACATTGTGATAGAAAAAGCTCAAAGTAGTGATGAAGTGTGCGTTGTAAAACGCTGGCACCTCTTCTACAGTGTACCACCTCCACAGTCCAAGGTGAACAGCCCACGTTGGCAAAGAAGGTATTGCCTTCGTGTGACAAGTCAACCAGGACGTTAAAAAAACATTTTTGACTTTCAGATTTGGGATTCGGATGGCTCTGTTGCCAAGAGTGGCAGTTGCCAGCAGTTCATTTAGGGCTGCCGTGTCGGACTCGAGGCCATGGCGTAACAAAACTTGAGGGGCTCTCTTGCAAAGTACATGGACAACCCCCACCCCCAGACTAACTCAGGAGCTCTCAGGCCCAGGTACTGTACAGAAGGGGCTCTCTGGAGCTTGCCCCCCTGTACCGCAGGGGCTGCAGGGGCCTCTGTTACGCCACTTACTCATGGCAGATGCTCAAGCCGGAACCCTCTAAACCCTCTCACCATCAGCCGGTGCACACGGGCATGACTGTTATTGGAGCAGGAGGTGCAGTAGCGCCTGGGCACAGAGGCTGGAGGGGCCCATTGAACACTGATTCTCATTATATTTGACCATTCCAGCAGTAGCGGGGGAGGGGTGGTTATTTCCTTCCTTCACTAAAGGCCAATACACGTAAACTACCCCGCTGTCTGTACCACCCTCTGAACCGCAGTACTCTCTGGGTCAGACTGTAGTGGAGCACGCAGCAATACCACAAAATAAAATGATGGACGGAGCGTTGGAACTTTTCAAAGACTCACAGATCTGGGTTTAATCCATTGTTACTTTGCACACCATGCCACCCCAGTATGGACCCAGCCATATGCAAATAAGTCTTGACTCTGATTCTCATGGGAACGGTCCAGCCTGCACTGCCAAGCCAGGTCGTCACTGGACCGGAAACAAGCATCCTGGGACCGGTTTCAGAGCGGAGCAGGCTCCACCTCCCACTGACGGGGGGGGGTGTTGGTGTTTACTAAACCCTGTGTGTGCTGCAGGGTTCGTGTCCACTCAGGGAAGAGACCGCATTCCTCCCATGCACATATTTGAATAATCCACCCCTATTCGCCTTTCCAAGTTCACAGTCCTGGCTGTGGTTTTAAACAGAAAAAAGCAAGATGAGTGTTGATTGTGTCTGTCCGCCCTTTCAGTAGGTCAGCCAGTGTGTCGCGGGCCCTGGTGGAGGGAAATAGTCCCCATGGCTGCTGTTTGAATTATGAGGGACAGCAGTAATCCGGGTTTATTGCCCTAAGGCCTCTGTGCCACGGTGCCACTGCACCTGTTGCACCTGTGGAAACTACGCCCCTGCTTCCTTCTGTTAGATCAGAGAAGCACGTCATAGGAACGCTTCCAATGCATGACGTGGCTATACTTCTTGACCAAAGCTTTTTCCCTGCTTCTAACCCATGACCCCCTTTCTGATCACAGTGACGCTGGTTAACAATAGCAAAGATTTATAGTCAAATTGTCGTCACAATTGCTTAGAAGAAACTTTCAAGACGAGCTCCAGGTGTTCCGCTGTTTGAGGCCAACTGTGGTATTGGTCATTCACAGGAGGGGGGATTGCGTTCTGCTATGCCCAAGCGCCTCTCCCCAAACAGGGCGGCCTCGGGGTGCTTATATTCAGGAGTTAAGAGATGCTCGCCCCTTCTAGCTCCGGTATTAGTTCGGGACAGGTGCCCGAGAGAGGGAGTTCTGTTTCCAGGCTCCTGTTCTACAACAGGGGTGGTTTGCAGATCTCGGGGCGCGCAGAGGGAGGTGTACGCAGGGACATTTTAAGGATTTTGGTGGCCCTGGCCAAACATAATTTGGGGGCCCCCTGTTCGGAACAACTTTGAATTTATGATCTACTTTCAGCTTTTTTCGTGCCCTTGTTGGCTAGGTCACCTACACTGCAGAGGCAGACGAGTCCAAATTCTAACTGTGCTGCCATCTAATATTCAAGGATAGTGACGTGTGTTTTCAATATAGTAACATAACAACAGCTCACTGATATTGCAAATAATCTCTGCGACCCACTGCTATTTCTGGTCTATGAGGTCCAGTTTTGAGCTACAAGGAACTTTTTATGAATGTTGCATGGTGTTAAAAAGCATAAACACAACATTTCTCTGCAAAATGTCTGTAACAGACTTCCACATATTACCCATATTAAAAATAAATAAAAGGAAAATGTTTTTTAAAAAAATAATCTTTGTTTAAAACTCATTTAAAGTCATTAGGTCAGGACTGTGCGGAAAACAGAGCTGGATGTTTCCGGGGGCCCCCTGAAAGGCAGGGGCCCGGGGCCAAAGCAATTTCAGACCAGCAAGCCGAAGGATGAAGCCACAACCTACGTCTTGAATGTTTTTTTTTCATTCGTATTTGCTTCGCCTGGAAATTGTTGTTGTCATCTTTAGTTCAGTGCGAAAGCAGCATTTGTTTTTTCTCTCCTGTTTTCGATGCCACCTGGAGATGTGCCAAGCAAGTACTGCTCATTCTGCAGAGATCAGAATACAGAGCCAGGCAAGTTCATTACAATACTCGTGTTCGCGTGGGACTCCCTCGTCAAGGCTGGCAACATATTCGGGCAGCGCCCCGGGCGCTCAGTGTAAGGGTACCAAAATCAGTACCCTGCAAAAATCGCCTTTTCTTCCCTCCGTTGTACTTTGGGTATTTGTAAAGCGGAGACCCGTTCTGGTCGCCACCCCGCAGGCACCGGCCAGTTTTTCTCTGTTTTGTCATTAATAGTTCCCCATTACTTATGCGAAGGTTTGAACCTGAACCCTTTGGCAGGCACACGGTGAAGGCCTGAAGACCGTAGCGCCTAGGCGCCCCCTGCTCCAGCCCCCGGCGCTAGGTTGGTTCCTCTCCACGTGCTTGATGTTGCCAGCCCTTCTGATGGTCGAGCCAAGTTGGCGCTGCCATCATGTCATGGCCATGTTCCTTTTATCTGTTTCGCATCAGACTCGTCTGCGTATGAATAAAGCGCCCATTCTGAAAGGGCTAAGAAACACGTAAATGTAGCGCCGATAAATCACTGCCCCGCTCTGCACGGAGCTATTATTCTAAGGTTTTCACAATTAAAGCTCATTGGCGGCGCAGTCTCTGCGAGGGGGCATCGCATCATGGGCAGTTATTCATTGCTAGGACTTTGTTTTTTGAGGCTGTAAATTGATTTTTTGTTGCAGTCTGCTTGACAGCCTAGGGGAACACCGACTATCTGATGGCCAAGTGACCCCGCCAATGCTTGTTCTGCACATGAATCATTCCGCGTGGAGCCCGTCCTGTCTCCTGTCTCGTGCAGGGGGCAGCACTCTGTTTGTGGAGCGGGCAGTGTGACAGCCTTGTGAAAGGCTGCTTCCGCCACTTACTTGAGAGTGCTTGGAAGGCCCACGCCTTGGCCGTGCCTACAGTGTCATGGTGCCCTGGCCCTTCCCAGAGGCGCTACATATCAGCGGTACCTCTGCACACCAGTGGCTGGTGCAAGATGTTTGTGCCAGCAAGGGGTCTCCTGGTGGCAGAGAGAACCAGCTGCCACGAAGCGGTGCCAACGCCAGACATAGGCTCCGGACAGCGTCACTGGCAGCCATAATAGTGGCAAAAGTACCCTGGCGGATGTCATCCCAGAATGCATCTGTTCATATGTATGCATGCCTGTGGTGTTTGATTCATTGCATGTCTTGCTTTTATTGATACTTTTGAATGGTTCCCCCGTTGAGACATTGTTGCAGATATACATATATGATATTTCTACAGCACAAACATGGCCGAAAGGCAGCGGAGCAGTGTACAGGGTCAAAGACGGGCATAAACTCGACGAGTGCCAGGCGAGGAGGCTGGGTTGTGCCCTGTTCAAGCATGTAGTGTTCTCTAAAGAGTTGAGTCTTCAACTCTTTCATAAATTGGAGCAGTGTAGGGGTGGTCCATCGTGGCATAACAAAGGCCCCCGCGGTGCGAAGCTCCCTCAACACTGTGCACTGGCGGAAGGCCTCTCCCTGCCACCAGGTGGGGAGGGGGCCTCCTCCAGGTACTTTGCAGGGGCCCCCCTCAAGTTCCATTACACCACTGGTGGTCCTGATGGATACTCGGTGCTGCTTCAGACCCTGGGTGATTAGATGGAAAAAGTCAGCTGTTTTGCTAGTTTTTTGTTTTTTTTACACTTCTTAGTCTGCAGTTTGATGGTGTCCTGGCCGCGGATGTGCC